>NC_091001.1:62386214-63602464 GCF_041146395.1 Eulemur rufifrons
TTCATTTTCTCAGCAGTAAAGAATCCAGTTCAGCAACAAAGCTAAAAGCTTTTTTGGCACCAGTTGTATGTGTACTGTCCAGTAATTCTGCATTAGTGACATATTTACAACCTGTAATAAATCTTCTAGGTTTGTCTTTGTATTCCATTTAGATGTATAAGTACAGTATATAAGGTCTGGTATCTTGGAGTTTTTGCTGACTTCAAAAATTAAATCAAATCATTCAATTTGAAGGAAAAAATTAGAAATCAAACTTATGGTTACCTTTTTGACTTGGCTTTATGAATAAGAATATTAATAAATTTATTCTTTGTGTTTTTAAAATATAAGGTAAATATATATGTGAAACACACTTGACATTGTATCCTTGTTCTCAAGTCTTATGGTTGTTGACATGCATGTTATTTACAACTGAGTAAAGCACTTGGTCATTTATTTTTAAAAAATAAATAAACCAGATCTGTTGTCTTCATTTTTTTAATGTGTGGACTAAGACATTTTCTTCTTTTAACGTTCTTGAGGGAAAAATAATTTATTTTTAAATACAGCAATCGTGAAAAATATTTAAAGCAAATGTATAAAGCAACATGATATGCAGATCTTGGTTTGATAGATGATACTGGCTTTAAACCTGAAGAAGTATGGGTTGTATCATCTGTTTTCAACTTTCTAATGTGGGCTTTACATTTATAAAATTACTTTTTTTTCCCTTAACACAAAGTTATTTGGAGTACTCTATACTGTCTTTGTGAAAGGATAAGATCATTTATCTTCTTTCTCTCTCGAACCCACTTTATGGAGAAGTACATTAATATTCTGGGCAAGGGTTGGCAAATAAAATGCATACACAACCCTATTCCCCTTTTCTGACCGTGTGACAAATATTACAAATTGATCACAGTTAGTGTGTGATAGGAAACCTATTTGCCATATATATCACAGATGGGGAGAGGCATTGAAAATAGTCAATTTATTCATTCAACGAATATTTGAGTGCCTACTGGGAACCTGGCATTATTTCCAAGGGAGATGATTCCGCAGTGAATAAAGCTGATCCCTGCCCTTGTGGCAGACACCAGTCTGTATCTAATAGAGGGAGACAATAAAATAAAGTAAATAAACAAATAGTAAATATATATGAATATGTAATATATTAGAAAGTTATATGTTATGGGAAAAAGGAAAAACAGTAGAGCGCAGGGTAAGGGGGATTGGAGTGCTTGGGTAGGATTGCAGTTTTAAATGGCGAAGTCAGGGCCTCATTGACAAGGTTAACATTTGAGCAGGCTGGAAGGAAGAGGAGGAGTAGCTGTGTTGATATTTGAGGTAAGATACCTTGCAGGCAGAGGAATAAGCAGGGCAAAGGCCTGAGGCAGGGCTGGGGGGTATCCACTGTTGTAAGGACTGTGGCTTTCACTCTGACAGAAACAGGGAGCCATTGGAGAGCGTCCAGCAGAGCTGCCAGTCTTTGCAATGAAAAAACTCTAAGGTTCTACATTTTTCTGTGTATGTTTATGTAACCATTTTGATTATTTTAATGCAACTTGCTTTTAAGCAGCCATCAGTCACTTACTCTGCTATTTTATGGCTCTCATCAACTTTATTTCTCCATTTGAAGTATAGGATAGCCTTTTATGCTGATTAATGGTCTCAGAAGATTCAAAGTGGTATGGCAACACATTATGCTTCTCACCTTGTAAAGTCTGATTAGAACTGTATATTTTATTAGGAAATTTCTTGCACTTATCAATCAAAAGCATGAAATTGAATAAAAGATTTTGTATTTTCATTCTATTTTAATTGTGACATTTCATGGTAACATAAAAAGATAAATAGTTGAATACTACCTCAACTATTAATATTTCTTGTTTGGAAAATTTCAGAATTTAGTTTGTATGTTGCAAGTCTAAGAGAGCTCAGATTTTAGATTTCAGATATAAAAAAAACAGTTAATATATAGATGTAGGTTGATACTAATTTAAAAAAATATATAGCCACATGGAACAACTCAATGTTTATCTCTTTAGTGATGTTTTAGTACAATTGTTCTTTGGAGATACTCAGAACACTTCTGAAATGACTTTTTAATATCTCTCTACCCCCTTATCCCCTCTGCCCGCAGACTGTGAACTCCAGGAAAGCACAGAGCATGTTTGTCCTATGCACTTGCATTTACTAGCACCATGCACTTAATAGGCCATAAATATATATCTGTTGAATTTAACAGAGGTATAGTATAATAAAATGTTGTGATGGTGAACAGCTTAGTAAATCTATTACCTTTCGTTTTTATCTTTAAGGAAAGAATCAGAGTATACATGAACAGAGTCAAGGAAATAACAGATAAGAAAAAGGCTGGCAAGCTGGACAAAGGTGCAGCTGCAAGATTTGTAAAAAATGCCCTCTGGGAACCAAAACCGAAAAATGCATCGAAAGTTGCCAATAAAGGAAAAAGTAAAAACTAACTTTTTGTTTTTCATGTACATATATTCAAAAAGTACATCTTTTTTTTGTTTTCACAAAATAGATGGTTATGTGGCGATGCAGAGTTTAAATGTATTCCTTATCAAATTCATGTGTAAATTTATACTTTAAATTTATAATGCTAAATACTTCCCCTCCCACAAAGATTGTTATTTTTATTGATTTTCTTATAGAGCACTATGAGGTTTTTAACATTGTGATGTATTTTATATTTATAGTTTATCATGTCTTTTGACAAGACTCTTATTTCCTTATATAGGTCAATCTTGCAAGTACCATTTTATAAACAACTGTGAAATTTAAGTTAAATGTTCTTTGTAAACATTTGTACTATTTTAAATGAATAATGACCTTATGAAGTATGCTATCTGTAGGCTGAGGTTATAAGTACATCTGTTTTTACTATATGATATGAAGAATGAAATGACTTCAATGTCCATTTTTTTCTGTGTGTAGTTACTTCATGTTTTCATGATTTTAGGAATTATTGCTTTTTTGATATTTGAAGTGTGAAATTAAAACTTTATAGTTGTACTTTAATTCTTGGCATGTTGCCTCTGTGTCCCATTTAAAATAAAATATATTCTCATTAGCTTTAGATGGGAAATAAGGTTGTATGTTGGTGGATGAATTTTGGCATAATGGCTATACTCTCTCAATAAAGGCTATAAATATTGTGTAGCTGACCTGTTTATTTTTCTCTTTTGAGTAAATTTGCATTCCAAATTAGGAAGATAGGTTTTAGAAGTCATCTCCAATAGAGAAATCGATGAGTTTTTCTTCCTTATGTATAGTGCCATGGTTCTTTTGGTCTCACTTTTTCAGATTCTTTGATTACATGTTTTTGAGGCTATATCAAGTACATATAAGTGTTTTGGAACAACTTTCTATGTTACATAATGCCACTTAAGCAGAAGAGAAATTCAATGGAAATTACATTGTGTTTTTATTCTGATTTATTTTTCTGGAATATTCGTTACAGAGAATTCTACATATTAAACTTCTTTTTAAATGTCTAAGCCCATGAATTTTAATTATATGCCCTCAATGCTTTCAGTGTTTGAATCCACATCATTATGTATAGGAATGCCAAGTACAGTAAAGTACTTTAATTTTTGAAAAAGGAGTTGTTAAAATTTTCTGTGTGATTAATTCTCCATAAGTAACCTTGAATAAATGGATTTCTTGATTTATGATAGCAGATATTGGAAATGGTCTTAAAATGTAATGGATTTTGTAAAGCATGTTGAACTCTTTCTGTGACACATGAAGAGAAAGTCACTGATAGATGCAGAAAGCCTCTTCTGGCTCTGTTGTCAGACAGTTTTGAAGTGGAAGAACATTTATAGTTATTTCGCCCCTTTTTTTCACCTTCGTCTTCAAATTTCTGGCTATTTTTTAAAGTAACTTCTTCATGAGTTATTAAGATCAAGTGTAGTATACATGTCTTTGTGTTATGTATTGCAAAGAAACTTGTAACTTGTATTTCTGTATTTTTTCTAATTTTGTAATAAAAGCTTAAATAAAAATTACACAATTATGGGAAATCATCTACATTCTATTAAATTGGAGATTCTTAAGTGAATAATTCTTTTCAGTGTTTATTAATAGAAATAAAAAGTTTGAGTATATTCCATTCTATTTATAATTTTAAATACTTACTACTTAGCACATAATGAGGACCTGAATGGTGGTAGTGCATTGGGTTGCTTATTTGTTTGTTTATTCATTTCACAGAAATACTTAATAACATTGTCATTGCCAGAAGCTGTGCTAGGCTCTAGGTTCCAAAGAAGATAACTAGCTTTTATCCTATATTTATAAAGTGTTATGAAAAAACAGTGTTTCGATCAGTTTTTCAGAGTTACTGGAAAATTTATGACAAATTGTGCTCATTAACCTTAGAACCATAAAGGGTGATGTGGTTGATCTATTTGACTATGGTACAGTTATTGTTAACATAGTTTGTTCCAAATGACAATCTGCTACAAGTTTAGATGTTAATTACATCTTTTATTAATCTCTTTGGGAATTAACAAGTTGGAGAGGTTGCAGCTATAGATATTTTTAAGATCAGAATTATAGACTATTAATCTAATACTAAATAATGAGATCTTGTCTTTAATTATTAAGTACAATTTTCTTTTTGTTCATAGCTGCAGATGGGAATTTGTTTAGTAAAATAGAATATGTTAAGAGAAAAATGGAAGGTTGAATTATGGTTTACATTCCTGGAATTAGCAGGTTATGTCAAGTTGATTAGTTTTTAAGATATCCTCCTGATTAAAAAACTCTTCTACTTAGCTATTAGAAATGAATTGAGGCCGGGCGCGGTGGCTCACGCCTGTAATCCTAGCACTCTGGGAGGCCGAGGTGGGCGGATCGTTTGAGCTCAGGAGTTCGAGACCAGCCTGAGCAAGAGCGAGACCCCATCTCTACTAAAAATAGAAAGAAATTATATGGACAGCTAAAAATATATATAGAAAAAATTAGCTGGGCATGGTGGTGCATGCCTGTAGTCCCAGCTACTCGGGAGGCTGAGACAGGAGGATCCCTTGAGCTCAGGAGTTTGAGGTTGCTGTGAGCTAGGCTGATGCCACGGCACTCATTCTAGCCTGGGCAACAAAGTGAGACTCTGTCTCAAAAAAAAAAAAAAAAAAAAAAGAAATGAATTGATATTATTTCTAAATAGGCCTTTTAAAATTGACTAGAAATGTAGGAAATGCTTCAAAAATGGACAATGTATTGAATGTAGATACTTTTTTCTACACCTGATCTTAGCCAAAAGGCTGAGAAGTGATACTTTTTCCTTAAGTACGTCATTGGAGAAAAAGATACTTTAGGAATCACTCAGTTTATGATACAATTAAATTATAATTTTATGCAATAAATTTCCAGAAATTCTGGCTTTACAAAGTGACATTAGCTGAGAAAGATTTGAACAGTGATTCTGGGCCTCATGTAATAGCTAAGTTTGGTATGTAAAGGGAAGAAAAAGCAGCACTGATGTCTCATTTTCTCCCTTCAAAGTATAGTTAGTAAACTTGCTCAGATAAATTCAGTGACTTTTACCGAATGATCTTGGTAGCAACCTATTTTATATAAAGATGCAATGTGAATATACTTGACAAATACAAACATTTATCTTTCCCTATGTCTTGGTCTAAAACTCTTAAGTTTTGGAAATATAAACCATATTTTTTTATTTTATATATTAGCATTTTATAGTTATCATTAACAATTATGTTAGGGGCAAAAGTATATAGGACTTTATAATAGAATTCTGTAGATTTGTTCCACTTGGATAATTTGTTATTATATTGTTTGTTAGCAGGATTTCAAGAAAATGAATATTTTTGGTTCGCAGATTCATTTTTCCTATCGAAGTGAGCTAACAGTCATAGACTACCCTTTGGAACAGCCACCCTCTGACTTGTGCCTTTTTAAAGTGCTTATCTTATGGCATAATTTTTAATACAGCCAGAATGATTACTAAAGCTATACAGAAAAGTGATAGCTATAGTGATAGCTATTGGCAATTGAGGTTTAATTTTTAACTCCATGCCCACTCTGCCCCCCACCCAGCTAAAAACCCACACCAACCAGCTCTGTATTACTTATCTGTTCTTAATCGGTTGAAAGAAGATGCTAGTTTTTATTCCCCCCCCATAAACATTTAAGTTTAGTAAATTTATCATGACAGAATAACTGCATGTAAGATGTCAATTTTGTAAAGAGATATATTTCAGACAGTATACCAAGTTCGATGGTGGGAAAAATAAGCTTTTATAAATGAAACATTTAAGAGACTCTTTTTTATTATTTGCTTTTCAGTTTAGTGTTGCCTTTAAGGTGTACCATTTCAGTCTGGCAGCTACAATAAATGACTGAAGGAAATTGAAGATGATAATTCAGCATTTCAAGATGCTTCTGCTGAAATGAATGCAGACCTATCCAGGGCTTGAATTTAAAGTTTATAGTAATACAATATTTTAAAGCCAAGTACCCAGGAAATTCAGGGTGATATGATTTGAATGAGATGATTAGGAGAAACAGAAAAGAATGCCTTCAATTCCTTGTTATGTAGGTATTATCTATTGAGATGCTACGTTGAAAAATGTTTTTGTATAAAGAAAAGATGCTTGTTATGCACAGTTTACTATAGAGTACAATTCATGTTGAACGTTATCCAAAAAGGTTTAGTTATTAAAGTAACTAAAAAATTATTATAACAAGAAATTGCCTCCAATTTAGTGCAATAGCAATGATTGCCTATAGACCATGTTGTAATGCATCTGGCTGGTATTGTTTCATTTGGTGACTTTTGATCTATCTGATAATGCATTCCTTGACTTATTTAAACTGAATTCATTTGCTACTCTAGTTCTGATACTTTCTTCTCTAATATTTTTCCCTTAAGAAATCATTATTTAAAAGTATGTATAATAGTTGCTGGTTTTTGTGGGTTTTGACATTTGTGGCTTTTAACATTTGTGCTTTTTACTATTTGTGAGTGACTTTTAGAGGTCCATGGAGTATATAGTATTTTGTAATTTTGCCAAGGCACAATCTTAATCCTTGCTAAATTCCATGCAGGAAGGCATTACTCAGCTAATGATTTAGCTTAGCTAACCTCTCAGGACCTATGGTTTTTTCCTCACTTGTCTCATTCATTTATTCACTCATTAAAATGGCTGCTGTGATTTGAATTGTATTCCCTTAAAATTCATATATTAAAGTCCTAAGCCTCGGTACCTCATAATGTAACCTTATTTAGAAATAGGGTAATTGCAGATGTAATTAGTGAAGATGAACTCCTAATCCAATATGACAGGTGTCCTTATAAAAAGGAGAAATTTGGACACAGACACATACACCCGGAGAACATCATATGAATATGAAGGCAGAGATTAGGGTGATGCTTTTATAAGCCAGGGAACACCAGAGATTGCCAGCAAACCACCAGAAGCCAGTTGAAAAGCCTGGAACAGATTCTCACAGCACCCAGAAGGAACCAACTCTGCTGACACTGTGCTTTTGGACTTCTCGCCTTCAGAACTGTGAGACAACACGTTTCTGTTGTGTAAGCCACCCAATCTCTGGTACATTGTTATGGCAGCTCTAGCAAACAAACAAAAATTGTCATCAGATGAAGGGAAACTATTAAAGAGATTAATATCTTGGGTATTAAAATATGTGTAAAAATCTTTGACACAAGATAAAAATGTAATTCTGAAGAAAACCAGGAACCTGTGTAAACTTATTCAGGAGTATTTTTGAGTTTTGGCAAAAATCTCAGAACTTAAAACTTGAAATGTTGAGGATCCATTGTACTTTTTCCAAAGCCAAAATGTTCAGACATTTCTAACAGATATTGTCAGTTATGATTGAGTGTGCCATCTTTTAAACTCTGTTATCTTGGTTTGGAGAAACTCGTTTAAAGAAACCCTATCAAGTTTCCATGGAGAGTAGATTTTTCACCAAGCCTATGATTATCATGTGCCATGTGGTCTTTTCCTGTTGTAATGCAGCAGCCAGGTTGAAATAATGAAAATAAATACTTAAAACATCTTACACAAGTTGTGTGTAATTTGTGCTCTTGGATAAGCACAAACCACTTTAAAAATCCCATATTGAACTCATCTGGATGGAGATATTTTTTAAAATGTCTTTTTTTTTTTTTTTTTTTTTAAATTCTTAACTGTGTAATGTGGTATTCAGTTTTCTTTCTTTAAGGTTAGGTATTAGAGAACTCAGAAGTGGGTTTTTACTCTTAATGATTTGGGTCCAGTTTAATTTTTTCTTTTTTAATATTGTCCATGCTGCTTGTTGGTTTTCAGCTTTGTAGATAAAACATGAAAGACAAGAATGTAAATTAAATCGACCTTGATAGTGTAAAAGTAAAGGTATAACAGACAGTAGTGAGTTAGAAACGGGGAGGCGAGTAGAGAGCATCCTTATATGGTGAGAAATCCAGATGGATGAATGAATAGGTTTTAAGTTGCAAAGGTCATAGCGATATTATTTTTAATAATACCATCAAAAATTGGAAGGAGTTGTCAGGGGAGCAGTATAAATTAAACCACAATTTTTCAGGTTGGAGAGTCCTAGATCATGTCCAGTAATATAGCAATGTGGGTAGGTGTTATGAAGGTAATCACCAGAACTAAACACAGAAATGGTTTAAAAGTGATAAGCTCTTGCCCCAGCAGAGGTGAAGTAGGAACACAAGGTTTTGTTTTGTTTTTGTCATGTGCATAATTTCTTTGGTAAAATGAAATGAGAAAAAAAGTTGTACTGACCAGCAACAAAATTTGTTCAAAAAAGCAGCACGACAATCAGATACAGCAGTGAATACAAGTTATTTGGTTTTTGAAATTTTAGGCAATAAAAGACTTCGATGACGGGGAATAATATAAGAATGCTTAAGTGTGGTAGCAAATATATCATTGTCTCATATACACATACATATATATAAAGTATAGTCTGTAGGCATTTAATAATTTTCCTAAATTTGGGTACAGTTTAATTTTAGACAAGTTGCATTGCAGTTAGAGCTAGAGAGTAAGAACTCTTATTTGGAAGTGGGTCTCTTTCTAAGAAAATCAGCCTCCCCCTAATTTGAAACTTCTAAATATTATTTAAGGTAAGTTTAGACACCACAACAGTAGAATTAGCATATGTAAATGATAGTGTGATCTTTGCTTTGAAATAATGCTAAATTGGAAAAGGGATTTTATTGTACCTAATTTTTATCAGGGAGGCTAGTTCATAGGAAACATGCTTATAATCGGTTGTCTCACTGGGACCCAACTGGATTATAATGAAAATTGATTGTTCATTATTAGAAATTATACATGTCAGAGATGTAGCAAAATGTAAAATCTTTAAAAAATTTTCCTGAGAGCAGTTACAATTTGAGTTTAAGGAATTAGAATTGCTAGATTTTATCTGTCACATTTTAAAATTTGTAGAAAACAGTAATAAACACTAAGTTAATAGTGTTTGCTTAATTATTGACATCACTTAAAATTTTATTTTAGCACAAGTTTTTATTTGAAGTTTCCAAGCTATGTTATGTTGCCTAAATATATAACACTAGAAATACCTATAATTAAATTTCATTCTCTAAGCTAGGCATTTATAATAACTTAAAATAATTTAAATGTATGACATTGGAAAGATATTACAAACAGCATTTGGAAATAGTGTTAATGTAGGTTTTAATTCTTTTGTGGGAGGTACTATGTACAGCTTAATACATATCTTAAATTTGATTTGCTAAGCTTAGTCTATGTACTGCCTTGAAGTTTACAAAATATTTGAAATAATCATCTCAAGCTATAATTGTGTGAGATGTTTTTGTTGCTTGTATTCTTCTTCCCCCTTATATGTAATTTAAGAAAATTAGTTGGTAAACTTTATTTTTTAGGGCAGTTTTAGGCTCACAGAAAGTTCCTATATACCCCTTGTGCCACATAGATACAACCCTTCCCCAGTAACAACATTTTGCACCAGAGTGGTACATTTGTTGACATATCAAAATCACCTGAAGTCTATAGTTTACATCAGGGTTCACTCTTAGTGTTGTACATTCCATGGTTTGCACAAATGTATGATGACATGCATCCACCATTATAGCATCATACAGAGTAGGCTTACTGTCCTAAAAATCCTCTGTGCTCCATCTGTTCATCTCTCTCCCTGCTTCCACCTCTGGCATCCACTAATTTTTTTTTTTTACTGTCTCTGTAGTGTTGCCCTTTTCAGAATGTGTGTTGTTGGAATCATACAGTATGTAGCCTCTTCAGATTGGTTTCTTTCACTTAGTAATATGCATTTAAGAACCTTCATGTCTTTTCATGGCTTGATAGCTTGTTCCTTTTTAGCACTGAATAATATTTCATTGTCTAGATGTATCACAGTTTATTTATCCTTCACTTAACTGAAGGACCTCTTGGTGGCTTCCGAGTTTTGGTAAATATGAATAAAGCTGCTATAAACATCCGTTGGTGGGTTTTTGTGTGGACATACGTTTGTAATTCATCTGGGCAAATACCAAGGAGTGCAATTGCTAGGGTCTGCATCCTGAGATGCGGGGAACTAGAATATTTCATTCAGAATAAGACTTGGCCTTTAATTTAAAATGCATCTTAAAGTTCCTTACATTCCTTGACTCACTGGAAGACATTTTCAACGTATTCAAGTTTCTACAAGGTAAAGTATTAGAATCCTCTTCCTCAAATAGGTATTTTTGTCAGAGATAAATAAGAAATGCTTATTGATATGTGAGTTGGGAAGCATAATTGAATGTATTGAGGCCTTGTTTTTAATGATATTCTTACCAATTATTTTAAATATTTTTGCTTTTTATTATGATAAAGTGAATGAAGTAGAATAAGTGATATTTTAAAATTCCCACTGGATTGTCATTTTCACACCTGGAACCCAGGTGCAATGTTTACTATTTTTGTATTGGTGTCTGTAATTAAAGTATACGTTATTAAATTTAAAAAATAATTACAGCACTCAGTTCTCCAATCATTCCTTTCTCTCTGAAGAGTAATTGTTTTGTATGTGTGTTTATTAATGTCACGCATGTGTCCATGTGTTAGAGCGTATGCATTAACGGCAGCCACGCCAAGTTCTTGCCAGGCACTGTTATCCCACTTGTGATCTGTACAAGCCAATGGAGGTGGGTATTTATTGTTTTCTGTTTACAAGTAAAGTTACTGAGACTCGAGGAGGGTAGGCCTTGTCCAAGAGTACACAGTTAGTGGGTCTATCCTGGAGACTGCGCCTTAACCACTGTTGTCTTTGCCCTGACCAAGGAACTGCACATAGAGAAGCCTTAACATCAGGGGAGGACCTGGATCAGTCATGGATGCTATTTGCCGATTGGCCAAACTTGCACTGAATTTTAAAACACTTACCTAGTTGGTTTCAGTTTGGATTAATGTGGTGTTGGTGTTAAATTTGCGCACCAACTTTCAAGCATGAATTGGAGCCATATCCCATTTCTGACAGTGTGCTCTATTGCTAGTGTCAGCAATGGAAAAATCATCCCGAATGGCCACTTTTGATGATGTTTGACGATTTGTCTTCTGGCTCAGACGGTCTTAAAACTATTCAAGAAGGTTACTAATGATACAGCTGGTTATATGCCTCAAAAATAATTATTTCCTTGAACTTACAGAGTCTCTCTCCCCTGGGCCATGTAAAACATGCTCTTCACAGAAAATAAGTCCCCTACCAGGGACTTCAGTAAATGTTAGTGGACTAACATTTAAAATATTTTCTTTCTACCTGTTTTCCATTGACACTCAACTGCAAATAGCTTTGCATCATGCTTCCCCCCTACTTGATTATAATTAGCATTTTGATGAAACAGTTAATAAAAACATAGTTGAAGTAAGCAAGTGTTTACTGAGTGCCTACTCTGTGTTGATGCCCAGTTAGCTTGTGACTAGGAAGAGTGATGTTCAGTGTTACACTGTTGCTTGAACGTACAATTTAGGGGAGACTTTTCTCAATTTTTATGCAACACAAAGAAACATTTTATAATTTAACTACCCCCTTCAAAATGTATCACTTTTAACAATTTGGATTTTCATGTTTTGGGGTTTCTTTAAGGTGTACATGTATCTCTCTTTCATACTCATATAATGTTTTTCTGTCCCATTTGAGATTTGTCATCATAGCATTTATTAATCAGAGCCACTAGGTGGCAGCAAAAGAACATAGATTTTCTATTTTGCTTTTGTGTACACAAAAACGAAGTGAAAGCTGTTCTTTGTATTTCATGGTTGATGAAGAGAAAAAAAATACAGTGATTAAAACTTGACATGTAACTACAGTAGATGCGACCCTAACACATGACTAAATATGTTACTCTAAGTGTAAAAAGTTAAATTTATGCTTTTTTACTACCAAAGTCACACCGTAGAGTTTCCTTTTTTAGATTCTTTTAGTCACAAAAATATCTTTCAATATTTCTATGCAATTACTTTTCCATTTATATTGGTGAAATAAAAAAAAAACCACGCCAATAACTAAGAAAAACTTGTTTAGTAAGAACTTGTGAACAGAGATTTTGAATGTCACAGAACAATGGAAGAGTCACTTTGCTTGATAGCCTGTTTTAAAGAGTGTTCTTAGAGAAAAATTAATTGAGTTTGGAGATCTTGTTCATAGACAAGAGTTTTCCTTTTTCCTTTTAAAAATCACTTAACAAGCAGATTTTAAGTAACGTCTCTGAAGATTTCATACCATTCCTATAAACTTATGATGGCTTGGTTCCCAGCTGAGTACCTTATGTACGATATTGCAAGCTAAAAGCGGGAAATGGTCGTGAAACAGCAACAAGGTAGCAAATACATTTTTACTTCAGTACAGAAATATGAAATCTGTTTAGCTGAAAATAGAGCTTCCCATTTCTCCCAAATATTTTCCAAGCTTACTTGCTTACTTTAAAAGAATCTTTTAATTTTCAGAAAAAATATATTCATGTTTAGCTTACTTGAAACTTCTAAATGAATTACAAAAAAATAAGTGCAGAATGGAAAGATTGCTTTTTGTCCAAAGAGCTGAGTATTGAACGCAGCCAAAGTATTGTCATTCCGGAGCTTATTCCGGAGGGTTACGGGAGAGCAGTGTCTGCTGCTTTCCTGTTGAGCTTGGGACCGTCCAGGTTACTCAGAGCGTGAGCCCTTCTTGATTTATTTCTTGTTGGCAACATTATCATTGCTTTTGATGTATGTATGATATGGATCAGTGAACCTTATGTTATTTGACTCTTAATGGAAATAAGTTTGGGAAAATAGGTAAGTTCCCCCTGCCTCTACCCGATTAATGTACATGGCCACCAGAGGCCCAATGTTCACTTTCCTTTAATAGTACTCAAGATGTTATAGCAGTATTTATAGGTACTGAGACCTGGGACTCCAATCTGAAACCACAGCTGAAAACCTTCCTGGGCTTGGACTCTGGCCATCAGTATCTGCTACAAACCAAGAAAAAGGTGAGAGAAATAATTCTTATTTTCACCATTCCCTCTTTTGGGGGAATATTTTTTTGTGGGGAGGGAAACAGGGGAAACATTTTTATTGTCCCATTGCAAAATAGATTTGTGCCAGTGCAAGATAGATTTATGTAAGCTGTATTTAGTTTATTCTATAAAAACTAGGTGGAGTCACTATGCTCAAAGAGTCTAATTTGCTATTTCTAGTAATACAGAGTAAATAATTACCTATAATTTCACCCTTACGGCTGTCATTTTGTCACATGATTTTATACTTGAATTAGATATCTATTAAGGGAAATTATAAATATAATGAGACAAAATTCATTTTGAAACTCAGAGGTGATATAACTACAGGGTAAAGCCAAATATAATTTGTACGTGTCTTTACAGACTATAGAGATCTATCTTGCAAATTGCAGGATTTATTTTGTTCCAGGTTTATTATTTTTATGGTTATTTTAAATTTCATTGAATTTGATGATCTAGCCTTAAATCATGATTCCTAAAATATATTTTCAGGTAAGTATCTCTCAAATATTTTTAGTATGAATTGTAGAATATCAGAAAGAACATTACAACATAGCTACAACTTCTCGTTTCCGTCAATGACTGTGGACTTCGAACAAATCACTGAAACTATGCACATGCTCATCTATAAAGTGGGCCTGAGGATATGCATTTTCCTTCATTGGCTATACAAATGCAAATGAGCCAAGGTATTAGAAGAAAATGCTACTTAAAATTTTATGTTGGTAGTACTAAAATTAAGATGATATTTTACATTAAAACCGGGCAAATTTGATGGAAAGTTTCTTTTCTAGTTTGTTCTATATTTTCTTTTTTGCAAATAAGATTTCTGAGTTAATAGTTGAAGAGGTCATTTCGGGAAGCTGGAGTTCTGAGACCTTGCACTTGTAAGGTTCTTAAGGTTCTGAAACCTGACCCTGGAGTCCTGTCACTCTGCTTGGACAGCTAAGGTTTTGCTAGGTGATTGGAGACAATGGGCCAATCCTTGAAAGAGTCAGGTGGTGAAAAATTTCTAACAGAAGCAAAGGACTTTATCTTATATGAGAAAGTGTCCACCCTTCTCTAGTTCATTTGAAGAAAGAAGCCCACATCACAAGGAATAAATTTCCATTTTTGTAACTAATGGAAATTGTTTCTCTTGACTCCAGAGCAGCATCTAGAGCAGCGGCTGTCAGCTCTGGCTCCATCTGAGTATGAATCCAGGAACTTAAAAAAAAAATTCCCCCTGGCCAGGCCCTGTCCCAGACAAACAAATCAGACTTGCTGGGATGGGGCCCAGGCATCAGCATTCTTTGAAGCTCTTTAGCATATGTTATTTTGCATCCAAGGTTGAGAACCACTGATCTAGAGACCATAGTACAGAACAACTTGGCCAAAGGCTTAGACAACAGAACAGTCTTCAGCATACATTACTTTGTTCTTGCATTTATTATCTTATTTTTCCAAAAGGGTACCTATAATCTGAAAACAAACAAAAAAGACACTAACAACTATGCACTCAAGATCTTGTCAGCTAACCATGGTCCTCCCTGAGACAGTCCTAGCTTTGCTGCATCACTGTGAGGGTCCCTCCCTCCCTTCTTCCTCCTTCTTTTCTTCCATCCTTCCTGCTTCCCCTCCTTCCTCCCTCCCTCCTTCCCACCTTCCTGCCTTCCTTCTTTCCTTTGCTCCTAGTATGCCATTAAGAGAAACATACAAATAAACATAAGATTCATTTGAGCCATCTCAGATACTGCTGAATTTCCTAGACATAGACACAAAATGATAAAAATTGTTTTCCCAACTTGAACATGAGCCCCCTTGATAATTATAGGTCTTAAGAAATTGGTGGTTTCTTGGCCGGGCGCGGTGGCTCACGCCTGTAATCCTAGCACTCTGGGAGGCCGAGGCGGGTGGATTGCTCAAGGTCAGGAGTTCGAGACCAGCCTGAGCGAGACCCCGTCTCTACTAAAAATAGAAAGACATTATATGGACACCTAAAAATCTATATAGAAAAAATTAGCCGGGCATAGTGGCGCATGCCTGTAGTCCCAGCTACTCGGGAGGCTGAGGCAGTAGGATCGCTTAAGCCCAGGAGTTTGAGGTTGCTGTGAGCTAAGCTGACGCCACGGCACTCACTCTAGCCTGGGCAACAAAGTGAGACTCTGTCTCAACAAAAAAAAAAAAAAAAAAAAAAAAAAAAAGAAATTGGTGGTTTCTCTATTCCGTCTGCAATGGATAAAAAATGAAAAAGAAATTATGCCTCAAAATATTCAAATAATTAAATAAATCATTTGTATGTATACACACAAGCAAAAATACATTCAGAAGATATCAGTTGTAGAATCAAAGCACTCAATTTCATTTTGTGCTACAAAAAAGATTGATCGGGGAGATAGAAATGGATTCTGGTTTGGGTTGGCCTTGGCTAGCTGAGACCTTAAACATTTCTTTTACTTTCACTCAACTTCAGTTTCCTCACTTTTAAAATTGCATCTGTGACTCTGGCAAGCCAGACACCTAATCTGCCACTTCTGTGATCCTTATCCACTTCTCAAATCAACCCTGCTATAGAGGCAAGTTCCAATTAGGTATAGATTTGCTTTAGAAATATTCCAACCACAGGTCATAATTTTTGCTGGGTGAGTAGAAAAGAATGTTGATGTCATTTACTATCAATTGCATTTGTCCCCTTTTATGAGGAAGATAATGCAGACATTGGATTAAATTTCAAGGCTGTCTTAGAAAGACACATTACATAGAGAACAGGGAAATATTCTTTTCACTGATTATGTTACAGACAGTAATGTTTAACATGGCACATAAATCAGCAAAGTAAATGAGCTTTAAGAAAGAACCTAGTAATATACTTATATGTTTGACGTATAGTTGGTGTCCAAAAAATGTTTATTAAATGGTGGATAGATTTTAAAGTTAAAAAGCAATTTTTCAGTCTCAAATGCTAATCTGAAGAGGTTGTAAAGATCAAAAATTTTTGGTCATAAAGTATGTTTTTGATTTAAATTGAGTTTCCTTAAATGCTTAAAATTTGGATACAGTAAAATTGGATACAGTAAAATTGGAAAAAAACTAATCTTTGGACAGGAATGGTGATTTATATAATGATTCCAAAAAGTTTAAAATGGTTACAGCAAGCTTTGAAATATTTTTAGTCCATTGTATGAAAACCATAATCTCAGTGAACAACTCTGAGGTATTTGCCTATGGGGTGTACATCTAGTATTCCTATGGTTATATTAGCTATGGTAAACTTTATGGCTATGAAGCAAAGTTGTGTCAAGATTTTGAAGAAAGTAAAAGTCATAGTAATATTCTGACATGACCATTTGTTTAAATTAATGCCTTCTAAAAGAAATTAACTTGGTCAAATGAGTATTTAGGTTTTTTAGATTGAGTAATTATAAATTGAGGAACCACTTGGGAAGAGGAAGAATTAAAAAGCTTTTTCTCCCTAGATTCTCTTATTTAAAATTAAAAATAAAGGAAGAGATTATATTTAAGTGTATTCTGCTTTTAATGATAGTAGACAAAGTAATTTTGACCTTCCTGCTGAGTGCAATTTGAAAAGTCAACAAAGAAAAACTGTGGTCCCAGAAAGATAGTGAACAATCCCAAAGCCAGGATAGAGATGGGGAAGGCTTGGAGAGGGGATTCTGGAGTTGGGGCTGCTTTTCCTCTTTTCCTAGAAATGAAGGCCGAGTGGTCATGTAATAGTTTTGATACCCCATGAAGCTAAAGCAACAGGGATTGGTGTCCAGGGTCCACTAAAGTTGGGACTTTGAGTTGGGCCCCTAAAGGGTTGCTCTCTAAGAACACAGAAAGGTGAATGAGAAGTTGATCCTTGCAGATGATCCAGATTGCTAGTATCCCAAGGTGAAGAAAATATAAATCCTTCCTGGAGAAATATATAATATCATCATTTGGGGCCTCAAATTACTTTTACAAGGAATTTTGCAAATACAATGTTCAGGGAATAATAAAAAAAAAAAAAAATCCAAACAGGAGACACACATGAAAGCTGACAGAAACAACACAATGGAAATAAATTCACAGGGGCACTAGATATTGGTATTATCAGATATAGAATTTAAAGTAAATATACTTTGGTGAAGATGGTAAAGGACAAGATTGAAATTTTGGCAGATGTGGAAACTATATATATATAAAAAGACCAAACAAAATCTAGAAGAAAAAATGTAATGACTGAAATAGGAAATCTCAGTGGTTGGGTTTAAGAGCAGATTGACACAGCTGATGAGAGAATTAGGAACAGCCTGATGGGTCAAAGCAAATATCCAGAGTGAAATATGGAGGAACAAAAGGGAGGGAACATCAGAATGGGGGTAAAAACTATGAGGATGCAGTGAAGTGAAATGCTCTACTTTATGAGTAATTGTAGTTCCATAAAAAGAGGAGAAAGAGAATGGGGTGGAAGCAAAATTTGAATAAATTAAAAATAAGAATTTTCCACAATTGATGAAATTCATCAAGCCACAAAGAATGCTTACAAATCCCAAACAAGATGAATATAAAGAAAATCATATTTAGGCATATCATGATGATATTCCTGAAAACCAGAGTTTAAAAGTAAAATGTCAGATAAAAAAGATTGCCTCCAAAGAAGCAAGAATTTAACTGACACTTGACAGAAATGATGGAAACTGGAAGACAATGGAATCATATTTTGAAGTGCTGAGGAAAGATAATTGCCAACCTTAAATTTTAAGCCCAATAAAAATATCCTTCAAGAATGAACATAAAGACCTTTCAGGCAAGCAGTAAATTTAGAAAATTTGTCATTAGCAAACTCACACAAATGAAAATTCTAAAGGGCATTCTGTAGACTGAACGAAAATGATTCCAGATGGAAGATTTTCCTCCTGTCTAAATAATACCCCAGATGGAAGTTTGGAGATGAAGAGAAGAATGAATACCAAAAAAGAAAAAAAATATATATAGGTAAATTTAAATGAATACTAATTTAATAAAACAATAAAACAGTAATAAATTTTGATAAGTCAGAGGATGCATGTTGCCATCTAAAGTAACTATTAAAAGGGTATATAACTTCTAAACTAATAGAAGAGGAGCTGGAATTTTTAAAAAAAATTTCAATCAAATCTGAAACTTAGAAAAGAACAAAAAAAGAACCAAGAAACAGATAGGATGAGTGAAAAGCACTGAGTAAGATAGTAGGTTTAATTTAAAAGAATCAGTTATTACATCAAACATAAATGGACTAAAATTGCCAATTGTGAAAAAATTAAAACCCAAATATATGGCATTTTCAAGAAATACATCTGTCTTAGTCTGTTTAGTGTTGCTATAACAAAATATTGGGTAATTTATAAAGAAAAGAGCTTTATTTGGCTCAGAATTCTGGTGGCTGGAAGGTTCAAGATTGGGCAGCTGCTTCTGCTGAGGGCCTTGTGCTGCTTCAACTCATGGCAGAAAGTGGAAGGGGAGCAGATATTTGGAAAGCGGTTACATGGCGAGAGAGAAAGCAAGAGAGAGAAACCAAGGAAGCCAGACTTTTTTAACAGCCTGCTTGCTCGGGAACTAATCCATTTCTAAGAGAGTACACAGTGAGAACTCACTTACCCCTGAGAGAGGGCATTAATCTATTCATGAGGATGCCACATCCATGACACAAACACCTCCCAGTAGTCCTCACCTCCCAACACTGCCACAGTGGGGATCAAATTTCAACATGAGTTTTGGTGTGGACAAACTATATTCAAACCATAGTAACATCTAAACCATAAAGATGCAGAAAAGTTGAAAGTAAAAGATGATGAAGTGTTTCATGTACCAGAAAAATGGAGCAATTCTAATTTTGCATATAATAACATAGTCTCAAAATATGTGTAGCAAAAATTGATAGAAATCGGAAGTGATAGATAAGCTGACACTTTTAACTGGAGATACTAAGAAGTCTCTCAGTAATTGATACATGTAGAAAAACAATTGTAAAGGTGTGGGAATTTTGAATAACATACTTAGTAAACTTGACCTAATTGACATATAGAATATTGCACGGACATCTGTAGAATTCTTTTCAAACACACATGAAACATTTTTTAAAAAAATTTAACATGGATCATAAAGCAAATTTCAGTAAATTTCAAATACTTGAAATTAGAGATAATATATTCTCTGATCACAACACAACTTGAAAGGCAACTAGGTAATTAACTAGAGAAACATTACTAGAAAATTCCCATATATTTGGAAAGTAAGGATTATACTTATAAGTAATCCATGAACCAAAGAAGAAATCACAATGAAAATTAGAAAATATTTTGAACTGAATGAAGCTGTGACGTATCAAAACTTGCAGGATTTAGCTAAAGTAATACTCAGAAGAAAATTTGTGGCCTTATATAATTACATTAAAAGAAGAAAATTTGAGCCAATATTCTCAGTTTATATTTCAGGAAGCTAGAAAAAAGTTAACAAGTTATGATCAGAGAAGGAGAAAGAAAATATAGAGCAGAAATCTATGAAATAGAAAACAAATGTCCAATAGAGAAAAATCAATAAATCCAGAAATTAATAAAATCTTTAGCAATACATACATGCCAAGAAAAAATACAGGTAAGGTACAGATAATTAATGCAAGAATGGAAAGGGGGGCACTGTCATAGATCACCTCAGTAAATGCAGAATAAGCATTCGATGAGAATAAGCATCCATTCATGACCAAATTTCTGAGTAAACTAGGAATAGAAGGAATCTTCCTCAGTCTGATAATGGGTAACTATGAAAAGCCTTCAGCAGATGTCATACTTTCCCTCTGAGTCTGAGGACAAGGATATCTGTTATCACCACTGTCATTCAAAATTATATTTGGGGGTTGGTCATAGACAAAAAAATAAAAAGTATAAGGTCTGAAAAATAAGAAATAAAACTGCCTATGGAAGGTGATATGATTGTGTACATAGAAAATTTATTCTACAGAAAAGGCCACACACGAGGACAGAGTAGCCATCTGCAAGCCAACAGGAGCGCCCTCGCCAGGAATCCAATCAGCTGGCACCTTGGTCATGGACTTCTGGCCTCCAGAACTGTGAGAAAATAAATGTCTGTTGTTTAAGTCACACAGCCTGTGGTATTTTGTTATGGCAGCCCAAGCCACCTAATACAGCCTCTCTGCAGAAAACTATAAAGAATTGCTCAGAGCTAGTAAGGTAGATCTAAATAAATGGAATAGCACAGCAGTTAATGGATTAGAGGATAGTATTTCTCTCCAAAGTGATTTACAACAGTGCTTCTCAAACTTTAGCGTGCATACAAGTTACTGAGGGATCTTGTTGAATGCGGTTTCTGATTCAGGAGGTCTGGGGTGTGGCCTGAGATTCGTATTTCTGACAAGCTCCATGTGATACTGGTGCTGCTGGTCCTCAGACCACATTTAACTACCAAGGATATATAGAATCAATGAAATCACACTCAGGGTCCTAGAAGTCTCTCCTTACCCGCACATATGTAGTCAGTGGCAGATGTTTTTTATATATATCAAGCTGCTTCTTTAAAATTATTTGCTCTCATTATTGCCTTTCTAGACTATTCTTAATATTTAATTATTTTAAGTATTTTCAGGATGGGCTGAGCTGATAGGTTCATTTTCAAAGCATTTTATTATGGAAATTTTCAAAGAGCAAACCTAGGGCACACATATAATGAATGCCCATGTCCCTATCAGCTATCAGCCGATTTTCTATTATACAGTTCTCAGCATTTGGTCAGTCTTATTTCCTCCACGATGTGGTTTAATATGTTCCTCCATCCCCTCCATAACCTGTAAAATGGTCATAGATCCAGAGGAGGCTTGATGAGATTCAACTTTGATGTTATTTGCAAGAACACTTGCTAGGTGGTGGTGTAGACTTCCTATGGCATCTCAGAGAAGGCACAGAACATGTTTCTATTTTCCGTGACATTAAGATCTGTCAGTCAGCTCCTTATCAACTTTTTACTTGCTAGTTTTAGCAGGCATTGGTGATAACTACCCAGATCCATTATTTCATCCATTGCAAAATGATGATATTCAATGTTCTAATTCTATCATTTTATTTATTTATTAGGTAGAATTTCTCCTAAAGAAGAAGAATTTTCCCTCATTAATTTTTTCTTTTTTTTCTTTCTTTTTTTTTTTTTTTTAGAGAAAGGTCTTGCTCTAGTGCCCAGGCTATTGCACAGTGACACAATCACAGCTCACTGCAGCCTTGAACTCCTGGACTTCAGTGATCCTCCTGCCTCCTCCTCCTGAGTAGCTGGGACTACAGGTGTGCACCACCACATATGGCTAACTTTATAAAGTATGGATTCCCTGAGGTGTAGTTCCTATAGAAAAGGCATGATAAATCCTTGATTCTTTTCCTCAATTTGCCAGACTTCAGAATATTGAGTTGATTCTCTAGCATTCTTATGCTAGAGACCAATATTTTTTTTAAGTATCATTATCAACTCTGGATTTTTCACTTTTACTGTGCATCAGGTTTTTTTGTAGATATTATTCTTTTTGATGATGAGATCCCAGTCGTTCCATCTTTGGCTAGTGGGAGCCTTTTCATGTTGCCACATACTTTTGATACAACCCCAAGGAGTTTGGCGCTTCAGCCCAGTTCACTGCTTTGCATTTATGTTCTTTTGTGGTCTGCAGATATGTTTACCTTGTTTTTGAGATCAACTTTGTGTGTTTGTTTTTATGTCTTTATACGTTATCTATCATTACTTTCTTTATGAAGTAGAGTGGTGAATCAAAGCATGAATCACTGCACCATCTTGAATGAAAAGTCTAAAAAAGGGTCGTTAGAATGATCAACGATGTGCAAGATACCTTAAACAAATAAACTGAAATTTCAGAGCATGATGGCATTGGGCAAAAGTCATTAGATGCACAGGAGACAAGGGGTCCAGACAGGGTCAGGGTCAGGCTGAAGTCTTGGTCTTGACCACAGTGGCAGGAGGAGGAACCGGCCATCAGAACCCCATATTTGCTATGCACGTTTCTCCCCGTACCAGCCATAGAAAATGTTTATATTCTCATTCTAGAATGTGAGTTAGCCACTCTTAACAAGTAATTTTGTCTTTTTTAAGTGTGGGCTGAAAGGATTCTTCCAGATAATGTTTATCTATAGGTTCTTGGATCTGGTGTTGGGAACAAACGGAAGCAGGTGAAGAGTGTCCTCACAGAGCTCTGTCCCATGAGGCTTATTTCTGTTGAAAGATGCTTTACTTGACAATTATCCAGTATTTTAAGTTCTCAAGAGGATACCACAGAAATAATCTACTCACATTTTGTTTCTAAAGAATCCCTTTATTGAGTTTATGTTAATTTTTGAATAGTCAATATTTCCAAAGGATGTGTGTTTCTAGTTAAAATGATACATATTTTATGCTGAATGAAAGTGTCCAAGATATGTTCATAATTTATAAAGACAAATGACTATATGTGTGAGTTTTTAAAGTAAACTGTTTTGGATTTTAGTATTATCAGTCTTATCTGGCATCACAAAAATCTCTACTCTTTGTGCTTCCCAAAGGTTCATGATTAATCTTTTAAATTGGAGTTAAGAAGCAAATAAACAAATATATACATCAATAGATATTATTTTCTGTGGTACTTTTGAAATTTGAAAGTTTCCCTTTAATTTACTTTAAAATGTGTCTTGTATTTCACTCAGTTAAATTCTTTTTATTAAGTATAGAGTAACTTAGAACTTTCTTCTGGTAGGAAAGATGCTAAAATTAATCCTAGACTGATATGGAATTTTTCTAACCAGAGTTATAATTTAAGTCAATTTACCTTGTGTTAGTTATTGCAATTAAAACTAGTTCAGTTAGTTTTTAAAAATATCCCGCTTACTTAGGAGTCACACCTCCCTTTCCATTTCTAAAAGGACTGAACATATCCTGCTTTATTACAAATAAAGCAAAAACATAGAAATGAAAAATGACATAGACCATCTAAGTCAGCGTTTCTCAAAATACAATTTGGGCACAGTGGGCACTTATCCAAAAGGCTTGGGCCTCGCCCTGGGCCCACTGAATCAGAGTCTGGGGCCCAAGAATGTGCTTTTAAACAGACTTCTCAGAGAAATCTTGTGCACATTAAAGTCTGAGAACTGTGGAACACAATGGAGGAAGGAAGTGGATGTCACGAGGAACCTAACTTGATCCAAACTTTATAGCTGTGGGTTTGGGCTGACATTTCCTGGAAGCTAAGGGGTGGGGTTGGGGGTGGGGGTGGGGTACCAAAAAAGCCTGAAAAAGCAGAAAAAAAAAAGATCACTTTGGCTCATGTGATTTTTATCTTCTGTCTTCTGTCCACAGAATTATACAAGTTAACTAGCAGAGTTCATGTTTCTCAGGAATTAAACTCATGGTCTTTGTATAGGAAACATGGAGAGATATTGTGGGTGATATTCCAAACTCTGATTTTGTAAGATTAACATTATGATCGTTTAAATGCACCATCCATGGACTATCTCGGAAGGCTGGTTGCATATATTAAGTTTTAAGCTGGCAAAGGCACTTCTGCAGGCAGTGACTATTGCCCAGTTACTTTGCTTTGTGGTATTCTAACTTGGGATGGGGATGGAACCTGGACAATTTGGATGAATAGATAGTTGGCATATTCATTAAATTATTTTAAAATATTAATTGGATATCTCGAGGGAGAATTTGGCAGGATGGAAGCATGATTTATTCATTTCTAAATTCCCCAGTAAGTATCTGTTTTTGGTAAAAGTGGGAGCCATATGCTTTGCCACCAGATAGAGGTACGGGAGCAGAATCATCATTTGATTGTGAAAAGGCATCACCTGGAAGAAGGTTCAAAGCCCAGAATGCAGGCCTGGGTAGCAGGGAGCTGAGAGGTAGATGCTGCAGAGCCAATACTTAGGGTTGTGAAGAGTTTAGAGTCTTGTATGTGTACCTCTTTAGATCAAACTCTTTTTAACAAAGAAAAAATAACTTTTTCTCAAAAACTTTTAGGGCATATGCCAACTGCTTTATGACCACCATAACATTTCCGGAAATGAACCTCAGGGTGATTCTGGTAGAACATACACTCTTAAGAAGAACTATATCTTAATAAGTTAACTGCAAATAGCCAAATAAATCACTCTGGCAAGTGGACTGTTTTATGTGCCGCCTACTGAAAAAATGCATCTAGGTGTAATTGGTGCTGATTGGTTCCTTCAGGCAGTAGCAAGCCGCTGAGCCCAACTGCTGCTTATGACCTCTTGTGGTCAGAGGAACATCATTGGCCAGAACTTCCTTTAGGATGTGTGTGCATGCACCCAAGTGTGTATCTGTCCCAAGCATTAAAAATTAATATGGCTGGTGAGGATGTGGAGAAAGGGGAACCCTCATACACCGTTGATGGGAATATAAATTAGTGCAACCACTATGGAGAACAATATGTACATTCCTCAAAAAACTAAAAACAGAACTACCACATGACCCAGGAATCCCACTGCTGGCTATATATCCAAAGGAGGGGAATTCAATATATCAAAAAGATAACTGCACTCCCATGTTTATTGCAGCACAATTCACAATAGCCAAGACTTGGAATCAACATAAGTGTCCATCAGTGGATGAATGGATAAAGAAATTGTACATATATACACAATGGAATGTTATATAGCCACAAAAAGAATGAAATCCTGCCATTTGAAACAACATGGGTGGAACTGGAGAACATTATGTTAAGTGAAATAAGCTCAGCACAGAAAAACAAATCTTGGATGTCCTCACTCATATGTGGGAGCCAAAAGTTAAAAAAAAATTGGTCTCATGGAGACAGAGAGTAGAATGATGGCTACCAAAGGCTGGAAAGGGTAGCAGAGAGCGGGGGATAAAATGGGAATGGTTAATGGGTACAAAAATATAGTTAGATAACTAGATGGAATGAACAATATTTGATAGCACACCAAAGTGACTATAATCAACAACAAGTTAGGGCATACTTTAAAATAACTAAAAGAGTAGAATTGGAATGTTGCTAACACAAAGAAATGTTAAATACCTGAGGTGATGGATACCCCAATTACTTTGATTTGATTAATTCACATTATATGCCTATATCAAAACATCACATGTACCCTATAAAGATATACAGAATTATACACATAAAAATTAAAAATAAAATATAAAATTTAATATGAAAAAAGAGGTTAAAAAAGAAGTAAAAAGTATTCAATGGCTGATAAGACCTAAAGTCCCTGGTTATGTTGCATATGAATCCACAAACACCAGATTTTGGAATATGAAGTCTCATTAAATGGATGGGATAGCTTTGATGCTATCCAACATTGAAATCAGTTAGTTTTCCTGTAACATTCTAGCCTCTGTTTGAGTTATATTTTTTGCTGATATTTTTTTAAATTGAAACTTGGGATAATACTTTTTACATCTGTCTATAAATTTTCAAATTTTGTGGACAGGTGACCCGAAGCCAGGTGTGAAGGATCTCTGCCTTTGCTTCCTCATCCTGTTGCATCCAGGCGCTTGCATGTAGTTACTAGGAATATGACCAAGAAGACCCTGCAGTTTGGAGCTTTATGGCATGTGAGATGACAGATCTACAATGACCATGCCACTAACACCACAAGGTGGGCAACCTCTATTTCATGGTGAGTGAAATATGGTTCTGAACCACATTATTCCTAGTTTTAAATTAGACAGCTTAACATACCAAGAGCAATATTTAATCCTGTCTTTTAATTTTCCTTTTGCATTTCTCTCTGGTATTTTCAGTTATAAATGTTTTATTCTTGCCACTCACGTAATAAATGCTCATTGTAAATATTCAAACATGAGAGACATGCAATTTAGAAAATGAATGCACCCTGAAATCCCATTGTGGCATATGTTGTTGGTGCCCCTCTCCGTGGCCACTGACACTTATCAGTTCCATGCACACCAGCCTGACTTTCAACCACTAGCCCCCGAGCTCCTTTGCTTGAGAGCCCACTGCACCTGTGTTTGGGGCAGCTGCACGTGCCGGGGAACTAACATCCCTGGGGATCAGCCTTCAGCCCGTGACTGACAGGATGTGTGAGTAAATACCTCAGCTCCCTTTGCCTCTTGGTTGGGATAACTGAAGGTAATATGCTACACTCTCTCCTGGTATTCCCTGGTAGGATCAAGTTCCAATTGACTACAGCTGTAACTTGCTTGATAACACACCTTCTAATAACTTCCTTCCTGTCCCAGTTTCACTTCTCTAGTCTTCTACTAAGATTTCCATAGATCCCCTCCCAAATGAACTACTTATACTTGTTCCTTGTCTCAGGGGCTGCTTCTGGGGAGACCTAAGATAGCCATCATCCAAGGATGACACTATGGCTTTAAATTCTCTTTCTTTTCACATGGATATGAAGAAATAATGCTGTTCTATGGGCTTTCTTGAGTGCAATTAGAATGGACAATTAACCTAGATCCTGCTCATTGTTTAGGAAATGAGTCTTCAGGAGTAGGGTTGCCCATTTCTTCTGGGCAGTCATTTATCACAGTTTCATCAACTTGGCATTATTGACATTTGGAGCCAGATAATTATTTGTCATGGGGTGTCTTGAGCATTGTAGGATATTTAGTAGCATCACTGGTTTCTACCCACTAGATGCCAAGACCATCTCTCACCCCATGTCTCCAGACCTTGGCAAATGTCTGTGGCAGCCAAAATTGCCCCTGGTTGAAAACCGCTAACAGATCTAATGAATGTGGGTCTACTGTGGCAAGTTTATTTAGGTTATTAAAGGCTTTCTGATCACCCAACGGAAAGAAAAAGATTGATGATGACCTGAAAAAAAAATCTCTGTGGCTACCCCCTTGCATTTGAAGTTATCTCCTCTCAATAAAATAAAGAATAAAAGGTGTATATTAAAAGAATTCTTATATGGCACTAAGGATTTTAAGAGCTAACATCTGTAGAGAAGACAGCAGCTGTCTGGGATCATGAAGTAACTTGTTAAGTTGCCACTGAATTTCTTAGAGTAGAGAGCGGATGGAGATCTTCAGTAAGAGGAACTTAACGAAGACCTGGGTCTTGGATTGAACAATCCAAGCCGTGAACTGAGCAGAGGGCCTTCTGCCATAATTATGCCTTCACCCTTAAGACTGTGCGTTCAGATATTCCTGGGAAAAGAATGAAACAAACCACTGTCAGGCATGGTAATGACAATAGCAGCCTAAACTCCTACAAGGAACAAGTGAAGAGCAAATGGTTGGAAGATGTCTAGGGTACCACTGGGCATGGCCTGGTGTTCTCCAGGGAAATGGTATTGACCAGGAGGGGCCAAATACACTGGCACCCCTGAGCAGACAAGGGGTCGGGGCAAAGATCAGGGAATGCAAGGACCAGTAGGAATTCCCTGGGGGTCATCTCTAATGTGCAGGTGTATAAAGAACATTTCATGTTTTCACCTGCTGTGCTTCTAGGAGTTTAGCACTGTGGGAAACTCAATCCCAGATGCAGACAGGAAGCTAAGAATTCTGTGCAAAAAGAGTCAATCAAATAATTTCCTAAGGTGATGTAAGGGTGGGAATTGGACAAATGTTTGACGAACTTTGTTTTCATACCAGGTGTCAGAGATAAGTCTGTCCAATGCCTAGCAAAATGTTGAGGAAAAGAGATTATTGTCTAGTTGATAGTTTATAACTCCTACCTGGTCCTTAGTTCTAGTTCTTGAAGGCCTGAAAATCCCTTCTTATACACCCTGGGAACATTTTCCAAACTTATCTGAGCTGTTCTTTTACTCACCTATCATATAAGATGTCACCTCCACTTTCGCAGCATTGAAAACTATAGCGGCTGGTTGGAATCTCGGGAAGACATAGGTGTTACTGGCACTTTGCTCTTTTATAAAATTATTGGGCTGTCATAGGAAATAAGGTGCTGTATCCTCTGTTTCACTGTCTATGTCAAGGGTTCTCAGAGCACAGCTGCAAAACCAGCAGCATTGCCGTCATCTGGAAACTTGTTAGACATGCAAAGCCCAGACCTACTGAATCAGAACCTCTGGAGATATGGCCCAGCAATTTGTGGTTTAACAGACTCTCCAGGTGATTACGGTCAAGTTGGAGAGCCACTGGCCCATTTTACTGGGGAAAAGACAAAGTGAGAACGCTTCAGCCTGTAGTCACAGGCTCCTGTTTTTGTTCTTGCACCTGGGGAGAGTCCTTGTCTTTACCTGGTTTCCAAGGAGACCCTAAAGGAAGACTGCCTTTCCCTGTAACTCAGATCTCTGTGCAGCACCTGGGATGTAGACACTGGGAATGAGGGTTCCTGGGACCAGAGAGCAAGACCTGGATACTTTCAAGTAAAAGACAACAAACTCCCTTGTTGGAAATGTCATTGACACTTCCTGCCCTAACATGGCTCTGACTGGGTGAACAGTGACGCTGGCCTATGGAAGTGCCTCTTCTGCTCACGCCCTAAAATAAATAAGAAAAATGGCCACCTTTAGTGAATTCCAGATGTACCAGGTGCTGTGCTAAATAAGCCTTTTATGTGCAAATTACATTTAATCATCACAACAGCTCTCTGTGGCAGGTGCTTGTTGTGGATGGAGGTAGCCACACTAAATGTATATGTTGAAGCACATACATTTAGTGGTGGCATACATACATATACCAGTCCCCAATATGATGATATTTGGAGGTGGGGCCTTTGAGAGGTAACTAGGTTTAGATGAGGTCATGAGGCTGGTAGCCCCATTATGGGATTAGTGCCTTTATAAGAAGAGGCAAAGACCAGAGCTTGCTCGCTCTCTGCCACGGAAGGACACAGCAAGAAGGTGGTTATGTGCAATCCAGGGAGAAAGCCCTCACCAGAACTGGATCATGCTGGCACCCTGATCTTAGACTTCGAGACTCCAGAACTGTGTAATAAACTTCTGTCACTTAAGCCTCCCAGTCCATGGTATTTTGTTATGGCAGCCTGGGCTGCCTACTGCAATACTGTTACCATCTCATTTTATAAATGAGGAAACAGGTTCAAAAAGACCAAGTAACCTATCCTGGTTCACCAAACTAGTGAGCATCAGAGTAGATGTGGTTATGGCCTGGGTGATTCTGTTCATTGTCAGCCTGAAGTTCCTCAATTTCCCGGTTGGCTGAGGGTTTAAATCCCTCATTTTGGCTGGATCCTAGTGACGTGGCCCTCTTAGTGAC
Source organism: Eulemur rufifrons (assembly GCF_041146395.1). Taxonomy (NCBI): domain Eukaryota; kingdom Metazoa; phylum Chordata; class Mammalia; order Primates; family Lemuridae; genus Eulemur; species Eulemur rufifrons. Next base: position 62,415,937 of record NC_091001.1, read on the forward strand.
TTGGCCTTTGGGTCCTCCTCAATTTTTCTGGATGCCACCTCCCAACTCCACAAAGTCCACTTTGGGAGGAGGCATATTCTCCCGCTCAGTTCAAAGGTGCTGGGAGGCCTTTGCACAGGCCTCGATTGCCCCTTTCTCTCCTTAGACTTTGTCCCCACCTGGTGAACCCACTCGCTCCTCAGGACTTGCTCCGGTACCACACCCCGGGCTCTGCTCTAGAAAGGCAGTTCTCTCTCACCTTTCCAGACTATTCTCTCTCATCCTGAGCCTGCTTAGATTCACTCTCAGCAGACTAAGGCCCCTGGTCTGTCCTTTACAAACTGCAGGGAAATTGCTTCACACATGTGTACGTTGTTTTCCCTGCTTCTCTGATGAGCTCAGCACCTTTAGGAGCAAGGACAACACTGGAACCCCTGTGTACTGTGACTTGGTGACTCTGAAGCAGAATTCTGAAAAGAAGGCCCCAACTGGGTAGCTTTTTCAGCTGAGGACACGTGGAGTGTGTGTGTGGGGTGGCGGTGGTGGCGATGCTTGCTGTTGGCAGAGAGGAATGCTGCTACTTTGGATGTATCTGTGTTTGCATTGACATTTCATGTTTGGAAAACCTCACAGCTTGATGTGTTGATTCAATAAAATCATCAAGAGAGTGAAATAAAAATACCCAGAAGTTGGCGGGCAGGAGAGCCAACTGTGTGGAAAGCACCAGAGAACCCTGCTTGTCACACAAAGCACTACTAGAAGGAAAAATACAGGCAAGGGAAAAAGTCCGGCAGGCAGCAGGATGAGGGAAGCCGCTCTGACTTTGTGTGGTGTCTGCAGTGATAGGCTTTTATCCCGCCGTAGCTGATTGACACGGAACTTAGTAACAAATTAAGAAGTGCTCATTCCTTGAAATATTTTGGACATTATATGAATTTTTTCTAGTAGGTTGCTGAAAAGACCCTATGATGTCAGGTTGGCTTAGAAGCCAGGAAATGAGTTGGCACTCTTCAAAGTTAATAGAACATCACTTGTCACAGGATTTGCAGATGTGGCTCAGTACCTGAATTAAAATAGACAAGAAAAGCCCAGGGCTGAGGAGCCAGCCCTTTGCCAAGCCTAATGAGTCTACTGTAACTGGCATGCTCTGAGCAGCCTGGAATCCTGTGTGTGCTATCCAATCTGAAATGGTTTGTTCGCGGGAGGGTCTAGCCTGTGGCCTTCCCCTCCATGGAGGCTGCTCTCACCACTAGGCAGGAGGACCCTCTGTTGTCTTCCTGGAGCTGGTTAGAGATTACTCTACAGAGGTGCTTTAGTGTCTGTCTCCTGACTTTTGCCTTAGAGAAGGGAATTTTGTTGCTTTCACATATTTGTTCATTTGGATGGACTCGTGGCAGTGGTGGTGGCCACAGTGGCCAAAACGCAATCCTTCTTCCAGATGAAGTGGGTTCCAGAGGTTCCTGGGAATGTCGAGGTGGAGTCCTCCTGGTGTTTGGGATCTCAGCTGCCAAACCCTGAGCTGTTCATGGGATCTGTCCCACGTGGAGCCGGGGCTGGCTAATGTCCCCGGGAGGAGGCGCTCCCACCCCAGTGTACCTCCCCTGGCCTTTCCCTGTGTCTGAAATTCTGTTTAAAGATGACAAAATGTTCATACTTCAGATAGAACAGTATTTTTCAACCTTTTTAGTCACAGGGCCCCTTTGTAAATTATTGAGGACTTGGAAGAGCTTTTGTTTAAGTTGGCTATTTGCACTGGTGATTATCATATAAGAAAGGGCTCAGCCCACTATGGCCCGTGGACCAAATCTGGATTACCTCCTTTTTCAGGTAAATAAAGTTTTTTTTTTTTTTTTTTTTTTTTTGTTGAGACAGAGTCTCACTTTGTTGCCCAGGCTAGAGTGAGTGCCGTGGCGTCAGCTTAGCTCACAGCAACCTCAGACTCCTCGGCTTAAGCGATCCTACTGCCTCAGCCTCCCGAGTAGCTGGGACTACAGGCATGTGCCACTATGCCCGGCTAATTTTTTCTATATAGATTTTTAGTTGTCCATATAATGTCTTTCTATTTTTAGTAGAGACGGGGTCTCGCTCAGGCTGGTCTCGAACTCCTGACCTTGAGCAATCCACCCGCCTCGGCCTCCCAGAGTGCTAGGATTACAGGCGTGAGCCACCGCGCCCGGCCGAGGTAAATAAAGTTTTATTGGAACACAGCCAAGCCCATTCATTTCCATATTGCCTGTGGCTGCTTTCATGGTACAACGACAGAGTTGATTAATTGTAACAGAGGCTGTGAAGCCAAAAATATTTATCTGTCCTTTGCATAGTTGTTTGTCAATTCCTGATATAAAAATTAAGATGAGAAATGTTAAAGATATTTATTAATTCATTAAAATTATCAATAACAAATCTACTACAAGATGACAGATTACTTTTCTTAATTGAAAAAATGGCTATACTTTCCAAACCAAAGCAAAACAAAAAAACATGTAGACTCAGAGTGGCATTGCTCTGCACTTCTGTAAATTTCACTGATGTCTGGCTTAAGAGAAGCAGCTGGACAGTCATATCTGCCTCTGCATTCCATCTGCTGCCATACGTTGCTTTGTTTGAAGGAAGGAAAAAAAATCTAGCCCCATACAGGTATGTAGTTAGAAAAGGGAAGAGCATTTTAACAGTAGATATTCTGCTACAACAAATCTTGACAAGTGGTAATTTCTAGGAGGTTGCATGTAAAATCTGAAACTATAGCCATGAAAATTTTATACTCTGTTACACTAAAATCCACTGCTGTAACTTGTACTTTGAATGGATCTTATACCCATGTAAGATTTTTATAACATCATGCATTCATTATTTTGAAAATAATAGTTCACTGAATTATGCAGATCTTCCAAATGTTGACATATTTCATTTTGTATCATATCAAAATACCACATTTGTTAATATTACCACCCAGCCCATTAGGAGTCTTTAAGCTGTCAAACTCATGGTCCAAAATTCTAACTTTTGCTTGAAACCTCAAATTTTATAATTGGCATCAAATTCTTCAGTTGTTTTCTTTGTAGAGATAGGCTCATTTCATTCATTTTTGAGAAAATATCTGCCAAACACCCAAGTCTGAATTACCGTGGTTTGTCAGCCATGTAAAATGTTGTCCCATTCAAAAAGGAGGTGGTTGAGCTCACAACTCAAAGAATCGGACCAGAGGATTTCCTAGAGACCACTGTCGTGATGCAAAAGTGCTTGACATGCACTTGCCATTTAGTCACCTATTAAAAATATGTACATTCAAAGATAGTGACTTCATGAAATTCATAATTTTGATTGCTTTATCAAGGCCATTCTTGGCCGGGCGCGGTGGCTCATGCCTGTAATCCTAGCACTCTGGGAGGCCGAGGTGGGCGGATCGTTTGAGCTCAGGAGTTCGAGACCAGCCTGAGCAAGAGCGAGACCCCATCTCTACTAAAAATAGAAAGAAATTATATGGACAGCTAAAAATATATATAGAAAAAATTAGCCGGGCATAGTGGCGCATGCCTGTAGTCCCAGCTACTCGGGAGGCTGAGACAGGAGGATCACTTGAGCTCAGGAGTTTGAGGTTGCTGTGAGCTAGGCTGACACCACGGCACTCACTCTAGCCTGGGCAACAGAGAGAGACTCTGTCTCAAAAAAAAAAAAAAAAAAAGGCCATTCTTAAGTAAAACTGGCTTTTTTTTTTTTTTCCACTTCAAATATGCTGTGGTGCAGAATAGAATGGCCGTTAGAACAGTGTGGTCCCCCTGCCTTGGTATCTGCTCAGGCACCGGCCGTTTTGGCCCTCGTTGCATTTGCACCAAGAGTGTGAGTGTCAACACAATACAGAAGACAAATAATGTCTCACTGTGGTTATGAAAATAGTTTTGACTTTGTGGATCCCTGAAAATGGGTCTGTGGACTACACTTGGAGAACCACTGAGGTAGAGAAAAGGAGGGGAACAAACAATCAAATTCCACTGGTTCTAGAAGTTGCCACTGGGGTAAAGCGTTCCACAATTAAGTCAAGTTGGGGAAATGTGATATGCTGTATAGGAGTGATGTTGGAACTTTCTAGTGCTCGTTAAATTTTAGGGCTCTGAGAAGTGTCCTAGAAAATAAATTCCTTTAACTTTGGATTTTCTAAACCCATTTGCGCAAAACATCCCTTTTTCAATATATGTGACTACACTCTGGGGTACCATGATCTTTACAGTGTGAGCACGATTCTTGGTGTCTCCTGATCGCAGGTTTTGATGGGCAGGGAAATGGTGTGTCAAAAGGAGCAGGAGAACAAGGAGAACCTGGGACCCTTGGAGAACAACCGCTGGCCTGATGCCACTCCTGGGTTGTCTTCTCATTCCCTTCTGGGCTGTGTTCTTGACATCAAAACCAGTACTGAGCAACAGGGAGAGAATGCTGACAGCTCTAATCCTCCTGCCTCGCTCAGGAGAGCTACTTCTCGTAGAGAGTGCCCGTAGATCTACAAAACTGCATTTTGCACTGCTGAATGGATTTTGCAAAACAGAGCTAGGCAGAAAAGGCACCGCAGTCTGCACCTGATGGGGCAGGTGTGCTGCAGGGCCCTCAGCGGCAAGGGGCTCCTCTTCCAGACTCTCTGTCTCTGGAACTCACCAGCCCTGCGGCACTTGTGAGAATCCGGCACACCCACACCCTCCTTTAGATTGTGATGGGCTGGCCCTGGGAACCCACAGCACTCTCACTGTCCCTCAGTGACGTTAAATTTTTGGAGCTTGTTCACCAGGCACACTTCATTCCCATCCTACTAAGTACCTCCTGCCCCTACACTCTGGGTTCCAGGGGAATCTTCGCGAAAGGCACAGGAGGCAGGACCAGAGTCAGGATTGTTATCTAAGAACTAGGCGAGGGGAAATAAGAGCCTCAGAGAGGGAGCTGGTGAGCTGGTCTCAGGAGAGTGGATTTCCCCTGCTGTAAATGAATGGGGTTAGCCTAGATCATGGGGTGTGGGGATGGGGCCACAGGGCTCTGGCTTTCCACCCTCCAGCTGGAGCGCCCCTGCTTCTACCTGTTTTATAATTTGAATTTTGGCATAAGACTTAATTTGAACCCCAAATTTTACTGCTTAAATAAATACACCAACAATTGCTAGGTGACATCCTCTAACATTTCTCCCATCTCTAGATTTATTCCACATGCCTCTGCAGTCTCAACTTCCTGATGCTTTCTGGGTGCTTTCACATGTTTCTCATGCATTAGGCCTTTTGTCCACACTCAGTGACAAACTTTCAGAAGGCACAGAGCTTCCATATACTTTGATTTTCATCAAAATGTCTAGCATGAAGAAAAAAGTAAAAATTAAGACTAAGTGCTAAAAAACGTGTTTAGCACAGTTGCTGTGCCTACAGGGCCTTCAATAACTATTGATGGGGTATTGCTGCAGTGCACTGAGATGGCTTGCTTATCTCTGAAAACTGGCCAGCGAGTGCACACAGGGTATAACAAAAATAACGCTGAGCTGGGCAGGAGACCTGGGTTCTAGATTCTGCTTGCCACTCACTTGCCCTGGACCTGGGACTGCTCACACAGACTTAGACATAGCCTGTCCTTGGTTTTATTTGCAGTGAAATAAAGGACTCGTTTGAAAGCCGTGCTTCCCAAATGTGGGTCATGGAGAACAGTAGGATTATTGTAGGGCGTCCTGACTGTCTAGCGGGCTGCAGGCTGACCACACAGCGTCTTGCACATAGGCAATTATTTTTCAAAATAATTTGAAACAATTTTTCAAATTATTTTAGAAGTGGCTGTAACTTATAAAATGCAGGTTCATTTTAAAGTGTCACTGAATTCCTAGTGGCTACTAGCAACAAACATGATGAAGACTAACGTTTATTAAATGCTTACTAGGTGTGAATTACAGTAAGTGCCTGTGTCAGGTTGGAGTTCCAGATGCGGAGAAGAGGATTTGCAGGCAGGGGATTTGTGTAGGATTTTGCCCAAGGAATTGGAAGAGGCAGGACAGGGGTGGAGAAGAAACCGATCAAGGGTGTGATTTCAGGTGAATCCCAGCCTCAGCCTGATCGAATGGGGTGCTCTGGAGTGTTAAGTGTTGTAGGGTGTGTCCTCACTCATGGCAAAGGCACCGGGCTTTCTTATTCCTACCCAAGCAGTTGCTGGCTGGGGGCTGCCCTGGCAGGCTCGTGGTGGTATGGGGGAGACAAAGACTTCCAGGTATTTATGGCTTTTTGTACTCAATACAGAGCAGCTTGGGTTGCTTTCACACAGCTCTGTGACGAGAGTTACAGGCTTTTAGAAGAAGTTGAAAACCAAAACCACCGCCGCCCCATACGTAGTAGCCAGGGGATGGGTACATAGAAACCATGAAAACTCCAGGGCTCTGGTGGAGTGGGGACCACCTGCCACAGTGCCTTAGCTCATCCAAGCCTTATAACAACCGTAGGAGGTACATGTTGGCATCTTCATTTTACAGAAGAGGAAACAGAGGCACAGAGAGTTTAACAAACTTGCCCGTGGTCACACGCTGGAAAGCTGCAGACCCAGGGTTCCAAGCAAGAAGCCCAGCTTTTGCCACCAGAATGCATATTACTCCCTGCCTCTCAAAACACAATAGCTATCTTGTGTAATCAAGAAGAGTCTGGGAATGAGTGGACAAGCCTGGAGGTCCTGCGTGGTGGTCTCACATTCAATGACATCATCATCTCTTGCTAGTGTTGTGCTCTGATTTCAAAGCAATTTCAAGGGCAATTGGATTTCAGTTTTTTTTGGGCTTTATAATTATTCTGACTTAAGCAATTTTAATCAAAATCAAAAGATCCAAAGGTAGTTTGTTAATAGCTAAGAAAACAATGGCCAAAGGTGAAAGATATTTGAAGAACTACAAGGTTCTTGGGTTGGCAGAATAATTGAGACTTGGCTATTTGGGTGGGAAACAATGTAATGTGGATTTCTAATCTAGAAAAAAATTACTTAATTGGCAACACATGCTTCCTGATTGCAACAGGAGAACAGGAGGGTGGCTTTCAAGTGGGGAACACATGGGAGTGGTGTCAAATGGCAGATTCCTAACCATGGCAGAAGGTTTCCTTCTTTTCACTTTTAAATTCTTGTCATTAATTCTCTCGTCCCCTCCGTGATCCTGTGTTCTGAGAACAGTGGCCCAAAGCTCCCATTGCCGGCTGCTTTGAGAATCTCAGGGACCGACAAAGCTGCACCATGTTTAGTACAGCAAGTGGTTGAGGGCACGGGCGGGGGCTGCGGGGGTCTCAATCAGGGACAGTATCCTTCCCCTCCCCAAAGGATTTTCAGGATGTCAAGGGGAATCTTTTGTTGTCACCATGAATAGGTTGTCACAAGTTGAGTGTATGAAGGCTCCTGGGGTCTAGTTTGCAGAGGACCAGAGATGCTGAATACCGTGCAGTGCATGGACAGTTCCGATTTAGGAGGAAGTCTTACCTTAAGTGCTCATGACACCGACATTGAGAAACTCTGGGAGGGGAAGCATCTGAGAAAGACAATCATCATCATGTAGGAGACATGTGGCCTCTGAAAGGACTTACACTTATTCCATATACCTGCAGAAAACCACGTGTGAAGTTAGAGGGAGGCAGGGCATCTCAACAGTTAAGGCTGCTCAGAATGGAGTTGTGTAAGTCTTTGGTAGTAAGCTCTCTGATACTGGAGGTAATAAAGTAGAAGCCAATTGACCATGTGTTAGGGAGACTTGTTGGAGAGATATCCAGGAAGAGAGGATGGACAGATCTCTGAGAGTCTAGCACCAAGATTCCAAGGTCCTGCCTACTGTTTACTATCAGAATTCCAGGTGAGGTTTGTGATGAAAAGAATTAAAACTGAAAATTGGCTGGGTGCAGTGGCTCATGCCTGTAATCCTAGCACTTTGGGAGGCTGAGGATTGCTGGAGGATTGCTTGAGGTTAGGAGTTTGAGTCCAGCCTGAGCAAGAGCGAGATCCCGTGTCTACTATAGAAAAATTAGCTGAGTGTGGCTCAGCTGGCTCGTGCCTGTACTGAACCAGCTACTCGGGAGGCTGTGGCAGGAGGATGGCTTGAGCTCAGGAGCATGAAGTTGCAGTGAGCTGTGATGATGCCACTGCACTCTAGCTGGGGTGACAGAGGGAGACTCTGTCTCCAAAAGAAAACAAAAAACAAACAAAAAAACCCAGTGAAAATTATGCAGTGAGGTCCAGCCTGAGAGACACAGAAGTAGAACTGAAAGAACATGAGTCTGGTATTTAAAGATGAAAGAGAAACTGATGTACTGGTGAGAACTCTGGGTTAGGAGTCAACCAGCCCTGATTTCTGTCTGTACTACTCACTCATTGGCTAGTGTGATCCTGGGCTCTGCACGTTTTCTTTGCATCCATCAGGTGAGAGCACTCAACTGTTCAATGCTCAGAATCTGCGGTTCTATGGTTTGACAGTAGATCATGTTCTTTCTCATAATTCCACTGTGGCCTTAGATAAGTACCTTAATTTATTATTGTTTCCCCAATATGTGAAATAAAAAATAATATCTGTAGCATTTGCTTTTTCTAATTCACAAGGAAATAGGCAGGATCAAGAAAAAACTTGAATGCTAAGATACCTCCAAAGTAGAAAGTATAATAAAGTAAGTGCCATTCTGAGATTTCTCTCAAATCTCAACCTTCAAATTCTACTGCTGGTCATAAATGAGTCTCAACTGTTTGAACCTTTCACAGGTCCTAGATACCCCTCTTTTTGGAGCTCGTAGGACATCATAGGGTCAATGGTAGGGTATCGTGGGTAGAGTTCTGAGATGGCCCCCAAAATACCCACCCCCTCAGAGCTAGTGCTTGTGCATGCTCACTTGTGTTTTCTCTCTCCACCCCCCCATGCTCACACAAGGTCATGTGAGCACAAAGCTCACACGAAGATGGTCACCGCCTGCAACCCAAGGGGAGAGCCCTCACCAGAAACCAGCCTTGCTGCACCCTAATCTTGGACTTCAGTCATTTAAATCACTGAATCTGTGGTATCTTTTTGTGGTAGTCTGAGCCACAGGGGTAATACAGCCCTGAAGAAGCAAACTGCTACATTGTCAGAGAACCACATGGCAGGAATAGCAGGTGGCCTTTAGGACCTGGGGCCTCCCTTCTACAGTTTTGAGGATCTGAATTCTGCCAACTACCAGGGAGCTTGGAAGGGGACCTGAAGTGTCACATGAAAATGCAGCCTGATGAGACCCTGGGCAGAGAACACGGCTAAGTGATGCCCAGACTCCTGACCCACGGAAACCGTGAGATAATAAATGGGTGTTGTTTTAAGACACTAAGTTTGTGGTCCTTTGTTGCATAGCATAGAAAACTAATACATAGGGCTTTTTGGAGTTCTGCCTTTGCTCAGGCACAGAACAAGATTTGGGAGTAGGATACCAGTTATTCCTCACTTTCCTTCTTAGTGTCACTCACCTGAATTTTTGCACCTATATGATTCACATTATACTAATCTCAGGAAAAGAAAGGAGAGTCTCTGCATTGGCTACATCATTAAAAGTGTGGCTAACAGATGACATTTCTATGGTGAAGCGCTTTGCAAGTTTCTATGGGCTGAATGTTTGTGTCCTGCTAAAATTCATATGTTGAAATTCCTGACCTCCAGGGTGCTGGTATTAGGAGGTGGGGCCTTTGGAAGGTGATTAGGTCATAAGGAAGAGCCCTCAGGAGTGGACTTACTGCCCCCTTTTTTTTGTTGTTGTTGTTGTTTGGCATATATAGATTTATTATAAGGAATTGGCTTACATGATTTTTTTTTAATTTCAGGATATTATGGGGGTAAAAACATTTTGGTTACATGTTATGACTTTGCCTTACCCAAGCCAGGATTGGAGGCAGGCCCTCCCCCCATACAATGCTCACCGTGTCCATTAGTTGTGAGTTTACCCACCCCTATCCCCCCAACCCCCAATGAATATTCTACCGTGTGAGCACCTTAGTGTTGACCAGTTAGTGCGCCCTTCTAAAAAAGGCCCACGAGAAACCCCTTGTTCCCTTCCACCATGTGAGGACCCAGGAAGAAGGCACTGTCTCTGAACCAGGAAGTGCGTCCTCATCAGACACCAGTTCTGCCAGAGCCTTGATCTTGGACTTCTCAGCCTCCAGAACTGTGAGAAATAAATTTCTGCTGTGTCTAAGCTACCCAGTCTGAGGCATTTAGTTACAGAAACCTGAATGGACTGAGACACATGTTTTCCTAAGAAGGTAGCTCAGGATAGGTTTCATTAGGAATTGCAAGGCCAAGTGGGTGGGAAAATTTTATCAGCCGTGGCTTAAAGAAACAATGTCGTAGGAGCCTGATAATTCCTTTCAGGATAATATTTCCAATTCCTTTCTCCCTATTGCTGACAGTTGTTCTTTATTTGTTTTCAAACCTCAGTCAGCCTGCAGAGGGAAGTGTGTTTGGTCACCAGGAGGCTGTCTGCTCTCCTTTCCTCCTGGAGGGTTGAAAGCTGGGAACTCACTCTGATACTATCAAGTTTCAGGCCTTTCTGGACTCAGTATTAGGTTGAAAGAAAATCAAGTTTGGATAGGAAAAAAAAAAAAATCTCTCTGATTCTCTCTTCGTTGGGGTGAGAGAAAGAAAATGTGTCCACAAATTGGGACCCTGGTGAGTGTGAATTGTGCAATTTCGAGGAAACTTGATCTAGTGTCTTCTATATTGTATTGCAGTTGATTAAGGATAGTCCCATCCTGAGAAGGAGTCTCTTTTCCTCACGACTTAGGTCCTCTTCATAATCCCTATCTGAAAGCCTCTTCCTTTTCATTATGTGATCATAATTATTTCTCTGTCGAGTGCATAACCTAACACCTCTCCATGCACAGTGCCAAGATTTGAAGCCATAATAAGCGGAATGCTCACCTTCAAAGCCATTATTTCAATCATTAGAACACAGTTTATTCCTCGAGAGGACATTAACATTTGAAAATGTGTCAACCAGAGTAAGAAATTCATCACGATCACAGACCACCTGCCAACTGATTAAAATGCAACGTTCTGATTTTCCTGGATTTTTAGAAGAATCTAACATCTGACATCAGTTTACATTTTTAAGTTGTCTTAGTTCAATTCCTGGTAAATTGCTTGTGAAGGCCAGAGAAGTTTAGATTTTAAATAAGAAACTTGAAAAAAACAATGCAGCTGGAAGAGGGCTAAGGGATCACTGAGAGCATCAGTGTGGGCAGCAGAGACCAGCACACGCTAGTACCCTCAGCACACTACACGGTGCCCATCCTAGCAGGACTGAATGCTGGCAACAGTCTCTGCATTTGGGCACCTATAATTCTGAGCAAAAATGAGTCTGATTGCTGTGCAGAATTTCTTAGAAAATTTTAATGAGACCATCTCTGCAGTTCAATTGGTAAGGAGTGTAGGACAAATATTCCACTTCTGTCTAGCAAAAAGCCACATTTCATCATTAATGCCATTGAAACCATTGTGTGCTGAAAAAACCTAGTGCACACACAAAAGTATGGATTGCAAAAGTAAAATATAAATCCCCAGGAGGCTGGAAGGTGGGGGTTAATATTTTGTCACCCCAGAGATTTTCTGGATGGTCTTCTTTGTCAAGGTAACACTACTTCTTTCCAAAGCTCAGATAGGGAACCAGCGAAGTAAGTTAGTGCAATTAGAGTGACTTCAATCATTCACCTTTTAGTTTCTGGAATGCTTTTGAAATCGGTAGTGTTTTTGGTCAGGTATTTCATAGCTCCTCGACAGTGGATCCAATGTCTTCTGGTTATCTAATGCTATATATATAACAAACCACCCAAATCCTAGTGGCTTAAAACAACAACATTTATTTTGCTTATGAATGTGCAAGTTGGGCAGAAGTCAGAGAGGACGTTGGGACGTCAGCTGGGGTAGCTTGAAGGCTGGGGTTAGAATCATCTGAAGGCTCATTCACTCACATATCTTGGGATTAATGCTGGGAAGACTGAAATGGCTGAGGCTAGCACAACTCGGATTTCCCGGGCATTTTTCTTTCTTAATTGACATAAAAATAGTATATATTTATCATGCAAAACATGATGTTTTGAAATAGGAATACATTGTGAGATGGCTAAATTGAGCTAATTAGCATATGCATTGCCTCATATTCTTATCATTTTTTTTGTGGTGAGAACCCTTAAAATCTACCCTCTTAGCGATTTTCAAAAAGATAATACATTATTATTCCCTGTAGTCACCATGTTGTACAATAGATCTCTTGAACTTATTTCTCTTCTCTAAGTAAAATTTTGTATCCTTTGATCACATCTTCCCAAGTCCCCTCCCACCCCCAGCCCCAGGTAACCACCATTCTACTCTCTGCTTCTATGAGTTCAACTTTTTTAGATTCTACATATAAGTAAGATCATGCAGTGTTTATCTTTCTTTGCCTGGCTTATTTCACTTAGCATAGCGTCCTCCAGGTTCCTCTATGTTGTTGCAAATGACAGGATTTCCTTCTTTTTTAAGGCTGAATAGTATTTCATTGTGTATATATACCACATTTTCTTTAACCATTTATCTGTTGATGGACAGTTAATTCCATATCTTTGCTATTGTGAATAATGCTGCAAGGAACATGGGAGTGTAGATACCTCTTTGACATATTAATTTCATTTCCTTTGGCTATATACCCAATGGTGGGATTGGTGGATCATGTGGTAGTTCTATTTTTAATTTTTTGAGTAACCTCCATGTTTTCTATAATGACTGTACTAATTTACATTCCCATCAATAATGTGAAAGGGTTCCCTTTTCTCCACATACTCGCCTACACATTGTCTTTCATCTTTTTGGTGATAGTCATTCTAATAGGTGTGACGTGATAGCTCACTGTGATTTTAAGTTGCATTTCCCTGAAGATTAATGATATTGAACATTTTTTCATATAACTGTTGGCCACTTGTGAGTCTTCTTTTGAGAAATATCTATTCAGGTTTTTTGCCTATTTTAAAATTGGGTTGTTTTCTTGCTATTAAGTTGGGTTCCTAATATATTTTCAATATTAACCTTAACACATGTAGGATTTGCAAATATTTTCTCCCATTCTGTAGGTTGTCTCTTCACTCTGTTAATTGTTTCTTTTGCTGTGTAAAAGCTTTTTAGGTTGATGTAATCCCATTTGTCTAGTTTTGTTTTTGGGGGGATCCTATCAAAAAGTGTTTTTCCAGATCAATGTCATGGAGATTTTCTCCTATGTTTTCTCTAGGAATTTTACTTTTTTAGAACTTATGTTTAAGTCTTTCATCTGTTTTGAGCTAATTTTTGTATGTGGTGTGAGATAAGGATCTAATTTCATTTTTCTGCACATGGATACCCAGTTTTCCCCAAAACTATTTATTTGCTTTTTCTTCTTTAACCGTTTAAAAAAAGGGACCCAAAGCTATTTATTGAAGAGACTGGGAGGACAAGGTGGGAGGATTTATTGAGGCCAGGGTTTGGAGACTAGTTTGAGCAACAGGAAGACCCCATCTCTACAAAAAAAAATAGAAAAAATTAATCTAGCGTACTGTGTGCACCTGTAGTCCCAGATACTTGAGAGGCTGAGGCAGAAGGATCCCTTGAGCCCAGGAGTTTGAGGTTGCTGTGAGCTATGATGACACCACTACACTCTAGCCTGGGTGACAGAGTAGATCCTGTCTCAAAAAACAAACAACAAAAAACCCCAACTAGTAACACAATTGTATTTGTGATAAGGGTTTTTAAAATATAAGTATGGTATGTTAAGATTGTAGATCAATGTAACTCGATCTTGTGTATGGCGTATGGTGGAAGGAAGGTTAGAGGAAGTATCTCTGAATACAATATGTTGATGCTCAGAGCTCCGGATGAGCTGGAATAAGCTAAAAGAGGAGGAGACTTTTAGACAGAAGGAACAGCTGTGGGGAGCCTCTGGGGGCCAAAAGGAATATGGCAACTTTGAGGAACAGAGGGAAAGTCAACATTGCTGTTGTACAGGGCTACACAGAGGAGACCATGTGATCTAAGTACACCTATCAGCAGGGCCAGGTCGTGTAATGCTGTGATAAGAATTTATGATTTCATTCTAATAACAAATGTACCTCACTGAAGACGTGTAGGCAGTGCCAAAGGAATGGCATGATATTTGTGTTTGGAAACTCTCTCTGTGCCATTTCAGTGGTCTGTGTGGCTGCAGATGTTGTAGAGACCTCAGCGGAGGCATTGAGGTGGAGAGAAGGACATGTCCCCAAGAGGCACTGGAAGGAGCACTCATAGGACTCGTCAATTTAGGGAAAGTGTGTGATGATGAAAAGCGTCATAGTTTATGTGATTCCTGTCTGCCCTGTTTTGTTATTTTCTCTGGAAATACTGCTTCCAAGGTGTAGATGGTTAGGGATGGCAGGTGGTTGGGGTCCTTCAGGGTTGGGGCTTTGCCAGCCAGGTGGAGTGGAATGAGCGTAGCAAAAGACTGTGTGTAGTCGGCAGGGAGTAACTGCAATGATAGACTACAAACTCCAGGATGAGCTAAGGAAGAAACGAGAGCAGAAGGCACTGATAGAAAATGGAGAGGTCACAGATTTCCTAATTTTCCATAGAGAAAGACTTCTTGTAGGGATATTTTAGCTAGTGACTTGAAGGAATTGGGATGTTTGGATTAGTAATGTTAGAGTGCACAGAGTTTAGGGTGCGATTGAGGGAGGCAGGCGATTAGCTGGGGAGAAGAGGAAGTGACAGGAGATGATGTCAAGACCCTGGGACACTGCCTAAGGCTGTTCAGGGTGGGCCATGCAAAACTCCAGAGGGTGTTATTCACATAGATGACAGTGTTCACTGTGCTCCTGCAGCTGGGCGATGTGGTGGCCATACCAGGGGATGAAAACACAGGATGTTGGATAGGAATTCCACATAGATGTTGAGGTCATCAGGCAAGATAGCAAGAACTGGGTGAAAAACAGCACTGGGTGCCAGGAGATGGGTAGATGAGAGCAATGAAGAGGAGACAGGACCAGGTGACAGGACCAGGAGGCAGGATCCTCAAAGGAGTGGATATCTTGGACAGAGGGCAGAGCAGTAACTGTCTGGAAGCGGCGTTGGGAATATGGCTAATTATCACCTGACTGTGATTCGAGGGGAATGAGGAGCTGAAGTTTCACCACCCGCAAGGGAATTTCAGAGGAACTGTTGTGCTTAGTGCTCAGCTGACTCTCAACATAGGAAAGGAGTGTAAGAACATTCTGAGAAGAGGAGAGACGTGAGTATTTGCTAATCTTGTAGTAAGAGCTCTAGAGGGAACAATGGAAGGATTTGGGGGAAAGGGAGGTGTAGGGGCTTGGGTGTGGGGCAAGGAAATGCTTCGCTTCATGGGGATGGTAATGGTTCAGAGCAGCAGTCATGGAGGGGGCTATGCACTTTGGGGGTAAATCAAGAAGAATGCAGTGGACAGTGCCCAGGAGCAGGGAGGCCCCGGGCCAATGAATAGAGGTCTCAGCTCACTGGGTCTGGAGCAGGGTGTTTGGAGGTGTATGAGTCCTCCGTGGCTAGGGTTAGTGAAAGGGCAGCTTCTTGGCTTGGGCAGCTGGGGAGAGGTGCCACTAAGTCACTTCCTTTACGAAGTATCCCCTGCTCCTTCCAATACAGAAGAATAGCTGCCCCACCTCCATCCCCACTTTGTCAGCAATGCGATTCTCTCGGCAGCATTTACACAACCTTGTAATGCTAACCTTTGGCTATGCATTTGTCTGTTTCCCAAACTGGATTGGAAACTTCTTGAAGACGGGAGCTATATCTTTTGTCCCTATCAGGACCTTGCACGGCACTCAGCAGGTATTTGCAGGTTGGTTGGGATGCTGACATCCCGACAGCCAGTGCTTTCTACCCAATCTACACAGCTCTGTTAATCAGAAACCTAACTCAAACTAACGTAAGCTAAAAGGTCATTGAAAGATTTCACGAGAATCCGTTTCACTCTCTGCCAGCTCCCACCCCCACCTCCCATCTCTAATTTCTGCACATTGAGTCCTTTGTGATGGCAAAGATAGCTCCTGGCAGCTCTAGACTTATTTTGTTCTCACATTTTCTGATTCATTTCAGAAAAAAAAAGAGGATCTATTTCCCAAGAGCTCCTAGCTACAGTCCTTGGGATGGCCATGGTTGGTCAGACTTGGGTTGCGGTCCTTCCCCTGTAATAATCTCTGTGGTCAGGGCTTGGGATACTTTGGGCTTTGTCTGCACACCTGACCCCACTAGACCAGCCCCACTAGACCAGAGGCTCAGAGGAAAGCAGAGCAGACACCTGCTACAGCAGCTGACCCCCATCAGTAAGTGAGAGGGCAATAGCTGCTGGGACTCAGCGCTCTAAGGAGGTGGGATAAGGCAAGGAAGGAAGGAAATGGAAGAAATCTGTTTTTTTACTGAGTACCAGTGTGTGCGAAGCACTACCATCTTTACAGGTTCTGATCTCATTTGCTCCTCCCAATGATTCAGCAAGACAAGGAGGATCATTTTAAGTTGAAAGAAGAGGAATTGAAACCTGCATAGATTAAGTTGAGAATGCAGGTAAGATTCAAATCCAGGATATCTGAATTCAAAGGCCTTGTGCTTTCCTTTAACCAAGATTTCTCAACCTTAGCACTATTTGCATTTAGGACTGGGAAAGTATTTGCTGGGAAGGGCTGGTCTGTGCATTGCAGGATGTTTTAGCAGCAACCCTGGCCTTTGCCCACTAGATGCCAGTGGCACCCTTACTCAGCTGAGTCAACCCAAAATGTCTCCAGATATTGCCAAATATCCCTGGGGAGGGAGGGAGAAAAATTGTCCCAGTTAAGAACCAGTGCTCTGAACCATGCAGCTGAGAGAATCCAAAGCTGTGGTGGCTAAAAATTCATGCACCTGCAGATAGTGATCATGTCTGGATCAGACAACTGGAGATCACGGTTTTGCATTTTCATATGCTTTTGTGTGTTTTAGAAAATTGCAGCACTCATATGAGTTAGCTCTCTAATCCAGTGGCAGATAATAAATTGTTCGCCATATAAAGTCATTTTTGTTGCCATTGGTTTACAAGGATGCTTCTTTATTTGGAATGCCCTTCCAGAAAACAGTCTCAGAATCCGATAGAGCTTCTAATATTAAACCAAGGGAAAAGGTAGTAAATTGCAAAGTGTTCGGCTCTGCCTGACACAGTCTAGGTAAAATGAAAATGGGAGGATCTCTGCTGTAACTGCCCCCAAAAGCCATTTGGCCTGGGTACAAAGTTCTGTTTCTGAGAACAGTCTCGGTGCCCTTCCTATGTGGAGGGAGGGTTAGCAGGGGCCGGGCGAACAGAGCCCGAGAGGAACTTGGCACCAGCTCCTGCTGACTTTATTCCTCCTGCCAGTCGGGGCTGATTTGTAAGGCTGTGTCTGGTGCCAGGGACTGGGTGGGAAAGGGGAAGTAAATTCAAACAAAAGAATGCCCCTGAAGTATCTGAAAAGAGGCTTTTAGCACCATTCTTTCCGTGCTCTCAACCAGACTGAAGGTGCAAAAATTTAAAAAGCAGCCCCAACCACTTTGGAGAAGGGGAGAGTGTATCCAACACAGTGATATTATCACATCTATTTGTTGGACAAAGGATGCCATTGTATAACAAAATAAAACATGTTTCTCCTTCCAGTTCCTGCTTTGTGACAAATCTTCAAAAATGAGCTTACAAAGGAGCAGCTTGGAAACTTGGCAAGCGTTGTTTTTAGACAGGCTCCTTCCAAAATATCTGATTGAAAGGGTTTTCAGACTGTTTTCCTGGCCTGCTGTGCAATTTGCAAACAATCTCTTTTTTTGGTCAGTTGTGGGTGGGAGGAATTGATAAAAGCACTTGAAACTCATTTCTAACATTTATAGATGAATCTTTTCCAAGCCCATTAATGTCTGGCATGGGTGGCAAGTGCATGTTCTTGCCATTAATTGTGGAGTTCACCTCTGGGCCTCCAGCAGGGTCTAGACTCTGCCCTAAAGGTTATCATCTGCTTCTCCTCCCCCCCTTCCACGCAGCACACCTCACGGACAACTTCCAATGTCCTGGCGAGTTCTAATGGTTAAATGCTTTATCTTCAGAGTGTCATTAGATTCTCAGATTTCCTTAGGAATGAAACACTCTACATGATCTGAAGATGGAATTAATTCTCCTCTGTGAAAATCTAGTCAAGAAATTCTTCCTAGTCAAGAAATCCAGAGTCAGTACGGAAAGCCAATTTCTCATGAAATAAACTGCAGAGCTTATCTCAAAAGGTTACATATTGCATAATTCCATGTACGCAGTGTTCTCAAAATGACAAAACTATAGAGATGGGGACCAGATCAGTGGTTGCCAGGGATTAGGTAAGGGAGCAGGGCGTGAATACAAAACGGGTGGCACAAGGGAATTCCTTTGTGATGACAGAACAGTTCTATATCTTGATTGTGCTGGTGGTTACACAAGTCTACACATGGGATAAAATGTAACAAGATTACATACCAAAAAAAAAAAAAGAGTTCATGCAAAAATGGGTGAAATCTGAGGAAGGTCTGTAGTCTCATTAATTGTATGGCATCAATATCTGTTTCCTGGTTTTGATAATGTATAAGTGGCACCATCAGGAGAAGCTGGGTGATGGGGACACAGAACCCCTCCGTACTATTTTTACTACTTGTGATTCTATAATTATTTCAAAATAAAAAGTTAAGAAGAAGAGGAATAAAACCCAAATCACATAGCTTTACACATCTAGCCTGGTGGAGATGACACGTAGTAGGTGATTAAGAAACGAATGAGATGGATTACTGAATGAACAGAAGATCTTTTGCATTATATTAATGGAAGTTTAAAAGAATGATGAGGCTAGATGACGTTTTGGAGTACTTAATGTGTCAGGCATTGTGCTAAGCACGTTAAACATTCATTTAATTCTCATAAGAACCTTATTTTTAAAAAATGTTGTTCTTTTAAAATAGAATTAATTCTACATACTTGGTAGAAGTGCAAGGAAAAACAAGAAAATTACTAATGACAAAAAATGCAGATAGTAGTTAACACCAGTTAACCACTGGTAGTCAAAGCAATGCCGTTGCAGTGTGGGGGAGGGGAGGGGCACCAGGGGGTATATATGGCTATTCCCTGTACTATTGGTTTTGAAGTTGTACATATATTTTACCTCTCTATATTTTTTTCTTATATGTGTGCTATCATTTATATTTGGTAAGTAAGGTGGGGAAAATATATAAATATGAAAACAAAACAAAATGGAACCAAGGGCGACTGGCGATGTGACAGGAGTTCTTTTATTGACAGGGACAGACCAATCAGAGACAGTTTGCTCCCGGGAGGGGACACTGGGCTCGGGTTTGTGGGTCACTGTGACTGCTGGTGCCGAACAACACTAGACCCTTGTAGAGAAGGTCCTGGCATCAACTATTGGAGATGTGTCTACCAAATGAGTAGTGCTGGGGGGGAATGGAAATGACTTCTCTTGTAAACTGGGACAGCCGACTAGTGAATCATGAATTCCGCATCAGCCACCGACCCACGTGGAGGGATAGTCAAAGCTGGATGATCTCTGCTGGTGAAGGGAGCTGAACACTCATACTTTCCTTTAGGATGTGAAGATCAGAGGGAGCCCAGCAGGGCACGTGGAACCTAAAGGTTAAGGACAGGAAGGGGACTCCAAGAGCACGGGGCCAGCCACTGCATGTTGCTGATGAAGAAAATGAGGCTTGTAGAAGCTAGGACTTGTTCCAGATTTCTCAGCTCCTGAGAGCGTCTGTGGGTACCAGATCCCAGGGCTCCAGACTGGGACCCTTTCCTTTTCCTGGTACTTACTGATAGTCTCTATGAGGGTTTAAGGGCACGTACAGAGACAGACACAAAATAGTCAGACACAAACAAACATAGGGGGCGATGGGAAAATAAAGCAGGAAAACAAGATAAAGTTTGGAGACAGGTTTTTTGTTCGCAGAGTGTATTTTAAAGCTCCTTTCGCAATGCCATGTGCCTTTTGCTGCCTTACCTGAATGAATAATGAACTCTAAAGAAAGGACTCCTTAGTGTGGCTCCTTCTCAAAGCTGGCAACAAAACAGGGAAGTTTGGAGATATTTGATCTTTACTCGTTTTAAAAAAAGTTATAGAAGTAATATGTGAATACTTGCTTCCTGCAAAAATTTAAACAGCACAGATATATACAGTATAGAATAAAGTGAAAGTATCTCCTGTAGGTAACCACAACTAACCATTTGATTTGTATCATTCAGACCTTTTTCTGTGCATTTATGTATAGACACGTGTAGTTTAAACAAGATAGATGTGATCCAGCTATTTGTTATTCTGTAATTTTTTTTTTTCTTAACACTGTGTCTTAGAAATCTTTCTGTCTGGGTCTATAGGGCTCCCTACCGCAATTGTCTTAGTGACTGCATTGCAGAGCAATTGCTGTAACCATTCTCCAAATGATGGATGTTAGGCTGCATCTGAATGAACAAGGATCAGTGAATATTGTAGTACACGTGGCTTGGCTTGGGCCATGTGTATGAGTATTTCATTGGGTCTATTGTCAGAAGTGTAATCACCTCATATCCACATATTTGACTAGATACTGTCAAGGTGGCCACCAAAAAGCCTGTAGTGAGTTACATTCTCACCACAGTGTATGTTTATTCATTTTGTCACATTCTTTCCGTAAATAAATGTTATCCATCTATTAAAATTTTGCCAATGTGATAGATAAGAAGGATGGTGTCATTATATTGCTTTGACATTCATTTCTCTGATTTCTACTGAAGTTGCATAGCCTTTTTCATATTAATTTACCATTTGTATTAATATTTCTTGTTGTCTAATCATATCTCCTTTCCTTTTTTAAAAAATTGTTCTTATCCAGTCTTAGTCACTATACTGTGAATGGGGAGTAACTTTATTATGGAACAAATAATTCTTCTTGGTTTATTGCTTTCTTTTAAAATTTATTTATGGTGCTGTTTGCCTTAGAGATGTTTTAAATTTGTGAGTCATCAAATCAGTAACATACATTTTGTGTTTTGCTGAGGAAAACATTCACCAAGATCACAAAGCCATTTCTTAAACTTTTCTCCTGATAACTTTTTAGTATTTAGATCTTTAATCCAACTGGGATTTATTCTTGCATATGGTATAAGGTAAGATACTGATTTTATACCTTTTCTCCAAATGGATAGCTATTTGTCCCAACATCATGTACTGTTTAGTTCATCCTTTCTTTGTCATGTACTGAACTTACATGTGGTTTCAGAGACCGTCTATTCTATTCCAGTGTTGAGTCTCATGCCAATATCACACTGCAAAATTACTGTCGTTTTTTACTTTGGCTATTTTTTGTGTACTTGCTGTTCTAGTTGAGTTTTAGATTCAGCTTTACCTGTTCAGATTCTGACTGGCATTTCACTGAATTTATAAATTATTTATGGGAGGATTGATATTTTATAAAATTTACTCTTCCCATTCATTTGGAAAAAATTTTTTAGTACTTAAATAAAATAATTTTCTTCACAAAATGTATGCGTCTCTTTATTTGGTTATTTCTGGGTATTCTGTAGTTTTTATTGCTCTGGGGATTTAAAAATTTCATTTCAAGTTCTATTAAGTTGTTTTTCTGATATAGATGGCAATCAATTTTCTACATGTTGATATTGTGATTGGTTACCTTCTTATTCTCTACATCTTTTGATTTATTTTCTTTGATTTTTTAAAAAATAGATAATCCTATCATCTGACAGTAATGGCAGTTTTATCCCTTTTTCTCCAACGTTTATGAATTTTATTCACTTTCTTATTTAATTGATTTGGTTAGGACCTCCAGAATAATGCTATGGATAATCTTTCTAAGGTTTGAATTTTAATCAAAAGCTTCTACTGTTTCACCCTAAAGTATGATGCTTGCTGTAAATATTTTTATCATATTGATGATTTTTTTTACTAATATAGTGAGTTGCAATAGCAAATGCCTAAATTTGAACCCTTGTACTCCTAGAATAAACCCAAATTGGCAATTTTAAGAATGGTTTATTAGTAAATAAAGGCCTAACTTTAAAATAATAATAATAATAATAAAATCAGGGAACAAGAATTTCAAAAGTCTTCAACAAGCATAAAAGGGAGCAAAGGGAGACAATGAAATGAAAACTGATAAGCATCTTGCCTTGTTTCAAGAGGAGTTTATTACTACAAATTATTTTTCAACACTATTAAAATATTTTAAACACATATTCAGTGTAAATTTGAGAAAAGTAAAAATAGAACATGTGATTTCCAAACCACTAGTGGAAAAAAGGAAACAAAGAAAATTTCTTTTTTCAGAAAAAATAAAAGACAAAGAAGAAAAAAAGAAACACATGAAGATAGCACATGAAAAAAAGCAGGAAGGGGAATAGTTATCAGTTATAAAATATCAGTTGTCAAAATAAAGGTGGTTCGATTTAAACAACCTATCAAAAGGTAAAGATACTCAGACAATAAATTCCAGTTCTTTAAGTTTATGAGAAACACAAAAAAATGAAATGACATAGAAAGAGTGAAAATAAAGGGATGGATAAAGTTATACTAGGCCACTTATAACCACCAAAGGTAGAGGGGACAATATTATAACAATTTCTAAAAAAATAGATTTTATTTTTTTTTTATTTTTTTTTATTTTTTTATTTTTTATTTTTTTTTTGAGACAGAGTCTCACTCTGTTGCTCAGGCTAGAGTGAGTGCCGTGGCGTCAGCCTAGCTCACAGCAACCTCAAACTCCTGAGCTCAAGTGATCCTCCTGTCTCAGCCTCCCGAGTAGCTGGGACTACAGGCATGCGCCACCATGCCCGGCTAATTTTTTCTATATATATTTTTAGCTGTCCATATAATTTCTTTCTATTTTTAGTAGAGGTGGGGTCTCGCTCTTGCTCAGGCTGGTCTCGAACTCCTGAGCTCAAACGATCCGCCCACCTCGGCCTCCCAGAGTGCTAGGATTACAGGCGTGAGCCACCACGCCCGGCCAGAAAATAGATTTTAATATGAAAACCATTATAAGGTCAAAAGGGGATATAACACGCTGTTGAAAGATATAATCCATGGAGAAGATAAAATCTTTGTGAACTATGGTTAGGACATCTAATATTCATTTATAATAATAATATTCCTGTGCTCTTTTAGAATTCCCAGCCCCTTGCAGTTAGACATGTCCATGAACTAGTTCTAAACAGTGGGCTCTAAGAAGAAGTGATGTGTGCCACTTCCCAATCATGCATTAAGAACTGGTGTGTGACTGTCCATTTCTTTCTTAAAAATTGCTTAAGGTTAACAGTCATGTTATTTAAATGTATTTAGCATTAACTATACATTTATGGTTTACTTTTGCCCACTACTATTTTTAAAAATGATCTTTCTTAGATTCATTTCTCACTTGAATATTATATACACTCATATAAATTGTTCAGAAAAGCTTTACAAGTTTTATTTTTTTATTTTATTTTATTTTATTCTTTTTTAGAGACAGAGTCTGTCGCCCAGGCTGGAATGTAGTGCCGTCATCATAGCTCACTGCAACGTTGAACTCCTGGGCTCAAGTGATCCTCCTGCCTCAGCCTCCAGAGTAGCTGGAATTATGGGTACACACCTGGCTAATTTTTTAATTTTTATCTTTTTGTAGAGATAGGATCTTGCTATGTTGTCCAGATTGGTCTTGAACTCCTGGCCTCAAGCAATCCTCCCAGCTTGGCCTCCCAAAGTGCTGGGATTACAGGTATGAGCCACCATGCTGGGCTAATTTTTCAGAGTTTTAAAATATCTGAGTACTTGTGTGTCTGAAAATGTCTTTATTTTGCCCAGACACCTAAATGATGGTTGAATCTGGAATTTTGGGTTCATAATGATATTTCATAAGAACGCTGAGGACATTGCTCCATTGTGCTCCGGATCCCAGTTGCTGAGAAGCCTTTGCCAGGCAGATTCTTAGTGTTTTGAATGTTGCCTGTTTTTTCTCTCTATTGATTAAGGATTTTCTCTTAATCTCGAGTTCAGAGTTTCCTCCAGACGTGCTGGAACTATTTTTTTGTTTTCTTTATTTCCTCTTTGCTCTCTCGCTCCCTTTTTTTCTTCCCTTCTTCCCCTTATTCTGTTAGCTGTTGATTTCTAGTGAATGTTTGACAATACTTTATGAAAGTTCCTATTTTTAGACAAGGAAATGTAAATAAACAGAACTCATAGCTCAGATATGTTTTCCCAGGGCAAGTGAAAATTCCTCTTTCCCTTGACAATAAATATAGTTCAGATTAGAGGTGCTGGTGGTTGTTCTGGAGTACGGAGCAGTTTATGGGCCCTGGCTGGCTGGTAGGATAGGCTTTCCTTTAGGGTGACCAGTAGTTTGTCTTCAGAGGAAGGTTTGTTTCTTCCCTTGAGGTAGCTCAAAAGTATTTGGGGAATCAATTTGTTCAAGCCCCAGAATCTACTCTGAGTGACTCCTATGCCAAAAGTCCCACATTGCAGAGCTGTGCTTGAGGTCAAAGCCAACATAAGGTGCTTTTTCAGAGCATGGACACAGTTCTTCCCCCTTTTGAAACTGATGTCCAGGCTCGCCACCTATTTCTTCTTTTATCCCTACTGCCTCTGATCCTTGGGGGTGTTTTGGAGTTCTTTATTGGAGGGCTTCTCGTTTGCCCTTATTTCCATGTGGATTCTTTAGATCTGTTACCACCTGCTTTTTCTAGAAACATTCTCAAAGTTCTGATATCCTAGTGGCAACCCTCTGTTTTCCATCTTTGCTAAAATTTGGTTTTGTTTGCACATTTCCTTTGTCATTTTGATGGAATTTAGGGAATGAGACCAGGTGAACATTATTCTTCAGTCAGCCATCTTACACCTTCTTTTGATCTGCCTACCTCAGAGGAGTTCAAGATCATTTTCCAGACAAAGCCATCTTCAAACCATCTGCTATATAATAAGGGGTAGGTCAGCTAGAGCTACAGAAGAAAATTGAGATATTATTTTCCCCCCAAATTAAAATTATTGTCCAGGAAATACAGAAACAGATAAAAAGAAAATTTCTTAAAATTTGAAAATCTCACCATCATATTCATGTTAATAATTTAATATGAATAATTTAAGAGTTTTTTATATACACATAAAAGTGTTCTTTTCCCTGTAGAATGGAATCATGATCTTCAATATAGCTAATATTTGTAATGCACTTAGTATATCTCAGGCACTTTAAATTGTTTTAGTTTGACATTATTTTATTTAATCAATTTTCTCACCCAATCCTTCCAACAGTGCTTTATACTTGGGACTGTTATTAGTTCCCGTTTTATAGATGAGGAATGGTAATTACTAGTTAATTTGCCCACATGCATCTGACACTATTAAGTACCACACTTTACTACCCTACTATACATACTGTTTTGTAACCTGATTTGGAAAACAAATCCATGGATTTCTTTTTATGTCCATAACTATACAGCTGTATCATAAATAGTAATTGTTCCATAATATTACATCATATCTATATTAAGTATACACATACTTTGAATCATACATAAAATATACATAGTAAGGATATATATTACTTCATGTATATGTAAGTATATATACATAAACTTTATTTTGCCAGAATAAACAATGCTGTATTGAAA
Source organism: Eulemur rufifrons (assembly GCF_041146395.1). Lineage (NCBI taxonomy): Eukaryota > Metazoa > Chordata > Mammalia > Primates > Lemuridae > Eulemur > Eulemur rufifrons. Next base: position 62,441,550 of record NC_091001.1, read on the forward strand.
ACTATTCACTGAATCGTACTGAACGCTTACCATGAGTTAGGCATTGTTTTGGGCACTGGGGGTAAATAAAACATGATCTCTAACCACGTGGAGTTTACACTCCAGTGTAGGACCTACATAATTGAAAATGATTACACAAATGATTATTTAATTGCAAATGTGAGGGACACAGGGTCCTTAGGGTCCAGACATGGGAGCTGGCCTGCCCTGTGAGATGCATGAAGCCATTTCTGAGGAGCTGACGTGGCAGAGGGAAGTTTTCCTTTTGCCCGCTGGACCTTTGTTGGGCTTTCTGCCTCCATGGCTCAGTCTCTGAAATGGTGTTAAGTGGAATTCAATCCAAGAAGCCTTTGAGAATATATTAACGCTCTTACTAAGAATTCCTGGGATTAAGATCTCCTTGCTGTGCACAAATCTTCTAAGTGAATTAAACATGTAATTGAAAGGCTCATCGTGTGCTACTCGAATGCTTTGCTGTACCAGAAATAAAATGAAAATGAAATCATTTTCTCTTTCAAATAAATATTATATACTGAGGGCTTCACTGGGTCCATTAGTACTGTCCGATTGCACGGAGGCAATTATATTATTTGTAACACGTGAGATACTGTGAAGCTCCTTCAACTGCAAGCAGACACTGTAGGATTTGCCCTCCTGACTCGCCCACCCAGTATTTCTTGCTATCTCTCTCTCTCTCCTTCTAATACCTACAGATTGTTTTTCTTACGGACTCCAGAAGAAGCAGCCATTTTCAGAGGGTGTTCCTTTGCTCAGTATCTTGAGCAAGTCAAAGCTAGTACCATCACAAGACTGGTATGAGAATTCCTTGTTATACTCTGATTGGGTCATGATTTGTTTGTAGGTTACCATCTGTCTCAGTCTGTCTTATATTGCTCGAAAGGAACACCTGAGGCTGGGCAATTTATAAAGAAAAAAGGTTTGTTTGGCTCATGGTTCTGCTGGCTGGAAAACTGGGCATCTGGTGAATGCCTCAGGCTGCTTCCACTCACGGCAAAGGCGTAGGGGAGCTGGCAGTGCAGAGGTCACGTGGTGAGAGAGGAAGCAAGAGAGGGAGCCGGGAGGTGCCAGCCTCTCTTAAACAACCAGCTCTAGCAGGAACTAATAAAGTGAGAACTCACCTTCAACGGAGGGCATTAATCTACTCATGAGGATCTGCCCCCATGACCCCAACACCTCCTGTTAGGCATTAGGCCCCATCTCCAACATGAGGGATCATATTTCAACATGACGTTTGGAGCAGACAAACATCCAAACCATAGCACCTTTCCTGTATAAATTTAGACACTCAAGGTGTATTGTCAGTAACAACCTTTGGGACATCTCAGTTTAGGTCCCAGACATGCAACTGAGGAAGCTCCAGGTGATTCCAGCTTCCAGCATTCAATTACCCCCAGACATTTGACCCTTCTTACCTGAAGTCCCAGACATTTGACCCTTCTTACCTGAAGCCCCAGACATTGTAACATGCAGACAAACAACGTTGTCATGTCCTATCCAAATTTCTGACCACAGAATCCTGAGCATAATACAATCCTGTTGCTTTATGCCATTGAATTTGGGGTGATTTGTTATGCAGTATTTTGTAGAGCTGGAAGGGATTTTAGTTGTTGACTAATCTACCTTCTATCTAGTAAACAGAATCTAATCTATTTCTAACGAAAAGAATACACATTCAGGGTGAATGTGCTAAATATGGCATTCAGAAGGGTTTTGTTTGGCTCCCCAAATTTTGAGTTTTAACAATGATTAAATTTTACGTGAAACTTGAATTTCCAGCTTCTCTGGGAAAATCAGAAGATCTGGAAATGCTGTGCCTGCCTCCTGGTAAGAAAACAATTTCATGTTTCTGAGTAGCAGCTACCTCCTTCAGGTGGGCCTTTGCTCTCTGGTCTATGGTCCTCAGCACTCTTGGTTGCGTTACTTTTCCTCCTCACTGCCGCTTACTGTGGGTATTTGTGTTTGTAGATCTGAGAGGTGGATAATACTATAGCCTATATTTGAGTATTGAAAGGTGCTTAAGAATTCCTGTTTCTTCTGCTTTTAACTTCCAAAATCTAAGTTATTTGCATTATTGTAATCTATTTTGCATGCATAGCAATTATAGTGATGACTGAAATATCTTTTAATGCTATAAAATAGTACAGTTTAAGATGAGCATAACATGCCAAATCTTACATTTAAGCATTCATCTGTCGTGATAAAGACAGATAGAAGAGAAGTTAACTGTTTAATTAGGAAATAAAAATATTAACAACTCTATCTTGCACTCAGTTTTCAAAAAGAGACTGTATTTCAATTGTGGATTTAATGCTCAGTCAGTTCAGGAATTATGAATGGATTTGTTCTGGGGGAAGATTCTTCTTGTCCAGATTCCTAGATGGAAAAGGATTTAGGTTTTCATATGGATCCATCCCTCTGTAGTTCTTGAATGGAAACCCAGCTCTTTTGTGTAGCCATGGTACATCATTTGATTTAGGAGAGTCGTCAGTGAAAGTAGCTGCTATTTACTTTGCTGGGGCATGTGACTGCTTGCCAAGTATCTGAAGGGGTAAGAGCAAGAGAAGAAGAAATTTTATATTTACTGCATACTTAAAATTCAGACCAGAGCAGAATAACCCATGTCTCTTTTCCTTGGCAGTGTAGCAGAAGGGTATGTCTTAAAATTTTTTTCACTCAAATTTCAGAATGGGTAGTGATTTATTAACGGAAGTTGTAGAAACTCTTCCTCCAGAGATGTTTAATAAAAGGCAAGCCTTTCTCAATAACCAAAAGTCATTCCAACGGTGGCCTTGGGCAGAAGTAAAAAGTAAGGAAGGCCAGTGAAAACTTGATGACCTTTTGAAATCCCCACTTGGGCTTTACTAGCTGCTGTATACTTTGATCAGTGACCATGGACCCTTAGCAGAAGGTCTTAACAAAATTGGCTGGGAATTGGGTGTGTATTAGGATGGTCATTATTTATTATAGCTGATTGGTGTTTACTGTTAGAAATTGTGTTCTTATGAGGTTAATGCAATCTTGATACTTATTTATGGTTTCACATTATTTCATTGGCTCTGTTCAGCAGAATTTAAATCACAAAGGGAACTGTCTACCTCAGGGGTGGGGAACCCTTTCATGTTGGAAGGCTATATAATTTAGTTGTAATCAAAAAAGGCTGCATTCAAGAAACTTCAATTAGTTATACTTAAAAAGTACATTATTTTGTAAAAAATCTAACTACTATGTACTTAACAATTTCAAAGAATGAAAACTATTTGTTATTATAATTTTAAAGTTAACTAACCTTTTAATGATTTTGTTGTGTATGCTTTTTGTTAGAAAGCATTTGAATGTTTGGTTGCAGCATGGAGGTCCACAGTTGCAGTTGATCCTCTAGATGGGTATCAGTCATTTGTGATCTTAAGGGTTTCTTGATTTGGGTCAGGTAGGAGAATGTAGATTCACAGCAATAAGTAACTGAAAAGCAAGAAAGCATCTTTTGGGCATGCTGCCAAAGGTGTGGGCATTCTACTATATTTTTCCATGTTTCAGTTGGATCTTTCTTAGCATCAAACAATGACTTTAAAATGTTATCTACTGAGAACTCAATCAATTCCATCTGTAGTTCTTTAGGTGCCTTGGTGATATCAACTAGGTGAAGCTGAAATGCCAATTTGAGTGTGATGTCATGATTCTCAAAGTCAGTGAAATTTTCATTATATTCTCCAATTAATAGATCTATAACAGCTGTGTATTCTTCAAATGATTAGCTTATATGCTCATCAATGACCTTTGCTAACTGGGGAAAATGTTCATCTGAAATTTCCTTTTCAAGAAGTGTTTTGAAAAAAGGCAGCTTTTTTTTTTTTTTTTAAATGCTTGGGTTTTTTTTTTTTTCTTGCTGCATATCATATATAGACTTAGTTTTACCTTGCAAAGAAATATTCAAGTTGTTTTGATTTGACACAATATCACACAGAAATGCTGCATTCCTATAGAAGTCTTTTTTCAATAATTCACATTGCTGATTCTGTTTTTTTATAAAATTTAACTATCTTTTCTCACAGAGATAAAATTTTTGCTAACACCTGTCCCTGAGATAGCCAACACACTTTAGAATGATATGGCAAATCCATACTGAATACCTCATTGTTCAATTTTAGCATGTTAGAAAACTAATGATGCCATGTTGCATTTGCAGGAATATAGTTAACCATACTTATATTAATAACTTGTTGTAAAGTGTCACTTAAAATAGTAGCTGTAGCACAGAGATTTTGCTGATGTAAGATACAAAGGAAAGAAATAGGAGCATCTGGATCTGTTAATACTTTTTTACCTGTGCAATAAACCCTTCATGTTTTCCTGTCATGGAAAGTGCACCATCTGTACATATACTCACTAAGTTTACCAAAGGCAGTCCAACTTCACAATATTTATCTTGAAAGTTGTTGAAGATATTTATTCCCCATGTTCTGTTCACAAGAGTGCCTGCCTCACAAATGAGGAAGGCTAAATGGAAATCTATGAAACTGCCCTCACACCTAGCCAAGATAGTAAATAAAAAAACATTGCATCTTAGGGGCAGGAGGAGTGGCAGAAATTAATGCCATCCTTCAAGACCTAAAGATGCAGGATGATCCCTGTTGTTCTCCCATTTAATTCACCAGACTAACCCCTGCAAAAACCAGACAAACCCTGAGGAAGGAGAGTAAACTACTGCAAATTCAACCATGTAGCAGCCCCAATGGCTACTGTGGTGTTTTTGCTGGAACAGATTAAGACAATATTGGGCAAATAGAATGAGGTCGTTCAGCTGGCAAATAAATTCTTTTCCATCTTTCTCAAAGAAGATGATCAGAAACAGTTGATATTTACTTGTAATAGACAATAGCATATGTTTACAGTCTTACCCCAGAACTATGTTAACTCTCTCACTCTGTATTATAATATAGTCAAAAGAGATTGGAGTGTTTGGTGAAAGAAGTATTGATCAATGTGTGTTCAATCGGCTTTGTTTAGCCAAGAGGCAGATTATTTTTCTGGTAGAGCTCTGGGAAGGAGGAACAGCTTCTTTTGAGGGGCTACAGTTTCGTTACTGGGAGTGTCCTGGCATAAACGAGGTACCTGCCTGTCATGGCCATTGTGGAGATGTCCCATGTTTCTGATGGAGGTGCTTGAAATTGTCAACTTGGAGATTCTCTGATTCTGAAATCAAGAGATGAAAAAGAGTGAAGTAGGTAAGACCAGGCTATTGACTTTGAAAGAACACTTTCAGGTGGACATTTTGAGTCAGGAGCCAAGAAGTAAGGAAGTTCCAGTAGTTTAATGGCATGAGTTTAAGCAGGTTTGGAGGTGGCATGCATTTCAGAAAACAGTTCCTCTCTTGGATGTCTACTTTAAATACATCTCAACTTCTTTATGTTATTTCTTGATTGTGGCTTTTCATAACTTAGTATCCTTTAGGCTTTATATCTCATTCCAGTTACTGTTCTGGTGACCAGTCTGGCACAGATTTCAGCCAGGTTCATGGGTGCAACCCTCGGGCCTGCACTGTGTCCCTCACTCTGCATCTTCTCTTGCTGCAGCATAAGGGTCTTCCAATATTGCTTGACACTCATGCAGGTGCAACTCAAAATTGTACAGGAGGTTGTAGTCCATGGGATAGAACTTGACCAACGGTCAATAGGAGCTGATGGATCTATGCATTCTTTCTTCTTCCCTGTAGACAACACAGGTGTCTCATGTGGTCTCAAAGGATCTGGTACCCAGTCTCATATAATGGTGGTCAACTCAATAACGCATCTTTATGTTGGCTAATTCCTTCTATTTCTTTCCTCTGGCTCCCCGATTATGCTCCCTGCATCACACTCCCAAATAAAGCACTCAAGCCTTTGTCTTAGGCTCTGCTTTTGGGTGGAATGCAATCTATATTCTGTAACATAGGTGCTCCCAGTCAGATGCTACCAAGAACTACTACATTGTTGGCATACAGTCTCCTGTGTGTGTGTGTGTGTGTGTGTGTGTGATTCTTCATCCTCACTAATTTTCTAAACTACATAAAACAAGGCAAAGCAGATCAAGTTCCATTTAGAGCAAGAAATACATAGAGGAATAATAGCAGTGAACATTTTTTGGTTGGTCCTCATGTGTCAAGCATTGTGCTAAGTGATTTATATGCCCTATCTAACTTTCTCCTTATCTTAATTCTATGGGGGAGGCACTATTATTGTTCCTATTTACACATAAGGAAACTGAGGTTGAGAGAATTTTATGTGACCTGGCTGGTGAATAGGGAAGCCAGGAGGCCATCTAACTCCACTGTTTGATGTCAGAGCAGAGTTCTTAAGCACTAGAAATCCCAAGACACAAATCAATATTAGGCCCCAGGGGGTGATTAATGGTGTTTGATTGCCAACATTTAATGTGCAAGCCTTGGGATGGGATTGCACACAGAGTCAATTTTTCTGAGGCAGCTCGTCGAGAATGGGCAGGCCCCTGTAGCAGGAGAGGAAGGTCTCATTCACTGGGGAGGTGAGGGTCAGCCCCTATCTGGCTTTGATTGCTGGAAAAGGGGGAGCATGGTGATATGTATTCATGGTTATATATAATGTTTATGATTATTTATGATATTTGTAAATAGATGGCTCTGCCTAGTAATTTATGGAAGTTTCTTGGGCTTTTAATCACAGAGATGGCCTTAAAAATAATTTCATTCTGTCATTGGAGGACAAATAGATGGTGTTTACCATGTCAGGCTTCGAGTAGGAGCGGCTGGTAACACCTGGGAAACAAAACAAATAGGATTAGGTAATTTACAAAAGTGCTTCATTTTTCAAAACCTCACTTTCCTCACTTCTTCACGTTATACTCAAGTACGATGTTAGTCTTAATTAGAAGAACTGGGTCATGACTCTGAAGGCAAACAGATCCATTATTCTTCATGAACTGTTCTAATCCCCCAGCCTGAGGTCAGGCTGTACGGATAAGAGGTACCCTGGGAGGGGGAGCATTTTGGTTTTCAACTGTTGCTGGGCAAACATTTCCTTCCCCTGCTCCTGCCCATCAGCTTCCAAAGCAACCCACAAATGTCTTTCTAAGGAGTATACACAGAATCCAGACCCTGGACCCAGCCCTGGTACACCTGCTTGGGCGCTTGGGCTGAAATATTTTAGGGTCCTTTGATGATCGCAGCCATATACACCATATCTGTTCTCCAGAACCAGGCTCAACCAAAAAGGAAAGGCTGGGATCTCCTTTCAATTGTGTTTTTCAAAATGTATAGTCATGAATGCATCCCAAAGTTGAAAGTAGACATGTAAAATCTTATGTGTCCTATGATATGGAGTTATACATATGAACCAGTTTTATTAGTTTCCTGGGACTCTGGCCCCAAATGAACATGAAATGAGACCCACAGTGACAAGAACTATAACTAAGGAGTTCCACGTCCTTGTGACACTCACTTAGGCTTTCTGAACACATGCTAAGGAGATGGGGCATTCAAAGATGAATCAGATGCAGAATGTGCCCTCCAGAAACTCGCAGACTAATGCAGGGGGTGTTAACAAAATATAATCAAACAACTAAAATATAAGATAGAGAAAGGAACATTTCTTTCTAGGTAGCATGCTATAGGAGTTCAAAAATGAGATTATTTCAAGCTGAAAGGATCAAGAGATGCTGTGCAGATTCTTTTGAATTTGGTCTTGAATAGAGGGTTGGATTTGAACACTCAGGGGTTGCGCTGGGAAAGCCATTCCAGAAGGAGGGAGTAGCTTGTGCCAGGACAGAGGTGTGAAAATGCCAGTGTATGTGGGCAGCAGCACGGGGAGTCTGAGGGTAGGGGCAGTCCTGGGGGACCGGGAAGGGTGGAGGGATTCTCCCGTTGCACGGGGGCTCATGGAGCCTTGTGGGTGACTTAACCTTTCGTCACACGAGGCTGCTACTTGTCCAAGGACACATGGCTGGTGATTGACTGTAGGGTGGATCCCAGCCCTGGTCTCCTGGGTCTCAGTACAGCGACTTCTCTGTTCCTCTTCCTCACTTTAGAGTGCAAGGGGCTTCTTTGCTTTGTTTTTGATCATCTATGACAAATACCTTGAAGAGCCCATTTCAGGAGCTTAAAGGCAATGTGGTCCCGAGGGCAGAACCTGGGAAATCACCCAGCTTCGTGGTGAGCTGTGAACAGGTTTGCTCGCTCGTATTTCCTCCCAGGATGCCAGCAGGGCCAGGTCTGAGCCAGTCAGGCCTTGGCAACAGGCACGTGGCTGGGGGGATGTGTGTGTGTGAGAGAGAAGGGCGTGTGGTGTGTACGTGCGCAGATGCCTGATGTCTTTGTACCAAGGCCAAATATGAATCACCTTGGGATTTTTGTTCACTCAGCTTGACATGGGCAAAAAGCCAGCAGAAAGAAGAGTTTTACTTTGCCCTGCAGTGTGTTTACTTCTGGGCTTAGCTGGAGCTCAGGAAACAGGGAGTACTTCATTAACTAGGAAAGCCCTTCCTTGAAGTTGGCTGCGTGCTGGCTTAGCTGAGAGACAGAGGCAAAGAATTAGTAGCACTCAAACTCTGGAAGGGACCTGAGAGATCGTCTGCCAAAAAGCTTTTCATGACAGCACATGGCTTCCTGAAGCAGGCTAATACCTGCCTCTCAGGGTTAGTCTGTTGGTCAACAGATAGTAATTAAGAGCTTAGTATCTGGCAGACAGGGCTGTTGAGAGGATAAGGTGAGGTAATGCTAGTCAAGTGCCCGGCACAGTGAGGGCACCCACACAGGTGAAAAGTGGGGGCTTCCCCAGGATGGGGCAGAGTCCCAGAGGCCTAGGAACACAACATACAAGCATGCCCTGATAGGACAAAGGTTAATTTTTCTGGACTGCAACTCTGAAGAGTTTCTTCTCTCTCAAAGGCCATGTTTTCACCTGACATCATCCATATTTTACAAATTTAGCATCCAGGAACATTTCTGGAATTGCACCAAAACCAGGGGTTCTTTTTTATGTTTTCTATGAAATCTTTCCTATGTTTTGTAATTTGTGTGGAGGTGGGTGTGTGTTTTTGGTCATTGATTTAAATGCAATGAATTGCGTCTTTTCCTTTTGTTCTTGCCTGCTTTTGCATTTGGTATTTGTATTAGTTTTCTAGCGCTGCTGTCACAAATTACCAAAAACTGAGTGGCTTAAAATAAGAGAAATTTATTTTCTCACAGTTCTGGAGGCTCAAAGTCCAAAATCAAGGTGTTGACAGGGCCATTCTCCCCCTGAAACCTGCAGGGGAATCCTTCCTTGACTTTTCCTAGGTTCTGGTGGCTTCCCATAATCTTTGCTATTCCTCAGTTTGTAGCTGCATCACTCTGATCTCTGCCTCTGTTGTCCCATGGCCTTCCTCCCAGTGCACCTCTTTGCATTCATATTACCTTTTTATAGGAACACCGGTCATTGGCTTTAGGACCCACTCTAATCCAGTATGATTCCATATTAACTAATTATATCTGCAAAGACCTTATTTCCAAATAAGGTCACATTCTGAAGATCCAGGTAGACATAAATTTTTTGTGACACTATTCAACCCAGTAGAGTACAGACGGTCCCCAACTTATGATGGTTTGACTTATGAGTTTTTGACTTTATGAAATTGCAAAAGCCATATGCATTTATGAGAAACCATATTTTGAGTACCCATACAACCATTCTGTTTTTCCACTTTTAGTATAGTATTCAATAAATTACATGAAATATTCAACACTTTATTATAAAGTAGATGTGTTAGATGATTCTGCCCAACCATAGGCTACTGTAAGTGTTCTGAGTGTGTTTAAGATAGGCTAGGCTAGGTGTATTAAATGCATTTTCAACTTACCATATTTTCAATTTATGATAGGTTTGTTAGGATACAACCCCATGGTAAGTCGAGGTACTTTTGTATTCATAAAGGGATTTTGGAAGAGAAGGAAGGATACATAGCAGATGATGAGAAAACATTATTGTCTTCCTTCTGCATTCTATTTCTCTGAATTCCACATTACCTGGGGTGACTGGGATGCAAGGCTCTAGAGAGTTGAGGAGTTGGCAGTAGGAAACCCCAGGAGTGTGGGGAATGAGGCCAGGAGGATGTAGTGTGGTCCTCCATGTTGGGCTGTGGTACTGACTGGTCAGTCTTGACCAAACATCCCTTGACTGTGATTCCTTCGCACCTGTCCAAAAGGAGTTTGGACAGGTGCAGAAAGGCAGATTCCTGGCTTGGCTCTGACATTTACTACTAATGCAGCTTCAAACAAATCACGTAATCTCTCTGAGCCTCAGTTTCCTCATCTGTGAATTGGGAATAGCAATAATGCCTGCCTGTGCTACCTCCACAAGGTGGTAGTGGGGGGCATGTGAGAGGAAATGTGAAAAGTCTGTGCCCACTTGCTGATGATCACCTCTGTGCACCTCAAGTCAAGATGACCTTTCAAAACCACTCATCTAATCCTTTCACTTCCTTGTTTAAACCATTTAATTGCTCCTTCCTGTTTAGAATAAAGCCCAAACTTGTTCATAGAGCTTAAAACGCCCTGTAGTATCTGGCCCCAATATACCCTTTCCATTTCAGAGCTCACTTCCTACCTCTGGAGCACTGCTGAGAAACCAGTGCACAGATTTCAGGTTCCAGATGGGAGAAGTACTATCTCTCTGCCTGTCTGTCTCTCTCTGATGGCATTAAAATTACAGTAACACATTAAAAAAATACTATAAACTTACAACAACTAATATAAATAAGGATATATGAGGGTAGCAGTGCTCCAATGGTTGATACCTTTCAAAAATCTTTGGAAGGCACAAAACATATGGAGAAATAATTGGCTAATAAAACAGAGTGAAGAAAGCTTCAGAGTAGGAATGTGTACTTCAGCTTTAGCAAAAGGAGGACACCCCTTGCCCAACAGAGTGATAGGGAGGCTCTGCTCTCGGAGACAGCAGGCATGTCAGAGGGTGAGAATAGGAAGTGGGGCTAAAAACAAAGGACCAGTTGAAGACCCACGGGGCTGTTGACTTCACTCCCTCCATCTTACCTGTGCAACTCAGAATAGCCCTTGTCCTTAAGCTGAATCTTCTCTGAAGAAATTGAAAGACTGGGCATGTTGGCTCACGCCTGTAATCCCAGCACTTTGGGAAGTAGAGGTAGAAGGATTTCTTGAGCCCAGGAGTTCGAGACCAGCCTGGCAACACAATTAGACCCCATCTTTACTTAATAAAAAAAAGAGAAGTTGAAAAAGAGAAGTAGTGTGGGGCTTAGTGCTCTCTCTGCATTCTGGAGATTGAAGGGTACAAACGTAATGGCTGGTTTCCCACCTGTTCACTTAAAGCAAAATCTGCCAGTTGATAAGCCAAACCCTTATTCACAGAGCTCCTCAGTAGCTATCCTATTACTTCCTTCTTAATATGGGAGGACATCTGTGCTTTATCAGAACATTTGAGCAAAACCTATGACATAGAATGGCCAAGATTAGCAAACAAAAATGAGCCTGGAGGAAATGGAAATAATTCAAGGGACAGTGGAACACTTTAAAAAAATCTAGTTGCCTCAGAGGGATTTTGTTCAATATTGCATCCCCATAAAATAATCAAGAATGCTATAAAAAAGGAAAAAGGGATAAAATAAGAAAGATCTTGGGAAACATAAAAGATGATTGCTAACAAAATAAATTGGGGTAAGGATTGGAAGACAAAGTGAAGGAAATCTCTAAGAACTTAGAATAAAAAGGCATACAGAGAAAGAACAAAGAAAGGAAGGAAAAAGAAAAAATTGAAAGAAAGAAAAGATAATAGGATCATTTCAGGAATTACAGCCTTTGAATAATAGATTGGCTTTAATAGGAGTTCCTGAATTGGCAGAGGAAACCAGAGGAGAGAACGTTATTAAATAAATAAGAAAATTTCCCAGAACTGGAGGAAGATACAAATCTTCAGATTAAAAGGGCTTACTAAATATTGGATGAAATAAATGAAAAAAGATCAATACCAAAACAAATATTCAAAAAAATTTGTGTTATTGGAGGTAAAGAGAAGACTTTTAAAAGTTTCCTGAGAAGAAAAGCAGTCAACATATAAAGGAATGAGAATCCATCTGGCATTAAACTTCTTAACAGCAACACTAGATGCTAGAAGTCATGGGGCAATGCTTTTAAAGTTCTGACTGAGTGTGATTTTTGTCCTAAAATTAGATACCCAGCCATGCCATCGATCAAGTTTTAGGTCAGAATAAAGATCATTTTTTTCAAGGACTCAGAGAGATTATGACCATGCACTCTTTCTTAGGAAACTATTAGAGAATATGTTTCAGAAAAAGTAAAAATCAAGAAAATGAACTAAGAAAAAGTAAATCATGGAAGACAAAGCCTTAAACACAGAACATCAGCAAAGAGAAATTCCAGCATGACAGCTTAGTCTTGGGTATTAGGAAAAATTAGTCTATATTGGAGAAGGAAGACAGAGGATGCTGTGAAAGAGGTCTTGGCGGGGCAGGGGACAGAGGATTTTATAGATTAAATTGTATATTAAGAATGTTGCAAATTGTGAGACTATTATAGTGTTATGGAAAATAATAAAAAAAGAAAAAAAAATCAGAAACTTTGAGAAAACAACAACAAAACTGTCTGAGAAAGGCATGTTCCAAATATAAAGCATGATTTTGACCAATTAACAGAATGTGAAGAAGGATAAATCCATTTGATTTGACAGAGGTTGGGGAGTAGAAACGAGGAAGAAGGAAAAGTTGTGCACAGTTGAAATGAGGGTTTAATACACCATTGGAAGTTGCAGAAATTGATTGGAAGAACTGAAAATGCAGATGTAACTAAGTTGGGATGAGAAGGGGGAAGGAAAGAAAGGTAGAGGTGGCGGAGGTGAGTTAAATTTTCATTCATCATAATAGAAGCCAATAGATAATGCTGAAAGATAATAAATCAAGAAATAGAGCTATACATCTATCATATAGAGATTGGAAGTAACCACCAGGAGAAATAAAAATAGAAATGATTAAAAGCTCTTGTCTCTAGGAAGCAGGACTGGGTGGGGCGGGAGGTGTACATTTTCACTATAAGTCTCTTACAGTATTTGATTTTTCAACTATGTGCATGCATTACTTATCTAACATTTTAAAAAACACAGACATCCATATACCCCCCCCCAAAAAAACCTACTAGATAACCTTTGGAACTTGCTTTTAGCCCTCAATTTCAATTATAATTAGCTGAAATTTCAGCTCAGCTGAATATAACTGTAATTAAAAATCTCAACTGCCTAATGGCATACAATTAGCTGGAGCTGTCAGGAGCCAAAAAGAATGATGGGCAGTTTGAAGACTTTGCTATAAGGCTTGGCAGCAAACTGGCCAAGATTCCCGCTCTCCGACTCCTCCTTGATGTCTTCTAATCCAAAGGAGGCAGCAGGATTTATAGCAGGATCCTTGGCTTTGGACTTTACTGCAGACCTCCATTCAAGTCTTGGCGCCACCACTTACTGCCTGGGAGACCTTGGGCAAGTTATTTAACCTTTCTGCACCTATATTTTGTAAGCTGCAAAATAGGGATACCACCTCCCTTGCAATGTTATTATAAAGACTGATTAAAATAATGTAAGTAATGATCACAGTATAGCATCTGGCTCACTGTAGATACTAAAAAAAGAGTAGCTATCAGAGAGAAACACACACTTTTAAGTGGTGGAAATGCTGTTCTGAAAATACATAAGGCTTTTCTATTTGACAGAATTTGAAGCATTGATGTAAATTCTTCTGTCCTAGCTCTTGCAATCACCTTTCTAGGAATGATAGGTAGTGTCTATGTTACCACTCCCACCCCTGCAAGACATAACTAATTGATCTCTGCACCCCCTCCCACCCCTTCTGAGTTTGGATGTGGTTTCAGGATTTTTCTTAGTACTGCTTTTGAGATAGTCCTTACCAATCAATCAGAATTGGTACTTAAGACAAAATGTATTTTTTATCTTTGGCTAGACAGGGAACAGATCCACCACAATGTGATCCTAATGGCCGGGTGACCATATAGTCACATGAAGGTAATAGTGTGCCTCAACTTTCTATAGATAATAAATACACAGTGACTCCCCCATTGGTGCCTGGAGTGTCATAGTTTTTAGAGCTTCATGTTTGGGATTGGCATAGGAAGGCTTTTTCTGACTCTATGCCAGCTAGTTTCTCTCCCTAGTTGATCATTATTAGTAGGGTTGGAACCTTTGGGGAATGAGGATAAAGGTTTGGTGACTCTAAGAACATCAAGGGACTGTTCAGGTTATAAAGCAGTATATGGCAAGTGAGGTCTCAAATGCACTTGATTTCAAGGACTACAACTTCCAGACACCAACCAAATCCTTAGTTCTGTTAACTGGCTTACTACTAGTTGGCCTTTGGATTCCTTTGCTAGACTACCTGCCTCCCAGGCATCCTTCTCTCCAGGACACCTCCTACTGAAAGGGTGGGCCAGCCCTTCCAAGTGTCTTCCTTAAGTCTGCAGAGCACTTTTCCATTCACCCACCGATGACAGCTTTTAAGTCTCTAAATCTTCTTGCTGATTCCACTATAGTGTGCTTCCCTAAGAATCCATGCAGGAGAAATGGAGGAGGGAGAGTCCACCTGGGTTGCCAGGACCTCCTTAAAAGTGTCGAGCCAAAGGTGCTGCACCTGAGTTTAGAAGAAGGCATTGCTCTGTCCTCCACCAAGTGATCGCAAGCTTTGGGCTTGGGCCAGTTGCCCTTCACTGGTATCGGTTTAAATATTATTATTTAATTGCCACCTCCTTTATGCTTTATCTGAGAGAAAAACACATAAAACCCAAAGCCATCCCCTTGAGCTGGTGACATTTAGAACCACAGAGATTTCTCAGGGAAACAGATTTTAAGCTGTGGTTGTAAATAGACTGAAAGGATAGCACAACCCTCCTGTCTCACAAACACACTCATAGTTGATTGATTCAGAGCCGTTCATCTGATTCTCCTTTACACATCTACTTATTCCAGGCTCTCAAACAGAATATCCTCCAAGAAGGAAATAATGAGTGAGAAGAAAAGTACACATACTCCCCATCCCCCCATTTCTGTCGGGGTGGGAGGGTTGTGTGTGGGTGGGGGGAGCGAGAGTGTGAAATCAAAAGGATGATTAAGAGAATTTGACAAAGAAAACGACTTCTTCCACCCATTTAACAGCCACATTAATCCACTTGGATGATCAAATGCAAAAGACAAAGAGAATTACAACCTTTTCCAGGCCAAGAAATAGTAATTATTCAGAGGAAAATCTTGGCAAAATGAGGACTAAACCAAGCAAAAAGAGAGAGAGAGAGAGAGAGAGAGATATTGAGGAACAAAAAAGCCAAGGTGGTAGGCCATGGTGTTTGGGAAGGCTTTGTATATTTCACCTCCTCTCAACTTAAAATGAAAACATAGAAAGAAAAAGTCAAAGTCTTTCTTTGAACAAGTGATGGAAAACTGGTTGGTGGTTGTGAGAATCCCTGGTCGCCCCTTTGCAGTGGTTCTGCGCCATTTTCCTGGTAGAAGCAGCAAAGGTCAACTGAGGAAAGGGTGAATTCTCAAGACTATGCGCGTGGGAGCTTGTGTCATCCTGTACACGCTGCTCCTATTTAAGTGCTGGGTTTTATTTTTAAAAGCTGCGCTGTCCCCTGATAGAAGGAGGGAGTGGAAGTGGGAAGAGGTAATGTGTGAACAAGGTTAGAAGCAGAAGAAAAAACGAAGGAAAAAAAAAAAACGCTAAGTCCAATTTTCTTTGGAAGCATATTGTATTGTTAGGCTTGCCTGGCTCTGTTCCAAGAGCTCAATTGAAAGTGAATTTCTCTTATTGAATTCCATCCAGAGATATCATAACCTCAAAAGGCTACTATTACCCAGAGGGCTTCAGATAGAACCATTTGTGCGTGACTCTTGAAATGCAAGGAGTCACAATTGTCATTTGACAACATGCGACCCGTCAGGCCAGCTCCTTTCAGGACAGGGGAATTGTTGACATAATCTGGCCTCTGGTGCCCTTCAGAGGGACCAGTCTCTCTGTTTCTTGGGCTTTTGTGTCCAGCAGGTGCAGCAGCAAGAAAACCAGGGAGTTTCACAAAAACCAACAACAACCCAAAAAACAGGCTCTGGCTGTGCAGGAAAGTAATGAGTATAAGTCCCTGTATAGGTCTTTAGAGTTCCCGGGACTAAATTAGTCTTTTTAACCGAAATAGGCAGTAAAAACATTACCATCCCCCACAAAACGAGTAGAAATCAAAACATTGGCTAAATGGAGGTACTAAAAGGAGAGCAAAGACTTTGGGAAGGGAAAACAAAATCAAGCTGACTCTCTGATTTGTGTGAACAGTTTTTTCTTCTTTAGAACTGGCCCAGCAAGGCGAAGTGGATGACGTGAACGGTAAGAGTGGCTTTTCAGATGTTTTCCACTCCGGCCTCTCTTCCTTCTTTTTATCCATTCCCTTTTCCCTTTTCACTCCCTCCTTCCATTCATTGCAGCCTGTATTCCTTCTTCTTTTTCTCCTTTCCTTTCAGCATTAAGTAGTGGGAGTTGCTTCTGGAAGCTTAGCTCTGATAATAAACCTCTTGTGTGGTGACTCCATTTATTCTTAGATACACACAACCTGTTTTGAATGGGGCTATGGAGAGAAACTCAAACAGAATTAACCATTCTTTTCAGAGGTGGTTGAATACCAGCTTTCGTTCTCAAAATCAAGTTTCAATGACTGGTTTCTTTTGAACAAAGTGCAAAGGAATTCAGAATAATAAGTGTAACAAGATGGAGAAAATTTTATTCACCAGTATTCTTCTGGAGGAAAGAACTGTATGCGTTTGGGAGATTTACTTTGATAAACCACTTTGGCTGGGGATTAAGCGCCCCAAGTATGCTCAAGTCACAAAAGATGGTCACTAAACTGCCTTTGAAGGAGGGTGAGTCCTGTTACTCGGGGAGTTCTTTGTTTTGCTCAACTCAGCGTTTAGTTTGATAGGTCAGTCTGGCGGAGAGCAAGGAAGAACTGGAAGCCTAGGGAGGAAGAAGTTCAGGTTCTTCTGGGGAAGTTCTGGCTGAAACATACACACACGCACACATGCACACACACACACACACACACACACACAAGAGAGGAGAAGCAAAAGAGAAACCCCAAAGGCTAAGATGTGTGAGGGGAGCTATGTTGAACTTATTACCATGAAAATTTGAAATCTATTTAAAAATAGACAGAATAATATAAGGAACCCCCACATACCCATCTCCACTCCTGGCCAATTTCTTGTTCCATCTATATCTTCAATGTACTTCTTCCTCCCTCTTTTTATTTTGAAGCAAATCCAAGGAGAATTTGCAAGGAAAGAAATGGTGAACAGGACTTTTAGAATTGGTTGCTGTGGTCTGTTCCATGTGTTGTACAAAGTCTTCCATAAAGTATCCATTGGTCATTAATACTTATGTGCATAGATGGGTCTTTGAGGCAGTTAAGGACGTGCTGTTCCACATCAGGGTTTAAGCAAGGTGAAAACAGTCATAGCACACGTGGACCCAGGACCTGGGCCATGAAAAATCAGCAGATGGATGTAAGTTACCTAAATATTACAGATGCCAATGAAGAAGAAAAATATAACTTAAAAACAAAATGTTAAAATATCTATATACAAGTGCCTTTGGAATTTTTCTGCTATCCTGATTTTAGACATACTTTTAAGTGCCTATTTACTAAATGAAGTGGCTTGATGCAGGAAGAGCACTTGATTGGGAGTTTGATTCTCTTATGATTCAGTTATTAGCTATTGGGCAAATCACCCATCTCTTTGGGTTGATTGTTTTATTAATACCTGCCCTGTCTAATTCTCAGGGTTGTTGTGATAATAAAGTTTAAGAAATGCAGTTAAAATGTTTTTAAAATATGTTACTTTGTAAATATAAGTCATGGTGTTAATGTTATTGAAAAAGGGCAGGGTAAGATTCTCCCATCTGTACTCTGGGCCAAAATGACTTCATCTTTTAGATTCTCAAGTCTTAACAGAGGATTCAACTTTTAGAATCTGACATCTTAAAAGAATTTACGGCTACATCCTTGGCTTCATCTTTAGATTCATGCTTTCCTTGGTGACCTTATTTGATCTTTGCTCAGAAGCCATTTCTTAATTTTAGCATTGTTCACCATCTGGAGAGGCTGGGAATGTCCAAAACCAGCAAGTCTTGGTACCTTTTGTTTTCACTGTTCTTTTTTTAGCTTATCCTTTCCTCTTGCATTTTATGATAAGCAGTAAAAGAAACCACATGGCACCTTCAACATTCTGGCTGAAACTTGTCTTAGCCCAATGACCCACTTCATTAGTTCCATGTTCTACTTTTCATGTTACTGCAGGTGACAGTGTAGCTAAATTCCACCAGTACACAATAAGGATCTCCTTTTCTTCACTTTCCAAAAGGAGTTCCCTCACTGTCCTCACCCGTAACCTCCTCAAAGTCCAAAATTTTTCTAACAATGTGTTCAAGGCACTTTAAACTTTCACTAACATTCTCTAAATCCTACAGCTTGTCAGCTTCTGCCCACCAAAGCCACTCTCATAACTTTAGGTTTTTGTTATAGCTAAACCTCACTTCCAGATACCAAAGTATGTGTTAGTTATCTAATGGTGAAGAACGCATTCCCAAACCTAGCAGCTTAACACAGTAGACATTATCTCATTGTTCCTGTGGGTTAGGAATTGGGGAACAGCTTAGCTGAGTGGTTCTGGCTTGTGGTTCAAGGCTGCAGTTGAGTTGATGGTGGAGCTGTAATTACCTGGGGCTGGACAGGGGTGACTGTGCTAGAGGATCCCCGTCCAAGATCATGTGTGTGGCTGTTGGCTGGAGGCTTCAGCTCCTCTCTATGTGGGCCTCTCCGTGAGGCTGCTCAAGACACGGCTTCCCTCAACACAAGCAACCAAGAGCACAAGAGAGCACTGTGACATAGGCTCAAAGTCACAGTTGTCACTTCTGCCTTATTCTAGTCATTAGAAGTGAGTCACTAAGACCAGCCCACACTCAATGGCAGATTACACAGGGCATGAACACCAGGAGGCTGTGATCACTGGAGGCCACCTTGGAGGCTGGCTACCACATTAACCACATGCAGGTGCTGTGCTCTCTTGGAGATACCCTGACAGAGGAGATGAAATCCCTACCTCCAATGAACTCTTAGGAAATTTCACATCGTGGGGATACAGAGAAGTAGACCAGATGTCTACTGGTCTACTAGACCAGAAGTCTACTAGTCACAAGTACCATGACATAGTTATGGCACAAGGGCTATGTGGGCACAGAGGCAGGGGTACCTAACTCCAATCAGGAATGAAGGCTCTTGTATGTGGTGTGCTAGGACTTGAGCTTTCCAGATAGGTACATGATGAAATTCATGCCAGGAAGAGAGGACAACATCCACAGAGGTAGAAGTGGGGCCCTCTGAGATCCCAATCACTTGATATGGCTGGAGATAGGGTATGTAGTGAGAGGGGGTGGACTTTGAGGCAGGAGAGGTAGAAAGGAACCAGGTTATGAAGAAGCTCAAGTGCCAAGTTCAGATGTTGAAACCTCACCCTGAAGGATATTGTGGGGGGGATCTGGAGGATTTGAACATTCATGCAGTGCCTCCCGCTGTGTCAAGTAGAAAATGTTGAGGACAGTGACCTTGGTCTCAAAAAGTTTACAGTTTGACCCAGAAGATAAAACATGTGCATAATTAACTATATTTGAAGGTGGTTCCTAATAAATATCCGGTGAAAAGCATAGACTAGAAAAACTGTAGGAGTTTTATGAATGGGAGACCAACTTCTGAAGGTGTTTTCAGTGAGGTTTCATGGAGGAGGTAGAATCTAACTCTTGACATAAGCTTGGAGAGATGGGGAAGGAGAAACATTCTAGGCAGAAGCAGGAGAGGAACAGTCATGATGGGACAATAAGTGGTCCAGTGTGGGTAAACAAGAGGGCTCTGTGTGGGACGGTGACGGCAGAGGGAAAGGTAGGGACAGATTATAGAAGACTCTGAACACCAGGCCAGGGAGTTTAGGCTAAGCTCAGTGAGCAACAGGGAGCCATTGATGGCATTTGAGCTAGGGGTGTTTGAGTCTAGATTATAGGGGCGTCAAATCCTTTTTTTTTAAACATAGGAAGATGCTGAAATAGGTAAGTAACATTTTTGGACAACATTCAGGGGGCCCAGGAAGAGAAGAATCTGGAATGCAGGCCTCAGGACTCAGACTCTGTGCTCCTCCTGCTCCCTGCTGTGCCCTCCTCCAGGAGGACAAGCTCTGAGCCCAGTTATAACTTTGGTTCCTATGGAACAGGTAGTGAGTCCCACCCAGGGAAAAATTCTCTCAGGCATGGTGTTTTCAGGGCTCATCTCATCGTTGCTTAGCATTTTGTCTAATTAATGGAGCCTGCAGATGTTTGGCAGGAGAAGTTAATCAGCTATTAATCACCAAAGAGCTTCTTTGTAGCTTTTCCGGAGTTGAAAGAATGTCTCTGTTATAATTGAAACCATAGTTGTTTACTGAACTTGGGTGGAGGGAAGGGTCAGGGACAGACAGTTGGTGGGTCTCCTTGGCAAGTTTTGGTAGATGTGTCTTGGGGTTTGTTCAGCTGCTGTTATGTAAGAAAAGTGTAGCTACTATTTTCCTGAGTTCGTCAGTGGCTAAAGAAGGCTGGCCTCAGAAAGAAGAGGAGAAAAAGGCAGGCATGTGGTGCGCTGTGATGAACCACAGACTGGGCACACCAGGCATTGGGTTTTAGTCCCAGCTTTGTCTATGTGGCCATGACACACTGGCTAAATCTGTTAATTTCTTGGAACAAGGTGTTCTTATCTTTTAAATCAGGTATTTTGACCAGATTTGGGATTCCCAAAAGATGTTCCTTAGACCATAAGACTCAATGGATGCTTTAGTGAACAAAGGGTCCCTTGTCAAATGAGTTTGGAAACACTGTTTACTACCCATCCCTCTTGGAGATTCATCATGGACAATAGAATGTTAAAAGATTGAGATGTTGTGGTTAAATGACAAAACAAGAAACCCATTTAACCCAACAAATACTCAAATGTTTTTGATCACAGCACACTTTGTTCATTAAATGTCTGTAGGAACTAGTAGAATGTGCTCCCAGCTCTGACATCTGTCTGTATTTCTGGTTCCTAATTCAGCTTCATTATTAGCATTAGGTTTTCTCCTTGGAAATACTCTTGTGGACGCTTAGTGAACTTCATAAGCAGCCTGCCTGCCTCTTGCCCTCAACATGGTCTCCTGGATTATAAACTAAGTCTCTTGACTCATGCCTGGTTGTACAGGCCTCTTCCTGACCCTCCTACTTACCCATGGTGACAGAGGGCTCTGGACTGTGCCTCTGCAGGCTGTTCAGCTCTCACCTTACTGTATACATCTTCATTTAGAAGTGGAACACCATGTTGAAAGATGTATGAAAGATAAGCATTTGTAATTTGATGAGAGTTGGATATGAAGATCATTTGAAGAATTAATTACATGACTTTTGAAGATCTAATCCTGAGTTTTAAATGACTACTGTCTTAGTCTGTTTTATGCATCTATCACAGAATACCACAGACTGGGTAATTTATAAAAAATGGAAGTTTACTTGGCTCATGGTTCTGGAGGCTGGGAAGTCCAAGAGCATGACTCTGGTATCTGGTGAGGGTTATTCCATGGCAGAGAGTAAAAGATGGAAGTGGAAAACAAGGTAGACAGAGAAGTGGAACCAAACTTATCCTCTTATCAGGAGACCACTCCCTCAATAACTAACTCACTTCCATGATAACAGCATCAATTTTGTTTTTAATGAGAGTGGAGGCCAGGCGCGGTGGCTCACGCCTGTAATCCTAGCACTCTGGGAGGCCGAGGCGGGTGGATCGCTCAAGGTCAGGAGTTCGAGACCAGCCTGAACAAGAGCGAGACCCCGTCTCTACTAAAAAAAAATAGAAAGAAATTATATGGACAACTAAAAATATATATAGAAAAATTAGCCGGGCATAGTGGCGCATGCCTGTAGTCCCAGCTACTCGGGAGGCTGAGGCAGTAGGATCACTTAAGCCGAGGAGTCTGAGGTTGCTGTGAGCTAAGCTGACGCCACGGCACTCACTCTAGCCTGGGCAACAAAGTGAGACTCTGTCTCAAAAAAAAAAAAAAAAAATGAGAGTGGAGCCCGCATGACTCAACCACCTCCCAAAGGCCCCACCTGTTAATATCGTTACAATAGCAACCAAGTTTCCAACACGTGAACTTTTAGTGAACACATTCAAACCATAGCATTCCACCTCTGCCCTCCCCATTTATGTTCTTCTCATATACAAAATACATCATTCTGTCTCAATAGACTCAAAGTCTTCACTCAAGTCCAAAGTCTAGAGTCTTATCTAAATCAGATATGAGTGAGACTCAAGACATGATTTATCCTGAGGCAAATTTCCTCCAGCTGTGAGCATGTTGTATTAAACAAGTTATCTACTTCCAAAATGCAATGGTGGGACAGGCATAGGATAGACATTCCCAAGTCAAAAGGGAGAAATAGGCAAAAAGAAGAGATAACTGTTCCCAAGTAAGTCCAAAACCCAAAAGGGAAAACAATATTAAGTCTTAAAGCTGGAGAATAATCTCCTTTGACTCCATGTTCCCAGATACACTGGCATGGGGGTTAAGCTCCCAAGCCTGGGACAGTTGAGCCCCTGTGGCTTTTCTGGGCTCAGTCCACCCAGCAGCTTTCATGGATTGGAGTCTCACACCTGCAGCTTTTCCAGGCTATAGCTGCATGCTGGTGGCCCTATAGTTCTGTGGTCTTGGGGGCTGCCCCATTCCCAGAGCTCTGGTAGGCATCGCCCTAGTACAGACTCTCTGTGTTGGCTTCACCTGTGTGGTAGGTTTCTGCCTGGACTTCCAGGCAGTCTGTGTGTGGCATCCTTTGAAATCTAGGTGGAGGTAGTCATGCCCATTCAACTCTTGCATTCTGTGTACCGGCAGAATTAATGCCATGTGGATGCTGCCAAAACTTGGGGCTTATACCTTCCAAAGCAGTGGATTGAGTCACACCTGGGCCCACTTGAGCAACAGCTGGGATGGCCATGGAGTGAGTGCTGCACTGGAATATGGGGAGCAGAGTCCTGAGGCAGCTCTGGGTGATGATCCCCTGGAGGGCACCCTGGCCCTATCTTCTGAAATCACTCTGCCCTCCTAGGCCTCTGGGCCTGCAATGGGAGGTGTAGCTCTGCAGATCTCTGAAATACTTTCAGGGCCTTTCTCCCATTGTCTTGATGAATAGCATGTGGTTTCCTTCTATCCATGATAATCTTGTTACCAGTACTTGTCCCCAAAGCTAAATCAGTGAGAACAAATAACGAGGACAAGTGGTTTGAGGAAAAGCAAAGAGAAGTTTATTAATTTGCTGGCAAACAAGGAGGGCAGTGGACTAGCATCTCAAAGACTGCCGTAGTGACTTTAAGCAGAGATACAGAACTTTTTTAAACAGGGGGTGCATTTCAGCAGTTGGGCTCGGGTTTACATGACCGATGTCACATGTCATGGCTTCAGGCTATTATTGTTTAACTATAATTGGTGGTTTCAGTCCTTGACCTGACCTTAACAGGTGGTCTTGTGATCCTTGTCTGGACAATTCTGTTGAGCCATCTCCTGTGATTGAAGATGCTAGAAAACAAACAGCAAAGAACATTTTTCTGCCCTTTGACTACTGGCTTTGGGGAAAGAATGCAGGTTTTAATTCACCAAAAGGGTGGGAGTTTTGGAGAAACAACTTGTAAAATGTTTCCTTGCCCCTTTTCTGACCTTTACCTCTGTTATAGTCTCTTTAGCAAATGCTACTTGGCCATAGTCTTGGTTTTCTCTCCTAAAGATGCCTTTTTACTCTTTACATGGCCAGACTGCAAATTTTCCAAATCTTACTGTTCTGCTTCATACTCTTCTCTTTTAATTGTAAATTTTATCTTTAAGTTGTTCCTTTCCTCTTGAACCGCACTGTGTGCTGTTAAAAGTAGCCATGCAGCAGCCTCAATGCTTTGCTGCTTAGATATTTCTTTCACCGGGTATTCTAGTTCATTGTTCTTAAGTTCTGTATTCCATAAAGCCCTCAGGGATGGACACAATTCAGCCAAAGTCTTTGCTAGTGTGTAATAGGGATAGTCTTTACTTCAGTTTCCAATACCTTGTTCCTCCTTTTCATCTGGGATCTCATCAAAATGGCCTTTACCATCCATATTTGCACAAGCATTCTTGTCATGACCACTTAAGTAATCCCTAAGAAGACGCAGACTTTCTACAGCTCTCCTTTTTTGAACCCTCATCAGAATTGCCCATAATGCTTCATTCATGGCAATCTAGGTTTTTTCTGTCTGCTTCCCCAAATTCTTCCAGCCTGTACCTATTACCAGGTTTCAAAGCTGCTTCCACATTTTCAGGTATTTGTTTTTATCAGCAACTCTACTCCTCAGCACCAATTTTCTGTCTTAGTCCATTTTCTGCTGCTATACCAGACTACTACAGACTGGGTAATTTATAAAGAACAAAAGTTTATTTGGCTCTTGGTTCTGGAGGCTGGGAAGTCCAAGAGGTTGGTGTCAGCATCTGGCAAGGGTCAGCCCTTGGCAGGAAGCAGAAGGAGAAGGTGAACACATGAGACACAGAAAGAAATGGGACTGAATTTATCCTTTTATTAGGCACCTACTCCCATGATAACTAATGCATCAATCTCTTTATAAGGGTGGAGCCCTCATGGCCCAATCACTCCCCAAAGACCCCATCTCTCATTATGGTTACAATAGCAACCAAGTTTCCAACACATGAACTTTTGGGGAACACATTCAAACCATAGCGACTATTTTGTCTTGTGAATTTACTGTTTAATTCAATATACTTCTAGCCCTCTAATTCTACAATTCCACGAAAAGAATTCATGTATTTGGGGAAGTTAGCATAATCCTATTAGACTTTAGAGGGTCTTATTCTTTTATTTTATCCACTACTTGTAATTTTGGAATTTATTGTTTCAATCAAAGGTATTACTATAGTTTTGCAGTGGGAGTATGCCTTTTTGGAGACCAAATGTAAATTACCAGAATGAGGCAGCACTCTGTGTAACTGCTAAGTCCTATTAGTCATGTTAAAGACCATTGATCTTGTGAGAAATTAGCTAAAGCTATAGAGAGCCATGTGAAGTCAAAAGTTTGCGAAAAATATCCAGTGTCTTGTCTTCTTTGTTACCTTTTATGATGAATTTTAGGACAAAATTCTCAAGGAGGAGAAAAAGATTGTGAAATTATCCAAGCTATAGGTAATAATATCTGGTTACTAATTTTGATTCAAGACAATTCTAAGTCATATATAATTCCCAATAAAATATGGTGGGGCTATATATCTCATCTCTTTTTGACAAAGAAAAACGTATTTGAATATAGGCATACAATTTACCTAAGTATGTACCATCACAAGTTCAAATTATTAAGCCAAATTTATTACTGACGTAGTTATATGTGCTGAGAAATAAAATGGGTGGTCACAATTAATGAGACCATCTATTAGCCACACAGAGCCCCATAACTTTGTATTCATATCTCTTACATTGCTTGGAGATTTTTTTCTGTGTCAATAGAATTCTTTGAGTGTATACTTCTGAACCTAAGTTTACTTTAGACACTGAAATGATAAAGTGATAATACTTTTTAACACTGATGGAACCTTGGTATATACCAAATAATACATTAACTCATTTCACCTAGACTGCCAACTTGAGCTCTGTAGAAATTGCTGACCTGTTAGCAATGGGTCCTTGCTGTAGTTCTTTCACTTTCATCAGACTCTCCGTGATGGTGTCAAATAAAGGAGTTGGGCCAGATGCTCTCTGAGGTTCCTTGTAGCTCTAACATTCTGTGACTCAGAGAAAGGGAAATACCAAAAACTACTTTAATGTCATCTCCAAAGAGCAGGTAGAAAATTGGTCTTAATGTGGTAACATAAATGATCGAAACAACCTTTGAAAAATAGCTATTTCAAGGTCTTCTGGTCTAATTTCTCTATCTCAAGCACTCATTGGAAATGGTCTTGCCCTTGTATTTTTTATAGCAAAAATATCTTTGTCATCAAGGGCCCTGGTATCATACCACACTTGAGTTCAGATTCCAACTTACTGCCTTTATGACTTAAGGCAGCTTACTTAACCTGTCTGAGCTTCAGTTTCCTCATTTGTGGAAAATAGCAGTAACAGTATGTGCCTTATGGGTTGCTGTTAAGGATTCAATGAGTTAATCTATGCAAAGAACTCAACAGAATGCTTGGCACAACATGATCTGTCAATACATCTTAGCTATAATTTCTTGGTTTGGGTCTTGCTTAGGGAGCCTTTAGTTCCCATCCTTGATCATCCAGAGTCCTCTTGGGCTTATCTATGTGGCCCCAGATTCCCCAGCTTCTCTCTTGCCTTACACCATCCACCCTCTACACGTGCACACGCACATTTTCCTCTTGTTGCATGCAAACCCCGAAAAATCACCCTGACAGCATTTACCTTGCAAGTGCTGGCTATCAGTCCTTCTCCTGGGTGATACTGTGCTCCTCCTGACATTTCAAGTTAGCAAAATGGGGCTTTGCTTTATTACTTCCCGAAAGCATGGAGGTGATCTGAAGGCCACTCACATTTGGGAATACTCTCATCTGGAGAGGTGTGATCTATGTCAAGAATGGAGAGATGAAAATAAAGTTCATTCCAGTCGCCATAAGTTATACCTTTTTTTTTTTCAGTTCAGTATTTTGTCAAGAGACTTTTTTTTAAAGTCCAAAGCTGGTCAGTGCCAAGCAGAAATCACTGAGGTCATGATGTTATCAGGGCTGGAAATAAGAAAGTTTCTTTCTTCCATATCTGGGATGGGGCAAACTGTTTGTTCCACCAGGGGAACAACAGAGAAGTGGAGTTTCTGAGCTCCATCTTAGTCCTCTTATGCTGACCATGGCCTTCGCCACCAGGATTGGAACTGGAAAAATCTCTGCTGGAATCTAAGCCAGGGATCCCAGACATTGGGATTTTATCACCCAGCTAAACACACATACCACTGTAGAGGAAAAATAATAACCCCCATAGGTTCTGAAGGAGTTCAGGAAACGCCACACCAAAATTTGCTGCCTTGGTGTGCTGATTACTTCGCACTGAGGGCACTTGAGGAACGGGATACAGGCAGAGGCTTTCTCTGAACTTCTCTTATCTGCCCTAAAGATGATCCTCCAAAAGCAACTCAGTTGTCATGAATGCCCTACCTGGGAATCTCAGCAACTGGGGAAGACTGGCTCATATCACAGCAGAGGAGAATGGAGGTTGACACCAGTCCAAACAGACTTTATCACAGGCTGTCACCTGTTCTTCTGAGAGCCCATTCATATTTCTAAAAATGCATTTACTCTCTGCTAAATCACCTACATCCCCGCTCCTCTCTTCACTATGAAGAGGGCATATAAGTTTCTAGGTCTTATGGGTTTTGAGTATCCATTTTCCTTTCATGTGATGCCCCCTTTGCACATAATAAATCTGTATACCTTTTCTCCTGTTAATCTGTCTACTGGCAGTTTATTTCATAGACTCAGTTATCAAACCCTCAGAGAGTAGAGGAAACTTTTTCCTCCCCTACAGTTCTCAGTTGGAATGAACACTTGCTACAAAAGATGAATAAGAGAAAAACAAACAGAAGTTTATTAACATGTATATTTCACACATACATGGGAGACACCTAGAGAATCAGTAGTTCTCAAAGAGGTGGCTTTGAATTCCAGCTTATACAGCATCTTCAACAAAGAATAATACATTTTTAAAGAAGTGACAAGACAAAAAGGAAAAGGACTTTGAGTCTCTATGGGTGGCAACTTGGAAAAGGCAAATAAATGGCAGCTAAAGTTTAGTTAGTAAAGATTATTAATGTAAATTCCTCTGATGAGAGTCTAAAGCTGTCTTCAGTGGTTAATTTTGTTCTCTCTGGTCCAGAGATGTGAGGATAGCCTTTGTCTATGGAAATCTGTGTCCTACTTTTAGTCAAACAGAGAGAGGGTAGAGAGCTCTCCTCTGTACCTGCTTCTTCTTGTCTTCAGCTCAACACTCCTTCATATTCCAAATAGGAACATTCTAGTCTCCTACCACACAAAGCTGGCAGTTGTTAACTTTTAATTTTTCCAGCAAGGACATTTACAAAAATCAAAAACAAAGTGAAAAAACAAAATCATACTTAGGATCACAATTATCTCATAAAAAAAGACGTTTTAATACCCCAAATTACGACAGATGTGGTAGCAATCTTCTTTAACTTGAATAAACATAGCCTTATGAAGGATTAATTATAGTATTCTTATTTTTAAGAATGTGTCCTGGGCTGGGTACAGTGGCTCACACCTCTAATCTCAGCACTTTGGGAGGCCAAGGCAGGAAGATCTCTTGGGGCCAGGAATTCAGACCAGCCTGAACAACATAGCAAGACCCCTTCTCTGAACAAAACATTTAAACATTAGCCAGGTGTGGTGGCACACACCTATAGTTCCAGCTACTCAGGAGGCTGAGGCAGGAGGATCAATTGAGCTCGGGAGTTTGAGGCTGTAGTGAGATCACACAACTGCACTCCAGCCTGGGCAATAGAGCAAGACCCCCAACTCTAAAAAGAAAAAGAAAAGAAAGAATGTGCCCTGAACTGTTAAAAATATTAGTATAAGCTGGCACCTGTCTGTAGTCTGACGTTTGAGAACCATAGCTTTGATTTGTATAAGGACACAAACAAGTGTAAGAAAAAAACATGAGTGAGATGAAATGAATAAATTAAATATAAGGGATCCGCTATCTTTTGGACAAAATGATATTCTATTCTTCATTTTGTTATATTCTTAGTCTCAAGTCCTTACCACTTGACTAAAGTATTTCAGAATAACACACTTGAAATAGTGGGAGAAATGTGTTTTCCATTGATAAAAAGGCTAATGACTTTTCTTCTGTTTATAGCAGAATGATTTGCTCCTAACCCAGTTGGCCTCTGCGGTCTTTACTGAGAGAGTTCTTGCCTGTAGCCTGCTAGTGCCATTTGCATGCTAATCATTTCTGTAATTGATCTTCCCAGGTCCCTCAAACCTTGGAGGAAGCAGCCTACTGCTGCTCTGAAATTAACTAAGGATTGCAGAGTGGGGCCTCGCTGGTGGGGGGCTGGGTCACATGGGCGCTGTGGGCCCACAGGCCCTCCGCCTCACTCTGCCCTGTGACCCCACACTGGAGAATTCTGGTCCGTGTGCAGGTTAAATGGCATTTATTGTAACTCAGAGCTCACAGTTCAGGTCAGCCAGAGTTTATTGTCACCAAAATGGAATAAGAGATGTTTAATTTTTTTTTTTTTCTTGTGTTAGCAGAAAAGTAAGTGTGGTGCTAGTGGTCAGGCAGCTGGTGCTGGGTGGCATACTTAGCTTATAGGCCAGAGAAGGCTTCCAAACACACGATGTGAAAGAGGAAGAAGAGAGAGTTTTCCAAATTTGGCCAATGATCAGAATATATCCGTGACTAGAAGGGTAACTATTGTATTTGTTCATAGATTGTAAAGTGAAACAACTCCGAGAAACCATAGACATTTCTTACCTTCACTCTCGAGTTCTCTGAAGTGGAAATGAACGTTGGGACAGGCTTCGTGACTTGCCCAAGGCCACACCCTAGAACAGGGTCCAGGCCTGCGCTGCTCAGTGTGGCAGTCATTAGCCTCATGTGGGCATTTAAATTTAAATTAATTAAAATGAAAACTTCAGTTCCTCAGTCTCACTAACCACATTTCCCGTGCTCAATGTGACTAGTGGCTGTCATATCAGACAGCACAGACATAGAATATTTTCATCACCAAAGAAAGTTCTATTGGACAACTCTGCTCTAGAGTCTCTCGGTTCAACAGTCTTTCCATTGTTACCATGAGTCCCCTTTCTCCCTACACATACAATCTGTACCTGTAATTGTTGTGTTCAGGGAGAGAGGCATATTTGTACATTAATTCAGAAACAAATTCAAGGTCTCCTATTTCCTGCCCTCCTGAGAAAGTGGGAGGAACTTGAGTAAACTTCCTAACCTTCTTTCTAGAACTGGTGCTTACCTTTGAGCATTTTCCCCATCACACAGAAATATTGCAGCGTGGTTTAGCAATGTGGTCGCTTTGACTTTAGGATGCAACTTTTTTCTTTAAAGCTAATATTGATCTAACAGTGAATTTTTTACAAAACTCATACAGCTCCTTGAGGAAAAATTGGCCAAGGTGGTGTGGTGTCACAGATGTCTGAGGGCTTTAAATTAACACTGTAAATCTCAGGATTATGGAGGAAGAGCTAGCGACTTTATTGAATGCCTCCCATCTGGCTGTGCTTCAGGCAGCTGCCTGACTGGCAGGGGGGTGGCAGGTATAAGACCAGAGATTCCAGTATCAGAAAGTATTTAAGAATGAATCAGTTTGGTGCCTACGCCTAGGGATCCCGTTTCAAATTGAGATCAACAACAGGATATTATGCTCTTGGCAGAAATGGGACAGGACTAGCCCAGCCTATGGAGCCCAGCTGAGCACGGAACTGGATGGGGTGGGGTGGGGTTTGGTGGATGTCACAGGTTGAGGGAGTCCTGAGTTCAGAGATACAATGGCCTCCCCAGCAGGACGTGGCCTGGTGAGCAGGACTGTGTTCTCTTCCTATGACAGTCAGGATTTTGCTACCACTTGTTGGGTGTGGGCAGCCCTGAATCTTTGGATGGTTGTTAACAGGAGGAAGAATTACTGTTCTGCAAGTAATTGAAATGATAGAATCATATTCCATCAGACCACCTTTATCTGTGATCCTGCAGAGAAAATGTCCTGCCTAGGATATTCGATAGTACAGTCGTCCCTCAGTATCCATGGAGGATTGGTTCCAGCATCCCCCGGGGATACCAAAATCATGAATGCTCAAGACCCTTATGTAAAATGGCATAGTATATGTATATAAGCTATGTACAACCTCCTGTATACCTTAAACCATCTCTAGATTACTTATAATGTTACTGAACCAAACTGGGATACTTTCACCTGTTACAGTAAAGCCGCATATTGAAGCAGAGAGTTGCAGCAGGAGAAAGAGGCTGTAGGGCAGCTGTAAGGAGTACTGACAGCTAATACTGAAAACCTGAACTCCCTGACAGCTTGCAAGCCAGGGTTTTTAAAGGCAGGGGTACATTTCAGGCAGGCAAAATTATAAATCAATACATGAAGGTTATATATTGGCCTAGCTCAAAAAGGCAGGATATCCTGAAGTAAGAGAGCACAGGTGGATTTAAAGATTCTTAGATTAGCAGAAAAGAATGTTAAGATGGGTGTGATAGGCTCCTCCGGGGAAATGTAGAACAAAGAATGGCGGACAGAGTTCAAGTTCTCGGTTCCCCTTTATCTGCATTTTCCATCCAGTGAGGGTTTCTGGAATTCAGCTTAAGAGCATATGTAAAATGCTGTCTCTTAGTTTCTATATGGAACCAAAACACCTGACTTTGTCTTGCTGTCTAGGGTTGCCCATTCACTTTTCAAGGCTAGCCAGGTGCCCAGAACTTCCCCTGAAGGAACTCAAGATTTTATTTTATTTCTATGTATCGATAATACCTAATACAATGTAAATGCTATGTAAGTAGTTGTTACATTGTCTTGCTTAGGGGAAAATGACAAAGAAAAAAGTCTGTATATGTTCAGTACAGACACCCATCTATTTTTTTTTTTTTTTTTGAGCATTTTCAATTCTTGGTCGGTTGAATCTGAGGATGTGAAACCCATAGAGATGGAGAACCAATTGTATTTTGTTTATCTTTCATCTGTTCTTGGGCATTTGGGCTGTTTCCACTTTTTGGCTATTATGAATAATGCTTCTATGAACATTTGTGTACAACTCTTTGTTTGCCTGTATGTTTTCATTTCTGTTGGTAATATACCTAGGAGTGGAATTGCTGGGTCATATGGTAACTCCATCTTTCATATTTTGTGGAAATATTTCCCAAAGCCATTGTATCCTTTTACATTCCCATCAGCAACATATGAAGGCTCCAATTTCTCCACATCCTCACCAACACCTGTTACTATTTGTCATTTTGCTTATGGCCATCCTAGTGCATGAGGAGTGATATTTCATTGTGGTTTTGATTTGCATTTCTTCAATGGGTAGTGATGTTAAAGATCATTTTATTGTTTCATCATTTCATGTGCTTATTTCTCATTTGTACATCTTTAAAGAAATATCTACTCAAATCTTTTGCCCATTTTCAATTGAGTTATTTGATTGTTTGTCTTTCTATTGGTGAGTTGTGTGAAATGTGTAAAAAGAAACTCAAACTTCAGGCACCTGTGAAGAACTGGCCTCACGATCATTCATTAAGGAAATTTCTTGCTAACTTCCCATAAGCAAGGACAAACTAATTGTACCTATATCCATCACTTTTATCCATGGAGGAGGCACCAATTTAAATCTGCAGAACAACTTTGCTCTTGTTTTCCTTACTTTTCCTGGTTACCTCTCCATAACCAGCCTTCCCCCACACCCTTCTTTTCTTGTTTCATGGAACGATGGTATTTAAGCTTGAACTCAAAGCCATCTCTTTGCGATTTACCCATTTTTCTCTGGGTATCTCCCTTTTATACATGAGGTATCCATGTTATTAAACTTTTGTTTTTCTCTTATTAATCTGTCTTTTGTTACAAGAGTCCATCCCAACTAAGAATTGTGTAGGGTAAAGGGAAAATTATTTTTCCTCCTCTGTGCTTACTCTCCAGTGAAGAATTTTGTCATTACAAAATTTTGGAGCTTTCCCACTTTGTGTAACCCTACCTGAGGGCCTCTTTCGGTATTCACACCATCAGCCAAATGGGAAAAGATTTTTGGTTTTGTTTTTATTTTTTACTTTTTACTCTCCTTCCTTTAAAACAGTTCTTTGCATGATTTGTTTCTTATTCCCTTTAATTGTTGAACTCTGGACACAAGGGTTGAAGGTAAGCTGAATAAGTTGTTCACCTCCTGCTGAACGGATTATGCCTTTGTTACTTGAGCCAGAGCAGAGAGCCTCTCCTCCCCAGCTATGCAAATCTAAAGCAGATAAATGTGAGCTATCAGGAGCCAATTTGCTGGAAATCTTCCCCTTAGTAATTGGCTTCATATTTCAGCTCTTAGAAAAAGTCAACTCTCATTATCACCCCTGCCTTCTCCCCTCAAGGCCAACAGAGAGAGAGGCAGGGTCCGCTGGAGACAAGGAAGGGGAGAGAATGAAACCCCGGATGAATTATTATTTTTGTCTGCTCAATGGCTTTACTTTCAGGTGCCCCCTCTCAGTCATGCTTCCTTAGAAAAGCACCTCATCAGCTGGCCAGGGCCTCCTTGTGTGACAGTGATTGTGTCCTTCCCACCCGAGGCTCACTCTACCAAGATAAGAAGTGACAGGCAGGGGGACCTCCTGCTCTTGGGTTCTTGGGAGGGGAATACAGAGCATTGTATCAAACACTGCCACCAGGCCAGCTCTTTTGGGTTACATTAGGCAGTGGAGCATTTTGCTGCCTGCTGAATGTCATCTCATTTAACATTTTGTTAACCAACTTCTAAAGGTCTTAACAATATGACAGATGGGCCATTGACCAGGTACTTATTAGCTAAGTACCAGTTGGCTGGGCTGGATTGTGTTTATTGTTCATTAAGTGTTATTTAAGGAACTCAGTTGTTAGGCCTCCAACCCCCTGCCCACCCCTCAGAGCACACTTTCTGCAGGGACCCCAGGGTGTCACATTAGAGGCTGGTTTCTATAGAAAATCACAGCAGCAAGGAAAGGATGGAGAGAGGCCCAGAAAGAAGAAGCGATGGGAAGACAAGTGGAAAGTAGAGGGAGACAGAGAAAAGAGTGTGCGTGTGAGAGAGAGAGGAGAGAGAGAGAGGTGAGGTGTCCCTAGAGGGGGGTATGGTTTAAAGGGAGACATAAAGGCCAAATGAGAAATGAGGCAGAGCTAAGTAGATTATACCTACAGATAGCAGGTCCTGCCCACCTTGGCTCCAGTTCCAGAGAGAGTCACCTTCCACCTTATTCTCCAAATTCAAAGGAAGGCAAGAGGGTGCCTCCCTGCAGTGGTAGTGGCTCACTGTGCTCCTTGCAGCTGGCACTGCTCTGTCCCGTATGTGTGCTGTGTCTTGTCTTCCAGCTAAGTCTACATGGGTGGAGGGCAAGGACTCTCTTCTCCCCTGTTTTCCCCAAGAAGTGGATAATAATGCCTGACCTAAAATAAGCACTAAGTAACAAGTTTTTGGTTGATCATGAAATTTGCCAAGGCAGCACAGTGAGGTGTCTGCTCATTCAATTCAAGGTGAGGGTTGGCAACATTTATTTGGCTGGAACCAAGGACGTTTTAAATAACTTTCCTCCTGTTCAATGCTGAGATTCCAATGTCCTGCAGTTGTAACAGAGGAAACAGCCTGAAAAAGAGTAAAATATTTTATGAGTTTTCTCTGTAATACCCTTCCTCACTCTTTTGGGGAATTAAAACCTGCATCCTGGCTGGGAGTGGTGGCTCACACCAGTAATCCTAGCACTTTAGGAGGCCAAGGTGGGAGGATTGTTTAAGCCCAGGAGTTTGAGGTTGCTGTAAGTTAGACTGACACCACGGCACTCTAGTGCAGGCAACAGAGCAAGACTCTGTCTCCACAAAAAAAAAAAAAAAAAAAAAAAACATCCTGCATCCCTGCCAGAGACCAGTGATCAGAGGGGAAAGGGAATGTCCTTTGTTCTCTGTGCCACTGGAGATGGCTCACGGAGTTGTCCAGGCAGAGGTTCCTAGATTGTCTTCACCAGAGATGCTATAGTTAAACAGCGAAAGCCTGAAGTGGAAAATTCCCTTTAAAAGCTCTGTGTTTCTGCTTATAGATACGACAGTGGTACTTTAAGACAAGAGTCTACCATCCTCCTCATTTGCCAGCAAATTAATAAACTTCTCTTTCCTTCTCCTCAAGCCACTTGTTCTCATTCTTCTTTCAGCTATGGGGACAAGTCCTGAACTTTCAGTAACACGGTGAAGGAATAAAAACTTCACACTGTTCCAGTGTTGTCAAGGGCAAAATTGCTACTGAAGAAAAAAAAAAAAGGCACAAAAGAATTGGTCATTATCACAATATGATAGATCAGTTGCAGAATTATGTTTTAATTAGAGTTAGAGAATGTTACTTGAGAATGTCAAGCCCAGAGAATGACTTGGAGATTATCAGGGATACTAGGAATTTCTGGAATGAACCTAGTTCCACAGCTTCATGTAACCAGATGAGAAAGTCCCAGGAGCTTACCCCTGGTCACATAGCCACCCTGTAGAGAACCGGGGCAGGCCATCTGCCTCACAGCACATGTGCTTCCCATTGTTTCAGCCAGAACTTTTGGTTGTGAGTGACAGAAACCTACAGCTTAAACAAACAAACAAAAATGAATATACAAGGTCACATTATTGGGAAGTCCAAGGGTGCACTGACTTGGGGAGTGGAAGGAACCTAGAATTTAGTGACAGCACGAGGACCTTGTTACTTCTCACCTCTCATCTGTGTTGTCCTCTGCACTACGTTCTTAGGCAGGCTCTCCCCACGTGGTAGAAAAAGTGACCACCAAGGGCTCCAGGTTTATATTCTATTAGCTTGGCAACCCCAGTAGATGGAGAGCAGCTCTTTCTCACCGGTTTCAGCATGTCCTAGAGTTGATTTTCTTTGGCCAATTCCAGCTTCAGACCCGCTGACCCCTCCTGGATCCTGGGAGTGACAAAGAGCCCCCTTGACCAAACTTTAGTCAGGCTTCTTTGAATTTTCTTCCCAACTAGGCCTTGACTTTTGTACTTTTGCGCCCATCTGTGTATCACTCAACTTTAGCAAGAATTCTGTTAAGCTGACTTAGCCAGAATCCTCCACCCTCGATATCTGATCACTTTTGATATCTGCCCAAATTCCTCACCCTCACCCCCACCCCTCCCTTCCTTAGGCAATTTTTGATCACCCTGGTCAGCCTCAGCAAGAATCCTATTAGATCAGTTTAGCCAGAATCATTTTTCACCCCTACTGTTTCCTCTTAGTATTTTTCCACACAACCCCCCACCCTATTGCTCCTCCCACAAATTCCTACTTTTCCTTATTGTATTTGGTGTTAAGCCCAATCTCTCTCCCCACTGCAAGACCCCATTGCAGTAGTCTCTATCCTATACGTATCTCAATAGTCTCCCTGAATAAAGTCTTCCTTACCATTCTTTAACAAGCATCATGAATAATTTTTTTCTTTAATGGGGGAAGGGGATGCTGGTTACACTGGAACAGTGTGATGGTGGGGGAAAGGGAGAGAAGGTGGGTATGGTCTGGCAGAAACAACAGAGGCCCAGCACATTTCTATACCATGTGATGATGTTGTGGACGTTTTTCTGGTGCCCAGAGGCAAGGTAGCTGTTGCTATAGTCACCCTTCTGGAGAAGCCCACACACCCCTCTTGAGGGTCTCTGTGCTCTTCTTTTAGGCACAGTCAGTCACTGGCCTCCACTGTCAATGAGGTATGAAATCAGGCTGTGAGTGTCATTGAATCAGTTCTGGTGTTCCTGCCTTGGGCAGAAGAATCCCACTCTGGAGATGGAATTCCACGCTTATTTCTTCCCCTTCCAAGACCTTTTAGCTTGTTCATACCTGTAAAGGGATACAATAATGGAATCCAAAGTATATCAATATTTATTGGTCAGCTCTTTATGTAGCCTCAGTGTTAGGTACCAGGAGGCATAAAGATAAAGAAAATGGATGGCTCCAATCACTTTCTCACTCATGTCTCATGATGTAAGTGCCACAAAATAGAAATAATGGTGGGGGAAAGATACGATTTGGGGGGAGATTTCAGAATGATCAGGAATGGCTTCCCAGAGGAAATAACTTTCCTGTTGAAGGAATGGGAACGGGGGCTGGAGTGTAATATTGTCAGGAGAGGCAAGGAGAAAGCATTATAGTAAGAAATAATAGGGCCGGGCGCGGTGGCTCACGCCTGTAATCCTAGCACTCTGGGAGGCCGAGGTGGGCGGATCGTTTGAGCTCAGGAGTTCGAGACCAGCCTGAGCAAGAGCGAGACCCCACCTCTACTAAAAATAGAAAGAAATTATATGGACAGCTAAAAATATATATAGAAAAAATTAGCCGGGCATGGTGGCGCATGCCTGTAGTCCCAGCTACTCGGGAGGCTGAGACAGGAGGATCGCTTGAGCTCAGGAGTTTGAGGTTGCTGTGAGCTAGGCTGATGCCACGGCACTCACTCTAGCCTGGGCAACAGAGTGAGACTCTGTCTCAAAAAAAAAAAAAAAAAAAAAAAAAAAAAAAAAAAAAAAAGAAAAGAAATAATAGACTGAGCACAATTATTAACCCAGAAGAGGGCGGGGCCTATCTAGGGAACTGTGAACATTCCAGTTTTATTGGAGCAAAAGTGAGAAAATGCATCCCTTTGCAGACGTGGAGGATCCCCATTGGGAAACAAGGGAAGAGCGCTTGAGCCAGGGCAGTGGCAGATGAGAGGGGAGGCCCCAGCTAACCTGTGCCATTCATTGGAGATCATGTTGCTTCCTACTGAGCTGGGTCCTCAGAGAGTTAGCTGGATTGTCCTGAGGATATACTCTCATATTTGCCAAATAAGACTCATTGTTCTGATTTTGTTAAACCAAAAATGTCATATCATTAATGACTTCCTTCTAGATTGACTAGAAACCACAGGCCTCTGGCATTATTAGAAGACAAGTATATTTCTTTGTCAAGCATCAGTTATTTGAACATATTTTAGGGGATATATTTCCTATCTTAACAGTTGTTTGGTGTTGTTATGAATGAATCCAAATAAATATTTTAGGAAAGTATTAAGGCTGAGTCACGGGATCGTGTAGAAATTGTATCACCATTTCATTCCAGGTTATTGTGAACTTGGGATGTCAGCCTAAAAATCACATTTTATAAACTGTTAATTGATCAGTGGTGTGCCAATTTTTCTTCTCCGTGTCCTTTGTGCAGTGGAATTTCCCTCTGTGGCTGAGTTTGACTCTTGCATGCTGGAGGACAATTCCTTTCCTCCCTTCCTTCCATAAATGTTAATTGGGCCCAACTTATGCTCCAAGGTTCAATGTTAGCTCTGAGTGGAATACAAAAGGATATCACAAATATACCCTTTTTTAAAAAGCTCATAATTGAGCTCAGGTCTAGATACAAAAATAGTTAAATAGTGGAACAAGGCAAGGTGTCATGCGGTGCAGACTGTACTTGCTGCATGCTCATGGGAGAAGGAGAAGGAGGGAGGTGGAGGAGACTCTGTATCAAAGACAAGACCTCCTTGAGCCTGGCCATGTGAGGTGAAGGATGTGCACTTTCACACTGTGCTTTCTCCTAGAAAATCTAGACAGCTAGAGATCTTGTTCTGCTCTAACCCATGAGGGCTTGCACGGCTGCTACAAATCTGCCATTTCCTTCTTCCTTGCCCACTGCTGGGGGCTAGCGCTGGCCATCTTACAGCCCTCTACTTGGCTCACAGTCGGAGATACCTACCCAGAAGGCCCCTGGACACTTGTCTGTGGGCAGACTACACCTTTTGCATTTTTAGAAGCAGAAAAACTGGGTCATTCTCCCATGCCCGGGCTGGGGATGGCAGAGGCTGCCCTGGGAGCTTCTCTGCTAAATATATTACATATGTGGTTTCTGGGTCCAAGTAATTGGGACCTTAAAAGACAGCCAACTTTCTGGGTAATTAACCTAGTTTTATCTTGAGAGATATGACTGAAACAGAGAGAGAGAAAGAGACATCCTTACAAATTTTGGTGAAAAGGGGCAGTTCAGAGTAGACTTAGACTGTTTGGGGAGGACTTTTTCCTGGAGACTTATAGCAAGGGTCACCCAGAAAGTGGTGGGTGGCTTCAGACCCGGATCTCAGGCTCTTTACAAAGATTTGCCTAAAATGCAAAATTAACTAAAAATTGACTGTGAATAGGTCCCATGCAGAGAGAAAATGGGTTAGGTAGAGGAGTGGCTTCTCTTTATTTAATGTGATTTATGTATTGTTATGCACACTTTTGAGACTTATGCATAATACTACTTTCTCTTTTCCAGCCC
Organism: Eulemur rufifrons; assembly: GCF_041146395.1. Lineage (NCBI taxonomy): Eukaryota > Metazoa > Chordata > Mammalia > Primates > Lemuridae > Eulemur > Eulemur rufifrons. Next base: position 62,480,723 of record NC_091001.1, read on the forward strand.
AGTGCCTCAAAGCCTAGATGACATTGCTGGCTCTTTCTCTGGCAAGAGTGACAAACTCCTGATCTGTCAGCTGAGTTAGGGTCACAGACCACCATCATGATGTCTTATAATTTTAAAATAATTAAAATTGTGCCAATTAAGAACCACACTACATCATGTAAAAATTTGAAGTTTTTAGGATCTGTTGGAAAATTGGAAAATATAGCAATACTAACTCTATGTCCTACACGGAACCAATGTTCCCAAGCTCAATAATGGCTTCTCAGTATCAATGGGACAAGCATCCCCCTGCTGAACACAGTCCCAACTAGTCTCTGTTGTCTACTTCACTTGGCCCACTTCACCCATTTCAGTTACCTGTCTGGCCCCTGTTAGTATGTGAGTTTTTGACCTCCACTTTAACAAAAATAATATTAAGTCATTGGTTATAGGGAACTACCCCTTTGGCAGGGGTAGTGGTATGTTCCCATACTTCCAGGGACATGAATGTGGGGTTATGCCTCTTAGAGAAGGTCACCCTTGAGCCCTGCATAGCCTTGGCACACCGAATGGAAATAGCTGCACAGGAACATTTGCCATTGTCTTCCCTCTACTATCCTCAGAGTCTGGGCAGTTCTTTCAGTTCTAGCATACCATGGCCTTCGTACCCCATGACCTTTTAATTTCCCTAGGTATGTGGCTAAAGGGAGTGGGGTAGGACAAAATCCTTATTCCAGCTCTCAGCTGCAGAATGACATGTGAATCGGATTAATTATCATATTTGGTTTCATTCAAAATGTCTCATTGCTCCCTCCCAACTTTTTTTCTTTTTTCTTCTTTTTTTTTTTTGCTTAAACTTTAGATTTGAAATAACAAAATATTACAGTTGAGGTCTCTGATTATTGCCCTTTAAAGTTTTTTCTTTTTTATTCTTCTATATGACCAGGCTTTACAAAAAGCTATTTTACTCTAAGAAATTAGGTTTCTGGTTATCAGGAGCCCTAAATAGACATGAATTACAAGAACGTCCTTTGAAAACCCCATGCAGCACTTGTTTCATTAAATTCCATGAAGCGACCTTAATTTAGTGGAACAGTGGATAGGCTGCTCTTTTAACCTATTATCACTTTGGCCAGGCCCATAAACCATATTCATGGATGATTCCATCAAGAAGGACAACAGTGGGATTAATATTATTTCAGGATACAGTAAATGCCACAATGATGAAGCTGTTTAAGATCTGGTGCTCACGGTGTCACACTGAATGCATTGACATTTACTCTGCTATCACTTCATTTCCAATATTCCTTCCAAATCAGCCGATGCTAATGCTTCAGCATGTGTGCAGAATACAATTTGGGCGGGGGTGGGGAGACAGGGAAAAGACTGTACAAGTCCTTTGCCTTCCTTTTTTCTTTTGGTGTTAAGAATGGGGAAACTTGGATAGTATTTTACACACACGAGGCCCCAAGATGCCAGTTGTTAGGATTGCAGGCTCCCAGGAGCTGGGCTTTCTCTTGAAGTTGGATACAAATAGGTCATAGGGCCCCTCTTAGCTGCCACTGAACATGTGGTTATTGGTCTGATATGAACAAAGAAAGCATTGCTTGGTGTCCTTAGCATGTTCGCATGTTGGAATTGAGCTCATATGAAAATTGAAATGTCTCTAATGCCACACCATTTAGAAAGTCTAATTTGTGGTATTTTCTAAATCTTCTTGATACTTATATTTGCTGCCCCCCAAACACTACAGGCCTAAAGATGCTAAGTATCTGAAAGCTCATGGGTACTTTTTGGGAATCTCCTTCAGCAAAATAAGAAAGATGTTATCTACAATAACATTACTAATGTCTAGTCTCTCAAGGGATTCTATCTCCTAATTTTGAAGGTGAGATTCTCAGGTTTGGAAAGAGATTTGAAGGTTGTCTAGGTCATGGTTCCTAAATTTTATTGTGCCTACGAATCACCTGGAATGCTATTTAATTCTAATAACTAAAGTCTGAAAGACTCTAACCCAGTAATTCTGGTATGAGGACTGAGAATTTGCATAGCATCTAACATCTAACCCCCAGGTGATGTATCAGATGCTGGTCATCTGTGAACCATACTTTTAATTACAGACCAATAATTTTCAATGTTAAACCATCCATTGCCTGCATTCTTGTTAGATGAGCATCTAGTACATGCTTAAACCTCTCTTAGCAGGAGGCTTTTCATATTTACTTATGGCAATCTGTTCCATCATCCATATTCCAACTCTGAATATGAGTTGTTCTTTACATTGTAGCTAAAGTGTCACTGCCTGGACTTGTCAATCTCTGGCTTTGGCTCTATCCCTTGGTCCTATACAATACTTACTGCAAGGCAAGGAGTTGTCTCTCCTATTGAAAGAAATCTTGGATCCTCTAAGTTTCTAACCCAAGGGAAACTCTCCAGGTGGGAAGGGGATCAGCTACCCCTCTGATTCAGGGGTAACTTTGGTTTCCTTGGAGTTCATAATTCCTGTTAACTTCATCACACTCTGCTGACCCCCAAGGCACTCTGATTCTCAGTTTGGTTCTCACTATCTCTGCCCCAACTAGATGAGACATTTCCCTCTTTTGAACTCTTATATTCATACATATAGTGCATCATAAAAATTAATTAATTTTTTCCACTCCTACCAGATTGTAAATCCGTGGAAGCAGAGATTGTGTTTTAAGTGTCTTCAGATGCCTACAGTGCCTTATACATACTAAGAGCTCAAGCCCTGTGTATTAAGTTGAGTAACACACAGAACCTGCTTCAAGAAATTTATAGGCCTAGCCCAATAAGACATAAAGACCACAACACAGTAAACTGACACACTAGCTAGTAGTACAACAGGTGGATTTCAGAGAAAGGAAAAGTTCAGTGTAGACAGGAGCAATTGAAAAAGGCTTTGTGGTCAAAGGGGAGGGAAGCTGTAAATTTAAACTGGGCTGCACATAACCCACTTAATTTAACCTAAGGACCCTGGAAGTGGCTAGGAAAAGAGTCTAGCTGATGGCGTAGGGTGCATATGGTGTCTTCCAAGGAGGTTGGAGGAGGGGAGGGTAGTAACTCGGGTAGATTTAAGGCAGGTGTCAGCAAACTTCCTCAGGAAAGTACTGGATAGTAAATATTTTAGGATTTGTGGCTCTGCTGTTGTAGCGTGAAAGCAGCCATAGACAATATGTAAATGAATTGGCTTGGCTGTGTTCCGACAAAACTTTATTTATAGGCACTGAAATTTGAAGTTCATATAATTTTCATGTGCTATAAAATGTTATTCTTGTTTTGATTTTTTTCCCAACCATTTAAAAATGTAAAAACCATTCTTAGCTTGAGCGCTATACACAAACAGGTAGTCGGCTGGATTTGGCCTGTGGCTGTAGTTGGCCGATCCTGGTTGGTGGCCTGGGTGTCCACGCTGAACATATCCCTGCTGAGGATCCAGTGAATGGGAGATTTCAGATAGATACTTCCCCCAAGAAGGGGACTGTTAGTAGTATTTGCTAGAGGGTGACTGTTTCAGGAAGATGTGCAGGGCCGGGAGTGAGATGTTATTTCACAGGCACGGTTGGCTTTCCAGAATCTGTTTCCTAGTGTGAGTTGGTTCTCAAGATATGCAGGGAGTTTGACAATTATTCTCTTCTCCTCCCACTTCCACCTCTCTTCCTCTTATTACCTTCTCTCTCATGACATTTTTGATTCCACCTTTCTGTGGTATCATTTCTCTACCTTGTCAAGTTTCCTGTGGTGTATCTTCAGGCCTTTAGAACTACGTAAATAATTTTGTTTTCCTTGGAAAAACCTCCTTAATATTTTGAAGTATGATCACCATCCTTACCTGATGATACTTCGTTTTTCTGTATGTCATATGAACATAGGAAAAGAACAGGCAGCGTGAAAGACTTGGGAAAGCATGTATTTGGGGGAGAAAACGAGACAGTTGTGTGTCCAGAGTGGAACAAACTTGCTCTGTGACTTGGAAGAACCACTTTCTCTCTGGAGGCAGAACAGGGCAGACAATGAGTTCAGCATGGAATGTGTCAAGCCTGCCTTACCTGGGTGAAGTTTGTCAAGTGGGTATGCTGATCAGATCCAGAATTGAGAAGAGGGGAATGGGCCAGGGGTATAGGTTTGGGGATCATCACCCCCACATGGCAGTTGAGACTCTTGACAGTGAGAGTAGAGAAACTAACGAGGCAAGTGCCTTGTAAGCCAAGGCATAGTGATGATGTGTAAGAGGGAAGTGGAGGCAGCAGAGAGGTAGAGAGAGAACCAGAACAATGGTATCAGGCAAACGAGGGAGGGGAATGGGAAGGCTCGAAGGAGACAGTGGTCAGCAGCATCAAAAGCCACAGGAAGTCAACTAAGAAAATGTCTGAAAAGTTAATACTGGAATTGGCAATAAGTAGATCATTAGTACTTTAGACAAATGTTTGAGGAAGAGACAGAATGTGATGCTTTAGGCAACACGAAGCGCAGTGTCGAGCATTAAATAAAAACTGATATGAACAGCACAAAGCAATTGAGGAAAGCATCGTATTGACTCTCAAGTTAAGTTTCGTAGTGTTGTTTGAGGAAGTGTGGCAAAGAGTTGTCCCAGCAAGCCTCCCACGTGTCTCCCGGGCCTCTGCTGTAGTTGGGACAGCCTTGCTGGGTTTCCAGATGGGCAAAGCCCATGCCAGGCCAGGCCACCCGGGCGCAGCCCTCTCGACCTTTGCCTGGCAAAGGCAGGGAGAAGCCTGCCCCCTCCATCCCAGCTGCTCTCCTGTTGAGAGGGGAGGCAGGGCTGCCCTGGGAAGGAGAGACAGCCTGCTGTAGCTGTAGTTTGCAGATGAGGAAACAGAAATGTAGACAAGTAAAGTGACTTCTGTTGGGGCTCAGAAAACAGTACCCCAAAATGAAGTCTTCAGAAGCAGCCTCAGAAGCAAAAGATTTTCTCTGACCTTCTCCTGCCTTCCTGTCTCTCAGTCCCATTCTCCCCCTAGGGTAGCCATAGATACTAGAATCCCTTTTCTCTGAATCCAGCCATAAAACCTAAAAATATTACTTTAACATTCCCACCACCTTTCTGTGTAAAAGCTGGTCATAAAGAACTTATCTGACTTATCTTGTTTGACTGTAGGTCATAAGACCCCCATTCCAGAAAGGGTCCGGTCCGCTACCTAGAAGACATGAATGCATGCTCAGAGAGGCCAAGAAGAATCTAGACAGACAGGCCTTGTTGGGTTTCCCCACTGAATCTATTGGCATTGGATCATACCCTTTTTGTCTAATCATATTTATACACAGCTGTCCATACTTCATTGAACTTAAGCATAAACATGGCCAATTTCCCGTGTATCTTTGGGTCTTCAATCTGAAGGCTCCTGTGTATACACATTAAGTAAATTTGTATGCCCTTTCTCCTATTCATTTGCCTCTTGTCAGTGATTTTCAGGGAATCTTCAGAGGGCCAAGGGTAACTTTCCCCCTGGCCCCTACAGTTTCTTGTTTAATATAACTTGGCGAATTGGAGTTGGCTTGTGGTTGGTGTCTGAGTCCAGGGGCATTTCTATTACACCACACTGCCTGAGTAATTGAATAAATGACACTTTTCTGGTATGTTAAAATACATATAATATGAAATATATCATATTTTAAACATTTTTAGGTATGCAACAGTGTCATAAAGTACATTCTTATGTGGTAAAACCATTACCACCCTCCAGCTTCAGAACTTTTTACCTTCCGAAACAGAAACTCTGTACTCTTTAAACAACATCCCCCATTCCCTCTCCCTCTTGCCCCTGGTAATCTCTATTCTATTTTCTGTCTCTATGAATTTGCCTATTCTAGGTAATTCATATCAGGGGAATCATGCAGTATTTGTCCTTTTGTGCCTGGCTTATTTCACTCAGCACAATGTCTTCAAGGTTCATCCATGTGGTAGCATGTGACAGGATTTCCTTCCTTTTTAAGGCTGAATAAAATGCCATTATATCTATATACCACATTTTTTAAATCCACTCATCTGTCCGTAAACTTGTGGGTTGTTTCCATCTTTTGGCTGTTGTAAATAATGCTGCTATGCATATTAGTGTAGAAGTATCTGTTTGAGTGCCTGATTACAATTGTTTTGGTATATACCTAGGAGTGGAATTGCTGGATCATATGGTAATTCTATGTTTAACTGTTTTAGAAACTGCCAAACTGTTCACAGATATTTTTTGAGCACCTAACATGCTTAGTACTTTGAGCATTAGGAATACAGTGGTATTGAGAGAAAACCTCTACAATCAAGGAGGTCACAGTGAAGTTGAAGAGGCAGTAGTATGAATATAGATTGTGATAGAATGTTGTAAGAATGGTGCAGAGTAACAACCAAGAACTGTGAATGTCCACAGCAGGGTCCGACTAACTCTACTGAAGTCAGGGAAACTTCCCGTTAGAGGTGACCTTGGAGAAGCAGCTAGTGAAGGACGAATGGCTAGAAAGGACATCAGGTTTAAGGGAGTGCTATTCCATGCCAGGTACAGGGAACAGCATGGGAAAAGGTACTGCAGATGCATAAGGCAGACTTGGGAATCTACAAATAGCTGTGTCTCCTACAGATCAGATTCCTCAAGCTGTTGCTAACAGGGATGTAGCTATAGATGTTTAAATACAGGCCATCTAAAACCAGTCCTGTTAACTGTGGAGTCTTGAGAAAAGGCTGGCCCATGAGGCAGAAATCCTGGGTTCTGGTCTTAGACCATCAAGAAACCAGATCTTTCATGTGTTGGTTAACTTTTTTTTAATATGCATTTTTCTTATATGAAAAATAAGAATATTATTAACTGCCCTCCCTTGTATGTGAATGTTTTGTGAGCATCTGATACTATAAGTACCTGAAAGTGTTTGGAAGAGTAAGCATACATTAGCAATCCATTGTTATGCTGTTTGGGGAAATTAAGTGTATGAGGCAGATTCTGTTTTCTAAAGATGTCCAGGACAACATTTCTGATCCCACATGCTGTTCCGCATCAAGATGGTAAGTCCGTTTCCCTTCCCTGTGAAACTGGGTGGGTCTCCATGACTGCCTTGGTGAATAGAGCGTGACAGAAGAGGGGCTGTGTGGCTTCTGAGTTATAAGGTGAGATGTCTTCTGACTGGTTCCCATCAGGCAATGTGCATCTGGGAACCAGCCACCATGTTGGGAGGAAGCCCCAGCTACATGGAGAGGCCGTGCTTGGGATGTTGTGGCTGACAATGTCCAGCTAAAGTCTCAGCTTCAACAACTATCAACTGCCAGGGATATGAAAGAATGAAGCTCCAGATGATTCCAGCCCCCAGCCTTTGGGTCTTCCAGCTGAGAGCCCAGTCATGACGGAGCAGAGACAGTTGTCCCCACTCTACTCTGAATTCTGACCCATAGAATTCATGAGTATAATGAATGGTTGGTTCAAGCCACTAAGTTTGGGGTAATTCGTTATGTGGCCATAGTCATTGAAAAGATTGTGTGACTATGTGTATATGTGTGTGTGTGTGTGTGTGTGTATAGACACATGTATATACACAAGTATGGCCCAAGGCCCTAGGACCTCCTGGATGGGGAGGATTTTTATATTCTCTTTCCCTTCCTGTGCAATCAGATAAGCCAAATCACAAAGCCAATTCACAATAAGGCATCAGTAACTGATGAATAGTAAACAGTGGAATTTCTGGCAGGGTGGCAATTTGCTAAGGGTGGCAATTGGGGGTGAGGATGGGGTTGAGGCAGCTGGCAACCATCCTCTCAAATCTTTTCTCTCCAGATGAAGGACAACTCTGGGGGGCAGGGCTGCTCCATGCTGGTCTTTGATTTCTTTCCCTACTCCAGTTTCTGCGGCTCTCAAGGAGGAACTGCCAGCAGTGGTCTCCAGCAGTGTCCCAGTGAGGGAAAAGCTACGAGGAGATCCTAATGGCAGGAAGTCTGTGTGAAGAACAAGAAAAGACCCCAAAACAGTGTGAGAACTGGGAGGGAGGACGCCTAGGGAATGACATCAGTCCCCTGTGATCAGAGTCCTGACCTGTCCTGGGTGTGGGGTAAATGTCCAAGCCATGCCCTCTGCCCCCAGGCCTCGGGCTCCCCCAGAGCCCTGCCCTGGCCCCCCCATGCCCCAACCCCACGCTGCAATGGAAGGTGCTTCCTCCCTCCGTGTCCTCTGTTCCCGGCATGGAAGCTGGGATCCTGCAGTCCCTGGACCACCCCAGAGTTGGCAGTGTCTCTGCCTGTTATGAGTGAGACTGTTGGGATTCTCAGGAAGATGAGACAAGGGCACAGTGGTATCATTCTCTCTCTATTTTTCTTCTGCCAGCCACCCTCCCTGTCCTGTCTTCTCTCCCTCACTGTCTCCTTCGCCTTCCTCCCTCTCTCTGTGGCCCTTCTCTCCCATTTTCTCTCACCTCCTCATGTCCTTCCTCCTTGCCCTTTTCAACCCTGCATCTCTCTCACTCGTTTCTCCTTTGATTCTCTTTTTAAAAATGCTCACTTTAAGTGTGGGCCGAATGGTGGTAGGCTGAGGCAGACGGCACTGGTTCCCGTTTTGTGATGGCAGAACCATTGTTTCACACTGGCTAAGATGCCCTGGGAAAGTGGAAAGTAAGAGTTTTTCTGGGGGTGGAGTCAGGTGAGAGGAGACAGGGGTGTGGGAAGATAGGGAGAGGAACTCCCTGGCCAACCTCAGCGTCACTAGAGAAACAGGGAGCAGGAAGCCCAGCCCCCTGGGTCTCTCCATCAGATACAGGATTTCTCGGCTGATTCAGCTGGAAGGGCTGGGCTGAAACTGAATAAAACTCATGGGCATGATCCCAGCCTTAAAAGACATGCTTTTTGGAGGTTTCCTCTCGGAAACCCAGCCCAAATGGATTGCTGTTGAGTCTGCAGGGCATCTGCTCAGGGCAGGTCCCCCAAAGCACAGAAACACACCCTTCCAACTTCTTTCTCATCCATTCTCCATTTCCAGGTGGTTAATGGAATAAAGTTGGAATTTTGGCTCCCTAGGCTCTCTGGAGCAGCTGATGGATAACTATTTCCTGCAGGATGGCTACCCAGAGCCATCCTATTGTAGCTGAACCAAGCTGGCTGCTTGAGCCGAGAGAAGATGAATCCGGTCTATTTTCAGCCCTGCTAATTTGCAAGCACACCCAGCTCTGTTCTTCACCTGGGTCTGAGCCATGAGGTCAACGGGTTTAGGCTCCAGCTGCTCAGCTTCCCTTTGCTGGGAGCAGGAGAATGGGGGTTCCGGATCACATACTCCTGAGAAACTGGCCTCCCCAGATGCCATATTGCCTGTTTCGTGAGTGGATTTGGCAGTGTGCAGGTTGGACTGGATCCCCTCTCTCTCCCCTCTCTTCAGCCCCTCCCCAAACTGGGTGCTTCCTCCGCTGCCACCGTCTTTGCTCTGGGGACGTCAGGGAGGTTCAGAGCTGGAATGACCACCAGGTCAGTAGGCCAACTGCTGGGTGGTGTCGGCTTACTCTGGCACCAGACGCAATGCACAGCATCTGTCATCGGTCCTTTGAAGAACGACACTCAGGTGCAGCAGACCAGTTTGAAACAGGGACTCTAGGTTGTGGGGACAGCCAAGGGAAACTGGCTACGCGTTTCCAGGCTTGCTGCGTTTTCTGTTTCCCTTTTTAAGACCATGAGCCTTTGGAAGCTTTTACAACATCAACAATTTGGCTGAGTGTGGACGGTCTGCCTCCCTCGGTGGGCTGAGCTGGTGAGAGGCAAGCATCTGGCTGAAACTGACGAAAGGCAGGAAATTCAGAATTATATCCCAATACTTTCTGCTTCACTTTGGGATTCTTTAACCTGACAATGTGGTGGCCAGCTGACAGAAGAGCTGCCAGGCCGAGAAACAGACTCGAGTTTTGAGTGGAGGGTGTAGCATTTAGGGTTGGGGCTAAGGAGAGAGACCAGCACTGGGGCCTCATCTCCCCATGGTGCGGCACCTGCGGGGCTGTGCATCTTGGGTGGAAGCCGTGATGTTTTGCATGAATTCTTTTCTGATGGGCATTTAGGTCTTTTCTCCAGGGAACACCTATGGTCTTTACTTACTTTCTAACAAGATCCCTGACCATGGAGCCAAGGGCCTTGCCCCCGGCCTGCAGTGCAGCCAAATATAAACAAACGAGGGGAGCGCCCGGTGTCAAACATTATGTTTACTAAACAAAACCGACAAGTTCTCATTGTTGCGTGAGGAAGCCCTGCAGCTCTCAATCCCCCAGAGCTGAAGAGGATCCATTTTATTGAGTTCTGTAATGACAGCCCTGCGGGAGCAGCTGGGTAGTTTGTATTAGCTCTAAGAGACACGAGAGGACAGTTTTTCTTTAGAAAAATTATGTTTTTCATTTAGACCAACAACAGCCTAGCTGTCTCAGCATACCTTCCTATAATCTTAAAAAGAATGGGAAAATCATAGCCCAGACTGTTCCCCCAATACCTAGGGTGGCCAGAGATAGCAAATAACAATAGGAGAAACCTAGTTCAATTATAATTTCGGATAAACCACAAATACTTTTCTAATGTAAGTATGTCTTATGTGATATTTGGGACATACTTACACTGGGAAAGTATTTGTGATTTATCTGAAATTTAAACTGAACTGGGCATCTGTATTTTATCTGGCAATACTTGACATCTTTCCAAACGTCTCTGCTTGTATACCTGTGGTGACAGGGAACTCACTACCTTTAAAAACAATCATTCCATCATTAGACAGCTTTAATCACTAAAAACTGTTCTGCATAGTAAAGTGACATTTCCTAGTGTGAACTTCTGGGGCCCCTTGCAATATGTCTAGTTTATCTGCCATGTGACAACTCTTCAGATATTACTAACAGCTCTGTGTCTCCTTGAATTTCCTCTTTTCCACCCTGAATATCTTCTACTCTTTCAATTTCTCCTCTAGTGATGTGATTTCAGAACTGCAGACCCTCCTATGAATGAGCTCTAGCTTGTTTAGTCCTTGTGGTCAGGAGGGATGTGGTGGCCTGAACGATGGCTCTGATTGACATGGCTTTGTGCCTGTTGCTGGGAGTCAGTGTCTACCATGCCAGGGGAGTTCTGGCCTCATGAGTCTGGCTTTGGTACAACTCTTCCCTGAAGCAGTACTTAGTGCCACCTGGAATTTTGGGGCCATTGGAGAAGTGTATGTTCCTGGTCCTTGCACATACCAAATGTGAATTTTGCAGTTTTTTTCTTGATTTAGGTGATAGTTGGAAGTTAGGACAATTAGGATTACCAAAAGTCATGTTAAATGGTTATGAAACAGACTTCATGACAAGAAAACACGTTTCTGTTTCAGGTTAAATTGAGAATCATGGACAAAGACATCAAGCTAGATTCTGAGATTTGTGACAAAACAACTGTGGGACTTTAGGAAAATCACTTCACCTCTTTTTGTCTCAGCATCTTCATCTGCAAAATGAGGAGTTTGAATTAATTCTCTAAGACAAAGAATGTCTCAGAAAGGCTTAGAGCTGTGACTATATGACCAGTGAAGTAGACTGGAATAAGACAGATTAAAACATTAAAAAAATAAAACCAACAAAGAAAAACTGTAATTGTCCTAGATCTAAAGTGGTTTTTAGGTCCTCAACTTCCCTTTGGCAGGGAAGGGTCTTAGCAAGTTCCGTGGGAACTGCTCACTGGTGCGTGTCTCTGAGCTCTTTGCACTGGTCTCTGACAAGGTAAATACAGAAACTGAGAAGTGTTTAGACACATTTAAATCTACCTGACATTGCTGCAACATCCAAGGGAGCAGCAACATGAACAGTGGGGCACACACTGAATGGGGTGCAGGCCATGGGGGTGCTGCTGAACTTGTGCGTGGTGGGTGGCAGGTGCTATGAGCTGTGGACCAGTCAGTGCCAAATGAATTGGTCCAACCCAGTGGTTCAGATGAGAATTTTTCTTCTAAGCAGAGGTGTCAAAACTCTTCTTCCTCTCGTGTCTACCTTTCTTTTAAAATTAAATTTATATTTAGCATAGACATATACAGGCCTGTCCTTTAAAATTGGGTAATATTAAAATATAAAAAAAAAATGAGTCATTTGCAACCTCACTCCCCAAATCCCATTCAGGTTCCCCAGAAGCAGCCAGTTCAAGGTGGAACTTCAGTATTTGTGGGGAAAGGAAACTGCAGAGAGAAGCCCAGGAGGCTCAGTGCTGGGAGACGCCAAGGGGGAGGTTGGTTGAGCATCTGAGCATGCAGCCATTGGACCATGGGCCACCCCGAGACCCCTCACCCATCCAGCACAGGCAGGCAACACCGGCCCCGCCATGTTTATTCTCACACTACCCTCTCCTTCACCCATCCACACAGGATTAATCTCTGGCAAAAAAGAATTGGAAAGGCCCTGGGCTCTGGGATGCTGGACATAGCAGAGGGCAGAGGTGGGGCTTGGGGCTGAAAACTAGAGTTTTCTGTGAATATTTATATACTGAACTGTGTCACTGCTAGTCCCTCCTTCTGGCTTGATCTCAAAATTTTCAGGGGCTATGCCCCACCCCAAGGAGGAAATCAAAGTGTTTTTCTCTGGAGAAACTAAACATCCTCAAAAAAAGACCCATATGCTGACATTTGGAGGCCTCTAATGCCAAGGCCAGCTCTTTCTGATTTTCCTGCAGTGAATCTGATTCTCCTGCTCACCCCAGCCTCTCCCACCCAGCTTCCCATTCCCTCACTCTTAAATACAAATGGGCAGTCAAGGCTCTGAGACATTTGAGAGCATCTCCTAACATGAAGGTAGATGCTGCAGTAGATCGATTTCATTAATGGTCCTAATTAATGTCCTCACTGTCTCTATGCCTTTTGCCGTGTGACTGTGCAAACTCCTCTCACTCTGATTCTGGGCTTGCCCACGTGTCTTCACCTGTTTTGTGCTGCTATAACAGAATACCACAGGCTGGGTAATGTATAAACAATAGAAGTTTATTTGGTTCATGGTTGCAGAGGCTGGGAAGTCCAAGGTCAGAAGGAGGGGCTGCATTTGGTGAGGGCCGTCTCGCTGCGCCATAACCTGGCAGAGGGCGTACCATGGCGAGAGAGCGAGGGAAGGGGGCCAAACTCAGCCTTTATAAGGACACCACTCCTGTGATAATGAACTCACTCCCTCGATAGTGGCACTAATCCATTTGTGAGGGCAGAGCCCTCATGACTTAATCACCTCTTAAAGATTCCACCTCTCAACACTGTTACATTGGGGATTAAGTTTCTAAAACATGAACTTTGGGGACACATTCAGACCATAGCACCACGTGACTTGCATTGACCAGTGGAATGATGGCAAACGAGATGTAAGTAGAGGCTTGAAACAGTGCTTGTGTTTTCCTCTTCTTCTCTTAGACCTCTGCCACTCACATGAGTGCATGCCTGAGCTAGCCTCCTGGAGAAATGTTGGGAAGGCATGTCGGGAAAAGCCAAGTTCTCCCAATTGAGGCCATAGTTGACCAGCCAAACCCAGTAGTCCCACCAGCTGAACACAAGTGCAGGCATGAGCCCAGCCAAGCTCAGCTTAGCCTCACTCATCTGACTCGTAGACAAGCACTGTCTTCTCTGAGGAAAGCAAAATGCTATGATATCAAATCTATAATACGTTAGTGTGAGCAAGTATGCCCCCTGCCTTCTTATGCACCACCAAATTCTATCCCTCTACTGCTTGAGGTCTAAGAACACTTTCTTGGTCTTGAAATCCAGTAATCTGCAAGAGGGATGCCTTGGGCCATGTCCCAGTGAGAACAGGAAGCCACGAACAGAAGTCAGGAAAAGCAGGTGGCCAGACAGGACTTGCTGGACACAGGCTTCATCCTCTGGATCCTGGTCATGCTTTACAATCATCCCATCTGACTTATGGCTCAATGTTCTGAGCTTCTGCTGTTGGGTCAGTGAAAAGTCTCAGAAGGCCAAGTAACTGGAATTGGTTAGCTGCGTCCTGAACCCAAGACTCTGCCCAGGGAAGCCCTTGGGCTTGTCAATAGGGCTGGAGCAGAGAACACTATGAAGTGGGAGCAAATCACCTACCGCACCAGCCCCCTGTTGCTTTCTATGGGCACTTCTTTCCTTCCCTATGCCCAAGGCACATACAGCTCTCTTTCCAGCCATTCATATTTCCTGCTTATACTTGGAATATTTAAATGTCACCTTTCTCAGTTTCTCAGTCTTATCTCCAATTGGGATGACAAGTCTTTTCCTGATTTGAAAAGAATTTTCCCTAGAAGGTGAAACTCCTTTACAGGGGGGTAGGTTTGTGTTTTCCAGTGATCTTGGAATGGGAACCCATGGCGAGATTCCTACGGCTGGAACCCAGTGCTGGCACTGTTGTTTTGCCAAAGAAAATGTTCTAGAGATGGTCATTAACTCACTGGGGACCCGGGGAGAGAAAGCAGATAAGGAAATTGTTGGCAAATGCGTATTGTGTTTGCACTTTGGACTCCTCCCTGCTGACACTCCAACAGCACGCACAGCCACACACTGTTACCTGAGGAACAATCCTTGAATTGGCATTTGGATCAAACGGGGTTCGGAGGAACAATTTCATTCTTTCCTGGGCCTTTGCCAGCTTTCTGAGGGATGTCTTCCTCTTTTTGATGCTAAAGCAGAACTTATGATCTCCTGGGAGGATGAAGTCTGATGAATCAGTTGTTAACTGCCCTGGGCTTTGTGTCTAAAGCAGAGGGAGAGCTGAGGTAATTGTCTGAATAATCTGGGCAAAACAACCAACTATCCTCAATGAATCACAAAGTTTGGATTTCTCCAAATGATAGAACAACACAGAGAATCTGCTTAGCACTTTTTACTTTCTAGGAAAGGCAACCCTCCCTTCTTTGGGGGATACTTTGAATGGACTAAATCAGCATCCTTAGTTGCCCCAGCTCCCCTCCCTGGGAGTGGCACACGAGGAACCCCATGAATGCAGTAACAGCGAATGTTTATTGAGCTGCTGCATGTTCTAGGCATGGTGCTGAGCATTTTCAATAGATGGCATTTAGGTGTCATCACAACACGCCCATAACTGTCCCTACTCAGCGGGTGTTGAACACGAGGCCCACAGATCTTTAAGGAATGTGGGTGAAGCACACAGCTGGTGAGTCTCAGAGCTGAGTCCAGAGCCTGCCGTCTGGAACACGAAAGCTCGAGGTGGGATTATGCTGTGAGGATACTGACACCCAGAGACATTGGGATCAGCTCAGCTTCCTTGGTGGAAGAGGCAGGGTAATGAGAAGCAGCACCAACTAGTTGGATGATATAAGGCAAGAAATGTTCTCCCTCTGGCCTCGGATTCCTCAGGGCTAAATAAAGAGACTGGCCTAGATAATTTGTAAGGTCTGCTTCAGGTCTCATCGTCTACGATTTTTAAAGTGTTCTGGGTCTGCGATCCTCAGCACTCATTTCCTGAGCTTTGGTTGGAGCTGAGCCTGGCACTGTTTGAACTCCCCTGTCCGTACCAGGAGGAAGCACTAATAGAGTGGGCTGAGTTTTCCTGTGGTAACAGCCTTTAAATCTCAGCGCCCTCAGCAACACAGGGTTACAGCTTGTGTGCTTACATGATTATTTCAGATTTGGGGGTTCAGGGGTTCAGTAGTCCTCCAGAACCCAGGATGATGGAGTAGCTATCATCTCTAATGTCTTGGATTACTCTGCCAGAGGGAAAGAAAGTTCTGGGAGGTATTAAACTGGAAATTAAATTCTCTGGCCCAGAAAATGTCAAGTGTCACAGTCTTTCCCAACTCATTAATCAGAACTAGTCCCATGGGCCTATTCAACCACAGGGGACTAAGACATACATGTGCCCCAAAGGTGGAAAAACTGGGAATTTTTGGAGAACAGCATACGTGCATATGTGACTCCCTAAATATGAACGCCACAATGTGCTTGTAGGATCCTGCACCACTCGACTGTGCATAAAGCAGGCTGCTCACATTGCATTGTGCTCAGAGGGACAGAACGGACAAGAAAATGCTCCCTTTTCAAGAAGATCATGGGGACCAGGTTGGCAGGGGAGGGCACAGGAGGGTAAGAAGAGGTCACTGGGAGTCAGGTTTTCTCTAGGGTTTACCTTGATCACATTCCTTTCTTTACTGTTTCTTGTAACCCACTAATTAAGATAGCTATTATAAAAATGTTACCATGAGCTAAAGTCAACATCAATTAAAAATCCCATATATATTTCATGTGAAAACACATGGTCTTCAAACATGTGTGATTTTCATTGAAACTCCTCATCTGTTTGTCATTTAAGGTTCAGGCCATTTTCCATATTTCTATCAAATGCTGCTTGCTGTAGATGAAAGCCTGGCAAATAACTGTGCAAAAGAAACTTTCTGAAGTTATAAATAATCAAATGCCCGTGAGGGGCTGACCTCATATACAATAATACACAGTAATGATCAGAGCTCAGAGGAAAGATGGAGCTAAACGATGATGGCCTTTGTAGTAAGGAGAAGGTTGTGGCTTTGCTTGTACTCACACGAGTGTCATTTTCCTGACCCCTCATCCTCTGGCAGGAATGGCACAGGTGGAACTACAGAGAGCTTGGGAAAGTAGCTGAACCCCAGCAGGGACAGTGCTGTGCTGGTCATTGTTTAACAATTGGCTCTCTGGGGAGAATAAAAGCCCTGGTTTGTAGGGCTTGCCAATTTTCCTGGTGTAAATACTTACACTGTGGCTGATTTTCAGGTACCAACATGATGTCACTGAGCATGGATTTGGGAAGAGATGTATATAACCGGCTCTTGCAAGCCAGTATCACCTGGTTCCTCCATGTCCTGGGAAGGGAAAATGGGATAGGTTCCTGTCTCTTGTCCCCTGTCCTCCTGTAGTCCCAGAATGTGGAGTTTGGAGCTTAGCAGGCAGGATCTGTTCAGAGGAAGACAATGGCAGAAGGGAGGAAGACCTAGTAGTGAAGAATACAGGAGACTCACATATTATATGGAGTTTTCAGGGCTGTGACAACCAATCACCACAAACTGGGTGATTTGGAACAACAGAAATATATTCTCTCACAGTTTGGGAGTCCAGAAGTCTGAGCTTAAGGTGTTGGCAGTGTTGGTTCCTTCTGGAGTCTTTACATGAGAGACCATCCCATGCCTTTTTCCTAACTTCTGGTGATTGCTAGAAACTCTTCATTTCTTGACTTGCGGACAGATACATCACTCCAATCTCTGTTGCCATCTGCACTTCACCTTCTTCTCTGTGTGTCTCTCTACCCTCTCTTGTTATAAGGACACCATTTCATCTTGAGATCCTTAACTACTTAGATCTGTAAAGACCTTATTTCCAAATCAGGTCACATTTTTGAGGTTCTGGGTAGACATGAATTTTGGGTGGACACTGTGCAATTCACTGCTTGTGCATACACACGGTACCGATAGGACTAGTCAGGGGGGTGGGCAGGCCCAGAGCCAGCCTCCACTCTCACACCTCCCACCCACTTCCCTGAGTATCCTCCAGGCTGTGGTCTGGTTCGTGATTTAGGGTCCCAGGTCAGCAGGGAGGTGGTCTGTGATGGTTGGGTTGCTTCTCCACTTAGTCATGCTCCTTGTCCCCAAACTGAGGTGGGTGAGATGGAGTGACCCTGGCTGAGCCTGCTTTTAGAGCTGTGTTTGGGCAGTTGTCTCCTTATATAATCTTCTCATGCCTTTGAAGATAATTGGGGCAAAAATAGATGCAAACCTTAAGAGAGTTTTGTTTCTCAATTAGGTTCATGCACCCTACCCATAGAACAGGCCATTAATAGATACGGAAAGAAGGAACGAATGAACACAGTCAAGGGTCACTTTGGTTGATGAGAATGGGCCTTCCGTGGAGGAAAACATATGAGCTCTCAAGTTCAAAAATATTTTTCCAATCTGAAAGACAGATGTATTCCGGCCCATTAGGTCACTGGAAGACACTGACTGAGGATCAAGTGTCAAAGGCCCCCGGGGGACACTAAGACACTAAGTAAGGCCTTCCTTGGCCCTGTAACAGGAGCTGCAGCCAGTGGAACCGTGCGCGGCCCCTCCCAGGGTCCTGATGAGAAAGCCAGCCTGGCTGGGCCTCCGAGGGCAGACAGAGGTCACTGAGACTCCGATGGCAACTTCAAACCACATCTTGTGGATCCCTCCAGTTCCATGCGTGAAACTCTCCTCTCAGCCTGGAATGCGGAGGACGGGGGTGGAAGTGTCAGGTTTCCAGGAAAGAATCCGACTCCGTAATTTAGGTGAGCGCCTACCTAGGGAAGCACCACCACGGTCCAGGGGATCTGCTACACCAATGAGATTTTCATAGCTCAGGCCCAAATTCCTCGTTCCCACCCTCTGTGTTTGAGATTAATTGGATTTATGTGCCGTGGCTTAAGAGTGTGTAACAGACCTTGTTCTCTCAGGCTCTTTCCCACTTTGGCAGCTCTTCCTCTGTTCCCCCAAGGTTGCTGCCTCTCCTGGGTTTCAGGTATGCAGTCATTTGCCTGGCCGGGTCCTGTGATCACCCGAAACAATGACCACATAAAACACACCTCCATTTAGAGATAAGCACTGATGCATGCCCTGCAGCTGAGATTAAAATCTGTCCCATAAATCTCTCCACAATGCTGTATATTCCACACAAGATGAGGAGTGAGCTAGTAAATAAATGGCCGAGAAAGAAAAAAATTCCTCACAAAATACATTATGATTAAGAGGTTTGTTCTCATATTGCTGGAAACTACAAGAGGGGGTAAGATTTGTCAGTGCCATTGGTTTTTCTTCATGACTTTGCATTGAGGGTTTAATTTCATTCATTGCACATTTTCAGGAGCCTCCTATGTGTACCAGCAGGGTATAACCAGGGCACAACTGGGGATGTGCTTATGTTGAACTGGGAGTTCATGGACATAGTTCATAAGGTAATAGAATTTGGAAACATATTAAGTTGAGCTCTAGTTGTAAAAAATTCTACGTGTTTGTATTTGTGTGTTTTGGAGTTTAATGGTACTGTTGTATGAAAGTATTTGACAGAACTTTTGACATATAGTAGAATATTATAAGTCCCTAAGTTTCAAAATAAAAAATAATGGAAAGAACTGGCCATCTCCATGCTTTTTTTATGACTCTACCATGATGCTAAGTTTCCTAGAAAAGGATTTGAAGATTTGTTCTTGTTCCTCAGTCTGTCAGGAAACCGGGACAATCTCGAGCCATTTCCCATTATCTGAGGTGACAGGGCATGTGAGTATATATGCATGTCTGTTATACGTGCATAACAGGGTGTGGTTGTATGGGCATTAGGGTCACTGGCTCAGAGGCACAGAGATTGCAAAGGAAAACAGTGTTCAATGAGAATACAGTCTGCGGTATGAAATGGACTACTTTTGTCCTCAATAATCCGTAGCTGCAATGCGTCTGTGGAATTTAGGTCACTGAGGTGTGTTCCTACATAAAGAGGATGCCCCTTCTGCCCATGAGGGTGCAGCCTTAGGCTAGGAGGAAGACGTGCTGGGTGAAAGGGAAAATCTGCCTCTCTGGACTGAGCGAGTGTGGGAAGGAGCATGGGGATCAACAGAGGAGGAAAGCAGACTTAAGGCTCTTTGTTTCTCTCATCCCTTTGGCTCCCTAACCCCTGTGACCAGATAAACATGAAGGAGAAGAAGGACATTGGGGTAGTGGCTGGTGGTGTGCCTTCTTGAGTGGTGTGTGTGTGTGTGTGTGTGTGTGCGTGTGTGTGCGTGTGTGTTGTGGGGGGACCCCCGAGTCTCCAGGAGCGCTCCATAGTGGGTGGGGAGCTATGGTGAAGAGGAGGCTAGGCAACAGAAAGGTAGATTGAAAACCATGTCCCTGGCTGGCCAGAGTCTGGCTTGCAAGGACCCAGGAGGGCCCTCCTACCTGGTGAGAGGATGGAGAAGGGCTGAGAGAGCCTTCAGCTGGCCGGAGGCCTGTGGTCAGAGTGAAGAGGCTGCAGTGGGCAGGGCCTTGGGGATGGAAGCAAGGGGGCAGGGACCATACCCTCCGGTGGTGAGTGCCAACATCGGCCTCAAAGGACAGTGCCCTTCAACCTCTACCCCACCCAGACAAGAAGCACACCATTAGTCATTATCATCTTCACAGCCACTACTCCAGGGAGATCTGTTCTAGGCCATACACAGCTGGGGCTGGGGTGTATCCAGAGAAATTTCTCCCCTGATGGCAAGAGGATAAACTTGTCTCTTCTTATATCAAGATGGATCTCAGGGAACAGAGGGGAGGTGAACTCTAAGAGATCAAAATTCATCTCATTACATGGACTCATTTGAAAAGGAATGACTTTTGATAGGGAATTCAGTTTCGAAAAGAGTGAGTTTCTAAGGGGACATTTTCCATGGGACAGGACTAAATACTATTATTTCACAAGCCCAAGTTTTCCCAGCTACCCAGCGAGGCGTGGGCCCTGGGAGGAAGAGCAGAGCCTTTTGGGGGAATAACGAAACTTTATTTTTCCTGCACAACTGACTGTGGTGTAAGTAACCCCTGATACATATGGATAAAAATAAAGTCAAGAATGTTCAAGTACTTTCATCTTAAATAAACAACCTTAAAATAGTCATGAAGGCTTCTGAAACTTTTCAGCGGTCCTTTAAATCTTTTATGAAAATGCTCTGGGAACAAGAAGCTCTGTTGTGCTGTCTAGATGGTATTCGGCGAAAAGAGACTAAAGTACCCTGAGAACAACTACAGCACAAATGTGCCCCAGAACCCAGCGGGCTAAGCAGATATGGGACACTGATCCAAATATTGATGAAGAAATGGTCCGGAAGAATTTAGTCTTCAGGGACCATTTCCCAGTGGGAGGGCTCAAAGTCCCTGCAATTCCAGACTTCTGCAGACAGGGAAATTCCTTTTCCTGGGGATGCTTTCTGAATAAGGGAGATAGATGCTCGTGTGACTGGGACAGTTCTGCGCAGATTGTTCTGGACACAGGGGAATGGCCCAAGTGACCTTCCGGGGGTCCTGTACCTAATCTGCGATTCTGTAAGTAATGAGTTGACAGAAAATTGCATTCTGTATTTGGTCGGCCATCTGCTGTTTCCCCAACGCTGGCTGATAAAGGCATGGCTATGTGGGGAGAAGGTGAGCTGTAATTAATTATCTATGGCATTGATGAATTTCTTGTAGGATATTCCCCTGCTAATCCAGCAATATAGCTGCATCCATCCCCCCTCCCAGTGTTAACGGTCTATTTATGGACTCAGCTCCATAATTAAATGTTTCATTTGCAAGAAAATGGTTCCTAGGAAAATCCAAGCTCTCTTTATGTGCCTGCAATCGGCTCTTGCAGACGTTACATAAGAGATTTGTCCGTGTTGGCCTGCTGCTCTTAGCTTTCTGGATAATCTAATGTATTATGTTTCCGGTGTATGTAAATTACTAAATGTAATATCCTTCAATATGCCTGCTGAATGAAGCCAAATGTATTGTGGGCATCATTTTAATTATTTATATGCTATAAAAATGGAAGAAATCAGAATTACAGAAACAGGGTTCTAAAAAACCCCTCTGGTTTTCTTTTGGGCAGCAGTTTAATCAGATTAAAAACATAATTGTTTTTCAACTCTTGCCTCACACTTGTTTTGGCCATCTCTTTTGTCAGCATGTGGCCGTGCCCCATGAAGTCATTTAATGTCAATCCAGAGCGTTTGCCTTATTAGAAAACAGTGCAAATTAGATGGCTGAGTCCAGGGCAGGGACACCATTGGGGAAGCTCAAGGCTCCCTTCTAAGCTTTGCTTTTTGTTCTTGAAATTGGTCCCGGGCAACTCCTGACCTGTTTTCTTCTGAGTCAAGAAGGTAGTGGCTCCGTAGACAAGGCTCCAAAGTAGAACAGGCAGGGAGCAAAGGTGAGGGGCTCATGTGTCTCTCTAGGTGTAGCACATGAAAAGAGAATAAAAACCAGCTACTTTTATTAACTAGCTGGAGATCTGGAGGACAGGTTCAGTGCAACAGAAAGATAAATTGGAATTTGGGTATCTATCTATTCAAGCCCTTGGACCGTCTCTGAAATGAGTTTGTCCAGTGGTTTCTATCCTGTTGTGACATGGTGGGAGAGCATGCAGTCAGGTATCAAAGCACTGGTTTTGAATCCTGATCTAATATATTTTTAAAATTTTTTATTGATACATAATAATTATACATATTCATGGTGTACATGTTATATTTTGATACAAGCATATAACATATAATGATCAAATCAGGGCAATTGGGACATGATTCGCCTGAAACATTTATCATTGCTTTATGTTGGGAACATTTGAAAACTTCTAGCTATTCTGGAATATAATAAATTATTATTAACTATAGTTGCCCTATTACACTATTGGACACTAGAATTTTTTCCTTCTATTTAACAGAATTACCCCTTCCCCAACACCTCTTCATTACCCCTTCCCACCACCCTTACCAATCTCTAGTAGCCACCATTCTATTCACTACCTCCTTGAGATCAATTTTTTAGGTCCCATATATGAGTGTGAAAATGCAATATTTGTCTTTCTGTGCCTGGTTCATTTCACTTAAAATAATGTCCTCCAGATCCATCCATGTTTCTGCAAATGACAAAATTTCCTTCTTTTTCATGGCCAAGTAATATTCCATTGTGTACCTATACCACATCTTTTTTATCCATTCGTTCCTTGGTAAACACTTAAGCTGATTCCACATTTTAGCCATTGTGAATAATGCTGCAATAAACACTGAAGTGCAAATATCTTCTAGTTACATTTTATGTCTTTGCCCCACCCAAGCGAGGTTTAGAGGCATGCCCTTCCCCTCTACAATGCTCACTGTGTCTGTGACCATTAGTTGTGAGTTTACCCCTCCAACCCCCTAATCCCTGGAGAATATTACTACCGTGTGAGCACCATAGTGTTGCTGATCTAATATTTTAGGTGAATCATTTTGGGGAAGACTTTACTTTTCACAGCCTCAGTTTTCTCATCCATAGTGGGGTAGGACGCATATGAATGCTGCTTGATTGAGATGTCACGAAGAGTGAATGAAATGGTGCACAGAAATGTGATTTATAAATGCTAAATGGGTGGGATAAACAGACGTTTTTGTCATCATTACACCCTTCTCCTACCCCATAAGCTGCAATGACTGGCAAGTCATGCATTGATTTTTTTTGTGGCTGATGGGGAGGGGAAAAAAATTTTCTGAGTTAATCCAGTTGATTTAGGAGAGTAGCAGAATTCCTTAGGGTGGGAAAACTGCTCTTTTCTTTGGGAATATGCAGCAAGGGGATATTTGGATTCCTCTTGGGCCAATCTAAATCAGTGCTTTTCAAAAGATCCGTGGTAAAGAACCAGCTTTTAAAATTCCATTCCTTCCTGAACTGGTACTTTCGTAAAATATAATAAAAACATAAAATAAAAAAGACATACAAAGCACAAGTCCCACTTTTATTTTATTATTAGATTCAGCAGACATAAAATTACTCTGTCAAGTCCCTATAAAGTCTGAACATCTGTACTTACCTCGTGTGCACTGGGATCCAAAGTTCATGTACTGGCACCCCCTGCCCCCCCTGCTCCCCACCACCAACATCACTTTAAGGGCTGCTGTTGTAGATGGGGGAGATTTCAAACAAAAAGAGAAATAATCTGATTTCTGTAATGCAATAACAGGCATTCTGAGTTTTTGGCAGATGGGCTGGTTAATGGATACAAAACTCAGAGAAGGAGGGATAAGGGCAAAGAGGCTGTTTTGATATGAAGAGAGAAAAGGGACCCAGGAAAAATGACAGCATGTCAGAGCATAAAAAGAAGGATAGTCGTAAAAAATTCTGTTTTTTGGGGACAATGCTCAATGACAGTTCTAACTTGTTTCCTTTATGGGGCTGTGCTAATTCCTGGATCTTCAGTGAAGTGTGTTACACACAGTGTCCGCATGGTAGTGGTGCCTGGGGACTGAGACGGGGTCCCTGTCCACACCCGCGGTGAGAGCAGAGGGCAGAAAAGCAGCCGAGGCAGTGTCAGTGGTGAATGCGGATCAGAGTTGAGCTCAGCAGAGGAAGTTAGAGGCAGAGCTGACCAGGAGGACGTCAGCCTTCTGAGTGTCTGTGGCTATGTTGAAGGGGATTCTGGATTTTCCAAATTATGTGGGATGGAAGCATTAATATTTCTACTTATGTGGTAGTAAGAGGAAAAGAGATCCCAGCAGATTGGAGGATAAGGAACCCTCAGTTCCACCACACTGTCAGAAGGAGAAGACTTTTGCTCGTACTTTGCCACCAGAGTCTCCTGCCTGTTGAATGTGGGGCCTTTCCTCCTTTTGGAGGGAAGAATGTTCTTCCTCTGGCTGGGTCTGAGCTGTACAGACAATCAGAAATTGGATTGAGAAATGTGTTCTGCCTTATTTCTTAGTGTCTGTTTTATGTTTTCAATAATTATCATCGGAAACCATTGAGAATGGAAAATGGAAACCATTGAAAATGGAACCATTTATTGAGAATTTGTTGTACTGGGTTTAGCACTTCCTATAAGTCATCTCAAATCTGTATCGTAGCTCTGTGGTTGCATAGATCTTTAATATCCTAGACTTACATTACTAAATATTATGAACAAAATTGCTTCACCTCTCAGAGTCTCAGTTTCCTCATCTATAAGTTGGAGACATAAAAAAATAGAAACTACTTCACAATGTTATTGTAAGTTTAAACAAGACAACCTCTTTAAGGCATAGTAAACCACCCGATGCATAGTAAATGTAGTAATAATAAC
This sequence comes from Eulemur rufifrons, assembly GCF_041146395.1. NCBI lineage: Eukaryota > Metazoa > Chordata > Mammalia > Primates > Lemuridae > Eulemur > Eulemur rufifrons. Next base: position 62,505,427 of record NC_091001.1, read on the forward strand.
AAGAATGATAATACTAACAACTAACATTGAAGAGTGCTTGCTACATGCCAAGCACTAATGAAAGTACTTTACTTACATTATTTCATTTTACGCTCATAGTAACTTACAAGTTGGGTACTGTTGTCATCCCCATAAGGAATCTGAGGCACAGAGACATTAAAGCACTTGCTCATGTCAGTGGCCAGTGCATGATGCAGCCAGGTTACAACCCGGGCTGTTTAATTCCAGAGCACTCATTCTTTATTATGATACCACACTTGCCACTCAGTAAAGAGTTTATTATTATTATTGTTGTAATTATAGATGAAGAAACTGAGTCCCAGCTAGAATAACTTGCCCAAGGCAACACAGCCATGCACAGAGCTGAGACTGAAAGCCACTGTCTTTCTGTGGCCCTAGCTGTTATGTGGCTGGGTCTTAAATGGCTTCAGCCAGTCTAGGCTGACCACACCAAGAGCCATGCCCTCTGCATGGTGTATGCACACAGAGGAGGGCAGGGTTCATGACCTCTGACATCCTCTGGAGGAGCCAAGGTCTCTGTAGTGAGTCTGAGTTATGAGGTTGGAGACCAGACTTGTTGGAGCCCAGAACCCATCCACACCCAGTCTTGATTTACATGGGAATGTTTCCTCACTGTTGGCATTCGGAAAGGGAAATAGCAAATTTTGGTGTTTGCTTATTTCCATCAGTAATTTCAGCTGGGTGGGGGGGATGAAGGCTGATTAATTATACAGCAGCTCAGTAAAACATAATATCCCTTTGAAGCTGAAAGCAGCAAGTGGAGAGCTGTTTTGCAACGTTGGTGGGACACTGGGTGGTCTCCAGCTCATCCCTTTGATGCATTTGGATAATGTGTCTACTCTAGAGTTGTACCTTTCGGCACAGTTGAAGAAAACTTGGAGCTGGGCTTGTGGGATTGTGGTATAAAGAGAACTCTGGGAATATATGGCTACTAAAGAATCCCACAGAAGGAATCCCCAGGGTGAAGCTGAGCTTAGACCATATCCTGTCCCCAGGGTCCCGATGGGGGCCCCACTGGGCAGCTGCTACCTTCCACAGTGAGCCAAACTACTCCAGAGAGGCTGGGGCCACAGCTGGCTGAGAACCCTTGTGGCCATCAGTGTCTCCATCTCAGGAAGACGCTGTAGGCCAAGGAAAACACTTGGTAAACTTAGCCTGTGCAGCTCTCAGTAACTCATTTAGGATTTAATGTTTCTTTTTAAACAGAGCACAGAAGGCTTGGAAAGCAAGTTCAGTTACTCCTGAGAGGATAACCTAATTCCATGTCTTATTCATCTTTGCTTTTGGCACCTAGAAGGTGCTCAATAAATGCCTGTTCAATTTCAATCATCTTTTGTGGTTTTTTCAAAAAAGTCTGGAAACACCCCAACCATCATCTATTAGATGGCTTGGAGTTTGGCTGAGGCCAAGTGTTGAAATAGTGGGTTGCTTAAGACTGATTATTCCCAATTAAACAGTCAGTGAACATTTATTGGTCAGGCATTGAGCTGGATGCTTTGGTAGGAGAAAGACTTGCAGTTGAGCTGGTAGAACGCAGAGCAGGAGCTGCCACAACAGGAATATAGACAAGTCAATTGCAGTGATAACACAGAAGAATGGAATGAGTTAGATTAAGAGATCAGGAGAGCCTGCACAAAGAGGAGCCTGTGAGAATTGCTTTGGAGGATGAGTAAGATTGTGAAATATGTTGGGTCAAGAAGGGAAATTTTAGCTGGAATGAACTGTGGTGTACCTGAGCTTCTGATATAAAATGTCAGAATATAATTTTTTAAAAAGTTTAAAAATAAAGTCTCATATAAATATTAATATATAGTGAGTCCATGTCAAAGATTTTAAAAAACTTATTAATTAGGGAATTGGCAGGATCATAAACTGGTTCAAAGAAGAGCTTGAGAGACCAAAGCATATGCCGTCAATAAAAGAAGGAATGCTGAAAGAAGACAACACAGGGAGATAGGAGTCTGGTTAATGCTGTACAGAGCAATAAAGCCATAACCTGTGGAGCCATCTTTTCCACCAGATAGAAGTCATTTGCAGTTCTACTGGACAAAACAATTACTTGTAGCTGGCCAATTTTATATAAGTTAACACCCAGCTTTACAGAATCTGGGTCTGAATCAGTGGTAAATAGTAAGTCAAACAAGTTACATTTCTTTAGAGTATTAAATGACCACAAAGCAGGCTCTTTGTTTTATTTTGTTTACAATGCTCTAGAATGACTTCAAAAAGGCATGTTGTACTCTTCTCCCTAATTTCCATGGTTTGGATAATTTGGCTAAAACAAACATTCTGGTTGGATTTTAAGGACCTCATGATGAAGTTGGACTTGATCCTGTGTTAGTTTTAGTAGAAGTGATAGGATCTGCCAGGGTCTGGGAAGGTCAGGGAAAAGAATGAGTGGAGAGGAGAGAGAATGGAGGAAGAAAGCCTAGTTAGAAGGTATGATAATAATTTAGGTTGGGATGACGAAGACTTCACCTTCACGATGGCAGCGGGTCTGGGAAGGAGGAGGCTGACGTGAGAGGCCATGAGCAGATGAAGGCATTTCATGGGGGCCGTGAGGGAGAGTTCCACAAATGGTTATTTGATGTCTGCTATGAGTCATATCCTATGATAAACACCAACACTTCAAAGAAGGGTTAGATAGTACTCCTATCCCCCAGGAGCTTACATACACACAAAAACTATTCTCAATTCCACAAGGAAAGGCCAATAATAGAGATATGCACAGGGTGAGTGGGGTCTGGGTGGGATAGGGGGTGGGGACTCCTAGACAGGTCTTTAAAGACCAATAGATATTACTAGGTCAAGAAAGATGGTTGGAGGCAGGTGCTCCAGCACTGGCTGCACATTGAAATCCCCTGGTAGCTAAAAAAGATTCCTGGGCCTGCCTCTTCCATCAGAGATTCTGATTTAAGGGGTAGGGTGTGACTTGGCCTCAGGGAACTTTTAAACCTCCCCAGGTGATTCTAATGTGCAAAGTAGAGAATGCTTGAGTGGAAGAGCCAAGAGGGGCACAGACAAGGGGGTGTCAATCAGCCTGGAATGTGCTAGGGAGAGAAATGCAGTCCTTCGAAACCACTGTTGCATGTGAAGAAAGTTGGGAAGAGAAGCTGGCTAGCTGGAGCTAGTGGCTGTCATGGAAAGCCTTGTCCTGTGAGCCTAGAAGCATAGATCATAAACCACATTTTCTACATTGGGAGATTTGGGGAATGGGGTAAACATTAAGGATACAAAATAAGGACAGAGAATTTGAGTGAATATCCTAGTCCTAGCTCTGCATTGAATTTGCCATGTGATTTCAGTTTCTTTACCAGTAAAGTGAAAGATTTAACTATATGGTGTCTTCTGTGGTATGAATGTTTGTGTTTCCCCCAAATTCAAGTGTTGAAACCTAATCCCAAATGCAATAGAATGAAGCGGTAGGGCCTTTGGGAAGTGATTACATTATGAGGGTGGAGCTCCACATGAATGAGATTAGTGCCCTTATAAAAGAGGCCTGAGGAAGCTTGTTCAGCCCTCCTACGTGAAGACACGTAGAAGGCACCACCTATGAGGAACAGGCCCTTAGCAGACACCGAATTTGATTGTGGACTTCCCAGACTCCAGAACCGTGAGCAACAAATTTCTGTTGTTTATAAATTGCCCAGTCTAAGGTATTTTGGTATAGTAGCCCGAATGTATTGACAGCATCTAAATTCCTTTCCATCAAGAATTGCAAGATTCTACATTTCTGTCAATAATTTGAAATTACTGATGTTGAGTTGGGTTGCATTTGAGATATTCATGGTCAGAAGCTTGGGAGAATATCTTTTTAATCAGAACGATGTTGGTCTTTCTTTTAATCAAAATAATGTTACATAATTGTAGCAAAAAGCAAAAATTAAAACTGTGAAGAGTATAAAGCAGAAGTTTCCCTTCCAGCATCCTGTGTCTGGTTTCCCAGTCTTCTGGCATGGTTTCTTGTGTATATTTTTTCTCTGCATGTATAAGCATATATATGTGCATATACATATACATATTTAACATTACACACAAATGGGGCCATATTGTACCAATTGTTCTGTAATTTTTTTTTCACATTATCATATATTTTTAACATCTTTCTCTGTGTATTTAGAACCATTTTGTTCTTATTGTCAGTTGTATGGTATTCCATGGTATAACACCATAATTTACCTAATCTATGATAGATATTTAGGTTGTATCAACAGTTTGTTATGTTACTAAGTTTCAGCAAACTTTCTTGTATATATATTTATGCAATAGGGAAAATATTGTTTATTGATAGGACAAATCCTGAGACATAGAATTGCTGGGTCTTGGGTTAAACATACTGAAAATTTTGATAGAAATTATCAAATTGTCCTCCAAAATTGTTGTACTAAATTATATGCTCAGCTACAAAAAGTGTCAGTGTTCTTTTTCTCATTGCCTTATAAATGCTGTATATTTTCAAAGTTTTAAATTGTATTATGGGAGATAAAAATGATATCTCATTGTTTTAATCTGCATTTATTTAGTATGAGAAAAGTTGATCATTTTTTTTGTATATTTATTGTCCGTTTGTGACCTTTCTATTCAACCTGCCTATTCTTGTCCTTTGTTTCTATTGCTTTTCCTTATAATTTGGAATGCCTTCTTTATCATACACTAAATTTCCACATATGTTTGGGTTTGTTTCTGTACTCTCTATTCTGCTCCATCTGCTTGCCTATTCCAGTATTAATATTATACATTTTTAATAACTAGCTTTGTAATATATTTTAATATCTGGTAAGACTAAGTCATCCTCAATTACACTCCCTATTTAGAATTTGCTTACATGTTTATTTTTCCAGATGCACTTTAATATTATTTTATCAAATTAAAACACTCTCGTTAGAATTTTTTTATAATTGGAATTGAATTATTAGACAAATCAGAACTGTCATATTCACAATAATGAGTCTTCTTGCTTAAGAATAAGGTTTTAAAATTTTTATTCAAAAATTTTTTTGTATTTAATATACTTTTCAAGTTTTCTTTGTTATGTGCCTTACGCAATTCTTAAGTTCGTTGTTAGATATTTTATATTTGTCTTTGCTACTGGACAAGGGTTTTTCTTTTCATCCTATTTTGCATCTGGTTTGCATATAGGGAAGCTATTCATTTTTGTATATTCTGGAAGAAGGATGATAAGAGGCATGCAGAGGAAGAGGAGGAGAGGTGTGGGGGAAAGAATTAGGAGATGGCTGGGGGGGATGCATTTTAAGGAGGAGGATGTCGACACTGTTAAATGATGTCAAAGTCAAGTGGGAGGGTATGGAGTGTGTACTGGGAGCTGGTTGAGAGAGGGATGCAGTAAAAATGTGAGTGGTTATTGGTCATGCAGGAAAGAAGGACATGCCATTCCTCCTTGCCTTTTATGTGCTACTCATTGCTGCAGTCAGAGAGCCCTCCTCATGCGATAGAGAAATCTAGGAGTCTGGATGCATATGTGTGTGTGCATATGTGTGTGTGCATGTGTGTGTGTGAGTGTGTGTGTGTGTGTGTGTGTGAAGCTGGATAAGGAACACAGGGACCAGTCTCAGAATTTGTGGGGCTTGTGTAGGAGCTGATTATTGATGGTTTCATTCACAGTGGACATACTTCAAACCCTAAAGTGGCATGGGAGGCAAATGAGAGGAAGTTAGCTTTCTCTGATGCTACAGAATAGGGGAAACTAGGACATGGATTTGATTTCCTGGGAAGTGAGAGCAGTAGAGGAATAGCAAGATATTGTTTTTTTCCCCAAAACTCATTCCAACTGAAGATTTGTTCAAATGGCACCGGAGTTCCCCAAACGGCCGTAAATCCCTGACTTGGCTGAGGCCTAGCCTCCCTTTTCCTGGCCAGGCTTAGCAGCCTTGCCACTAGCCGTGGAGGTTCTTTTGGCAGCAGCAGTGAGCAGGAAGAGCTGCGTGTTTGGCGTATGGTGTTGCCTTCTCCCTGTTGTTTTCTGTTTGTCCTGCCTCTTGCTTTAGCAATACGGGCACTATTGTTGGCTGAGATGTTACAATCGGGTAAAGATTTATAAACATCATTCCATTTACAAATATATTTCTTTCCAATAACTAGACTCCAAGGGCAAGCCTATGAACTGCCAAGAAAGCTGACTTCTCCAGCTGTAGAACCTGCATGTTCCTCTCTGAATAAAGGGGGAATATTAATATGGATGCTGATGGTCAATCCTTGGTACTTAGCTTTAAGACTGGAGAATAAGGATGGAATTTACCCATGTCTGGAGGAAAGGCTCCTTGATACAATGAAATTGACTCTCAAATTCTAAAGGACCATTTCTCAGGTTGCCAGATAAAATACAGAATACCCAATTAAATCTGGATTTCAGATAAACGATGAATAAAAATTATTTATATTTTCATTCACTAACTCTGGCAACACTAATCAGCTTGTCTTTCCAAGATGGCATTGTCCATATAACACAAGAAACACATGAACAATACTCAGCTGGACTTTGCTGGTTATACCGAGGATTGAAGGGCCTTTGGAAAGTATTCTTTTTATGAACCTGGGCTAGATCTTCTAGATATGTACTGGATTCCAGTTTCTATCCATTCTTTATGTACTGCACTTCTCATATCTATCTTGTCCTCCTCATTCCATAGGAGTTCCTATTATCAACAGAATTAACCTAGAATGTTCATGTAATAGTGATTTTGCTTAGAGGGTGTTTTCCCTTTGCAGTAGTCCCCTGGTGGAGTCTTTGCTTGGTTTCTCTTCCTCAGCACTCCCTTCATGACACAGCACTCTACCCTGAGTACAACCATCTGGAAAATGATCCCCAAACTCCATTTCCTCATGTGCTATGGTGATGTACTGCCAAGCAAACCTACCCACCTGTAGAGCTTGAACCACGTCCATATGCGGCCTGGGATTTTCAGCTGTTTCTAGCTCAGTCACATCTCTGAGTTTTGTATTCTGAGTTCTTCACAGCTCCTTCTCAAGGAACACTAGCTGGTTGATTGGTTCCAGTGAATCTTATCAGAATTGGCCAAATTTAACTAGCGGAAAAGTTGTTTTATTGCTCAAGGTTTTTGCACTGGAGAGGTTCAGAAAGACTAGAAGACACCAAATCCTGCTCTCACTTATAAGTCTCTCTCTTCCTGCTGTTTCTATTTCTGGGGCTAAAGGCAGAGATCTGTGTTTGAACTCCTGGTTGAGGTGATGTGATTGGCAGATGCTCCTTTAGCTCCCAAATCAGCCTAGGCAGAGAGGGACTCAGTAAATGCTGGTGATGGAACTGACCTGAGATGTTTGCTATTCGAGCCACTGAATTCCAGATTTCTGGGTTGAAATCTGTAATGTACTTCTCTTCGGAACTTACTGTTTGTGTCTACAGATCTTGTTTAACAGAATAATTTCCTTGGCTGCTCTATTCAAGGGTGTGATACAGCCCTACCAGAAGTGAGGAAGAGAAGTCGGAACCAAGAACAGTAACACTATTAATAAAAACAGCTTAAAGTTATAATCACAATAATAATGACAATTACATAAAGTGTCCACTGTGTTTCAGGTGATTTACACAAACTTTTCTTTAATTCATACATCACTAGTAGGTGCTTTTGTTACCATTTTACAGATGAGAAAATTGAGCTTCCAGAATGGTGAAGCAATTTTCCCACGGGTAAAAACTAGTGAAGTACCAGCGCCAGTATTTGAATAAATATCCACCTGGCTGAAGTCCTAGTCCAATATGCCAGCTCACATCCCTCTTCTTGATGGTTGTTAGGGACTTTTTGCTTTGTGATACAGACTCAAAGGTCCTAATAGGCCCTCACTCAACGGCAAGGTGAGGGCCAAATGTAACCTGGTGCCCACAGCCAAATGGCACACCATTGAGAGGATCACCTGGATGCCATGACCAAGAGGAATAAGGCAACTGGACCCAGCTCCTGGGGGTCTGGAATGTGATGTAGGTCCCCAGGCGGACTCCTCTGCAACCAGACCCCGCCTTGACCTTGGTTAATTACTCTGGAGTTATTCACACACCTGAATTCCTGCTGTCAGTGGGTGCTGTGATGCATGTTAAGGCTGTCAATGAGCACAGAGCAGTGCTAATCCTTGTGAGCTTGCCCCGGGGCCGGGCAGGACGTCCTATGAAATGATTATCATGTGATGAAGCCCATCCTGGCGTTCCGGCTGCAGTGCTAACAGGCTTTTCTTCTGGGACATCCTGGAGCTGGAAATCGTTCACACAGATCTCACATACGCCAGCCCTGCTGCAGGCCTCCCTCACTCTGGCTTGATAGCAATCAGGCCCTCCCACTTGGAGCTTGTTACCTGGGAGCTGTCCAGATCAAATGATGGAAACTGGCTGGGGTATAGTTGTTATGGTCAATTACCGACAGCCCATTAACTGAGGGTTGGCAAACCTAGGAGCCACTGGGCGCCATTTCCAAGGCTCTTGGGGTTCATTGTTTGTCCAGCCTCTCTTCTCTTAGCCTACCTTGGCGCCATTATGTTCTTTCATGTTGAAACTCACGGGAATAGGAGAGGACGTGGAACCCGTGGGTTTCTGATTCAGAGTGTTGTGTCTTACAGGTAGGTGGAAGCATGGTGTGGGGACCTCAGTGCTCAGAAGGTGGGCTGAGCGTCTTTAGCCTCTCAGGGACAGGGTGCTCGACTTTGTTGAGAGCACGTGAACTGAATCACTGGAGAACCAGAGTGTGACCGGACACCTACGCCCTTCAGAGTTTCTCTGGGGCCTTCCCTGGGAGAAGCTACTCTCCTCTTCCTAGATGCTGAGCATTCATCACAGAAAGAGAGGATGCCTACTTCTACGGGAGGAGTCCATCCAGGCCTCTGCAGACAGTTGCTAGGCACTCTCAGGTTGGACCACCTCAGAAGGTAGCCTGTGCTCATCTATTTGAGGGGAGTGTCCTTCTGGACTTCCTTTCTGAGGAATTTTAGTATTTGCATCATGAGAATTTCTCTAGTCTGCTAAGTAGGGCCCATTTACTCCTAACGGCTAGGATTTTCCACACTAATACCTAGACCTGTGGTTTAAAAAATGTGGTCCCTGGGCCAGCAGCATCTGCATTTGGGAGCATGTTGGAAATGCAATGCATCTAGCCCCATGCTAGACCTGTGACTCAGAGACTGCAAGGTGAGGCCCAGTGGCCCATCTTTGCAAGGCCTTCCAGGAGATGAGAAGACATGCTCAAATGTGAAACCTGTGCAACTCCAAACGTGGTCTGTGAACCACAATGTCAGCATCTCCTGGGAGATTACTAGAAATGCGGGATCTCAGGCATACCTCTCAGATCTGCTGAATCAGTGCCTGATCTTCAGCTGGTTTGATTTCTCTTTAAAGCTTAGGAAGTGCAGCTTTAGAGCAGTGGTTCTCAACCTTGGCTGCCTGTGAAACTTATCTAATGCCCAGGCCCTGCCCCTAACCAATTAAATCAGAATTTCTTGGGGTAGCGCCCAGGCATTGGTGTTTGTTAAAAGTCTCCCTGGTGATTTTAACACATAGCCAAGGTTGAGAACAATTGCTCTGGACCCCCACAGGCTCCAGAATCACAAGGAGCTCCTCTGTTAAAGAAGCAAAACAAAACAACCAGCCGACCACGCAACCACCACAACAAAACCAGTGATGTGGAGCTAAGCTTCCCAACACTATGGAGGGCCACGTTGGTGCCTCCTGGACATGTAGGTAGATGCGGAGTCACTGATCCCATTAGCTCTGGGGCCACAGGATGAGGCCTGGACTGCCACAGCAACCATAGTATCCTTTCCTGTGTGCACAGTGACAGAAACAGGGTTGTAAGCCATGCCTCAGAGACCCTGGGTAGGTCTATTATTGCCATGGTAATGTGATAACTATGGTGATGGGTATGGCTGAAGGTCCCAGGGACTGAGAGGGCAGGATCATGTCTTTAGGTGTTTGTTGACTTCAGTAATTCAGATCTAGACAGATACTTTCTAGGCCATCATTGCCACCTGGTATTCATTTAGCATTCTTGCTATTTAGAGATTTCCTAGGTGTTATCTGATTATTTCTTTCAATAGCCTTGTGCAATCTATTGGTCATGGATTATTTTCCCTTCTTTTGTGATGAGGAAATTAAGGTCCAGAAAAATTGGAACTTCCTTAAGTCCTGTAAAAAGGGTTACTCAGGGGGTGAAGAGGTGTTTCCTTGAAGTCCATTGGAAAAGATCTAGAGGTGTCATTTTCCCCTTCACAATGACAAATGCTACCCCCAGAGAAGGGGGCACTCAGCCCCTTGCTTTCCAGGCAAGCACTTGGTGTTCCAGCTGCGGCTGCTGCTGCTCCCTTTGGCCCTGAAGGTGCTGCCTGGAGCCTGGGGCTTCCTGGGAGTAGCCCAAGAAAGCTCCAAAAGAGGAACTGTTTAGCTAATTACAAAGCCCGACTGTTGTTTAGCTGACTTGTGTGTGTTAACACTTCCCCCTCTCCCGCAAGTTTTCATCCTGGTGCTGGATGAACATATTGTAATTATGCTAATCATGCTGGCTGGGCAGCCCGAGGCCAAGAGGGAGGGGCACCCCCTCCCTAATTGTTTCCCTCTCCTGGAGCAGTTGGTCGGCTGCCTGAGTCTCCAGTTGGGCAGAGGCAAGGTGGTGGGGCAGCCTGGGCTAAGAGGAGGCCGTCGCAGGGTTTCCTGTCCTTGGGGCTGCCAGATCCACCTGGTTTGAGAGAGGGAGGTGACAAGGATAGCTGCTACGGACTCAGCAAAGGGGCTTCCTACTGGATTCAGTGGGGACTGTGCTCAAGACTGTCCCGAGCCAGATTGTGAAAGAGGCAAATTGATCTTTGGTGTTCTTCACCTTCTCCTTGGAGGTGGTGGTGTTTCTTCCTCCTTCTCCTCCTCCTCCTTCTTTTTGCCTTTTGTGAATTTCAGGCACACAGCATTTTCCTACTGGTTTGGATTTTGCTGGCAGGCAAATTAATGCTATAGATATAATTACAGCTATAGTATAGATACAGATACAGTCTTATAGATATAAGCATCCTCACCTATAGGCTACTTAAGGAACATTTGACTAACAAAGCCCATTTGGTAAAAAGGACTGCCTGATGGATCCAATGTCATGAATGAGGGAGATATTTTCAGTGAAGGAGCCTGCCCAGTGTTTTTTATGTGATACAGTTATAACAAGAAAATGTTTAACAATCAACACTGAAATTTATTATTTTAGGAAAGAACTGACTTTGTTTTATGGAGTAATGTTGTCAATTGTTTAAAGGCAAAAAGATAAGTCTCAGGGAATTTTATGAAAGGAGTGGGTAGAAAAAAATAGGGGTGCTTAATAAATGGGAAAATCTGTTGTTTTGGCTTCAAGAGGGAAGGGAATTGGACTTTTAAATATAGAATTGGTAATGTATACTGTATTCGTTGTTAAGGTGTTTGTACTCACTCATTTTGACGCTGTCATCTTCATGAAATTTTTAGTTGCGTCTGCTTCTCCCAGAGGTCGCTGGTGAGTGTGGCTTTGTGTGCCATTTACTATGTTTCCATCCAGGCAGAGGAGCTGAGTGCCACATCTCAGTGGGTGTGGACTGGAAAGAAGCCAGTTAGCCTCTGGGCATCCATAGGACCTTTACTGGAGGTATGACACTGGCCCAAGACAATGTTAACCAGATTTTGTAGAGCAGCCTGACACAGTTATCATTCTAGGTTACATAGAAGTAACTGCTGAGAAGGCAAGTCTTGATCCCATCTGTCACTGGTTAGAGCTATGCAATGGCTCTATTTTCTACTTACGTTCAGTTTTGTATATTTCAATTGGTAGTCTCATATCCAGCTGTCAGAAAGACCATGAAATGAGTTCTTTTTTCTTCTTTTCCTTCTTCTCTTTTGCATCCTACAGGTCTTGATAGCTGCAAAGGACTCCTGGGAAATGCTTAGCTCTGCATAACAACTGGTTGATGGTTTTTATTTATCACCATAAATTCTGTGGTATTCTTTGTTCAATGTCCTCTGTGAACCTCCTGACTGAATCCAAAATTTCCTAGCTTAAACTAGACTGGTTTATGGTATTGTGAACCAAATATGGAATGATAGACAACACTTTGTTGGCTATCAGACAAGGGCAAGCTGTGTCTTTAGCACTGTTGCTAGTCTCTAGAGGAGCCAGAATGTACAAAGGAGAAAACGCAACCCCTGCCCACAGAGAAGCATATTTTTGGGGTACATCTAACCTGTTAGTTTTTGGTCTCTGTCTGAATTTTTCTTTCCTTGACCTTCTCCCTCTTTTCCTTTTGTTTTTCTCCTTCTTCTGTCTCTTTTCTTTTTCTTCTATTTCTATTTCCATAAGATTTATCTTCATGCATATTTTCTACAACTAAATATATCTGCCTTTTTTCCTTCACTTCTGTGGCTTTATCATTTTTTTTGATCATCTGATTATGGATTTCAAAGCAAGCAAACAAATAGGTAAATAACAAAGACATCTATCTAAAGCCTGACACCTGAACAGTCACCAACAGGTTAAACAGGACCTCCCTCTCCTCACACTGTATAACCCGACCCAAATAGTATAGCTCAAATGGCCCATTATCTGAATGATCTTCATCAGTGGGCGTTCTGACCTACTAAGCAATATAAGCGTTTCCCATAACCATACACAACAGGCTAAGTGCAGGGCAGAATTTCAATCCTAAATCAGAATTACCCTGGATTCTTGGCACTTAACCAGATTGCTAATACCCAGTGATTTTATTAAAATATCTCTTGTGGGCGTGAACTTTTTTTTCCCCTTCATTTTAAATGCTAGTTAAAAGGGGAAAATGAAAAGCTCATTTCTCCAAAAGAGAATTTTGGCAGGCAACAGTATGATCCTGGAAGAGACAGTTTAAATATTATTTACATGTTTTTTAAATCACAACATGGGCTTGTGCGTATTCTTGAAACATTAAATAGCTCTTCAACTTGCTATTTTTATCAAGATTAGATAAATTTAATCAGAAAAAGGGAAAACTTAAGGTGAGTTGTTATCACTAAGAAAAGAGAAGTCTGCCACTATTAGTGTAATATCTATGCAGTTGAGAAGAGGATTAACCAGGGAGGGCATTTTCCCTGCTGCGGCAGACAGCCCCCAAGAGATAACCTGGGCTAGAAAGCTGCTGTCTCCTAATATATGCTCACTGATCTGTTTAAATGATTGTTTTTATTTGTTACTTCAGACATAATCATTGACTACATTGGGAACCGCATTTGTTTTACGATTTCCAATAGCCAACAATCTTTCCAACTTTGAGGATGGGATAGGGAGATAAGTGAAAAACCAACAATGATACAAAACATCATATAATAAGGGCAAATCTCATTCTAGTATCTAATCATTATTTTAGGAAAAATGGAATGAATGCATTTACCTGAGAAAACATGAGGAAAAGTCCTTGCTATGTTGAATCATTTCTTGTCACATTTTAGCCAATGATAAATTTGGATGTCCAATGTGAAATTTAAAAAAAAAAAGCAAATTAAAAAGATATATATATTTCTGGATAGGTTAGGTTATGCTTTGGTAACAAATAATCCCCAAATCTCAGTGGCTTCACATTTAAAGGTTTATTTCTTCCTTATGCAAATTCTGCTAGTGGGGCTTTTAGTTCTGTAGTAAGTTCCTTTCCAAGAGGTCCAGGTTGCTGGCATCTTGTTGCTATGCCATGTGGAACACATGTCTTCCATTTTGGTCACTAAAGCAGGAAAAGAACATTGCATCCTGGCTCTAAAATGCTTCATCCCAGAAGTAACAAACAACACTTCTGCTTACAGCTTGTTGGTCACAAGGAGTCACAGTGCCCTCCTGACTATAACTGAGCTGAGAAATGTGGAGGAACATACAGACAGTGAGTGGTAAGTGTTTCTGCCACAAAGCATAAATGAGACCAATGCTATGTTAAAAGGGTCTTATTTTGTTGGCTGCCAATGTTTGTATGGTGCAAGTGCTTTAGAGAAGCTTGCACAGGGCTGGACTGCTGGGAGTGGCCATGGTCAAGTCCATCTCAAAGGCAGAAGAGCTGGAGTTAGAGCTAGATTTGCTCAGACTGCCAGGTTTAAGTTGACAGAATTGTGGAAGACCTTAAAAGAGGGCTCAGGCAGAGGTCTGGTTGCCCTGTAGGGGCTGTACCATACAGTGCAGGCCGATGACCTGGAGGGGTCTGAAGCTTGCCACTTCAAGTCTTCAGGTTTGTGTGGACCCTTTCTGAGGCTGCTTAATGCCCTGCAGACTCTAAGCATTCCTGTTTGTAGTCCTCCCAGTTGCTGAACTCTCCAAAGGTAGGGACCATGTCTAACTGGTTGTTGTGTCTACAGGAGCACTAACATGGTGATTTGCCCAGAGAATACTAACTGGCGACTAGCCAAATAAACTGGCCAGCCAGGAGATCAATGACTACAGCTTCTGTGGTATAAACCAGTACTTCTCAAACTTTGTTATGTTTACGGATGACCTGGGGACCTGGCGGAAATGCAGATTCTGGATCAATAAGTCTGGGGTGGGGCCTGAGATTCTGCATATCTACTACAAAGGCTTCACACTCCATACATGAGTAGTGACCCTGAGGATTCCAAATGGATACGTTAATCCACAACAAGCCCAGTTGTCTGAAGACAGCAGAAGGTTCTGGAAGCTTCCACTCTGAGAGACAATAGTCTCAATCTGGCAGTTCCTACTGTGTAGGCTCACTGATGGGAATCCCACATGGACCTTAGGGAAACAAAGAGGCCTTACTGAGCTGAGCTATTTGTGAATGTATGAGTTCTCAGGACACCTGGTTTTGTTTTCCCCTCTTAAGGAATCTGACAGGCAGTTAATAGCTCATGAAAAAGCTGTATCCAAACTATTTTAAAGGAATCGGAAAACGCTGCTTTTGAATGATTTCCTTCCCCTTGCAACTCCCAGTCTGGTCCAGCGAGAGGCCTGGACGCGGCTCCTCAAGATTCAGATGTGTCTGAGCAAACACAAGAGGCAATCGAATTACCCTAACACCGGCCATTTCAGAGTGCTCACTCGAGATGACAGTTTCAGCTTCAAAAGAGGTATGCAAACCGGAATAATGAAATGTTCCATTTTATTAAGTTCCTGGCCAGAGGGATGGATTGTATTAGAAGAGAGAAAAGGTGGGGAGTTTTTAGCTTGATTTCTGTGACGCTGATAAGCAGTAATTTTTGCAGAAGGGGGGAAAAAGTAATCCACTGCAATAAAACCATTTTCATAATACCATGGGAGTGAGTTATTGCTCGGAGGAAGGCACGGCTCCTAATGGCTGCCCGAGCTCCCATCTCCATCTTTCATGGGTCAGTCCGACGTTTTTATAGTGCTGACACAAGAGAGAGCATTTATGTGGCTTCCATTCCCCATCTGTCAACAGTTAGGGTAGAGTGCCACCAGCTCAGGTTCACTTTTGATCTGATTTCCACGTCAGCTCGGCGCGGAAGGCTGGGTGTGCCGTGGGAGCAGGGTGGCTCTGGAGGCCATGGCACCACGTTTGCGGCCCATTAATGGTTAGGAGGACGGAGAGTAAATCGTTTCCGCATGAAGCAGAGGAGAGTGCCGTTTCCTCTCCTTTATGGTTCATCAGAACCTTGGCCACGCTGCGTTGGCCTTACTTTCCATGGGCCTCCCAGAACTTCGCCCAAGTTCCATTTCCAGAAAATGGGACTCTCTGTCACTGGACCTAGTGTTTGCCTGGCACTGAAACGGCAACCCAGAGAGCTGGTTAAATGCATGAATGAGAAAGACACATTTATTTTAGCGTGTGCCTCCACATTTCTCCCCCTACCGGTAGTGTCCGTGTGACTCCTGGTGTGTAACAGACTGACTTCTCCTATCACTTCAATCCCCCGAGAAATCTGTTGGAACCAGGGAAATCACAGAGATGGACAATCTTGGCATGAAGGTGACTCGATGTAAATGAATGGGAGAGATTTGATGCCTCCCACTCTCCTGATGATAGAATCTATGGATTCTATTGATTTTTGGTGCAATCGGTCTTGGTGAACAATTACCAATGGGAAAATAGAATCTTGTAAAGATAATTTCTGTTTTACAGAGAATCATTTGCAAAGGGACCATATGGATGGCCCTAGGTCAGAGGTGGGTGGGTCTAACTCAAGGCTGAGTGTAGGTGCAAACTTTGTTAAGGAGGTTTCTAAGAGAAGAGGGGTTTATGGAGCATCCAGGGGGAAAGTTTTAGTTTGTTCAGTTTCTCCTAGTTTCTTTATTTTTTCTCTTTTAGAGACAGAGGTTTACTCTGTCACCCAGGCTGGAGTGCAGAGGCCCAATCATATAGCTCACTGCAACCTCAAACTCCTGGCTCAAGCGATCTTCCTCTCTCCTAGTTTCCTAATGCCCATTACTGTGTTTCATCTTTTTCCTCTTAAGAAGGTAAGATGAAACAAAGATAAGCAGAATTTTGAATTTTGTTTACAATTGTGGATGTCTTCTGAGCTCAGCATCCCACACAGCATAGCTGGGAACTGCATCCACCGTGGAAAGAAGCTGAGGAGGAGAGTAAGTTGGACTATTTTTGTTCAACAGAGCAATGAGAATGGATATAGTTTATTTAGCACTTTTATGTACCACTATATGCTTTGTTTATGCTATTTCTAATCCTGATGAAAATCTTGCAAAAGAGATGATGTTATTCCGGTTTTTTAGATACAGGCACTGAGGCTCAGAGAGGTTAAGTTATTTTAAGCTCAGGATGTATGACTAGTAGGAGGTAAAGCTGGGAGCCTAACGTTCATCTGTGTGTGACCCCACCTTCCTCCAAACCGATGACATTTCTACTGTTTTAAGTGCTAAATCACATTAGTTTGTGAGGAATCAGCATCTAAACTGCTTGCAAGGAGGAAACTTGCTGAAATAATGGCAACTCAAGAACACGTCTTACGTGTAATACATGTGTTAGCATTTATTTATCAGCATTTATGAGGCAGCCACTATGTGCGGGGTTCTGCCCTTAGTACTGTCACAGGGATGGGGTGTGGGGATTGGTTAACATTGTTTCTGGGACCCATGAACTCAGAAATGACCTTCTCCTATGAATTTCTTGACACAACTATTTTAGCTACCTCCTTAGCACCCATTCACCTGGATTGTTAGTTACCTAAAATCTTTAAGACCAGAGAATGCATTTTCTTCTTTATATTTCACTGTGTTGAGAGTCCTGGTACTGTACATAGCAGGTACTTGATGTATGTTTAATTGGTCGATTGATTGACATAGTGTCTGCTTACATCTCCTTATGCTTTAAAAGTCAGGGTGCTTTGATGGTGAGACAAGATACCTACAAAAGCATCCACAGAAATCTAGAAAGTATCATCTGAGGCAGCTGCAAAAATCTACCCACAAGCTGGTGGGGAAAATTCCAGCGTAAGAGAAAGGAGTCTGTATACAAATGCAAATTGCATGTAAAATGGACTGAAGCCTGATTGTGGCGCCCAGCCATGTCTCTAAAGGAGCCTGAGTGTCTTTCAGAGCTTCTTGCTCCTAAGGATCTCATTCAGCTTTAGTTTAGGATGGTAATAACTTAAACTCCAACACTGGGTGGCCATTGATCAATGAAATGAGCTGGCAGTTTTCAGACAGATTCGTGAAATGAAATACCTCAAATTGACCAGCCCAAGAACATTTTTCACCGCCTATCCATCCCTTCTGAGCTATTCAGAGAGCAAAGTAAAAGAAATTAGAACTTTGAAATTGCTGCTTGTCCAGTGGCAACCTCTCCGGGACACTGAACAAGTTGCAATTTATCTAGTTTTCCCACTTAGAGACCTGGCAACAGCAGCGGCACCAACCACTCTTAATGAGTATAGACGTGTCAGGTGCTGTACTAAGTCTCTTGATCTTGTTTAATTTTCACAACAGACTGGCAGGGTAGCAATGGTTGTCCTTGTTTTATAGATGAGGAAACCAAGGCTCAGAGAAGGAAGTGAGTTACCCAAAGTCACACAGCTAGGAGGTGGCAAAAGGGGAACTTGAACCCTAGGTCTATTTGATCGAAAGCCTTGTTCTTAAATCTTCTATAAACTGTATTTTCCCTTTTCAAACATCTCTTTTTAAAAGAGAAAGTGCTTCATTTCAAAGTGAAATTTGAAGACGATGGAATGAAATGGTATGTTCCTGTGATTTGGAAGATAAGAAACATAAAACTAATTTTCTGTCATTTCTTAGTTTGGTAGCCATTTCAAATATTGAAGACACATAAACTAACAGTTGGAACTGTTTTGTTGGGAAACTCCATTCCCCTCTGAGGTCTGTTGTAACAATGTCACTGGTAGGATTTAAATTTCTCTTAGGCATTGGGCTGCCAAGATTACCAGCCCGGATGGCCAGGAGTTGGAGAATAAAACCATGTGGGGCTGAGGGAGAAATGATAAGGGTGGGAGGAGAAAAAGGTGGGTTTGGTTCATCATGTTTCAATCACTTAAAGAGCAGCATCCAGTTGTAAATGTCAAGCTGGAAGATGGAAGAATCTGCCTGATGCTTTGAAGTGAAGTCAGGATGTGGCTAAACAAATATAAGGATAGGTAAATGTGTAGGAATAAGTGAGGTCACTGAAGAGCACAGTGTAGAAAGGGAAGGAGGAAATCAAGGTAAGAGTCTTGGAGGAAGAGGAGTCCGTAGGGAAAGTGAAGGTGTTCAAAGCTAGGAGAGGAGGAATTGTGCGGGACAAACCCTGCTCAAAGGGTCCCTACAATGATAGATTGTTAAAAGCAGGGTCTGTCTATGACAGGGGAACGTCATGTACATACTCATGCGACTGTGGACCTCCTCCTAGGTGTATGGTCCACAGAAATGGGTATGTAGAGGCTCTGGAAGAAACATGCAGGAATGTTTGTGGTAGTTTTGTTCATAATTACCAAGTATGCAGAAATAGATAATACATAGCAGCATATTCACACTATTATAATAGTACAGAGCAATGAGAAAATGAAGTAGTATACATGCAATCATGTGAATCAGTGTCACAGGCATAACGTGGGGTGAAAGATTTAAAAAAAGAATTCACAGCGAAAGCAAAAATGGAAAAGGATTGATTTTATTTCTCCCCTTTAAGAGACATTTGGGATTTTGATCCTTTGTAGAATATCTCTAGCAAATCTATCCTGCCAGCTGCTTTCGAGGTGTTCTTTTTTTTTGTTTGTTTTGTTTTCCTGAGCACTGATAGAGTAAAATATTGGCTTCTTTCACTTAGCTTGCAGCTCCTCTTGCTCCCCGACCCACAGGAGTGAACACAAGCGTTGATGCTGCAGAAATTTTAGATGGTTCAGCCTTGACCCTGGCTCTCTGGGCCAGGCCTTTATGACTAGCACCTGCTCACGGAGGGCTAGTCAGCCTTCCTGCTCACACATTGAGATTTTTGCCCTTGGTCTTCATTTTTTAGTTTGACTTTTATGTTTAACCCAAATCAGTCATTCTCTGTGGAAGATTCTAAAAGAGATACAGAAATAACATTTTCCCAGTGAAAGGCTATTTTGGCTGTCGTTGAGTGTGGATTTTGTGAATATGTTTGCCTTGGATGCCCCAAGAAGTAATGAGTGCTAATTCAGAAATCCTGTTTGATGTGGTTTGATGATGAGTCATGTCTTTCAGAAATCAGCAGAAAGGTTTTTTTTTTTCCCTCTCTCTCTCTCAACAGGACACATCAGGGCTGCTGCCTTTTTTTCTCTTGCTTCTAACAAGGCAAAGGGGTTAATTAATGCCAGCTCTCATGTGATAAAGATTGAGCCAGCTGAGTGAATACTGAATTGAAAAGGATGAACAAATCTGCTGTCGAGGAAAGAGAAAGGAGGAGCGTCTTGCAGCGGGAGAGCGAGGAGGCCGTTGAGAATTAGGGAAGCTGCGAAACAGAAGAAAGATTTCTAACATCTTAATAGTTGTTGTCTTTGCTGGTGGCAAAGGCTGAAAGCTGGGGTGGAGGAACCAGGCAGGATGGAGTTAATAACCAGAGGCTAAAAGGGAAGATCCGAGGGATGGGAATGGCAAAGTCTGGGAAAGATTTGGAAAAAAGGTGACAGCCCCAGTTGAGTGGGGATGCAAATTCAGGCAGTGCACCTGCCATCAAGACTAGGACATGGAAAGCAAAATTCAGACCAGTAGCAGTAGGTTTCCTCCTCCCACAAGTGGGGGCAACTAAGTATTTCCAACCAGCCATGCATTTTGAGTTGGAGAGGGGTGGGTAAAATATCTAGGGGATTGAATTGTTTATTCTTTAATCATTCACTTTAATTCAGGGGAATTAATTTGGTGGAAACATATTCTTTAACAAATGATTATTATTTCACTTTCTATTGGGAGATTTAAAGGCATATACAAATGTGAAAGAATATTAGGATCCTCAAGGTATCCATTACTCTGTACCAGTCCTGATAATTATCAATAGTTTGTCCTTCTTGATACATAATTATTTTTGGAAGATGAGCTCAGGGGAATTTCAGCCACCAAATTTCCAACACAGAGACATTTTCAGGATTGTTTTTCTCTTTTGGTAAGGACAAGTTGGCACGATTTTGGCAGCAGACAGTAAGACCTGCTGGGGTCAGCATTTGTTGGCCTCTGTTATAGATTAGACTCCCGGCATCCGATGGTGGCCAGGCAGAATGGCAAAGGATCCTGGCAGGTTTTGGTACCTCAGGCCCTCTCCTTTGCCTTTTGGATCCTTTTCCATGCATCTTGGAGCTCAGAATCTCTTTACCTTTCTTATTGACAAAGTACCTACAAAAATATTTTGCTATACTTATTCAAAATAACAGTGCATGGCTGGGAATATTTCATGTCTATTTGAGAGGGGGATCTTCATTTTAATTGAGAACAAGAAAGTGGGTGAAATAAATAAATCTGAAATTTCAGATGTCAGGCAGCAACTTAGGGAATTATTTCTTTGGGGTACAGGGCCAGGACCCTCAAAATCACTTGATGCAGGCTGCCACCTACGTCTATGTCCAGGGTGGCCATGGCATGTTGGTGATGTCCCTAATCTAGGTGGATCAGCTTACTTTCAAATTTCTTGGGCTAAACTCCCTGTTCTGAGGGCTGGCCAGCCTTGCACTTGTGCCTTCGGGATCCCTTTCCGTGGGCAAGGTCAAGGGCTTGCGGTGTGGTAACTGCTGGAGTTTGAGAGAGGAATGTGCAGCTGTTCACTTTATTTTTACTCCCTCCTGTTATTTCCCTTGCAAGGGCTGTCCACCCTCCACTGCCTTCTGCAATGATTATTAATGGAATCCTCTGTGCTTTTTCTGGACTCTTAGTTTTTCCTCTTAGTTTCTGATTATTTTAATTCTGCCAGGCTCCTTTTCATGTCTTGTGCCTGCTGGGCCTTGATTTATAGGCCTTTTGGTACTGGGTCCTTCATTTCTATTCCTATGCTCTCTCTCTGTTCCTATATGCTCTCCCTCTCTTCTCTCTTTTCAGAGCCTGCACGGACTGGAGCAAATGAAAATGTACTTTTCAAATTTTACTGGCCCAATTATTGCATTTTAAATGAAGCCATGTCAGCAATCACACTGCTCTCTGAAACCCAGGCGATCTGAAGGCAGAATAAAAATACTACTTGTACTCTTGCCTTCCCAGCCACTTGCTTTGATGTGTTTCTTATCTAAAAGAATATTATGGATTACAACATGTCGTAAGTCCCATTAACATTATTTTCCCAATGAGAAAAGGAATAAAAGCCTGATATTTCTGAATGAGTTAGTAATAGTCATCTACTGTGCTTAGTGTTGTGCTGAGCAGCTATACCTTGTGACTGGCATGGTTTCCAAAAGGCTGGTGTTCTATAATTCATCCACAGAAATAAAAAAAAGAAGAAAGTATTGTGTAAGGATTCAACCATAAAATTGTCACATGGTTTATCCTTGATAGATTAGCTTTATTCTCATCTTCTCCATGAAGGTTTCTTTCAGTCATTATTGCTCGAGGATCCACACTTGAATTCATCCATTCTTTTATCCATCCACTGACCCATATATTTAGCCACCTACTTTTCCATCCATCCATCTATCCATTCGCTCCCCAACACACGCCTACCTGGTGCTCACTCTTGGCAAGGCTCTGTGCAATTGTTGGCCATATAAAGAACAGTATAGTCCCTGCCCTTATGGGGCTTACAATTTGGTAGGGGAGAATGTAAAACAATGATAGCAGCTAACGCTTAGTGTGCGCTAACTACGTGCCAGATATTGCAATAAGCATTAAAAATACATTATTTCATTTAATCTTCAGAGAAATCTCTGAAGTACCATTTTACAGATGAGGACAATAATTGTTAGGCTGGAAATATCAGATAGGAGGGCTAGTTTGACTTTAGGAAGTGCTTATCTAGAGTCTATACACCTTAAATCTGATATGCTCAGCCTCATAAAACCCTAAGTGCTTATGTGTCTAACTCCTACACACTTGCACTCTTTTCCTCCTAAGATACAGGAGAGGCTTTGGGGGCCACCATTGGATGTCCAGACACAGACAGCCCTCTCTGTGGGGAAGTCTTCTGCAAAGAAAAATCCACCGGTAGGACTCTGCCACTCATAGTCGCACAGGGCATGAATTCAAGAATGGAAGGGGACCTGGCTCCTTGAGCCTGGATTTGGGATAAAGGGTTTCTCTGTTGATCTCCTTTTGTTTTGACCTTTCTGGTATTTTAATAATGTGAAATTCTTCTTCTACTTCTTCTTTTTTTTACATCCTAGCCTGAAGATTTTTTAAATTATCTGTGAGTGGCAGTGATAGTAGCTGTAAGGCAGTAGCAACTTTGGGAACATAGAGACGTGACTTGCCTAAGGTTACAGAGCTGGGAAGTTGCAGGGTGATACTTGAACCCAGGTTTCCTGTCTCCTGCTCTTAGTTTCTTCACTTACTTGGTGCATATTGGATATGAACTTGTAGTACAAAGAGAGGATGCTTGTAGCCAGATGGGCCTGGGTGTGAATGTGCCCATGCCACCATCTTGGGTCCAGTTAAATTTCCATGGCTTCCATGTCCTCATCTGCAGAGTGGAATGGTGGTAGCTACCTTAGGCTGCCTTGAGGGTCACATGAGATAACGGCTAAAAACCAACACTATGGTGCCCGGCACACAGAAGACCCTCCATGAATATCTGCTCTCCTCTAAATCCTATTCTCATCCCTCTACTGGGTTTGGCTTCCCAAGGGCCTGAGTTAAGCATATCCCAGCTCATGGTGGGGGCTCAGGAACTATCTGATGGATGAGTAAGGGCTTTGCTGAGCCTTGTAAGGCCAACCTGTGTCAGCTCTTAGTTCACAATTAACTCTCCACTTCCTCCTTAATTTTATGGGTCACATAGACATACTATAGAACACTCACTGGCCCTGTGGAACTGGCCATTATCACCATCATCACCATAATTATCTTCAAAGCCTTCAACAAATTTCCTGGTCACAATCTTCAGGGGGTGGAAATTGGTAATCTTTATTCTCTTTCAGGTGATTCATACGATCCACCAGTTTGGGGAGCTACTAACCCTAGAGTGTTTCCTTTTCTCCAATAGCCAAGTGTCCTATGCAGGGTTGCGAGATAAAATACAGGATGCCCAGTTAAATTTGAATTTCAGATAAACAATGAATAATTTTTTTAGCATATCTCAAATATTGCACAGAACATACTTATGCTAAAAAGTATTCACTCTTCATCTGAATTATAAATTTACCCAGGCGTCCTGTATTTTTATTAGCTAGATCCGACAACCCCAGTTCTATGATAATCCAGGCATGTGGGGAAAAGAGACCGTTTCCTTGCACTTTCTATTGGCCTCTGAGGTGCACATGGTGCTCCTCTGGCTGACTTTCCCCTCAATAAAATCAGGAATTGTTAACCAGGGTTCTCTGAGGCTCCAGAGATTTAATTTATCCCACCTCAGACATTATTTTACATAATCCACCCACGAAGGCAGATTTAGATGTCATGGTGGAAGATTCTTTCTTTGAGAGTTTCTGGCCCTTGAGGTTGGCTATAGGTGGCCACCCTTTTGTCATCATCCTGGGGACAGCCTGAGGCAAATAATGCTACCTACCCCTCCTCTCCACCACTCACTATCAGTCCCCACTTCCCTGAGTTTGTGTCACTGTGAATCCTCAGTCCTCTCTCCTCTTATTTCTTTTTATGATTTGCAAAAGGCTGAAAAGATGAAAAAATGTTCTGCGCTTAATCGAAAGTCTATCTAATAATAATGAGTCCTGCAGCAGGCTTGTAAAGAACGAAGATCAGACCCACTTAACCATAATGGTCTTATAAAGTAATGAAGACTCAAGCGGTCCTTATTAGGTATCAAGCTGTGAATCAGAACTCATCTAACATTCTGATTGCTGAAGGAAAGAGGTAATTGATGCAACAGAATGGCCATGATTATTATTATTAGTACTTATTTTATTTTTTTTTTTATCCAGACATAGCAGCTAGAAACCTGCCTCCAGCCTCCTTGGGGTATACCAGGTGTGCAGGGTGAGGGTTGCCCTTCCATTAAATCTTCAAATGGGGGCTCTAATAAATTTTGCATTGAAATAAGTAATGACCACAGTTAACGACCAGTTTGTCTGAGTGTTAACAGCTTGTGAGCCAACAAACGAGTCATTAACAGGTGTTAACTTTTGCCCGTTCTGGTTTAAACAATTCATTCTCATCTCTCTCCTGTTTGGGTTGGAGGCTTATGCAAATTCCTGGCTGAGTTTTCATTTTTCTTGTGCTAGGCAGCTCTTACTCATCAGTTAGATACCTCTCTGCTAATGGCTCCTCTTTCTCAGGGTTGTTTTTTTATGCAGTCCATGGTTGAATGAATTTTTTTTTAATCATTTTTTTCCCCCTGAAGGATAAACGTATCCTGGAATAGTTTGGTCCTGGAATGAATTAGGTAAAAAGTCCTGGAGAAAAATCCACTCTTGAAATATAAAATCTCTTACTCTGGAGAAGGAATGCAAATAAGTTAAAAATATCACAGGGTTTGAGGCAGCATTTATGTCCACTGAAGAGACATGACAAAGATTACCGTCTCTGTGCTGGAAATGAACAGAACCACTGTTAGTCCGACATAAACCCTCTTCTCACAGTTGCCCTTGTCCCTCCCCCCTTGCTATTGACAGATTAGTAACCAGTAGAAAGGACCCACTTTCCGCTCTCACCTTACCCTTGGGGGAATAGGGTTGAGGTGCTGGGGTACAGAGTGGGTCTGGGCCTTTGGTCCTGTTACACCTGTTTCATTGCATGAGCTTCCTGTAGACAGAAGCAAAGTCAGGAAACAAGAAATTCTGCCCCATGGAGACCATTGTCATCATCTTGCATGTATAGTGGGCACATTAGATCATATGCTTGTCTCTCTAATGCTGTGCTTCCAGAACTATCTGTGGCAAGGGGCCATTAAAAAAATTCAAATTCATTGCACATTGATAATCTGCAAAATACAAAATCATGTCAAATTGCTATAAAGTTTCTAGATGCTTCCTCTGACTTTCTGTACTTATCCTATCCTCGTAGCAAATAGTGTGTGAACCAGTATCAGTCCACGTTTTGGGCAACATGAGCTTGGGTCTTGCCTGTTTACAGCTGGGAGGGCTGCTGGTAGGACACTGTGGCTCAGCCACTCCTTGAAATGCTCATTTCTCTGTGATGCCTTTAGTGGGGGGATGGTGGGCAATGACTGGATGGGCTTTGGACAAGGGACATTTGTCTGTCTCAGCTCCCAATATTTTTAGCAGATTCTAATATTTGGCTGACATGAAAAAAGCAGCTTCGTTATCAAAACAGTTTTCCTTTCTGGGTGGCCAGAGCGCTTGGCTTGATTAATCAAAGCCCAGGCACAAAGGTGAAGGCACCTTGCCTGGCAATGGTGTTAGTGTCTGGGGGTGAAAGGTAAGAGTGGCTGGGTCCTTTCACACATGCAAGTGATTCAGAAAACGGGGCCTTTACAAAGTTCTGTGTACTTCGTAAATGTTAGAATTCTAAAACTTAATAATGTAGCTTTTTAGGGATGATGGGAACAGTCTGTAAAATGGCATTTAAAGGCATATTGAAGTTTTTTCCTCAGATGCTATGAAGTTGAAGTGTATTAGTAAGCTATAAGGTACCATTTGCCTTCTTGTTTATGATTATTTTCAGTTTGCTACAGGATTTGAAATAAAAAAAGCACTGTTTAAAATTGTGAGTGGGGTCTGACACTTTAGTACGTTTCTTTTAAAGGTTATTTACACATTGTTCAAATCATATTGAAAAGCAAAACTATTCAAGTTAAAAGTGAGCATATATTTAATGAAGACTTGGTATTGCTTAATGGCCAGCAATAATCATATGAATATCAACTTTAATTTATATAAGAGGGTTTGGCCGGGCGCGGTGGCTCACGCCTGTAATCCTAGCACTCTGGGAGGCCAAGGTGGGCGGATCGTTTGAGCTCAGGAGTTCGAGACCAGCCTGAGCAAGAGCGAGACCCCATCTCTACTAAAAATAGAAAGAAATTATATGGACAGCTAAAAATATATAGAAAAAATTAGCCGGGCATGGTGGTGCATGCCTGTAGTCCCAGCTACTCGGGAGGCTGAGGCAGGAGGATCGCTTGAGCCCAGGAGTTTGAGGTTGCTGTGAGCTAGGCTGACGCCACGGCACTCACTCTAGCCTGGGCAACAGAGTGAGACTCTGTCTCAAAAAAAAAAAAAAAAAAAAAAAAAAAAAAAAAAAAAAAAAAAAAAAAAAAAAAGAGGGTTTGCTGAGTTTGAACTAAAAAATACCTGTGTTCTAATTCTAGTATTGCATTTCATAGAGTTCCATTCTTCTTCTTGCCTGTTCTCATGAAGGTACTGGAGATCTCAGGAGTTCAGTCTGGTTTTTCCATGAACATCTAATCTGCAGTCCCCAACCCTGGGGCCACAGCTGGTACTGGGCCATTGGGAAATAGGCCGTGCGTCACCGTCTGAGCTCTGCACGAGCCCCCAGTGACACCCCACCCTGCTACCCCCAGTCCGTGGAAAAATTGTCTCCAATGAAACTGGTCACTGATGCCAAAAAGGTTGGAGACCGCTATGGAACACTTAGTATTATGAGGCAAGGTGCTGGATGCTGAGAATGCAAAAGGAAATAAATGTGCCCTGCCATTCCTGGTGCTTACATGGAGTAGAGAAGGTGAGATGGGATCACACAGGTAGTGTGACATTGCGGAGATGCACAGCTAGGCCCTGTGGCAATGCAGATGAGGAGAGAGTCACTTCTGAGCAGTGGCCTCCAGGGAAGAAGGCGGAGGCTTCCGAAAGGGAGAGATGATTTTCTAGACAGAGGTCAGCAAACTTTTTCTCTAAAGGACAAGATGGAAAAGATTTTAGACTTTGCAAACTAGATGGTGTCGGTTGTGGCTACTGACCTCTGTGCTTGTGGCATGACTATGTTCCAATAAAATTTTTATTTATAAAAATTGGTGGTCTGGATTTTGCTTATGGGTTGTAAACTGTCAATGCCTCTTGTAGACCTCAAAGGGAGGCTGAACATGGACAAGCTGGCTGTGGGAGTGGAACTGTGAGTGAGTGTGTGGATGGCGGGGGCGGGTGGGTGATGAAGACCAAGTGTTGAGAATCACGGTGAAAGGCCAATGACCAAGGTCTGATAGGGCAGAAAATATTTAAAGGGAAATAAAGGAGAGAAGAACCTGGAAAGAAACGTGGGTCCATTCTAAAGAAATTTGGGTCCTACACTGAGTAATCTGGATCTTATCTTGAGGGCAATGGGGAAAATACTATATTTTTCAGGACAGGTCAGGCTATGTGGCAGTAAAGACAAAACAGAAAATGAAAATATTTCCAGAGTCTTTTTATGCCATGGCTTGCTTGTGGCACACATGAAGTCGATGTGGGTGAGGCCACTCTCCAGGATGACAGCAAGTCAAAACGGAGCATGTTTAACACTGTCAAAAACTGCAGACACATGATAAGCACGTTGTGATGGACACTGCCGGGGCACCGCTGGTTTCCCTGGGATCTCCCTCGGTGTTTCTGGGTGTCCTTTGGCCAGCTTTGATGTGCTTTTGGCTCCCACTGCCTACACCTGCGACTCCTCTTGTGACGCCTGCCTTCAGGGTACTGGAGCAACTTTGCTGGCACGTTCAGAGAGGAGAAGTGCCTGGAGTTACCCCCTGCCCCCCCACCCCGTCCCAGCCCACGACTGCCAGTTGGGGAATATGAAAGCCTGACGCCCTCGTCTCAGGTGGGGACAACTCTGAGGTTAATTTACACTCCAGAGCTCCCTGGTGGGACTTTGCTTGGCTTCTTCCCCTGCACTGTCCTGCATCCCCCAACTCCCGGAGCACTGTCTTAAGACATCACTTGCCAGTGAATCCTCATCTGCCTCTGGGGAACTGGATGTACAGTAGTGTGGTTTGGAAGGACAGTCCTGATGATGCACCAACCCCTAGTAAATCTTGAGTGGGTAGAGTAGTGAGAAGCAGATGTCAGGTTTCAAAGGGCTGAGGAGTGAGTGGATGATAAGGAACTGGCTGGAGACATCAGTAAAGGATGTTCAATGAAGAAGTTCGATGGTGAGAAGTTCAAGAGCATGACAGGGTGATGTGGTCAAATAAGGTTGCTTGTTTGGTTTTCAGACTAGAGTAAATCCAAGCATGTGGCTAGTCAGAGGGGATGGAATAAATGAGAGGGAGAGACTGCAGGTGAGGGTAGAAGTAAGCACGGAGGGAACAGCAGAGAAGGACTCCAGGACATAGGTAGGAGACGGGGGTTACAAAGGAAGAGCCACGGTGCATCTTTTGACATAGATATGGGGGCAGAGCAAAACGATTTGAGGTGGAGAGTAATGAAACGAGCAGTGAGGATGGCAGGGGCCAGGGCTGGGAAGGACTTGGAGACCATGCAGTATTACTTCTTCATTTTCATTTTCCAGACCAGAAAAAGGTCCAGAGAGCTGAAGTCACTCAGTAGGAAGGAGCAGAGCTGGCCCAGTACTTTCCCCTCTGTCCTAGGCAGGAGGATCACCTACAGAGAGGAGACCAGAAGAAAGTGAGTGCTTTGAACAGTGGAGGGGATGCCGTGGACATCTGGAGCCATCGATAGATTAGGGCAGAGCCGGTCTCTTAGCACAGGTCCTCCTGAGCGCCGAAAGACACATGCAGTATGTAAACAAAATCAGCTTCTGCCTGGGCAAAAAGCTTTCTGTGCAGACAACTGTGGATTTGGGAGAAAAGACTCTGGGAAGGAGGAACTGGGGTCCCTGATTCCAGGATAGTTTTCGACATGATTTGAAAGCATGTATTTGTTTCAATATCATTAATATGGCCATAAGCACCCCTTAAGGATGTTCTTCAACAAACAGAAAGCCCAGCAGCCTTCCTGACTCTGGGAAGGGTGGGAGTCAAAGCAGCATAAAGGGGGAAGGAGGGGGGTCTTACAAATCTTTTTTGTAAGGGTCTGGAATTTAACTTAAGCCATTAACTACTGGGCATTAAAAAGGAGCCTTTATTTTTGCAAGGGGATTTATGGCCTTTTATATGTTTATTTTTCCTTCACTATTGGGCATCCAAGGAAGAAAGAACATGAGGGTCAGAGACTCCTCCTGTCCAGCAACAGGCCACATGGCCCCAGGTTCCTGAGCGCAAGGTGTTCCCTGGGGAGTGATGGGGGAGGGCGTGTTTCCACCGACCTGGGTGGAGAGCTTGTCTCACCTCGCATCCGGGAGTCAACCTGCCCACCTCGTTCTCACTCATTCAACTTGGCCCCGTCCTGTCCACCCATGCCCTGTGCCACTCACTGACTCCCTTGCTCCTGTTTTCATGCCAGTCACTGTGTGTCAGGCCCTCTGCTTGTTCTGTGAGAAATAAAATGATGAGCTAGCACCTTCAAAGAGTTTACCTAGCAGGTGAGGAGTCCTTTCATGTACCCAAGGAGTTAAATAATACCTTTAGGTTAACTAAACTAAAACTTGAACTAAACATCAACTTAACTAAAAGTTGAAGGGTTCAGAGGGAGATATCCTTGGGCTGGACCGGGTGTCCTATGAAGGCTTCTTAGTGGACGTGGGGGGACAGCCAGGCCTTGTCGGGTGGACAGAATTTGGATGGGGGAGCTTAGAGGAGGCTAGAAGACCTCTGCCTGGTGCAGGAGCATTTAGCTTCATGCACACCTTGTGTATGAATCATCTGCAATGTATGCTTAAGCAAATTCAGTGCATAAAGGGGACATCGATTTGTTTGCGTTCCCAGGGCAAATGAGTTTGTGTGGATAGCACGGGAGCTCATTAACTGCTTGGTGAATTTAGTACAGGCGGTTACTGAGAGATTGCAATGCTGAGCCTGGCGAATTGAAAGATGGCTCTATCAATATTTAGTGGGGGACTCTGAGTTGCAAGGATTCTATTAAGGAGATGCTATAGGAGGTACAAGGAGAAAGATGTCCCTGCCCTTGAGAAACATACAGTCAATGATGGGAAATGGACACAAGCAGAAATTTAACAGTTCAAGGCTTTTAAAGGATCAATGCAAATAAGTGGTACACCACACCAAAATTACTAGAGGAATTTGGAACAGCTTCGGGTAGGCGAGTGTTGATTATACCGAGCGTGACTTTTTTCTTTTAAAATCAAACTCTTGGGTTTTTTGGGAAAAGTTAAAATAAAAAGCAATGATAATAAAAAAATATCTGAAGGAAACACATGATTGCTCTCAGGAGACTTTATATGGAATGTGAACAACTTGGTTTTTTCATTTGCTATCAACATTTTGCTTTCACCTAGTGTCATGGTAGAGTAGATGGGCATGGAGAAATAATTCCTATAGTTACCTCCTAAACCTGTATGGAGTCCTCGATGTTCTCTCCTTTTTCACTATTCTTCTGTCAGAGCCCAAACTGCTAATGTGCCACCGTAAACGGCCTGTGTGAGTTTCACCTTTTTTCCCAGTTGGTGGTCATTCACCTATGGAGACACTGACGGGCAGCGGAGTGGCAGGACTGGGGAAGTGGTGAAGAGAGGTGGGGGGATTGCCATAAACTTGAAAGATCGAATCTGGGTTTCTGAAATTAACACTTCCAACCATACGCTGGAAGACATTTCTTTAACTGATGGATGGATCTTCCAGCTTCCATCTCCGGGATCATCACTTTGCGGCCTCAGACTTAGTTCTTTGTTTCTTGACCCTAACCTGGGTATGGATAAAAGCCCTTCTATGGTTGGAAAGAGAAATTTCACAGATAACCCAGATGTAACCCAGCCGGACAGCAAAGAGTTGACTGTGCCATACCTAATTGACAGTGGAAGGGTAACCTCAAGTTACGTGCCTTTTGCCTAAAGTTCCATATTAGCTGTTTGCTTGGAAGGAGCAGATGTTTTGGCTCCGGTGGTCACTGCTCACCTCTGTCTGGGAGGTGCATCAATCACTTTAATTATAATGGAACGTGGGGCCAGGAACTGAAGGAGAAAAATCAACCCAATCCCAAGAACAATCTTTCTTGATGAATTCTCCCCTAAATCGAAACAATTCACTGGGTATCCCAGCTGGGGTTCATATGCTTTTGATTACTGTGGGCTATTTAGCTCTACAAAATGACAGGCTGCTTAATGGACTTTTAATGGTTATAGGTTTCTCTCTCTTTTTTTAATGAGCTTCACCAGTTTGTTACTAATGCCCTGTAGAAATTTGGCGAGGGGCCAGACTTGATGTTACACATTTCTGGTTTCCAGGCGGCATACACGCAACCATCGTAGCCAGTGGGGAAGTATGTTGCCAATCGTAGGATGATGCCGTTAGGGCAGGGAGCGCAGGAAAGCTAATTGAGTGCCCCATAGTCCTAATAATTATGTCATCTTAGAGAAGGTGGTTGCACTTTGCAGCTAAAGTTACCCTGAAGGCTTCTTGCTTCAAAGTCCTTGGGATCCCAGGTGGCAGGAAGGTTTGCGATACAGGGAGTGGCTTTGCCTTCCTTCGAATGCCACATTGTTACTAAAAGGGACCCTTCACAGACTCAGTGGTACCCTGTCCACCAAAGGGTCTTTGAACATTTCGAATCGCAGGCCAGGTTTTATTCAATCATATTTGTATCTTCAGTGCCTTATGCCAGATTGGGCCCACAGTAGGTATTCAGTTTATGTCTGCTGAACGAGAGGCCATCAGTGAATCAGAGGAACTGGGGAGAAGATCGTTGAATGAAGGGACTTGCTCACTGGGTCTGCAACAAAAAGCATAAGATCTGGGTTAAGAGAAGAGGGCTGAGAGTAGTGAGAAATGAGGAAGAGACAGAAGGTGTTCCTGAGTCACTAAGAATGACAATAGTAATAGCTCCCATTTCTTGTCACGCACCAATCATTGTGCTAAACACTGAATACATCACCTCACTTAATCCTTACAGTGATGCTGGGAGTTTGGCAGTGGTGTGCTGGCGATTGTCTAACAACCAGCTCTGGGAGCAGGGTAGCTGGGAAGATGACTGGATTTGTAGCATTTGCTGATTGCTGTGGTATACACTCCCACCCCACAGCCCATTTCAAACTACCAATGTGATGTCAACCAGCTGACAAAATTCCAGAAAATTTAAAAATTGGCTTTTGGAAGCCAGTGTGAGTATACCTCCAGAGGTAGGCATCATCAGCCCATTTTACAGATGCAGAGGATGGGGCTTCAAGAAGTAAGTAACAGGCCACGGTCATGGAAGAACTAAGAGTAGGGGACAGCATCCAGGTTCAGAATAACACCGGAGACTAGGTTCTTAACCATTGTATGGTGCTACTTTCCTAAGCTTCCCACACCACTGGAGTAGCCGCAAAACTAGCAAGTAGGCCACATGGCCTGCACCTATATAAAGCTCACTCTGCTTTCCAGGGTTTCTCCTGTAGGTTTATGTGTGATATTCACAAAGAAGTCTAACTTCTTCGGGGGTATCCTGATTTCTATACCATCCCCTCCTCGTTCACCCTGCAGCCACCACACATGCTATCTAGTTTTGCTTCTTAATTTGCAGCAATAGAGGCTCTAGTCTATTGTGAGGCATTTATTGTAGTGCCACCCCCTCATTTTGTAGACGACCACCCCAGGGGCCAGATAGATTAAATGATTTATCCAAATCCACACAGCTTGTCAGCGGCAGAGCTGAACATAAAATCGAGGTCTCTTGATTCCTCATTCGAGGCTCTTCCCTTTAAACGACAATGCCTTCCACCTCTTAAGAATAATAAATGGGACTTAGAGTTTAAAAAAAAGCCTATGGGGGTGGATTTTCCTGCCCTGTTGTGATGTGCTTACTCACTGCTGGCTCCCATTTTGAAAGATTCAACTTGACTTCCCGTGATTCAGGGGCAATGAGCCGAGAATTCAAGGACAGGCACCAGGAGCACATTGAGAAGTGAACGCAGCAAACATGAAAGACATTCTTGGAAGCTTTAGTGGATGTGGGGGTGGGGTGGGTAGAAAAGGTGGGGGTTCCTTGCTGAAATACCCTCATGTTTCTAAGTCCCGAGATACCACTAAATCAGGACCAGGTCATATGGTGCCTATACTTGTCTCTTGGCCCAGGGTGAAAACAGTTCATGTTGTAAAATTAACTTTCCACATTTGGCTGGCCCACACGGGCCAGCTTTCTTTCAAAGTGAGTTTGCGAATGAATGAATGAATGTGTTGACTGGGTTACTGTTCTTAGGGGAGCCTTCTTTGCATCGGACTTGGAGAAGGATTAAAGCTGGTTTTGAAAAGTGTTGGTGCTCTCCCAAACACAGCATGCTGATAGAATTCTGGTCGCACTTTTATTTGCTATGGAACAAAATGCTCTAGTTTCATGGAAGAAATAGCCCAGCAGATGGTGTTTGGTGGATGGCATTAATGTAGCCTTGTAAATAAGCATTCAAAATAGACTAGCTTCCCCCCAAATTTACCATCTGCCCCTTACCCCATGAGATCCACAGGTGGTAAAAGAAAGAAAGGAAATTGGTGTTTTCAGTTGTTATTGTTACTATTTTAGTAGCTCCAAGTTATGGAAATTCCCCAAATGATGGCATTCTTAAATTTGGTTATAAAAAATTTAGAGGGATGCCTCCAATCTAACACATTTTCAGGGTTTAATCTGGTTTAAAAATGATTATCTAAATGGCATTACCCTGTTCATCTTCTTTTTGGGGTAGCTTGTGATGCAATCCTCTTTCTGCAGCTCTCACAGCTGAAAATCTCCTACACCCTCTCCTGGCTCTGGCCGATCCCCTAGGTTTCACTGTAGCCTCTCATCTCCAAGAAGCAGGACAGTCTAACGTGTGGAGGATGTAGAATCATGCGTATCTGGGTCTGAGCTCTGTTTTCCAGCTCCAGAGCAATGGACAAGTTAGTTCACCTCTCTAAATCTCAGTTTCCTTATCTGTGAGATGGGGAAACTAATGGAGTTAATAAAGCTACTGGGGAAGGTTGTTAAGATTAAATTTAAAAAATGCACCTGTAGCACTGAGAACAGTGTAGGACAGATAATGTTCCAAAATGTTCATTGTTGTCGCTTATATCATCACCGTCATCAACGTTGTCATCACGGTCATCTCCGACTATCATACACAGCTATCTGAGACTGGAAAAGAAAAGGGCATGTCGGCACTGGTGATTTATTTCGGGGGTGGTGTGAGGGAGGTGGAGCTCACCAGACTGACTGCTCCCACTCTTTTTCTTTTTTCCCCCCTCAAAATGGGATTTCCATGACCACCAGCCAAAACAGGACTTGGAGGATGGAATGCCACTTAGGGCTTTTTGCTGGGTTGGGTTGACTACTGAGGTAGGGAGGATTTACCTCAAGATTGCCTCACATTTTAAATGGTGGATGATTCAATGGGATGGACTGAGAATTGGGATTAGAAATCTTGAGCTCAGAATCTTTTAAAGACATGACTCTATTTTTAACACTGGGGTCATGGGGATTCTTGAGGGTTTTTGTTTTGTTGTTGTTATTTTATTTTGTTTTGTTTTTGAGACAGAGTCTTGCTGTCTCCCAGGCTAGAGTGCAGTGGCATGTTCATAGCTCACTGCAACCTCCAACTCCTGGGCTCAAGTGATCTTCCTGCCTCAGTCTCCCGAGTAGCTGGGACTACAAGCACTCACCACCATGCCCTGCTAAGGGAGTTCTTGAGTTTTGATTCTCCCCTATTTTTGGAGAAATAGAAAGATTGGGTTTAACCTAAAGAAATAGTGTGCTCAGATGTGGGTAAGGATTTACAGAGGGCTGGATTTAGAAAACCCTACCTTTTAAAGTTTTTGTTTTGGTTTCAGTGATGGCGGAGACTTAGGGGTAAAGGGTGTAGGTGGAAGTAGCAGCCCTAGAGGGAGCCCTCCAGAGTAGGTCTTTGCAGAGCTCCTCCCTGGGGTGTAGCTGTCTCTCTTTATAGTGATTGTGTGATTGTGCTTACATTGAGGGAATGGGCATTTGCAGGGGTACAACTTATTGAGAGAAGGAAGAGCAGATGTCCTGAGACTTAAAAATAGATTTTCAACGAGAACCAAAAGAGATTTGACTGGTAATATCTTATCTCTCTAGCATTTACTTGGTTCTTTTCTCAAGAACTTTCAAGTGGCAGTTGGAATCATGGAGTTCTAATAATAAAAGGTATCATAGAGATTTTCCAGTTCCATTTCCTTATGTTACACAATGAAATCAAATTTCAATCACCTTTCCCCCCCCTCCGGATCCAGAAACCAAAGGTAGAGTGAGTGTCCTTGGGTTCTTGGTAGACAAGGTTAGGATCATCCTCATTTTTTTAGTCCCTTCTTATGCTAATAGATGTTGCTGAAATTGCTATATGCTGAGTTCATACATCGTTATCTTTAATAAACATTAATTGAGAGTGTAGCCTAGTGTATACAAGGTTCTATTCTAGACATTGGCAAATTCAGTGATGAGTAAGACATGACCCTTGCCTTTAAAAACCTTAAACTCTTTAAGAAAAAACATTGGGATTCAATGAGGTAAAGTGGTCTAAAGCTTCTAAAGGTTCTGCTAGAGAAGCGTAATTGAGAGTCTCAGCCTAGGGGCCAGGGTGGAGTTTTAGTGCTGGCTTTCTGCCTCTTTACCAACTGTGACAACTTGAATTGGTTACTTGGTCTTTTTGAGCTTCTATCTCATCAATTTTAAAACATTGGTAATAATATCCGTCCCTCCTTCTGAGTTTTGAGGCCTAAATGAGGTAACAGATATGGTTGTAAACTGAAGTATAGTAGAAATTGAAGGGATTCCACTCTGGGGGAACGGGGGTAATACCCACAGAGTGAGGAGTTAAAGTCATTTATTCCACTTATTGTCATCATCATAATCATAATCCTGATTATCATCATCTAGTAGTTTTCATTAAGCATCTCTTTCTACATGGCACTTTATTACTCTTTGTCACCCTATAACCAACCACTTTCATTTGACGTATCCAGATAATGGTGACAGGTCAGGGCTTAGATGTTGCAGTTGCCCAAGTCACTTTTGGTATTTGTGCATGGCAACTTGTGTAGCAGTGTGTTTGTTTTCTTTAGCCACACTGTGTTCAACAGAGTGAGAGGGTTGAATCTTAAACCAATAACAGGACTTAATTTTTCTCTCTGTCAAGTTCATGGATGGAATGACTGTTGTAGATGTTGTCAGTGATGTGACCCAGGAACAATATACCTCATATGGAGAAATTTTATGGACAGCTAGCACAAGTTGCAAATAATCCTAAGAAACAAAGAATTCCCAAATCTAACCAAAGGCAGAAGTCCTGAGAGTATACTGTGTCCCAGTAGTTATGATGCTTATTGTTAATTTTGTTATCAAAGCTGAAATAAACATTCCAGGCTGGATGTAACTCTACTTTAGAGATTTTTTGCTTGCTTCTGAAGCAACCCAAGGGTCTGTGGGTTTCCTACATAATATTCATTTTATTCTCCCCTTGTTCTTTTGTAACAGAAACTGGATTTTATTTGAGTGGGACAATGTGCTCAGCTTCCCTTGTAGCTAGAAGTTAACAAATTAAATTAAGAAGTTGTTGAGTGGGACTTCCAGGAAAGCTTGAGAAGGGGACAATAGCTGACATGTACTCCCTTTTGTTCTTCCCATGTTTCCTGCTCCATGCCTGGATATGAGTGTGAATACTGACACCCCCCCCCCCCTGCCCCCGCCAACAGCCACGTTAAACCGTGAGGCAACCTGGACGATGGAAACCACGTGCTAACCGTGTTGGAGCATAAGGACAAAAGGATCCTGACACCACATCAGTGCCGTGTAATCCTGGACTGCCTTGCTTGGGACTTCTTTCACATGTGGGAAAAGCAAATTTATTTAATCACTGTTATTTCCAGACCCTGCTACGAGCAGTCAAATGCAATTCCTAACTGATACAGATGCCTTCACCCATGAGTAGCGCCCTTGTTTCTTTGCAGCTAGCTCCTGGAAACACTGTCTGTTGGTCCACGCTGATTCACAAGCCCCTACAAGAGCAAAGTTGGACTCAGCTTCTGCTAACGAGCACAGGAATTGCTTGTGAATACAATGCTGGGATTATAAGGTGCTGGCAGCCATGCCAGAATAATAAGGTCAGATGGAAAATCATACCAGTAAATATCTTCAGTGAATATCCTGCCCCACTCCAGTGCGCTTCAAATACCGTATCCCAGATCCACAGTTCCTTCCCAGAGCCACTGTGTCTGTCTGTGGGGAGAATGATGAGGGTCTTGGGTACCACTCCAAATTTTCCTCTATGTAGCTATTCAGCAGGAGCCCATATTTGTTCCAACTTGTAACTGAAATCCTGGTTTGCTGGAGTTTCTTTCCCTAGCAGTTTCATCTGTAATCTCAAGGGGCTCAGAGGACGGGGCTCACTATGTTTCTGTGGGCCTTGGAATGCGGTACCCACTCTGACATGATGTTAAGGCTAAATTTCAGGGAAAGATTTCAGAAAGACTTCCATACTCCTTAAATTGCTGTGTCTTCACAGAGGTAGTTAATCTTTCAGTGATATCTTGGTACATTCCTGTGGCCAAAATAAACAGGGCAACCCTGAGGCAGCAGACCTGGGGGCGCTGAATATTCTCTGCCAGTCGGTCTTCCTCTTACGGGCGGGTTTGGTGATTGTCGGACAGATCTGAGTGTGTTTATTGAAGGCAGCGGCTGGTACCATTTAAGTCTAATTCAGAAATTAGGATGGCAACATTTCCCACTGTTAGTGAGTTTTCGGCTGTTTGACTAAATGCAATGGTGACTTTGGTGGTCTGACCATATTTAGGGCCACATATTTCTCACATCATCCCATTTATCTCATACATCCCAAATATTGCTTAAAATGGGGATTGATTAGGTGGGTGAAGTTGCCAGTAATGGGAGGGAATCAGCAAATATCTGCTGTCTAATGACCTGAAAATAATTTTGCAAGACTGTTCTGGTAGAAGGAATTTCTTTCTCTTGGAATTACTTGTAGTTAAATACACAAATGGTATGGCCAGAAGGAAGGAGTTTGTGAAGAGAAAACATATCCTTCCTTTTGAAACATTTTTTGCCAACATATGTGACCTTAACCCAAACTCAAGACTTCCATTTTGCTGAGACTTTAAATAAAACAAACTAAAAATTGCTGGGAAGCTTGCAATAGTATTTTTTGAACTTCCCCTTCTTTTTAGGAGATTCAGGTATATGAATTGAATAAATGTTCTTAAGAAAATCAACTCACCTACCACAAATCACTATAAGCTCAAAATTTTACTATTTTTACAAGGCTTACATTATTATATAATATACCAACTGTCTAGACAGCATTGTTCAATAGAAATATGATATAATGTGTATGATGTACATGTAATTTTAAATTTTCTAGTATCTACATTAAAAACAGGTGAAATTGACTTTAATATATTTTATTTAACCCAACATTATCCCGAATAGTATTATTTAAACATGTGATCAATGTGAAAAATCAACAAGATATTTTACATTCATTTACACAGCATCTCAATTTGGGCTGGCCATAGTCTAAGCAGTCAGAAGCCACAAATGGCTTGTGGCCACCGTACTGGACATCACAAGTCTAGAAGACAGAGGTTGCATCTGATTTAGTCACTTCCCTTCCTAGGTTAACAAACCAGTGTCTAAAGAACTAATTTTTAATCATGAGCTTTCAGAGTGCTAATGTCTCGTTAGACATTCTGGGAGTAGAACTGGTCAACTTAAAAGATGCAGTACCCCAAACTTGTCAGTGACCCAGACTTTTTTTTTTTTTTTTTTTTTCATCTTATTGTTATGGGGGATACAGAATTGCAGGTTACATACGTTGCCCATGTACCGCCTTTCTCAGACTTTTTGAATAGCAGGGGAAATGTCCCTAGATTAGGCAGGCCGTGGGTTCCATGTTTTTCTGGAAGGAAGTTACCCCTTTACAAACAGAAAGGTTCAAGGCATCCATTTTTTTTTACCTGTAGGGGGAGCTCTTGTCCCTTCACTCCCAGTAAATTCCAAGCCTAGTTCTCAGAGGCCGGCAGTTTGGAGTTCTTTCACCTGGGTCTGTGGAGAGTTTCTTTTTGGCTCCGAACCAGCAGCGCTTTCGCAATCTCCACACGTTACGGCTGCTGAAATGCGAGGACACCAGCCGGGTGGCGGCTTGAGTCTTGTGATTCCCAGGCAGTCCGGTGCAATGATAAACAAAAGTCTTTTGTGCAATATTAATAAGCTTTAAGCACTCCCCAGCCGAGCCCCTTGTCATCCAAGTAAGTCATGTGTATCAAAAGCCCTTAGATGTGAAAGTTTGTTTTCATATCTGGCCAGCGTTGAATGGGAGCCCCCTTTGCCATGTTGTAAAACAAACATTTGTTTATTTTGTGAACAGTGCTGGCAGTATGATACAGGAACTGGGGGTTGAATGGAGGGACCCCTTTCCAAGGAGGCGCCTTTGAAAACCTTTCTGCTGGGCCATTCCAACTGTCAACTGATCTTGAGTTCTGTTTACATTAAGACAATAACAGTGTTTCCTAAATAAATAAGTTAGAGGCACTCATGGGCCTTAATGAAACCCCATAAATGGGTTGGGGGGTGGGAGTGGGGGAAAAGAGTTTTTGTGTTGTGCAGAAACAATGGCTACTTCGTCTTACCATGTATCCCAGGCTTGTGTTTTTAAGACAGAAGGGGGCCTTTGTGTTAATTACACTGATAAAACTCCCCTGGTGGAGCTTCCCCTGGACCGGTTGGCACAAAAGATGTGACATTCTGCCCGTGTGAAAGCCACACTGCCAAACAGACATTTTTTTAAGCTGAGATGTGTTGGTCACCGCACCCCCCACCCCAGCTGATCAGCTAACCTCTCCTGGTGTGTAGAGAAAACAAATAAAAACTGTAAGACTAAACTATCTGCTGCTGGAGGTGTCTGGTTTTTTTTCTTGGTTGGGTTAGAGCTTCCAGGAATCCATTTTGGTTTCTGAACCGTCTGAGTTGTCTTCAGGCAGCATGGACATCCAGGCGGGTGGTTTATAGCAGAAGACAAGCTAATCCAGGAGTTTGGGTTCCCGCGGGTTTTCCTGGGAAGCAGGAATTTTGGCTTGTTACTGGAAGTTACATTTCTGAGCAAAAGACACATTCTAGGCGAACACTGAGGGCTAAAGATGAGGAACCAGCAGGATTCACTGTTTGTAAATTTAAAAAAATTCATAAATATAGTGGGTGGTGGCATCATACACAGTCTCTAAAATAGAGACTCCATCATACAAGTATTTTCAATTAATAAGGATTCCTTGTTTCCTTCCATAGAAACATATTTTAATATGAGTTTAATTTTAGTATTCATATAATTTTATAACTTGCTTTTTGGGGGTTAGCATTTTCTCATGTGCATTTTCTCCAAGTTGCCCCCACTATTTATAATAATTTTTGGTGAATGTAGAATCTTCTAAGTGGACATACCACAATTTGCATTTATGTTTCCTGATTCTTGGGTACTTAGAATGTTTATGATTTTTCACTATCATAAAAGATATGGCAATGAATATCTTCATACCGTAAATTCTTTCTTTCTTGGAGAAATATTCACTGGGGTAAATCCCTAGGCCATGAATACTTATGGCTTTTTGACACATAATGTCATATAGTTTTCCAGAAGGATTTTAAAATAGTTTATTTTTCAGATGTAACTGTGACCTCGTTCATATAATACTTTATTCTCTTTTCACAACTCTCTTGCCCTTCTTATTTGTTCAGGAAAAAAATCTCTCTACCTCCATGGGCTCTCTGAAATACCCACACACAAATATCACCTATTCCATCTTCTTATAAAGCTGATTCTGGAATGTTGCCCCCCTTGAGACCCTTAGATGAATATATTAAATGCAACTTATTTTCATCATTATAATGTTTCAACCCGTAGTACATAAATTCCAACTTGCTATGGCCTAGACATGTGTAAGATATGCTTAGTTTTAGACTAATTTCTAATTTACATACCATTTTCTCACTCCCCAATAGCTTGAAATTGTTAAGATGGTAAATATCCTTTGAGAAGTCTACCCAGTACAATATCCAGATCTCTGCAGTCTGTAAGCCTATGGCCACGTGACTGCCACCCCCTGCACCCCATGTCTGATGGGACTGTGTGTATGGACAGTAGAAACAGACTAAGCCATGTGTTGTCATGGGGACAGAGAGAGAGAGAGGTAGAGAGGTGGGAGAATGGGGGAGGGGGGAGGAAGTGAGGAAGGGAAAGGGAAGGGGGAGAGAGAGAGAGAGACAGAATGAATGCAGCAGACACCCAGAGAACAACAGAGTTGGGAGGTGGAGAAAAATTGTTTCCTGGGTTCCTAATGATTTTCTAGTCCT
Organism: Eulemur rufifrons; assembly: GCF_041146395.1. NCBI lineage: Eukaryota > Metazoa > Chordata > Mammalia > Primates > Lemuridae > Eulemur > Eulemur rufifrons. The sequence continues at coordinate 62,547,221 of NC_091001.1, forward strand.
TAGTTTCAGTCATTCAATCATTTCTTAAGTCTGGCTACATATCCTTGGCTTTGAACTTGGAGAGACACCCTCACCCCAGAATTCTTATAATAAATCTTCCTACCCTCTTTCTTTCTCTCCTTCTTCCTCTCTCTCCCCCCTCTTTTTTTTTTTTTTTTGTATGTGTATGTATATGCTAACTCAGTTCCTAATACAGTCTATAGTAAATGGAACTGGGAATAGAAATCCCTTGGCGATGTGCAAATCCATGTAGCTTAATAATAAAATAATGAATTTGGACGTTGACAAAAGTTTTAGCTGTTTTTTCCTGCTGACATGTGGGGCTGTCAGGTTGAAACATGGCATAATTCCATTTATGATTCTGAAGCAATGGAATCTTTGTGAAAAACATTTTTCCCCTTTAAATTATTGACACTGTAAAAAATAGCTTATCACAGCTGCTCAAAGTGTTGGATGGTTTGGATGATCTTACACGATGACTTTAATTCAAGACTTTTGGGTGACCATACACATCGATTGCCTCAAAGGGCAAAATGGATAGAACCGTTTCTTCTGCAACTCTAGCTAAATAAATGTGGTTAACTCTGGAGGCAGAGAATAAATTCTTCAGGGACAAAAAAGCTTCTTTGGTCTTTTTTGACAAAATTAAAACAGAAATCCAAAAAAACTCTAAAAGGTCTCACACCTTCTTTCCTATGTCCCAGCGTCTTTTCCCTCCAAAGACAGAGGGTGACTGATGAAGAAGCGATAAAAACTGGAATCTTATTCTTAAAACTGATTCTCTCCGGAGGATGTCTGGAAAACCTGCTGGACACTATGGGCTGTTACTGATCTTGTATTTTCCCTCTTTTATCTTTTTTGCTTTTATTTATTATTTATTTTTATATCTGCTTATTATGGGGGTACAAAAGTTCAGGTTATATATATTGCCCATGTCCCCCCCATCCCCCCCCCCCCGAGTCAGAGCTTCAAGCGTGTCTATTCCCCAGACAGTGCGCATCGCACTCATCATGTAGGTATACACCCATCACCTCCCCCGACCCCCTACCTCTGTCCGATACCCAATTGGTGTTATTCCCAACGTTTATTTTTAAATCGGGGAATATTGGAAGGTGACAGTGGGGTATCCTCCTTATGAGGAGAGGAAGGCTTTCCTATTGGGAAACAAAGGACACCACCTTCACTAATTGGTATGAATTGTAAATCGTGTTCACTCTCAACCTGTTGGGTAGTATTGTCCTACTATTAAAAAATCTAACTGACCCTGAAAAAAACCATCCTTTCTCAAATGCCTCTGCCTCTAGAGCTTCGGAGATTCTAGTAACATGGGAAGGAACTGATATTTTGGAAACTCCAGACAGATCTGTCTCTGCCAATGGAGTGATTGTGTGTGTGTATGTGTTTATATTACAAACAATCGGACTAGCCTTTTATGACTATGATTGTACTATAAGGAGCAATGGGCAAAGCTATCAAATCATTTTAAATTGGCCTCTCAGTATCTTTCCTGTTTGCTGACTAGCTGGAGTTTATCAGTGGATTGACATATTTCCTAGCATATGTGACCTCAGGCAGTCACTCTCTATTTTTTTCCCTGCCAGTGTTTTGTTCATTCATTTAATTAAAATGTACCGAGTGCCCAGAAAATGCCTGGAATCGTGCTGGACACGATGATCGCTACTTAGAGCAGAGCACTGCTGCTCCATGGCCCCCCGGGTCTGGTGTGGTCATGAGGTAGCTCACCGAGCCATTGTGAGCAGGGAACCAAGAGGTCAGCACCCTAAGTACATAGTGCCCAGCCTCAAGCAACCTGCAGTCTCCTTAGTGAGATGAGGGACGTGCCTGTGAGGAGCTCCCTAAGCAGTACCACCTCTAGGGATGTAGCAAAAGGTGAACAAGGACTGCACACAGGCAGAACGTATCTTGATGGAGTGATCACCCAAATCATCTCTAAAGAGGGGTTTTGGCTACGTCTTGAAGGACAGGCAGGATGGCAGAGATGGGAGAGCAGAAGCTGGGGAGGGGAGGGGAGGGGTGTGAGGAGAGAATGTAACTATGCCAGGGACGCCTGGGCTGGAGGCAAGAAAGGTTGGTTTTGGACAGAGCTGGAAGAGCTTTGAATACCTTAAGGAGCCTGGACTTGATTCTAAAGGCCATGGGGTGCCAACTTTGGAATATTTGACTCCCTAGCATAGACCCTTTTTGACTATATCCCAAAAGGTTCCAAACTTGGGTATTGTCTTCTCTCTTCTCTTCCTTCAGATGAAGATCTACTCTCTCTTCCACCCCCACACACCCATCAGACTCTCATCTAATTCTCTTCCAACTTTGTAGTCAAAAGAAAAAAAAAATGAGCATGAACTTTGAATTAAAAGCTCGATTAAGAAAGGGCCTGACAACTTGACGTAGAGTGGTGCGGAATTGGTTGTTTGCCTGTGGTCTCCAGTGGGTTTCCCAGAAGAGCGTTCTTATAGGAGGAGAATGCATGCATGTGCAGAGGGTTTGTGTGTGTGTGTGTGTGGGGGGGGAAGCAGATTTCTAAGAATATCTGGCAGGCTGATGATAAGTTTGCCAAAGAGATTTATGCTGTCTTTCTTGGAGTCCAGGATGTTGAAACACAGTGACAGCTCTTTTCTAACCAACTTAGGAAGTTTTCTACGAGAGCATATATGCATACACATACACACATATACATATATATTAAAATATAACCTAGGAAAGAAAGATTTTTTTCCCTAGTCTTCATGAAGGTGTTTATTTAGGGTTTTAGCACAGGTATTTGGTTTTCCTTCAGCATATACATCTGTTAAAGATTTTTCTTCTCGGTGAATAGGTTGAGTCTGCAGAGCTCTGTATTTTTTTGCTTTGGATTATTTCTCTCTTCACCCAATATATTTTTGAACTAGACAGCACCTGCCTTTTCCTTTTTAGGGGTTGTATGCCATAGTATAGAAAGGGAGTGCGATGGGGGAGAGGTTGGGGTGAGCAAATCAGATCCATATAAGTACAATGTTGTCTTCCCAATGTAGTCCTCTGACTGAAAAAGAATGCTATGGATGAGCCCCCAAAGGTGTGTTTTTCCAACCCAACATCCCTGGAGGGACAAATCACGGCTGGCAACGCATCTGCACAGGCAGCAAGCGAAGTGGTATTTTATTTTACTTTTGATCTCCAGACTACAGGTAGGTAGTGATTCTACACGAGGACTGGAGATCTGTGCAGGACGTCCCAAGCTGTGACACTTGGGCTGGTTGGGGAGCAGGATGAAGACAGCGGCCAGGCTGCAGAGGGCAGTGTGAGACCGTGGCGCCGCCAGCCCTGGAGCAGGGCCAGTGCTGCTCCTAATGTAGGCCACCTGCGGTGTTTCAAGATAAATTATGTTAGATGGGAAACTAGTCTATTGGATTTGCAGTAAATGTGTGCTGGTTAGCTTTACCCCAAAGAAAGTCTTTCTAGGATTTTCCCCTCTCCACCAATTTCAAGACATGAAGTACTAAGACTGGGGCTGTGTGGCAAACCTGTACCCTCTTCGCTTTTCAGGGATGTGAATGTCTCATGACAAGACAATATTTAATGTCTTATGATGCATTGAAATTTAACTGTACTGGGTGTTAATGCATCTTTGGGTATGCAGGGACACTTCTTTAATCATAATAATAACTCAGACAACTTTTAAGTTTTTTTCTGGAACAGTAAGAGCTGTAGCAAGTTTGCTACAGGAGGCTTTAGCTCAAGAGCTGGTTCTGGGTGCTCGGGGTCCTCCGAAGGTGGGCTTCCGGGAGGGGAGGAGGCTGGGGGTCTTAGAGAGAGTGGCCGGTCTGGCATAGAGGTTAAATGCATGCTTTAGAGTCAAACAGACCTCTCTGGGTCAAATCTGCCTCTCCAATTTACTAGCTACCACCTCAGTTTCCTTCCCTATAGAGCTGCTATAAGCATGATAGGGTTTCCTAGAGGTGCTGGATTAAGTGAGATGGTATTTGTGAGATGCTTAGCACAGTGATCCATAGTAGGGATTATCCAAAATATTATGTCATTTCTAGCATTCAATTCACAAATATTTATTGAGCACCTACTAGGGGATTTGACGTGGACAACGTCAACTGGATCCTTACCCTCTGGCCTAGTGAGAAGGACAGACATTGAGCACTGACTACAGGGCAGCGCTTACAGGTGCATAGCAAGGTGATGGGCAGCAGGACTCTGGTGCCAGAGTGCCTGGGTTTGAATCCTGCTCTGTTATTTCTAGCTGTGTGGCCCTTGGAAAGTCACAGACCCTACTAGTACCTACCTCATAGGGCATCACAAGGGTTAAATGTGTTGATACTTATGAAGTTTTAGAATGATGACTGGCATGTGGGAAGTGTCAGCGTTATATAACTGCTTATTATCACCGAGTGCCATGAGCTTTGAAAGGAAGATCAGGAGGCTGTAAACGTGTATCTGTAGAAAGACCTAAGTGAATTTCATCTAAGTGAAATTCCACTAAGGTGGGGAATGAGTCACAAAGTAAATTAGGGTGAAAAAAGGAAAGGTAGATTTATATGTGTTCTTATGAGATAATCTCCAAGATATAAACTTAAGGATACAAAGCAATGGAGCAGGCCAGTGTATACAGTGTGCCCCCAATTGGGTAAAAAAATTATGTTATTACTCTTTCATCTATTTGTGTATGTATGTGTTTGTCATCTATCAATCAATCATCTATTTGTCTACATATCTTTGAATCTATGTATCTTTCTGTTGATGTGTTTACTCACACACTGTTTTATTCGCTAAGAGATTCCCAATGGTATTGCCTGGAGGGGGTGATCTGAGGGATTATAATGGAAAGAAAGTTTATTTTTGGACTGTTTGAAATTGCTGAGTATTTATTACTTCTTAGCTTAAAAAAAGAAATAAACTAGAGAAATGATCAGGTAAGAAGATATACATCTTTATAATCTTCAGGCTAAAGGCAAATAGTAAAACTAGGGCTAGTTTCAGGTTTCGGGTAATGGGAGTCCATGCGGCTGGGTCCCTCTGGGCGTGGGAAAAAGCCCTCCCCTCCACAGGACTCTCCGGTCAGGTGATGAGTTTGTAGGTTATTCCTAAAGCACAGCTTTTCCGCTCATCCTCACACTTCTCTCAGGCTACCCTCTGACCTCCCAGATTCTGTTCTCTGGGAAAACATTGTTTCACACCCCTCACTTCAACCTGATTTTACTGTCTCTGTTCCTTTTGGGACTAAAACAGAAGCAGTACACAATGAGAACAAACCTTTGTCCCTCAAACCACAGTAGGCAGGAAGCAGGCTATGAATGCTACTCAGCTGCAAACACAGGCCAGTTCTTACAGAAAAAAAGACGACTCAGATGGCAGAGTTGAGAGCCCAGTGGGCGGGGTCAAGGGCTGTGGACAATCAGTCATTCCCCAGGAGCAGTCTTGGACCCTAATCAAGGAGTTTGTGACTCGTGGCAGGCTGGATTTCAAAACTGCTGTGGACTAGTGATTTCTATGTCCCTTCCTTTCCCACACTTTTTGAGCAGGAGTGTCTACTCGATTGTCCCAGCCAGATTTCACCATTGTTGGGTATGTTAGGGGCAGATGACTTCTCTCTTTAGTTCATAGGTCTTCAAAATCAACAGGAACTTTACTCTAGGAACTGCACCTGACAACCACACCTGAGGAGCCTCATCCACACCAGGGTCTGATGTAGATGACTAGATACTGGACCTTGAACCTGAGTATGATACTATAATGGGATGAAACTGGCTCTTGGAAAGGGATGAGTGTGCTTTGTGTTTTGCAGGAATGTAAATGACCTATGGCCAGAGGGTAGACCATAGAAGCTAAAACAAAAAGGCTGCAAATTCTCTGATACTCTTCTCATCAAGAGGCAGGTCTGTGTCTCTTTCTCAGTGGTGTGCTAGAACTGGCTCACACCCACTCCTGAGAAACAATTATGCACATCTTGTCCCAGCAAGCTGTTCAGTGATGTCCTGCCAGTAGCTTCAAATCAGTCATAGTGGAAGTTTTTACACCACAGAAATTGGCAAATGCTAAAAACCAGGACTTTCTTCCTGGAGAGCTGGTTGTCAAACATTCATCAGCACACAATTGTGTATGCTGAAAAATTTCCAGGATGTTGGTAGGGGAAGGGGTGAGTAGAGTTGGGCTGCAGGCCTCCCTCTCAACGTATACTCACTACTTAGACTCATTGCAGGGTCTGGAAGGAGAAGCGGCCAGCATTACCTCAGTGGGTTAAGTCATTCATCTGGGAGAGGTGACAAGTCTAAATTCTGCATCCACAGCTACTACTTTATGTGATGGATGAGTTAACCTAACAATTCTCAGAGTGTGGTCCCAGGGACCCCTTTGGGAGAGGGGTCTCCAAAATCAAAACTATTCCTTTCATAATAAAACTAAGATATCAAATGATATCTTAGTGCAATTTTCACTCTCATTTTCTCATGAAAGTTTAGTGGAGTTTTCCCTTATACATTTGAAAGATCTCATAACTCAATAAACTCAATATTTTCCAAATGGCCCAGGCATGATGTTGTAAAATTATGTATGGATAAAAGTTCCATTTGAAGTATAAGACAGACTAATGGACCTTAATGTAACAGAATCAGTACAGTTTACTGATACGGTTTCAGATTCTTCATTAGCACTAGTGAATGAGTTTTGATGTAATATTAAATCAGCACTGTTGAGTTTTGGTGTAATGTCAAAGAAGAATATCCATAATAATCTGAAAAGACTGTTAAAATACACGCTCTTTTCCCATCTCCTCACACTTCTGTGTGTGGCCAGATTTTCTTCATATATTTCAATCAAAACAACAGATCTCAACAGACTGAATGTAGAAGCAGACATGGGAATTCAGCTCTCTTCAATTAAGCTAGGCAAAGAGATTTTAAAAATCTAAAGTAACGTCGCTCTTCCCACTAATTTGTTGTTTTAATTATTATAGTTATTTTTATTAAAATGGTATTTATGCTAACATGAATGGGTTTATTGTTATTTTCAATATATTTCTTCTTTTTTGTTTCTAATGTGGTAAAGATGGTAAATATAACCCATATAAATATAAGTTATTTGGGGACATTGGTTATTTTCAGAGTGTCAAAGGGTCCTGAGACTGAGGGGTGGAGAGCCACTGATGACCCATCACCACTGTCTGCACAGCGGCCGTTAGCTTGGGGGAGGGTGCAGACCCCATCCTTGGATCAGTGGGAGGAGGGAAAGTGAGTAGTGCTATTAAGTGGGAAAAGGGACTCACAAGACAAATCTCAACTAAGTTGTCAGGAATGAGAAGCTGGGTTCTGGGGGAACTAAGGGACTTTTCCAGAGATACCTCGTATTTAGCTGGTCGGGGAGGAGACAGAAGAACCCCACGTTCGACATTCATTTTGCCGAGTCTGTTCTCTCAGGATGCCCGTAGGGTACCACACACAGGTAGACGACACTCGGCAGGTGACTTCTGATGCTGGTACTGGGGATGATCCTGGGGACACAGGGAGCATCCTCACCTCCACGGGGCAGCTTGACTCTCAATCAGCTTCACATCAAACACAGGCCAGCTTGGCACTTATCAGCTGTGACACTTTACAGATCCTCAGATACCAAGTGATTTAGTCACAGATTTAGTAATTTTTCTCCTCTCAATACTATGTTTCCTGGGGACCTCAGTAATTCCTACCCGTATTCTTGGTGTTAATAGGGGCAGCCTGGAAGGCTCCAGGGAAGCTTAGCAGTACAATGGCTGCTCACAAATACCACCCCACCACTGCTGCTCTATGACTGCTGCTGCTATGGCTACGGCTTAACACTTACTGAGCACTTACTGTTTTCCAAATACTGTACGTTGACCCACGCCACAACAGACACCAGAGCTCACCAGGGGCTGGAGAAAGGCACCAGCCGTCACAGCTGACTGGAGTCACGGTCTGGCATGGGGTTGGGATGGATGGAAAGGTAAAATGCTCAACTGTGATCCAGACAGCTGAGCAGATATATTCACCTTTTCCCACTTGGTTTTTTTGATTTAAAAAACAAAACAAAACCAAGCCCAGCCCAAAGCAAGGATTTTCAGTCTGAGGATACCTGGTTTGAATAGTCTTCTAGCTTAAAGGTTGCATGTTCTGAATGTTTGAATGTCTGTGTCCTCCATCCTAACCCCCCAATGTGATGGTGTTAGGAGGTGGGGCCTTTGGCACAGAGTTAGGTCCTGAGGGTCAGACCCTCAAGGATGGGATTAGTTCCCTTATAGAAGAGACCCCAAAGAGCTAGCTCACCCTTTCTGCCATGTGAGGACAAAGATAGAACCAGGAAATGGGCCCCTACCAGACACCAAAACTGCTGGCACCTTGATATTGGACTTCCAGGCTCTAGAACAGTTAGAAATAATTGTTTGACTTTTAGAAGCTACGCAGTCTATGGTATTTTGTTATAGCAGCCCACACGGACTAAAATGAAAGCCAACGTGAAACATTCCTCTTTCTCCTCTACTTGGAGAAAGGCAGAGGACCATGCAATGAATTGTCCTGATCTCTCCCCGTTTCATTTCAGTAAGGGGGAAGGGAGGCAGGGAGGGCCTCGACCCCTAACGGCAGACCGTCCTCCCTGGGACATGCCCTCCTGAAAAATCACAGCCTTTTTTGTTTCTTCAATTTCACTGGGACGTGGGACAGGCATTGATTGTTTACTTGTTATTTGAGAGCTACAAAAAGGTCTGCGTGACCCCAGGTTTTTCCCAACAGGCCTTCTGTGGTGTCTGCCACGCCCACCATTAGCAGAGCTCCTCAGGGACCTTTGGGAGCCATGTTCACTTTAACTGACTGGACACATTTTCACGCTCATCTGCACACCTTAGTCTCAGGAATTGGTCCCCGTTCAGCACACCACACCTCACCCAGCGGCTGGCACCCAGTGCTCTCCAGCTGTCCCTTGCCACCCGACATGTCAATGTCCCTGACCTTAATTCTCACATTGAGACTAATCTGTCCCATGTCCCAGTTTCTCTGACCCTTTTCCTGGCCAGAGTCATTAGTAGGTAACAAATGGCTATTCATTAGATCTGGGGTTTTAAACTGTGTGCTAAAGAGCAAAAGAGGTCCCACAAAAGTGCCTTTGGGGCCACTGTAGTGCTGAGAGAGGAGCAGGATGGGTGTGCCCTGGGCACACAGTCCCATCATACCAGCAAGGTGTCATTTGTGTATTTTTATAGTGCTACCTCCTTATAAGTGTCCCTTTGAAGGGTCTCATTGCTTTAAAAAAATACACGGAGAGTATTTCATGAGACTAAGTTAACTTGTGCAAATGAGCATCAGAGCATCAGAATGGGTGCAATCAGCTCCCCTCTAATAACCTAGAGGACAGGAAAGCGTCAGTGGCTACACTGCGCCTCCTTCTTACCTTTGCCTACAGCATGCCCTTAAGTTGTTGGTTCCTGTCATCAACGGAACTCGAGGGGAAAAACAATCACATAGAGTTTCATACAAGTGAAGGGCCTCATGGTTGAGATATATTCCTTCATCTTGGTCTTTTTTCAAAAACTGTTTTTATCGTGAAATAAACCAGCAAATGACAAGGTGCACAAAACCATGTGCATTGTTTAAAAATTGCTCACAAAGTGAACACTCACATAACCACCACCCAGGTCGAGAACTAGGACACGATCTCTTCTTCAAAGTCTCCTCGGCCCTGCCGCTTCTACCTGTCACAGCCCTGCCAGCTCCACACTAAAATTAACCCCTATTCCTAAAGCTTTATGGTAATCACTTCCTGGCTTTTCACCTTAGCAGTCAGCCCTCAGCATTGCAGTTCAAGTCTTGCCTGTTTTTGAACTTTATATTAATGAAGAAATAAAATCTAGCTTCTTTTGCCAAATATTATCATCTTCCCTTCTTCCTCACTACTCCCCTCTCCCAAGAAATATGTTCTATAAATCTGAAGAAGGATTGTGGTAACATTGCTACATTATTAGACTGAATAACGAGACAAAGTATTAATAGTCAAGTAACAACGATGCTTAACAAATGTCTCTAGCTTGGAGGCAATTACAGTGGGTGAGTATTAAAGCAAATGCAGTGTTGCCATCATTAGTATTTATGAATCTTCATGGGAAGGACTTTCTATTTTAACTTCACAGATGCTTACAAGTCTTGAGAAGCAGGTATATGGCAAACAGAGGTGTCTGCAGCTTCTTCATCTTTCTTTCTTTCTTCTCCTAAAATATCCTTGGTAAAGACACAAAGGGACATATATTATTCTAGGGTTGTCCAGAAAGACAAGGGCAACTGGGAATGTGAGCATCCCCCTCTGACTCGGGTCTGGCCTTCTGCCCCCTTGGCCCCTACCTCTCTCTGATGGTGAATGTTGAGAGACGGTGATGGATGGTTTGTCACAAATAGTTTTCAATTTACCAAAGTGCGCCTGGCTTTCTCTGAACCTCTTTGAAATGCTTTTAGAGCAACATGGAGAATGGAATTCAACAATTCTCCACAGCTGCAGTCAGACTACAGTGACCCCAGGAGCAGCTGGGGGCAGTTATTTTCATGTTTTATACTTGCTCTTTCCTTAAAAGCCCTTTCAGAAGATTCTGGAAAGTCCTGTGGCATCCCCATTACAAGAAACTGCGTCTGGGGCAGATTCTTGGATTCTAGGCCCTCATCCAAAATTTGGCAAATATTTGTCTCCACTGCTCACCAGCAACATGTTCTTTCAGAAGTGCCCTCACTGTGCCTCCCACCCTAACCCAACAGGCCCACACGTGGGAGCGCGGGTTCTGTGGCAGCTGTTTAGTGGGAGGAACCCGCATGGAGAAGTCTGGGTCCTGGCACCAGCTGAAGCTTTAATCAGCTCCATGACCTTGTCCCAACGTTTCTTTCTTCTGGCCTTAGTTTCCCACATCTGTAAAATAAGGAGGTTGAACAGGTCTCAGAGGGCCCTTTCTGTAGGGAGTTAGCGATGATGCTTTAAGGTAGTAACTTGATTATGGCAGAAGGCAGAGATGCTTGCTTTGGCAGGGCTGTTTTTACATGGAAACGGAATAGTAGGCAGAATAAGTAGCCTCTCCAGAAGCAAGCTTTAATGGACGATAAAGGACTCTGTTATAAAAACAGAGCAAAACATAACACACCTCCAATCTTTCCCACAACAAATAAACAATTCTCGCTTTTCCAACCACCCGTTAGGGTGCCCGAAATGTCACCAATAGATCCTTCCTTCTCTTTTTGCAGATTTTGTGATTTTCTAGGGTTTAATTATTAAAAAAGATGTAAATGCCTCCAAAAGGAGGAATAGATAATGCTCCTATCAATGGGATTAGTGGACTTGACAAGGGGCAGACATATCAGAGCCATCTGCAGCTGCATGCTTATGAAGCAGTTCCCCAGCTGGAAGGGACATATTCTAAACCAGCACTTCTCGAACTTCAGTGAGCCTCTGAATGACTCGGGGGACCTTGTACAACGTAGATTCTGATTCAGTAGGTTCTGCAAGGGACCTGAGAATCTGCATTTCTAACAAGCTCACAGGTGATGTCGATGCTGCTGGCCTGCAGAGCATATCTGCAGTAGCAAGAGTCTACAGCACGTGACCCTGTCTCTTGAACATAGCTAACGGGACTACAGGAGTTCAGCACTTGACTCCAAGCCAGCCACTGTGTAAGCTTGCCCCTGATCAAAAAGGGATAGTGGGCCAGTCGGGAATTTAAACAGGAGCAATGGGCACTGGTGTCAGAAGCAGAAGTGGAAAAATCCAAAGAAACACAGAGAAACAGAGAAAAAACCTGTCTCACTTTGATAACAGAGCCTGCAAGACTGTCTTCTACAGGCGTGAGTTGTCAGTCTGGATCTTGAACATTGAGTGACCTTCTGGATCCTGTCTCCACCAGTCATGTTGGACCCTACTTCCTGTTTATCCATCAGACCTGGCTGCTGAGATATTTTCAAGGTTCCTGGGGGTCAACCAGGTAACTGAGGTTCCTGTTGAATCCTGAGGGCTCCAGGTTGAAAAGAGAAATGTGAGGTTTGATTGGTGATGTACACCTGAGTAGTGTCTCACAGTGAGGGGCCTTTGGATTGCTGCTTGGGTTGCTTGGAAGCTTTGGACACCTGAAGGCAGAGGTTTGTACGTGGGGTGAAAGGGGACGCAGAGATATCAGAGGATAAAGAAGAGTCAGATGTCATAATTTATCCAGGGCTGCTCAAGAATTTTGTTAGTATTGCGAATCTATTTGTAGAGATTTGGATCATCTATTCACCTGTCATTTTCTAGAATGTTTTTCTTTCTCCTGCCTTCTCGTGGCTGCTGAGAGAGCAGTGACACTTACACAACATGACTCTCACCCTTGCCACGGTTGACTGGCTCAGAAGGGGGCAGCTGGCCCAAATTGGGCTGATGTGCTTTTTTCTCAGGAATTTGGAATTGGGTCTGAGAGTCAATCTAGACTCCTGGTATTAGGATCTGTGTTATGTAAAACTCAGGAGCCACTGAAAAATATTTCCTACAACATGGTTTGGCAAATAGGAAGAGTAACTCTACAATATGACAGAGGAAATGGGGCAGAAACACTGAAAACAAATGAAACAGATACACAGAGAGAAGAAAAAACTGGTTCCCTACATGATTCTAGTTCTTGTTCTAAATGGTTTTTGAGACTCAATTGCATCTTACCATGTATTCCCTGAGATATTCCAATATCCTTTCAACAAATTATTGTTTGTAGTTTTAGCCATTGCAAGCTGGGATCTGTCAGTTGCAACTGAGAAAGTCCTAACTAAAACACCCTTCTAGGTAAGGTCTGGAGTTGGGGCAGACCCTCCTGGTTTAATTGATGATGGATGGAAGGTGGTGGGCCCAGATCAATAAGGAGAGCTCCACTTCTCTCTGTTGATTAATAGTCTCATGACTGCTGGCTTGCAGGATGTTCATCAGAGATTCCATCCATCCACCATCTACCCATCCATCCACCGTCTGCCCATCCATCCATCCATATATTCATCTATCCTTCTATCCTCTGTCATCTGTCTAAGAAAGAGTTCCCAATTCCCTCCATGGGCCAGGCTCTCTGCTAGTGTCTACTCTGTGAACTTTGGTTGCTCATATTGGTGTTGTGCCCATATTTAGCACATGATATTATTTATACTAAGTCCTAAAACTACAGTAACGCAGAACAGGCCCATTTCATCACAGTTTGATTCCCCTTTCCCAATATGTCCGTCTATTTTGTGCAAATGTGAATGTGTAACCAATACAATCCTTCCTGGGAGATGTCTTACATCTAATACCCCAAATGCATTAGGTACTCAATTTTGTTTTTATTTGAAATAGAGAAAGGTGGCTCAGAGTCTCTGTCCAGAGACAAACCTTCAGACACCCATTCCTATTGTTATGTTTGGAACCTATTGGCTCTTTGCCCCAAATTTCTTTATTTTCTTTTTGTCTTTGAAGGCTCAGGTGCTAGTTGAGAGGGTGACATAGGTCAACTTGTTTTTCAGCCATCTTAACCTCTGTTAGGACCATAGATCTTTTCCAAGTATCCCGGGTCCCCAGAATCACTCACTTTCATTTCCCTTCTGCTGAAGACTCCCATGAGGGGAAATTTTCATCACTGGAGTTAAGCCTGGTCCCTAAGCCAAAGCTTCTCCCACAAACAAACCTTCTCAGGAGTCCTTGCCAAGAGACCTGGACTGCAAGAATAAAGCAAAAGAGAAGGCGGGTTGGACTTAGCATGCCTCGTGTTAGCTGGTTGTAGACAATCTCAGAATCCCAAGATAGCACCAATAAGCTTCAGAGCTACTCTTGCCCCTGAGATCCATAGTCAGCTTACTTGAAATGTAAATATTCAAGCCTTTACAAGAGCAAAAGAGAAACTGTCTTGTGTATTGGTATATGATCTAGGTATAACAGTGGCTCTCGGCCTTGAATCATTTGGGGAGCTTTTCAAAATCATTAAAGCTGAGCTTCACCAGAGCAAGTGAATTAGAATCTCTAGGGCTGGAGTCCAGGACAGGTGCTATCGAAATATCCCCCAGGTGTTTTTGTGTCAAAGTCAAGGGTGAGAACTCTTAGTCTAAGAGATAATGAGAAATGGCCATCTAAAATGAGCAGATGAGAAAAGCCTGCAATTATGGCTACTCTCCCCAGAGATTTATATATTTGAAGCCTCTTTTAGCAGGACAGAGAAGCCAGGAGGGCCTGGTGCACACTATTATTGAGGGTGCCAGATTACTTTATGCCTACCCGTTGAATAATTAGTGTAATAAACAGCAGACCTGGAAGATACCCACCAAAAGCCTGGATCAGCCAGAGCCTTAGAGTGTTCTGGTATTCAGGAGGAACCATTGCCCTGCTGGTACCTCTGGCCAGAGGAGTCGAGGTGGAAATGATTGGGGGAGTGGAAGAGGCTGCTACTAAGACTGGGGGGCATGTGGGGGCCAGACCTGAGCAGCTGTGGATTCCGTGTGCTGTGTGATGAGCCCTGAAGGAGAATCATACCACAGCTGTACAGGAAAGTGACCCTGTGGGCTGTCTGTCCCCTGCATCAGTGTTGGCCCAGGGACTGGGCTACTATGCCTGATTCTTCACTTGAGGAATTCCATGGTAAATATGAGAAAGGGGTTGTGATCTTTCAAGGTTTATTTATAGAGAAAGTTGACAGTCCCTCACCAGTTTTCATACTCTTGATGGCATTTGATCCCTAAAACCCCTGGGAAGGGAGGCAGAGAGCTGGGCAGGAGGGGGTGGGGAACCTCAGCCTCAGGTCGCTAGTGGCCTCTTTTACACGACCTGGGCAGGAAAGAGAGGGGTTGTGGCTTCTCTTTGGGGCCATAAGAGCAGAATTTTCTTGGGAGCCCCTCTCAGGTCAGATTAAGATCATTAGAGACCGTAAGCATTTTAGTATCTCCCTTACCATACGTAATTCAGAATAAAATAATACTAAGCTATATGATAAATATAAATAAATCTAATAGAATTCTTATATGGTTACTTTGGTATTTTTTTATTTGTTAAAGTATCAATTCTTTTTCAAAAATCTTCTCTCACACTCTTTTTGGAGTCCTTGGCATTGCTGGTGCCTTCAGCACGTGCCCAGAGGCCATTTGGGCCCATTGGGCCATGTGGCACCAACACATGGCCGTGTCCTCTCAGTGAGACCAGCAGGAGGCCCGCTTTCCCATGAAGATGCCCAGCCCTGGACTGGATGGGGAGCAGGCTGGCCGGCCCTCGAGCCTGTTTCCTGCCATTTTCCTAATAACGGGCTAGATGAGCAAACCAACGACACTTGCTCCCTCATTCACCTCGCATTAACTTGGGGGGAAGTATGAGCTCTTGGAAAGAGCAGTAGTTTGGAGACAGCAGACCTGGATTTCAACCCTGGCTCTGTCCCTGGCACTGTTTGCCCCTCTTCACTGATTAAGTGGTGTCGCTGCCAACCTCGGGGGACTGTGAGGCCTAGATGGTGAGGAGCACGAGGGCAAGCCACTCGGTCATCTGCTTACCACACACTGAGTATCTCTTATCCAAAATACTCGGGACCACAGTTGTTTAGAATTTGGGAATATTTGCATTGATTACTTATTGGTTCCGCAGACCTACTCTTAAAATCCGAAATCTGAAATGCTTCAGTGAGCGCTTCCTTTGAGTGTCATGTCAGTGCTCAAAAAGTTTCAGATTTTGGAGTTTTGGATTAGGGATACTCAGCCTGTATTATACTCTTGGTGCCCACAGAGTGCCCGGCACACAGTGAGGACTCAATCAATATTTACTGAATATTGCTTATACTCCCATTGCGAAGGTGGATAATAGTGTGAAAGTTCTTGATCACTCACGAATGAGTGAGTGGAGTGGGTGGAGGCCCACCTCTCCACGATGGCTGGAGTGTCTGAGGAAAGTGGTCCAAGGGGATGGTCCCTTTGCACATTCTCTTTGGAGGTCGGGAATTTGAACTTACGGCACTGACTCTGAACTTGTGCTGCACAGTGTTTCATGCCAGTGGTAGTAGATATTCAAATAACTATTTACTGACAGATTTACTGCAGACTCATAGGCAGTGATGTTGATTTGAGTAGCTTTTTTCCAGCAAGGGACTAGGGTGAGAACCATGGTAAGAGTCCGGCCTGAGGTGGTAAGAGGTACACACTATTGACATGGTTTTATTTTTATCCCGGTGTGGAGTGTTGAGATGCTCACTCACCAGGTTACTGTTTGTAAGACAGTGAGGGCTGAGTTTTGGGTCCAGTCTTCTCTGTCCTAATGCTGTCACCCTCACTCAGGGATGGGGAGGGCACAGAGCAGGGGTGGGAAGGGGGTGATGGAAGGATCTAGAATGGGCCTCTCTTGGCATGCTGCTGCACTGCCACATTTGGTTTTGGGGGCTGGAGTCTGTGAGGTGACACTTTCTCGCTTGGGAATGAAGGGAAAGAATTCTAACACCTCAAGGAGGGTGGGCATGCCTGCTCACCACCTGAGCCATTCTGAATAGTCTTCAAAAGCTTCAACATGAGCCACTTTCGAGCTTTCCTTATTTGAAATCCCTGGAATCCTGGAGAAGTGTTATGTTTCAGGGATGCTGCAAGAGCTCCAGGCTTTCAGGGTACATCTTCTGGTCAAGTGTCTCCCCAGTGGCTCTTCAGAGGGAAACAGAAGGAAGATTTGGTGTTGATGTTTAAGCAGTTGACATTTATTTTGCAGCTGGGATGAGTGGGCTGCATTCTCCCTTCTTGTCAGGCTACGTCAGGGCTCAGAGCGCTGCAGCACGGATTCCCTAGGAAGAGCCTGCAGTTTCTGGACTGGCCTTTGTTGTTGGGCTGGCAGGGCTTTTGGTTTGTCTGTTACCTCATCTGTGACCTGCAGGTGAGTACCCGGCCACTCAAAGCACATGACATTAAAGAGAGATGAACCACGGAATACAGACTAAAAAACCAGTGTCTTAATGTTAAGGAAGACTGGGGCTTTGGGAAAAGAAGAGATCCCAAAACTCAAACAAGAGACGGGACATGTGTGGCTGCAATACTGTGGCGGTGTCAGTTATCACTCAGGTTGTGTGGAGAACTGAGACTCTTCCTGTGGTAAACACACAAGAATTATTAATAGTAAGCTGCTCTTTACAGAGTTGGGTGCTCATAGAAGATAACACATTTTCTAGGGTATCATTGGTCTCAGAGATTTTGCTACTCCTGGAGTGGCCAACTTTTGTGCTGTAATGAAATCACTGATGTGTGTTTGGAAAAAGTCTTTACTTGTCAGAATGAGTCCTAAAAGTGACTGACTTCAGCATTTCCATGTGACCTTGAACTCCAGGCTCCTTCTCCAACACTATTGGCCTTGGTCTCTTTGTCTTCATAAAACATTGTAAGGTTTCAGTGAACATTTCTCAATTTTATCTGCCTCAGATAGTACTTGCTCAGCCAGGTGTTGGCAGTTTTGCTTGTAGTTGGTTCTTACATAGAACTGGAAGTAGATCCTAGTCTATCAATAATTGACAAATTAGCAATAATATTTCTTTTGCTTCTTTGCCCACATTTATTTCCTCAAAACCTCAGAATCAGAATCTTTGAGAACAATCCTATCTTGCTTCAAAAGTCTCTGGAATGATCCATATTCTTTGTTGCTTCCATTTGCCAGAATGCACAGGAGCAAACCCCTGCTTCTTCTACTTTGGAAAATGTTACGACATAAGTGTCTGGTTCTTCTGAACACTCTCATTCCAAGCACAGACTAATTATTAGCTTGGGGAGGCTCTGCTCTTTTTTTTTCACATGTTGGGATCCTCGCCTACATAAATGAAGACAGGAAAGACACAGAAATGTTAGGATGTTTCTTTTTCTTCTTTCCTGGATGGGTTCTCCTAAAAGATGTCGGTGCTCAATTGTTGGCTACCACTCTGTGGCATTTAATTATTCTTGACATTTAATCTATCATGGTGTGAAAGAAAAAAAAAAAAAAGGAAAATGCAGCCTGTCTACTCCTCCTCCTCTTCCGAGAGAAACAATATAATAATTAAGATGGTAACTAAAGTTCTAAGAATAATGAGAAACCACATAAAGACTAACGTCATATTACTCTTAGAACATTAACAGGAAATAAGTTCTGAGGCTTTCTCCCCCGACTTCATTTTTTTCCCCCTTTCAGATAATCATGAGTCATCACCCTGTATAAATGAAAAATAGTTTAATTTAAATAAGCCAATATTGTTTGGAGGTAGTTTATCACTTCACAGCTCTCATTCACAGTCAAGCCACGTGGAACGACACAACTTTCTTTTTGTGCAGTGGAGCGGGAAACCTGGTTGAGTTCGGGAGGTCTTACTTCCGCGGGTTTGAATTTGGTGACCAAATCCAACATTGTTCTGAGTAAGGGGGTGGGTGGGGCTGGGGCTGAGATGGGGAAACTGAGAGCTGCCTTGGGAGGTTTTGGGCTGTTGCCCTTGTGATTTCAGGCACAGAAGCTGGATTTGGGTTTACACAGTAGTATGTTGATGGGCATGTGTGCGCACACATGTGTGACAGAGAGGAAGAGGCAGACAAAGGGGGAGAGAGGAAACTTATCTGAAAGCATAATTTTTTGATAAGAACAACCCTAAAGGACAGGAAAAGGGACATTTTTTAAAGGCCAACTAGAGAAATTGGATTCATATTGTTAGGATTACTGATAGAAGGCAAAGGAAAACTCAGAGAAACACTCCTCAGCCAGCACGTTCAAATGATAAATTGCATTTAAGTACTGAAAGAAACAACAGCTGCAGTTAATGAAAAGCCAAATTTATCTAAATTTCTCCAGTTGATCAGTCAAAATCATCAGTATGGTTCTCACTCCATAATCACTTTTTTTGGCGGGGGAGGGTTGAGGAGGGAGAGGACAAAGAGAGAAGACAGGTTTTTATTTTTAAAGGTATACCTTCCAAAAAGGAAGTCACTGTGGAGCTAACCTGTAATTGTAGAAAATACGTTTTCTTGATATCCATATCATCAATACTCTGGATTTGTTGTTTCATTTTTTAACCCTCCTTACGGTAACACAGTTGGCTCCTGTATGAAATGAAGCCTTTCGACAACGGCTGGAGACAGGAAATCCAGGAGGAGGGCTGTGATCATTATACAAATCTGAGATGCTTTCCAGGGCACTGTTACGTCCACTGAGTGGCTTCATTATCACGACACCTGTGAAAGGGACAACTGGTATTGTCTGTGGCTATTTTACACAGAAGGAGACTGAGGTTTTGGGGGGGCCAAGTGACTTATCCCAAGTCAGCTAATAAGCTCTTCTATGAGCTGGGGAGAGAAGACGGTGTCCACACGTCTTGCTAAATGCTTTTCTAGGAAATAGAACATGTTCCCTGTGCCTCCCTTCCTTCCATGGTGAAAGCAGGAAAATCCTGTCACAGAAACCAGTTGGAGAAGCTGCCATGAAAGGCTGCTTGGGGCCAGCTTCCCCCCAGCACAGAGTTCTGCGCGGAGCCTGCGTGTGGTGTGGAATTCCATTAGAACTTACTCACCATATGTTTGTTTGCTGGTGTTCAATGGAACCTGGGGGAGGGCATAATGGATCTCCATTGCTAAACCGTGTGGAAGGCTTCCAGAGATTTAATAGTCTTCCTCCAGGTGATGAATGGAGGGGCTCTCGTATTCCTTGCATAATCAGGGAGCCTCGGTGCTCTCAGCGCACCACACTCTCCTCTGCACCCTTCTGGAAAAGTCTGTACATCTGGCACTCCTGGAGTCATTTCAAAAATGGCGATGGGGGAGGGTGGCTTCCTCTCATCTTCCCTGAGGAAAGATCTGTGGGATGAGATTGCACTGGTAGCTGGAGATTTTGAGTAGAAGGAAGTAGGTGGGGAGGGTGGAGAGGAGAGAGGGAAGGGATTCTGGGGACCTGGGTGTCCCTCCTTTCAGCTGCAGTGGTCTGCTCAGTCTACCAAAGCCAGTGTGGTGAAGGGCTCTGGGGGTGATGGCTGGGGGCTCCCAGGAGCTGTGTCGTGCACTACTCCCGGAGCCAAAGGTGAGCGACTGCTGGTACTGCTGAACCATGAGGCTGCCAAATGGCCATGAAATTTTATTCCTTCCAGTTAATTTTGTCACTGATGTGCTTTTAATTCATACGGCGTGGAAGAAGGCTGGAAGGTATTCATTGCAGGGGGGCGACAGAAATAGAACCACGGCAGAACTTTGTTGCTGTATCTGCCAGGGGACTGAGCACTTGTAAAAGTAGGAGCTCAAGGGGACGGAGTCTACAAGCTCTGGAGAGGCAGACACCAAGCTGCTGCTTAAGCGAATGCCAAGTCTAAACAGAGGTGAGGGTGGGGGCAGGCAGAGTGCAGGTTGTTAGTTGTTTTTCCTCAATCCTGTGGTTCTCTGCTATCTCCTCTGATCTTTCCCCATCTTTGAGCTGACATTTCTCACTCCTGCCTCATTTCCTGTCTTTTTTTGATAGCCAAACCCACAAATTAAGTCCTACCATGAAAACCACAGCCCATGCTTCCAATATGGATTCTGCACTGAACCAAAACATTAGGGCATTGTAGGGACCTCGAGTAATGTGTGAAGTGGGTGGGATGCTGGGTGTTCCAGGCTGCAGCCATCTTTTCATGGACTTGCCTAAGATCTGTGCGTGAAGTGATCTTGTATTATCCTTCCAATTTGAGCAAACTATGAGGCATTCATTTTCTTCATTTATTCGGCGTCTACCCTATGGCAGGTACTGTTCTGGGCTCAGGGAGTACAACAACAAACAAGGCTCAGTGGTTGCCCTCTAGATGCTTTGTGGGAATGACATCAAAATAAACAGGAAGCTGTGGTATTTAGTGTTAGGGGTATGGCAGGATTTTCTTTTTTCCTCATCCCTTTGTTTAGTCAGGAAACTCCAAGAATTGAGAAAGGATAATTGGGTTTATTGTAATGTTAGTTAGAGAGAGGGTTTGTAATGTAACTTAAGGCTGGGAACAGTCAAATGTTCTTTTAGGATTATAAAGCAGAATTGTGTCAGACACTAGCCAAGGGTGCGGCTGGACGTGAATCTCTTGTCCAGACCTAATGAGCAGTTATTGGCTCATTGATCACACTCCCCTCGCACCCCAATGTCAGTGGGAGATGCATCTGAGTTGTTTTTAGGTACTTGAGAAAAATAAAAGAAGTCTGAGCCAGAGTAGGGGGACACCTTCTCCACTCCCTAAGCTCCTGGCACCCAAATCTCCCCTTGTTTTTCTTTCAGCAGCAGAGGAGAGAAAGAATAGCTTAGACCCTAACATGTGGCAGGCTTTGAACCTTACAAGGCTGGGTATGTACCAAGGCTGGGGGAAGAGAATTAGCCTCAGGAATGGAAATGTCAGGGACTTCTGGAGCAGAGAAACTGGGAGAAAATTGGGGTAGTTCAACCAAGCTTTACTTGGTTACACCAGTAGTGATGGTGGTATTCTCAGGGTGCAACAGGAGATCAAAAGAAGGATTTCTAACCCAGACTAGGGTGGGAGGGTTTAGGGAAGAGGAGAGTGGAAGAAGGGTGCCCTTTTCTAGTAGAGGTGATATTTCTTCCTGGTTCAATCTTGGTAGGTTGTATATGTCTAGGAATTTATCCATTTCTTCTAGGTTTTCCAATTTATTGGCATATAGTTGCTCATAGTAGTCTCTGATGATGCTTTGGATTTCTGTGGTATCAGTTGCAATGTTTCCTTCTTCATCTCTGATTTTATTTATTTGTGTCTTCTCTCTTCTTAGTCTGGCTAAATATGTATCAATTTTGTTTATCTTTTCAAAAAAAAACAACTTTTTGATTTGTTTATCTTTTGTATTTTTTTGGTTTCAATTTAATTTATTTCTGCTCTGATCTTTATTATTTCTTCTACTAAGTTTGGATTTGGTTTGCTCTTGTTTTTCTAGTTCTTTGAGGTGTATAATTAGGTTGTTTATTTGAAGCTTTTCTACTTTATTGATGTAGGCACTTGTTGCTATGAACTTTCCTCTTATTACTGTTTTTGCTGCATCTTACAGGTTTTGTTATGTTGTGCTTTCATTTTCATTTGTTTTGAGAAATTTTTTAATATCCTTCTTAATCTCTTCATTGACTCACTGGTCATTCAGGAGCATACTGTTTAATTTCCATGTGTTTGTATAGTTTGCATTGTCCCTCTTGTTATTCATTTCTAGTTTTGTGGTCAGAGAAAATACTTGGTATGATTTCAATTTTATTGAATTTTTAAAGACTGCTTTTATGGTCCAACATATGGTCTATCCTTGAGAATGATCCATGAGCAGAGGAGAAGAACGTGTATCTACAGCTGTTGGATGAAACATTCTTTAGGTATCTATTAGGTCCATTTGGTCTCTGATGCAGATTAAGTTCATTGTTTCTTTGTTGATTTTCTGTCCGGATGATCTGTCCAATGTGGAGAGTGAAGTGTTGAGGTCTCCAGTGATTGCTATATTGGGGACTTTCTCTTTCTCTCTCTTTTTCTTTTTTTGAGACAGAGTCTCACTCTGTTGCCCCAGCTGAGTGCAGTGGCATCATCATAGCTCACTGCAACCTCAAACTCCTGGACTGAAGAGATCCTCCTGCCTCAGCCTTCTGAGGAGCTGGGACTCCAGGCACATGCCACCATGCCTGGCTAATTTTTATATTTTTAGTAGAGACGGGGTCTCGCTCTTGTTCAGGCTGGACTTGAATTCCTGAGCTCAAGTGATCCTCCCGCCTTGGCCTTCCAGAGTGCTAGGATTACAGCCAGGAGCCACAGTGCTTGGCCTCTTTCTCTTTAGCTCTGACAATATTTGCTTTATATATCTGGGTGCTCCAGTGTTGTGTGCATATATATTTAGGATTGTTATATCCTCTTGCTGAATTGACCCCTTTATCATTATATAATGACCTTTTTTGTATCTTTTTACAGTTTTTGTCTTGAAATCTACTTCACCTGATAGAAATATAGCTATTCCTGCTCTTTTTCGGTTTCCATTTGCATGGAATATCTTTTTCCATCCCTTTATTTTCAGTCTATTTGTGTCTTTATAGGTGAAGTGGCTTTCTTGTAGACAACATATAGTTGCCTCTTGTTTTTTTTTTATCCATTCAGCCACTCTATTTCTTTTGATTGGAGAGTTTAGTCTGTTCACATTCAATGATATTATTGATAGGTAAGGACTTACTACTGCCATTTTGTTATGTGATTTCTGGTTGTTTTGTGTTCCTCTCTTTCTTTCTTAATTTCTTCCTGTCTTCCTTTGTTAAAGTGGTTTTCTCTGGTAGTGTGTTTTAATTTCTTGTTTTTTATTTTTTGTTATGTGTTATAGGTTTTCTGATTTGAGGTTACCATGGGGCTTGCAAAAAAACATTTTATAACCAATTATCTTAAACTTGTGATGACTCTGCTTACAAAGAAACAAATAAACAAGCAAAGAGAAATCTAAAAGAAATTCTACCCTTTAACTCCACCCTCCCCACTTTTTAACTTTTTGTCATTTCCAGCCATATCTTTTTATATTATCTACCTCTCAAAAAGTTGTTGTAGTTATTTTTGATAGGTTTGTCATTTATTGTTCCTACTCAAGATATAAGTGGTTTATATACCAAAATTACATCAATAGAGTATTCTGTATTTGTGTTCTTACTGTTACCAGTGAGTTGTGTACCTTCAGAAGATTTCTTACTGCACACTAATATTCTTTTCTTTCAGATTAAAGAACTCCCTTTAGCATTTCCTATAGGACAGATATGGTGTTGATGAAATCCCTGAACTTTTGTTTGTCTGGGAAAGTCTTTATTTCTCCTTCATGGTTGAAGGACATTTTTGCAGGATATAATATTCTAGGGTTAAGGTTTTTTTCCTTCAGAATTTTGAATATGTCATGCCACTCTCCCCTGGCCTATAACATTTCCACTGAGAAGTCTGCTGCCAGACTATTGGAGCTTCTTTGTATGTTATTTTTTTCTTTTTTCTTGCTTCCCTTAGGACCTTTTCTTTACCTGTGACCTTTGGGAGCTTGACAATTAAATGCCATGAGGTAGTCTTGTTTGGGTTAAATCTTCTTGGTGTTCTATGACCTTCTCTGTTATTATTTCTTTAAATAAGCTTTCCACCCCATTCTCTATCTCTTCTTTAAGGCCAATAACTCTTAGATTTGTCCTTTTGAGGCTATATTCTAGATCTTGTAGGTATGCTTCATTCTTTTTTTTCTTTTTTCTCATATGACCGTGTATTTTCAAATTAGCCTGTCATTAAACTCACTAATTCTCTCTTCTGCTTGGTCAATTCTGCTATTGAGAGACTCTGATGAATTTATCAGTTTGTCAATGGAATTCTTAAGCTTCAAAATTTCTGCTAGACTTTTTTTTTTATTATTTCAACCTTTTTGTTAAATTTTTCTGATAGGCTTCCGAATTCCTTCTCTGTGTTGTCTTGAAGTTCATTGACCTTCCTCAGGACAGCTATTTTGAATTCTTTGTCTGAAAGGTCACCTATCTCCATCATTCCAGGATTGGTCACTGGTATCTTATTTAGTTCACTTGGTGCGGTCATGTTTTCCTGGATGTTCTTGATGATTGTGGATGTTTGTCAATGTCTAGGCATTGAAGAATTTAGGTATGTATTTTAATTTTTACAGTCTGAGCTTGTTTGAACCTGTGCTTCTTGAGAAGGCTTTCCAGATATTCAAAGGGAATTGAATGTTGTGATCTAAGTCTTTGGTCACTACAGCCATATCAGCACTGGAGGTGCCCCAAACCCAGTAATGCTGTGACTCTTGCAGACTCCTGGTGTTACCACTTTGGCGGACCTGAGTAAGTTACAGGAGAATTCCCTGAATTACTAGGCAAAGTCTCTCACTCTATTCCCTCACTCTCTGTGCTGGGCTGCTGGAGGGGGAAGAGTGATGTGGACACTCCCTCGTGGCCACCAGCACCAAGTCACATCTGAAGCCAGCCCAGTCTAACGCAAAGCCCATGGTGACTGTTGCCTGGATACTGCTGATGTTTATTCAAAGCCTAAGGGCTCTTTAGTCAGCAGGTGGTGAATCCTGCCAGGACTAGGTCCTTCCCTTCAGAGCATTGTGTTTCCTTCTGGCCCAGGGTGAGCCCAGAAATGCCTCCAGGGACTAAAGCCTAGTCTCAGGGGCTTCAGGAGTCTGCTTGGTATTTCATTTTACTGTGGCTGAGCTGGTATCCAAGTTACAAAACAAAGTCCTCTGAATGCTTCCTTTTCCTTTCCCCAAGAGGAAGAAGACATCATTGAGTAGATCTATTTCTGAACTCTTTTTTGTTCCATTGATCTACATGTCTATCTTTACAAAAATTCCATAATGACTTAAATATTGTAGCTTTATAGTAAGTCTTGAATCAGATAGTGGACACTTTTTGACTTTGTTCTTCTTTTATTAAATTTGCTTTAGCAATTTCAGGCCATTTGCATTTTCTTATAAAATTTAGAGTCATCCTGCTAGTTTCTACAAAAAACTTTTCTTTTCCCCAAAACATCTGTATTTTGTCTTCAGTTTTGGCAGATAAGTATGCTGAATATAAAAGTCTAGGTTAACAGTGTTTTCTTTCAGTATTTTAAACCTGTCTGTCCATTGTCTTTTGGCATGCATATTTTCTGAGAAGTCTGCTGACATCATTATTTGTGTTCTGCTGTATTAAATGTCTTTTTTTTTTTTTTGGCTGCTTTTAAAATTTTCTTGTTTATCACTATTTTTTTTTTTTGCATTTTCACTATGATTTGCCTTGGTATGGTTTTCTATGTTTATTTTGTCTGAAGTTTGGTGAGCTCCTTGGATTTGTGGATTTACAGTTTTCATCAGATTTGGAATTTTTTGGCCATTATTTTTTCAAAACTTTTTCTCTCTCAATTTCTACTCATTTTTTCCTGTTGAAACTCTAATTAAATGTATGCTAGATTGGTTGATATTCCCTTCAGACTCACTAAAGTTTTGTTTTGCTCTGTTCATTTTTTATTCTTTTTTTCTTCTATAGTTTAGTTAGAATAGTTTTTATTGCTTATGTCTGCAAGTTCATTTTTTTTGCAATGTTTTATCTGCTCTTAATAATATCCAGTGTACTTATCAATATATATCCCTATAAGTTCATTTGATTCTTTTCTATATTTTCCACTTTTATTTTCATCATGTTTATGGTTTTCTTTACATCCTTGAATATATGAAGTATATGTTTAACAGTGTTTTTAAGTCCTCTCTAAAAATTTAATTATTTCTATTGTTTCTGGATCATTTTCTATTGGTTGAATTTCCCCTTAGTTATAGGTGATATTTTTCTGCACTTTTTTTTGCATGCTTGTAATTTTTTATTGGAGTCCAGTCATTATAAATTTTATGTTTGTTAATGCTGGGCTTTGTTGTATATCTTTAAAGCCTGTTGAATTTTTTCTGTATGTGGTTAAATTAATTGCATATCAGTTATATCATTTCCAGCCTTGCTTTTAAGTTTTGTTAGGGCATGTCCAGAGCAGCCTTTACTCTATTGATCATTTAGCATCACCATTCGACCACCACCTTTCTGAAGACTCTATTCAGTTCTCTGTGCATTATGAGATCTCTCCACTATGCTGGTTTGGAATTTGAATATAAACTCTTCCTAGCTATGTGTGAGCTGTGGAAATTATTTGGCCTATTGCTTTCCAAAGTTTCATCCCACACATGTACAGATTATTTTTCAGCAAAGACTGGAGGGCATCCTTCCGAAGTTCTCTGGAGCCCCCTGAACAGCTCTACCTACTCTCTTCTGCAAATGCTAACCACCTTGATCTGTCTATCTTTGTTTCCTCAACTCAGTAAGAAAAAGACAGCTGGATCCCTGCCCCCCTATTTGGGTTTCCCCTCCCTGTCCTGCAGCCAGGAACCTCTCTTCAGACAGCTATCTGGATTAATTTTAGGACTAACCTCATTTGTTTCCTTTCTTTCACAGATCATAGTCCTATGCTATCTGCTATCCAAGTCTGAATACCATTATTTCACATATTTTATCTGATTTTCACTTGTTTACAAAGACATGGCATTTCCCATAGCAGTTAATTCTTCACTGGCAGAAGGGAAAGCCCTAGACTTAACAAAGAAAGCAACTGATGCACAAATATATCCCTTATTTAAAAAGGCATATAATACTGGTTAAGTGAAACTCTCTCTAGATTTCTCCACCTTTCCCCTATCCTATGTCATCTCTACCCTATATCAGTCCTTTCTGTAGAGGCAACTGTTATCAGTTTAGTGTTTATTTATTTTTCTGAACTCATTCAATAAATTTACAAATTTATATGTGTATTTATAAGAATATATCTATGGTTTCATGTTTTTTGAGATTCAAACATTTTTGCGTAAATGAAATTTGTATAACTTGTTATTTTTACTTAGTGTATGTCTTGGCTATATAGCTATATGAGTTTAAATAGATATACCTTAATTTTTTAAACTGTTGCACAGTATATTCACATGGATATGGATACAGACATATGCTATATAGTATATAACATTTCCATATGAATATATTTTAATTTATTTAAGAATTTCCTCCCTTTAGACTTTTTATCTTTCTGACCAATAAGTAGTTATGGATTACTAAAGGACTTGACTAAAAAAAATACAAAATATTATGAGCAATATTATACATTCAGAGTGATGATTAAATATGTCAATTTAAATAATAACAATATTAAAGCAAACATACTCTCTACCTAGGTTATGAAATAAAACATTACTTGTTTTCTAGAAATTTCCTTCATGCTCTTTTCCTATATAAGCCCCCTCTACCTCTCAAACTTAACTACATACTATTCTACTGTGATAATGATTTCCCTTATTTACTTTTTACTATAACCACTACTATATGTATCATTACATTGCATTGCATTCCCTTTTCCTTTTGATCTTAATAAAAATAGACTATTAGTGTAAATATTCTTTTATCACTTTCTTCTCTCAGTTATGTTTGTGAAATTCATTGACACATGTTATTGATGTGTACTCAGTTTTATTGTGTTCTATTACTTCACTCTATAAATATAGCACAATTTGTTTTTTTCCCTTCTACTGTTGATGTACATTTGGGTTGTGTCCAGTTTTTGGTAATGCTGCAATGAACAACTGGTACAAATCTTCTAGGGCAAGAGTTTCTCTGGTGTAAATATCTAGAATTGCTTGGTCATAATGAATGCATGTATTCAATTTTTCTAGGTACTGCCAATTTTTTTCCAAAATAGTTGTATAATATTGACCTCCACCAGCAGTTATGAACTTTGATATTGTATCCACACCCTCACCAACATTTGGCATTGTCAAATATTTTTTTCAAATCTGGTACAAGTATAATGATAGCTCAGTGTGCTTTTAATTTGCATTTCTTTGATTACTAGTGAGGTTAAGCACCTTTTCATGTTTATGACTATTCAAATTTTCTCTTTTAAATTTCAAGTGTTTTGTCCATTTTTTCTTATTTTCCTTCCCCTTCCTTCCTTCCTTCTGCTCTTTTTCTTTGTCTCTTTTTCTTTTTTTAGTTTAGCAATTTGCAGGAATTATGCTATAATTTAGATTGCCATTCTATTATGATTATATAAGTTACAAATATTTTCTATCAGTTGGAGCTTATGATGTCTTTTGATGGGCAAAAGTTCTTAATTTTTATATAGTCAAATTTATTCATTTTATTTATTATAGGGTTTTCTTTTTGTGTCTTGTTTAAAAAATCCTTCTATACGCCATTTATTTATTTATTTGCCTTTCACATATAGGTGTTTAGGATTAAACACCTGGAGTTGATTTTTATGTAAAAATAGGTAAAGGTAAATTTTTATTTTTCTCTAAAATAAAAATTATCCCAGTGCAATTTTTTTTGATATTTTGTTCTTTTTCCACTGAACTACAGTGCCAACTTAATTATACACCAGTTGTCCTGATGGGTATTGTTTAGTTTTGTGGCTATTTTATTTGATTTTCTATTTTTCCATCTCTGAGCATGTACCATACTGATTTAATCATAGTAACTTTATAATAATTTTTAATAATTAGTAGGACAAGGCCCCCAGTTTTCTTCTTCATGTTTATTTTGTCCAGTTATAGCCAATACTTAATACTTTAATATGTATTTTACAAACAGCTTTCAAGTTTTAAAACACACTCAAATGCACATATACACACAGGCTTTTTCTTCTCTTTCTCT
The DNA here is from genome assembly GCF_041146395.1 of Eulemur rufifrons. Classification (NCBI taxonomy): domain Eukaryota; kingdom Metazoa; phylum Chordata; class Mammalia; order Primates; family Lemuridae; genus Eulemur; species Eulemur rufifrons. The sequence goes on from NC_091001.1 coordinate 62,576,354, forward strand.
CTACCTCTCTCCATCCTTTCCTCTCTCACACACCAACTGCTGATATTTTGATTTTTATTGTATTGAATCAAAAGATCAATTTAGGGAGAATGGACATCTTTATTACACTAAGTCTTCTGATAATTATATATAGTCTACATTTCTATTTATTTACATTAAAAATATCTTTTAAAGCAGTTTTGTTATTTTCCATATAGAGATTTTTTATTCTCTTGTTATATTTATTCCTAGATAATCCATATTTTATAATGATATTTAAAAAATTTCACCTTCTAGGTAATTATTGCTGGTATTCAAAATGCAGTTTTTTATGTAATTTGCATCAAATATTCTTGGTAAACTCTCTTCTAATTATTTATCTGAACAACAGTTTTATTTCCTTTTTCCAAATCCTTATGCTTTTTATTTCTTTACTGCACTATCTAGGTCATCCAGTACATTGTTGAATAAAATTGGTGATAGTGGATATTTTTTTCTTATCTATAATCTCAAAGGAAATACTTTCAATATTTCACTCTTAAGAATAGGCCTTAATATCATATTATATATTTTATATCCATATTAATTATATGTTTAAGTATTTTTGAAATTATTTTCAAAATAATTTATTTTCAAAAATAAGTTAAGAAAGTGCTCCACTTCTATTTTACTACAATTTTTATTTTAAATCATTAAAGGGTTTCAAACACCATCAAATGCTTTCTTATGCAGTTATTATGATAAATCATATGATTTTTCTCTTTTAATCTCTTAATTTTGTGTTAACTAATGTTTTTAATGTTAAACCAAACTAAGTCATGATGTATCATCCTTTTTATACCCTGTTTTAGTTTATTTTCCAATAGTTTCTTTAGTGATGCCTAAATATCACTTCTTTTCTTGAATGGTTCTTTCATATTTTGGTATGAAAATTGTGTTATACTTCTGGTTTTTGCTCAGGATGTAGAAAAAGTGAGAAAGCATATGAAAAGGCAAGAAAAACCATATGCCTCCAAAAGACAAAGCAATCATCAGATCCAAAATCAGATATGACATGAATATTGGAATTATCTGACAGGGATTTAAAATAAGTATAAATAATATTTTAAAGGATCTAATAGAAAAGGTAGACAACATACAAGATCAGAGGAATAATTTCAGCAGGGAGATGGAGGCTACAGAAAATATCAAATGGAAATATTAGAAATGTAGAATGTAGTAACAGAAATGAAGAATGCCTTTGTCAGGCTCATCAATAGATTTGACTTAGCTGAGGAAAGGCGCAGTGAATTTAAAGCAAGGTCTATAGAAATTACCCAGACTAAAACACAGGTTTGTAAAAACAAAACAAAAACCAGAACAGGCTATCCAAGAATTCTGGTTTAATATCAAACATTCTAACATATGTATATTTGCAATCCTACAATCAAAAGAAGAGGGGAGGGGTAGGAGAGGAAGAAGAAGGAGGAGGAAGAAGAAGGAAGAGGAAGAAGGAAGAGGATAAAGGAAGAGGAAGAGGATAAGGAGAACTACTTGAAAGAATAAAGATTATGCTAGCTTTGTAGACTGAGTTAAGGACTGGTAATAAAATGACCTTTGTCCCCCCAAATTCATGTATTGAAGCCCTAACCCTCAATACCGCATAATGTGACTATATTTGGAGATAAGGCCTTTAAAGAATTAAGTTAAATTGAGGCTGTTAGGGTGGGTCTAATCCAATCTGACTGGTGTCCTTACAAGTAGAGGAATGAAGACACACACAGAGAGACAGGGGCACATGAGGGACAGAACGAAGATATGTGAAGAGACAAGAAGGAAGCCATCTATCTTCAAGCCAAGGAGAGAGGCTGCAAGAGAAACCCATTCTGCTGGCACTTTGAGCTCAGACTTCTCACCTCCAGAACAGTGGAAAACAAAATTCTTTTGTTTAAGCCACTTGGTCTGTATTATTCTGTTATGGTGGTCCCAGCAAACTAATATAGGGAGTGTTCTGAAGGGTCTTGTTTTTCAGAAAATTTTTAATGACTCTGAATCTCTTTTCATTCTCCCTATGTGGAGTGCCATCTTCTCAATTACCTTTGTTAAATGAATGAAGCTCTACAAACCCTGGTTTATAACTGGCTAGCTCCTCTTGATTTTCAGAGCTAAAGACTGTTCTAGAGGACATAGACTGAAAACTCAAATGTTTAAATGGACTGGTCAGTAAATGTACATGATTGAAGAAGGCAGAGAGTATAAAACACTTGATATTCTCTTGGTATACCTTCCCACTTTTGATAAAGACGTAGGTGCAGGGAAATAGTTCTCTGCTATGAGAAAAACAACAGCAGAATCCTGACGGTGAGTGGAAACTGGCACGGCACCTCAGTGTCAGGGAAGCGACACGGCATGGTGGCACCTGACAAACTGGGTGGCCCATACCTTGTCTAAAGGGGGCAGTTACTGTTAGCCCAGCTGACTGTTGCCACATGGAGTTATAAGCCTAGGTTTCATAGACATACCCGTTTTTCAAGAGAAGTCTGGAATCAGAGTATATATGTGAAATCTCTCATTTTGAATATGGTAGCAACTAATTTATTTTTTTAAAAAAGAACAGTAGGAGCAAGAAAACATAGGTGAAACAAATATGAACTGTGTGTTTGCTAGTTTTTCTGTAAGCAGAGTTGTTATTTTCATACAGAGCTTTTGCAATTGCTTCATGTAATCAGAGCACAACTGCAAAGACCAAGGCTTAGATATAGCAGAAAAAAGAGTGAGATGTTATTAATCATACGGTATTGTTTGAATTAAAAATGCTTATATGCCCCCCAAGCATTTTTTGTATATATTGCTTACATTTATTTCAATTAGTGGATGATTTGGTTCAGAAAGTTGAATCTCAATTTCTTTTTCACAAAAAAAGTGCAAAATTAGGAGTAATAGGTTTAGGGGAGAGACTATGCCCCATTTGGGCATTGTAAGCTGGAAACAACCTTATTTTCATTTAAGTAAGCAAAACTTTGGTTTTCTTTAAGCAACATAGCAAGAGAGGTGGTCATTTTCCAAGTGTGAAACATTAACCTAGCAGGGCTTAGGGGACAAATATCAAAGTTAACATGTGGGTTACATTTGCATGTTTTCTTTCATCACTGTCCTAAGAACTGTAACTAATTTTCAACTGTATGTTAAAGCCTGTCTATGTGTGTAAGAGCAAGACTTCGGCAAGTTTGTTAATGCTTCCTTCAGTTTTGCTCTAGAATTGGGGGAACTGTTTACAAAAGGTATGAAACCGCGAGAGGTCTCAATCTCTTTGTGTAAATGTCTTGATAAATTGCACAGGATCTGGTATACTGAGAATAGGAAGTAATTATTATTAGTTCTATAAAAAAGTTTTACCAGAAGCACATGTGTGTGCACGTTTGTATGTATGGGCAGAGACAGGAGAGAAGAAAGACTGGCATCTAGTACTTAACCTATTTTTATACTTAAAGTGGGTTTTTATAGACAACATACCATTGTGTATTGTTTTGTGTTCACTGCAACTGTCTCTGTCTTTTAAAAGATATTTAGATCATTCACATTTAAAGTGATTATTGATACAGTTGGATTAATATCTACTGTATTTCTGTTTTCTGTTCATTACATCTTATCTTTCTTTTCCCCAGTTTATCTGCTTTCTTTGGTTTTAATTGAGAATTTCATATGATTTCATTTTATGTACTTTTTTTGAATATCAAGGATACTTCTTTTTAAACAAGCTTTTATGCTGACTTAGAGTTTGCAATATAGTTTTTTACTAATTTAAGTCCACTTTCAAATAACACTATCTCACTTCATGTGTAGTGGACATGTCTCATAACAGCATTTTAAATTCCTGGGATGTAGACTTTATTATTCATTTATTTAACAAATAAATGTGGGACACATTCTATAGGACAGGTACTGTGCTAGTTTCTAAGGGTACATTGTACCATTGTCACAGTTGTCACCATTGTCACAGTCTGTCTTTGTGAGATTTATTCTTCAATGGGGAGACTGACATCAATGAAATGATCACACAGGTACAGGTTTACAAATGCTCGTCAGTTTTATGAAGCCCTAATGCAGGACTGTGAGCATGAGGGCAACTTTAGAATCTCCTCCTCTGGGAAGCTTCTCATTTCACTGGGTTCATGTCTCTGTAGCCACTGGCTTTTTTGAAGATATGAGATTGTATGAGATATGAGATTGTATCCGTTTCTGAAGTTCTATGATTCTGAGTGACGTCACTAGGAGAAAAGGGAGTCTGTTTTGTTAAAAGAATTAGCCAGTCCCCTGGAACACAGAGCCTAGCTTGCTGTGCCTCAGCACGTGGTTCCCTGGCCCTGGGGATTTTAGCAAAGGCCTTGGCCATGTTCTAGAGCTAAAGAGTTCCCCGATGTAGCTGTTCACTCACAGCATTGAGCAGACAAAGAAATGATGATTCTGCAAATCAAAGGTGCTGTTTTTCAGAAGCTCCTAGCCTCTTACTTCCTCCCTCAAACAGAACTTTGAGAGGCACTGGGCATTAAGACATTATTGCCATTCAGCTACCACTTGTTACTAACTTTCCGCAAGTCTTCTCTGTGTTGGACTTATGTTAATGTTCCTAAGAAAGGCAAGCCAGTGACTGAGCTTGCTTGGTAACAGCCTTAGGTGGGGGGAATAGAGCCAGGCAGAGCTGGTGTGAAATGAGCCCCTGACATTTGCTGGCTCTGGGACCTTGGGAAAACTTCTTAACCTTCTTGATACTCACTTTTCTCCTTTGTAAAATGGAGATATTGAGCACCATGTACAATCAGGTACAATAGTACCCCGGAGTTGTGGGGAGGATCAAGTGAGATAATGTGTAGGACATAGAAAACATGAATTATAATTCTCGTTGAAGAGAAGGTTGCCATGGGGGTGGTTGCAGCTTTGTGAGTTGCACATGGGCTCTGGGGCAGGGGGCAGTTTCTGAGATGTCCCCCCTTTCCCGTTCTCACCACAGTCCTGAGGCATGTTACTCCTAGTCTGTACTACAGGGATATCCCTCTGCCTTCCCTTGCTCCCCAGTCAGAAGCCTGGGGTGACTTCCGATCATCACAATTATCCTGCTCTTGAAAAAGAAGCATACTCTAAAATTTTCTGGGGACCTGTTGAATAGGTAAATGCTTTCTTCACCAGGGGTTTTAAAGCTAGCATTCAAGGGCTTTAGGCTGTCTGTGACTCCAGGAAGTGGTCAGCCAAAATTTCATGTGAAAGAGCATTTTTCTGAGGAGGGGTCAACATTTTCCACAGTTTCTCAAAGGCAGCTGTATCCCAGAAACTGAGGGTCACCATTCTGGATGACACAGTAAGTTCCTTTTATGATAAAAGTGAATATTGTATGTTAAAAATCATACCTCGTGGGAAGAGCAGAAGTCTAAGAAGATCATGTTGGTGAGGCCCAGAAACTAGGAGGTGATGTGGGAGGCAGGCTATTCAGTGGCCCAAGTGTTTGTGAGTGGCCTCTGTTGTCCTCTAGTGTGACTGGAAAGTCATTCTTTCAGTCAAGAACAATTGAGGTCTATCACACTCTAAATGCAAATTATTGGGTGGCGACTTCCTAGGACAGCATGGAAAGAGGTGATTTTTTCCTGGACTTAGAGCTACAAGGAAGCTTAAAAATCACCTAGTCTCTTTCAACTGACACAAAGAAAGCCTCAAGGGGTTGAGTGACTTGCCCAATGAACCAAGGGCTATGTATGGCTGGAGTCTGCCTCTCCTGACCTTAGCCTTCCCCCTTCCTTTCCTGAGCAAATCCTTGTAATCTTTAGCTCCTATAGACACACAGATCATAACTAGTTGGCTATCTGGGAAAATGCCCTGAAGTCTTGAAGAAAACCTAGGAATACTATAGTGCTTCTCTGGTAGCCCGTATGTTGGAACCCTGTTTTTAATCAATACAATTGGAACTGCTGGAATTTAGAATATATCTTGTTTTTCTCATGATCAGACTTCCTGACTTGGTTTAAACAGTTAACAATTCTAAGACTTTAAAAATTTTTATTTTTTTCTGACTATAAAAACAACTTGGGAAGAAAAAAATTACCTATAACCTCATAATGAAGGGGTCACCCCTATTCATATCTTGGAATGTTCACATTTGATTTTCTTTGTGTGTGTCTCTCTCCTCCTATGGTCTCTCCCTCTGATGGAGATTTGCATCATATTGTATCAATGGCGTTGTGTCCTAGTTTTTTCATTTATCATTATATCATGAAATATCTTCCATGCCATTAAAAAAAACTTTTAAAAATGTCACATTTAATGGTCACTGAGATGCTATTGCATGGCTGTACCTTGATCCCAGATTAATTTAAACTTGACTCTGCATCTGAACATGTGTATCTGTGGATATTCTAAATAGTGCTGTGATGAACATCTGCACACATAAATCTTTGTTCATGCTTATTATTTCCTTGGGGTAGATCACTGGAAGTTGAGCTACTCGGGCAAGAGGCATGACCTTTTCCAAATCTCTCGGTATCTACTGTCAAATTTAGAGACATTTTAAATGTGAAGAAAAGGTCAATGGAAAAGGCTCTCCTCAAACTTCTTTTATGAGGCAGATTTACTAAACTTGCTGACCCAAACCAGATTTTTTTTTTTTTATAACTTTAACACATCTGAAACTTGATAATTACCAAAAAGGATGCTATGTTTATGGTAGATGCTCAGTGAGATAGTTTCTCATACATTCAAAAAGCAATTGTGGGGCACTTATTGTGCGCTGAACACTGAGAGTAGTTGAGGATAAACAGATGACGGGAACAAACAACCAGGAAATGATGATGTGTTTGAATGCTATTGCTGACTGAGTGGAAACTTTAGCTTCTAGGCATCCTCTGTGCCTCAAGTGAGGTTTCAGAGGCTGTTAGGGTGAATGATTGTGTTTATTTGCACAGTTTATTCCTTTGAGCACTTTCTCATTTTTTCTTGACCCTCCCTCAATTTTAAAGAAGTTACGTATGATCTCTCTCTTCCTCCTTCCAAGCAATTTTCCCCACTGAAGAACTACTTGCTGAGAACAATATGAAAATACTTAGTTTAGTAAGAGATGTTTGGAAAAAAATTATAATTGGCCCTGTTTTCCAGAAAGACAAGCTGCTGAACCTCTCTCATGTCTCTCTGCTTTCAACAAGGGCCCTGAAGTTCTAGAAGGAGGAATGTCACACTACTGGGTGCAATAATTGGGTCTCCTGCATTCACTTTGCTCCCTACATAAGTCAGGAAGCATCTGGTAACTAGTCCTTTCCTCCCCTTATGCACCCTCCCCTCCCTCCCGTTTCCCTTCTCTTCCTGTCTCATGGTACATATATCAGTTGGATGGAAAAGGGCAATTATCTGCATGCACATGACTACAATAACTAGCGATAAAAGTCATCTAAAACGTGATGACTGTTGAACAACTAACTCAACTTCTTTCCAATAACACCAGCCACAATCTATGTTTAATAAGGTTAATGTTTTCATACTGTTATTGTCTGAGGCAAAGAATACCAAAGACAAAACAAAGAGCAGCCTGACCATGATTTTCAGAAATGATTGAACTGATTTAGCATGGAAGTTCAGGGTAATGGCCAAGCAAGTGTTGTTTGGATTACATGAACCTCATTTTTTGAGTTTAGGTACCCTGTCCAGTCTGTGAAACCCAAAATCTGTTGAAGAGAGCTGCAAGTTTTATTTTTTTATGTATATTTTTTAGTTAGCTTATCTAAAGAGAAAGCAAGCATGTGCCTTTAATTATTTTATCTTTCTGTGTATCCTTTTGCTAGAATCCCAGTTTTACTGAATATTTAGAATGTCTTTGCTTTAAAAGCAGAAACTTGTTTGAATAAGGACTAATTTTTCAACATGTAGACAAATATTTGAATAACTGGTGGAAATAATAAATTACTAGCAGAAAGTGATTTCATTGCTCTTAAAAGCAAAAAAGCACCCTTGGGAATTTTGCAGAAATGACTCAATTTTCATATCACCCCCTGTGGTAGCTATTTGATCTCACTCAGGGGTGGACCAGGATGCAAGTTTATTTTTAATAAGAGAGCACCTACATATTTTCTCTGGGAAAACAAGCAGAGGAGTGGATTTTGGGGGAAATCAACCAAGATCTCCAAAAGCAATGATCACGTTCTAGTTCTTTCCTTCAAACAAAATTTGCTTATAGAAACTGCCTTGAAAGACTGTGTTGTTCTTTCCAAGGACTTTAATGAGTGCTCATTATTTTGACCATTTGCACTTTCCTCTTTCTCAGATTCCAACTGCATAATCCAATTATAGTTTGTGGATCTGGTTGGAAAACAATCTGACAGGGGAATTCAGATTTTGAGCTACGTCGGTTTGGGGGACAAAGAACCATTGCTGGATGCAGAATGATGTTAGGAAGTGAACCTCTGGAGTCAGACTGTCCAGTTTAACCTTGATTTAGTCCATACCAGCTTTGGATTGGAGGACAGTGATTTAATCACTTTTTGCTTATGCTCTCTGGGCCTCCACTACTCACTGGTATGAGTGTCTGTCCACAAAGTAACAGAGAGGATGAAATGAAATAATTGCATGTGAAGTGCTTGGCATATAGCAACTGATGAGTATAGGTTAACTGATACGACTACATTAAAAACATGAAAATGATCACTTTCCTGTTTCAGGGTTGGTAGAATAGCACTCAGGGGATGGAACCAATACATTTGCAATCCACATGTGGCTTTTTCTCTAACCTCATGCACATGCGAACCACTCCTCACATGCATTACTGAATTTTCTTGCTCTGGTGCACAGACATTTGTACCATGTTGCCTCTAGAGTAGGTTAAAAAGTTTATATTCTCTTTTAAGATGTTTTCCTTTTATCTGCCCAGTGATAATCATTTTCTGTACTCTATCTACGACATCATATTCCAAATATGTTAGTGTCTAGTGTTTCTGGCATCAAGCCGATGTCGCTGGCCTGAAGTTTCTAAAATGAAAACACAGATTTCACAAAATCTTACTAAAAGGTTGGGCATGAGATGTGTATACCAAATATAAAGTACACAAACATGGGCATCCTAAAACACATGCCACCCCACCACTTCGATGAAGTCTAAGTTCCCTTGCATTTTCTGGCATTGAAGCCCTTTGGACTGGCACCCAAACCTATCATGTTTCTTCACCTGGGGTCTCTGGACCTCATTCCCCTTTGGGTTTCATGATTCCTTCCAAATATCTGGAATTAAGTGCAAATTTTTCCTTGTTTAGGCATTTTTCTAGTAAGACTTGCTTGGATTTCATTAGATTCTCTACATGGCCGCTGACCTAAAAAAGGTTAAACATTGTGGTCTTACCTGAAACTTCCTTCTGTTCTTCTCACGCCCACATCCCACCGTGGCCTGCAGTAACGTGCCCTTCTCTACCCCAGGATCTTTTCTCACAATACTTAACACTTCTTGTTTTTTAAAACGCTTGTCCCTCCTGCTACATGAGCATTTTACACCATCATTTGTTCTGTGACTGCTTCCACAATATTTGGTTTATCCTCTTATCACCTGAATAATTATCGAATATTTTTTCCTTCAAGTCAACCATTTTATTCACTTAAATATATTTTAGAAGGAAACAAGTGGCTAGATAATAAAAGAAGATGAGTATGGAAGTTGGAGATGACTATGGCCTCAGAGAGAAAATATTTCTATCACAGCAGAAATAAAAAGCAAAGACGGGGGATGTCAGGGCAGCGGGGGAGGGCTGGGTCTGGGAATCTCTGTCCCCAGGGCTGAGAGCAAGAATCATCGGGAAGACAGCGGGAACTGGGGATGGGCTGCCAGATGGGGGGTGGGGTCTGGCTGATGTGGGAAAGGCACTTACCCTTGTGTAAAAGAGAAAAGGTGCACAGGGTCAGAGTGGGAAGGAGGGGAGCTAGGAAACAGGGTTTCAGACACTGACACAGGGGCTTGGGTGCAAGACAGTGCATGGGGTGAGGCTGCAAATGTGGAAGGAGCTTTGGAAGCCGAAAGAAAGAGGGAGGCTGAAGAGTGGTCACGGAGATGGGTTAGTGTGGAGGCTGGAGGTGCCACAGGATGGAGGCTAAGATCAAAGAGGGTTGCGTTTTATGGAAGACGGTGTGGAGAGGGACTGCAGGATGTCCCAGAATGAGGCGCTGGAGGAGCCACCTTGAAATGGGCAGGGGCAGCATGAGTGTGTGTGTGTGTGTGTGTGTGTGTGTCTCACGGGAGTGGGTATGAAGGGTAAGAAATCAGAACTTAATATGGAAAACTACTGCCTGATTGTTCTTCAGTCTGGCACAGAAATCTGAAGTGCCGACCCCACCACTGGCAAAGAGAGAGAAACTCTATGAATAGTGCTTGAAAGTGCCACTGAAGAGGCACTCAGCCTACCCGGGCAGTCTTTGGGGGGCTAGGACAGAGGTTCTCAAATGTTGGGGTGCATGGAGATTCCCTGGAGGACTCATTTCAATAGAGACTGCTAGGCCTACACCCAGAGTTTCTGCCTCGGCAGGCCTGGGGACAGAGCCCGAGAATTTGCAATTCTAACAGGTCCCGGGGTGGTGCTGATGCTGCTGGCCTGGGCAGCTTTGAGAACCACTTGGCTAGGAAAACTGGGCTGTGCCTTTCAGAGACTGATCAAAGTGCTCTTAGGTTCCCTTTGAACAATAAATCACTGCAATATGAAATGGAGTAAGTGAACATGCTCTTTTAACTCTATAAACTTACAGACCAATATAAAACATTTTAAATGTGAAGTGGAAACATTTAAAATTGTTATTGATTCTCAACAATGCAGTAGTTCAATAAAGACAAGAATCATGTTTTCAGTACCCCCCAACCCTTGGTTTTCTGCTTTACTGTGGATTCTCAGTTTTGCTTTCCTCTGATATGCTCTTAGTTCAGGTTTAGTCTATGGGGGCTCCTCTGTGGCATGAGGGAAGGGAGAATGAAGGGGAAGGCCAAGGAGGTTTTCTTTACCAGCCTGGGACTCAGCACAATTTTATAAGGATGTGATATGCATGATCCTGCCTTCCAGCCGGTCAAGGGCAGGGCGGCCAGGGGTGGAGGAGGAATCTGCGGGTGCTGAACCAGGGTGCTCTTGTGGTCTGGCAGCTGAAGAGTAGGGTGTCTGTGACACCATTCTTCTCTCTTCCCTCTGTCCACTGTAGTGGCTACAGTCATTTTCCTGGGTCTAGGTCTGAGCTTGGGGTGCTGGGAGGACACTTTGGGGGAAGGCTAGGACGTATTTCCAGAGCTCAGAAAGAGCAGATTTGACTGTGTGTCAGAAACCACTGGAACTCCTTGCGCATTTCTCATGATAAATCCACTCAGTGTGCACACGCTGATAGATGCTGGCAGAGTAAACAAGATGCTTTTAGATATTAGCATACCTTTCACACTTTTCCTTGTTCAGACTGGACAGTTGTCCTTGCTCTTGATAAAGGATTCCAGGAATTGAGGCAATGAATAAGAGAGTTGTTTAATCATGAGAAGGGAAACAGTCCAATCAGTAACTAATAGAAATAAACAGCAGGATGATGGATATTGACTTCTTAGCGCTTCTTGTTTTGAGCCATCAGTTACTTGTGTATGTTGTTTGTTGCAGCTATCCATATCTGATGCTTCTGCTGTAGAAAAGGGAAAAAAAGAGATAATTAAGGCAAATCAGAATCAGAGACTGAGTGCTGGGGGGAAAGCTGCCGGAGGAAATACAGGATACCCAGTTACCTTTGAATTTTAGATAGTGAATAAGTTGCTGTATGGGACATACTTACACTTTTGAAATATACATTTAGCTGGGCATGCTATATTTTCATTTGCTCAATCTGGCAACTCGACTTAAGGGGGACTTTTCAGTTTTGGAAGAAGGCTCAACCTGCCAGCCTGAGTTACCACTTGTCCTGCTTCATGTCATCCACAATGTTGACAGCCTCTTAGTAGAAAGACGCAAATTCACAAGTGATATTTATGAATTCATGTTGACCTTAAGAATTTAGATTCACAATCTTAGAGGAAGAAAAAAAAAAAATCAAGGCCAGTATTGACAGAGAGACAAAAGGGGCCCTTTTTGTCCTTTTTATGACGGTCAGCTAATACTGTCGGTTGGACACAAGCTATAACAGTTGAGCAACAGACAAGCTACCTTTGGAGTAGCTGTGCTGCATTCAACACCTCTTTGAAAAATAATTATAATCTGTTGGGTGGAAATATCAATTTAAAGGTCAAGTGCTTTCATAAAAAAGGTGATTATTCAGTATTTCCTACTTTGAACCAAAGCACACACCAGGATTCACAGTATCACTGTCTCTTGCACAGCACATATATGCTGAGAAATGGATCGCTTAATTATATGATTATCTGTCTTCAGGGAGGATATGTGAGCATGAATGGGAGCCGCCAAGAGAGGTACATTGCTTTCCTTGTGATCCTTAATCTATATCTATAGCCATTACAGGTTACAAGTTGACTTTTAAAACAAATATCTAAAATATAAATTACTTTTACAACGCAAAGTGGGCGTTTTGGTGTAAAAGAGCTCCTTCAGCTGAAAAATGGACACGTTACCTGACTGGGGCTCCAGGCTAACATCACTCCTTTCCCCTTTCTCTGATTTTTAGCAATCAGCCAGTCTCGAAGAGGGGGTGGGGGAAGACCCAACTTCCTAATGAACCAGGGTCGGGGGCACAAAGAGGGGAAAGGCCATGAAGTTAACCTTGGTAAGTGATTCACTGAGTGTAATAACAGAAAGGAAGACCACTTTGCAGTGAATCAGAATTCTGGGAAAATCTCACAGAGATTCCAGGCGCTGTGAGAGCCAAAAGATTGGAGAGGTTAAGCCTAGGTAGCCAAACACCATTAATCTCGGTGTGTTTCCTCAGTCTTCTGAGGTTCACTGTTGAGAGGGGATGCAACGTGCAGGAGAAGATGAAGGCTGTAATGCTGGTATGAGCTAAAAATAGCAGGGAAGTTGGGTCCAGCTGCAGCGGCACGTGAGGGAGGTGGTGAAGCTGCAACTAGCAGCAAATGGTCCTTCCTTCCCGGGCTCTGTTCTAAATGACACCTTGGGCAAACTATTCCAATGGCCTCCTGATTTGGGGACTAGTTTAGCATTAACTCTATATTTTAGTACAAGAAATAGTGAGGCAGTTGCAGAGGATAGAAAAAGAGAAGCAAAACACGGGGCAACTTTATAAAGGTTACATTATGTCCCTTGACCAAGGGGTTCCAACTGGATGTTCAGTCCTGAAGATCAGTGTATTGCTTCTGCTTCCGAGGGTATCAAATGACTTGAACGTCACGCACAGGGTCCTTTCCTAATATGTAACACTGACTCTCCCGTGCCCCCCATCCTGTTCTTGATGAAATGCAAATATATGCATGTGTATCCATACGTCAGATTCATCCAATTAATTCCTTATCCTCATGAACTTATTTTTACAAATGCAAAATTTTTGGAAGAGATAAAATTTGCCAAGGAGCAGGAAAATCTCATCACAAAGCTGAAAATATTTTTGCAATCCAAAGATGAGAGCCAGAGACACTAGAATAATTCATTTTGTGAAGATTGCCAAGAAAAGCTTGTTTTGAAATCCCTGTGCCCTAGATGACATCATGCCAGGTGAGGCATCCACCTTTGGAAACAATAGATAAGACATTTACTCTTCTCGAACTCTCCTGCCTGGTTTCAAAGGGCCTTTTATTTTTTTTTGCCTCTCTTGGCTCCGAGTGGCGGCAACACATGGTAAATCTTTAACTTCAAGTGTCCTTCTGTGGTGACCAACTAAAATATTAGCAAAATAAATGTTTTATGGGAAAATGTTGGCAGGAACTCCAACAGAAACAGGTGGTATTGGGTTATTTCAATATAATGTAATGATACAGCCAGGTTTCCATCTGGACAGCATGTGGTTGGGTCTGCTCAGAGAGTATCAAAGAGTGTGAGTATGCACTGGGGAAACCCGCGGTGCACAAGTGCGCAGCTAGATGGCTACTTTACAAAATAATAGTCTGGGTTTCAGGTCCTCTGGGTTAAATATTTTTACTGTCAAAATCTGAATTTCTTCATAAAATATTAAAGGCGAAGCAAACCTCTGACATGCAATACTGAGCGGTGTAATTATAAGGCAGTTCCCGGAAACCAAAGAGAGCATGCATTAAAGCGAGGCGTTTATTATAAAAGAGTTCATTACCCTTGGAAGCGAAGACATGTTTTAGAGGGAGCCTCAGAACAGAGAAGCTTTTTTAGCAATGCTTACTATACTGTGAAAAAAGGCTGAGCCTTGTTGGTAAGAATACAATTAGAAAATAAAGAGAGAATGGGATTAGTTGACTGCTAAAGGCCTGATTGTGATCCAAAGCTAAAGAGATGTATCCTTAATTTACCACCAGGGAAGTGTCTTTCTCCCTCTTCCATAAAATTCCTGCTTCAGGCACTTCAAAACACATGGAATTAGGAACACTTGGAACATTTGGTTTTGCACTCAGCTCTCCTCACTGTGTATTCATACTAAGCTTGATAATAAACTCTTGGCTCAATAAGTCTCTACATGTATCCCAGAGAGGGGCATCAAATTATGGCTATGTGCAGAGGTAGAGCCTCTTCAGAGGCACAGAGACCTCACTCCCTGGCTCTCTCCACTCTAGCCAGAGGAGGAAGACTGGATTATTGCACACTGGGAGTAGGCAATTTGGAAGTGGCTTGCAATCTCCTTGATGAGGACTGGAAGACCCAGAAAGTCATGGGCACCATCTGCCAAAATGAAGGAACCATTTGGACCCCAGGAAGGCTTCTAGAGAATTTTTTGCAGCCATTAATTGATAGTGCAGCAGACATGGAGATATTGAAAACAAAGGCTTGATGTGGAATCTAAGGGTGGATGGGTTAAAATGATGGAGCAGTGAAGGCTGGGGAAGAAGAGGCAATGAAATCAAAGCACTTAATTATCCTACCCTCATGCTCCTGGTCCCCAGAGAGGGCATTCATTCATGAGGCTCTTGCCTGTTACTCACAGAGTGGGCTGCCCTACAGTATTTGCTGTATTTTTCTAGATCAGTGGTGAGAAACAGAGGCCACGGTGTGATGAGAGTCCTAGAAGCCCCAGTTCTGATTTTTTTCCTATTTCTCTTGTGGTGCTGGGCTGAGGCCAAGGAGAGAATGGTGCCCTTGAGGATGAGGCAAGGTGTAGCATGGGCCCTGGGTTACTTGGGAAAATGATTTTCTCTATCTGGAGCATATCTGACATGAAACAGTAGCAGCATGTCTCAGTTCTTCTTTTCAAAATGGATTGGGGTAGCTATCATCATATGCACCACAGGGCTTTGGCTCCTGGGAGGCTCTAAAAGGGGGTAGCAGACATGGTCTTCCTAACTGAGGAGTTATAATCTAATGGGGGAGAGTGGATGCCAGATAGGAAGAGTAATTTAAGTTACTCCAGGGCAAAGACTTCTTTATTTTAGCCCCGCCATATGGCATATAGTAGATGCTGAAGTAAATGCTAAACTCAACTAGACTAGAAGAGAGGTGATAGAGGTGTGCAAGTATCTGACTGTGTGTCTTAGAAGTTATGTCTAACTCCAAACACTGAGTTCTTTCCATTCTATATCCAGCTGCCTCCTACTTCTATGTTAAGGAAATATGAGAGTGCATGTAATGATTCAAGAGAGAGAGATGAGGAACTTTGTAATAAAGACCCAATTTATGCCTCAGATTTAACTTTATGTTTGGCTTTTTAGCCAGGTAGTGTTTTGGGTTTTCTTTTTTTCAGTCCTTAGAAATCTTCTGAGATTGAGAAAGTTTGCTAAATTAATTGCACAACCATTGAAAACTCTCTGAGTATCTTACCCTGGAATTCTTTCTTCCACTGCCCTTTCCTCCTGAATTCTGAACTATCGGGGCCTTCCAGTGTGAAACACGAGTTCTTCCTTAAGGCAAAATAAGTATTTTAAGCTATGGAGGAGAGCGAGTGGTCTTCTGGAAGGAGGCCAGAGCAGAACGTGCGTTTGCATGTGGGAAAAGCAATGGTGTTGACCTGTGCTTGTCGATCCCTCTCTTTCTGCTGCTGGCCTCTGGTGGCCTGTATGTATAGGCAGGAGGAGAAAGGGAGGCCGGGAGCTTTGTGGAGAAATGCAGTGACTCTGGTTCCCCTCAAATTGTCAATGGGCTATGCATGGTCTGGTTGAAGTTAGGTTCAGGCTATTGGGGAAATTGTCCCAACTGTTCCTTAGTGTTCCAGTGACAAAGATCAGATGCAGATGTAGAATTTGGGTGGTCATTCTGAGATCTAATTGAAAAGGTTTCTAATGCCTAATATTTATTGAGCACGTGCTATGTGCAAGACCCTGTGCTAAGTGCTAGACCCTGTGCTAAGTGCTTTGCAGGTGAGAAAATTAAAGTTTAACCAGGTTAAGTAACTGGTCCAAGGTCATGAGTGAGTTGAAGCAAGACTTCCTGACTCCCAAACCCAAGCTCTTTACCATTATGCTAAAAATTACAGCTCAAATAGGGTGCTATATACATAATAAAGTCCTAAATGTGTATCATATCAGTGGTGTAAGTTGAGGCTTATAGTTAACCATTTAGAAAAGGTCAGAGAGTCCTTTCCTCTCACCATGGAAAAATGAATTTCAGATGGATTAAATGTGTGGGTTAATAACAAAAGCAAAACACGAACCAATAAATGTAATGGGAGAAAATATTGGTGAATATAATAAATGATAACTTGAGGCAGAGAACTGCTTTATAAAAGGAATAAAAAAATCCAAGTCCAAGGGAAAAATGATAGATTTGACTACAAAAACTCTCTAAAATTTCTATATGTCAAAACTATGAGGAAAGTTAAAAGACAAACAGCTGGGAAAAACATATGTATAATCTTTATGTCAGCTAAAAGGTGCATATCCCTAACGCATACAATATTCTTACTAATCAAATAGAGAGACAAATACTCTAATAGAAACGTGGATAAAGGCCATGAATAAATAATTCACAAAGAAGAAATGCAAATGGACAATAAGCAAATGAAAACAGGTTCAATCTCACTGGCAATAAAAGAAATTAAAATATAATTGATATGCCTTTTTTTGTCTTTTAAATTGGCAAAGAGAAAAAATAATACTGGAGTTGGTGAAGATGTAGGGAAACTGATCATACATTGGGATTGGGGCATTGTCATGTATTACTGGTAGAGTATGATTTGGTACAACTTATTTGTAGGGAAAATGCTGATATCTGTCAGTGTTTTAAATTTGTTCACACCCTTCATCCCAACAATTCTATGTCTAGATATTTGTGAGCAATGACTTATCTCTGAGGACATTGAAGCAATCTTTCTTATGGTAAAAAATTAGAAAAAAACTGAATACTCAATAATAGAAGATTGGCTAAAGTACACATATTTGACAAAGTACTATGCAATCACTCAAAATAACTTTATATTAATAGAAGACTATTTAATGCCATGAAGAAATCTTTAGTATGCATTTATTAGTGAAAAAAATGAGCTACAAAGTGGTATACACTTTTTCTAAAAATTATACACGTCTACACCATTTCTAAAATGACTGGAAAAAGAAACATCACAATGTTAATATCTAGGGTCTAGCTCTCTAATCAAGGGGATTATGGCTTTTTTTTTTCTTTTTGGTGTGTTTTTCTATAATTATATATATACACACACACATGTATATGTATATGTGTATACATACAAAAATGGATTACATTTTGTTCTAGATTACATATAAAAAAGTTGACTGCCTATTTTCTACATAGTTCAGTAGGACATGGTGTGTTTGTGTGTTTTGGCCGGGGAGGGCTAAAGACCAAGTGCTAGAAAATATATTACCTGAAATTGTTGCTGTCATTTCTGAGAATATGATTGAGCATATTACTAAAATGTTGGAAAATTCAGTGTATTCTGAGGAACACAAAGGTGAACATAGAAGAAATACTACTTGCAATTTCCAAGGGAACTAATACTTTACTGTTCACATGAGCATCAAGAACTAGACAACTTAACAAGGTGCTAACCTGATCTGGAAATGGACTCAGCCCAGGAAGCAGAGGTCAGCTGGGTTCTTTCCACACCTTCATGTGATTGGAACTTGGAATTGAGATGGCTTCTCTTATATTCCCAATTTCAGGTTCCAAGTCCCTCTCTACCCTGTTTAATCACGTTAGGACTAGAGTTAGAAAACTAACTTGTGTGTATGTGTGTGTGGAGAGAGAGAGAGAGAGAGAGAGAGAGAATGTATATAAGGAGATGGGCATTGTAAGCCTTTTGTTTTATACTTTTGAGAAGAAGTCTCTTGCTTTGATTAGCTAATGCTCCAGTTTGGATTGAATTTATCAGCTCTGTTCACGATCACTTTTTCCAAAGAGTTTAATTAGCTACTTAATGAAGAAATCTACTTTGTGGTGCAAGTTCATGCCTCATTAAGTCCTGGCTGGAGGCTGTTGAAGGCAGGACTGGGATTCTTTGCTAGTGGTCTACTTAGTCCTACACAGTCCCACTAATTGCCCTTTGGTGTTCTAGAGCTGGGGAGTGAAGTTCTGAATTGCTGAACCCCAGACGCAAAACCCCGAGCTTTCAGAGTGTGCTCTAGAGATCAAATAGGATGTTTTACCTGTTACCTTTGCTGGGGAGAGGATTACCAGCTAGCTGATGGAGTTCATTTAACACAGCCTCGTGTTATCTTTGGGAAATTCAGAGACGCTAATAGTCATTTTTGGCTCTCCCTTCAACCAAGTGTTTTTTTCTATTAGCGTCTTTATTTTGTGTTTATATTTCTTTGTACTTTTCTCTGTTGAATACCAATCTGTGTTCAAAGGACCCATTTTCACTAATCAAATGAAGGCATCTTAAATTTTATCTCTACTTTTTTCAATGTAACAATTCCAGCCATCTATTGCATCTGCCTGTGTAAAATATCACGGTTGTTCTTTTATCATTTTATAAAGATCTTAAGTATTAGTAACACCAGAATAGACTCAGAAGACCAGCCTGTTTACCCTCTTGAGAGTTATTGAATAATTAATTTCTATCTGTTAAGTGTTAGTCAATCCATGTAATATCAGCAGTGTAAGATAAGCAAAGTTAAGACAACAGAAAGGTTGTATGGACTGATATCAAATGCCTCATCAACGTTCAGATGGATTCTGTGTGTATTTTTTTTCTTTCTATTATAGTTAACTAAAGTGTGATATGGTGAGGGAAATTAACTAGGATTTGGATTTCTCTTGACTAATGTATTTCTCCAGTGCGGAATGGTTATTTTCTCAAGTCAGCCCATGTCAGTTGCCTCTTCATGGGAGCCAGAAATGGGACACTCCATTCAGTCAGGCAGCCAGGTACCATTGTACCTCGCTACAGATGTGGTAGAGTGGTATGGAAGCTCTTTGCCCTGCCTTGAAAAATGCAAGCACCTTCTGCTAGACAAATCAATGTGTGGTGGTCCCAAATCAAATGCCTTTATTTCAAAGTGGCTGGACTTTGTTTTAGAGTTGTGAGGAGGAGAGAAAGTCTAGAGGATTGGAGAAAATCCAAACCAGTTCATCAGCCCTTAATGTTTTCAAGAACATTTTATTTTGCTACAGTGTCTAGTAAAGAGTTTAAGACTGCCTTGGTGAGGGATGAAAAGCAGAGCTATTTTAGGACTGGTGACTTCATAAGCTTCAGAACGTGGACCCAATTAAGCGAGAGACCTTGAGGAAGGTGTGCCTTTAGGGTATTTATTGCAAGTCCAGAATATTATACAATTGAATAAATCCTTCTCTTTGGAGGGAATATCCACATTTTCAGCCACATATGAGGAACACACTGGTTTATTAATAGTTTTGTGATAGATAAAGCTCACTCTTTGCATTTTCAGCACAGATCTGGAAGACTATTCTTCCATGGTCCTTTGTGGATAATGCAAGTCTATTTGGAATGTGTATAATAATGCAAAATAATTGCATTTGGCTACTAGTAACATAGATCAGAATAACAGTGACCTAAAGTTACAAGTTTTTCTCTCTCTCGTACAGTAGAAGACCAGAGGCCGGGTGCAGTGGCTGACGCCTGTAATCCTAGCACACTGGGAGGCCGAGGTGGGAGGACTGCTTGAGGTTAGGAGTTCAAGACCAGCCTGACCCCTGTTTCTACTAAAAATAGAAAAATTAGCAGGGCCTCATGTTATGCACCTGTAGTTCCAGTTACTCAGGAGGCTGAAGCAGGAGGATCGCTTGAGCCCAGGAGTTTGAGGTGGCAGTGAGATGTGATCATGCCACTGCTCTCTAGCCAGGGTGATGGAATGAGAGACTGTCTCAAAAAAAAAAAAAAAAAAGAAGCAGCAGCAGCAGCAGCAGAAAAAGACCAGAGATAGCAGTCTAGCAGTCTAGGCTAATATAGTGACTCCATGGTGTCATGAGAGCCCCAGGTTCTTTCCATCTTCCTGTTCCTTCACCCTCAGCACACGGCTGCCATCCCCAGGGCTGCTCTGTGGATCCATCTGACTGCTGGAGTTCTCGTCATCATCACCTCCATGTTCAGGAAGGGAGTAGGGGAAGAGGCAAGGAAACTGTCTGTGCCTCCCTCAAGGAGGTTTCCTGGAAATCTCCTTCAACAATTTCCATTTACATATCATTGGCCACCCTGACCTACAAGGACATATTTCAGCTGGGCATCTGCAGCTGGGTTCTTTTACCAAGGGAGACAGGAGAACGTACCCTGACTGATCAACCAGCTGTCTACCACAGCAGAAGTTGTTCCAGGGACCAGTGTGAAATATTTCCTGAGTGCGAGGCTGCCTCCTTACAGTTCCCATCCTGCAGACTTTAACACCCTTTCTCAAATTTAGTGCTTCCCAGCCTTAAGCATATGCAGACAAGGGAAAAGACTGGATCATCTATAAAACAGATGGATCTCAGAAGGTTTACCAATTCGCTATTGGATACACAGTCATCCAAAGAGGAATTGGAAATTGGCCCTGGATGCTAGAAATAGATATCAGAGGCAAGATCAAGGTAAAAGCCCAGTTTGAAATATTGTTCCTGGGGTCACCAGTTCATCGAGGACCATAGGATGTGGACATGCTCAAGTTTTAGTTCTCCCATTTATCCCTGGCACAGGAACTTCCATAGTCAGAGCCACCTTTTACTGTGCACTTAATATGGGCCAGGTGTTATACATCTATTACGTCTAATCCTCATATGAACCTGCATGGGAGGTGTCAATATCCTAATTTTTCAGCTAGGGAAAGAAGAAGTCAGAGGGGTTAGATCACTTGCTCAAGTCACACAGCTAGTAAGTGAGCAGAGAGTTGGACTCATATTTCTGACATCAAATCTGTGTCCTCTCTTCTGTTGCATGCTGGTGATTTAGTGCTAGTTTAGGAAAGACATTGAGATTCTGGAGAAAAAGATTTGATGGGCTTGGTCTCATGACGGGAAGTGGTACTCAGGATGGTGCGAAGTTTTGCGGCTGCCCTGCCTAATAGCAACTGTTCATTGACCATTATGCATGCTGAGAACAGCGAACGCCTGGCCCCTTCTGCTCCTCATTGGGTCACATTGTGTGCCACTTTCCTCCCCAAGTGCCACTCTGGAGTGGGGAAAGGCATCATAAAAGCAATCAGTAAATTCCCATATTTTTCCTTGATGTAAAAAGATGAAGTCATGGCATATGGTCAGATTGCCAGCACTGTTAATAATAAACCTCACATAATTAAGCACTGATTTATTCCTTTATATAAGTGAAACAAATTGCTTTAACTGCCTCTGCTTGAGACCATCCAGTCAGATGGATTATGTATAGGAAGTTGAAACTAAAAATTATGGGCGCTCATATTTCACTGTGGTGAAGGTTTATTGGAGGTACAATTAGAACCCTAACTAAATGTGTCCTGTATTCCCTTTGATGGAGAGATCAGATATTAATCTGGGGATATGACTAATTCTCAACACAGCCACTCTCTGAGCTCTAATATTCCTGCTTTAGGTTCAAAACCTGGAAACATGTTTAAAAAATTGATCAGAGCTTATAATAGCAATAATCACCTTGAAATTGGTTGTTACTCCAGTTAATGAACTGAATAGCAGAGCATGAGCCTCCCTCTGTGTCCCTCAGGCCTTTAACTAACAAGCTAGTTGTTAACCACTGGGTTTATTAAAAAAGAAAAATCTCTTTAGGAGATTGAATTGGGGAAAAGCAGGGGCCTGGATGTTTTCACCCTGAGGATCCTCGGACAGCACCATCCATCTCCAGCAACCACACTTTCTCCCAGCACCCAAGACTCTCTGCCCCTCCCACCAGAACTGAGGCTGGGGTGAGCCACTGGACCCCTTGGTATCTCTTCCTCTGGAAGCCAGGGCCTTGCTGCTCAAAGAGTAGTCCACGAGCTTGTTAGAAATGCAGAGGGTCAAGACCCATGGCAGATCTGCAGAATCAGAGCCTGCACTTTAACAAGATCCCCCGTGAAAGAAGTCCTGTGCAGTCTGACTCCTATTGCTTCAAGCCCCAACGTGTAAAACTGGGACGTCATCTCAGAGGCTTCTCTGTAGGCTCTTGTGAGGTCTCAGAAAATCCTCTGCTTCTGTCCCTAACTGGATGCCTGTGGAACAGGGCAATGTATCCCAAAGCATTGCACGCGCTACCTAGGGAGGAATACACCCTTAAGAAATATCTGTTTAGAAAGCTATTTCCCTAAAGTGTATCCCCTTTTAAGGAGAATTTTCTTAAAGAAGGGGGAAGGCAAGCTGGATCAGAGTCCTGGGTTGTCAGACAGGCTCAGGTGGGCAAGGTAAACCCCTGGGGTTTGGATTGTTATCAGGTAAGGGGCTCAACCGCCTAGAACAGTTTTGTTCTATCCTAACTCCCATATTGTGTGGCTTGGGTTAGACCACTTGCCCTTCATCTAAATGCCACTGAAAATTTTCCTGCTCAGCATCTGAAGAGAAACACTCCTTTGCATAGAGCTTGTAGATTCCCAAGACCCCTGGCCAACCCTTTCCAAGTGAATAGGGTTTTAGCTCTATGCTCTGCTTCAGGTCTAATGAGCTGGTGTTTTATTTCTCTGTTCTGTTTCCTTTACTAACTGTCCACAGCAAAGATTTCCTCAAAAGCTTAATGAAACTCAAATAACAGAACCGCT
The DNA here is from genome assembly GCF_041146395.1 of Eulemur rufifrons. Lineage (NCBI taxonomy): Eukaryota > Metazoa > Chordata > Mammalia > Primates > Lemuridae > Eulemur > Eulemur rufifrons. Next base: position 62,599,464 of record NC_091001.1, read on the forward strand.
GTGTTTTATTGATGTGCCACTGTTCTGGAACGGTGGGGCTACCAGATTACGGGGGCAGCTTCAGGGAGCCACAGAGGGCTGTGGGAATGATGTCATGGGTTAGAAAGAGAATTTCCTACAGTCTGAGGTCTGCAGAGGAGCCTGGGAGTAAAAAAAAAAAAAAAAAAAAAGGACACACTCTGGGTTAAGCAGAACATCAGAGATTAGGGAACGATTAGGAGCCAGCTGGGGCCAATCCACTTCCTCGCTTGGCCCCCAAAGTCACTTAGGTCATGAATCAGGCTCAGCAGGAAGGCGACGGGGAGTGCTGTGCACAGCAAACCTACCAGGACCTCACTCCCCACTGCTCTGATGGAAAACCGCCCTCCACTCCCACTTCCTCTGTGGTTTTTGTAGGTGTTGGGTTCACTCACTGGACGTGCTGCCCCCCTTCCAGATTTACTGGAATTTGCCTTTTACTCTAGGAATGGTAGCCGCTGAACGACCCTTTATTTCTCTCTCTAAAAGGAGGTATACATTTTACCTTTTGTGAGCTTGTGAACACACTGATCATGTGATTCTATGGTACTTTTCACCCATAAAAGCATTTACCCAAAGGACAAGAAGTCGCTCTTTAAAAATTTCAAATTACAAATAAGAGGTCTCCTTTTTGTACTTTGCCCTGTAATTCGTTAGGAATTTGAGCAAAGCAATCTTTTAATCTGACTTATGTTGTATCCTCTTTGAAATTCCAGTTCATGTACATGTACAATTTTCCTCTTTTGCACACGTGGAGTTTTGCAGACAGTCGCACGGGATTGGAGCTGGAAAGCCCCTGTGCGTGAGAGTCCAGCTTTGCTAACAGAAGCGGAGCCCGAGCCTCAGAGAGGTTGCGACTTACCCACGGTCACAGCTAGTTGGTGGCAGAATTGGAATCTTGTTTCTCCTTTTTGAAACTGGATATTGGAAATAGTAAAAATACCATGTACTTATAAGGAAATTAGCCCTTTGTCCTAAGTGTTGTCATCTCCAGCTCCACTGTCATTTGTCTATTATTTTTCCCATTCAGAAATTTAAAAATATAAATGAGGCTAAATTTATTAGTGCTTTTCTTTATGGTGTCTATGCATTTTTGTCATCCTTAGGAATGTCTATTGTACTCCAAGATTCTTTTGAAAAAAATGTTTTCTTTCGTGTATTTATGTACCATAGAAAGGGCTTATAAAAAATAGCGAATTCCTGTCATTCTATATGTCCTTTGCCTGTGTTTGTTTTCATGGCACTTATCATTCCTGACCCACTAGAATGTAAAGGTCATAAGGGGACTTAATTTTATCCCCTATAGTCCTTTGTCCATAGTAGATGCGTAAGAAGTATTGATTGTTAACATAATTTATGGGTTTATATTCACATTTAAATATTTGATACATTTGGAATTGATTTTGCTGTAAGGAGTAAGGTAGGTCTTCAACTCTACTCCCACTCCCACCCCCTATAAGTAGCTGCCTTTTTGTTTTAGGCCAATTTATTGATCAGTGGGTCCACTCTTTACCCATAGATTTGACATGCTGTTTTCATCACTTAATGCATACATAGATTTATTTTGAACTATTATTTTTCATAAATATTCCAGCTTGTTTTCACGTGTTTTTTTCTAGGTGAGTTTTATTGTTGTTGTTATTTTATCACACGCCCCCCTCCACTCGCCCACATCTGTGGTTGTTTTGATTGGGATTGCATCCCAGTCCTTCTGCCTCGCAGTGCAGTAGTCATAGACCAAAGTAGCTTGAAATAAAAAAGAAGGCATCCAAAGAGACCTCAAAGGACTTGCCATGTCCCCTCAGTGTGTTCTAACACCTACCCCAGCACATTCCCGTTTGAAAACCACAGTAGCAAGCACCATGGGTCTTTATGTTTCTAAACCTCTGGTTTTGGCTCAGAGGAGCCTACGAGTCTGGGCCTCTGGTGTTACTGGGAAGGGTAGTAGATAGGAAAAGGGAACATCCATGCACTTTAGGCCACATGGTCGGGACCTCAAAGCCCCAGCATCATCTAACTTCTTTCTGATCTTAGCAGCGTGGAGCAGAAAGCTCAGAAACTCTGTATACAAAAGAGAGGCTGTCTACTGGCTTGAAGTATATGTTGTTTAGTTTTTGTGATTTTTGTTATTTCTACCTTGCCTGGAATAAAACATCCCCAGTCAGGCATGAGCTCATCAGGGTGACTTTGGTTTCTGTCCGGGGGCTCTCACTTCAGCTGACCCCAGGCAGAACTGCAACAGTGGCAGCTCTCTGAGACAGGTCCCTCCCACAGAATTCTGCAGAACTGAGTTCTGTCGACCATAAGAGGATAGTTCTTAAAGGCGAGATGCAGCTTCTTTCCCTGGAGTTAATTATCGTGACTATCTTCATGTCCACGTCTGAACTTTGTGTGTAGGGTAGAGAATTTGCATTCATCTGGAACGAATGGCTTTCTGAAGTATCAACTGATCTAATCGTATGAAGTCTTTTCCCTCCTCAAAGGACCCAAGGGCATGTTTATGAGTGATTTGTGAGTTTTCACCATGCTTTGGGGGGTAAAGGACATTCCAGATGGTGCAAGGTGGTGGCAACTGCTCTTGAATCCTTACCTGGACTTACGGAACCAGCCTGGTTGAATGGGAAGCGGGCAGCTTTTCTCCTTGTCTGGACCACAAGAGCATATCTCCTTCGTTTTAAAACAAGAGTGGATTAGCGATTTTCTCTAATGATTTTACAGGTATCAGGGAGCACCTGGCTACTATATACTCATTAACAGAAGCCCGAAGTTGAAGTAGTGGGAAAGGAGTTTAAGCCCCAGATAGTTCAGGCCTGACCAGCCCCTACCCAATTTCATGTATGAAACCCCCTCGCAATGACTTTTGCTCCCTATTTTGTCTCAGAGTCTAATTGGCTGAAAATTTGGAAACAAACTTTTCTGAAGTGAGTGTTGCAGACAGCGCATCATAAGCATGCCATAAGAGCTTCTGATTGGCCAGCAAAGGGAAGGGACATCTGCTGACTCCTACAAATGACAATTTACTGCAGTCTCATGTGTTAAACCTTAACTAATGATCCCTAAGAAGTACTGCCCCCCAACCTCATTAACTAATTAAACAATTCCAGTTAGAGAGTTATCCACGCTGTGAACTATTGCTAAAGTAACTGGTGCTCTTCTCCAGGTCTGTAGTGATTTCCCAGCAAAGCCTGAGGATGCCTGGATGCTTCTTTCGTTGATCTGCCTATGAGGCACGTCACTGGCGTGGCTGCTGGTTCCCCGCCAGTGGTTTGATGTGTCCCTAGAGGCTGCCCTCTGGAAGCCAACAGCTAGGCCTCCACGGGCTTCCCGAGGGTTTTCCTAGCATTCTCTTTCTCAGCAGGATTACGAAAAAGGAAACTGTGTTGGCCCCTTTTAGCACAAGGGAGCCTTTGCTCTCAGCTATGATTAAGAAAGTTGTGCTTCTTGAGATGGCGAATTTTTCCTTTCTTTCTCTGTTATTAAGGACCCCCTGCCCTGAGGTCTTTTAAATTAAATAAGTGGGTCCTGAAAATGTTAATTACTGTAATTTATTGGTGAACTTGATATCAGGATTCAGTTTCCTTCGGCATATTACAAATACTAAATATACATTACCTGCACATGTATAAAGCACAATAGTGATTCTAATTTGGTCAGTTTCGACTGTGGCTATAGGACCTGGTTAGGGTCCTGAGAACTCTCTGGAACACAAATATTTTTACCCTAATTGCACATTTTGTGGCTTGGTCTCTGCCATACATTTGTAGCAGAGGCAAACTGAATGAATTTGTAGTGAAGTTCAACAGCAGCTGAGGGAGGCAGTGTTAACCAGTCGTGAAGGGTTGGCCTTTGGGCATAGACTCGGTTAGAATTTCTGCTTCTCACTTAGTCTCTATGATTTGGGGCAAGTGTCTTAACTTCTCCAAGATTTGTATTCTCATTTGTAAAATAGGAAAATAGAAATAAAAATACAGGTCTGAAATTGCTTATCTGAAACACTTAGGGATAGATGCATTTTAGATTTGAGATTCTTTCAGGTTTTAGAAAAGTAAAATAGTACATATGGCCTATTATACATTATACCACCAGCAAGGGCAAGGTCTGGGCAGTATCCTGTAACCTGTGTTAAAGTATGCCCCTGGCCCAAGACAAAATAGATTCCCAGTGGCTAACTGAAGCACTCAAAGTTGAAACAGAACCAGGTGTCCATGATTGGGTGAGGGAGCCCTCATGTACTCTGTGTTCTCAAAAAGATACTGTCAAAGTCTCACAGGACCTCCCATTCTACAGTCAAGACAAACCAGTTCCTGTTGTTGGTGCCAAGATAAACTGAGGCAGAATCCCCACATCCCCACTCTCCCCTACCCCCAAGCAATTTGAAAGAAACATCTGACAGAGATTTCTTGTTTTGGAATCAGAAACCAACCAAAGTTCACCTGCCCCAGCCAATCAGGGCTCAGATATGTCAACCAATCAGGGCCCAGCTGCACTGACCAACCGGTCAGAACTAAATGAGTTTCAATCCTTTATTTGCATGAACAGACCTGATTGGGAACCTGGGCAGGAACTTTTGTTATAAAACTGGAACCATCTTTTGAATATACCTTGAGTTTATACCTAAGGCTGTATCTCCCTGATTTGCAAACTGCTTACTGGGATAGTCTCTTTCCTTCAAATTCCTTTTCAGAGAACTTTTGTTCATAGCTATTAATATTTCTATAGCAAAATGGATAACTATTTATACTAAATAAAGATTAGGAATAGGCTTCTAGCAATTCAAATTCAGGTCAGATGTTACTGCCAAGTGAGTTTGTGGCAAATTTATAAAAAACTGGATGGTTTTCAGGGCGTTTTGGATTTTGGAATTGTAGATAAGGGATAGTGGAACTGTATTTACTCATAAAGCTATTCTTCTTAAATAAGGTATGTGTAAAGTATTTATTACACTGGCTTCTACACACTAAATGCCCAATAAATGTTAGCATTGAGATTCTCATCCTCTTGCTAGAGCCCACTTCCTTAGGGTGTGTCTCTGGGCATTCTGGCTGGTCATTTTGGCTCTGAGTCAGCCTGTAAAAATGCATGGTCTCCACATGTGTCCAGATGAAAAGACTTTTACTAGCTCTGCCTCTGAAAGTGGTTCTTCTGTTCCACTAGTTCCAGAAACTGGCACAGTTCAATAGAACTTTCCATCATGTTGGAAATGCCCTATAACTGGGCTCTCCAATATGGTGGCCATTAGCCATCTGTGGCTACTGAGCACTTGAAATGTGGCCAGTGTCACTGAGAAACTGAATTTTTAATTTCATTTAATTAATTAAAATTTAAATTTAAATAACCACATGGGGGTAGTAGGTACTGTATATTGGGCAGTGCAGGTCTAGACCTGAATATGGGGTCCAATGCTGAGGTGCCCTTGTCCCCTTTAGATGGAAAATTCTTTGTCTTGAAGCTGGTGAGGAATTGCTTGCTCACTAAATATTTTGTGAGTTTCTACCATGCACCAAACTCTATGGTAGGCACTAGGGATAGAGAACAAGGTTTTTGTACCTGAGGAGAACATATACATTTAAAGCCCACATTTATAAGCGGATGTAAGCCTAAGCGTATGTAAGCCTACATTTAAAAAGCTAAATACACGGTGATTAATCCAGTGATGGAGATATTGGATCGCTGCGGGAGCACAGGGGAGGGACACACAACCAGCTTGGAGAAAGGTCAGAGAAAACTTCCCTGAAGAGGAAGTACCTAGCTTTTTGTACAAGTAGTAGAAGTTAGTAGCCAAGGAAAAGTAAGAGGAAGAAGGAATTCTAGGCCAGAATGAGGCAAGACATGGAAATGAGAGCTAGCTTGGTGTCCTGGCAAGCTGTCAGCAGTCGGTGAGGCTGGAGTGGCAGGAGTCAGGGCTGGAGGTGTGGATGGTGCCGAGAATGTGGAGACAACACTCAGAGCCCAAACCAACCTGAAAAGTGGGGATTCACTCTGTTACTGTTTTAATCAGTATTTCGTTGGAAACGTGGAAGCCACTCTAAGTATTTTGCGATGGAAGGGGTGTCGTGCAGGAAATTGGAGGCCTATTGGAACAAAGGTAAGACCACTTTCAAGAAATTCAGAAGTTCAGAGATTGCTGGGAGTTGCCTGCTCTGGTCTGCCCACAGCCCTGAAGACCATGGGCAAAAGTCTACATCTGCTGTCTGCTAGTTTCCAACGCGTATGTGTCTGCTGCAGCTGGAAAGTGTGCCTTTTCCTTTTCTTCTGCCTTTAAAATCTTATGTTAATTTCTTTCACTGGTGGAATCAGTGAATTGCGGTTCACAAATGAGTGTGAATTCTCAGCTGTTGGAGTACAGGCAGGAACCTAGAAGGGCTGGATAGTACTGAGTAATAGCAAACAATATAAGAAACAACCAGTTTCTTAAGTGCCTCAGACTAGTAATGTTGCCTATAGGTAGATAAGGTGGCCACAGAATTTATCAGCCAGCCAGTTCCTTTTGAAAGATGAAAGGGTCTCTAAAATTAATTAATAGTATAAGTCGATACAAAGAAGTATAACCTGTGACTATCCCAGGCAAATGGACATGTATGGTTACCCTAGAATAGGGCATCATTAAGAAATACTTAATTTAAAAAAAAGTAAAGTAAGGGGGAAATAGAAGACATAACAAGGGAATAATATCAATAATTGTTCAATCTGGGTGATAAGTACATGGGCTTTTGTTATACTATTCCATCTACTTTTGTGTTTGAAATTTTCATAACAAGCGTTAAATAAGGAAAAATAGTACCTGAAATGGAGATTTTAATTGATACATATATATTGTATATATATATGTGTGTGTGTATGTATGTATTTATGTTTATATATCCAATTCAGATGACTGTGTTTTAAAGAAAGGGGAGAGGGACTCCAAGTTTACACCTTGGAGCTTTTGGACACCACATCTGATTTCTGTTTATTGAGTCAGTAGGTCAGTAGGTTAGCACAGCCCTGACAACTAGAAAGGGCTCCATTAAGACCTATTCAGTCAATGAAAAGAGGAATAGTGTCGTGTTCTTCCTTTGCAGGAAGTGAGTTTAAACTCAAATGACAGCTGGCAAGGCTGGGAAAAGTCCGGGAAGATAACTATCTAGATGTCAGGGACTGTGGCTGTTTTTTTAGAACACAAAGGGACTGATTGCATCATACTTGATTTTGTAGTTTCTCCAGTTAAGCTCTTAACTCTGTTTTTGAAAAAATAAATTTGTCATGAGTTCAGTAGAGCCCTGGCTCTAGTTTCTCCAGCATGGAAGCAGATGTGTGTTTGGAGCATGCTGGTTTGGGGGACCCACCAACCATCGGAAAGAACTGACTGTGAAACGAGCAGGGAATGTTGGCTCCCCATCGCAATGATGCTTTGTGATCTAAGAGGTGTTTTCTGTTTTCAACAATGCGCTGCAGAACGGTCGGTAACAGTCTGTTGCAATTTTCTCCCCAAATCTCCTACTTTTCTGCCAATAGTGAATTAGACTGTCATTAGCTTCACAGATGTGCTTTGATCCCAATATGGCTTGCCTCCTGGCAAGGAGACATCTGAACCATTGATGTAGATTTTCTAAACCTGGAGGATAAGGCACATCACAGTGAAATGAAGGTGGAAGAGGCACCTGGAGCCCTGGGTGCAAGTTGCATCTCTGTTGTTAATTAACTGTGTCATCTTGGGTGAGGCACTGAAATTCACATTGTCTTAGTTCTCTGGTCTGTAAAAGGAGAGGATTGGATTGCCTCCTAAGTCCCTTTCAGATCCTCTAACACTGAATGAGAAAGCTCTCTGGGTTTAGGGATAGATGCTATCTTGCTGTTGGGGTTTTGGCTTTCTGAACTCACAATCCACAGTGCTTTCCGGGATAACCATTGATCCTATTTCAGTCCTAGCTCAATACTCCCTACTCTGCTGCCTATAAAACGGTGCAACAGCTGTCTAGGTTGGATGACATACCTTTTTTGGGCACCTCTGTCCTTTGAAGGCCAAGTTGATTAAAGGAGGAAAAAGAGGAAAAAGAATTGTAAATTTCAGAGCCCATAAATCTCTAAAGCATCATCTAGGGGCTTTGAGACTAACCTCCTCACTTTACAGAGTAGGAGCCCCAGGCCCAGAGATGCTAAGTCACTTGCCCAAGGCATAGTGACAGAGTTGGACCCAACTGCAGCTTGCCTGCCTTTGGGCTGTGATCCCAACATTGAGGCTTGTCAGCAGACTGGATTTATCCCTACTTATCTATTTCTATCACCTATTCATCTATCTATCTATCTATCTATGTATCCATCTACCTCATTTAAAATATCTTTGAAGTTGACTTAAGGGGTTCATTTCAAAGGTTTTGATTTCAAGTTCTTCCTTCCTGACCAAACTGGTTTAGGCTGTAAAGTGTACCAAGGGGTCCTTGAAGTACATGTCTTAGTGAGGTGAGAGAGGGAGAAGAGAGAATTCACAACTGGCCACTGTTCTTCCAGCTGTGAGTTCAGCCAGAGTGAGGGCCAGGGCATCTCCGCCAGGATGGGTACCTGCCTCGAGTATGCTGCCCCTCTGCACACATCTTGGAATGCCGGGAGAGAGCGTGCAAAAAAAATAGAGTTCTTTGGACATATATTCCCAAGTTTTAAATCTGTTTTAATGAACATTCAGCAATATGATAGAGAGAACATCTAGCGTATTTGTATATGACAAATAAACTTTGTGTGTGTATATATATGTGCATACATACATACACACATATATGTGTGTGCACCAGATGAGTATGGTCTTGTTATGTCTTTATCTGTTTCAAAATATTTTTAAATATTAACATATTACATTCTAATTACAAAAATAATGCATACTTGAAAAATACAGAATAATGATAGGAAAAAAATCATTGCTCTACCTCACAATAGCCACTGTTAAGATTTTGAGATATTCATCAGTCTCCCTTGTTTTGTTAATCAAAGCAAAGCATGTACATAGTTTAAAAAGTCAAATAGTCATACAAGACTTAGAATAAAAAACAGCAGAGTCCTGCTCCAGGCCTATTGTCAAAGTAAGTTTCTCAGAGGCAGCAGCTTTCAAATATTTTCATTGTCATTGCCGGTATTTTTTTTACCATATGAATAAGCGATACTTTAGGTGCTATTTTTGATTTACACAACGTAGACATCACCTATTGGCTTCCTACCAATGTAAGATTTAGGTCTCCTAGAGCCTCTTAACCTTTCCACGTGCTTGCACATACCCACGCACACGCTTCCCCTCCCACAAGCACCTCAATATAATTATAGCACAACTTCCAATTAAATCAAGATTACATTTTTGTTATAAATAAAAATTTATATGTAATTTAAATCAGTTTTATTTTATTTTAATATTTTATTTTGAAATTTATTTCATTTTAATTTAAAGTAGATACACATTTATTATAAATCAACATTATCAATCAAGATAATATTTACATTATTTCGACCATGTAAATACTGTATACCGATAAACCATATAGTGTGCCACTGTTATGTATTTTCCTTTCTTGTCCAATTTTCTAGAATTAATACTTATTTCAAACACATTAGATGACATATCAGTTCCATTTTTCCCTCTCTGGAGACATAAATCCTGGAGGGCTCTGTGCCCCTCTGCTCACTCTGGGCTGGTGACTCCCCAGGGCTTTGTCCTGAGAATTCTCTTGACTTTTCTCCTGTGTTGGATCCCCCACTTCCTGAATCTGCTTCTTATGAACATGTGTGAAAGACAATGTAACCAACAGTTGTATTCTGAGAATATATGGAACCCTTCTCAAGGGGGAAAAGAAATCTCTTGGATAACTTTATTTAATAAGTTTTTAAGGTAAGTACATATGTGAGGCTAGGTATAAATTCCATATGCTTATAGCTCTTAAGTAACACTAACACCAGATTTTTAAAAATCATGTAGAAAAGCTAAATTAATACAAATTATGATTAACAATATTTAGTTGAAATAAAATTTTGTGCATTTTGTTTAGTAGTTGAAAAATACAATGTCAAATTCAATTCTATATTTGGTTTATTTCTCTATTTTGACTTCAGTGACTCTAATGCAGAGAAAGCCTGGTTGCATAAAAATGCTATAGAAAATTGCTTTAAAAGCATCAGGACTTTGCTTGTTCAAGATAATTGGACCTTTCTCTTGGCCCCAACTCTGCCTTGGAGCAATCCTCAAGTGCCCATTTCAAAGAGGTGTTTCCTAATCATGCTATTAGCTGTCTCATTCATTGGAGGAAAAGGTTAATACTGCATTGTTAGTTAAACCTGCATTAAGTGGGTATCTAATCCAAGTATTGCTTGAATTAGGGCAGGGAAAGTATTTGTTGTGCATTTGTTACCATGCTTATTGCTAGTCAGCATTTCCAAATTGTTCACAGGAAGTCAAGATTCACCCAGTGAATCTGCTTGCAGTGAATTCCAGAACAAGGTTCTTCTGAATTGGGTGTGCCTGACAATCTACCATCCTCCTAGTAAAACAGAACAAAATCTTAAAATTCTAGAGATAATCATTTTGGATCCTTGCAAATGTAACCATCTCTATGAATAAATTTCAATGATCTCCTATTTGTTTTTTTTTTTGTAGTAATCTTTTCCCTTAACTAGCTATTTGACATTTTGAGTTATTTCCCCAGAAACAGTAGATTTTCTGCAAGACAAAGGAATTGAGATTCTGAAGGCCTGTGGGCAGACTTCCTGAGCCAAGACTCAACATCCCTCAGTAACCTGCTGCAGGCATTAGACCCTTGTTAATTTCAACACAACCTACCCAAATGCACTTAGCCCATGTCAATTTCTACTCTTTAGAAAGCCCCGACTCTCTGTTAGATTTGAGGTTGTTTTTCCCATTATCCCAACAAGATGTCTTTCTCGTTAAAATTCACTTTCTTCCTTGGCAATCTTTGTTGTCTCAGTAATTGGTTCTTTGTGCAGTGAGTAACTGGACCTAGGCTGAAACCCCCTTGCGATTTTGATAACAAGAATATGTTCACAGAACTAAGAGTTTGTGGACTTCTAGTTGACAAAAGTTGAGCTTGGGTTTTTGTAAATAGACAAACCTGGATTCAAATCTTGAGTCAGCCATATTACCTTTGGCAAGTTACTTATCCTGTCTGATCTCTATTTATTTGCTGCAATGTGGACATACTGATACCTATTATGCACTGTCATGATGATTAAATGAGATACACACTTTCAGCACATGGCATATGGAGTCATTCAATAAATGGAAGCTATAATTACTACTCCCCTAGTTAATTAGTTTGGTTAATTTTCTCCTGAGTATATCTGGGTAGATCAGTCTGCTCTTCTCCATTTTGTTTTCATCCTCTAACATCCTGAGGTGGTTCCTGAGGCTTGGAGGAAAAAGGATACACATTTGCAGGGTATTAACCTTAAAAATGATCCTGTTTATATTTCACTGGTATAATCTCCTGAGGAGCTACTTTGATCTTTAATGGACTAGCTGAACTGGAAATTACATGGAAGTATAAGACTGAAAATATAGATGGTCTGTTTAGAAAAATGAATTATTTAACATTTGAAAGTATTGGTTAGAAAATGTTTTAGGAGTCTATTTTCTTCTTATTGAAGTATAGAAATGTGTATACTGTATTTTTTTCTCTCTATTTTTTGAGGAGCATTTAGCTATTAGTGTGGTAATCTACATGTGATATTTTTATATTTTGTCATGAGCATGCCTTCATCCCAGAGAGTTCTGAAGAGTAGTCTCTGGTTTATAAACTCTGCCCTTAGAGTCAGTATGAACAAGGACGGTTTGTGGGTCCAATCCTCCACCAATGCTATGATGCTACTGTCATGAGAGTTGTAATTTAGAATTTTTAACACATCTAAATCTGCAAATGGGGAGAAGAAAGGAAGAAATCACGAGAGGCTCAATATATCCAGCAATCAGTTTCTAGTTTAGACTCCCATAAACATTACCCTGCATAAGGGTAGCTACTCTACCAAGAAATATCAGCTTATTACCTGAATTTCTTCATTTTACTTCAGGGAATTTCAGTGAGTTGAACAAATAGAGATTCATGAAGGCTAATCAATTTTATCTTCTAAAAATTTTTACAACCTTTGAGACTGTGGGAGGCTAATAAACACCCACACTTTACTATGAGCTAATTCTTTTAGGTTACTTTCCTCTGAACACCTAGCTTGGCTCCCCTGTCACTGAAGAACTTGTTATTTGGATTGATCGGAAGAGAGCGAAAGGAGTTTGGATCATGGAGCCTTAGGAGAGTTGAACAGATCTGGACAGATTCCTGTATGAGGGACCCTGGAGGAGAGGGATACCAACAAGAATATAAAGGAAGGGAAGTGGAGGATGTCAGAGACAACTTTTCATCAGCAGTTAACTATCTCTTTGACATTTGCTTAAAGTTATCCCTGATACCAAGAACAGGAGACTGGAAAGAGGTAGGAAAGAGTAACTCTTTTAGCTTTTCTTCTTCAGCAACTTTTCATATCCTTCTGCACTCGTCTCTGAGAGGTGACCTTCAGCAAATCAACATCTTCACTTTTCATTCTTTCATCTGTAAAATGGATTGAACATTTCTGTTGTACATTTGGCAGGAAGACTAAAGATGAAACATGAAACCGCTCTGAAAAGACAAAAAGCTATACAAATGCAAGATGTTATCACCAACAACTCTGGTGGTAGGCAATGGACCACATAGAAAACTAGCTCTTTCTCTCTTGCCACTAGCAAGGAATGCTGAGAAATGCATATTTAATTGGCATGGCTGGAGGAGAAACCTGCTTCTCTGTTGAATCCAGTCTTCATTTGTACGATAAAACCTTTTTTATGAATAGGCGTTTTTATGGTTTCCCTTCAAGGAACAGAGAGAGCTGAGTCTTGGCTAATTTTTTTTCTTTATTTTTCCTTTCTTTGGGAAAGGGGTAAATTCTCCAAGTCCCTGTCAAGTTTCTTTTAGCTCCTGCTGAGCTCCTGGGTGAAGCTCTTGAGCAAATCAAGCCTGATGTGTTGAGACTTGAAAGCCTTCTCCGGCTGTGCAGAGGATTACCTCGGGCACAGCAGCAGGCTTCACCTGCAGGTGTTTGTGGAGACAGAGTGGTGCACTGCTTCAGACTGAGTGCAGGTCCTGAGGGCGTCTGAGTTCTGTTCTTACCTCCGCTCTTGCTTGCTGTGTGATCTTAGGCAGGCATCTTATCCTCTACTGGCTTCAATTTCTTCATCTGCAAAATGGGAATAATGCTTGTACCTTTTTCATTAACCAGTTGTGGGGATTAAATGAGATGATTGATGAAAGAATGTAACAAAGTGACTCAGACATAATGAGTGCTCCCTAATATCAGCTGTTAAGAATGCCTAAGGATCCCTTAACTTTTCTGTTGGGACCGGCTGTGGCAGAGGAACTTGAGGCTAAAGATTTAGGACCCATTTTAGAAACACATTGACTTCAAAAATGGTGACAGACCTACGTTAAGATGCCAAGCCCTTGCTTGTGTTGACAACAGTGTACCTGCTTGACTTTCTAGGAGAATTTGGGATGGATTTTCTGCAGTTGTGTTGGAGTCTAAGGGAGAGAACGAAATCTTATTAAATCTAGATATTCCTCGTTTTATGGGTTAAGACTGAAAGATGATGGAATGTCAACATCGGGGTATCCCAAGGGAGTAGGCTGAGGCTACAAAGGATTAGGACTTTCAAAAGGTCTTTATGTCCAGCGATACTTGAAATGTTTTCAACACAGTCCATGCTATTGCTGCAAAGAAAAAGAAGCCACTTCTAAGGGATGACACTGAAAATTTAATTGCCAAAATTCAAGTAACTAGAACAACCACGTTTCTCTACTTGACATTGCTTTGACTAATTTTCGTGTATCTATACAGACTGATAAAATCAGTTTTAATCTAACGTACTACACAAGCTCAAAAGAACATATTTTTTCCCCACTTATCCTAGAGCTCATTATTTGATTTCAATGTGAAAGGATGGAGTTTATGCTACTTGCTTGGCTGCTGCCTCTATCATCAGAACCTCCTTAAGTGTGGCTGGATTTAGGTTTCCACTGCACTTCTCAAGCATGATCACCACTTTGTTAATGAAGAGAAAGTGTTCCAATGATCTGCCCCTTGGCCGGGTACTTCCTTACTAGGGGTGGCTCACAGAAGGAACGTTGGGGATCTGTTGCAGGATGTGGCTTCTCTCACAACCCCCCTCCTCTTTCTCTTCCAGGCAAGATGGATTACAGCTCTAGAGCTTTCTTAGACTATTCGGAAATTGGTTCCTTTTCTCTGGAGATTGTTCCCTAGTTGGATGTCACACAAAGACCTGGATAGCCTTTCCCGTTCTACACAAACCTCATACAACCCTAGGAATTTGAGGTCTGGCTCATCTTAGTCACATGATAGTAGCATTTCCTAACTTCCTCCTCACATTTCCCATAGAGAAATACACTTCTCCATTCCCCAGAACTGGGGAGTACAAGGGTGAACAATTGGGGTTTATTCTACTCGTTGCTTTCCAAGCATTGGAGTATTGAAATGGGATGTTGGGAGGCTGACGTCACAGGGCCATGTTTAAGGTCACTGCTCCATGCGGCGTGGTGCCTCTTTCTGCCTGTCCAGGTGGGCACATGTAATTCCTGTCTCCATGTAATCATCAGATTAAACAAGTCTTCACTTTCTCTCTTGATTTTCTGGAAAAAATGGGATGGACTCTCTGTCATTTCATTGAAGTATATGAGAAGAAAACAAAATCCTATTAAATCTAGATCCTCCATTTTGTGGAGTAAGTAGGCGTCTCTGCTTACTGTGCAGCCATATGCTAGGATGGATTATCTTACTTGATTCTCCTTCCAGACAAGTCCGAAGGACCAGATTGGCAGACGGAGAAGGAACCTGCTCCTTTGTCTCCAAGTCCAAGCTGTGCTCTCCCATCCAGCTTTGTTGGAGACCCTGGTCTTTGGGGATGATTGAGGATTTTCTTAGATATTAGTAAAATGAATGCCTTGACACCCCTTCCCTCATGATCCTTGGGTAGATTGGTCAATTCACCAGAACCCTGGAGGTAAGAGGAGAGACTGAAGTCAGCATGCCAACTCTGCTGACAAAATTTGAACCCCTGGTAGGCCTCCAACCAGGTGTGGACCTCACCCCTCCCTCTCTCTACTCAGGCAGGCTTTGCATGACAAAACCTCTGTTGTTATCCCAAGAGAACAGATGGCCTTGGCGATTCCCACCCCATCCTCCTGAACTCAAATCTGTGGCTTAGATTCTAGGAAATATGGTTGACTGGAAAGGGAGGGATAAAACTAATTTCTGGAAAAGTGACTTCCCCAGAGACCCATTGGGGAAAGGGAAAGGTACTTGTGGAGTATTTCATCAGAAATTCCTGGGGCTGCCATGAGTGGCACGGGCTAGCCCTAAGGTCGCCCTGCAATATAAATTCCAGGTAAGGAGGAAGGAAAGGGAAAGGTGAGGGCATGTTGGAGGAGTGCAGTATGAGTCTTCCCAGTGGATTTTTCCTATAGTTCCCACTTGAGGGACTATAGGTATTGAGGGAAAATGGCAATGGTAACAGGAGCAGAGGTGACAAGTGCCCAGATACATTGGGACCATTTGGGGGCCACCTCATTGGCTTGGATATAGAAGAAAATGGCAGCTTGAGAGACACCCTGGTGAACCCAGCCTTTCCCAGAGGGAGACAACGAAGCACTAGAGAGCACTGGGAGAAGGGGCACTGAGCTCTGGAATATGGGGCTTACTGTTCCCTCCCACCACGTCTCTCCGTTTAGGCGTGCGTGGCCCAGGGTCGGTCCTGTGGCAGCTGCCTTCACTGAGAAGAAGCCGTGTGGAAGCATGGTATGATTGGAAGGCGTGTGGTCCAGTCAGAGGAAAAGCAAAGCTTCCTCTGAGCAGACCTCCGAATGCTAAAGAGGAGGGCAGCTCCAGGGAGAGACATATGTATTTAAATTTTGTAAGGTTATAAGATCTGAAGTGACTGTCCTGGGAGAATGGAGTGAAATGGTTGTTGAGTCCAAACCAGGACTATTTTTTATTAAATATTAATGTCACACATTTCTATAGGGTTCATAGAACAGATGTTAGGCCTGACGTTGTGGTGATTTAATTGACTAAGAATATTTCCTGTCATTTTTATCAATGTCTGGCAAATCTGAAAATATAAAACACAGGAAGGGATAATTAATACTCAGTTTCCATCCGTGGTTACCTACTGATATTGCCCCCTGGAGAAGCTGTAGCTTTCTCCTGAGTATTTATTTTTTAGTGGCAGAGACAGGCTGAGCTGACCTAGTCTCCCTGCAAATTGTCCCACTGGGTCTGTAGCTGGAGAACAGCCCACTCCGTAAGCGCAATTCTTTTTTTCCTGTTGGTTTTAAGAAAATAAGCAAATTCAAAATATGCTTTGCTTTTGTGGTGAAAACTCCTAGGGATTCTGATTTTTCTCTTCCTTTCTAAATCCTACCCTATCTCCCTAGGTCATTTCTCTCAATATCCCCCTAGATTTAAAAAAAAAAAAAAATACTCTTCAACAGCCAAATCTTTGCTGAGGGACCTTTCCTAGTAGACTCCAAGGAAGTGGATAGAACACTTATTTTGAGCAAATTCACAGTGACATAAAAAGTGGCTTATGGTGATTTAGCATCAGGAAATATTTGCTAAGTAGAAAGCTCAGGAAAGAACAATTCTAAAATGATTCTTGGTCAGGTGCAGCTTATAATGGGCCTATTCATAGGAAAAAAAATGACCAAGGTCCCTTCCTCACAAAAATTACATTATTTACGTGGAAAAAAAATGTTTGCTTTAGGTTTATTAAATGGTTCTGGCCCGCCATGCTGAGGTCTCAGTTACATCCTCGAGGGAGGGTGGCTCGTGGAGAGAGAGAGAAAAAGAGAAAGATGTGTTGTTCCCAGACCTGAACATTAAATCATTGCAGTAATGATTTTCGAGGAAATGAGGCGAAATTGGGCCAAATGAAAACCTGCTGGTGTGGCTTGGGAATTCCTCCTGCCGCTTGGGAAAGGGCTGAACACTCTGTGGTTGGCGCCCATGGGACTGGGGCTTGGCCCTCCACCCAGGGGACTTGCTCTCTGCCTCAAAATGGCAAGCGGAACCCACCAGGCTGCTTCCAAATCTCCCGTGTCCAGTCTTCCTCAAAGCAAGGAGGCACATGTCATGGGCCTTAGCTGTAGAAGAGTGAGGCACTTTTTGAAAGTAATTTTTAGGGTGCAGAGAGACAGGACACTGGTGCAGTGGAGGCTCACCCTGTTGGTTGTTGATATGATGTGAGGGGGATAGAGAGGGGTCCCTGGTTGAGACTCATTGCAATGTTTTACAGGATCTGCTTCATGGAAGTGGGGTCAGACCCCTCTATGTGGTACAATTTAAGGAGCACAAAGGCCCTGACACATGGCTGGAAGTCATGCCATTAGAGCCAGCCTTTGAAGGTAGGTGTGGCCTCTGAAGAGGCCTCTGATAAGATACATATGCATATGTGGCTGTCACACCAATGAGATGATGAACATACAGGAGGGACTAGTTACTCCTGCAGCAGTAGGACACAAAATGGGTCAGTTCAAATGGGTGCAGAGAGTCTGGGAAAGGCCTAGGCATAGATTGTCCTTCTACGGGGCATCCCGGAGTCAGGTTCAGGTTGAAAGTGTGGTAGGAGGGTGCTGGCCACCTAGAATCCCAATGAAGAAACTGACCAAAAGGAGAAGGAGGATGATATGCTTTGCTCACTTTTCCAGGGCTTGCCCCAGATGGGGGTATATTGTTTCCCAGCCAAACCAGTACCACTACATACAGTCCTTTCTTAAGAGATCCCAAGCTTCCAGCTTTCTTACACCTGTTCTGTAGTTAACAGAAATGGGGTCCCCAAACCCAGGTCTCAAAGCTGTCCTAAGAGACGTTCATGACACAACATGACTCAACTTCTCCCAACTCTCTACACAACACGCCGAGCACGAGGCACTGCCTTTGCTCTGTTGCTGAATTTCCAGCAACAAACTGACGAGACATAAACACGAGGCCTGGATGGAAAGTTAGGGGATGTTTATAGCCATGGAACCAAAATACAGGAGGAGGCAGGTGGGTGAAATTTGCCTAGGTTGCCTCCATGCGGATAAATCACGAGTTTTAGTTCATTTAGGGGGAAAAAATCGAGCCTTCCTGAAACAGACCCATTTCCCCCCAGCCTTTCTAATGTGCCTTTTCATGGATTTTGCTTTCAAATCTACATGAATTATTTTTCTTCTATTAAATATTAATGTGCCTTTCTAAGTAGAAAAAGGGGGCAAATTAGGTCTGGTACACATCTTCTCTGCCACTATTTACTGCTGCTGCGGGATTGCAGCAAATGCCAGCTCCCAACACATTATTAAATCAGCCCTGCACCAAGCCCAGATGTTACAGTGGAACCAGGCGCAGTGAATGCAGGCGAAACAACAAACAGCAGCAGGCGCACGGTCGGTCCTCTCTGGTAGGGGCTCCTCTCCTGTATCCTCGCTGCCCCTCTCCCAGCCTGCACCTTGCCCTTTGACAAATCTGCCATCAGCCGAGTGCAGCTCACTCTTCCTGGAGCAGTAATCGTGTGAGGGGGATTTATTTTTTTAAGCCCATTATTTTTTCCCCAATGACTCTTTCTACTTGATTAGTTCAGGATCAATATGTCTGGTAGGCAGAATGTGATGGGGAGAGTGATTTATCAGTGTCAGGGGTAGCTCTGGGCTTTGTTCATGTGGTTCTGCTCTCCTCGGTGACTTCCCCCTCCTTGCCCCTACACACACACACGCACACACATGCACGCACACACACATGCACACTAACACGCACTTCTCCCTGCTCTACAGTTCTCTCTCTGTTCTTTTCCTGATCTAAATTCTACTCACTTTCACCACCAAGATGAATTTGATCTCCTCTCTGAAGCTTATCCTATGAACCCTAAATTGTGACCTCCAATGAAACTATAATATTTCAGATGATAATTGTTAAATAGTGTGGGTTCTGGTTCTCTGGTGGGCTGTGAGCCCTCTAAGAACTTATATCTCAGAAGCATGGAGGGGTAGAAGAGCCCTGGGTTTGCAGTTAGAATCCTTACATCCTGACTGTGTGGCCTTAAATAAATTATTTAACCTCTAGGAGACTGTTTAATCCTCCTTCTCCTCATCACCTCCATCCTCATCATTCCTACCATCTAGACTGGTGCTCCTCAAACTTTACCATGCATGTGGATTGCCTGGGATCTGGGTCTGAGATTCTGTATTTCCAGCAGGCTCCCAGGTAAGTCGATGATGCTTGTCTACTTGTCACACTTTGAGAAACATGGATCTTATAAATCCTAAATAAGGTAATATATGTAAAAGTGCCTTGTGAACTAAAAGACACTATACCACTGCTAAACCTTGGATCATTCTGGTTTCTTCTCTTATCTTTGTCCCATTTCAAATCCATCGGCACATCCCATTGGTGCTACCATGGGAAGGTACAGTTAATCCAGCCATCTATGACCCTCTCCATCACTTCCTACCTAGATTAAGTCACTGTCTTATTCTGTTTGGACTGCTGTAACCAAGTATCTTAGTCTGGGTGGCTTATAAATAAGAAACTTGTTTCTCAGAATCCTGGAGGCTGGGAAGTGCAAGATCAAGGTGTCTGATGAGGGCCCACTTTCTGGGTGGCTTTTTGCTGTAACCTCACAAGGCAGCCTAGTACTTCGGGCCTCTTTTATAAGGGCACTAATCCCATTTGTGAGGGTTCCACCCTTATGATCTAATCACCCCTAAAGGCCCCACCTCCTAATACCATCTTCTTGGGGATAAAAATTTCAGCATACAAATTCTGGGGGGACACAAACATTCAGACCATAGCAGCTACCATCACATCTTTTGCCTAGAGATTATTGCAGTAGCTTTCTAATTGGTCTTCCTGCTTCTATCTTTGTCTCTTTTTCCCCTTCTACAGTGTAAATCACATTATAAAACTCTCCTATCTCCTCCAAACTCTTCCATGGCCCACAGTAGCCCACTGTGGCCCCTACTATCATTTTCTAACAACTCTCTCCACCCCCAAGCCTCTTGTGCCTTTTCCCATTGCAAGAACATAGCTTCCTCTATATTTTATCCATTCTGCTCCTCACTTTCCCCATCTAAAGTAGCAATCCATCATGCTCTCCCTCCTTACCCAGCCTTATTACGTTTTCCATGGCACCTGTTACTATGTAACCTATTACATAGTTATGTGTTGTGTCTAATTGACTTGAAATAAGCTCTATGGGGGCAAAGTGTGGTCTGTGTTGTTCTGTTCTGTATTTCTAGCATCTGGAGCAGTGCCTGGTATGTAGTAGGTTTTTAGATATTTGCTGAATGAAACAATGAATGTGTTATTCTCACTTATTAATAACTTAATTGCTTTGTGCCCTGTGCCTGGCAGAGTGAGTCCTTCCTAAGCACTTGCTGAGGCAACCATGGGCAGGAGTTCTAGACGTGCGGTCCCTGGATGTCTGTTCATTGGGCAGTTATTCATTTCTGCTGTGGGTCAGGAACAGGATTGATCTTCATGACTGAAAAATGTAAACCCTTGAGCAAGAAGTAGAGGCACATGTCTGAGCTCTGGGGAGCAATGACTGAGTTGGAGGTGCCTTAGTCCCTCAGGGCCACTTGTCTTTACTTAAATGCTTCTTTGCCAGAGTGATGCCAGACTCACATGTGTACACACACACACGCCCCCAAACCCACCCGCCAAGCAAACCAAAAAAAGATCAAACAACAACAACACAAAAAAAACTAAATCCTAAAAGGAAAGGACGAAGTGAGAATCTGAGCAGAATAAAAGGTGGTATGAATGGGTGCACACAGAGAAGTGTTTTTCAAGTTGGATAATGGAATCTCTTTTTCCTTCAGACCCTCTAAAATAGCACATTAATAAACTGAACCAAATGTGGTGCTACAGCTGGTTTTATTGGTCATTAACATTTACAGATCCATGTGAAGTCATGTTTTCCAATTTTGAGATTAAAAGATTTAGTTAGCCTAATTATCGGCCTCTGAATGGGGACTGCGTGGGAGCCCAGTCAGCAGAACAGAGGCCTCTCTGCCTTCTGTGGTCCCCGCACCTTCGCAGAACAGGTGAATTGGAAACAAATGCATTTGCCGACCTTGGGCTGGAGTTGGTTGAAAGTAGAGTAGGCGCCGGCAGGTGCTCTGGCCCTCCCTCTGCTCCTGTGCTGCTGGTGCACCGTCTCCATCTTCAGGTTGTTTTGCAGGCTCGGGAGCCTTCCTTGCACAGACAAGCAAATGGCATCTGCCCCTGACACCTGGCTTTCTTTTCTGGTTCTGATTGCTTTTCTGTCCTCTGTTTAGGGAGGTCAAGCCACTAATCGTGTTATTAAATGTGATTACAATCTCTATCTGAGTGAGACTTTCGGTGGGAATGAATTAGCTGATCAGAAATAGTGCTTGCTGGATCATGTGTCCTGATTTTTGGGTCAAGAAATATGGCAGGCCTGAGGCGAAACCAGAGGGAGAAGGTAAGTGAGAGAGGAGGTGCGGGGTGCAAGGCAGGAAGGACCAGCCAGCATTTTATCAAGTTCTGCCCCTCTGTGTGCGATGCTGGATGAGAAGTCAGGGGAGGCCAAAGCAGGAAGGCACGTTGGGGTCAGCCTTGCACTTGGCCCTTGGTGCAGGTGTGTGCCATTTGGCCCCGTCACAAGAACGGTGATTCTCTCATGAGGTTTTGCCCAATGGGGACATGCTGCTGACACGGTGCATGGACTGTGGTGCTGTGGCTGACTCCGTCGGCATCGTGCCTTCCTCCTGCCCATGGGGGCAGCTGGCCCAGGGGGGAATGTAACCCCCATGGCGTAGCTCTTCCTGAAGCCAGGAAGAGAGTTTCTGGCTGCTGAAGTTTTATTTATTCCATACTGCCTAGGCCCATCCTAGGAACATTTCTAGACTAAAGGAGGAGGCGGTTTGCCCTGTGATTGCTTAATTGTGCTGAGTGAGTCTGACAAATCTGGGTTAGAGTTCTCTTTTAATCAGGGCTCAAGGAGTCAGACATACTGAGGAAGGGCTGAGATCTGAGACCTGGTTTGGTAAATGAGAGCTTGGCCCTTGTCTTTTGTTCTCTTTGGGCTTGAGCTTCCTAATCTGCAAAATGAGGAGAGCTGGCCTGCCAAATAGCCCTGCATTCTGTACTTTAACAGTCACACCAGGTGGCCACGGCTGGTTCTGAGCACAGGAGTGGCCATGGTTATCTCTGTGTGCAGTAAGGAACTGGCAGTGTTATGGGAGGTGGATGGGAGGAGGGCCAGACTGAAGACAGGAAGAACATCTCAGGAACTCTTGCACAGCTCCAGACCACGGTTTCAATTACTATTGCTTCTGGTTTTTTCTCCCAGAGCCCCCTGGCTGTGCACCATTGTCCTTCAAACCACTGATCCTTGCCTTTTAATTCCTGTCGGTTGTAGGTTGAACCACATATCTCCTTTTCCCAACAGCCCATCAAAGATATGTTGGAGTCCTAACCCCCTGTAACTCAGAATGTGACCTTCTGTGGAGATAGAGTCTTTACAGAGATAACCAAGTTAAAATGAGATCAACAGGGTGGGCCGTGATCCAGTATGACGGGTTTCCTTACAAAAGGGGGGAATCTGGGCCGGGCGTGGTGGCTCACGCCTGTAATCCTAGCACTCTAGGAGGCCGAGGTGGGCGGATCGTTTGAGCTCAGGAGTTCGAGACCAGCCTGAGCAAGAGCGAGACCCCACCTCTACTAAAAATAGAAAGAAATTATATGGACAGCTAAAAATATATATAGAAAAAATTAGCCGGGCATGGTGGTGCATGCCTGTAGTCCCAGCTACTCGGGAGGCTGAGACAGGAGGATCGCTTGAGCTCAGGAGTTTGAGGTTGCTGTGAGCTAGGCTGACGCCACGGCACTCACTCTAGCCTGGGCAACAGAGTGAGACTCTGTCTCAAAAAAAAAAAAAACAAAAGGGGGGAATCTGAACACAGAGACAGACACACAGAGACAGACACATAGGAAGAGCAACACGTAGGATAAATTCAGGATCACTGTGATTATGCTACAAGCCAAGGAATGCCGAAGATTGCCAGCAAATCACCAGCAGCTAGGAAGGAGGCATGGAACAGATTCTGTCCCAGTCCTCAGAAAGAACCAACCCTGCTGACACCTTGATCTCCAACTTCCGGCTTCCAGAACTGTGAGACAAAAAGTTTCTGTTGTTCAAGCCACTCTGTTTTGGTGCTTTAGTATGGTAGCCCTAGCAAACTAATATACTGTCTTCTGGCTATTCTGTTTTCAGACCTTTGGCCTGCTGTGACCAACAGCCATTACTAATTTTCTGATCTCAACTTGATTTCTTTTTAATCTCTCCAAAGGGTATGAGTCCTTGTATTGGGAAACTTGGATTCTGCTTCCTACCTGGCTCTCTCCGGGTTCATTCCTACATTTTGCATGTAGCTCTCCACTTAGTCTCTGCCACGTGTGATTGGGAGGTGAAGGTGGTTTCCTACAAGTGGGCAGCTTGGCCAGCTTCTGTGCTTTTGTGCCCACTCTACGCTGCCATGTATGTTCTCTTGGAATCTGAATCCCGCACCATGTTTTTAACTTCTCACTGACATTTAAAGCTGAACTAGAAGGAAAGGCTAGTGACTTGAAGCACCTTTGGTTATTTTTGATTTGTTGGCATGTAATCCCAACCTTCTTGGGTCTATTCCAAAATTATCCCAAATATATCTACTCCAAAGTATGGTTCTAAATTTGGATGTCGAGTTATAATCAGGTGAAACATAATTGAAAAAATGTGACAACTTTGAACAGTGTTAAATTCTCAAATGTCTGAAGTACACACAAACCTATGAGAGCCCAAAGGGACTATATGATCTATTCATAAAGGTAGTTTTTTATGCTCAAATTCCCTTATGGTATTTCAATATGCACTTTCTCGTTAAACGTCTTATTTAATATGGCACTGGAATTTTATGCTGAGTGTAAAATATATTGCTTTGATCATTTCTTGTTTTACTAAATAAAGTCAAAGGAGGCACACTTTGCTCTCAGTCAATAGGCATGCCTTGACCTTGTGCTGGTCCCACAGGCTCTGTGCTGGAAATATAAACATGGTTTCTGTCCTGAGTGAGCCTTTCATGTAGTTAAGGAGATAATACACTCAGATGCCAAGCACTTAAATGCTAAATGGTATTGAACTAGCTTTGATGCAGTTGGAGTCTGATTTCATGGAGTTAGGAAGGGTTTCCTCCATAACATAGAACTTTAGTTTCTGTCTGGAAAGGTCAAACTATCCCCCCACTCCCAATCTTCCCTTCTATTTTTTGATATTTCTGGTTGCTTAATTGCAAATCAGAATCCATATAGAACACACAAAATGGTCCAAGGCAGGAGCTGGTGGGAGAGGTTGCCACTTTTGATGCTGTGATGGAAAACTTATTCATCTGGAATTTAGATAATACTGCTAAGAAATCATTACAATAACAGTTTCTTTTTAATGCAGGCTATCTCTTCATCTTCCATTTCCTATGCTTTATTTACCAAAAAATCCACAATTTTCTGAGATATACATGAAATTTAAAATGAGGCCACTGGGAGTTCCTTTTCCATTTTCCCGATGGAGGAGATGAGAGGCATGTTCCCAGCTTGGAATTTGCACAGATGTGTTTCCAATAAAACACAATTAGACCTCATGTCTCCATTGTTCCCTTCCCATTATTCACGAGGCGGTGTAGATGAAGTGTGAGCTCACATGCAGGGCAATAAAGCCATCATTTGCTTCTCCTCTCCTCACATGGAAACGGCCTTCGTTTTGTTTTCTTCACAAAAGTGCAGATTTAATTTGAAGTTGGGGAAAAGAGGAAGGAAAAACAACTTTCCAAAACACGAGACAACAGTTCTCCTTAATAGAAACCACATTCTCCCTCTAAATTATGGTACCTGCGGGTCCCTGCGCACAGGCTGGGAGGCGATGAAGGTAGGCTCTGGGAGGGTGGGAGGGACTGTGCTTCATATTTTGGCCCATCTGGGCTCATATCTCTTGGGTTTCTTGAGATTCATGGAACATATTAGGGCCACAGTGAAATGTGAGAAACCCTTCAGAAAAGTGACCGCGGAAATAAATAGTAATGAATATTTATGTGTTTAGACCAGAGGTCAGGACTTTTTTTTTGTTCTGAGGGCCATTAGTAAGCTAAATAAGGTCTATGGAGACTGTAGGTCCCAATGGTGGGACTACAGTAGAGGCCATAGGGGAAGGAAAAAAGTAGGTGGGTTGGAGTGAAGGGAAAGAAAGAGAGGAAAAAGGGATATGGGGAAAGAAAGCATCCACAGGGAGTAAACTAGGAGTTGTAACCAGCAGTAACTTCTGGCTCTGCTTTTGGTTAGATTGTTATCCTTGGTTTAAAGTTGGCTTCCCATAATTTTCCATATAAAAAGGTACCTGAGATTTAAAAGTGTGCCTGGATTTTCCTGCAGTTTTACTCCCATGGGGTACAGAGCAGATAACATAAGTTCCTGGAGGCTCAGGGTGGATAAGGCTTGGGGAACTCCCTTCCAGGTGGGAATTCTCTTGAGTTGTGGGGCCAGGAGTGGTACAATGGTCACTGACAGGAGACTAACCAATTAAACCTGCAATATTGCCCCTCCCCCACCCCATTTTCCCTTTGCTGACCCCTCTTCCTGTTATGGGGTCACATGGCCATCCTGACGCCGGAGGGGAAAATGGTTTCTGTCTTTCCAGCAACGCCTGATCACCTAAACTATTTGGAAATGTTTGGAACGTGTTGGACAATGAATCAAAGTCAATTTGATTGAATTTAGCAGAAAGGTTTGGAGTGAGACTATTTGAATAGCATTGAGGGAAAATACCCAAGAAAATGGCTTTCAACACAGATTTTATTCTTTATATAGTGCATGGATTTCCTCTTAAAAGCAAGGATTTGGAGATAGGTTTTATTTTGTTGCTATTATTCTTATTTGTTTGTTTCAGTTTTTTGCTTTTGTAACTTCAGGATCACTTTTTTCAGACATCCATCATTCCTTCCTTTCATCTATCCATCCATCCGTCTATCTATCCATCCACCCATCTATGCATTAACCCGCAAACATCTGTGGGGCGTCTTCTTTGTTCCAGAATCTGCGCTAGGCCTGCGGATAGAGAGATGAATGAGAAATTATTTCTGCCCTTGGGACACTCACAATCCAGTGGGAGAGAGGGAGATGTAAACATTAATTACAACAGTGTGATGAATGCTCTAATAAAGTTCAGAGCAGGGTGCTCGGCTGTCCGCAGTGCTGTAGGGCAGCAATCATCTATTTCACCTCAGCCTTCTAAAGGTTTTGATTCCTCCAAGAGTAAACCATGATTCCCAAATCTCAAGGGCACTGGATTATGTGTAGCTTTACAATAAGTCTTGTAGGTTGCAGCTACTACTGATTCAAAGACAGTGAAGGTGGAGATGACTGTGAGATTTATCCCCAGGGTTCATGGATTTCTCTGAACGTATGTTTTCTCGGTTCTTTTTCCTTTCTGGGCCATCAATATGCTCTGTACTATGGCAGTGCGCCAACCTGCTGTTTAAAGCGATTCTTTGGGAGGCCTGTCCTTACCCAGAAAGCTTCACTGAAAACTGAAATAAGGAGGCATTGATTGAGTTTCACATCCTGCACCCCACCCAAGACCAATCAAACAACAGCTGCTGAGGGCTTACACCAGGTTGAGCAGATACTCTGTAATTTCTCCAGCTCCTTCTTCATCATCATTAATCCAGAAACGATGGGCTTTCCAAAGCCAGGAGAAAGGATCGTGACCATGGGAACACACGAGTCCCTGGGGAAATGCATTCAGGAAGAAAACAAATGTAGTCAAATACCCAAGTGGTTTTTATTGCTACCAGGGACAAGAATAGGGAAAGGGAATATGAAGTTGAGGTTTGAATATTTCCAGTATCTGTGTCAGAGATTGTGTGTCATAGGGGAACAGATGCTCTGATTGATGGCATTGAGAAGCAATTTTTTTTGTTGTTGTTGTTGAGACAGAGTCTCACTTTGTTGCCCAGGCTAGAGTGAGTGCCGTGGCGTCAGCTTAGCTCACAGCAACCTCAGACTCCTCGGCTTAAGCGATCCTACTGCCTCAGCCTCCCGAGTAGCTGGGACTACAGGCATGCGCCACTATGCTCGGCTAATTTTTTCTATATAGATTTTTAGTTGTCCATATAATGTCTTTCTATTTTTAGTAGAGACGGGGTCTTGCTCTTGCTCAGGCTGGTCTCGAACTCCTGACCTCAAGCGATCCACCCGCCTCGGCCTCCCAGAGTGCTAGGATTACAGGCGTGAGCCACCGCGCCCAGGCCGAGAAGCAATTTTTTTTTATGGTGTTTGCTTCTGAGGAGATCTCCTACCAAAGGAGAGATTCTTCACACTTTGAATTTGCACATCACTTTGAATACACGGCCTTAGAATACAACCAAAAGCCTCAGTGGGGAGCAAAGATTTTCTCTAGTCATTTATGCTCCCCTGCAATGTAAATTTGCATTTGTTTGGCTTGTTGAAGAGTTGAGCTGCTTGGCAGACGTTTCTGTGAATGATGTGGTTGAAGCGTGTTACTGAGCTTTTCATTGACCCTGAACATGTGATTTTTAACAGTTAAGGCAGGAAAAAGTTATCAGGGCCAGTTAAAAGAGAAGAAGATGGATAGATATTTTTGAAGTCATAGAACCTAAATTTAAAGGCAAGGCAGACAGAATGAAAAAAAAAAGCATGATGATTGCTTTATAAATTGTCCTATTTGGGGCACTAAGGGCCTGGCTTTTGGGGAATCAGGGTTGAAATATTCACATTTTGGCAGCTGAGGGAGCATATGTAGGAGACATGTAAATCACACTCAGCCACCCAGATGACTGGGGTGGGCAGGAACCAGTTATGCTAGTCTGTCTCACTACATCATCCACCAAGTCCTGGACCAGAGCCCACAGGTTGGACTAGCCCTTTGGGGGCCTGATTCAGGGCAGGGACATAGGAATTGGCAGCAAATTGGCAGGGACATAGGAATGCATAAAGCTTTGAGATCTTCTGCAGGAAAGCACCACGACAGTACAGAATCTTTTCCCTTGCTCTTGGGTGGCACATTTCCCACATCCCTGGAGCACTGGTCACTGCTGATTCTGCTAAACTTCTTCATCTGCTCTTCTTACTCTCAGTTCCAGCTGTGTGGGGTCTTGCCTTGCCTGAGCCTTTCCTTTTGTGTGAATATATTCTGAGTTTTTTTTTACTGAACTAAATCTTAGAACCACATTAATTATTGAAGGAAACCTATGAGTACCCTACCCACCTGAAACAGAGAAAGATAGCTCAGAGAGAAACCTTTGAGAGACTAATCATGAGAATTCACGTTTTGATTAGGACATATTCCCCCTTTTTAAAAAAAAGAGATGGCAAGGGGTCTGTCTATGTTGCCCAGGCTGGCCTTGAACTCCTGGGCCCAAGAGCTTTTCCTGCCTCAGTCTCCCAAGTAGCTGGGACTACAGGTGCAAGCCACCTTGTCCAGCCTATATTTTCCTTTAATGATATGTGCTCATACACCTGTTATGGTAACTTGGGGAACACATACTAATTCCATGTGAAAATGTTCATTCCCTTTTTACCATCTCATCCTGAATCTACATCAGGCATCATTGCCTGAATAAACTGCACACATGGTTCCACGCCTGTGTTCCTGCTGTTTCTTCTGCCTTGAGTGCCTCCCTCCCACTTCTGCAGCTAGCAAGAGTCACATCATGCTTCTCTCTGTACCACAAGTGTCTAGCAGAATGTTTGGTGCATCACAGGTGTCCAAGTGAGAGACCAATTCAATGAATGTTTGCTTGCATGGAAGTGTTTATGTTATTTGCCATAGGGAAATTATGGACCAGGAAAATACTGAATAATACTCAGAAAAATCGAATAACTAATTTTTGGACTTTGGAAGAGAAGTAGTATTTGGGAAGGTAGAAGGGAGGGAATTGCAGGTAGGGGAAACTGTAGAATCAAAGGCATAGAGGTGGAGATGAGCATGGGTTTTGGATAAGGGGGGATATGACTAACTAGATTGGAAAGTTTATTGAACAAAAGTGATAGAAAATAGTGTTTGGAGGGCCCATACTACTGAGTCCCTTCAGAAGTTTGAAAGAGATGAAATAGGTAATGGGTAGCCACTGAAAGTTCTTGAGAAAGAAATAACCTGATATAAATGGAGAATTAAGGAGGTACAGCCTAAGGTAGAGAGGGGAGTTATCGGCAGCTGTACTGGTGGAGGCTATAGCATGGTAGGATTATGGAACCAGGGCCTTCGCAGGGCAGTGGGAAGGGCAAAGGGTTCATCCTGGAGGGATTTGAGAGGAAGAAATGACAGACGTGGCTGTAGATGACTATAGGAGAGGACAGTTTCTTTGTATTGATTGACTTGGCATTAAGAACACCTAAAACTTTGGAGGTGTTATGTTATAGATAAATATACTTCAACCTCAACTACTCTCTTGAATAGTCAACAACCACGTCCTAGTTTGTGAGAGGAGAGAGCTTTTGAATAATAGATGATTCTGGAGCCCTAGCTAAGCTTATCAGGATTTTGGGCATAAACATTTTCTTTATCTAATACAGAAAGTGTTAAAGCTTCTCTGCTGATTCTAGATTATCAATGCTGCAAAATTTCCTACTGAATTATATATCTATCAACAGTGTGTGTTTCTCATACCTCTCTAACACTGCATATCATCAAATATTTTAATATTTTTATTAATGATAAGTAGAAAATGGTATCTCATTTTAATTTAATTTGCATTTCTCTGAGTGATATTGAACATTATTTACGTATAGATCAACCATTTATATTTCTTTATATATATACCTGTTGTTAACCTCTGCCTATTTTTATAATAGGATCCTTTGTCCTTTTTATTCACTTATAAAAGCCCTTTATTTACTAACAAAATTAGGGCTTGTTCACCAAAGCTGATTCTAAAAGCCTAAATTTTCATAGATTTACAAATTTATATGGATTATCAAATTGTCAAACTTGTTAGCATTCTGGGTGTTTAGAAACTTTCAAAATCTACGCTGCTTATTCTTAAATCACTTTTTTAAAATTAAGCCTAGAGTGCCAAATTAGGAAAAGTAAAAGTACCAAAACCTATCCTGATATTTTCAAATCTATCTGTCTTTCTGCTGATTTCACATCTCTAATCTGCACAAAAACATGAAGTTAGGGGATGTTTAAACACAGTTTTCAGCCTTTGCCGTGGAGTCTGTAAGATCATGCCCAGGATGAAAGAGCAAATCACTGACAGGTGTTGCTACCTGGGTCCCCACACTCCATCACCTTAAGGTCCATCACCTAAAGGATTTAAGGGAACTTGGCAACCCCAGCTGACCATTATGTTTATTGTAGGCTGAATTGTGTCACTTCTTTCATTTTATATGTTGAAGCCTTAATCCCCCATTACTCAGTATTTGTAAATGGGACATTTAAAGATGTGATAGATAAAATGAGGTCATTAGGGTGAGCCATAATCCCATGTGATTGGTGTCCTTTTAAGAAGAGGAAATTAGGACACAGACACACAAACAGGGAAGACAGTGTGATGACACAGGGAGAAGATGGCCATCTACAAGCCAAGGAGAGAAGACAGAATGAAACCAACCCTGCTGACAGTTTGATCTTGAACTTCCAGCCTCCAGAATTGCAAGAAAATAAATTTCTGTTATTTAAGTCATCCACTTTGTGGTGCTTTGTTATGGCAGCCCTCGTGAACTACTGCAGTGCCTTGTGGAAAGTACTATGAGCTTTACCAGTTGGCTTGGAGATCAGGTTCTAACATACAAAACCATGGATTAAAAATCACCTGCTTTGAGCTACAAGGTGGTCCCCACTTTCTCATTTCATCTCTAGCAATCTATAAATGCAGAGAGTACCTAATCCCAAAGTCAGGATTTACACTTTCCCTAATTTTAGGGATTGTGAAAGGCCTAGCATTCATAGTCATAGTCAAGCATTCCTGGGCACATATTCATCTAAGTGGGTTCTTCTTTTGGGACTCTAGGACTTAGGGCCCATGTCTGGAACCTTCGCTTGGATGAGAGATGTGAGGGGCGTGTCTCTCTATGACAAGCAGGTTGGCCTGGTGAAAAAGAGCTCGAGAATGGGAGTCAGAAAACCCAGGCCTTAGTCTTGATTCTATCACAAGCTTCCTGAGCGGCCTCAGGCAACTAAATTTGCCTGTTTGGACTGAGAATCCTTACATGGACCTCATGAATGGTTCTCAGACTCAGTTCCATGGAACCCTAGGGGGCTCTATGGAAGAGTTTTAGAAGCTCTATAAACCTCACATTTGATTTTTCTCTTGGAGTATATATTTTAGTTATTTTAAAACACTGCAATAAAAATAACACATATTCAAATGTGTTTTATTTCACATTTTAACATACCTAGGAACATCAACATGTTAAAATGTACTGTTAGGTTCATTTGGAATGAACATCAGAATAAATATTGCCATCTGGGTGTGCTTATTTGATGAGAGATAGTGATATTCCACACTGGTCTGTTTGTCTCTCTTAAATTCTGACATGACTGTTACATGTCTCCACTGGCATAAAATTGCACAAGTGAATTTGTGACCATGGTACATTTGTAAGCTCATTTGTGTTTGCGCTTCTCTTAGTGTCAGACTTGTGTGTGCACCCACAACTGACTCTCTCACATCTTGAAAACATCACATCAGAGCCAGAAGGGATGCTTCCATTCTGACTTTATGATTAGAAATGCAAGAATTTATTAGGTGTTACTAACAATTCAACTCTCAAACAGATACTTCCTACTATTTGCCTTACAAGCTTCTAGATGAATTTAGTTGAGCAGAAACTCAAGTGGTAAGGCAAGTTGTTTTAAAACAAAACAAAACGAAAACTATTACCATCTGTAATTAGTTAGCTAGGTGAATCAGTATTTTCTAAAGATTTTGCAACTAAATTAAAATAATAAATCGGATGCTGAGGATAATATGATTGTGATTATTTCAAATTTTTACCTTCATCAAATCAGTCTCAAACTTGTCAGTGATATACTTTATATTATATATACTATATTTGAACTCATGAAATAAATATATACTAGTGAAGTTCTGCTTTTATTTGTTTTAAATATCAGGCTTCCACACAAGATTTCATTTTTATTAAGTATAACTTTGCTAAAGAAACAAGAAAAACCAGCCAGTGAGATGACCTCCAAGATTTCTTGCAGCTCAAACAATCTGGAGTCTTCCCAGGTGGGTTTGAGCAAGGTGCAGGGAGGTGAAGGGTAGCTGATCTGATCACCAGTATCTGCATCAGTCAGGAGCTTTCCTCTGCCTTTCTAACTGGGAGGACTAAGTGTCCAGGCACACACATATACCCCTTCTGGATCATCACATCTGGTTGAGATTGCAACTATACAAATGAAACGTCCTGGGAAAACCCTATGGTTATCAAAGAATGCTGCAAAGATTTTTTAAAGTAGTGTTTTTATGGTGCGTGGTACAATTATTTTGAAACTTGCTAAAATTCCATTAAAATGCATTGTATTTCCCTGGTTACCTCCTCTCTGGAACAAATCTCTTCTGGAGGCAGTGTCTGATAGGATGTGTGGGAGAATGGGGCCTGGGGGTGCAGGGGTGGGTGAGTGGGTATGCTGGGCATGGGGAAGGGTACAGCCCTCTTGTAGCTGGCATAGGGGCTGTGCATAGTTGAAAACAGGGGACTTGATTTGTTTCAGCTGCCACCTTTAGAAGCCACCCTCATTAGACCTTATCATACTCCCAAGGCCCTCCATGGATGTGGGGCACTGTGGTCTGCCCATGACAACTGGTTCTAGAAGTGGACAGCACCACTAGGGCTTGTAGAGCATACAGTGATAGAACAGAGAGGAGCTACACGGTTGTCTGCACCTGCCTTATTCCAATGGCTCCTCCCCTTAAGATGAGAAGGAAGGGTTGGATGTAGAATTCTGGAGAGAGGTAGTTCACAGGGCTTACTCTGGGACTCTGTTTACCCACTGGAGTGACAGATTTCAGGGATGAGGTTTTTGGCTGGAAGACTAGTAGGGCTGATATGATGCTCTCCTGATTCTAACTTTGGTTATTATATTAGTTAGGATAGTTAGGGTAAGCATTCACCTCCTTATAACAGAGATCCACAAACAAAAGTGGCTCATGTAGGACAGAGTTTACTTTTTTCTATAATAGCCAGGAAGTAGGAGGCCCAGGGCTGACATGGAGCTCTGTTCCACAAGGTTAACTAAAGATCTAGCTCCTTCTATTTTCTTTACCTCCATCTTTAGGGTGTCATCTTTATATGAGTAGTCCAAAGTGGCTCCCCCATGTGTGTGACCTAGACAAGAGGATGGGGGAAGGAGGGGAGGGGGCCCTTATCATTTAAGAACACAGCCTAGAAGTTGAATACGTCATCTCTGCTTACATTCTCCTGTCCAGAACTCGGATACATGGCCATGGCTAGCTGCAGAGGAGACGGGGAATGCAGTTCTTATTCTGTGCCATGTAACCAGATAAAAATAGTGAGCTCTACTATTTCGAACAATAATTCAAGAAGGGATATAGAGATACAACTCTGACTTTCCAAGGGAGTTTAATGAAGTATGGCGTACTATGCTACTATTCGGAGCTCTGGTCTCTATCACTGATGTAGATGGCTAAGAATTGGCAGGCCCAGAGATGAAGGTCTGACAGTCCCGGTCTAATGGCTGACACTTTACCACTGCCCTTACTAGTATTTATTTTTCTCAGAGATGGGCAGTTCCAATTTCCATTGACCTCTGCAACTCCTTGAGGACATCAAGTTTAGAAGGGCTGGTCTAGATGCTCAAAAAATCCCCATGCATAGACCAGAGGATTTCAAACCATGCTTTAATGCCCGAGAGTTGTCTAGACTTCTGGGGGCAAGTGGAAGAAATGGAAAACAAGGGCTCTTTAACCTAAACCCTATTCCCCACTTGGCTGTCGAACCAGGGTACTTCACATATATTTTTATTTCTTTGTTTGTAATATTTTGGGCTAAAAATATAGTTTTTACACTTCTGCTAAGCCATCAGAAACTGAAATGCTTATAATTCAGAAAGCAGAGATGAAATGACATATTAAATACTAATGCCATCATGAGTCATGTGCCTATGTGATGGGAAATGGTCTTGACCATGTTTTTGCCTGGAAACAATTTAGATTGAAAATCAGAAGAAAATACTACAGCTGAAAGATATAAAGTATCAATGGGATCTGATAGTTCTGAAGAAGCAATTACATAATGCTTTAAAATTCACAAAGCACTTCTACCTCGATTGCCTTCTTTGATCCTTCTTCATTTGCAGATAAAGAAAATAGAAGCACAGAAAGACAAAGTGACTTGCCCAAAGTGGCACAGTAAAGAGTGCTGGAAACAGGACTGAAGTCAGGACTTTGGAATCTTCACTATATATGTATCCTTTCCCCTATATTTGCTTATACCTAGCTGCTGGATAAAGACCTATCCCTTGGGTACCAAGACCTGAGCCATTTCATCTTGTGAGCCTGATTTCTGCTGGAGCAGCAAACAAATCTTCTCACCAACCATGTCTCTGTGCTTGAGTCCTCTATTCTTCCTCCCTCCCTCCCAGCTCCCACTGAAAGCTTATCATAAATCAGACACTGTCCTAAGTACTAGAGACGCAGCAGTAAACAAGAACTATGAAATCTTTGTGGAACTTATTAATAGATTCTAGTGGGAGCTACAAAAAAAATGAAAGCACAACTAAACATACACAGTGATAACTGCTATGAAGAAAACTTAATCAGGGAAACAGTATAGAGAACAGCAGGATGGGAGCAGAGTCTATTTTAGCTGGATGGTCAGGGGAGGTTGAGTGACAGATATATGAGCCAGAGACCTGAGTAAAGGGAAGGGGTAAGCTATGAAGTATCTTGAGGGAGAGCATCCCAAGATGATGTTCGAGAAAATAAATAATTAATATGCTCAGCACAGTCCTGGAACTGCCAGATGAGTGGGGCTGGGAGTACAAGCAAGGCTTTGGAAAATTGTTTTGTTTTACGATGTGAGAGAAAGAAAAGGAAGCTAATTTCAGAAGCAAATTTTTGGAGTAGTTGAGGGGGATGGAGCTATGTGCATAAGTGGAGACATTGGCCTTGAATAGGAGGAGGAACAGGTCATCTCTGGGTTAGGAGGAACGGTAGAGAAGACAGGAAAAGATGTGGGAAGGTTGGTGGATTTGGTGGGAAAATGAGTTAGTTTTCTTGTGGTTGGTTCTGTTTTCTCCCATGGAAAGCCTATCGTAAATCAGACACTGTCCTGAGTGCTAGAGATACAGCAGTAAACAAGAACTAGGGTATCTTTGTGGAACTTATTAGCAAAATATCAGACAAAGTCAGTGAAGTAGGGGAGGCCTTCTAAGATGGTGAGAATGTGAATTTACCGACAAATAGAGAAGAGCAGCTGGGTTGTGTTGTGGGCCCAGGTGAAGTCTGCAGGACCAGCCTTAGGTGAGATTGATCAATCAGTATGGCTGTGTAATTTTCCCAGCGATGCTTGCCTGCCAGGGCGATATAAATAGAAAGCAGAATTTAACCATGTGTTGGACAGTCCTCGTTTGCTCATTCTGATCTGTCCTTTATCCTTCCTCACCTGGCTTGGGGCCCTGAGAAGCTAACTTTTATGGAATGATTCATTGGATTCCTTGACCTGGACTGGGTTTGGCCGATGGTGGGCACAGGCAGGAGTCTGGAGGGCAGAAGGCAGTGAGGTTCTTGTATTTACCCTCCCACTGCTTCTCCCATGGCCCCTGGTTGGCAAAGACGACACCCCTCCTTGGAAGCCCTAGCTCCTATCGGGCAGCCTTCTTCTGGGGATACGGCTCATTTGAGGTCCCAGAAACTACTCCCCATTTTTACTCCCTCAGGTTTAGGGGTGGTAACTGCTTCCTGATGCAGCTAGCCTTGGGGTGCTTCCCTGTCCCTTACCGTTTCCCCTCTACCTGTCTGCCCTTTTAGAAACGGCCCCTTTATTAAAGTCTCTCTGTTTCATCAATTTCTTGGTAATTCCTTGATTAACGCAAACCTAGTTTGGGGTGTGGCCAGGCAAACCTAACGGAGGCAGAAAGGAACATGGCATTTGTGGGTACACAAGGGAGAGATGATGATGCAAAAAGGACTCTTAGTAAAGAGGAAAATGGGGACATGAGGATAGTGGAGAGACTGAAAAAGTGGCAGAGTATATAGGTGGGAAGTCCTGATAGGTTCAAGGGATTTGGGGGCTGGGGTACTTGAGTGAGTAGCTGGAAACTGGGACACCATCCTCAGAGAGTACAGTGCTTAAAATAGAAACCATCTGATTGATGCAGTTATTGATAATAACAATATCCAGGTCAGTGGTTCTCAGCTCTGGCTATGTATTAAAATTGCCAGAGGAGCTGGTAAAAAGTACTGATGTCTGGCTTCACCTTTAGAGATTCTGACAACAATTGGTCAGGTCTGGGACCCATATTGTTAACAAAACTATCTCAGATAACTCAGGCCTGTGGCTAGAGTTGAGGATCACTCATTCAGGATATGAGCATAAGGGTGTTTGAATGGGGTGGATGGAGGAAAAGGAGCGTTAGCAACCAGAAGTCAGGGAACCAAGAGGCCAGGGGCGTGGAGGGATCACCCATGTGGAGGCCCCGAGAATGATGGCTGGGCTAGTGGGGGGAGAATTCAGTGAGTCAGAAGCTAAAACTGGGAGGTCAATAGAGCTTAGAAAAACTTGGGTATTTTAGTTACTCTAGGCCAAATCTCTAGCCGCATGATCTCCTCTCAGCACAGGGCCAAGGGCCAGGGGTGGGGTTGCCTCTTGGAAAACTCACCTTTGTTCTCTCCCCTCTCCCAACCCATCTCCATCTTTGGTTTTCATTAGTTGTTTTTAAGATGACCTTTTCCCACCCCTAGTGTTTGGGGAGCCACATCTGACTGAGCGTCTGGGCAGTGTCTTTCCCAGACCTGATTTTCTTGGTTATTTGACCTTTTCCAACCTTGAGCCTTCTTCCTGTACTCATCAGAAAAAATCCCTTTCCTCTGTTCCCACTCCCTCCCAGCCCTCGTAGGAGGCTGGTAAATTCCAAAGGCTCATTCCTAGATCTTACCACCTGGTAACAGCTTGTATATAGATGGGGGCTTCCCATATTTTAACTCACAAGGGAGGACCAGCAGGCACAAAAAATCACTCAGGGCCTCTCTACATCCAGGTCAGAGCGTGTTAACACTGCTCAGTTTGTCAAGAGAACAGGAGTTTCATCCTCTTTTATTTTCTACATGCGTGCCATTGTGGGGCCATTTAAATCAAATTCTTCTCTATAGCTGAGCACAAAACCTGCACATTTCTGGTTTTGCTCTTTCTGAAGATAATTTCTGCTGTTTAATGAGATCTGAGAATGAAGTCAGGCATGAGCCGGAGAAAGGTCACAGTGTGTGCTCAAAGGTATATTAACTACTGCTGGCGCTGACATCGGTCTCTTTCCAAGAGGACAAAATTAAGCAGCAAATAGTAAATACGTTCAATGGCACTTTATTGCAAGTAAGACCATTTACAATGAAATAAGAATATGAGAATGGCTTCAAAGAGAAAATAGGAGTGCTTACAAATAGAACACATCTTCCCGGTTAGAGTGGGAAAGTGATTCCAGTCAAGGTTAATGGGGAAACGGTTAATGAAGGGTACAGATTCCAAAGCTGCGTGATGCCGTATTGTATCTCGCAGAGGTAATTAATACTGGAGACTCTGGCTAAATGGACACATTATACACAGCAGACAACTTGAAATTCCACACACTATATAGAGAGGCTCCTCCGGATGCTTTATGACTCACCCTAACACTGACAGGGCGACATGAGAGCCCATATTTTCCATCCCTGTTCGTCACGGTGTCAGTGTGGCTCCGTGGGAAGGACACCAGGATGGGAGCCAGGAGAGGGGCTCCCAGCCCAGACTCAGTCACCAGGTGGTGGCGAGTCACCTTGGACAAGTTACTTTCTACTTCTCTTAGGCTCAATTTCCTCATCCGTAACTTGAAGGGATTGGATTGGAATCCCTATAAAAGCTTTTCTAGTTTAAATTCTGAGATTCTCTGTACTTCATTGCCATGACATCATTATTACTTACCTACCATGTAAACATGGGTGTGTCTGGGTAAAAGATTACATCTATAAATATGGACATAGATGGACATTTACCTATATTTACCTGTTTTGGCACATGGGTGTACTTAGGAGTCGATCTTTATTGTGTTTTTGAAATGACACAACCTTAAAGATTTATGTTAAAAAGGTTTCTATCTCTGTATTTTACCAACAGAGTAAAATTCATGTTTATGTTTTTCAATCTTTCTCTCATTTTTTCCCCCAAAGGCTAAGCGAGCATGAGTGAGGATACCTATAGAATTTAAATGCCTGGGATTAAGTTGAATTTGGGTGAAAGCTCCTTTAGCCTGTTGCCTGCGGGATTATCTGTCCCTAAAAAGCACCCTCTTTTGTCTCATTCTGTTGCTCTGAACACACTAGGTGGGAGACTAAGGCTAAGGATCTTTTAGTGGCAGGTGAGGGAAGGACCCTGGATCACTTTACATTCTTTATGTTTAGCTGTCTTTATGTCTGGCTGTCTGGAATCTCCTCAAGTGGAGGGTCTTAAAAGTAGAGCATGTGGACG
This sequence comes from Eulemur rufifrons, assembly GCF_041146395.1. Taxonomy (NCBI): domain Eukaryota; kingdom Metazoa; phylum Chordata; class Mammalia; order Primates; family Lemuridae; genus Eulemur; species Eulemur rufifrons. Next base: position 62,638,281 of record NC_091001.1, read on the forward strand.
CACCGCTTTTTCAGCCCAGCAATCATCGTATTGACAGGCATTGCTTCAGCGGAATGGTTTTTTCTCTGGGTTCAGGCCTGTTTGTAGGTGGCATCCCCAGGGCAGATTCCACTCTTATCCTGGCCTGGGAACGCACTCGCTGCTTTTTAAAATTCCCAGGTGCACCTTGTTTATTTCTCTCTTCTTTCCTTCCTTGAACTCCCCTTTCTTGTCCTCACTCTTTCCCTGTCCCTCAAACAAGAAAAGAAAACAAAACAAAAAATGGACCCCTTCTGGACGTCTGGCTATGGAAGTTATTTATGTGCCTTACAGAGAATTTGAGAAGCATCTTCCTGTTGTTCTGAAGTAGCCTAAAAAGGCCTGCCAAATCCCAGATTGGGGGGGGGGGGGTGCCAGGTAGTGACAGTTTTACAAGCTAAATCTCCAAGTCCCACCTTCCCCCACAGACAATGGGAAGGAAATCTTGGAGGGTGGGCAGCCTCAGAACCAAGTTACCACACAACATTGACAGCTGCAGAATTGCATCTATTGATTGTGGTGTAGGGGGCGAATGTTTCATCAACCTTTAATTGAGCTGATTCCTAAATAAAACAGGGTCAGCTTTTGCTGTGGTGGTAGGTCTAAACAGCTGTGACTGAGCTCTAGTTGACACCTCTTTAACACACCCTCCTTGGGATGCGTTTTTGCATTCCATGGGTTCTAGAACATCGGTCCTCAGCTAAGAATGTTCTTCAGACTCACCTGGGAGAGGGTTTAAAAATACAGAGGCAGAAGCGGTGCCTCACCCTGGCTGAATCGAGTTGATATGCCCTGGGAGGAGGCTGGGGAATTATATTTTTAATAAACTCTTTTAAGGCAATTCTAATGAGCCCAAATGAGTACTCAGAAGCTTCTGGAAGATTTCGTTGAAAACTAAGTGAACAAGTTACCACGTTAAGTGGACCAAAAATTCCTGGAACTGTGAAATCATCCTATCACATCTTTTTCCATGAGAGGGGATATGGTTGCCCGGACATGAAGAGGAATACATTAGCACTCTCTTTGTGTAATGTTCAAGTGTAAGGACATTGCTCTTTCTCTTTTTTATTGCTTTGTTGCTTGCTTCATTTCAAGCAACAATTGGGCTTTCTTGGATGAGTCCATAATTTAGATTCAGCTCCTCCTCAGACTCCATTAGGAGGGCCACTCCCCAGCCATTGCAGCGGGTATGTTGGCGAATCCAGCGTTCACTGAAAGAATAAATTGGATTTCATTACATGGCACTGTATAATGTGGGTGACTTCCTCCCATTGTTATATTGGGTGGATGCTCAGACAGTTCTGATTTTTATTTCCTGGTAATTGCTTCCTCGAGGATTTAGCTTTTTTTTTTTTTTTCCGGTCCCAAACAGATGCTTCATCCGATCCCTTGTCATTCTTCAGTTTCCCTCAAAGCCTGACATGTTCCTTAATGAATCCACTGCATACTGAGCTGTGGCCAGGGAAAATCGAGAGGCCATTCCTCAAAATATCCGTGATGGAAAAGCTTGTTCTCATTTTGAACGTGTGTTTCACTTCTGTCCCACCTGACCTGGAGGGTCTCGCACGGGAGTGAGGGGAGCACATTTGAACCCTGGCTACTGTTAAAACGTACTAATTCCAGGAACTTTACTTTGTTTACATTCCTGGGCTGCCTTGCCTTTGAAGCTGCTCCCTATTGGTGGATGGCGGGGCCCTATGGCTCCTATACATTTTAAGCCTGCATTCCCCAGAGTTGGCCCCGGCTGTGGAGACCTGCACTTTGTCTTTTAAGCAGATAAAAAGAGAGGTCAGACAGAAGTAATTCCCCTACTCCTCGTATAAACAATTTAACTGCTGCAGCAACATACTTGCTTGGAATTACTCCCTCAGATTCAATTCCCTTTTCCTGTTCCACTTGTAAAAATGGTTAGTGTCCTCTATAAACTGCAGCTCACCAAGGTGCAGGGCTTGCTGTGCAGTTGTAGAATAAATGTTAATCTAATACAGGTTACTAGGTCAAATGCAATCACAGGCTTGTGGGAAAAGCTTAATACTGTTCTGCTTCTTCTAACACAGTAAACCTGGATATTATATGATAGGTTAAACACCAGTGAACCATAGCAGGAATTTTCTTGAAAGTAGGATTTAGTACAAAGGAAGCTACATTGAAATAGTGACCTAGGATTGACTTTGCTCTCCAAGACAGCGTTCTGAGATGCCACAGTGCACTATGAAAATGGACTCCTTAAAAATGTGATATCCCAGAATTCCCTGTTCAGGGGATGAATGCCAGTGGGAACAACTGTGACACATCTGAAAGTTGCATATGTCATCAACTCTGACTTCAATTTCTCTCGTTACCCAAAATTTCATGAGTGCAGACACACACGCGCACACACACACGAACTTTGCTTATGAAAGTTAATGTGGCATTGGATGGTCTGTTAGAATTTGGATCCCAACTTGAACATCAAGTAAACAGAGCACCAAGCGTGCTGGGCAGATGTGGGCTGACTACATTGAAGACAGCCAGTCTTCTCGGTGGTGGACTCCTCACTATTTTATGTGGATGTTAGTGCGGTTAAGTGTTCCCAGCATGTATTTCTGAGCAAATGCCAAAGCCGAGACGTACACATGCTAGCAGATATATAATAAATTCTTAAGTAAATGAGTGTCAGACTTGAGGGGAGCTGTAAAGTCTGGTGTGCGGGACCACTTGGGTTCTGTCCTGCATGGAGACAGGAGGCCTGACTGTGGCTAACTTTTCAAAGTCTCGTGGGGTCTTCCTTGCGGATGCTGTCAGCTCTCATAATAACATCGCAGTGGCAGTGCGCTGTTCTTGCTTTCTACTGAGAACATATTCAACAAGCAGTCATAGCAAGAGAAGGAGCCCTGAGACAGAAGCTGGAACCCACCGCTCCTCCTGAAAGCAGTTGAGAATGTGGCTTTATGTCTTCTTTTGGCCCTTAACATAGTTCTTACCAGGCTCCAGAGATTTGTTTGACTTGTGAAAAATATATCTGTGCATTTACAGGTGTGACGTAGCTCTTGAGTGATTAAGCTAGATCACTTGCATGTTAGCTGAGTCAGAGTGTGTAGGCATTTGACAAAAGGCCTCTCTCTGCTTGGGTTTGTAACGAAATGAGGAAATTAATCAGGTGATGCACTCCCTGGTGGTTATGAAAGTCATCTCAGGTATGTGAGTGACCCTTAGGAAGACTGCATAAAAGAATAAGTACAGAATGAATGGAGTTTTTGGTGAAACACATTTTTAAATTCTATAAAAGAAATTCAGACTTTTAGGAATCTGGTGTCAGCAGGAATCAAAGAGACCTTATATGGTTAACTTTTGTGCCAAGGCTCTGCAAGGCCATGATCTCTGGGCCAGCCCATCCTAATCACCTCCCCTGCGGTGCTCTGCCTTCCACGCTCTGAGCAGCTGGCTGGCCGCTCAGACTCTGAGAAGCTGGCTGGAGGCAGACAGCTGAAATGGACTCTCATTCAGACACTTCCCCTCCAGCCTGTATCAGAGCTGGTTTTCTCAACAGAAATGTGGATCCTGAGGGCTCCCATTGATTGGGAAATGTCAAACACATAATACATAGATGAATTCATATGCTGCAGGTCCCTTTTTTCTCTCTGTGCAGACTGAATGGTCAGGTTTCTCTGTCTCTTTAGAACTCCGTTTTCTCCAAGATTTGCTTTGAAAAGATGTAAAGAGAAAACATATTCTCCATAGTCTTCTGTGCATTCATTCAGCGTAGAACACTGGCAAGGGCTGTTCTGGTGCATGCTTCTTCATGCATTTGACCTATAAGGATTATACCGGGGACATGCGCAAATGTTCATGGAGACCAATTTAGCAAGATCTCAGGCAATGCCTTGCTCTCAATGGTCGTGCCCAAGATTGGGATATCTTTCTAGGAAGCCACTGACAAAGCTCAGAATGGAGCCTTGGGCTCAGATAGACGTCTGTTCTATGAGTGAACATGGCATCAGGAATCAAGTGCAATTCTGCCACTTCCTAGCTGTGTGCCCTGAGACTATGCACTCTATGCCTCAGTTTCTTCAGCTGAAGAACGGGGATGATATTACCGAGCTATCCATTCTGATTTTCCCCTTTACACCTTGATGACAGCAAGGAAACAGCCACTTGGGCATGCTGGCCTGTTTGCAGTGCAGGTCATCATCTTTCTTCTTTCCCCCAAGGTCCTGTTTCACTCCATTTTCAATCTGGCTTGAGGCCCTTGGCTTTGTCTCATTTGGAGCCCTGTTCCCCTACTTTGGACTTAGTGTTATTATCAGGTTTTCACAGCTTTTTTCACTGACACCCAGACCCCACCTCTGGCCAAACTCTCCATCAGCTGATTGGCTTTGGTGGGAGATTCAGACATTACCTCCCAGGGTTGTTGGGAGTCCAGTAGTGGACTCTGTATGTGAAATGCCTACAATAGGCAAATGTTGGTTTTCATTCCCTCTCCTTTCCCAAGAAACACTGTCCATTACCAGCTGAGACAATTAGAGACAATCTCTTAAAAGCTCCTTGCCTGTGGAAAATGGGAAAAATGACAATCCACTGGGTTAAAGAGAGGGTCACTGAGATAACGTAGGTTAGGAAGGCTAAGTGGTGTCATCTCACATGGAAAGAAACTGAGGGTTCACTCAGCCAATGCCAGGGATGGGATTTGAGAATTAGAACCATCCAAATGGTGAAACGTGTCTGCCATCAGGGCCAACTTACTCAATAGGCACAGTAGGCACAGTGCCTAGGGCTGACTTCTCAAGTGCTATGCTTCCAAGGTCCCATGAAAATATCTCAATTTCTTTTAAAATCAGAAGAAAAAAGTGAAATTTTAGGTTGGAGAGAATATTTGAATGTATAATATTAATATATTCATGTTTATATTAACATATTCATGTTTATACCAATGCAGTTATAAAATATGATTATATATGTGTATATATACGGGTTGAGTATCCTTTCTCTGAAATACTTGAGACCAGAAGTGTTTCAGATTTTGGGTTTTTCATATTTTGGAATATTTGCATTATATACTTAATGGTTGAGCATCCCAAATCCAAAAATTTGAAGTCTGAAATGTTCCAGTGAGCATTTCTTTTGAGTGTAAGATTGGCACTCAAGAAGTTTCAGATTTTGGAGCTTTTTGGATTTTGAACTTTTGAATTTGGGATGCCCAAACTGTGAGTGTGTGTGTATGTGTGTGTGTGTGTATGTAAATACATGCATGTATGTGTGTACATATATGTGTTGTGTACACGTATGGAAGGGGCTACACAAGAGAAAGTGTTCAATGGCCAATGAAAGTCCTACGTGGCCCTGTTTGCCATGACTTCATGACCACTGCCTTGGAAATCCCAATTGCTACAAATAGACATATCACCATTCTAACAGAAGTTCCTTTCATTCACTACAAGTAAATTCCCTACAGGTGAGCAGAATCACATAAAGAACGTAACTTTCAAGCAAGGGGTACTTGCTACAGTCATCAAAACTAAAATGTGCTTCTTCTCCACAGCAGGGAGGCAGTTGTGGGTAGGATGACCCAGTCTTCCCACAAAGAAAAGTCTTTTAGATATTTCTATTTATACTTACTCATGACCAGAGAACTGATGTGGAATTTATTTGCCACCAAGACAAAAAACTTCTAGGATTGGGTAAAATACCAGAAATTTTGTTAAATGTAAAGCTGCATTGGTATTCCTAGATTCATCATGCATTGACTCCCTTGGCCTCACGGGTCCCTGGGTACAAGGACTACAAATGTATTTAGCCCCATCAAATACGAAGAGAGAAACCCAGATGCTCTTTCACCAAAACTGTTTCCCCAAGTGTCAGAATCAAAACAGGCCTCACTATCAGGGAGTCAGAATATTCTCTTCAAACCTTCAAATTATTGCAAATTAGGTTCAAATGTCTGTCCTTACCTTTCTGCCTCATTTTAAGTCCTCTGGAGAGGTGATTTTACCCCAGACAGTTACAGCCGATCTATAAATGAAGGATAGCTACTGTGTGCAAAGTCATTCCAGCTAAGCAATATGGGCTCTAATTTCATCACAACATTATGAAACTGATCAGTTTCTTTGTATAAAATCTTAAAAGGGCTCCACGGACTCTTTAAGCCAAAAAAGGGCTTTTGAAAGCAGTTCAGGAAATTGCCATCATGGAAGCGATTTCCACATGTGTCTCTCAATATTACAATCTCCCCTTTCAGGTGCTGATCTTTCCTAGGCTGTAATAAGAAATGAAAGAACAGCTTATTTTCCCTTTAAAAGGAGGCACAATTAAAAACAAAAGTCCCCAAGAATCGTGTATGTGAGGATGATGTGCAGACCATTCGTTTTCTTTCCTTGGCCTTTGGGCCTGATCTGTATTCTCAATTTGCTGTGAGTATCCCATTCCATCTAGGTCAGGACGAATTACGTGTGTGTAACTGAAGCGGAGTGTGGATTTTAAGCAGAGCATGTGATCCTAAGAATGCAGAAAGATGGTATAAATTTGCATCTTCTTAAGAGGAACCTTCTCTAAAAACACTGAAAACGTTTTAATTCAAGAAAATAAAAAAGGAAGAGGGTAGAAATGCCACCCAAAGACTTTACAAAACCTTTTATTTGAATCTGAGAAAAGAATTACAAAATCATACGTCCAGTTGTCAAATGTCTTTGGGGCAGATTTCTGGAATTGTAATGCACATCAAAACAGAAGGTTAGTATCATTGTGCTCTGGAGACCAGGGTAACTGCTTCTGTTCTTATGAAATGAGCTGTGGCCTTCTTCCCGAAGACCTTTTAGGAGTGGGATTTGAAGTTACCTGTGGGGCAAAGAGACCAGTGTTCCAGGAGAGCCCACATAATTGACAAGGACACAAAGCACATATTCTCCAGGGTATCCAAGCCCCTTTGATGCCATGCAATGGAGCAGAATCTTGGGCTCTTTCCAGCAGGGTCACCATGTATTTACTGGAAATTAACAAGTGGCTCATTTTGTGGCATTTCTTAAGCTTCTCTTTTTGAATTATGTGAGCTTTGGACTTTGTCTTTTTCCTTCTTCTCCCAATTTGCCACTGGGCCATTTAACCCACAGTGGAGTCAGACTTCTTGGTACAAGTTTCCTGTTGATTCATGCTCAAGCTTTTGTTCCCAACTCATTGTTCATGTGTAGACACCATAGGGAAGCATATAGGAATAAGAAAACTGTCCTTAGAACTCTTCTGGCAAGTTATCTGGGAAGGCCAGGGGCATTGTTTAAAGAGGGCATTTATTCCTTAAATTGGCCCAAAGGATTCAAGCTAGATAGTTCAACTTCACATATAGTTTTAGTGTTCATTGTGTGTCAGTCTCTAAGATAGGTGTTGTAAGGGGTAGAAAGATGAAGAAGATGTGGTTCTGTCCCTCAAGGACTTCACAATCAGGCAAGGACAACAGAAGAGTATAGAACAAACCCTGATGCCATGAAATACTCACTGCTCTGTCATATGGACAATGGAACCCTGCAGGAGGAGTGTGGGTGTGAATGGGGAATAGGAATTGGACTTGGAAGCATAAGAATAGTTTCACCAGGACGAGAAAGTAGGGGGTGAGGCCATCTGGGACAGAAGGAACAACAATAAAAAAAGCATGGAAGAGCAAACCAGTGCTGTGTGTGTTTGTGTGTTGGGGTGGGGATAGAAGCGTACAATGGTATCAGCCTTGAGTGCTAGATGCTGCTGGAGATACAAAGAAAAATCAGGTTCAAGCAACTCCCAATTCAAAAGATATAATATGGAAGACAGGCAGGTCCATAAATAACTTTAATATGAAGCAGACTGCAAGAGATGCTGCACGCATCATGCGACATACTCTGAGTGCATCTCAGAGAGATATTTAGGGAGCAGTTGTTAATAGGACTTGGCATGATTAGAGCCAGGGAGTAAGACAGTTAGATAAGTCAAAGATGACTTCTGCATTTCAAAGACAGTACCTTTGAATGATGGAATCATAGCCACAACACATTTTGCTCCTTGTTCAGATAAAATTTTTTAATATTTTTCTGTAATTCAAGATAAGCACATATTACGGTTTTATTCACACTTTGATGTAATGATTTATCTGATGTTCTTATAAATGCATATAAAAACTAAATTTGACTAAAATGGAAGTCAGTCAACTCTTGTACTGGCCTCAAACCCTATCTGCAAATAGGCACCTTCTAAAATAAGTACTATGCAACATATATGAAGGGTAAATGTATTTTCAAGAAAGTGAAAGTGGTGGAGTGGAAGTTGTGAATTTAAAATCTAGAGGAGTTATCTCCATGAAGTCCTATTATTTGGGAAAGTCTCATAAATTTTTTTTTTCTTCCAGTTGCTATTGGAGTGGCTGAAGAGAAAGAGTTTAGCAGGCTTGAGATGGGAAAAGGAATGATCCGCGTGTCAGGTTGGGATATGTCACCGCCATAAAGGATGGGGGAGCTGGAAAATGTTTACAGTAAGCATATTGGCTTGAGAAAAATGGGAGGGTTGAGTTAGAGACAGATGGCCAAGGGCTATCATTTACTGATTACTTACTAGCTTGGCAGGATGGCTCTAAGCACATTATAGCTCCTAACTCATTTAAAGTTCATACCAATCTTATGAAGTAGTCTTATTATTATATTCATTTTATAGATGACTACACGGAGACTCTAAGCTTGAATAACTTGCTAGTGAGCACAGTTTATAAGTGGGCGGTACGCATAGGCTTATTCTCTTTACCAAAATAAGTCTCAATAAGAGAAGGTGAAAGAAGACAGGTATTTGACATTGGGGTGTTTCCTTTATAAAATAATATTTTGTTTAGATTTGAGGAAAAGGAATTTGTAAAACCTTATTATATTCTCTAAGGAAAAAAGACGAGACCATGGAATCATATAATTTCAGAATTTTAAAGTACAACGATCCGTTTCTCACTCATACTAATTTGTCTTCTCATAGATGAGGAAAGGGAGATGGAAGCCTCCACTGAAATCATCAGACATTTGCTGGAAGTTCATGATGTACACAGTATACCTCACTGTGCCTGTGCCTAGACAGGCAAAGTGACTTGCTCACCAGGTTGCTGACATAACCACATTGTGCGGAAGGCTCATGAAACAAAAATCAGGCACACATGGCTCCAACTCTGTGGAGAACTTTGTAGCATAAGGGAGAAGGCCTACTTGACTTTCTAGAGAAGCAAAGTGCAAGTTCAGTGGATTTCTGACCCAACTTTCAAATGAAGTTCACACTTCCCCTAAGGTGCTCTGGTTGGCTGTTCAGTCTCAGCCGCTAGTAGACCAGAAATGAAATCTCTTTCTTTCTTTATAAACTTACTTCTAATAAATTCTCTTTGTACAATATAGAATTGTGTTGGCTGGCAACTTGCTGCTCTGATCGAATCCAATACGCTTTTGAGTTCATTTGATGGTTAGTTGAAGTCCTTATGACGGTCTGCCTGAAAGTGTGAGGCAAGTTTGCACAGTGGTGAGGGATCAGGCAGATAATCTTGAGCTGGCTTCAAGTTCAAACTCCACAATGACTTGCAAATTGTGCAACCTTGGGCAAGATTCTTTACCTCTGTAAGTCTCGGTTTTCCCATGTGTAAAATGAGCGAAAGCATAATCCCTGCATGGTAGGATTTTTGGGAGGATTAAATGAGCTGATGCAGATAAAGGGCTTAGCCTAGCTCATAACAAGAATTCAATATATCTTAGCTAATTATAACAAACAAAATAAATTCATTATAAAACTTGTATTGTGCCAACTTATTGTTTTTGAAAATATAAATTACAGCAAGATATATGATTCAAGAGTTACTGAGATTTTACTGCAAATAGCAAATCTTTTATTCCAATCTGGCTTTCCAAACTCAGTTCTTCTCAGCAGGGCTAAAACAGAATGGGTCGATAATCGATAAAAAGTGGTCATGTTTATAAAAACCTTTATGGCGATTACTTTGTTGCTCAAAATCAGTCATGTGGAGACGCCTGTGAAAAAAATTCTTTCCAGAATTTAGAGTTAAGGAATAATTTTTCTCCCATCTGAAGCTTTCTTACCTTGGGAAAGAAAGCTGTTTCACTTACAACCTCTTTCTTTTTGCTTAGAGTCAATAACCTTAGTGCTAAGTTTTGTGTGAAGCTATAGAAATTTGTGTTAGCATAGATGCACTTTTTATTTTTCTTTTTGCCTTTTTTTACCCATTATAATGATTTTTTAGTTTAGTCATATTTGTGCTTTATATTTTAAGCTTTCTCAAAACTTTTTTGTAAGTCAGAGGAGACAAATGTAAGTAACTATGAAATAATGTCATATCCATGCTTTTTCTTACAAATATACCTTATGCCCAGTTTTCTACACTTGGCTTGAAATAGCTTTTATTTTATGAAAAATCCAATGAAAATGGAAAAGTTGATTTTTATGTAAACACTCATTTTATAGTTTAAAAGAATGGAATATGGGAGCCTCACCCTCATAGGCCATTTAGTTGAAATGGGGAAGGAAGAACTTACAGGGACTATTGATCTAGTCTGTTAGGTGGGCTGACCAGGTGGGAACATAACTTGCTAATGAGCCAAAACAGTTAATAATCATAAACCAAACCAAACAAACCAAACCAGCAGTTAACATGTATAGAATATTTTACAAGCTATCCTCATATGAGGTCTGTCCAGAAAGTATCCAGCCAGATAATCTGAAAAATAGAGACATTTATTGAAGAAGGTACAAGATACGAGAAACATTATATATATGACAATGATGCCTCAGTCCCCTTCCAAGTAGGCACCTTGGGACCTCACACAGTTCCCCCAGCATCTCTTAACCTACCTAACCCATACATGTTCAACATTCTCAGACATTCTGCTTGTTGCGGGCCTTCCCCAACGTGGGTCACTTTGAACAGATTCTCAACCATCTTTGAAGTGTTTGTGCCACAATTTTATTTGTGCTGCACTCATTGCATCATCTCCGGAAGCCTTCTGAATCATCCAAATAGTTTCTGCAGAGGAATGTTCAAGCTTAATGCAAAATTTGATGCAGATTCATTGCTCTACTCAGTCATTTTGAATGTGACGCCCACGCAATACACATGCTCACTCAATGGTGGCACCTAGTGCCCCACTGACTAGTACAGGGAAGTCGTCATTGTTCACGCATACACATCCCAGTCCACTCTCCTTGGCTGCCAGGTTACTTCAATGTCATGCAAACTGTTCTCGTTATATTAATAATGGCTGGATACTTTCTGGACAGACCTCATACACCCTGACTAATTATTTCTCATATCAGTCCTGCAAAGTAGGAAGCACTATTTTCAGCTCCATTGTAGTATATATGAGAAAACAGAGGCTCAGATAATGGTAGGAGCCAAGCCCTCGTTCTCACAAGAAGTAACTCCCCTGGCCAGGATTTAAAGTCAGACCTTAATTTAAAATCCCAGGTCCTGCCCACTATTCCAGGCCGCTTCCCCAGAACCTAACCTCAGGAGTGCAGTGGGCAAGGTTGTCCTTTAACCTCTGGCCCTGCGTCCAAAGTTCGGCTTGATAGAGGAAGACAGGCAAGAGCAAAGGGCTTCTAAGCAAGAAGAATTATCTTTCAGGTACATTCTACTTGGAGGTTTTTCTTTTTCTTTGCTAAAACTAAAGTGATCCCTAAAATTAATCTCCTCACTGTTGGAGAAGGTGTTGGGCAGAAGAAATTTTTGGAAAAGCAGTTAGGAAAGCCCACCCAGGTTGGAAGAGAGTCACAGTTTCTGAAATTGCTGCACCAGCATAGATCAATGAGGAAATGGATACCTAGAGCCTGGAGCCATAATCAGTGAATTGGTAAAGGCAAAGAGTGAATTTTGGTAAATTTTAAATGTCTGGACTGAGGGTCTTTGCTATTAGGTTAAAACAAAGAAAAGTGACCAGTCTGTGTTAGATTGGTTTAGTTCTTCCCAACTCTTCCTGTTGCGGTTGTTGTAAGACCCTGAGTTATAATACCGTCAGGTTTGCTATGGGACCCAGCCACCCCGTCGCTTCACCCCTCTGGTTCCTGAAGTGGGCAGACTGAGACCAACAGAACTCCTGACAGATCTGGGCCTGCTTCTTGAATGTGCCACTCCTTACCAACAAGAAGGCAATATTTTCCTGGAGACCTCATTTGAAGATGGTTTGATACGTTTTCTTCCAGAGAATGTGTTTCCTTTAAGTAGCTTTTCCTGACTAAAAACGAATGTCTCTGAGCTTTCCCTCATAACAACCCCTCCATTTTTCAGGATTTAAATTTCTAAGCTCTCATTTGAAAGTGAGTCTCATTTTCCAAATAAGCTAGCAGGAGTTTCAATGGGCAATGTCAGTCTGAATGATACTGCCTCTCCAGAAAACTTAACGTTTTGGTTTTGTTTGCTCCGGGCACACCCTCACAAAACCCCATTCTTTCTTTTTAGCTTATGAGAGAACAAAGTCCTATGAGGAGTCATGAAAACACCTGAACCATTCTTTTTCTATTTCCAGAAATAGTTTATGGGGCCACTGAAAGATGTTGATGTTATCTTTTTAATATTCTGAGGAATAATCCTATTAAACAAAAAACAAGGGAAACTGTTATGCCCACAAGGAGGAATTACCCAGCGCCGACTGGCCGGGGTCGAGTTACTCTACAAAACCCTACCTGTGCGCTGTTTCTATCGCTCCATCAAGGGCTTGGTGAATGAGCAATAATTTGTGGATTCTGCTCATCTCTCTTTGCGAACTTTGTTCTGTGGAATTAGATACAACTTTGACAAATTAGAAAAGGCTCCCCCGTGCCCCGCTGTCCCCAGGGCAGCACAGTCCACTGATTGTGTGCTGGCCTTCTGAAGTCCAGCCGTGGCAGGCCGTCAGCGGCAGCCTGTCCACCAGAGTACGCTTTTTAATAAGCAAATCTGTCAGCACCAGGTTCTTCGGATCTTCCGACCTCTCCTTAATCCTCGGGACGCGCTGACTTTCTTCTCTGTTTCGCTTATGGCAAAAGGCCCCAAGCTGGGAAAGAAATATCTTCTTTGTTTATAGAGTATGGGCAACAAAATTAACCTTTGAGATTAACTGTAAATGAGTGAGGATTGTGTTTTATCTTTGCCTAGGACAAGGGGTAGGGATTAACACTTGCATAAGGGAGTGAGCGTGTGCATGCGTGTACATGCGTGTGCACCACAGGTACAAGCCCTCATCATGACCCGATATATCGTTCTGCTGTTGTTATTCTCTCTTCTTTATTCACACATGGCTTTATTTCTGGGATAGAGTTAATGAAAGATATTCCATTTTGTTTCAATTCTTCAATTCCATTTCAACTATTAGAGAAAGGAGAGAGGGATATAAAACATTAACCTATTAGAAATCATACCCTAAAGAGAAAAATTTGACTTTGGCTAAAATCATAGGATCATCCTTTCCCAGTGGAATTCTTTGGCCCAGCAAAAGTACACAGTGTCTTGGTATAGAGCAGAGACCATGAATGATACCATAAAGAACTATGTTTAGTGGAAAGTGCCTTTTCATTGGTTTACACGGCAACGCATTCATGTTTGATAGTGTCAGATGCAAGGGTTGTGGTTCTGCGTGTCTTGCAGGTAAAGAACCTGATCCTGTGTTTTGTTTTTGTTTTGTGAACATAAACTATTTAATAAGACAAATTAACCAAGAGATTTTGTTCATATTTATTTCTAACTGGCTATGTTCAAACTGCAGTTTGACTCAGATATGCTTAAAAAGTTTTTTTTAAAGTAAAGTGGGACACAAACAAAAACAACAAGTTTGTTCATAGGCAAAATTTGTACTGGAGAGAGAATGGAAGCCAACCATCTCAGTATAGATGCTATTCTGGGTCCCTGAAAACTCCTGAAGGGTAGGGCAAGATCAGGTCAAGATTAGATTATTTCTGACTCAAGGAAAGTCCAGAAATGGACTTCAGACGTCACTATTTGCTGTTGAGAGCAGAGGAACCATCCATTCTGCTGTGTGCTCTTCATTTTTGGTGGGGTCTTCACCTCCTACATACACTTCAATGATGACAAAGTGTCACCACCACTATGGTGACCAGATCCAGTCACCCTACTTAAATGTTCCTATCCATGCTTCTTGAAGTGTTCCTATCCAAGTTGCTAAAATGTGCCTGGGACTTGGGGCAGTGACTCATCCTGGATGCAGTCACTTCTTGAAGCCAGTGGTTCTATTAGAAGCCTATTCCTCTTCCAGTTTATTCACATTTGGTTGGATTCTGTGTGGAATTTGACCACTTTTATAATTTTGTTACCTTTCATCAAACAGGATCATTTTCTGCTGGTTTTAGTTTTTCTCTCTCCCTCTCTCTCTCCCCTTCTCTCTCCTTCTTATGTCTCTCTCCCTCTCTCCCTCACTCTCCCTCTCTCTCTTTCTTTAATAAAGCAGAACAAAATAAAGCAATATGCCAGCACAGAGATGTTTTATTTTTCACTCAACAGTGGCAATGACTGTAACAATTACATGGAAGAGAAAAGGGACTTTGTTGTAGGTGCAAGATTGAGGTTGTGCAAAATAAGAAATAACCAGCTCAGTGCCCGCGAGCCCATGGCAGAACGGTCGGAGTTTCAGGGGAGTGAAACGAGAATGTGTGCTGGGGTCCCCCGTTTCCCCATTATCATCACCTTGGGCCAGGTACTTAATGTGTGCTGCATTGATTTTGGCTGAGGAAAGTGCTTAGAGGAAGCAGTTTTTTAAGTTCCTTTGCTATCTCTGGGAGATAATAAAGATCTTTATTTACAAATAATGCACTTTCTGTGAAGTGTCGTCGTGTGGGCATTGCATACCCCAGCAAAATGATACGTTCTTTCTTTTGCCTTGTGGGAAGAGCAAAAGTTACTCTTCAGAAAACCTGGTTTGAATCCAGATCTTCAACTCTCTGGGTGTGTGACAGTGTCCAAGTCATTTAACCTCTCTGTGTCTCAATAGTCTCAATTCCAGAGTGGAGTTATTAGATCATTAAATACGATATGTCTTATTTCGAATCAAAAGTTTAGTTTACTATACCTTAAACAAGAAGCAGTACAATTAATCTAAGTATGTGCCTAAACTATCGACACAGTTTTGCCATCTTAACGGTAGCTTGCTTATGCCTCCTTGGACGAGAGGCCTGGAGAGCGAGTGGTGATGAAATCTCAAAAGGCGTTTTCCACAGCTTGTTGAGAATTGAATATTTTTCCTTGCAAGAAGTGGTCCAAAGCCTGGAAGAAGTGGTAGTCAGCTGGTGCAAGGTCTGGTAAATATGGTGGATGACAGAGAGTTTCCAAGTCCAGACTTGGTAGTTTGAGCAGCGTTGTTTGTGTGACCTGTGGCCTTGCAAGAGGATTGACCCATCTTAGCTGCTTTATAGCAGGCATCCTCATCATTTCATCCAGTTGGTTGCAGCAGACATCTGCTGTAATCGATTGACCAGGTTTCATCAAGCTGTAGTGGATAATACCAGCATCTTTATGTTGTGACAGCAAAGAAGGGCAAGCTTCGAGACGATTTCTCTTCTGACACTTGTTTAATTTACAAGGAACCCATCTATCCTGCTTCTTTACCTTGCCCATTTGTTTCAAATGGTCCAATATTGTTGGAATAGTAATGTCAAACCTTGCTGCGAATTCACACATAGGTTGAGATGAATTTGTTTCTACTACAGCTTTCAGATCATCATTATCCACCTTGGTCTCAGGACACCCACATAGCTCATTTTTTTGATTAATTAATTTATTTTATTCTTATTTCATCATATTGTGGGGATACAAAAGTTTGGGTTACGTATATTGCCCTTGCCCCCTCCCCACCCCGCCCGCCCCGAGTCAGAGCTTCAAACGTGTCCATCCCCTAGAGAGTGCACATTGCACTCATCATTTTTAAGAGTAAAATCACCAGAACAGAACTTCTCAAACCGTCGATGTACTGTGTGTTCATTAGCCACCTCCTTCCCAAACTCTTTGTTGATATTTCAAGCTGTCCATGCAGCATTGGTTCCATGATAGAACTCATTCAAAAATAACATCAATTTTTGACTTATTCGTGGTTTCACAAAAATTGATTTAAAAAATTTGAAGAATAATCACGAGCCAAACCATGCATTTGAAAGATTGAGGATGTACCTTCACAATAAAAATAAAACAAGAAATGTCAAAATGAAATGTCAAGCTACCAGCTGTCAAAGTTAGTACTTAAGGAAATCAGACATTTCATACTTAATAACCTAACAATAATACCTATTTTAGTACTCTTGAAGAATTTCTGTAAGGATCAGTGAGAACCCAGGAGACTAAAGTGCTCCATTTGACTACCTGGCTACCTTGTATCTATCCTTCAAAATGCAGCCATGTGTCACCTCCACAGGTAAGCCTTCCTGGCCCACTGGAAGGCTGGGTGGCTTCCTGCCCACCTCATTGGGAGCACTTGCTACACCATATGTAACCCTGGGGTTATTTGGCTATACCATCACCTGCCTGGAAGCTCCTTGAGGGTAGGAACAACAGTGCTCGTCCTGTAGTTAAGGCAACTTGAAAATGATGGACAAATTTAACTCTATCATTAATAGGGGTGCTCAAAAGGATACTATATTTGCTAATGTCTACATATTAATGGAAATGTACATCGAGATAAATTTCCAAATCAATTTTCACACACTCTTAAAATAGAGTTCCTTAAAAGTCCATGAAATCTAAAGAACTAAAAATAAAAGGGCTTTATCAGAAAAAAAAATTTTGGATTGCCATTTTCCTCCCCAAATTTCCCATAGGAAATTAGGGAGAGGATTTAAGAGCAATGACTGACTGCTGGGGTGAAAGTGAAGGCTTTTTTAAAGTACTGAAGTGTCTAACCAAAACTGGTTGCTTCCAATACTCCTGTGTGACCTGCAAAACAATGCACTGTTTTATCTGTATAAGGAGAAGTCAAAAATATATGAGGTGGCTCTTGTTGGTGTGTCAGCCTGGCAGGCAAAAGAACAATGGAAGATATATTTTGGATTTTTCAGAAGCGAGGACAAATCAGTAAAACTAAATTGATTTCTCTCAACACACATGACCACTTTGATAACACTCGTCTGAGGAAAGGATGGCACGGTTTTTCTCTCTCATCTGTTCCATCTTCTTTCCGCTCGCATCTGGCATTTTACAATAAAATTTCCAACAGATATGGGCTGTTCAACAGTCACTAGCAATACATTGATTAATTATGTGTGCCAGACTTTCAGTGTACAATTAAGCTAAACAAAACTGCATTAAAGTAATACGAATGATTTGAACTCAAGCCACAAAAACAAGGAAACTGAATGACAGCAGAATCTCTGACCTCACTCACTTTAGCATATTGTAGGAGACGAGAGTGTTATCACAGTTATAAATCGTACAGCTACCATAATATGACGATGCAGAGAGGAAGTCGTTCTGACCTGTGATTTGGAGGAGTTTCAAAGGTAGAAATTAAAATGAACTGTTTGTTCTTCCAGTAGAAACAAAATTCTTCAACTAGGAAATATAATGGACAAAAATACTCTTTTGTATGTAAGTAGGCAATGTCTATTTTTATTCTTATTCTTAGAAGATGTTTTATTGCAGTTTCTTCAGTATGATTTAGATATGGCACACTTGCATTGTCTCAAAACTATTTCACGTCAACATGCTTTTACTGTCTCTAAAACTAAAATTTAGAGAATAAAACATATTCCACAGCTACACAAACGAAATGAGTTCTTAATAACCTTTTTTCCTTCCTAATAACAAAAGTGATATTTACTCACTATGGACAAATTTGTAAAAGGCCAAAAAAAGTATATTAAAAGAAAATAAAACCCATTCATAATCCTACTGTCTTGAGACTCTCAAGGTAACCACGCCACACTTGTTTCCTTCTAGTTTGTAGTGTGCATTAGTGTGGCATTTATGATTGTATTGCATTTATACTTTGGTACCTGCTTTTTTCACTTTACAGTATTAAATTCACAAGCATTTTTCCATTTCCTAAAATAGTCTGCAAAAGCAAGATTTTTAATTGTTTCATAGAATCCTATCACATGAATAAATCATACTTTATTTATCAGGGTTAATATTTTTATCATTTGATTATTTCCAATTATAATCATTACTTTTAAAAGCAAAACACTTGAATGAACAGCAAACTTTATGCATAACTGTTTTTGCACATCTCTGATTTTTTCTCTGTGTTGAATTCCAAGAGGAGTTCCTTCAATACAGTGTATGAGCAGCTTTCAGCCTGCTGTTATGGCACACCCAAGATTCATGCAGAAAGGCCAGAAAAGCTGAGCCACTTGCACCTTCAGCAGCAGTGGGTGAGCCACACAACTGCCCTGGAAAGGGATGCTCTTAAAGGCAGGATTTCATAGAAATCTGGGGTGCAGGGGTGGAATCATAAAATGCAAGAATCTAAAAATACTTCCTTGATTTCTATATGCACAAACAGCAACAGCAGAGGGAAAGGAGGAAAAGAATTGCAGAAATGTAAAAGACCATCTGAATGCAAAGTATTTTTTTATTAGAACCTATCTATGAAATGTATGAAATCCTATTTAAAGTGAATATCAACTTAATCTTCCATCAGAGTACCAGGAAGGAGTTTAGGGGCAGAAATGTGATCAACCAACTTAAAAATTAAAAGAACCAAAGCACAGAGGGATGTTTATCCAGACTCATCCAGCAAATGGGTATCTTAAGTGATAATAGATGTTATTCAAAATACCACCACTCCCTTTTCTGAGAACTGCTCTCCCACCCAGTCTATGGGTTTCACACCCTTGTCATAACTGATTAGCTTAAGTGGCTCAAGCTAGATTGGCTAGAGATTTCCCAATACCTGCAATATAGTAAGTCAGTGTCTTTATATAAGTTGATATTCCTTTGGTTGTAAAGAATATAAAACTTGACTCATACTGGCTTAAGCATAAAGACATTTTGTTGACTCATGTATACAAACTGTTCTAGGAGAGATCTGGGCTACAGGTGTGACATGACTGAGAACTCAAATGACGTCATCAGGATCTGAGTCTTGGCTTCCCTCACTCTGAGTTGGCTGACCCTGCAAGCTGGCTTCACTCATGGTATTAAAGAAGACTACAGCAGTCTCAAGCTCACTTTTTCACTCAGATAAGGCCTGGGGCAGAAGAGTGAGTCTGTGTCTCAGCATTCTAGACAAAGCTTTCCCAGATTCACTCTAATTGGGCCCATGTAGGCTCAGAGCACTTCCTGAATGGATCGCTGTCCAGGGTAATAGATCTTCTGGTTGACTGGAGCCAATTTGAGTTTTCCTCTGGAGCTAGGGTTGAGGTCAACCCCTCACACACTGCATGGCTGAGGAACTGGAATTCTGTTAAGAAAGGGGAAATACATCCCACAGAGGAAATCAACAAGTACCAACATGTCCCCATCTTTAGGATTCTGACTTGTTGGTTGTCATGGGGTGAATCCTAGCAAACATATGGAGTAGCAGTAGAGAGTGAAAAAGAGAACAGGTGGGACAGAGAAGCAGAGACAGAGATGAGGAGAAATTGCTGATGGGTTTCTAATTATTGCTTCTAGTCTTTTCCTGAGGTCTTGCTCTATTCCTGCCCTCAGTTCTCTAGAAATTCTTCATGTCCTGATAATAAGTCTCCATTTGTGTTTAAATTGTTTTGACGTGTTACTTACAACTGGATTTGTACCAATAATGGCTTCTAGAACATTTTCAATCTACCTCCAAGATCTGCCTACCTTTAGTGATTCTTTTGACTCCAATATGGGTCTTCCATCTGATAATTCTGTTCCTTCATTTAAAGGTGATCGTATAAGGTGGCTTAGATTAAGTGTGGCAAGCATAAACATAGGAGCTGACCATGAACCTGACACAGGCTGGCGATAGTTTATCGAGTCCACTCGATGTGGGGGTAGGGAACACATTTGACTCCATTTACTTAGCAGATGTTTATCAGTTCCCTCAACAGGAATGCTGCAAAAATCTTCAAAGGAGCCTTGCCTCCCTTTCCCTCTGCACCTTGGATATGATGTTCTATGAAATATGTTGACTTTTTTTTTTCTTTACGAAACCCATAAAAATGTCTTGGTTGACATGCAATGTTGTGACAAGCCCTAGTAGACGGTGTCAATCATATTGCTTTATGTTACTTTAAGTGACATATTGTAATGTGATTGATACAACATGGGATGACACATAATAATGTGAAATATCATCTGGAAAATGCAGAGAACAACAGAGGACTGGAAACCACTATTACTTTCTATTTTTTTTTAACATGATGGAGAAAAAGCTCTCTTAAATCAAGAGAATTACGTGGAGAAAGGTTCAGATCCAGATCTTGGGGTTTGCACGTACTGCTCTTTGCATTTGTAATTAACAGGTAGTGTAGAAAACATTTGCATTCTTTGGGGACTGATAAACTCTGAGTTTTAATTAAATGTCTCTAAACCTTTTTGTAGTTCTTTGGTAACAATACCTTTCCCACACATTAATGTTGCCTTCATAACTTTTATATCAAAAAAATCCCACTCCTTCACTCCAGCTCATAGATTCCTCTTTAAATTTTCTGATATTTCTTTCTCTTGTTCTATAAAGACTGAGAAAAAAACAACAACACTTTTTCAGATTTCACTGTAAGATCAATGAGAGTCTTACGGTGTAATATCTTTTTAAATTTTTGCTCTATGTCCAGAGTCCTACATAGTTTCTGGCACATAGTAGCTCGTAATAAGTGTTTGTTGAATGAATTACTGAAGTCTTCATCTTTAATTATGCTTTATTTGCATTTATTGAGTAGCATTTAATCAAATATAGTAAAACCCCATGTATTAGTTTCCTAGGGCTGCCATAGCAAATAAGCACAAACTTGGTTTAAAGCAACAGAAATTTATTCTCTCAAAGGTCTAGAGGGGAGAAGTTCAAAATCAAGGTATTGGCAGGGCCACATTCTCTCTGAAGGCTTCAGAGGAGAATCCTTCCTTGCCTCTTCCAACTTTCAGTGGCTCCAGGCATTCCTTAGCTTGTGGCTGTATGTTTCTAACCCCTGTTTGCATCTTTCCAAGGCTTTCTCCTCTGTGTCTTCTCTTCTTAGTGTAGACACTTGTCACTACATTGAAGGTCCACCTGGATAATCCAGGATGATCTCTTCTCAAGATCCTTAATTACATCTGTAAAGATCCTTTTTTCCAAATAAGGTCACATTCACAGTTGCTGGTAGGCTTGTCTTTGCAGGGGGGTGCCAAACCAGTACGCCCCCATTAACCAACTTAACAAAGGGGTGGGGGTATGCTGAAGAAGTAACATTTTTGGTTCATGGTTGCATAAAATTTTTTTTACCCTATGTTTAAAACATTTTCTGTTTACTTTCATGTCTTTGTAATTATGATATGAAGATGTCATATGTTTCTTTAATAATAGGTATCTTTATAATATCACAGGTTTTTCCATCTGAATATGAATTTGTACTATAAAGATATAGAGAGTTGAAAAAGTTGAGATGCATTTACTGACCTCAGTACAGACTCCCAAAGTCCTTTAAAAACAAGCAAAGGGACCCCGAGTCCTCCCTGAATGTGTTGTTAAGTGTATGTGATCTGTCTTTTGTTGAAGCAGAACATAGAGAAAGATTCTGGTTTATTGAGGATTTTGAATAGGTAGACTTGGTTAAGTTTCCTTAAATATGGATTTCATCCTTGTTACCTCTCCTTATGCCAGTATCCACCTACAGACATAAGAGTTCAAAGATGAGAGAAGTGAATGTTTGGGTGACCAGGGAAGGTTTTATGAAAGAGAGAAGTGATATGACAAGGGGACATGCCTTTCAAAGGGAAGGTGTGGCCTAATGGTTTTCTGCCCCAGGGCCACCAAAGGCTCACTTCAAAGGAGCACTTGTTCTCAAAGTAATGTGGGGCCAGACCTTTAAAACCAAGTGCCCCTTAGTCACGCTGGGAACATGCTTCTGTTCCTTCTTTCTAACAACAAGACAGCATGACATAGTCTTATATTAACTTTTTCTCTTGTGGCTGCATAGCATAATTGAATAAATCAAAATCACTGTTTTCAATTTTTGTTGTGGCTCCGATGGTGTTCTTTTGAATGGAGTTCAATTATTGGGATGGCATATATTACTTTGAATCATTTTACAACTTAATCAATACACACATCTTCATAATAAATATTGATGCCCCCCAGATGCCTGCACCAGTGGCCCGCTCACTCAGCACAGCTGTTATTGATACGATTCAGGCAACTCTGGGTAATTAATATTCTTATTTTATTCTTCTACTGAACTCTGTCACTCCCATCTCAATGTGGCCCTTCCAGAAGCAAGAGAAATGCTGAAGCAAATGAAATCATCCAGAACTCTGCTGCACTAAAAACACTTCACAAAAAGGTTTAACTGACATTCGTTGTGGAGCTCCATTCATATAGAATAACCAGACTCAACTCATTAGAGAAAACTAACAGCCTAAAAAATGCCTTTAGTCTTTGCAAATGACCAGCCCAGAAGAAATAGAATGTTTTCCTGTAGGTTTACAAAACAGAAACTCTTACAAGAAATCTTAGAAGAAATACCATAGGCTTCAAGTAAGCTAACCACGAAAAAGACCCCTGGCGAGTGTCTCTTGAAGGTGCAATAAAAACTGAGTATCCAGTTAGTACACTTACTAAATAAGATTCTTATGCAGTCTTACATTTGATTATACTCTTATATTCAGATATAATCAGTGATTCACTTTAAAGTTCAGCACACAGTGACTTACCGTCAAGCAAATGGTAGCATGTCTGAATTTCTAAAATATTTTGGTTCCCAGTAGGAACTCAACCTTAGTCATTTTTCCTGTGCCTGCATGAAGGTATAGGGTCTCACTCATATCTTTCTTCACCAACAAAGAGTGACTAGACCACCAATTCATATGTTCCCTCCCAAAGGGGTCATGTAATCTGGTATCTGTATTTTAATAATAACATGTACATTATATCTGCCCACCTAAAGCAGGCATCTGAATGCTCCCTTTTTTGTTGTTATTGTTAACTCTTTGGAACCTGGAGCATTGGCAAATCATCTTAGTGGGGAGAAAAAAATCAGAGAAAAATAGAATAGTTTTAAATCAGGGCCTGAGGCTGAACTGTGGGACAAGTAAGATATTTGCTTATTTGTTTTACAAGTCTGGAGAGTTATTTGCAAATGCTGGAAGCAGTTGTGCCATTTCACTATGCTTTTGAGTGCTAAGTGTGTGTACTCAGACGAGTAATTTTAAAACATTTACAAAGTGTCCTCTCCAGTCAGTTTGTATAAGGTATTGTCCCAATAATTTTATTTTGCTTTTGTAATTTGAGCTAGAGTTCAGTGTTGATTTATTACCCGCATGAGACTATCCTTGCCAAGAGTTATAAAAGGAAAAGGCAAGTCCTTCACACGTATAGCCGTATCAGAGCAGTGTTGTTTCTCAACTTGGAAATCCTTAAAATCATCTAAGCTTAGAGTTGGAGCTCACCTATTTCTACACAATTTATTTCAAACATCTTCTAGACTCAAATTTTGCACATTTTGTATTGTAATTTTCCTACTTATTTTTATTTCTTTTCCTATATAGGAATGCTGCTCAGACTCAGAAAATTTTAAGTCACTAAATGAGAGTCCTGAGTATAAATGTAAGGCATGTTGCTTTCCTTCTATGTATGTATTTGTACTGGTAATTGGATTACAGAGCAATGAATGAAGAGAGTGAAGAATGATCAAAATATGAGGGAGTGTGCAGGGCACATTCAGACCTTATCAGCTCCCGGATCAGTTATCTGTTTGAAGAAAATTACATTGCATCTGTCAATAGACTTAATAACTCAGTGCCTGCGATTTGATAATGGATAATCACACAAATTCAGGAAGCTAGACCATATGCCATTCCAGTTTTTTCTTCTCTTATTCACCTTAATTTTCTAGATGAGTGAAATTATCTAGTTCTGGACTCGAGACGGCACACATGGAAATAGAGCCTGCAGGAATCCAGCCGCCTCCGACGTTAGGCCCACGCAGGTCGAGGCTGCCGGGTTATGTCTGGGACCCTGGCATCTAATTGAAATGGGCAGAGTTTGGAAAATTGTAAACCTGGACAATGCAAGTGATTAATGGGTGGAAAATAATAAACGCCGGATGTGGAACAGCTGAGGAAATTGGCCAGTGGGAAACAGTGAGGCTGCAGAGGCCAAAGACTCAGGATCCAAGGAGCAATTCTGCATGTCTACATATGAAAGCTGAGGGATAGGGACCAGTAATAGAGATCATTTAGGGACACTTTTTCCTGGAAGCAGGGATCTCTCAAGGGCCCTTCACACCTATTGATCCAGGATGCTGTTTCTACTTACAGGACCACTTCTCTACTCTCACATAATATGGTCGTCCTATCAGCTAGTAATGATCTGGGCTGTAAGTATTCTAAGACCTAATTTTTGTGATTTGAACAAATAGGTGCTTTTGACCTCAGACATCAAGAAGACCCAGATGTAGGCAGTTTCTGGTGCGGATCTGGCAGCTCAGTGATGTCATCAGGGACTCCAACTCTTTTCATCTTTCTGCTGTGCCCTCACGCTTGTTTGCTGGTGGTTACCAGTGGCCACTGCATCATTATACCATCTCCTCCCTGCACAAGACAGAAAGAGAGGGACCGTGCCATCAGCACCTGCCCCTTCACATCAAGAGAAGCAAACCTGTCCCAGAGGCTCCCAATAAACACTTGCTTTCATCTCCTGAGCCAGGACTGCATGACACAGCCACGTTGAATTTCTAAAGAAGCTGGACAAATGAGTACCTCACTTGGGGCTGGGCATATTGCTGCCTGAAAACAATCAGAACTTTGTGAACAAGGAAGGTGGAATGAATGCATGTTAATTAGGCAATGATCAGGGACTGCCACAGCCATCCGCCTAAGATTCATTGTGGAGGGAGAAAGGCAACTGTGCTACCATCACGGGGAAGGGGTGGTCCAAGTAATGCCAGTGGTCTGGGTTGTGTGGACGCTACTGCTGTCTGCCTTTACATGCTCTTTTTAATACGAATGGATTGGTGTTTTTGAAATTTGTATCAAATCAAGTAAAACCACAAGGATACACCATGGAGAGCTGACTCAGCAGGAATAGGAAACTGAATCCGTATTTTCAACCTGGCTCTTGGCTGGGAATTACCCCTATATTTCTATAAGGCCGTAGTCTAAATTGAGCTTCTCTCTCTCTCTCTCTCTCTCTTATTTAATTGACTTTTTGGAGCTCTGGTTTCTGTGGACTGGGAACAATAATCAAGTTATGTTTTTAGCAGAGGCCATCATGCTGAAATAAGAGTATGTCACCTTTAGCTTAATGAAATAGATAACTTGACAAGATGGCTCACTTATAAAGTATATTTAGTTTGATCTACATCTAATATATCCCCCCCAAAACTAGAGGGAAGTTGATCTTATCCTTCTATTTTGCAGATATAAATCCTGAGACACAAAGGCTTTGTCCTGAGTCACACAGCAATAGTTACCACTGCAAATATCGCTACAAAACTTTCCACTTGGCCACATAGCCTTGCTGCAAATGGACCTGTCTTGGAAAGCTAAATCAAGACATCAGATGAAAACAAGGCCATTTGTCAAGTATTTCCTGTTGAAGAAATGAGTTCCTTGAATGATCAATTAGAGTATGCAAAAGACCACAGCCAGAAGATTTGCAGGAAGCTGGGCTTTTACTGGTAGATTCTTGATGGTTTGGTGATGCCACCATTTTTGTTACTGCATCTTTTAAGCAAGCAGGAACTTTGCTTCCAATTTAGTATGTTTACTTCTCATAATTGCATCTAATCGCTCAATTGCTGTGGATTGGTATTTAAAATCATAATGTGTGAGTGTCCTATTATTTTACTTCCATGTATTCACTATTTCAACAACTATTTATGGGAATGCCCACTAAGTCCTTGGCATGGTTCTAGGTGGTGAGAATAGAAGACAGATGAAGTTGCTGTTCCCCTAGGTTTCCATTCTAGGGAAGGGGAGATATAAACAGCAAATGCAATTATTGATACTTTAAATCAACTGAACTTGAAAATGACTTCATAGTTTTTCCTTCCTCTGTTTCACTGAAACTGCTTCTTGGACTATTTCATAATTGCCCCATGGGTTGAAACCTTGGGCTGGTCCATAATTTTTCCAGTCATTTTTGTCACAAGAAGAGTCTCCAAAATAATTGAAGGGCCCTGCTCTAAGGTGAGAACAAGGTAGGTTTATTGAAGGAACAGAAATTTAGAAAAAGGCCTTGTGACCTTACTTAGTGGGAAAAGGGGAGCAAACATGGGAGGAGACGAGGCCAGCCAGGTCATAGGCCAGGGGTGTGGGTGGTATCCCAGTGTGAGCAGCAACTCTGGAGGGTTTTGAGCAAGGGAGTGACACGGTATGATGCATAATGTAAAAGATCGCTCTGACTTTTGAGTGGGGATAGACACAAAAGGGAAAATAGAAAGAAAATAGAGAAAATATTTGGGAGAGGCTTTTGCCCTGGTCAGGGTGGGAGATGGGGGGCGGACAGGAGAGGGTGAACGTGGCTTAGGGCCACGCGGACTCTTTCAGGTGGACCCTTCTCTCTTCCAGCCATCAAAGCGACCACAGCACAGCCAGGCGGTGGCCTTTATTTTGTAAGTCCTAATTGAATTTTGCATGGACACCTTTGCAAGTGAAAGAAAAGAAGCATCGTTTGTATGACTTAGAGAAAAATGTGTCTTTTGGATTCTTATCTTACTCTCTAATATCTCAAATCCCCATCTAAGTGCAGGTCTTAGAACATAAGCACGTATTGAAAGCATAAAATCAGACTAAGGAAAATTTCCCCTGACTCAGATTTTTTTCTAATTGTCACACCTTGGCAGAATTCAGCCTTCAATCCTTATGCAGGGGAAAAACCTTCATTAACTATTGTGAGAATTTAGTTTTCTGAAAAAGCTTCATTAAGTAGTGTGAGAATTTGGTTTTCTGACTTTTTAAAAAGATGTACTTCCCTCCCCTCCTCTTTTCTCCTCTTCGCTTTCTGTTCTGCCTCCTTGAGTCTTTCTCTCTCTCTCTCTTTCATAAGGGAATAAGTGAATGGCAAAGCAGAGGGCTTGGTTTAATTTATTTTGGGAGAAAATCCAAGGGGTGGTGCCATCACTGCACATGTTTGTCGATAATTATTTTGAGGAGGAAAAATAGGAAATTCAGTGATATCTTTAGGAAATAAAAAAATACAATCTCTGACAAAGCCATAAACCACCCCAAGTGCCACCGTAAAACTGCAGCACCGTGTATGGTTTCAAAGCAGGATTTGTGTAGCAAAAACCGTGATTAAAGTAAGAATAATATGAGCTTTGTGCAGCCCTATTGGCCCCTGGTGTGTAACTCAAGTTTCCCCTCCCCCGGGCAGTCTGGGCAGTCTGCCGCAAGGAGGCTCTGCGAGGGGAAATGCCTCAGGGAGGAGGGATTTTCACCTGGCGGAGATTGGTCTTATTAACTAGGGACCTCTCTACCCCTGGTGATAAAAAACTGGGGTAGGATCTCAAAGCCATACATTTGTGCGCACACACCCCCCGCCCCCCCCACACACACCCCTTGTTGGGCTTCTCAGCAGAAAGATCCTGGTGTGGCTTCTCTGACCCTTGAAACTGATTCTTTGTGACAATTCAAGTTCAGGCCAGTCCTCTCCTTGACTTTCTGTCTTCTCCTTAGCTCTTACTGCCCTCCCTCACCTGTGATCTTCCAGTTCTCCGCTCTGGACCAAGATTTGGGGCCCTGCTTGCCTCTCCCTGCTTCCTTTGCTTTCATACCTTGCCATCCTCATTTCTTCCTTTGTTCTCTCTGTATCACACCACACCCTGTGGCCCCTTCCCCTTCTTCTCTGTTCTCTTCTCCATCCCCTGTGGTCTCAAGCCAGGTATTATTAGCTGAAGATAATCACAGACAGTTGTTTCCTGTATCCTTCACACTCTATTTTGGGGGAACTGGATTTGGAGGTTACTCTAAGTATACAGATGGATTCAAGTCAGTGAAGCCTTCCTTGTATTGGTCCATGAACATCCAAGGGGCAGATTGGATGTGTCCTGCTGGAATGCAAAGAGCTATGGGTTGGCTCTGAACTCATGTGGGGGACCTGTCACAGTCTCTGTGGCCTCAGGGTGCCCATCTGCAAGAAGAGGGGTCAGACCAAATATGGTTTAAGGTCCTTGAACTTCATGTAATCAGCCCTGGTTCCAACTGTGAGGATGTTCCTTATTACCAATTCCGGCCAGAAAAGCCAGGCTCCTTATAAATGAGATAATTCTCCCACCTGCCTGTGAATGTCTGGGCAAAATATTGGGCCCAGGAGGGATCTAATGAGACTGGAAGAGCCCCAAGAAGTACGCGTGTAAGTGTCCCCATGCCTCTAAGAAGGGATGCAGCAGGTCTCACAGACAACCAGGAAGAAGGACTCTGAGGTGAGTTGAGTTTGATCCTGCCCAGGAAAGACCACTGCCCCACAATGGACCCCTGCTTCTTGAGCTCTTAGGCCACCCCAGCATCTGCCTTTGGCCTCCCTGCAGTGGGATCAGGTCCCTCTGTGAGGGCAGCTGCCTGTCCTGCTGTCCAGTCGTGGGGCCGTTGCCTGCCTAGGGAGAGGAGCAGTTGGCCAGCTCTCCTTTCTGCTTGGGAGCTGACTTCCCTCAGGCCAGACCCCAGGCAACTCCAGGAAACTCATTCAAAAGTGTGGGGAACCTATAAGACTTACCAGCTCCTTTTATTTTTCTTTAAGGCTTTCCTTCCCTGCCCTCTGAGGCCCTAGGGCTGCTGTCCCCACTGGCCTTCTCTGCTTCTCCCAGGCAGCAGACTGCTCTGGCCACGGGCCCCCTCTTTGCTGCACTCTGCAGTAGGCTACTTGTCATTTCTCCAAAGACGTTTCTGTTTTTTTCAAGGCAAATGAAACTTCATGGACCATTTCTTCCTGCTTTCCTAGAAGCAAAGGCTGGCACAAGGGAGGGAGTGGGAAACGTAGGCAGTACGCAGAAAGTCACTTCTCAGCACCCGCGGAGCAAAGTGCTGACCCAGCAGAGGGGCGCTGGGACGCAGCTGCGCATGGGCATCAATCATGCAGCTTCCTGCCGGTCAGGTAGAGCAGGACTTCAGTGATCAAGTGCTCAGGGTGAGAAATGTAGCAGCCTCCCCCTGCTCAGCACCCCCTGCTCTAGCTCTTGCTCTCTTTTTTTAAAACGGGAGCAGATATTTTTCATTTCTAGCCCAGATGCTACTATTTTTCTATTATTTGTGCTCACTGAGAAGAAATGCAACAGATGTTTCATAAGGATTTAAAACAAAATTCCTCATTAGGGACCATGACAAATAAATCGCACACCTAACTGTAGAGCCTTCCTTGGCTCACACTCTTGGCAGATTTTTTTTCCCCAAGGTGGAGAGGGGCAAGAACTCTGTAATAAAATGACAGTGAAAAGAATAGAGTAGTCAGGATTATCTGTTCATTGTGCTAGGACTTTTAGCTGCTCTAATTATTTTCTATTTGTTATTTTATTCAACACTCACAGCTACTCTAAAGGGGTAGGTGTTATTGCCCCCATTTACTTATGAAGAAACCGAAGCACAAACAGGATAAGAGAACTGAACAAAAATTAAGCTGATTTGAAGAGCTTGATCAGATTGATGGCATCCTATAGTCTTTTCAGCACACACACAAAACTTGAATTCCTTCAAAAAACCAAATTTCCCAGCAGACTTGACCACCAAAAGAGGATGAGGAACACTCACATTCTGCTGAACTTAATATTAACATTCCCCTCCGTTATTTCTAAAGCATTTCCAGCGATGTCTCAGATCTATTCCCCGATGTTTTTCTTACTCTCTGCTTCCTTTAGGCGTCTGAAGCCATCATTAAAAGTGGAGTGTTACACGGTAAACTTGGCGCTGTCTTCTCCAGTGGGACAGTTCCAGCTCTTCTCCATAGGCTGATGGGGGGAGGTCTGTCACCACATTTCTCAGGACAATAACCCAGTTTTTTTTGTGCTCCACCCACTCTGATGCCTGCTATACTCTTCAAGCCAAAATTTATGCGTGAAGTTAAGCTTGAGGGAAAGTGGACGATAGGGGAATAAAAACTTCCATATTCGTGCCCTGCCTTTTCTTTCATCTCCTAAAGCATAAACCTTTAATGGCCCAAAATCTACACAGTGAGGAAGCCTAAGTAATAATAGTCATTGATGAAACTAAACCCAGCAGAGACGAGAAGTACCTTCCAAGTCATCAAACAAATATCAAATTGTCCTCAGAATAATCTGAGTGTAGATGGCTGTAGTGAAATTCTTCAAAAATTTGTCACTTAGAGGCCTTTTCACTCAAAGTGTGGTTTGGCTTCCAGCTGCGGCAGCAGTGGCCACAGTGCCACCTGGGAGCTTATTAGGAATGCAGACTCTCAGGCCTAGCCAGAGAGGTGACCTACGGAATCAAAATCTGCATTTTTAACAAGATCCCCAAGGAACTCAAATGCATCCTGAAGTTTGAAAAGCTTAGGGTGCTCATTTATCTAAATAATGACAACATTCTTCTCTAAACTTTTAGGCACATCTTTCCTTATTGCAATTTCAGAGACCAGACATTTATCTTATTCCATAAAAGTAAGTTCTGAATCTTGATGTTTAAACATGACCATAATGGTTATTTCTCATTTTCTCTGGAAAGCCAGTTTATTCTAAAGATCTGCTAATTTTTAGACTGTGGAAGTAACTTTTTGAAATCACAATATCAGAACTGAGTGTCTACCCAATTGAAGATTCAGCAGTGAATTGCAGAAAAAAAGGCCTTAAAACAGAGCAAAAGCAGAAATAGTGTTTTGGATTTTAAGTATTCTTACTCTTTTTTTCTCAGAATACTTAGGTCTCTGTTGGACATTGTGCACCTAAAGAAAGGAAAGAGCTTTCAGTGAATTAATGTCACCCAACATGGCCATTTACTGAATTCCAATGGTGCTTATCTCCAAATTCCTGCACTTGTGTCATTCCTGTAACTGTTACCACTGCTCCGATTCTCAAGTTTACAGTACACTTGAAGTTCAGCTGTCTCTGCGTGATATTCATTTCAGATTATTTCCACTTTCTCCCCTTTATCTGAATTATTTGAGCAGCTTAGGAAACACGTGCGTGCGCGCACACACACACACACACACACACAAATGACATCAACATTTCTCTCTATGGAGCTCAGAAACCAAGGCTAATCAGTCAAATAACCATCTTTACGCTTGGTGATTTCATTCTTCATTGTTTGCATGATTTCATTCTTTATTTTTGGAGTAATTTCTATATGATATGTTTTTTATAAGACCTAATTGGGATATGAATAGCTTGGGGTAAATAGTTTAAGAAATGTTTCAGGCTGATCATGTGGCGTATGCCTGTAGTCCCAGCTACTAGGGAGGCTGAGACAGAAGGATCGCTTGAGTGCAGGAGTTTGAGGTTGCTGTGAGCTATGATGACACCACTGCACTCCAGCCTGGGGGACATAGCAAGACTCTGTCTCAAAAAAAAAAAAAAGAAAGAAAGAAAGAAAGAGAGAGAAAAAAAAGAGAAATGTTTCACATTAGGTCACTTTCCCTGATGAAAATATGAACCTCTTCCGTCTTTAAGAAAAAATGCATCTTAAAACATGATCTTGTTCTTTATGCATTATTGTGGGGACAGGAGCCCCAGTGATTCAGAACTCAAAGTTTAACAGTCACGGTAGTTTAAAATCCTCATGTGACACCTGGGGAAATCAAGGTCTAGAAAATTTAACTGATCCACCCAACGTCACATGGCTCCGTGTCACTGTCTCACTGTATCAAAAGAAACAATGGGATGTGTGCTGGCCGCTAGCCCTGGAACTGGATGCACGTTGTTTAAAAACACAGCAGGTATGCAGAAAGGGCCTCCCACTTAACTTGCTAGTCACTAACTCCTGCTGGGGAAAGATCCGACATGCTAAACAGAAAGGCGTTTTGAAATAACCAAATGGCATCGGAGGTTTCTATGTCTGGGAGTATTAACAATTGCCTGAAATTGGCCCTGAAATATCCCACTGTATATTGGTGACCTCTCCCAGGAAGTGCCTCGATAGCACTTTATTTCTTTTGAACTACTCTTTCCTGTTTCTGTTCCCTTGAAGTCAAGGCGTAGAAAAACCAGGCTGTATGCCTCAATTTGGGCCAAATGACCTGTGTAATAGCAGTAGTTACAATTGATTCCAGAGGACACACACTCTTTGCTTCTTTCATTTCTACGTTATGAGGCAAATAGAAAAAAGAATGAATATTTGGGGCAGGGAGTGAAAAAAATCACCAATTGCTTCCTTGGATAGGCACCAGCATAGATGTATGAGCCCTTAACCCAGGGCAGATTAAAGCACTTCTGACAGTTATAGAACCAAGATCAGATATCATGATTCTACGAGCATCATTAAAGGAGGTACCACTGGGGGTTCTTAGCATTAATCACAGGTGATTATGAGGGCCTTGCCATGTTGTGAGTATCTCTCATGCATACAGACTCACAAACCTTCCCCGGCAAAATAATGGAATGAGCTGAATCATAAAATAATGATAGTAAACGGCTGCTCCAGGACAGCTGTTCACCGTTGTTGGAGAAACTGGGCTTAAAGGAATGAGAGAAAGAGAGAGAAGGGTGGTTTTGTTTTGTTTTGACTTGAATGATACATATCGTATATCATGCTTTACCATTGATTTTAATTTAGATAGTATTTGAAAAAAAGAGGAGAGATTTTGATTGCAAATGTGATCAAGTAAGTGGCTGATCAGTCAAGTTCAGAACTGTAGAGAGCAAAGACTGTGGTCAGAGATGGTTTCCAGTTGACACAGGTGAGTGATGGCGCGTGGCTCTGGACCTGTGCACGTCCTGGTCACTGCCTCGGCCGGCACCTTGGCCCTGTGGGGACTGGAGGGAAGACCTCTGGGGAGACAAGCCTGGTGTGGGGCCTGGGGTTGGCAATTGGCAGCCGCCCCTTTGAGCTGGGGAAGGCCAAGCCTGCCAGGGAAAGAGCTGGTATGCAAATCATTTCCTTGAAAATAAATTACAGATCCGACAGACATTTGTTCTGCAAGAGAATTGGCTCAGGAATCCTTTGTTAAATTTAGTTGTGGATAATTTAAATACGGGGAGGATAGAATTTTGTCTCATTTACGATTGATCAAACATCCCCTCTCCCTTTTTGGATTGTAGGCTACTCTTCCACTCGAGATGTTTGGTGACTACCCCATGTTGTCCATGTTTTTAGGCTCATATCTTTTATAAAAAAATGGCCCCATATACTTTTTATTCAATTGTACTAAAGCACTTGAAATATTATTTGTGTTTTTTAAAATACAAAATCCAAATAAGCAATTTATAGGCTTTTACAAATGTATTTTCCCTTTAAAAATGAGAAGTAGTTATATGCTAAAAGTATATGAGAACAAACTTCAAAAGACTTCTGTTTGCCTTGAAACTTTATCACCCAGAATCATAAAAGCTTCCCCAGTTGCCTCTTCCACCATTCTGTTTCACTGTGTCGTTTACTTACCTGTGGATATAGGGCTGTCACCTGAAACTTGCCATTTGATACATACCACATTAATGCTCCCACCCAAATGGCTTCTTTGTCCATAGATTTTTACCCACGCAAGAAACTTTTATTTTTCTACATTTAGAAACTTTTATTTTTAGATGCTTTATTTTTTCAATCTCTTCTGGACAGCCCTGGAAAGTGTTATTGGTCTTTGGTTACAAGTCAGCAAATTGCTTCATCAAGATCATTTTTTTTCTTGTAGGTGAAATCCTGAACCTCAGGCCAGCCAAACAGTGTTTGGTTAAACTCTTCAGGTAAAAAGTAGAAATTCCCCATTTCACACCAATCCCCACCAGCCTTGTGCCTAAAAATCTTCATATTTGTTAAACAACCTCTTTTTTTAATGGCTGTCCCTCATTTCAGGTAGTTCTGTGGTCATCTGTACTATAGTTCACTTCAAGTGATGCCAGACCAGAGGGCAGTAGCTCTATGGAAGAAGTACAGGCACCTTTAAATTAGGGTAGGATTGCCAGTTAGCAAATAAAAACACAGGGCACCCAATTAAATTAGAATTTAAGATAAACAACTAATAACTTATTGGTATATCTAATGCAATATTTGGACATACTTATACTAAATCATTATTTGTTTATCTGAAATTCAAATTTAACTGAATATCCTATACTTCTCTGGCAACCTTATATTAGGACAAAGGAGTGAGGCCATTTTATGTGGCCGCTGGAGTCAGAGTATGGTCCAGCACTAAAACCCCTGTCCCAGGAGGTCATGTCAAGAGAAGAATCAGGGTAACTGACCTTACTTCAATCAAGAACTGCAGAGGAAGGCTCTAATCCATTGCACTCTATCAGGATCTAAGAGATCAGGCACTGCAACAAATAGAAAGTGAGGTTAGCAAACCAGATCTAAATCAGGTGACCAAACTTGACAGTTTTCTGTGTGAGGATGTTCTCCATTACCCATGAATGTCTTGCTTCCTTTATTCTCCCTAAACTTCCCATAAAGATGGATGTGATTTGCTATCTAGCGATGCCATAGGAAGTTGAGCATTAATGAAGACAAGATGGCCATCCGACCTGGGCACATAATGCTAACCAGCTTCTCTCCTGGTTAGTATTAAGACGGTGTCACAGATTCTCTTCTGCAGCTGGTACTTAATGTACATAACAGTCTTGTTAAACCCATTAAGGAAATAGGCATGGACCCACAATCTGGCACCATGAAGTCCTGGCCCCTTGCTTCCTATCTCCCTCCTGCCGCAGTTGGGAGAGGATAGACACTATTGCCGCTGGAGGGACACTGGGGTAGAAATCAGGAGATGGGGCACATGGGCGCTCAGCTTCCCATTCTGTTTCTCAGACTGCTTGCCCTGTAGTTAGAGATAACAATCCTTTCCTCCCTACATAAGGGGGTGGATATAGCGACCAGTGTACCAGTCTCATGGAGTGGACAGAATACTAGGTAAACACAGGAGAACACTGTTTACTTTGCTTCCTGGCTGTCCTTTTTGGTTGGGATGGCCACATGTCCCAGTGCCCAGAACAGTCCACATTTACTCCTGTTGTCCCACCATAATCATTAATAGGACCTCTTTCACCCTCAAACATGGACAATGCATTATAATGTCACGTGAGTTACAGTAAAAATGTTCATGAAGACCAGCCTAGAATATATTTGACAACAGAAACAGAGTATTTGAAATCAGGACTTGGTCATTTTGATTCATCAGAAGTCACACAATTGCAAAGTGACCGGAACAAGCACCTAGTCTTCCCCTCTCCAGCCTAGTACTCTGTGCTACACCCATTCCCACTTAACCTAGAAAGCCAACAGTGGGGTTCCAGGTAAAGAATAAGGATAGAAGATCTTTTCTCTCCTTCTGCAGCCCTATACGATAGGATTTCTCAATCTCAGCACTATTGACATTTAGGATAATTCTTTGGGTTGGGGAGGGGTGGGGCTGTCCTGTGCACTGTAGGATATTTAGCAGCATTTCTGGCTTCTACCCACTAGATGCCAGTAGCCTCCTCCAAGCCCCAGTTGTGACAACAAAAATGTCTCCAGACATAACCAAACATTCCCTGGGGGCAAAATCACTCTATTTGAGAATTACTACTCTTCAAGAAAGGGATTAAGATTTCCAGGAGAAAAGCTGTTTTGTTCACTTTGTAGTGGTCATAATTGGGGGAAGTGGCCAATCGTATGCTTATAGCTCCAAATTGTAGTATTAACAACCACAATGGCAACTGACGCTAATATTTATAAAGCCCTTTATATTTACCAAGATCATTCCATGTTTTAGGCCAGGGTTGCCTGGGGAAGAGGGAGAAGATCTGTGGCCACGGGTGAGTTACTCCCCGTGTGTACTAGGTAGCACTCCCAGGGATTTGAAGAGTAGAACAGATGTTCACCAGGGAGCTGCTGACCCTGTTTAATAGTCTGCATGTCCCCAGGCAGTGATATCTTATATGAAGGTAAGAAAAAGTTAATCGATGATGACTGAGCGCACATCTTATAATGAGAACATTACACAGTTTTGGACCCAGCTCTCTATGTAAAGGCTACTTAATGGTACATACCACTGTCTAGAATCTTCTCTGTGTCCCAAACCTTATGGGCAAGGGTGTCTACTACTTGCTTCCAAGCAATATTAATATCAAATTTGAAGTGTTAATATTTGCTCATTCTCTTACAGAAAGTACAGGCTTTAAGCCTGAGATCTTCAATATCTAGTATGCTCTGCAAAGGCTGTGCCAGGTGCTGTATCTGGGTCTCTCTGGTTATGCTGTATCCTCATTTTCTCTGTAATATCAGTGACCTCTACTTGAAAATCTATTTGTTGAGGAAAATAAATAA
Source organism: Eulemur rufifrons (assembly GCF_041146395.1). Lineage (NCBI taxonomy): Eukaryota > Metazoa > Chordata > Mammalia > Primates > Lemuridae > Eulemur > Eulemur rufifrons. The sequence goes on from NC_091001.1 coordinate 62,674,735, forward strand.
CGTCTGTTCCGTCTTGGGTGCACTCTGATTCCCTGCTGTGGACAAACGTGGATGTGATGGCTCTGACTATGTGACGCTGTTGAAGTGCGCCCCTGAGACTCGGGAGTGGGGGTGGGCACCACGCTTTACCCCTTTATGCCTAATGACGTGGGGCAGGACAAACGTGGAGCTCCGGTGTGGTCCTTCTGTTCTGGATGTCCCCTTTGGTCTTTGATTCTAGACGAGGGTGGAGGAATAGAAGTAAAGAGAAGCGAGTTCTTGGGGCGGGGGGCATTATTATTGATAGGGAATTATGAATAATTAACATGCGCATTGGCCAATAACAATAAGAACAATAATAAATCATAGTGTTTTGGGGGGAGAATTAGTTTGGGATAAAACAAGGACTAAGGGACATCAGTCCGTGGTAGGTGCTACAGCACTTGAAGGAGTTTTGAAGCTTTAACAAGTGCTTGGTGACATTATTGGACTTAAGAATAGAAAACCCATCATCTTGCTGAGCTGAGCTGGACACATGGTGGTCGGTTCTGAAGAAGCCGAAAAGTAGGAAATTCTAACAGATTATTTTATTTTGTTTTTTTTTAAGCTACAGTTAGCATCCTCGAAGACTCAGATAATTCTTACCCAGTAATGAAGTCCGCGTGTGCCTGTGGGAGAGAGAACGAGGTTTCACCAGAGTGACAGGTAGAGCCGTGGTTCTGGGAAGGAGCAGGTAAGGAGGATTTGGAGGTTTATCCCCAGATCCTACGCAGCCTGCACTGTGATGTTGCTGGGGACGGGACATCCGCATGTGAAGCGAGCACCACGAGGCCCTCCAGCCAAACCCTTCCAACTGAATAAATGAGCTAATTCTACCATCTCAGCCAGTAGATGTCTCTCTCAGTTATATCCCTTCTGATCATTACCTTGGCCATCAGACAGTTCTGCTACATTACTCGACTGCACTACCGAGAGAGAGAATCGACAATATTAGAACAACTCCATTGCTTTTATGAACTGGCTCTAGGAGACTAGAGAGAGTCCATTTCCATTACTGAGATGTGTTGCGTGCCTAACCAAATGCTTTTGGAAGCAGATAATTAGGCATTGCAGGCTGTGATTGTTTAAAGAAGATAAACATTCAGGTTTCAGACATGGTGCTGTGAAATGTCTTTGTTGCATGAAGATTATGCTACTTTTGCGAGTGCCCTGGAGTTATTTTGGTTGGGAGTTTGGAAAGGGGCAGGACTTCCTTCCTGGAGCACACGCTATACTAGAGGCAACAGCAATATTTTAAAATTCAAATGCTCTTGAGAGGCAACCGGTGAGCAATTCTGAGTAATTCCAGCCACACACCACTCCCTGCCCCCTCCCTGGAAAAAATAATCACACCTTAGTCGTGTCCAAAAAATCAGGGTGTTGCTTTTGAAAACTTAATTTTCTTGTTCTTAAAATGCCAGTGCCAACATACATAGTTGGTATGTGCTGATACAAAGCATATTTGAAATCTGAAAGCATTTGAGAGTTAAATAATACAAGATCCAGTATCTGGAATAAATTACTGAAAATGCCAGTATAAAGGGAACACATTTACTACACCTTTTAAGGCCCCAAAGAGAGCCCTAAAGAGAAAAGATTCTTTTCAGATGAAATATATAGATGGATGGCCCAGTGATGATAAAGGGGAAGTATATTAGGAGACCTTTTCAGACCTTCCCAGGTGGTCAAGAGTAAAGGTAGGATGGTTATTGGCTCATGTGACACCAAACCTGAGTAAGATCATGGACAGTGTCCATTGAGACCTCATCAGTACTTCCAGAAGATTCCAACTCTGGCATGGTCTGATTAGGAAGTGGCTGTCTATAAGGTATAAATGTCTGGCAACAGGAAGGCTGTTTCCGACAGGCAGGTTTCAGGAGCAAATTTCTAGACCTAGGTCTGCCAGCAATCAGCTGTTGCTATGCAAAGTGTAGACTGCGGACCAGCATCAGCATCGAGACCTGAAGCTTGTTAGAAATGCAGGCTCTCAGGCTTCACCCCAGACCTACAGAATGGGAGTCTATGTTTAACAAAACCCCCCAGGGGATTGTTTTGCACATTAAAATTTGTGACCTGGAGGGCTCTACCACAAAAACATCATGACAGAAGTCATGTCATTTGGTCATTCTTTTATTCATTTACCTATTTAATTAGCATTTAATGGGTGCCTACTGTGGGCTAGGCATGGGGCTGGGGAGACAGTGAAGAAGACAGAAAGAATTCCTGCCCTCATGATATTTTATTTTTATATTTATTTAACAAACAGTCATACTATGCTGCTTACAAACCAACACTATTTGAAGTGATTCACTTATATTGACTCATTTTATCCTCTAACAACTCTGGGAAGCAGATACCATTATTTTTAGAGATAGGGAAATGGAGGCACAGAGAGGTTAAGTAACTTCTCTTAGGGCACACAGCTTGGAAGTGGTGAAGCCAGGATTTGAATCCAGAGAATCTGGCTTCACAGTCCAGGTGCTTAATTACTATGTTATGATACTAAACAAGTCAATCAACTATTTACGACCTATGGTTTTACTTTTAAGAAAATAAACAGAAAGCTTTGATAGAGAAATATAGGGAGTACTCCTAGCTAGGCTGGTCAGGGAAAATGTTTGTGAGGAGATGACATTTAAACTGAGACCTGCAGGAGGAAAAAGACCCAGACCTGTGACAGGACGTGGAGAGCAAATTCTAAGCAGAAGAAACAGCATGTACTTCTGTCTGAAGCAGAAAGAATGCGGGTGTCTCTGAGAACCCCCTCAGCCTGGAGCATGCAGGTGATAGGGAAAGAGATGGCAGGTGAGGCTGGGGAGGATGTGGGGCAGATCACATGGACAGGTAAGCAGTGCAGATGACACAGTGCCCTAGAGGACAGGGGAGGAGTTCAGACTCTACTCCAGCAGTCCTGGGGAGCCAGTGAGTGTTCAGGGAGGGGACTGAGGCAATCTGTCTGCTGATCTGAGTGCTGAGAGGAGCCCGGGTGATGGGGAAACCACCTGAGTCTATCTGAGTGGCCCTGTTGAGAGGGCATGGCTTTCCCACAGCAGCGGCAGTGGGGACAGGGAGAGGAGCTCAGGTTTGAGACCTGATTTGCAGGCAGGACCAACGTACACTTGTGGGTCTGTGTGTCACAGTGTGTATGTTTCTGGGGGGCAATGATAGCACAAGGGAGGAAGTGAGTTATACAAGGGCTTTTAACTGGAGCACATGGCGTCCATGACGCTGCTATGCACTGGGATAGGAAAACCTGGAGAAGAGCAGGTTGGGGTGGGCAGGAATCAGGTATTTCTCTAGGACTTATTCCATCCGAGGTGCTCATGGCACTTCCAAGAGATGTCAGAGAGACATCCATGATTTTCCCAGCAGTTAGTTCTGGATGTGGAACAGAGCCAGCGCTCCATCAGTATCTGTTGAATGAATCTCAGGGAAGAAGACCTCCCAGTATGAAGACATACAGCTCAGCAGATGTCTACTGTTACCTAAAAGTTGCTCTAGCAGAGATCAAACCTTTGTTTTATATAGTTGGTAACAACATAAAAATGTAAACAACAATGACAACAAACAACCAAAAATTATAAAGAGTTAACACATTAAGTTAATTTATACTAAGGTGTACATGACAGACACCAAGGCCATGATGAAAGCAGATTTTGGTAGGTAGACTTCTAGCATTGGAAGAGAAAATGGTACCAAGGTGTAAGTGCCTTCCTTGTGAGCACGTTTTATTTAACAGAGTATCTGCAGTGGCTAGCACAGGTGCTCAGCGAATGCTATTTTGAACAAGATGTCCAAAATGAATACTGGTCAAGGCCAAATCATCACAGTCATTTTTTTGCAATAAATTCTTTATAGAATTTGAACATTGTCCTAAATTCATGTGCCTCCTCACAGACACATCATACACACTCCATACTTTGTTGTCCTCCTAGCTTTATCTACTCAATGATTTCATACACATTAGGGACACAGAATTACTCATGCTGAGATGTGCAGAAAAAGTTAGTTTCCATGTTTTCTAAATTTGTTCTGATATCCATGATGAGTTGTGCCTGATTAGTGGAATGAAAATAATCATCACCACCCTAGTCTTAATGCAGTTTGGTTCAAAACTTAGTCCAGTTGGGTAACTTGTCTCTTAGAAATATCACAATTCCTGGCTGGGTCTAGGCTGGCTGTGTTGAGTAGGGCCTTGGGTGCCAGGCATAAGAGTTGGGATTTATTTCCTAGTTAGTAAGGAATCCTAAATACCCCACTTTCTTCCGCCTTTTCCTTTGCTTGTGTAGCCACTGTAGCTTTTTGAGGTGCTCTTGTCTTGTCTTGGTGCTGAATTCCATTCTTCCTGCAGCTTGGATATCACTGTAGGTGCCCTTGACCCGTGAAGGAAGAAATTGGGTGGAATTCTAAGAAACAGGTTCAAACTTTCTGGGTGTCCTCAAACCTTTAGAATCACCATCTAGTATCTCGTCCAGTCTGGCAATTGAGACCCTTTTGCAGGCTTGGGTGACAGCCATAGAACTGTTGTTATCTTGTAGCCAGAGACCCTGCTGGCCTCTTGTCTTCTAAGTCTCTAAGTATCTTAAAATCCCTTTCCCAACTTCTGTTAAATGCCTGCAATCTGTTTTCAATGCCCAGCTCCTTACCTGGAAGAATCAAGCATCCAATTTACCTGTCAGATAAAAAATAACCGTGACCCGTTGTCCAGAACCTGCTGCTCTTGGGGCGGCTTTGTGGGAAGCAGGTCTGCGTGGGGCGGTCCTCACGGTGACAAAAGACGTGCCACTTCAGGGTGTCATCAGAGGTGGGTGATAATTGCAGTCAATAAGTCTCATCCCAGAGGGGTTAAAAGGAGACGTTATAAACTTGGGTAACCTTGCTTCTGCTGGGGACACAGAGATTTTTATTTATTGGATTCCTCAAGCCTTTCTCAGGAGATTTTGTCCCGTAAGTCATGCTGACAGATTTATCCTGGGCTCCTGTCATCGACGGCTGTTTTCTCACTAAGCAGGTGGAAGGAAAAAGCCGGTGAAGGTAACTGCCAGCTGGGAGGTCATTCGTGCATCAGTGCCATGAAGTGGACATAAATTATATGATTTCTACAAGGCCTTAGCTATTGCTTCTGCATGTCCTAGATTTTTCCTTTGTGACAGTATTTGCCATTGGCATTAGCAGTATTGTCTGCAGTGGTAATTAGACATGTAGGCCTTGCCCATACTGCACACATAGACTATTAGGATTCCTCTCACAAATGGGGCAGGGAGGAAAGAAGGTTTGGTTACACCTACTGAAAAAGGCCTGGCAAAATCCTATGACACTAAGTTTCCAAACTGCATTTCTAAGAACACTTTCATTTCTTTGAGACAGGGTCCGATTCTGTTGCCCAGGCTGGAGTGCAATGGCCCGATCATAGCTCACTGCAGCCTCAAACTCCTGGGCGTAAGCCATCCTCCCGCCTCAGCCTCCTGAGTAGCTAGGACTATGGGCATGCCACCACTCCAGGCTAATTTTTAAATTTTTTTGTAGAGACGGGGTCTCACTATGTTGCCCGGGGTGGTCGAACTCCTGGACCCAAGCAATCTTCCCACCTCAGCCTCCCAAAGGGCTGGGATTATAGGCATGAGTCACTGCACCCAGCCTCTAGGCACACTTTTAAATTGATAGACACATCGTCACCACTGCCATGGCCAAGGGAAAGATTCCCCTTTGACCTTTGTTCAACCCTGGCGGCAGAGCTTTTATGGGGAGGGAGTGAAGGATAAAGAAAATAAGGGAAGAAATGGTGGAAAAAATCATAGCATTTTAGCCCTAGAGAGATCTTTAAGGATTAGAGTCCAGTGTGTTCCAGTCTTTCTTTTGCCATGAAATCCTTTGTTCAAACAAAATTGCTACTGGAAACATTTGTAAACCAGGCATGGAGCTAAATGCTTTTTACGCACACATTACCTCATTCAGTCTTCATAAAACCCCCAGGACGTAGGTAGGGTTATTGTTTTCATTTTCCAGACAAGAGAATCAAGGCACAGAGGTTCAAAAGCTTGTCTGAGGTCACTTCCTAAGAAGAGGTAGCGCTGGGATCGGAGCCCTGGCCGCTGATGTCAGAGCTGGCGCTACCTGAACCAGATGTCGTGGGAATGTCCTCCAGAGATAGGCTTTCCCTTCTGTGCTCTACTGGGGTGATCAACCAATGCACAGAAAATCAGGAAGCTTCTCTGGTTGAAGCTAGAGTGGGGTGTGGCCCAGACCTGATCCATGTATCCCTAATGCCCAGGGCCCTTGTTAAGGAGGGGCCAAGCGACTTCTGACCTAGGCATGTCCCCTCACGTTCTTGGTTGATGAAGCTGAGAGCTGTGTTTGGAAGGTGCTGGAACTTTCTCAGGATCACCTATCCTATTAGGAGCAGAGCCCAGCCATCCAGATTCTTAGTCCATTGCCAACAAACCAAACCCCGAACAGCAACACTAAGAAACCTGAGTGCACCTGAAATCCTGTTGTACCAATTTCTCAGAGTTAACAAGTGATCAAGTAGGCCAAGCCCAAAGAATAACTAGAATGTTTTTTAGAAACAGAAAATTATGGTATTAATAGACCTAGGAAATAATACCAACCCTTCCAAGACCCTGCCAACAGCTGATGCAGCAGATGTTTTTGCCAAAGCCCGCGTCTCCCAAAATGATGCCCACTAAATGCTTGAGGCTCTATTCTTAGAATTTCTCATACAGTCCCAATTGTTACCAGGACTGTGTCCTTCAGGGTCTAATCTACTGTGTTCTCCCTGCCCTGCTGACACTTTAAAGTCTGGTTTGCTTGCTCTGGTATGCAAAGAGCCCTTATAGAAGAGCTACTCCATATTTTTTTGATAGGACATTCACTTTTCTATTTCCTTCTCCTCTTGCTCACATTTCTCATTGTCAATGCAAACGATTTGATTGTGTTTTATTCAAACAATCTGCCCTGAAGTTCAAAAGGTATTTACTTAATCAGTTGCCCATTATGCATGCCAAAAGAGTTAATGTCTGAGCAACCAACTCTTCCCTGGTCTGGGGAGGGAGGTGAAAATACCCATGAGAATATGGAGGGTGGAGGTCAGAATGGAAAAGTACTTGATTAGAAGGCTGATTCTCTTGTATCCCTGCTCTGTTCCTGAATATAGATGCTGTCTTATCTAAGGCCAGATTTGAGGATATAGGAATGAAAGCTAAATGGTCGCATATCTTTGAAAGGAAAAAAAAAATTTTTTTTTTAACTTTCAAAAGTTCTTTCTTGTAACTAGGGTGGGCTTCATGGGCATGCAACCTCTGCAGTTGTGCAGGGCACCCAGCTCAGAAGGGCCCCTCCCACTCTGCTGTCACCATCCTAAAATTCTCCATCATTTTTGAACATGGGGCCCCTCATTTTCATTTTGCATCGAGTCCTGCAAATCACATAGCTCATGAAGCCTGCAACCCACTTTGGGATATGTGTGTTTATGGTGAGAATGGGTTGTGAAAGTTATATTTGTAAGGGAGTTATGACCCATTCCGGTTGCCAGCTTTCTTATAAAAAACTATTCTGGCATGAAAATATATGTTTAATTTAGAGTTTTAAAAAGATCTTTACTGTATGAAAAGTATGTGGTTACAGTTCATTTGGCATCTCACCTTTATGAGTTAAAAGACTAATCATTTCTCAGTGCCTTATGCTATTTTTGGCTTGTAGATCCTGAGACTCCAGTGTTTGACCTTTTCTAGCCAGTGCTTGCCTTGCTGGCAGTAGGGTTACCACGGGTCAGGGCCTAGCCGCTTCATCTGTCATTTTCCCCTTGGGTACAGAATGAGACTTTATAATGAAGTGAGTCAGGAGTTTCAGTATTGTTTATCATCCTTCTAGTTGATAATACTTGAAATGAATCATCAATTTATTCCAAAAAATTTCAGGTCATTACATTCAAAAGACCCAGTGTTATTTTTCAAAGTAAATGTTGAAAAATACCAACATCATAAAAACTTCGTTTATGTGTATAATCTTTAATAAAGTCATAATAAAATATATATTGAGTTTTGGAAAGAAGATATTAGAAAGTAAATGTCCCATAATATAATTATTAGCAAGGTTATCAACATCAGGTTTAAGATAGAATAATGAAGAAAAATAATAATAAAATAAGAGAAAAATGTAAGTAGCTAAGTTACAAAAATAAAAAAAAAAGGATAATGTAATTTCTAATCTGATTTGTCAAGGAATGCCAACATCAGAACTTTATTCTATAATTTAAAGTGAGGCAGGGGACAATTAGGCCCTGCTATCTTGTCCTGTGGCTATTGTGGTTTGTAAGTATGTACCAAGGGCTGTCCATGGTGGGGTCATTTTGAACTGTCATCTGCTCTCTCAGCCTTCTTAGAGAAGTTCAGAATACTGACCCTCATTTTGAGAAACTGCAATGTGTTTAGGGGTCCTATGGATTCTTCAGTGCACACATCAAAAACTCAGATGTTTACAGGGGAGAAGTAGCTATCAAAATGGGGGTGCACCCTGGCTGGGGCCGGGGTTGGAGTGGACAGCCACGTCCAGTCTCGAGAGGGCAGCGTGCCCAGCAACTGGCAATAGTTGACCAGAGAAAATACTGTTTTCAGAGTTCTGATTTTTCAAAAGGAGTAGGTCACCTTCACCAGGAGATGTGAAAGGTTGGCTAGTGAACCAAAATCTGAAAATTCAGCTGCCCGAAAAGCAAACAAATATCTACGACTGGATGTCACCATGAATTGCCCAAACTCTACATAAGTGAATTTCTGTGGGCTGGGGCGTGGGTAGGGGTAGAGGGGAGGAAAGAAATCTTAGGGATATTATTTTCAGGACTGAAATTATTTTCATAAACTAGAGTAAACCAATTCCTTTTATATTTGATGATAGGGCAACCCTGTTTCTTGCTCTGATTTAGTTAACACTAGTCTCATCTGGTTCCTTCCTCAGGGACTCCATTTCCCTAACTACAAAACAGTAATAGAGGGGACAACCTTGTACTTCAGATTGAATATTAGAGAATATAGTAGTAGGTGCGTATATTTCCAGCTGAGAAGTGTGCAATGAACAAGACTACTTAGAGAAGGGGGGAAACATAACTTTTTGGCTATTGACATAATCGACATAAAAAACATGCGCATCATTCTGACATGTTTCGTGGAACGGGCATATCCCAGTGAGGAAATGACCTACGTGACCACACCTTCTCTCACTTCCAACCCTGAAATCTCGTGAAGTCAAAGGATTGACATTTTTAGGATTTATGGATTATTTTCCTCATTGGTGAGCCGGTTAGACTAAGCTAAGAATTTTTGATCAAGTCAGTAAATAAAACATCTTTTAAAGCCATTCTCACTTATCTGTGTATGGAATTACAATGATTCCTGTGTAAAATTTATAGTTTGAGCTATTAAATTTTATGGTGTCAAATAAGTAGAATATTAAAGTATCTTCTGTCTTTCACTAGTAAATTGCATAGATTACCTTTCTTTATTCTTAAAAGGGAATCTAAATTGATTTAGTTTGATAGAAATGTGGGGTATGTGTGTGTGTGTGTCTGTGTGTCTGTGTGTCCCCCCCGAAAGAGCTGCTTTTGATGTTCACAGGCTCAGTGCTGTGGCCAAAGTTCACTAAAAGACACTTGCCTTCATGGATGCTAAGTTTTTTAGATTATTCCTAAATTTCTCTCTTCCTCCTTGCTCTCTGTTTTGGTTTCACATCATCTCTCCTCCTCTCTCTCATCAGCTCGGTTTCTTGTCTCCAGGGACTTTCTTCAAAGCCAAGTGCAAATCTTCTAATGATTTGCTTCTGTCTATCCAGTTTTTTCCTTTCAACCTTCCATTTCTGAACCATGGTAGACTTCTTCCCACCACACTTCTCTGCTTTTCTCCCCAGACTGCTTCCTTCTTAACTCTATACCTCAAATCTTTAAGGTCACTCTTCCTTCTCTCAGCCCCACCTCGTTAGATGATTTCTCTAACTCTTAGATTTTTTTCTCATTTCCAACTCATTCTTCTTCTTCATTCAGACCAATGCTCTTGCTCTTTTCTGGGCCCCATCGTTTCTCGTGAGAAATTAACGCACAGTTTCCTCCTATTCTTTTCCTCTCTCCTTTCTCCTCTTCTTTCTTCTAGACTTCTTCCTTTCTCAGTTGTTTTCAGAAAGCATTTAAGGCAGCTTGCAAAGGTGTTTACACTAGAGTGAAGTTAAAGAAATAAATTAAAAAGTGAGACACAAAGAGACTCCAAATAGAAAATGTGCCGTGAATGAAGAGTGAGATGAGTCTACCAACTCGAGCCACTAGTTGGATTCCCTAGAGACTCCCTTCTTTTCCTTCCTGCTTGCCTTGGTGGTTTTAGTTCCCTGGAAGCACGTCAGCGAAGGCTTCCTGGAGCTTGAGGGTCAAAAGGCACAGTGATCACTTAGCTGCCAGTTTGTTGGTGCTGTAGCTAAAGGCCAGATGAGAACAACTGGCCTTTGAGAGTGTACAAATACCAGCCATTTTATTACTGACACACAGCCCTTACTGACAGCTGCTTGTCAAAGGGAAATGCCAGTCGTGAAGAATGAGCTGAGTGTCACCCCTCATCTGTATTTAGGTTGCATCACATGGTAACCCAAGAATGGATCATGCATCACCCCCAGTGGATATCATGTCACTTTTGCAGGACTGTGCCTGCCTCTCCCTTTCCAGTTTTGCAAAATTCTGCGAGAAGATTCCTGAGATCCCACCCACCATATCCCTTTAGGCTCTGGGCTGGATGCCATTTCTGCCCCCGGAGTTTTCTGAAGCTTTGGAACATTGCAATTTCTTGATGGCTGGTCCTACTATTGATCTTGATTTCTTTAAACATTTCTCCTTCCTCCTTCTGAAAATTTATGCCTGTTTCTGGCATCTACACCCCTCCACCCTTGTCCTCTGTGAACACTCAGGCGGAGAATTCATTTAATTTTTTTTTTTGCCTCTTCTGGCAATAAATTTCCCTTGCCATTTCTCTGACCTCTTGTTCCTTATCTACTTAAAAAGTCTTATTTATTTCAACCTCTTATGTAATTTATCTTGTGTTCATTCTCCACCTTTGCTTGTCTTACCGTTTTTTGTTTTTTTTTACACTATCTTGATTTTTCTCTGTAATAGTAGAGACCCTCCTCTACCTGATATTCCTGGCCATGTGCCCCCTCCTTGCCCCTGACTGACTGATCTTTCTGCCACCAACTTCCTCTCCCCTCATCTCCTCCCTCTCCCGTGTCTTTGGTATTTATTACCATACATTTCCTGTTTGCTGGTAATCACTTATCTCACTTTTCTATTTTTTCTTCTCCCTTCCATCCTATTGCTTTATTCCATTGTCATTCCTGCCATAATTTTTTAGCTACCTAAGACTAGTCTGACTTGAGATGATTTGCTGCTGCCACTACCCCAGGCCCGGTTATGACATAGAAATCAGGCCCACCCATCTTTCCCTCCTTTCTCCTTGTAGAAAACAGCCAAGTTAATTCAAGTTCCTATCCATTGTGTAAGAAATCACTCTGCAACCATATGGGATAACTTATGGCTGCAAATAAAAATTTCCCAATGTCTGGCTCCTCACAAGATTTCACTTCCCCAGCACAGCCTGTGTAAGCCCCAAGATGTTAAAATCCCTAAGGAGAGCCTATTTCCATGAAAATCCACTTTCTACTTCTAGAATGTTTTTTCTACTCACAGAGACTTAACTTTTCAGTAATATTATAGAGCAGCACAAGTTTTCTCTTCCACCTCTCCTCCCACCCCTGCTTGTCCTTCTTTTTCAAGAAAAGCAATTTTGAGTTCTTAACTTAGATCATTTTACTTAGTTCATGGGATAGAGAAATTTTTCTATATAAATATAGCTTTAATCTCTTTCTCATTCTAGCTTATAAATAAAAGCTCACATTAAAAGGCCCAGTTTATTTAAGTTGATTCTGTGTCTGGGATTTTGTGTGAGTGTGTGTAGGGCCACTTTCGACGCTGGTTATAAAAGCAATGCCTGGCATTGCCCCAAACTCAGACACTCATGTGCAAAGCCAGGATGTAAGCAGTCATGGGTGCCATCTGGGGTAATACAGATAACTTGATCTTCTTCCAGAGATGTTATAGAAGTGCTTTGGAATAAGAAATAGGCCCTAAATATACTTTGGTGGGGTATGGATTACCCAGATAACCTCTGGCATTCATTCATCCAGTCATTGTTCCAAAGCTTTTCTGAGGATAGGCACAAGGATTGGCCATAAAATTACTTTGACCCAGTCCATGTCTCCACAGTTTGGTAGAACTGGTTCTTTCAAGGACATGGTTCCCAGCCATTTATTAAGTCTTGACTTTTTTACTGGTGGACTTTTTAAGAGATTTTCTGAATTGTGATTTCCTGTGCAGTAGTTAAAGCATCCATTGCTTATGGAAGGGAGTCAGCGGGCATGAGTTGTACTCTCAGTTTCGCTCCTAGGTCACCCTAGGGTAAATGACTTAACCCTTGGTGTCTGTTTTGGTGACACCTGATAGCAAAATGGCATAGCCTTAGAAAGCAATAAAAAGGAAAAGCAAGGAACATGTCAATATTAATAGTTAACTAGATTTGCATTGATGCTGAACATTTTAAAACCTTCCCTAGTAGATTTCCAATCACCAGTCATCTGAAAGCTGTACTCTGAAGTTTTCTGGGATTTGCAGCATATGATCCCTAAGATGATAGCTCTGTCCTAATGTCTTAGAAAGTGTTCTAGAATCAAGGGACTTTCAAATTTTTTTGATGGCCATCACTTACATTTTTTTCTGTCTCAGTTATAAACCTTCAAGATGATCACCAGTGCACTGCAATGATGAATCAGCTATTATCCTTTAAAGGCTACCTTGAATATACACAATGCTATGGCATTACTCTCAATACTTGGGTCATCTTATAAAAGGTGCCTATGTGCAGCACACTGCCAGGGATCTGGGGAACTTTTCCCTTTCCTTCCCCAAGAAAATCATTAAACAACTTTTTCATGCTTGTAGTTCCTGATGATGATAGGATGATGATGATGATGTGATGATTATTTTTGCAAATTTTATTCTGCAATTAAATATAGGCTTGGTAAGAAAATATCCCTAGGAGAAGTAATACAGATTTAAATTTAGACCAAGATTTAGGTGACCAATACTGGATTCTTTCCTGGGCAGATTTTGGATGTGGCTGTGTGGTAGAGAAGCTCCCTGGATTCCTGGAAGGTGGAAGAGAGACCTAGAGACAAGACAAGGGATAAACCCAGAAATGGGAGCTTCGGGAGCCGAGAGAGCTGAAAACAGATTATTTTGTCCTCGCAATTTTGCCTCTGCCCTTGCTAAGATGTTATTCTGCACACCAAGCCCTCCCCGGTATGAAATACCCTTCTCTGTTGTCCAAAACCAGAGGACAGGAGCCAGCTCCGCAGCCAGGATTAAGAAGGAAGAATGTGAGGGGTCACCTTTCCCTCCAGGGATCGTGGCACAAGGCACCATGGCCACTGAACTATTAGATCCTAGTGTTCAGAGGTTAAAAGAAGTTAAAATAAAATAGTGACATGGGATTAAAATAGTCTTGGATGAAGTAGTGAAAAATAAAACAATTCATTGCAAGGTTTAGAGCCAGAGGGAATCAAGTATCCCGTGGGGAAGGGGTTGCAACTCTGACTTCCTGTATTGATGTTCTGGTTTCATAATTTGCTAATATCAGGGTGGAACAGGGAAAGAAACCCAAACCAGATGAAAACTGAGATAAACACACATAGTGGGAAAAGCTCTGGCCTGGCCATGGGCAAGCAAGTTACTGTCCTGTTTCCACCAGCAGCAGTTATGTAGGTTTTGGGGGAAAGTCACTTACCCTCCCGGAGCTTTCACCTTCTCCTGGGAAAAGAATTACAGCAGAGCCCGGACTGCTTATTGTCGAAAGTCGATTTGAGATAAAATATGTGAAAGCATTTAGTAACCTGGACAGTACTATTCAAGGCTTCTTATTCTTTCTTAATCCTGCCGTTCCACTGCCCTCTCCTCTACAAGAACAGAAAAATGTTGGCGCAGGATAATGTTCACAGTTTGGAGGGAGGAGTAAGTTGTTGCCTTCGCACCCTTTACTGCTAACATCTGTCACCCCCAGCTCTGACAGCTGCTTCCAAGTTTCCACGATGAAAGTAACAAAACAAGACTGGATCGGCCCTCACTTCCTACTCTACTGTGCACCAAACCTTATTAAAAAATTAACATCTCTTCTCTTCCCATATGCTTAGGAAAAGGCCATGAAAGAAAGCTCTCAACCATGTTTTTATCCTATTTTTCATCTGGTTTAGGTTTCTTTCCCTCCCTTAACCTGATATTAGCAAATTAAAAAACAGAACCGGCACATTGATACAAGAATCTGAGTTTGCAACCCGCTTCCCCAGGTGATACTTTATTCCCTCTCACACTAAACTTGGTAATGAACTGTTTCATTTCTCAATACCTCATCCAAGAAAATTTCTCATTCAGTAATATTAATAATCATATGTTTTTAAACCTTGACTTAAAATTACAGTAAGTGCCAAGACGCTCTAGTTGCTATTTTGTTGAAATAATATCAGGTTTCCTGTGATGCTTTACATAGCTGTCATCTCTGTGATATAATACGTCCATGATTTATTGACCTACTAAAAGTGCTGTCATTGACTTGTCATAATAAACTTTTCTTAAAATATTAAAGCCTAGAACATTGAGCAACAGCTCAAACCAGTACAGAGGCTCTGTCTGGCTGTGGATTTGGATTAGGTGGCCCAAAGTTTGCCTTTTACACCTTGAAAGTGAAAGCTCTGACTTGGCCCCCTCTCCCTTCTCACTCCCCCTCTGCCCGGGCTCCTTGTCACCAAACAGGCTGGCAGAGAGCAGGGGACAGCATGTGAGAAACTCTGAACACGAAGGACTGACCTCAAGCTTCAGTCTGAGGTCAGGGCTGTGTCTGGAAAGACTTTCCAGTCTCAACAGAGAGGAAAACACAGTGATCCTCACCCAACTTGCCTTTGTGAATAGGCATTATACCCACTGGGTGAGGATAGAAGGTTAATGTTTTCTAGAAAGTGAAAAATAGCTAACCCTGAAATATGAGTTTGTTTTTCTTGGATATGGGAGCAGGGGAGAGTTTTGAATCAGGGAATATCTGGGCACAGCTGAGACACATGGAAGTCCTGCAGTCTCCCTTTCAGGGACCTGCACCTCAGGCCCTGCCATACGTGCTGGCTGGCTCTTCACTCTGGTAGTGATGGAGGCTGATCCCAGTGACTTGATCACTATTTTCCTTTGAAACACTGGTACCCTGGCTCTCCTCGCCCTGGGTTCATCTGGCTGTTCTGATAAGCTTGTGAGATTCTCCCCACATGATACACATGTATTTAAACTGGAGATTTGGGTAGGCCTTGCTAGCTAATTTATTTGTCATGAAGCTAGACAAATAGATAAAGGTACAAGCTCCAGATTCATAAAATCTAAGAGTGGGGTAAAGTTGGAGGATAAGACAACAAGGGAGATATCGGGAGAGGAGAGGGAAACCTAAGGAGAAGTCAGAAAGTACAAATGGGAAAGTCAAATGATAAACTATCATCTTACATAAGGAAATGTAATGAAACATTTATGGGTATAGGTATTTTTGCAAATACATATGCACAAACATACATGACCAAAACCATAACAGGTGAACTATCTCCAACTTGCCTTTGAGACTCTAATTTGAATGTAGTCTTTTGACCACATCAAATATATGAATAATTTTTAAAAAATTTTGCTTCCTTTTTGCATAGAAAATGCAACTGCATAGAATGATTGGGTGAAAGAGATTACTACAAATCTGGAAAAAAATTAAATCTTTCGTAGCAATGAGTTTTTAACTGAGAGAAAAAACAAATTTTGAGAAGAAACAAAATACATATCTATGGAAATACATAATGCATATCTTTTTAGTTCCATTCCACTTTAAAGTCGTTTTGTCAGGTTAGAGACATAAATACAGAAATATATTTAAATATAGGAAGAATTTTGAATGTTCGCCAGGTGATCATGCTTGGTTCCCCTGGGGAGGTGAAGGCCTGAACGAGGCTTCAACAAGGAATGAGTGTGACTGGGAGAGAGTAGCTCAACCCAGACTTACATACTGGCAGGTAAAAAGTCAAGGTTTGGAGTAGGAGACACAAAAAATTTATGTAAAGAAAGTGCTTATGCTTTAATTCTAGAAAACCACAAAAGGCACTTGAGAAAGACTTCTGATTTTTCTTTATGATTTTACATTTCTAGAATGAATATCAAAGGGCACGGAAGTTAACTTTCCTTATTCAGCCAATTCTTCCATGACTAATACTTGGTGGTGTCAGTGCCAACGGATCAAAACGGTTGAGAGTAGGTTCAATTATTGTTGTCCAAATTAGAATGCTAGGAAATCAGTCACTAAACCTATATCATAGAATTGCTCAGAGAATGAGATAAGAAATCATTTTTTGGGGGGGTGGGGAGGAAAGGGCTCTAAATGGCTCTATAAATATTAAATGTAACATTTGCAATTACTATTACTGGAGTATGCCAGATATGGTTACCTATGGCTAAGCTAGACCTTAACCACCTTGAGAATAGCCACGAGTCATTCAGGCAGTTAATATGACAACTGAATCCAGGCGATGTACCAGGTGCTGGGAGGAGACTTTCATTTCTCCTTTCTATGCAACAAATAGCTATTGGGCTCATATTATCCTCTTGGTCCTCTGTTAAGCACAACCAACACAGCAGTAAACAAGTCTTAAGTGTCTTCCTGATGTTTACATTCTAGCAGAAAGGACTGATAAAATATGGAAAACATTTTTATTTAAACCTCAAACTGCTTATAAGCTAGACTGGATGAAAAGGAACACATTTGAAACAGCAAATACAAAATGGTATATAATAAAAAATGTATGTGTTTGTACACTCAGAACTTCTGAAGAATGGAAATTCATATGCTATGAAAAACTTCGAAAGGAGATAGAGTGTTTTGGCCTTGAAAGATGAAGGAGGTTGGGAAGGAAAGAGCTGAGGAGTTCTTGACAAGAGGAACCACAGTGGGCAGGAGCAGGGTTGAAGGGGTCTGTGTCCTCTTTATACTCAGCAGGTCTAGTTCAGTGCCAAGGCCTCGACGGGCATCCCACGGGGGTGGCAGCCACCCCTGCTCCTCCTGGAGCTCCCGCGCACTTCTTATTGTTGGCAGAATGAGAGGAAGGCTGGCTCATAGCATGTGTTAGCGTTGGCAATATTAGTGCAGAGTGACATACTGTGGGGATGCCTTTACCCATATTTGAAATCAATGCCTTGTTGACAGAACTTTCTTAGAGCTGGAATGCAGGAGGTCCCGTGGGTCTCATGTTGCTCTCTCCTGGAAAAGCTGGTGAGAAACCAGTGCTGGACTTATGACTCACAGGAAGGCTGGCATAGGACACAAGAAATTTGGTCTGGCTCATTCAAGAAGCCAATTGATTGAGCCTCAGATAAACCAAATATCAAATGCAAATCCTTATGCTCTTCTGAAGTTCTCCATCTCAGGACTGAATTTAAAAGTTTAAAGAAGGCTTTTTTTTTTTTTTTCCCCCCTTAGGGAAGTGTTAGGCAGGGAGGAAACTATAAAGGGGAAAAGCTGTCAAGTCTACATTTTTTTTCCCAAGGACTTTCACATAGTGAAAGGATTTGTAGGTCCAAATAGAAACAGAGAGAAACACGATCAGTTTAGAGAAAGTCAAACGCTTTGTTTGCTGTTATGGAAACCAAACAACTGCTGGATTGATGATACAAATATTATATTTTTATTTTTCAACCAGTTTATAGAAACTTGTGGAGACACAGCTGAAGTTTACACAGTCTTAGATTAATTTCATAGCCTGCATAATCTGTAGGAAAAAAAAATGAACTGCATCAGAGAAAGTCCTAACACTCTAAAAGGAAATGCATGGAATCCATACACACACCAACAGAAAAATAAGCTTTCCATTAAAAAAATCAAGGAAAAAATGTAAAGGATAAAACTACAAATTCAACAAACTGCTCAGTGGCTTTATGAAGGACAAGTATGTGTTTTCCAAGGAGGTCTGGTGAGTCTTTGCCACACAGCATGAGCTGTTGTGTTTGCTGCATACTTTGTTGTAAAATCCAATATAGAGAGAGAAGCAGCTAGGAGAAAGTGTTTATTAAAAACAGGTCAATGACATGATTGAATAAATAAATAAATGGGGCAGAAGGGGCAAATATTTCTTACAGAAAAAAATCCAGATAATATAATTAGATATTCTCTCTCCAGGAGATAAAACTTAATTTTCTCCCTCACTTTCAAATGGGAGTTGTGCACATGACTTGCTTCCAAAGAATAGAGTATGGGGAGGGAAAAATAGTAATTTTACAGTGGAGAAATCTGGCAGTCACCACCTTAAGCAAGTGTTTGAGGTAAATATCACTAGTAATAAACCATGTTGATAACCTTATACCTGCTGATATGATGAAATGAGAAGGGTACTTCACCTTTTGTGATATTCTTTCCAAAAATCCATAACCCCACTGTAGTAATGAGAAAACATCACACAAACGGAGGAACATTCTGCAACTTACCTCTCCAGTATTCTTCAAAACTGTCAAGGTCATGGGAAACAAGGAGAGACTGAGAGGTTGTCATAGGCCAGAAGAGACTAAGGAGACAGGATGACTAAATGCAAAATGGTATACTGGATTGGATCCTGTAACCAACCAACCAAACAAACAAACCCCACAAAACACAAAAGCAACATTAGAAGAAAAACCAGTGAAATCCAAATGAAGTCTGGAGGTGAGTTAATAGTAATTCACCAGTGTTAGTTCCTCAGCTTTGACACGTGTATCATGGTAATGTAAGATGCTAACATTAGGAGAAACTGGCTAATGGTATATGGGAACTCTCTATTGTCTTTGCAACTTTTCTTTAAATCAAAAATTGTTATAAATAATTACTTCTTTTTCCTTTTCTTATCTCTTCTCCACCCTAGATTCTATGAATCCAGCACTTACACCTTTACCTAATTTCCTTGTTTCATGTCAAGAGAAGCTGTTCTTTGCTAAGTAAAAGCAGACAAGGGACATTTCCACCTCATTTAAAAGCTTTTTTATTTTTTATTTTCCTGCCTTTTCTTTGGTACATGAGGTCCTAGTATATTTATAAAACCCCTAAGTTATCTTTATTTATAAAGTCATGAGAAAATAAATTTTTAAAAATCTAAAAGAAAGTGATAATAGTCCTCAAAGATGAGATTTCAAGAAATAAAAATAGGCAGATTCTCAAGTAAAGTTTTATTGAAAGTGAAATATCAACCGTATTTTGAAATGCTACCAATCTTGAAGTTCTGTTACAGATTCTTACATCCTGAGCATAATATCTCAGAATATTCAAGCAAAGGACAAAGGATCAAAGATATACTTTCTTCTTATTCAAAGGTTTTCTTTCATTTTGTTGCAGGGCCCTGGGGTGACCGCTCAGCTTAAGCCCAGTGTTCACCAATCACTTGCTAATAACTGGAGCTGAAAGAGGGCTCTGCCCTAATGCCATTATGTTCAAGAGCCATGATTGATTGTGTTATAGTATGTTTTTGAAACCTAATTACTGTCTGAGTGAGTATCTGAACTCATTAATCTTTAGTCCTGTAAATAAGTAAAATTGACTAAATAACTGGATTTCTCTAATGATGGCTTAGGTTATCTTTGGACCTACTGCCTTGCCCTACCCTCTTCGGGACAGCAAATTATTTTGCTTAATGGTAATTGCTCCCCAGTTTTGAAATCAATTTGTAAAAATCGGCTTATAAAACAATTTTCCGTGTTGCCCTGTGATTGCTTGGTCCCTACTCTATGTTTGTGGTATAATGAGCACATCCTGTGATGTGCTCACAAACCATTGTATTTGCTAATGACCCTCCTTTGTGGAGAGGGTCACATCACTTAATGAGATAAGAGGCTTGGGAAGGAGAGTTGGCTTTGTTTTCACTTTACTGAACCCTACCTTAGTTCCCATCAAAATAGAAAAGAATCTCATTTAGCATGGCCTATTCCATATACTCCAAAATAAGATGGTGATTAGTAGAGATTATTTCCCTCTCCTTTTCCTACTAACCAACTCCAGCATAACTCGGATATAGGACTTTATAGTACATTCTTATTTCTCTGCTTTTTTTAACCATATTTTCCTTATTTCCATTTTATTATCCATTAGAACTACTCCCCAGATAGTAGCTTCATGAGGAAGAAGATTAGGTAAAATTTATGTGCACCGTGGGACTTCTACTTCCAACCAAGATGGAGTAAAATGGACCAGACATACTTATCCCCCAAACAGTTAAAAATCCTAAAACAAAAAGCAAAAAGCAAACCAGTTTTCAAGACATTGAACATCAAGCACTGAAGGACAATGATTCCTGAGAGACAAGAACAAATGACTTGAGTCCTGTGAGTGCTAAAGCTTATAACCTTGAGAAAATACCCAGGCTCTGGCACAGGAAGAGAAGACTCTCTGAATGAGGAGATGAAGCTGAGAATCTGTGGAGACCAAGGCAGGTGGAAGTCACATGGCAGAGTACCAAAGAGGAAAATGCTGTACTGAGAAAGAATTCTAGAAATCTACAGAGGTGGTCCCCTTTGAATATTCAGCTGAATACTAATCATCACATGTGTGTGAAAAAACTACCCAGGAAGAGGAAGGATTAGAGGAAACAGTTCTGGGACTTAAGGCAGAGAATAGTGTCTATTCTCACCAGCCAAAATAGAAAACCTCACAATTCATGGGGTATTGGATAGAGTCTTTAGAAGAGTCTTACCTCAACAGTGGGGAATAAATAGCCCTAGACCTAAGGCTACCTACCAAAGTTTAAAAGCAAGCCATCAATGAATCAAACTTTCCAGGTAGCTTAACTGCATCTTGGAACAGAGTTTAAGAATATTTATAGGAATTAAAAAAATAGCCAGCACCCAAAAAGGTAAAATTCACAATGCCTGGCATTCAATCAAAAATGACTAGGCAGGCCGGGCACGGTGGCTCACGCCTATAATCCTAGCACTCTGGAAGGCTGAGGCAGGCAGATTATTTGAGCTCAGGAGTTCGAGACCAGCCTGAGCAAGAGTGAGACTCCGTCTCTACTAAAAATAGAAAGAAATTATATGGACGCTAAAAATATATATAGAAAAAATTAGCTGGGCATGGTGGTGCATGCCTGTAGTCCCAGCTACTTGGGAGGCTGAGGCAGTAGGATCGCTTGAGCCCAGGAGTTTGAGGTTGCTGTGAGCTAGGCTGATGCCACAGCACTCATTCTAGCCCAGGCAACAGAGCGAGATTCTGTCTCAGAAAAAAAAAAAAAAAAAAATGACTAGGCATGCAAAGAAACAGGAATATATGATCTATATGAGGTAAAAGCAATTGATCAAAATCAACCCAGAACTAGCAAAGATATTAAAAATAGAAAACAAGAGCATTAAAAACAGTTATTATAACTGTATTCTATATGTTCAAGAAGCTAGAGAAAAGATTGAACATGTTAGTAGAGATATGAAAGATGTAAAAAAAGATCAACTCAAACTTTTAAAAATGAGAACTACAATGTCTGAGATGAAAAGCACACTTGATGGGATCAACAGCATATTAGACATTGCAGAAGAAAAGATTAGTGAACTTAATGACATAGCAATAGAAACTATAAAAAAAAACAGTGAAATGAAGAGATTATCAGTGAACTGTGGAGCAATTTTAATTAACTTCGTGTACATGTTATTGGAATCCTAAAAAGGGGAGTGGGATGGAACATAAAAATATTTGAAGAAATAATGGCAAAAAAGTTTCCAAATTTAATGAAAACTGTAAATCCATGGATCCAAGAAGCTCAATAAACTCCAATCATAAGAAACATAAAGAAAATGCCAAAAACATCACAGATTATTCAAAACCAATGATAGAGAAAAAATTTAAAAGCAGCCATAGAAAAAAGATATGGATGGGGACAAAAATAAGGGACAAAGATAAAGATGATGGCAGATTTCTTGTTAGAAACAATGCAAGCAATAAGACAGTGGAGCAATATCTTTAAAATTATAATATAATTAAATCTAAAATTCTGTACACAATGAAAATATCTTTCAGAATGAAGGAAAAATAAAGACATTTTCAGATATAGAAAAGCTGAAAGAATTTGTTATCAGAAGACCCATACTACAAGAAATGCTAAAGAAAATTCTTCAGGCAGAAAGAATATGATACCATATAGGGATATAGATCTATGCAACATAATGAAGAGCATTGAAAACATTAACTACATAGGTAAATATATAAGGTTTGTTCTTATTAGTTAAATCTCTTTAAAAGCTAATGGATTGTTGAAAAATAATAATAACAATACAGTGTGGAGTTTATAATAAAAAGTAGTAATAAAATGTAAAACAACAATAGCACAAAGGCTAGGAAGGTAAAAATGGAAGTCTATACATCATTACTCCATTTATAAATTAACATTTATTGTTTAGTAAAGGTTGCCAATACTGTTTACTTAGTAGCTATTATGCATTAAACGCTTATCTAGTGGTTACAGAGACAATGGAGAACAGAACAAATATGATGTCTAACCTCAGGAATTGTACATTCCAACTTGGCAGATACCTATAAGCAAACAAATAAACAAGATAATTATGAATTGTAAGTGCCGAAATAGAAATAAACATGATGCTGTAATAGAGAATAATAAGGCAGATAGGAATACCTTGGATAGGGTGATAAGAAAGTTCTCCATGACAAGGGGGCATTTGCACTGAAACCTGAGAGATGAGAAGAAGCCATCCAGGTTGAGAATCAAGGGAGAGGATTCCAGGTTGAGATAACTGTCCAGGCAAAGGCTCCGGAGGTGGTTGAGTACTCAGCCATTTCTAGGAGCTGTCCAAGGGTCAGTGTGGTTGGAGTATAGTGAGAGAGGCATAGACAGGTATGAGAAAATGCCAGAGGGAGGGGCAGAGGTCAGGTCACTCAGGGCCTTGAAGCCAGGGTCTGAGATCTGGGCTTCATTCCAAGCTCAGTGGAAAAACATGGAAGAGTTTATAGCAAGAAAATAAGGTATTCTGGCTTATCTTAAATGAAAATATAATTTTGTTGTAGTATGGAGAAGGGAAGGGAAGAAGCAAGAATGGAAACAAGAAGACTAGTTAATAGGCTATTTTGCTGGATGGTTGAGGTGAGAGATGATGGTGGTGTGAATAAACACAATGGCAGCAAGAACAGAAGTACGTAGATTGAATAAATGCATTGGAAGTAGAACTGACAGTAGAACTGACCTCACAGATTGGATGTGAGGGCCAGGGACAGGAGGAATCTCCCAAGCTGTGGAGATGGAATTTGAACTAGTTCTGTCTGAGTCCAAACTTTTCTTTGTATTCAAGGCTGCCATTAATAGATTGAATATCCACTATGTATGGCATATATCTCATCAGTGTTGAGGATATCAAAAGCACAAAACCATATTCTTTGCAATAAAGGACAGTATGGCTGACAATAAACATATACTAGGAATTAAATGATGCCAACAATTGTTGTAGGAGTTCAGAGGAGTGGAAAGAGGAGGGGCCAAGGAACAGAGACATAGAGGAATGTGCTTTGACAGGGAGGGAGAGAGAGCTTTTTCTGGAGGGTGAGCATTATTAGCAAAGACTGGACATGGGGATTTACAAAGATGTTTCAGGGAATAATAAGAAAATCAGGACAGTTTATTAATAAATAAACCCTGGAGAGAGCTGGGTTTGTATAGGTAGCTGTGGGTGGAGCTGGGCAACTCGAGTGATTGAAGGGTAGTGCAAAACCTGTAAATGGCAACCTTTAGATAGACCAATTTATCATCCTCATGAAGCTATTGATTAGGGTTGGAAGGTTGGAGAATTGATGTCGTACATCACATGCACCACAGCTATCATTTTAAGTAAAAGTTAGAGAGCAGGGTTTCATTGCCAAGCATGTAGATGCAGCCTGACACAAGTGGTGGAAGCAAAATTGGAAAGTTTTCTATCATTTGAAGTTTTCCCTACCACTTCATGTAAACGAAAGATATCTCCCTCCTTCCTTCCTCACCCTTTGCTTTCTCCTCTCCTTTTTCTCCTTTGTTTTATTCTTTAAATAAAAATATGCCATGGGGTCTTCTCACTGTGGTGGTCAACTGTGATCTGTGATGGCTGGAACTTTCTTGAGCATTATCAGAACATACAGATGTTGTGAACAGCAGTACCTCTAACCATTGGGATGTTTCTGAAATAGGTAGCAGACTCCAAAGGCAACGAAGTTTAACTCAATGGGGTGACTCATGAGGTTGATCCTATGAAGGTAGCCTCAAACTTGGCCAGTCTTAGGGGGTCAGGGAGAGAGTCCACAAGGGAATGACCCACTGGAATCCCACTGATTCGATTCTGTAACCGGAAGGAGGCCATTGTCAATCTTAGCTCTCAACCTCAGAACTGGAGGTCTGAAATTCACAATTTACAACTCAACAGCAAATTACTTCCAACTGAACCTTCCACAGTGAGACACTCACCTCTTTCCATGTGTTTCCAGCTGTCCAGTAAGAAAAAATGAATCATTTCTGAAAACATAACAACTGAATAAAGTCCTGTTTCTTTCTTTTTTTCCACATCAAACTCCAAGCTGTGTTCAAATGAGGGACAGTTGGTGCCAGCAAACATCCTTTTTATCTCTGCTTGCATCCCAGTCCTGGTAGTCTGAGCTTGTGTAGGTTCTAAATACTTTTTTTTTTAACCTATAAATCATTGGCCTAGTGTGCTATTTATTCCTCACACTCTGGCTGTGCACACACATATACACATACATACTTCACAGTTCCCAGACAACATGCTCAATCTAATAAAATGATTCCTACTCTGAAAAAAATGTCAAATCATTTATTTTAAAACCTTCACAGTTTGAAAATTAATTTCCTGTATTTTTTGTTTGTTTGTTTTTAACTTCATGACTTGTTTGATGATAGCAGATGGGGATAAAAAGGTAACATTTTATCTTTCAATATTAAGCAATATCATTAGCTCTATATAACCAAAAATGTTAGAACACATGAGTAAAAGAATGTATCTCCACAGATTTTTATTTGCTTTATGTACAAACCTCTCCTCTTCCTTCCCCGAAGAGATACATGTTTTTTAAGTTTTTATCTTGCTGGAGACAATAACAGAAATTTCTGACATTTGATTCATATCAACTTTCAGGCCACAATTTCTGGGGGGGGGGCACTGTACATGGAATCCATTATATTAATATACTACAAGCTGCTTCCCTTTGGGAAAAGATTTGACCACTGGTTAATTGCCAAGCTCCCTTCTAAGATCTGTGTGTGTTAAAAAAATGAAGACAAGGTCATTGTTTGGACAATGGTGAGACCCAATCTCCTAGAGCAGTTCTCTACTCTGAGAGATATGCATCCGCTCCTGGGCCTTGCGCAGGCCTTGGGTTTTGTCACTTCTGCACACTTTCTGACCCAAGTGCACGATGTAGGATCTTCTGCTTCTCTCCATCTACTGCTATTCCTTCCACTCAGCCTTCCAGGCTCAGTTAAAGCCCCACCTTCTTTGCAAGGTCACTCAACCAACCTGACCTGATGGCTTCTCTTTTGAGCTCTCTCCTTTGGCCCTTTGTTACTTTGGGTTATTCATTATCTTTTCATGTCTCTCTGTCCAGTATCCTAGCTAGATGTAGATACATGACTATGGAAGATGTTAAAGCAGGTGATCATCTGCTCCAAGCATCTCAGTCTTCTGACTCTTAATCCAGTGCTCTTTTGACTCTGCCATGCTGTCCCTTATTAATTTTCCCATGTCTATCAAATTTTGGGAGGAGTAATTTATTCTTTTATTAAGTCCTTATTTACTCATTAAGCAAATATTTACTGAATGTCTACTAAATGCCAGGCTCTATCCTAGGCACTGGAGATTTAGTAGTGAGCAAGACAGACTTTATCTACTTTCTTAAGGAGCACGCATTTTAGAGGAGGACACAGAAAGTAAACAAGTAAACAAACTAGATAATTTTAGAGAGTGCTAAGCACTGTATATAAAATTGAAGGGGATAAATAGGGGAGAGAGAATGGTAGTGAAGTGAGGGTGCTACTTGAGCTAGGGTGGTCAGCAGAGGCCTCTCCAAGGACATGGCTCTGGAGCTGAGGCCCGAGTGATGGGTTGGAGGCAGTCATGGGGCCATCTTGGAGGAGAGCGGTGCATGCAGAGTGAGGAGCAAGTGCCAAGGACCTAAGTCAAACTGAACTTGATGCATCAGAGGAGAAAAATATCAGTGTGGCTGGAAGGGGGTCAGCAAGACAAAGTGGGGCAGATGCAGTGAGAGATGAATTTGCTGAGGTAGGCAGGGCCCAGAATATGTGTGACTTTTGGGGGCCCTAGTGAACGATTTACGGATCATTCACAGAGGAAGAGGAAGTCCTGGAGGGCTACATGTAGGGAAGTGCATTGTATGACACATAGTTGAAGCAGATGACGCTAGCCTGTAGGAGGAGATTTCTTTTTGTCTTGCTTTTGCTTTTGTTTCTTTCCTTTTTTTTTTTTTAATTGGAGTATATTGTACACAAAGTGTACACATCTTAACTATCCAGTTGCATGAATTTTTACATATGTATATACCCACGTAACCACCACCAAAATTAAGACACAGAACAATCCCTGCATACTCTTGAAGTCTCTCCCAGGCCCCTCCCAGTCATCCCTCCACCACCATCATGACGCCTTTTATCACCACAGATTAGTTTTGCCTATTTTTGAACAAAATGTAAGTGAAATCATATGGTATGTACTCTTTCGTGTTTGAGAAGTATGCTATGTAGTATGCCATTGTATGAACATGTCACAATTTATTCATCCTACTAACGATGGACTCTGAGGTTGTTTCTAATTTCAGTCTATTATGAATAAAGCTGCCATGAACATCCTTGTACATGCCTTTCAGTGGATGTGTGCATTCATTTAGGTTGGATATATAGCCAGGAATGGAATTGCTAGGTCTAAGGATTTAAATATTCAGTAGATACCATGAAACAGTTTTCCAAAGTGGTTGTACCAATTTTCACTTCCCCTAAAAATGCAAGAGAATTCTAACTTCTTCCCATCCTGATAAACACTTGATATTATCAGTCCTTTTAATTCTAGCTATTCTGATAAAAGTATAGTGGGTGGGGGTCTCATTGTGAGTTTTTTTTTTTTTTTTGGTGGGAATAGGAAGGGGTTATTTTTATATATATATATATATATATATATATATACTGTTTGTATACCAGCCCTGCCTCTCAGGTATCTATTATACTGCCTTCTCATAGGTGTTTATGAGTATACCGTTGATTATGTGGCTTGATTTTAAAAGTTTGGATTTCAGTCTTCCTGGCTTGTACTCCCTATTTCCAACACCACATAATTTTTTCCCTTGCAATACCCCCAAGAGCAGTATAAAACCCAAGCATGCTGATATGACATCATCAGTTCATTGTCTTTTAAGAATGTCATATTTCATCTTTTATAGGGTGACCCTATTCCAGGGTAGAAAGGAAAATAGAAAACAGGACTTAGAACTTGAAAGAGAAAATTTGGGTCAGCCTCCAGCTTAATGCAGTTTCCATTATTGGAGCCAAAAGGCCGTCTAGTCAATGCACAAAGGGAGTCGCTGGAGCAATGGGGACTGTTGGTTTCATTACATGCTCATTATACCATTGCATCGGGGTGGCTAGGATTTTGCCCTAACGATGATGAAATTAAGGGTGTTATGCTTCATTTCCTGTTTTGGAAAACAGAGTCTTTGACTTAAAAAAACGCTAACTGCATATTGTTTTTAAAAATTGGGTTGATAATTCATCATATCATAATTAAACTAATTAGAGCACTATTATTCTCCAACAGCTTTAATGAGGTCTTCTACTTGGCAGGAACCTGTAAGACCAAAAAAAAAAAAAAAAATATTGCCATTGGTTAAAAGATGGAGAAACTCTGTTCAGTTGCATTTTGGTGAATAAGATTTATGCATTAATCTAGTTACACTTTGTTCTCTCAAGTTTGGCAAACTTCAAAAATTTTCCAATTTTCTACTATATCTCTCCTGCTCCCCCATCCTCAACTCCTCCTTTGAGAATTCCTGGCGGCGGCATCTGAGTTAAAATAGGTGGAAACATTCTCTGTTTCCAGCCGAGGCTCCCCAGCTTGGTTGGAATGCTGGGCTGGTTGTAATAGAGCCTGCGTTTTAGCCAGCAACTCTTAAAATAGCTCCTCGGCTTATAAAGCAGAAAATAGAAGTTTGGGCAGCCCTGTGTTCGCTCACAGGGTGCTTCTGGCTGCTTGCTTTGGGGGGCACTGTTGCTCCAGCTTGAGAACTCCGGCGGGGCTCTGGTGACTGATGACTCTCCGTTGCGCAATTTTGTATCTGCACTCCTTGTCAAGTAATCATTACAAATGTTTCGTGGAGGAATGAGCTGGCTCCGAGCAAAGGTCTGCCTCTCTAAAGAAGCCAGGGCCTGAGGGGTGGGGATCGGTCTGTCCGTGGTAAAATTTTCCCCTTTGACAGTGTAATTAAGTGCTAATTAACTAAATGAGTGTAAATGTTGAAGGCTGAGATAAATATCTACATTTCCTTAATCTATTTTCCCCCCCTCTAAAATTTGATAAAGGAAATTTGGATTTAATGGAGGATATATGTCAAAATTGTTTTTAAAGATTGCAAATCTGTTTAGAAGGAACTCAGATCCACTGGTTTGGATTTCTACAGGAAAAGTTAACAGCATATAAATATAGAAGAGGTACAATAAAATGCGGATGTGATATTGCAATAATTATGTTAAGGAGGCTTAGTGGAGCTACCTTTTTGAAACATCTGGTTTGTTTCTGTTCTTTCCACATCCTGCAGATGTTGCTGAACCCATGAAATATACTGACAGGAGAATACATTAGCCCGTGAAGTCATTCCAATGAATAAAGCAAAGGGTAGCCTCTTGACTTTCTAAAAAATCTAGTTAGAAAAGAATTCTGCTTTCAGAGCAGGCAGAGATTAGGCCAATAATTGAGAGGGGCCCAGGGCCTTCTAAAAGTGTCAATAGTGATCTGTTCTTGCCAAAGGGGAAAAGAGACGCTTTGTAGACGGGCACCCAGAGTAATAAATGGGAATCTTTGTAATTCAAGCACTTTCTCATTACCTTCCACGGTTAGTGATTAAAAATGGGGCTGAAGAAAAGGCAAGAGAAGCCCACTCCTTCGGTGCTTGGTAGCAGAGCTACAGGGTCTTGAGTACATCTTAAGTCCAGCTACTCTGCCCCTCCCGCTGGCCTCTGGGGCCCAAAGTGAGACCCAAAGGCAGGTAGAGTGCTCTGGGCTGAGGCAAGCGCCATGGGAAGGGGATGCATAATTGAGGTGCCATCTGCGGCTCGGGCTGATGACAGCTGCACGGTGCCCTGGCACTCCCGTGTCAACACCCTCCCCAGGCAGGAAAGGACAGGGGCAGGCGCATGTGCACCGAGCCTTCAGGAGAGCACGCACAGGCGTCCTGGAGGAGGGTGCGTGGAGAGCTGGAGTTTATTAAATAGGGGTTGGTTGCCTATGAGATTAACACCCTGAAATAAATGCAAAGTTAAGAAATATTTTGGCTCCCAGCCCACTTGGCAGGCAGATTTAGGAACCTGGAACGGCCAGAAAGACAAAGCCTTAAAGGGCCAATGTCACGTTTAGTTTCTGGCTGGCCGTGATCTCTAAATTTCCCCACCATTTACCTCACTCCTTGGGGTTACAGCATCATGTGTTCAGAAGGCCCCTATTAAAATGTGTAACAGATGTTTTCCTGGCCACCAGCCTGTCAGACAAGAAGGACACACTCATATAAACCTATCGGTGAAAAACCAGTATTTCTCTGGCTCGGCTCTAAGTTGTTGACCTCCAGTCTTATCTGCTTTCTTCCTTCTGGGCCAAAAGGATGAATCTCTGCCATGTCTCATGAAAGACTGTTTCTTGCCTGTTCTCATAGGGCTCCTGGCTTCAGGTCACTAGGGAGGGGTCGCTGATCCTGGCTGTCCAGCGCTTCCACTTCAGCGACAGTTTTGTGTATGGCTGCACCAGGCACCAAGCTCCCGGCTGCATCGTTCGTCCCCCTGCTGGATCATGGGAATCTCTCACTGACCTCCAAGGGCTCTTCCTCCCTAGAGAGTGAGTTTAGGTTCCCCCAACACACTCCAGGGTTACACCTCCCTTCTCCTCTTCTTTTAAAACTGGCTAATTTCTGTTTTTGATTTTTCAGCTATAATTCCTAATGCTCAATTGACTGATTGTACCCAATGTGACCAGTTTTTACTCCCCTTTGGGAACTTTTGACACTAATGTAAATGTGTTACTTAAGGGAAGACGTTTAGCCTCATTGCCATTATCATTAATAATGATATAATAATAATTTTGAACATTTATACCATCTTCAAGAGCAAATGACATGCTTTCCCATCTATTATTTCTGCTGATCCTTACAGCCATACTGATAATAGGCAAGAGCAAAAATTAAGATGTTGAGGTTATAGGTGAAGAAATTGATGCTGAAACAAAGTAAAGCTATTTGTTCAAGTTCACGTAGCCAGAGAAACAGGGATTCAACTCATTTTAGAATCCACATTCAGTGCTTTTCCAGGACACAGTAACCCTTACTAGTACTTTAATATGGTAGAAACTTAAAAAGATAGTCCATAGAATGGGAATGTTTTTGTAGGGCAGGGTACATATGCTAAGGATGAGAGATCTAGACAGACAGAAATGGATTTTAGAGCTGTTTTTCCCTCAACTGTGTCCTGCAAGATTTCAATAGGTATATTGGTAGGAAAAGAGTTGCGTAGCCATATTGGCTTGATAAATATGAAATTAAACAAGGTCATACAAATTTCTTGATTACGGCACTCTCAGAGCCTTTGACACACACTGTTAATTCCCTGTGTCTTTGACACAGGAATCAGATATGCTATGAGCATTTTTCAAACATGTTTGACACAGGGCCCTTCTTGAAGTATGCTGGAATAATAAAGAGCTCTGGTCTGAGCATAAAAGTGGTTCTTGTTGAATAGACATTGAGTCTTAGAGTACAACACTGGATGGACATTTGACTTCTATCCACCATTTATGCCCTGGGTGATCTGAAAGTCATTTCTCCTCCCAGACAGGTTTGTGTGCACTAGAAAGTGGGGAGCAGAGGGATGGAAAAATTGTATGTGAAAGCCAACACTCTCAAGAGGACAAAACTAAAGCCGACACACCTTAAAATCTGAAGTGCTGAGCCCCCTGAAAATTGCCACTGCCTAGCTTCTCTGTTTTACAAATTGCTGCCATTCCCTTGCTGATAAGGGACAGAAAGCAGGACAACACAGGTTACCATAATGATCATAAGTGTTTGTGGCGACTGGATGTAGGAAAAGAAGGCAGTGAGATACAAATGTTATGGCAATCTTGCAATGCTCCACCGATCCCTGCCTAGGCGTCTTCTGCCTGTGGATGGGGAATAGGGCCTCAGCCCTCACTCCGCAATTCAATACAGAGTTGTTCTTTGTCCTGCTCTTCTTTGCACACTTCTCTAATATCACAAAACTCTGCAACGTATAAATGAAACAAGTATTAGGTTGACACATGCTAGAAGCCTGTGAAGCATTCTTTGGTTTTAGGAGCTCTAGAATCCTTCAGCAAGTCTGATGTTTGGAAATTTTCTGCAGTAGCAGAATATGCATTGGCAAGTACAAAACATGGCCATGCTGTTTAGGAAAAGCATTCCAACAGAGTGGACACAAACCAAGAAAAGGCCCATATGTTCTCTGCCATAATCATTCATTGCCAACAGAAAGTGCTTTCCCAGCACCAGACTGGAGACCACGGTGAGAAAAGATGGCACAGACACAGTCATGTCTACCTCTGAAAGGTTCATAAGAAGCACACCTTTGGCCGGGTGCAGTGGCTCACACCTGTAATCCTAGCACTCTGGGAGGCCAAGGTGGGAGGATCACTCGAGGTCAGGAGTTCCAGACCAGCCTGAGCAAGATCGAGACCCCGTCTCTACTGAAAATAGAAAGAAATTAACCAGACAACTAAAAATATATAGAAAAAGTCAGCTGGGCATGGTGGCACATGCCTGTAGTCCCAGCTACTCGGGAGGCTGAGGCAGGAGGATTGCTTGAGCCCAGGAGTTTGAGGTTGCTGTGAGCTAGGCTGACGCCACCGCACTCACTCTAGCCTGGGCAACAGAGTGAGACTCTGTCTCAAAAAAAAAAGAAGCACACCTTTATTTAAATATGGAACAGCATATTTTAAAAAGTTCCTTGGAAAATAATATACTTAATTTTACTTGTGTAGAAATAATCCCATCTCAGCTTGTTTCTAAGGAATACCAATATTCTACTAAGTGAAGTATCACAAGAATGGAAAAACAAGTACTACATGTACTCACCATCAAATTGGTATTAACTGATCAATACTTAAGTGCACATATAGCAGTAACATTCATCGAGTCTCAGGGAGATGGCAGGGAGGGTGAAGGGATGGGTATATTCACACCTAATGGGTGCGGTGTGCACCATCAGGGGAATGGACACGCTTGAAGCTCTGACTCAGGTAGGGCAAAGGCAATATACGTAACCTAAACATTTGTACCCCTGTAATATGCTGAAATTAAAAAAAAAAATTAAAAAAAGCTGAAAAATGAAAAAGTCCACTAACCAACTAGACATTTCTAAATATCGGGATGTTTAGCAGCATATACAGTAAACAGTTGTTCAGCTGCTTGGCACTTTAGTCTTGGAGGGAATTATGGTTTCTTGTCACCATAGATGCCTGAGTTCCTGCCAGTAAATGGCTGAGAACAACCCACCCAGACTCGTCTCCTGTGAGGCGGCTGGAAGGTCAGGCCTGTTTTGCCCCGAAATTACAAATATACCCTTGGGCAAAGATTGGCTTTTCCTTTCTGTCTCTTGTGTATTCAGTGGCTCAAGAAATATGTGTTGATGAAAAAATGGGCAATGCCAGGCAATTTAGATCTCTTTTTTCCTGATCAAGGAGCAGCACAACTTTCTTCTGTACAGAGCCTCGCTCCTCACCAGCTGTGAATGATACTTTTCCTTCTCCTGCGTTGGACTCCTCTCGCTCCCTGTGAGATTCTAGCCCCTCAAGGACAGAATTGATACCCTCTTGCCTGTTCCCTGGGACCTGCCCTAGCACCTTGCACATAAAAGATGTGTTATAGATATTGACGGAGTAACTGAAGCTTTCTAAGGAAACAGCATAGACATTTTTGGGCTAAGTGAGACCAGCCTGCCCCAGGCCCTCTGTTCTTCTTCAGGCCACTTTAGTTTTCTTTTTTCATCTGTCACTACCTTTTCTGCCCCCTGAGCTGCTTCTTCATACCAGCTGGATTGAGAAGCCACAGTGAGCCAGCTCTTCTCTTCCTTATTACCCCCAAGGACAAATCCTCTCTCATTGTCAAGATTTCCCTTCTGATCACTGTAGGAAATCACAGACAAACATCCCAAACACAATCTTACATCGTTCTGGTGGTCAGGTTCCTGTGCTGTAGCCCTAACTTCCTCTGAAGTGGCCAGTGAAAGAACTTGCTGTGGTTTTTGCTGTAATATGAATATAGCTAATGCGCTGTGCGACACTACTTATGCATAATATAGATTCAAAGAAAGAGCAATCTGTCAGGGAAAAATAATAGATGTTTAAATCTTACCAATCTTGTAGAACAGGAGTTGGCAAGCTGTGGATCACAGGCCAAACCTGTTTTGTTTTGTTTTAATGTGGGTTTTTTTTTTTAAATAAAGTTTTATCGAAACACAGCCACATTTGTTTACATACTGTCATGGCTGCTCTCAAGTGACAATGGCAGGGTTGAGTAGCTGCGATACACTGGATGGCACTTAAAGCTGAAAGTATTTACTACCTGGCTTTTTACAGGAAAAATTTATGACCCATGTCTTAGAAGATGTCATAGTGGGAAAGCATTCTTAATGTACAAGAAAACACCTTTTCCCCCTATTTCTGCCACACTCAGCGACCTCTATAGGGACAACAACTAGTCTCTCAAAAAAGAAAATAATCCATTTTGTTCTCTCAACTTCCTCTCAAAAATCCCTCCTCCAAATCCAGCCTAGGTGGCTCCTAACTCGTCTATGTTCATTTACCTTCTTTTGAATCAAATCCTCTCCAGCTATTAATTTGCCCTTTTTTTAAAAAATCTAAATGCCAAAAACTGTCCCCTGACTCTGCTTATTCTAATTTTCAGCTCTTTCTACTGTTGATCAAACAACCTAAGATAAGATCCAGGATTCAAACCAGCAGACATAGGGTCTTCCTCAGAAGGGGTGCACAGATAGGATGCTGACAGGATGGGCAAAATCACGCCGTTTGTTTCTGTTCCATAATGAATCATTTGGATCATAGTTACACCACTGAGGCTAGGCTCACCAACCACTTGCCTTTATACAATCCTGTCTTTTTCATCTGAATCCAGAACTCTCCATGGCATCCTCTTGGCCGACCTGTAGCCTTTACTGTTGACTGCCCACTCCTCACACGGACCTCTCAGATGAAAAGTGTTCCCTCTCAGGCTCCTGGGAGGGGACACTCATTTCCCAGTGGCCCTGCTCCTCCTAACCATAGTCCCTTTAGGACATTTCCTCACTCCTCTTACTACACTCATCTTTGTCACATGTGTTTGATGCTTGCCAGGATATACACAGTTTTTTGATCTTCTCTTTTCCTGGTATAGAAAGTGAATTTTGTTCATTGCAGGAGAGTTAAAATACACAAATTGTATAAATAAGAAAAAAAATCATCCATAATCCCATATGCAGAGATAACATTTGGGTATGCAGCTCTGTAATTATTACTATGTGAGTATGTATGTACATTTGATACACACACAAGTGCATATATAGTATAATTATTAAATCACATTTTGGTTCAGAGTGTATATTTAGTTTTATATATTTTTATTTAGTGCTACATTGTGTGTTCTCGCTTTTGGATTTGTACTGCACACTGCCTGATAGTTAATTTTTCATGACAGAAAACCAGATTTTTCTAATCAGATCAAATTCCTTGAGTGCAGGGATAGTTTCTCCTTTTTTTATTTCCTTTTTTGTTCACCTCTGTTCTCATTCCCACCAGCAACTAGTGTCATTTAGCAGCACAGAATGAGTGTTAAGTATTTTCTGAGTAGAGTTGAAAAGAATGGTGTGAGATGCACCCATAGGAGGAAACCTGAGCACCTGATGTTCCTCTCTTGCTCTTGCCACACAGAGAAAGTCACAGCTTGAAACGAGTCGTGAACGGTTCTTTGGCAGGGTGCACAGCAATACACCTGCTGAGTTACGAGCCTGATGAATCATTTGCCTGGTTATCTTGCTACTCATGCTGAACTGAATGCTACTTTTCAAACCAAACAAGTCTAAAGCAGGGCTCTTTCTGCTCTGTGGTCTTGGGTTAGTGTTTTCTCTACAAATAGTCTCCCTATCTCTTTTTTAAAATCTGTGATAAGGGCCTTACAAAAACAGTATTCAAAGAATACTTCTCCACCACTCCTGTCTTTTCTAATAGGAATTGTATTACATATTGCCAAGTAAATTAGATTTGGCTCCTTGTTTTATTTATACAATAAAACCAAGCAAAGAGATCAACTACAGGATAAATTAATAACAAGGCATAAAACTCTGCCAGATATTTCCTTTGGGGGACAAACCAAACAACAAAACCACTCCTCCAAACGTACTTATTCTTATCTATTTCATTACATGCTTTGGCAAGTCCCGATGACCTGCTTATTTAAGTAACCTAATGGTTCTATTTTTGTTTTTAATTTACTCCTTTGCAAAATTAATGACTTTTTTTGTGTTAGCATCCAAACTTCTCTTCTGTCCCAGTCTTCCTGAAGGACCCTCCTCCTCCCATTCCTTAGATGAGGAACTGCAAAGGTCACTGAAATTAATGAAAAAAATAATCATAACAACATGAAACCAGAGGCCTGACGTGGCTCCAAGGGGCTCTGTTTGGGTGTATCGCGTTGCATTATGTGATGTAAGGGCTTCACATGGGTTAATCAAAACGCAACCTCAACCCTTACTCAAGACACCTGTTGGACTGCTGTTTGCCCGAGAGGTTGAGTCTGCCTTACGCTGCTGAGTCTGTAATGCATTTAGCTAATTATAATCCCTTCCATTTGGGGGAGTGTCTTCTACTTTTCAAAGCTCTTTCACCTCTATTTCATTGGATCCTTAGTCGGCCCTAGGACACACTTTATTTCCCATTTACAGATGAGGAAATCCAGAAGAAATTGACTTGCTCTGATCACACAACCAGCCTCTGTCTCTCTCTCTCTCTGTGTCATTATTTCTCTCAACTATTCTAAATAACTCACTAAAGTTTACAAATCTTATTAATGTTTCTACTTAACACCACTCTATGTCTTTTCTTATAGTTAAAAAAGAGTATAATCATATTGAAATGTTGCCGATAGTTTTATGTTAAAAGTTCAGTTCTCATTTCAACTGCCATATCCTGTGATCTGTGGTCTAAAGAGACCCAAAGCTGGAAAAAAATCTAAATGTCACCTGGTCTGTACCCTGATTTCTCGGTCCTTGTTTTCAAACTATCATAAACTAGGACAGTCTGAGAGTGAATGACCTCAATTCTGTTGACAAAATTTCCCTTATCCAGACTTTCTTATAGCCTTTTCCTGGCCAAAATATCCTTTCATTAAGAAGTCTTCCTTATAACTAACCCAAATTTTTCCCTCTGCAATTTGAACTACTTTTGTCTTATTCTGTTCTCAAGGAACTTAGCAAAGAGTTCTTCTCTTCTTTTATCCGATATCAGATTCTGTTTCTTTCCACTTCCCCTTCCCCAAATTTGAGCTTTTTGCATTGGACCATGATGACTTATGACCTAAAGAAGGTGGATATCCTGGAACTTATTCTTCTGATCAAGGTAAAGATTCTCTAACAAAAGACCTGAAAGTAAAAAGACCGGAATAAAAGCAAGTGAGGGTCTCCCTGGGGCCATGTTTCTTGAGTGTCCATTTCAGAGAATCCAGCAGCACCATGCACTCCCAGGAGTAAGCAGGGACGTAAGATAGCCTCAGCCATGCGCGGGCTTCCCTGTAGTTGTGTGTAACTCGTACAATCACATTTTCTAGTTCCCCTTCATGTTTATTTCCCTTTTGTCATCCTCTAGCCTCTAATAAACTCTTGTTTAAGTGCTTCTGCCTCATTCAGCTGTGCTACAGGGAATTCAGGAAAAGGTAAAGCGTCCATGCTTGGGACAGAGTGTTAAAGAGGGAACAGCTCCTTCTCTTCTCCCAGTGCTAACATAGCTCAGCTAGGTGGCCAAAGGAGAGTTAAATGTCAGATGTGAGAGAAACGAAAGTAAGAGGGCTAGTCATGTTGGAGAACATCCTTCCATTGCTCATCTTAAAGGATCTACATTTTATTTTACTGAGGATAATGGTGCTTTTCTTCATCTTTGCTGAAATAAAGATTTTTATTGTTAATTCATTCAATAAATGTATCAAGCACTCAGCCTATACAATCTATATGAAGATTCAAAGATTCATAGGATACTTTTTCTGTCCTTAAGGAACTAATAGGTGAATAAGCCTCAATATCAATGATTATATGTTGAGGATGGCAGGGAGGTACAAGGCATTTTGGGCAGTCACTTAATAACAGGATCACTTTCAGGTTCTAATGAAAGTAAATCAAGGCAAGGCTCATGGTACTGATGGCATTTGAACTGGCTTTAGGGGCCAGGCTGAGAATGCGGCCGGGGCAAGAGCACAGAAGCAGGACATCTTGTGGATTCACAGTTCATGTGAGGGAATGGTGGGAGAGAAAGTTGGACAGCAAGATTGAAGCCAGATCAGGGATGCCATGGAAGGCTTTGGATTCAGAATCCAGAGTGCTCATCATTACACTATAGAACCTCACAACCATGGAAGGCTTTAAATGCCAGTGTCCATGAATCCACACCATTCATCAGCTTGCTGGTATTAGCGATGAATTCAAACATAGTGACATTTAGGAGCATTACGCTATGGGAAGTAGAGTGGAAAAGGGATGGATTCAGTAGTCAGGCAGACTGAGTGAAAATCCTGTGCCTGCTGCTCATGGTATGTGACCTTGGGCAAGTTGTGCAACCTTTCTGGGCCTCCATTTATACTTCCGTAAAACAGGGGAAAAGAAAAAAACACCCTCATCTGTGTGAGGATCAAATGAGGCAATATATGAAAACTTCAAAATGCAACAGGCATGCGCAAAGTTTGAATTCATCTTATCCCTTTTCTGGGAATTGGCAGGGTATTACCTAGAGTGCCCTTGCAAGCTTGCCCATGGGTACCCCATAGTCCTGGGAAGAAGCAGTCTGATCCTTCTCCTTTATCTTACCTCCAAAAAAGCTTGGCTTCTACCTATTAGCCCAGAGGTATATTGTTGTATATTCTAGAGAAAAGATGGATAAATTATAGCCCCACTGCCCAAATCCAGCATACTAACAATCATTTTCAATGGTTGAGGGGGAAAAATCAAAAGAAGAAGAATGTTTTATGACAGGAAAATTACATGAAACTCAAATTTCTGTGCCCATAAATAAAGTTTTATTGAAACACAATTGCACTCATTTGTTTTCATATTGTCTGTGGCTGCTTTCCTGCTATGATGTCAGAGTTGCATACAGTAGCTGCAATAACGATCATATGGCCTGCAAAGCCTAAAATATTAACTCTCTAGCCCCTTACAGAGATGTGTGCCAAACCTTGTTTTCGATCACTTCCTTCTTAATTCCTGTTCCAAGAGTTATGATAAATATATATAGCATGAACCAAGTATAAGCTAAGTAATAACAGGAAATTCTTTTTTCTCTACTATATGCTATATGATTTTTAAAATAATTTTTATTTCAACATGTGAGAGAGTACAAGTGTTCTTGTTACATGGATGAATTGTATAACGCTTAAGTCAGGGCTTTTACTGTGTCCTTCACTAGAACAGTGTACCTTGTACCTGAGAGGTAAGTTTTCATTCTTCACTGCCTTTCCCAACCTCCCCCCTTCTTAGTTTCCAAAGTCCTTTACACCAATTTATGACCATGTGTACCCATTGTTTAGCTCCCATTTATTAGTGAGAACCTGTGGTGTTTGTTTTTCTATTCCTGAGATACTTCACTTAGGATAATGTTCTCCAGTTCCATCCAAGTTACTACAAATGAGATTATTTCATTCCTTTTTATGGCTGAGCAGTACTCCATGGTGTGTGTGTGTGTGTGTGTGTGTGTAAATATATATTTATTTATCTATATAAATATTACATTTTCTTTATCCACTCATCAATTGATGGGCACTTAGATTGATTCCACATTTTTGCAATTGTGAATTGTGCTGTGATAAACATTCGAGTACAGGAGCCTTTTTAATATAATGACTTCTTTTCCTTTGGGTAGATACCCAGTAGCAGGATTGTTGGATCTGATGGCAGATCTACTTTTAGTTCTTCGAGGAATCTCCATATTGTTTTCCATAGATGTCGTGCTAATTTACAGTCCTATCACCAGTGTATATGCATTTCTTTTTCACTGCATCCATGCCAACATCTACTTTTTTAAAATTTTTTAATAATGGCCATTCTGAAAGAGGTAAGTTGGTATCTCCTTGTGGTTTTAATTTGCATTTCCCTGATAATTAGTGATGTTGAGCATTTTTTGATATGTCTGTTGACCATTTGTATATCCTCTTTTGAAAAACTCTGTTCTTGTCTTTTGCCCACTTTTTAATAGGGTTTTTTTTTTCTTGCTGATTTGTTTAAGTCCTTTGTAGATTCTG
The DNA here is from genome assembly GCF_041146395.1 of Eulemur rufifrons. NCBI lineage: Eukaryota > Metazoa > Chordata > Mammalia > Primates > Lemuridae > Eulemur > Eulemur rufifrons. Next base: position 62,714,661 of record NC_091001.1, read on the forward strand.
AATATTAGCTCTTTGTTGGATGTGTAGTTTGAAAATATTTTCTCCCATTCTGTAGGTTGTCTATAAAAAGAAATTCTTAATGTTTCATTTTAGATCTTGTAAATTTGCATGGGAAATTCTGAGCTGAGTAGTAGTTACTTACCTTCCAGAATGAGTTTCCAATGTCCCCATGCTCATGGTGCTTATTCCCCTCACCATGGGAGCATCCTAAACACAAGTAAAAAGGGTAATTGACCCATTGTGCCATTTGGATCTGAAAAGCTGAAGTTTCACTACTGGAGAAAAATTGGTTGTGAAAATTAAATAAACAGTTTATTTAAAAGTTTTAAAACAACACAAGTTAAAAAACAAGGAGGAAAGAAAATAAAAAACCCTGTTGCTTTCTAAGTCGTACTCAAGCTCTGAGGCCTAGGGATAATACCAATGTTTACTTTTATAAGAATATGACTTATCTTCTGTAGAAAGTTAAGGATAAACATCATCAGCTTGCCTGTGGATGCTGCAGTTATAGAAACTGCTCCATGAAAATCTGTCTACCACTTCCTATCCTTGAATGAACCTCAATATAGTAACAACTAAAGAATGAGTTTGGCCTACCCATGATATCTCAGGGGCCAAACCTTCCCTCTGTCAGCACTGGAGCTACTTTAGATCCAAAGAAAGCCATACTGAATGTCCTTCACCTATAGTCAAACTGGAGTTTTCATAGCACTAAGTTTCTGAAAGGATGTCTGAGCAGACAGGGCTTGGAATATAATCTGGGGACACTGTAAGTACTCCTTGGGGCCATTCAAAACCACTGACATTCATTCATCTATTAAATATTTATCAGTTAAATAATTATCAACATTCAAGCTATGTTGAGATCTATGGAAAATATAAAGTTAAATAATGATTTTATCTAAATAAAAGTTTTCATTTGCTCCTTAATAATAACCTATGAAATAGATATTCTCTTTCCTTCCCTTTCCCTCTCCCTCCCTCCTTTTCTTCCTCCCTCTCTCCCTCTTTTCTTTCTCTTTCTCTTTCTCCTTCTCCTCCTCCTTCTCCTCTCCTTCTCTCTTTCACTCTCTTTGGATGAGGTGATCACAAAACTGGTTACCTAAGTGGTATGGACCATAACAGCTATAGGATTTCAAAAGCCTACAATCTATTGTTAAGGTGAGCACAGGGTGCTCTGGAACCCAGAAGAGAAATGCTGGACCCAGCCTGGGAGGTTCAGGATGGCTTCCTGAAATAGTAACACTTGGGCTGAAATATGAAGCTTCACCCAGAATTTGTTCCATGAAGGATACAAGGCAGGACAGCCATCCTCAGTGAAGAGAGCCATGTGGTTGAAGAGAGCAGACCCTGCGTATCTTGGTATCCACCAGGAGGTTAATGTGGCTGGAGGACAGGATATAAGCTGGGGCTGGTACTAACGGAAGTGGCTGGAGGAGCGTAGGGACTGTCTTACAAGAGGCTTTGTATATCAAGCCAAGGAACATGAACTTTTACCTGAAGGCGAGGGAATGGCATCATCAGGTTAGCATTTCATAAAGATCATTAAGAGCCAGCGTGGAAAATGAATTTGAGTGGAGTAGAGTTGAATTGGTAACAATAGCTAGAAGGCCAATGACAGCAATCCAGGCAAGAGAAGCAAAGAAGGATGAACCCCTTGGTGGAGACCAGGCATTTTCCCTGTAATCACTGAAACTTCTCTCTGCACTTATCTACTTACTGAATTCTTATTTTGTGGGTCTACCTGTCTGTTTCTTCCACTGGCTTGTGAACTCTGCGGAGGATGGATTACATTCATGTTGTAACTAAGGGTCTCGTAGAATGCTGGATGCAGAAGACACTCTGTAAAGTTGCCTAACAAATAAATTATTGAATTAATCTTTCTATCTCAAGAGCCTATTCATTTGATAAATGGTCCTTGGTAAAGCCCCAAATCCATATCTTCCTAGTTAGGATAGTGTCTATAATTAGCTTGGAGCAACAGGTGCCGCCATGCCCTGCCACCACCGTGCCCTTTCCAAGTCTCTTGCTCTGTAGAAATCCAACATCCACGCCAGTGAAATTTTTTTTTTTAAATTAGATTTCTTTTGTTTCATCTTTCCAAGCTTCCTGAAGTATCTTTTCCTTCAGAAATCTGCTTACCTTGCACAAACTAAACCAGGTAGATGTTCTTATAATAAAACAGGAGACTAATGTCTAGGGCTAGACTCACTTTTATTAAAGTGACAGGTTTAATAAACTTTTTTTTTTCTGGAGGCATTAAATCAATCAGTAAATCAATTTTGGCTTTTTATAAGGAAAAACTTCCAGTGTTCACTAGTATTCATAAATGACCTATTTAGAAAAGAGAAGGTCCCCTAGCTCCAGAGCTGAGACAGATCAGGAGGCATCTTCTGGGATGATGCACAGGACATTTTGCTTTGTGGAAGGCTGGATGACATGAATTTCATTGGTTGCTTCTAACTCAAATATTCTGCAGCTCTGGTAATTAAAAGTCTACTATTTGACCTTTATCTTCTCATTGGTTTTAAATACTGGCTATATAAGAGAGCCCTTTTCAAAAAGATATGTTTAGCAAATGCTAATGCAAGAAGGAAGAGAAATAAGAGGGAGTTGTTATCTGACCCTCCAAACTCAAAGCTTCCATTTCCATGGAAGTAGGGAGCTGAACAAAAAAAAAAAATAAATTAAAAAAAAAAAAAAGAAAGAAAGAAAGAAAAAAAATCTCAGTCTTAGAACTTCTTTAGTATGGACTAATGTTTTGTTCTAGGGTGGATGTAGTTTGTCTTGAGTTTGATGTTTTAACTCTCATCTCATAGGCTATTTCAAAAATTATAATTAGGATATACTTGAAACAAATGAACAAAAAAAGGACTTGGGCTGGGAGACAAGAAACTTGTAGTCTAGTCCTAGTACTGTTATGAACCAGATATGTCTCTATCAATGAATCCCTTAATGATACGAGGCCTTGCTCTCCTTATCTACCTAATGGGGTAAGAGACTAGACAGTTTGGGAGAATATCTCATGTCCCTACAGTCTATGAATTGAAAATACTTGAAAATCAATTCTTTTGTGAAAAAGTTTCGACAAGTGTGAAATGTCTTTCTGTGGGACTACCTATGGATACTAGACCTCTATCTAGGGTGAGCACTCATAGTTTTGTATTAGCTCTGCTAGACACTCACTGTATCATCTTTTGGGTTGTTTTTAAAATTTATCTATAGACACATAAGATATGTTGCTCTCCTGGGAAATGCAATGGCTCAATATATTAGTATTATTTTGATGGGTTGTGCTGGTGAGACCCAGACATAGGTTTTAAAGTCACGGAAACATCACAGTTTTGTTGAATTCCTATATATGAAGGATAAACATTTCTTTCTCTTCAAATGGTGTTTATGTTATTCACCAGAAATGTGATTGATAACACACAAGCTGGGAGGTGATGGTATATTTATGTGAGACCCACACAAAGTAATCCCACATGGGGAAATATCCTATAATACAACCATTAAGGATGGCTTGACCAAAGTGTTCCTTTTCCTCCAAGGAAAAATATATCTTTTAATAACTGAATAATTCATCTATTTTGATTCTTCAGACTAGATTATGACCTGAAGTTACAGCAATACTACAGGAAATCAAGTTTGATTTTGTAATATAGTCAAATGAGTACTTTAGAGTGCCATGTCTGAGATCAATAAGGAAGCAGTAACTACATTTACTGTCATATGATGATATTGATGTAAAAACATAATGGTCAAAATTATAAAATCAATTTCATAATTTAATCAGAAATGTTTATTGATACTGTTAAAGTTGAATTCAATAGCTTCTGGTATGTAGTTAATTTCCTACCTGTCAGAAAAATGTATTGAAATGTTCTTTCTTGAAAATGATTGGAGTTAATTCAGTAGAGAAAACAGCAAAGTTTCATGTTAATAGAGATTTCTTCTTTCTCCAACCCTTGTTGGAGGCAAATGCTGGAAGCTTTTTGTTTGGTTCTTTTAAATACTAATGTCCATCAGCCACCCAAGTGGTTGGGATGATCACCCCTTAAAATATAATCAACTGTCTTCCTGCAATGAAAAAGTTTTAACTTTATTGTAAGATTGCAGAGATGAATAAGCAGCACATGTATAGAGGTGTGGGAGGGCTCAAAGCCCTCTTATGAAATGATATCTAGTTAAAAAAATAAATGAGAAGAAAGATTAAGCTCTAGATACTGCAAGTCTTTGATGCTTTTACTTTGCCACTAGCTACTAGTTTTGATCTTTATTCACATTAAGTTGAAAGTATCTTAATTGAAACAAAAGTCACTTAAAGGAATGTCTGTTAAGTGTGACTTGTATGTTTGAAATAAAGCTCTTCTCGATTATAAGACCCTCTCCAGCCCATCCAATTTAAATGAGATAAAGACCAAAATTCTGAAGTATTAGCAGTTCATTCAGATGTAGGAAACATCTGTGTGTTGTGACTAATGACACAACTTTGAAATCCTGTATGATTCTTTAGAAATTATCATTTCCTTGTGTGAAACCTAACAGTGGTTCCCCATTGCATAGCGAATGAAGCCAAGTTTCCTTATACTGGCATTCAAGGGTTTTCACTATTTGGCCAAACTATTTTCTGGCTCATCTGCCTGCCCTTCTATAACACGCTCCACTTCACTCAAATTTGCTTTTGGACTCTCCTTCAAATGGTTCATGCTCTTTTCTTTGTCAGCGATCGTTCTCCACCACATTATCTGCTTAGCACTTCTGGTATTGATTCATATCCTATTCTGCCATGGACTTGCATCTTCTTTTTGGTATGTCTTGCCTCACCAACTAGACTATAAAATCCCTGAGGGTTGGTACTGGATTCTATATCTTACAGAACATTAAGCAAATACACATCACATTGTAGTTGCTCAAATAGTGTTTGGTCAACTTAGTGTTCTCCAAAATTGTTAAGATTAGGGTTTCCAGAGGCAGCATTTCAGAAGGCAGCCAAATTGAGGCTTTAGGTGTGCTTTAATTCATTACAATAAATCAATAACAAATTATTCTTAATTAGTATTTGAAATTTCTGCACAGGATGAAACTGTGGGTGTTACTATAACTTCAGAGAGTTCACAGAGGTATTTAGCATTGGAGTCACCATTGGACTCCTGGTCTCCTGATACCTGTCCACTACTCTTTTCACTGCATCATGTTGGTTCTAATTATCCACTGATGGCAGGAAAGGGGAGAGAAGTTGCTTTAAAAATTAACAGAATCCTTCAAGTAGAAAGAAATGTCCAAAAGTTCTAACAATTGGTGACAGAAGATATCAAGAAGATTTTGGGGGGTTGCTGGTTATTAATTTTTGACTTTTGGGTATAAAATATTCTTATTTAAAAAAATGATTCTAGTATTCCAGCAAAGAACAAAGCTAAACAACCTGAAAAAATATACTGACTATATTTTGAAACAGAGAATTACCTGGATATATGTTCTAACCCTAAACTTGGATAAAATCTGTCTTTAAGATTTCCCCCACTTTCTTTTCAACTGAACTACTCTCTGACCTCCCTTGGCCATCTCCTGCCCTCGGCACTTGACATTTCCACTTGTCTCAGTTATTCTTTCAATGTCAAATTCTCACGTTAAAGATTCAAATTTTGTTAAGTGTCAACTATGACGGTACTTACACAAAGAGAAAAAAATATATTTGAGCATGAAAAAATTAATATGTAAGGAAATATAAGGGTATATTTAATGTTAGTGTGAGTCTGTCTACAGAACTTATATATTCCAGCAAAAATGACTTTAAAGTGAATCCTGTTTTTCCATTAACTCTGTTATATGTTTATATGGGGATAAATATGCAATTATTTGGGTTAAAATGATCAAAGTGGAATATGTTGGGCTATCGATACACACGTGTGATATTATATAAGACATAAAGTTTTTTTAACACTTTTCAGATATATCTACCATTCATTGAATGCTTATTATGTGCTAGACCTATGATAAGTGTTTTATATGTTTCATTTAATCATCACAATAACTTTACAATATCTGTGTTATGATTCTCCCTTAAATAGGCTTAAGGAATGGTCTTTGAAGTCAGAGACACTTGGGTTCAACTCCCATCTCCTCCAAGCATTGAGACCTTAAGCAAATTACTTAACTCTTCTAAACTCAGTTTTCTCAGCTGTAAAAATGAGAATAACAATAACACACACCTCATGGGATTGTTTTAAGTATTAAGGTAAAGAAGACATGTAGAGTGTTTTGCAAAACCCCAGGCATATTGTAGATGCTCAATAACTGTTAGCAATTTTTCTTTGCTATTAACATAGATGAGGAAATTGAGTCTTGAAGAGGTTAAATAACATGCTTAAGACCACCTAAATATTATGATTAGCAAGTAATTGTGAAGAACAGGAATTGATAGTAGGAAAATGTGTGCTCTCTTTGATTCTAACTGATGCTATTCGCTTCTGTGACTATGCTTGCTTTTAGTTGTTTGATAAATATAGTTAATCAGAATGAAAAACAGGGATAAGAGCAAAGATAACTCCATGATAGGCTAGGCTTCCTGGATGTGAGAAGCCTAGTTCTGCTTCTGTATATATGGCTTGCTGGCTTGGTGCTTAGCGTATGGCAGGCTTCACTAAAGTAAAAAAAAAACAAAGCCCCGGGGAGGTAACTGCAAGTTACTTCCTGATAAAGGGCTGGAGAGTCCAGGTGCCCTCCAACCAACTAAGTAGATAAGAAGAGCAAGACATGATCAGCGCATGAACGGCTTGTGCAGGGCGTGTGTTCCCAGTATCGCTTGTAACCAAAAACTAGAAGGTATGCAACAACAGCCCCCCAACGCCCCCCCCCTCCCCCCCGCCCCCCCGTCCCCCTCCCCTCCCCGCCGTCGGAGACCCTCCTCTTCCCCTGGATGACGTTAACTACAACTGGCGCCAGCGTGAAAAGCCTGAAGCTTAGAGTCAACAAACCAGAAGCCAACGCAATCAGCCACTTCTAAAAAAAGAACAAATAAACCGAAGGGGGATGATGTGCAGACTAGTGTGTGTGTACAGACTAGTATGTCGTGTGCAGACTAACGTGTCGTGTACAGACTAACGTGTCGTGTGCAGACTAACGTGTCGTGTGAAAACTAGCATACAGAAAAGTATAAAAGCTTAACCTTTACCCCAGGGCAGGGTCCTAGTTCGTGGAGAGGCCACTGCGTTGGTGCTCTGGAATTTGGACCCTAGCTCGAACTAGCCAATAAACTCCTTTGCCTTTTTGCAGCCTCAGTGACTCTGCCTCTCTGTTCCTGGGCCCGAGGGGAACTGGATCTAACAATTGGAAGAACTCAAACTGAAACCACAAGGTCCCTCCAACTATGAAACTATTGGGGAGTGAGCCAGGGGAGGATAAATTAGAATGGAAAAGAAAGAATATATGTATATGAGTCATATTATGAAGAAAAAGATATTGACAAATGGTAACAGAGGGAGAATGGTTAGGAATGACCTCAAGGTTTTGAACCTGAACTAATGGGTAAAAAGGGAGCTTCTGGTACCCTTGGACTGGGCCCAGGGGCCTAAACCTGCAGCTGCTAAAACTGCCAATGAGGTGCTGCCTGGGCTGTAACCAGAACTGTGTATGAGAGGTGCCCATCCTGGGGCTCTAGAGGCTGAAGTTCCCCTTCTCCTGCAGTCCCCGTATCACCAGAAACCCCTAGCAACAGCCATGCTGTTAAAATCAGAAGCAAAGAAACAAAAACTCTCTGTCTTTTTTCCCATTTCTAAATCTTCCAACAGATCCCCCAACTGGTAGAAAGCAACAAGAGCCCAGCTGGCAAGGGCATCTGGGAAATGTAGTTTGTAGACTTCCAGCCCCAGAAATACACAGCAAAGTATAGAAGGTCAGGCTGTGGGGCTGCGAAACAAAAGATAAATAACCAGCAGAGGAGAAAACATTATAAGAATTAGAAATTTCAGGAGGAATAAATGGTTTCAGAGAAAATAAGTTGTTTTAGTTATTGATAACTTATATCACAGGGAAAGGTAAATGCCTCTGCTCTCAGAAATGCATTAAAAATAGGATACATTATTTGTTGGAATAGACCTATAAAAGTTAATTAAATTCCATTGCCTATAATCATGTTTTAACATAAAGGAAAAGCTAATTGAAGTAAAATATAATAAGTGTAACAACTAGGTAATATGTACATATCATCTCCTACATATTTTTTCCTGTTATCAGGTGCTACTTAACAGAATTACACTTTCGTTCATCTACAGAACCTCTAATAATTGAAAAGGAGTCACCTGAATGATGAAGATCTGTAGGTGCATGAACTGTAATTCTGTTCTATTTCCTTTTTATAACATACACAGAGTATCCTTAGGGAATGGAACACTGATGCCTTAGCATGAAAAGTTCTCAAACTATCAGACTTTATCTAAACTTGGTGGTAAAGTCCTTTACTTTCTTCTTGTACCCAAGAAGAAAACATGGAAGAACTACTGATTGCTACTAAGTATTTCTTTTCCTCTAGGTCTAGTTTTCTCATACTATTTACTTTCCTCCCCTTTTCTTTGTTCAGTTAACACAGAAAGCACCTGCATCATGAGACTCTTTAGAGAGTTCTGAAAGCAGACCAGGGATGCTCTTAGGCAATTTTACATGTGCCAACTCTTCTGTTACCTGCAAACATGAAGCTTATAAAATAAAGTCCAGACTTTGTGCTTGAAAGGGCTATCATTTAAAAAAATAATTTGTCTATCAAATTTTAAAATTGCTTTGAATATAAGAAGCTAGTCTTTTCTGTTTACATCAATACTATTTTCATCCTATGACAAATATTTTTAATGACCCTCCTTTCTTTAATTTTCATTGTCTTCCTTGGTAATTATGGGGCAAATATAGATAACACCATATAAACTTTTTATCCTTATATCAATTGTCTAGTTCTTTACCTACTTGAAAACTTAGGTCAAGTTCTTTGTTTGCTTTGAAGCCTTTCCTGACTATCCCAACTTACAGTGATCTCAACAGTGTTTGAAAAAGTGGGTTTACAAGGACATCTGGGCTTATGTCACATTAGTTAGGATTGGACTGAGCAGGGATCCCTGCCCTAATTTATCCAGGGAAACAGAGGGCGATGGTGAGCATGTTCACTAAAATGGCTTTATTCATCCATTGCTAGTTCCCCATCTACAAAGAAGTTTCCTTCTTATCTCCACTATAGCCCTTGGTCCATTGGTTCAGATCCCGGTGTTGAGTGTTCAAGACCTTCCATGCCCAGTTCCACAAATCCTAGGCAATGGCCAGATGAAATGCCTTCGCAGTGACTAGGACAGATCATGACAGTGCTCGCCAATCTGTGTACTTCCCCTCCTCTTCCTGGGCATGTTCTCCAGCCCCACTGAAACTAATTGATTGTGGTCAATGGGATTGAAACAGATTCCTGGCCTCTAAAATCTTCCACAAGGGTCTCTGCTGTCTTGTTTTCCTCTTTTCCTGGGCATATGCAGAGGATCCAATAGAGAGCTGCAAATCAGAACCATCTACTAGGTACAGCCTGGACCTCGGAGTCTTACCTGGCACAGAGCTGGCTGAACTACACCGGTAAAAAATGAACAGTTGTTGGGTTAAGAAGCTGAGAGGCATCATCATCATCATCATCATAGCAGCCAGGCTTAATTACCTCACTAATATACACATCTTAAGGAGTACCCATTTGCCAAATTAGGAGCCTTGGCCTTAAAGAGATTAAATAGTTTGCTCAAAGCACCACAGCTAGTAAATGGCAAACCCAGGTCTGCCTTACTATAAGTAAATTAATTTAACCTCATAGCTTATGCTGTCAACTGCTAACCAGTGCTCTGCCACCGTGGCTCTGGCAGCAGAATACCTAGAGATGTTTTAGGTCAGTTAAGAAGATCCACCAGCTAAAGAGCAATGTGAGATGAGATTCCCCTGGCAGGTGTCAAGCAGAGGAGGAAGGAGCTGTAAGAGACCTCTGGCTGTTTTCTCAGTCTGCAAGTATCAATTTTCAATTTTAATAACCTCCACTTAAGGGTGTCAACCACATCTTTGCCACTCCCACCTGCACCCAGCCTAGTAACGCCCAGCCCTGCCCCTCATGCAGCCATGAAACCCAAAAAGAGGGCCCCAAGGATGTAGGTGAAAAAGACATGAGGCTGTTTCCTAAACTTGGTGCACTGGAGAGGATCAAGAAGAGAGGCCCAGGAAGCCAGCCCCCCACTTCAAGAATACCCAAACTGGGCCTGAATTTTCCACTGTGTAAGTTTAGGAGGCACTAACATTTTTCCATGAGATGAAAGAAACATAAAGAAGAGGTAATGTACATCTTTTCCTTTGTTCTTTAAACTTTATTACTTTAAGCCTCTGGTTTAAACTGCTATATGGGAGCAAACAAATATTAATATAAATGATCATTGTTCAGATTATAGCCCATTGGTATTAGATTTATCAATTTTAATCCATCAGGCTATCTTTGTTTTCCATTTCTGCACTGGCTCCCTTGGCTTTAGCCACTGCCTTGGGGATGGCTTTGGGTTCCTTAGGTTTCAGCTTTTCACCCAACTCTCAGCTTTTGTCAGCCTCTGATTTTTGGGAAAAAATTTTCTTCTGCTAGACTGGCTTCATGGTATTGCTCCCTCTCCTCTAACTCTCTCTCCCAGCAGAAAATTGCAATCTTTTCGGGGAATGAGGATTAAGGCACTATTTTGGGAAAGACAAGCAATGAGGAAAGATGGACGATGGAATTCAGAATTAGAATCTATGCTATATCCTTTTCCAAGTACCACTAAACTTACAAAAACTCTGTGGCCTTAAAACAGGTTCAGATTTAAGTTCTGCCTTCTTTGCCAGAACTTCTATCATTTGTAACAGACTAAGTCAGAGCAAATGACTATAGTCTTCAGATTCCATCAGCAACATGGAGCAGGGGCACAGCCAGAGGCTAGTGCCTTCATCCTCGCACTCCAAGTTGAGCTCACTCTTTACTGACGGTGATATTTGGAACTTGATGGGACACCAGATGTTCCAGCAGCCTTTCCTTAATGTGGAGCTTCTATGATCAGAAAGCTGAGTGACTATATTTGCATATGAAACTGTTTTCTATGGCAGTGCTGGGAATATTAAGTGGGGCTGTTCCATGGAGCTCTGGAGACTTGAGTCCTTAGCAATGATTTAGGAAGACCTGTTGCAAATGACTATAGTTAAATTAGCAAGCTGTGCAGCTGATGGACTTGATGTGGGCTTTAGGAGTGTCTCTCAAGCCAGCTAGAACTTATGTTCCTGAATTGTTCTCGGTCCTCCTGGACTGGATTAAAAGAAGATAAAGGCTCTACCCTAAAGGAACTTACAGTCTAGTTGTGTAAGTAAGATATTCACACAGGAACATTACAAGGTGACATATAAACAAGATGAGAGTGTGGGACAGACTGTTATGTAAGCATTGAAGGGGTTGAAGGGAAAGCAAAAGTCACTTTGTTGTCTTTCTTTCCATATACTTAAAAATCCCCCCCCAGAGTAAAAAAAGAGGCATAATTATTGGACCACCCTTTGCTGTTTATTTTAAATTTCCAGATGAGTTAGTCATGATTTTCAATGCCGACAACAAACCAAATATGATTGTTTCTAATACAGTATTCTATATTATGATACAAAAATGAAAAATGAAATACGGCTTCTTTGTTAGGGAATTAGAACCGTACTTCTCTCGTATAACCCCCTCAGAATGCTCTGTGCCTATTCCACCACAGAGTTTTGGACAGTCCTTAAATCTTTTGTGCTTGAAGTCATCTCATGTCACCATTTATTTTATCTTCCTATCTCTACTTCCCTGCACATATATTAGTATCTATATTCTCCTTAGAGGGTCTTCATTTTGGTAGAAGAAGCCAAAGTAGTTACAGGAATTATTCAGACTACATTTTTATAGTCAACTTGATTGGATTGACAAGTATCAGGCAATCTGAAAATATCAGCTCTAATGAATCATCTGGCTATATGTAATTCTGCTATAATCTCATAATTTGTTTCGTTCATACCCTAGACATGAATGTGATATAAAGACATAAGGAATACGTGGATCATAAGCAAAATACAGACACAGAAATGAGGCACAGTGCAAAAACACTGCTCAGGCTCTGAAACAATGAGGAATTCTTTTGAAGGATTTTAGTCAATGTGGAGAAACAGTTACCAAAGCCACAGGAATGCTAGGCTTAAAGCACTGGCTACAGAATCTGAGTTTAAAGAGATGATGATGGATTACCCAATTCTTTCTTAAGACCTTATTTAAAATCCCATGGTGAATGAAGCCCTGGTCAACAGGTTTTCACAAGGTTGCAGTAGTAACTGAGAATGAGCAAAGAGAGGGAAGAAAGTTGAAACTAGAACTAAAGAGAATGAACTATGAAGATGGGTTCAGTTCCTTAATCTTTTAAAGATATTTTCCAGGTGGATCGACTGAGCTGTGTAACATTTTCAAACATGTAGATAAATCTTCTCATCTATCATGATGTCACCAATGACCCTAAAAATCTGCAGTCCATGGTTCATCATGAAAACATTTCATGGATACTTTATAATTTTCTGCAAAGGAGGGGAAACTCAGGTTTTTGAGATTTGGGGCTTGCTCATTATGGGCTCAGGCTGAAGTGCAAGTGTGTTTGGATTCAACCTTCAGCATGAGAGTGTTTGAGTATAAAACTACAAGGTCTTTTATTAAATTTAAAATTGTGGGTTGCGTGTTGAACGGCCTGCATTCCATCCCATTGTTTAAATTCATCAAATAGTCACTCTGGAATTATTTCTAACAATTGGGATGACTTCATTTGTGTTTGTTTTCCTTTTCTATTAATCCATGACAAACTGTGAAATTTGCCAATTTTACCATAACCAGGCCATGAAATTTGTCATCTCTCTCTGTAATTTACATGGAGCCTTGGCTATAGATACATCTCAGGCAGGATGATTGCTTTCCGTCTGACTCAGAGGACAGAACAAAGGAGAGATGTACATGGAATAGAACACAGACAGATTCAGAACAGACGTCAGGAAGGGATTTTTTTTTCCTCTTTAATGCTGCAACATCCGCTAAAATGTGCTGAATGCCTTCCAGGGAAAAAGTTGACAGGACAAACTAAGGTACTATTGTCAAATCCAAGGAACAATGAAATGACACTCCAGGGAGATGGGATTACTTAAAAGCAGAGATGTCTTGACAAACTGGAATGAGTTGGAGGGATGTGGTGGGAAATTGGATGAGTATTGTGGTCGGGAGGCATTTGAAAGTGGAGTTTCAGAGGCAAGCCACCATAACAGTACATGAGTTTTAAAACTTGTTTACGAGTTATTGTTCATGGGATGGTAAATTTCCTCTTCTCTTTCCACTCCTTTTTCTCCAAAATTGAACATAAATTAGGTTCTTCCATGTCAGATGCATGAAAAGTCTTCTGAACAATTTGTGCTGAAAATTAGACTGGACATTTTGCAAGAAAGATCTTGTATCTGTTTCTAATGATCTTCTTCGTTGAGAAAAGGAAGGAAAGAAAAGAGTTTCATTCCTTAGGCAAATCAAAGACAGTTAAAAAAACCAAAAGGAAAGAGTTTGAGTTTCACTCTCCATTTGCCTGATTTGCAAAATACAGCATCTTCTTTGAACTGTGGACTCTGAAAAGCTGGATTATGAAAACTGTGGCAATAGCTAACCAATCACTAAAAAGGAAGGTCACTAAGCTAAGCAGACATGCTATTTCTTCACTGAGGGTATGGCTTTGGTGTTGTGAATGTCCTCGGAAGGATGAGAAGTGTGGCTTTGTTTCAGGGTAGATATGAAGTCTGAAGTGTAGGGGCTGGGAAGGAGGAGATACGTGAGCAATAGCTCACTTCCCAGCACCCCCACCTCTCCCTGAGAACAGGGAAGTGGGTGAGCAGGAGGGGATCACATAGTTACATGAGCCCTGGGAGATAGGAAAGGAAATGATGTCTTGGGGTCTGTTATAGTGCATTTAGGCATTTTTTCTCTAGTGAGAGGACACTTTTGTCTTCTGGAATGCAGAGTGACTTATTGAAAGTGGATTGTCACTTTCTTTTGGTTTAGATGTAAAGTGGGAGGTGGTCGTAGAGAACAGGGTTGAGCCAATTGCTTTAGCTACCTGGTGGGGTTTTATTTGTACATAGTGACTAAGGAGTGCATGAATAGTGGGAAATCTCAAAGGCACGTTCAATTATCTGGTGTATTGCCCCTTTCACTTTGACTCCCACATCACTGAGAAAGTAGGAGGTTCAGATTCCTTCAGTTTTGTGGTGATCACACGAACCTCCTGCCATTGGCTCATTCTTACCTTTTTCCCACCAGTGGAAAAGCTGCCATTTTTAACATGAATAAATAGTTGATTTTCAGGCTCATTTTGGAAAATACAGTGAAGAAAACAGAAGAAAAGATGAATCATGCAAAATCTCCCTGCAGTCCAGGAATAATCACTGTTATACATGTTGACATGGTTCCTTCCAGTTATTTTTCTCTGTTTGTATATTTTTCACATAGTTGAGTTCAAATTACAAATTATCTTCATTAATTTATTTTATCATAAGTGTTTCCTAACATTATAATCTATTCAGAAGTATAATTTTTGATGGCTTTATCTGACCCCATTAAGTAAATGCATTAACATTTACTTTAGATTTCCTCGTGATTTCTTTTTAGTTGCCTCAATTTTATTATAAATACTATAATGGTCATCTTTGTGTATATCTCTTGTATGCATTTCTGACTATTTCCTAGGATAGGTTCCTAAATAATGAATTACTAGGTGCAAGCATACAGTTATTTTACAACACATTTTTGCCAACTTGCATTCCAGAATGGTTGTACCAATTTACATTAATAACATCTTATTGCCATCACCATTACCAGTGCTGAATAACCCCTTTTTAAAGAAAAACTCTTACTTTGATAATTTCATAAACCAAAATAGGGTATGTTGTCTTATATTGCACTTTTGTGAATGCCAGTGAAGCTGCACTTTTTGTATTTCCTTTATTGTAAATCACTCTCTATCCATTCATCTTTTACAGTATTGTGGCAGCCACGGGAAGGCACCTCCCAGACCGCCTGCTGCTGGAGCGGCATGCACTGAGGGCTCCAACGGCAGCACTTGAACTTCACTGCCCTGTTTATGCCCAAGCATCAGCACTGACGCTCTGTCCCCCACCAATGACTGAGTGTGCTGGGGACACAAAAGCATGCCCATTCTTAGAAGACACAGAACTTCTTCGTCAGCCGACTTCGTCTTTCTGACACATCTTAGGCTGTAAGACAGTCTGCAAACTTCCCAGCTCTGACAGCTCTCCTGGATCCCGCGTTTCCTTTCACACAGTTGTTTCTGCCAACGTTTTGAGTTGAACTGTGTCCCCTTAAAGTCCATATATTGAAGTCCTATCCCAGTACCTCAAAATGTGGCCTTATGTGGAAACAGGGTTGTTGCAGATGTAATCAGTTGAAATGAGGCCGCACTGGAGTAGGATGTGCCCCTGATCCAATGACAGAGGTCCTCATACACAGTAAAGAACACCGTGTGGAGAGACGGATGTTTACAAGGGGAAGACCAAGTGCAGATACAGGGACAGCACCGTCTACAAGGACAGTGACCACCAGAAGCTGGGGGGAAAGACATGAAACAGTTTCTCCCTCATAGCCCCCAGGAAGAAACAATTCTGCCTACACTTTGATTTCTGGTTTCTGGCCTCCAGATCTGTGAGATAACTGATTTCTGTTGTTTAAGTCACTCAGTTTGTGATATTTTCTATGCAGCCCCAGGAATAACACCTCGTAAAATTCTTCCACTTGTAATCCTGTCTTTTCATCTGCTGCTTAGACACCTGGACTAAGATAAGTTTTATATGAGATTTTTATATCTTGAATATTAAATTTCTGCCATATTCTTGCCAATATTCTTCTAGTTTATACATTTTAATTTAGTTTATGTTATTTTAATTGACAAATAGTGTAAATTTTTATGTGTTTAAATACTCCATATTCCCATGGGCTTGTTTGCTTTCTTTCTTTCTTTTTTTTAAGTACTTCTCTCCTAGAGAGATGATAGACATTTATACGCTCCCCTACTTTTTTCCTAGTTTTTAAATTTTGGACTTTACATTTAGCTCTTGGGTACATTGAGAACTTAGTTTGTGCATATAGTGAAATATAAAGTCTATGGTATTGTATCCAGTCTTTTCTCATTTTTATTTTCTTTCACAATATATTTAACTATTCTTCTATATGAGAATAGAAACATTTGAAACATTTTTTTTCAAGCATGCCAAAAGAGAGGAAAAATATTGTTGGGGGTTTTATTGGATATGCTTTAAACAAGTCAATTTGTCAATTATTAATATGATGACAGCATTTAGTTTTGCCATCTGAGAACATTATGTCTCCAATTATTCAATAATTAATTGATAATTTTCAGGAACTATTTGAAGTTTTCTTTACATAGGTCTTTTGCAGGTCTTGTTAGAATTACTTTTAAGTATTTTGCTTTTATAAATGTCATATTTTTTCATGATATTTTCTAACTAGTATAAAGAAAAGTTACTTATTTCCACATGCTTATATCACAGTCAACCACTTTTACTAAAATTTCTTATTAATTTCAATTTTTGAGCTTTAGCACATTTTTTTTTTTAATATTCTCTCCGGTGGTAAATCTCATAGAAACTTTGGCTACGAGAGCTGGAAGAGTCTAAAGGTCATCCTACCTTCTTGTTTTATAGATGATACCGCAGGGAGCCTCAGCACTGTGCGCTAAACATTATGAAAGGAAGGCTCTGGAAAAGCCTGCACACTATCTTCCCGGAGACTCTTACCCCAAAGATCAGACAACACAACACAGAGAAATGATTTAACATCTATGAATAATTATAATGATAAAATAACAGCAACCATTTATTGAGGTCCAGGCACTCTGCTAGGTGCTTTACATGAACTATCTCATTTTATTCTTATAACAATCATTGGAAAAGCAATTGTTCGAGAGCACTGGCAAGTGTGTCTAACTGGGATGTCTGTCCTCTTCTCACTCCACGAGATGGTCTCTCTGTCCAGTCTTTTTGAGGAGCAGAAGATTTGCCAAGTGACTTCTTAGAGTTCTGTGTTGTCCTTGGTTACCATGATTCTTTGTCAATTATTAATGGCCAAAAGAGTTGATCTGGGCTTTTGTTGCAGAGAACAGATTTTTTATCACCACCCCTATACAAAATACAAAATAATTTAAAAAATCTAACAGCTATTTAAAAAGTCTTATTAGCCAGGTCTGAATGCCTAGTCAAAAAGGGTTGGCTAGTACTGAGCAGAGTGGTTGGGATGTGGTACAAAGAATATACGGTAAAGAGGGTGTATTGTGTCATATGATCTCGGTATTATACTTCCATTAATATGGTAAAAAATCTGATTAGCTTTTTAAGCAATTGTACTGCCTAGTTACTAGTCTCAATTCTCATGCAACTTTTGATTCTCCATCCTGTTCCCAGTTTTGCTCCTCCACCAATCTTTCCATCTTAGTAAACAGCCCCGTGATTCATCTGATTGCTTCAGCCAACACCTGGATAAGAGTCTTGACCCCCTTGCCATTAAGCCATCCATCGTCATGTCCCATCTTCCTTCAGATGGTGTCATCATCTCCACACCACCCCAGTCCAAATCACCTTCGTCTCGCTCCTGGGCTGATGGCATAGCCTCTGAGCTTGTCTCAGCATTTCCTCTCTGGAATCCTATTTAGTACACTTTCCACACACCAGATACAGCAATCTTCTTAAACTTTAAATCAAAGTATGACACTTTCTACTCAAAACTCTTTAGAGGCCGGGCGCGGTGGCTCACGCCTGTAATCCTAGCTCTCTGGGAGGCCGAGGTGGGCGGATCGTTTGAGCTCAGGAGTTCGAGACCAGCCTGAGCAAGAGCGAGACCCCATCGCTACTAAAAATAGAAAGAAATTATATGGATAGCTAAAAATATATACAGAAAAAATTAGCCGGGCATGGTGGTGCATGCCTGTAGTCCCAGCTACTCGGGAGGCTGAGACAGGAGGATCGCTTGAGCCCAGGAGTTTGAGGTTGCTGTGAGCTAGGCTAACGCCACGGCACTCACTCTAGCCCGGGCAACAGAGTGAGACTCTGTCTCAAAAAAAAAAAAAAACAAAAACACAAAACTCTTTAGAATCCTCCAACTCACACTCGGACAAAATCCTGTCTTCAAGGCCCTCCATGATCTGGTCTCTCCCTCCCTATCCCACCTCACTCTTCACTTCTTTCCTCTGCTCCAGCCACCTGGGGCTTCCTTCTTTTTTTAAATATGTTTTTAGTGTGTATATTTATGGTATATAACATGATGCTATGGAGCACATATAGTGAAAAGGGTGCCCCAGTGAAGCAAATGACCATATCCATCATCTTTCTTTTTCTTGAACACACCAACTTCCTTCCCTACTCAAGGCTCTTGTACATGCTGTTTCCTATGCCTGGAATGTTCTTCTCTCTATCCTTGCTTGGTTGTTCCCTCAATTCATTTATGCTCAGATGTCACCTACTCAGAAAGTCCATACGTGATGATTCTATTAAAAACACACCCCCCTCATCTTTCCATAGTCACATTCCACTCTTTCCTTACTCTGCTTTCTTTTCCTTCCTGGCACTCATCACCAGCTGCCACTATACATTTATTTGTTCATTCGTTTAATTTCTGTCTCTACCCCTAGAATGTCAGCTCCATCAGAGTAGAAACTTTATCTGTCTTGTTTTCTCCATAACGATACTTAAAACAATTCCAGACATATACTAGATACTTCCTGACACTAGTAAGTTCTTGATGTATATTTGTCAATGAATTATTGAATAACAGACTGTATTGAGTTTGTAGTCAGATAAACTCTTTAGTCCTCTTTTTTCTAAGATAACCTCTATGCATTGTGGTTTCCTAAAGAGTTTGGTAATTTTATCTTCAATGCATAATTTCTTCAGAGCCACAAGATTTAATTCATTCCTCCTAGCTTGTTAGTCTTATATTTTTCTCTCTTGGCTTAGGCTCTGCTTTTCCTTACCTAAGCTTGACCATACTCTCCTTTCTAGTCTGAATATTCGTCTCTTTGAAAGATAAGATGAAATCTGGAACATTCTACTTAATTCTGATACACATTAATGTATAACCAGTTAATTACCAGTTAATCAACTCTGCAGGCCCTATCTTCCTTCCCAAACTTATTTTAAAATAGCAAATTAAGAAAAAATAGCTTTTCTCCTAAACATTTTTCCTAAGTTTCACCTCTTTCAGGGCCCCCTTCATTTAGGAAAACAGGCCTAATATATGTAAAACAATGAGAGAAAAGTAGATGTTTTACAATTAGGTGAAATGACACATAGACTTTAAAGCTTTCAGAAAGTGGAATGATCACAGAGAGTTTGCAGGATTAAAGAAAAGTTTTGTGTAGGATTCTTCTCAAGCTTTAAACATGCTGGTGTATGTTAAAGAGTGAAATAATGGATTTTTAAAGATTTTTAAGGAAGAGTGTAATGTTATAGATAGATTTTTAAAAACTTAGGAGGGCTTGGCGCAGGCAATTTCGTCAGACCACATGTCTTAGCTGTGCATCACTTTTATCATCAGCCAAAGAGACATCAAGGTCCCTGTGAGGTCAAGGGTAGCGTGGCAGTGTTCAAACAAAGTTTTCAGGTCAGCAGACAGCCTTGGATGTAGTCCTGGAGGGTGAAGTCAATAGCATCACAGCAGCAAGCATAAGCTAACCATCTTGAGAGATTAATGATTTGCTGCTCTCCTAGCCCAGAGACTTAGCAACAATTTTCCCAAAATAACTTTACACTTAAAGGGCAGAAACGCTAAGCATGTGTTGTGCTCAGGCATGTGTATGTGTGAGCTTGTGAATGTGTGCATACTATGAACATACGTGTCTGTACCATAGGCAAAGGGGCTCGCTTTTTTATTACCACTGAATTCACTTTTTTTCTTTCCTGTTTTATGTATCAGTGAGGCCCTTCTAGTCTTCAAAGGCCTTGTGAAGTTCATTGTAATGATTCTACACAGTAGGGGGAAAAAGTAAGATTTCGTAATTGAAGCATTTGAATGAGATAACCCTTTACATCTAATGATATGTTGACTCAGAGAACAGGAAGAAACTTAGGAAGGCTGTCTGGGGTGGAAAAGGGAACCGCTGGACACCTTTGAGGAATTTTTGTTTCATAATGACAGTCCAACCTATTGGTATAGTTGGCTGATAGGTGATAAACATTACAGAGCATGAAAATTATACCACATGGCGAAGTTTTGCTTTTTCAACAACTGTGCGTTGGGCTGACCTAACTCTCATTTCCTGTTTCCATTATGGCTGTTAGTCCTAATTCCTCCCACATCTGCACCCAGACATATCCTATTCTGCCGCCCGCCTGCCCATGTGGGCTCCGTGGTGACCTCATTCCTGGGAAGAGGCCTGCAAGCTGTGCGCAAGATGGACAGCCCCTGACAAATGGGTGCGTGTGCCCCGCGCACAGCTGGAAGACTGCTCCAGCCATCCCTGGCTCATTGTACTGTGGTGGGGCTTCATGAAAGGCTTTCAACATATGTTTGTCTGGATATTTTCAATGCTTCTACACAGCTCTGTTTTAAATATTTAACCTTAGATGAGGATGTCTGAGACTTCCTGAAATTATTCCTGTGATTTACAAAAGAGAAGAAATCTAATCACATGGATGGCAATAGAATGATCAAAAGATCAAATGGTAATCCACTCATTTTCTTTCTTTCTCTCTTTATTTTTTTCTTTTTTGGCAGGGGGTGGGGGGGTTATATGTAGAGAACTTAGCTCTCAGCTTTTGCCTGATTTGCCAGTCAGTCAGTGGTCTACATGTAGTTATTGAGAATCATACAAACTAAGCACAAAGGTGAATGGTGAAAAGTGGAGCCTCAGAAACCCCCCCTTTAGGCATACAGCCTAATTAGGAGACATTATTGACTAGTATGGAGTGGCATTATATAATGCTGATAGCCAATCATTTTTTTGAGTGTTTGCTATGTGCCAACGCTTAGTGTCATCTTTACATGTATCATCTCATTTACATGCCCTTATAACAATCCTGTTAGGAGGGTTGCTATTTTTCTCCCCATGACTCAGATAAGGAACCTGCTGTTGGTGCGACTGAGCCTCTTGGCAAGACCCCTCTTCCAGGAGAGCCAGGATCCACACATAATTCTCCCTGAGTTCACGGCTGGAGGCGCTCCAGAGCTCAATGTCACAACCACAATGCCACGGCATCTCTCCAGAGTGCTAACCCCAGTAGGGCACAAAGTCAGTACAGTTGGAGTGAAGAAGAAAAGGCCTGTGAGGGTTAGAGCGAACTTCTCCCACTTAATACACAGAAGGAAGGAAGTGGAACTTGGGCCTTTATTTGGGTTATTGGGAGCGACTCCACATCATAAGTGCCTCACACTGGCTCAAGGTTAAATTCCTCAGTCTGTTCCCTTTAAACCAACAAAATAATATTAGAACAAATGAATATATAAAGAGATGGAGGTCTTGATTTTTGTCATTGTTGTTGTTTTTAATCCCAATCCCTGCCACCAAACCTACTTTAGATTATGTAGATAATGACTTTGCTTCTGTGCACAAGTTAAATCCATGTAGGCAACGAAGGCTCTAAGTAACTCTTCACATTCTTTGTTTTCTTTTGTAATTGGTTTGTAATCCTTTGTTATGGTATAGTGGTTAAGAGGGAGGACTCTGGAGTCGTACTTCATGTATTTGAATCCCAGCTCCTCCACTTACTGGTGGCGGGTGTACCCTCTCTGTGCCTCAGTTTCCTTGTCTGTACCTACCTTATTGGATTGTTGTGAGGTTTAATAAAATATATATCTTAGAAGAGTGACTGGTGCAAAGTAAGTACTTAATGTATTCTGACACTACATTAAGTAACAACTGTTAATTATTATTGATGCGAATGATCAGACATATCTATCTTCTTCCCGGTGACTAGTGGCATAAAAGGTGTTCTCTAAACATTTGTTGAATAAAGTACACAAAAATTTTTATTTACAGTGTGAGCTGGGCCTGTGATGCCAAATGTGATAATCAAAACCTGAGCCTAAATTTGGAGGATTCTTTCTATTTCAAATTTATGCAATGTCAGAACTGTGAGAGGTCCAGAAGTCTCTGGGTTCAGCCTTGCAGAGCTTACAGATAAGAAAACAGAGGCCAGAGATGCACAGAGCACCAGTGAGGAAGCCTGGGCAGGATTTTTATTCCCACCTGAAAGAAGCGAATAGCAGGGGTTCTCAGAATTGCAGTACCCCAAGGTACCTTCAATTAGTTAATTAGATAGTATGTACAATTCTCAAAGCACAGTCCAAGAACAATTCATCTCAATTCTCTTTAACTTAGATGTAAACATTGGTCACATAGCATTTCTCAAGGATTGTTGATGATGATCAGTGAAACCAGGCAGGGCTGACACCATACCTAACTCCAGGGGCCACAGTTCCCATTGCCATCACCATCTGTAAGAAGGGCATCCCCTGGGGTTGGGCTGTGCACAGTCTAGCTCTGGCCCTAATAAATCAATCAATGAAATGTAGGTCATGATAGCTGGGGAGAGTTGGGAATTGTTAGCAATGGACGATTCTCAGATCTTTTGTATTGGTTACATTAATAATATGGCAGCAGATATAGCCACCCTGTGACTTGGGTATAGTTCCTATTCTGTAGAAAAAAAAACAAATGGGCAAATACTCAGCAAGTATTTACTGAGGATCATGATGCAGGAACTAATGTAGGAAACTACTGATGCCCTCCTGGAGCTTACCTTATTTGGAGATGCAGAAACAGTTCAGAAACGACTGGTTGGTTTGATAGAAACAATTAGGTTGAATTATGTGATACAAACAACTAATTGAGCAGTGAATTAATTTTCTTAACAATGTGTCTGTGTGTGCTCTGGGCGAGAGCACAACATAAGTAGAACTTATATGTGAGAATATACCACGCCAGGAGGCTATTTTTTTCATAGCTACTCAACTTCTTTTTACTTCTGAGGATGAGGGCCCATGTTATTCTGTCTTAATGTCTTGGAGCAGTCAACAGAATCATTTGAGGTCTCGGATGAAAGAAGTTGCTATTGAAAATTTGAAATTGCCAAATAATGGCTTAGATTTCAGCAGTGCCTCTATATATACTCAAAATTCTCAATTTTATACAATATTTAACATTGAGTGATTAAGCCAGATTAAATCAGATTAAAGATTATAATATTTTTATAACTCTTTGGTGTTCTTCCTTCAAGGCCACCTCCCCAATCTGCCCACCACACCCAGTAAATGTGAGCTTTTGCTCCACAAATGCATTTTAATAAACTATTAACATTTCCTTTCTCCCTGAAGTGAGTTATAATACTTATCCTTTCATTTTTCAAACAGGTATGTCAAAAAAGAAGTTTGGACTCTATCTGGGGTGCCATTTTCATAGGTTATGTTGGCCAGGACTTTTTTTTTAAAGGAACATTTGAATCCATGTGAATATTTTGATTGTTAAACCTCAAAAATGTCTTGGTGGATTTAGATTTCAGGAAAAAAAAGACATGCTCAAGGTGACAACGTGTAGACTGAGCTTCAGCCCAGAACCATCTGAGCTGTCAGGGACATTAAAACTCATTAACAGGATTCCTGTAAGAAACACTCAGTGAATCACTCAGTTGTATGAATCTCTCAACCACAGTCTCGCATTTCACAGTTCTTAGAAAAATCTTCTCATTGATGTCTGAGTGTTATACTCAAGCTGAGAGCCTGAGGCCTTTAATTGAAAGGCAAACATATTGGTTTATATCTTGGGCTTTCTGGAGGGTGTAGTTTTTGTTTGTTTGGTTGTTTGTTTTTTTAACATGACAATAGTGAGAAAATGGAAGAGAGGATCTGCTCACCTTTGACTATATCAAACCACCCACCAGCTGTTTATAACACAACACATTATTCCATACTATGAGAAGTCTTTAACATACAAAAAGGAAGTCCTCACTAGTGCATTAATAAGCAGAACTGGGTGAAATGCTACACTTGCTTTTGATGGGGTGAGAGTTATCTTTTGCAAGCTATTGATACTATTTTTCTACTGTTTTCTTAAAGATTAGCCTTAGGGAATTTAAATAATTAGGCATAAAATCTCTGGCCTGATATTTAATCCATCACATCTCGGTTTTCAGATGGGAGGGCTGCCATCAGCTGTGGGGAAGGAGAGCAGGCTAAGCTGCCCTCCTCACCCGCTGTGTGGGCTTGTTCCCAGGAGCACCAGGGTCGTCCCTTGAGCAGTCTGGTCACACTGCTGATGTTTAGAGTGTGTGTTTAGCGTGCAGCCTGGATGAAGTTCTCTGCAGGCAAACTGAACCCCTAACGGAGTGAGAGCAAACAAAGGAGACTTCAGAGGTCTGCCCCTTTGGGAAAAACTGGGAGATTGTGTTACTGTCATAGTTCCAGGAAGAATGGGGGAGATGATAAAATTGGTATAGGCTGGTGAAATTGCCTCTGGGCCAGTCTGGTATTTGACATTTTAATTAGTGGGTGTGTCAGGCTCTTCAGAGAAACAGAACAAATAAGATATGTATAAATATATAGAGAGATTTAATTTAAAGAAATGCCTCATGTGATTATGAAGGCTAGTTGAGTCCAAAATCTGCAGGGTGGGCTGGTGGGGACCCTGGGAGAAGCTGTTGTTGCAGTTCAAGTCCAAAGGCTAACTGCTGGCAGAATTCCCTCTTTCTCAGGGAGGTCAGTCTGTATTCTATTAAGACCTTCTATTGATTGGATGAGACCTACCCAATCTGTTTTACTCAAAGTCCACTGATTTAAATGTTAATCTCATCTGAAAAACAGCCTTGCAGAAACATCCAGGATAACATATGCCTATATATCAGAGCACTATGGCCCAGCCATGTCGACACATAAAGTTAGCCATCACAGCAGCTTACTCTTCAGCTAGACTAAATACTACGCATTTGCATCATGTCAAATTCCAAAACATTTTGAGAAGATAGGACAAGAAAGGAGTCAAATGAATATTTAAGTCAGGACCTTTAAGATACTGTATAAAAACCTAGTTAATAAAAAAGAGCATAATACAGGTTGAGTGTCCCTTATCTAAAATGCTTGAGACCAGAAATATTTTGAATTTTTTTCTGATTTTGGATTATCTGCAGTATCTATACTGACTGGCTCAGCATCCCTAATCTGAATATCCCAAATCTGAAATGCTCCAACGAGCATTTCCTTTGAGTGTCATGTGGCTGTCAAAAAGTTTTGGGTTTTGGAACATTTCAGATTTCAGATTTTTGGATTAGGGATGCTCAACCTGTAATAATAAGAAATGAGTCTAAATAATAAAAAATAATAGCTAACATTTATTTGATAAATGTTAAAATCCTTGCAAAACTTTGTGAGGTTGGGAATACCCTAGAATGGATAAGCTGGATTCAAGTTCCAGCTCTATCACTGGCGGGTTGGGTGACCTTGGCAAGTCCTTTAGCCTCTCTGCACTTTGGTTTTCCTACTGGGAAAAATGGGAATAACAATAGCACCCACTGCCAAGGATTATTTGGAACATTAAATGAGTCCTCTTGGCCGGGCGCGGTGGCTCACGCCTGTAATCCTAGCACTCTGGGAGGCTGAGGCGGGTGGATCGCTCGAAGTCAGGAGTTCGAGACCAGCCTGAGCAAGAGCGAGACTCTGTCTCTACTAAAAATAGAAAGAAATTATCTGGCCAACTAAAATATATATATAAAAAAAAAAAAAATTAGCCGGGCATGGTGGCGCATGCCTGTAGTCCCAGCTACTCGGGAGGCTGAGGCAGTAGGATCGCTTAAGCCCAGGAGTTTGATTGAGGTTGCTGTGAGCTAGGCAGACGCCACGGCACTCACTCTAGCCTGGGCAACAAAGCGAGACTCTGTCTCAAAAAAAAAAAAAGAAAAAAGAGTGCTCTTATCCCAGGTGTTTAGAATAGTACCTACCATATTAGAAGTACTCAGTAAAAGTGACCATTGTTATTATAAAGGATAATAGAACAGAGAGAGGGTGGTGGTGTCAGCATGAGATCCACCTGAAGCCTAGAAATGGTATATTTGCTGGACAGCCCTGCCTGCTAATATCCAGCATGTTTACAGATAGAGAAACAAACATATCCTTCCACTGAAGTTTTAGGAACTGAAAGTTTCAGCTGAAAACACCACATTCCCGTCTCTCTTGGCAAATGCAATGACCAATTTTGCCAAAGCTGGATAGGAGGGAAAGCCTAACATATGTCATGTGTCTTCTTAATACAGTCAGTTTTTATTACCTTTATTGAGTTTGTGTTAAATAAAACCGTCTTATGCATGGAGTTTCCTCTAGAGATGATGGCAGAACAAAGAATGGGGCAGCCTAAACAATGCCCGGACTGAACAACCCAAAATAATTCAGGATGGGCCAGGGTGGGGGACTTCACAGGCCTGAGCTTCCCCAGATTCATGGTATTATGTCTCAGGCTACAGGAATTTTTTTGCAGAAATACTTTTGATTTACAGTAATATGGAGATCTGCATACTTTTGTTTCATTCTGCAGAATATCAACAGCAGTGGCCTAAAACACATTTTGGTGTGCGTGTTGTGTTGTAAGTCAGCCCCTGACAACAGACCTTAGATCCTAGGTCTAGGCATTTAGGATCAGAGGTGGCCCAAGTCAAGGGAACTGTTGATAAGATCTTTAGAGTTAAGTAACTTCTTGATTTAACGTTTTATTGCTGGGTTTCTCAGCTTTTCCTAACTCTATTTGTGAAATTGAACCTATTTCTGAGTACAGTTTGCATTCCGCCTTTAGCTATCTGGTTTCCTTTCCTTGTCTGACTTTGTTTATTGTTCAATACACTTATAGGTGTCTTTTGCCTGGGGCTTTTGTTTAAAGAAATTTCAAAATCCACACACAATTGTTTTCTGGCCAGGATAGAATCCTGAACTCTCTCTAGCCTGAAAATTCATGATGTCATGGGCCTCCGTAGTTTTTTTCTGCTTGTAGGCTCAGTCTTTTAACTCTAAGTATAGAAACCAATAAACAGCAACAAACGATTTTATGCTAACTAGGTTGAAATGGATTCCGTAGTCCACTGTTAAAAATCAAAAATCAGTCAGAACATCATAGAAGCTAGCGAATTCTTAGGTAGCCAGGGTTATTGACTAATGTTTTGACCACTCTGTTTAGCATAAAGGTGAACTGGATAGCATGAATGTGACCACATAGGCCCCCACATGATGTTTTATTTGCTTGGCTGATTTATAAATCCTGTATCTATAATCGGCAACTCATTCCTTTATAGATGTGGGCTATGTATGCAATCACAGTAGGAAAAGGATTCACTGAAGCTAACCTGCTGGAAATCTTAACTTTCGATCTATAAAATATAATGTGGTTGAGAATACAGAAGTATGGCCAAAAGCCAATGTTTTGTAAAGCAGTAGACAAATGTAAAACAATATTACAAGTATTATCACAATTGATCTATCTATTAATCTATTGATCTATCTGACATTCTAAACCTGAAGATTCTGGTAAATGTTAAAATAATCAGTGTTATGACTCTATTTTTTTTCAACTAGCCCTCTAGCTCTTCATCACGGAGACCAACTTCAGCTTCAAACACTGTATTTTAGAGTTGTTTTTTTTTTTTTTTCATTTAGAGTTGTTTTCAATGAGAAATTTTCTCCAAACTTACCCATTCTTTATTTTGATGCTAGGTCTTATAGATCAATTGCTACTGTTAATCAACTAGAGGACTAAATAAAGTTAATGTCATGGACACATCAAGGGCAGTTTTTGCCAGCTGGTGTGAACTGTAAAAGGTGGCGTGTGTGTGTATGTATGTGTGTGTGTCATAAATTGTTCTGCATGATGATATAGCTGTTGTTATTTGCAGAAAACTTTATATTTTTGTTAGGTCAAGAAGCCTGTAATTCTTCAAGTGATCCCTGAACCTTATTTAATACAGCAAACCACAAAAGGAGCCAGGTTGAACTTTGGTGTCTGCAAGTTAGAAAGTAATAACTTTCCCCATCTCTTCTGTAAGTGACTTGTGCCATGTGATGAATGCAGACCCTTTCCTCACAAGGGTTTCCTGGTATTATACACTTGTAGCAAATAAGGTTAGAACCTTTAAAATATAGCATTTAGTAATGTGCTGGAAATAGCTTCTTCTCGATTCCTTTAAAGGTCACCGCATTTGCTTTCCAGGCGTGATTTTAGCTCGAGCCTCTACCGAGTGGAACTGAGAACATGCTTGCCTTTGTGTCTTCAATTTTCCCAAGCTTGAGAGTAAAATGGCAGGGTCTTTCATAAAGTAAGTGGAGTGTTGGGGGGTGTGTGTGTGTATGCTCTTGTGAGTTTAGATGTATAAATGCATTGTCATATAATCTTAATGTTGGTTGCATATATATGCACACTGGTTTTTCAATTGAAGGTAAAGTCATTATCTTACCTTGTATTATCATCAGTCTGGAAGCCAAGCTTATGGGAGTGAAATTGGGGCAACAGCAACTAAAGGAAAACAAACTCCATTGAAAGCACTCATTTGTACTTAGCCTCTGTACTCCATGAACTACCCTTCACCAAACCGAAGTATATTAACAAGACTCTAGCAAGATTGAATTAACATCAGTCTATAAGCTTTGTTGTTGTTCCACTGAAAAAAATGAATTCATTAAGCCATCTATATAAAGCAAGAAAAAATAACCACAACATTGCTGTGAAAATTAGTATTGGGATGGTAGATTGAAATGAGAGAATATTTTACATCAACAAACACAAATCAAGGCCAGGCCGGTGTTTTTTTTTTTTTTTTTTTTTTTTTTTTTAAAGACTTGTTTTGTAAAGCATATTTCATTGTTGTTAGAGTCATCATTGTCATTTGTCAGCACCACCAATATCCTCACCTGCCTCACATTATCATCATTAGCACCATCGTTATCATCATATTCATCATGTTTGTAGTCAGCAGTTGTGGTTCTTTTTAGATGTCTACTATAGTGAACTGAATGTTTATGTTCCCTGCAAAATTCATATTTGGAAATCCTAACCCTTAGGTGTTGGCAATAGGATGTAGGGCTTTTGGGAGGTGATTAGGTCATGAGAATAGAGCCCTCATAAATGGGATTAGTGTCCTTAATGAAAGAGACTCCAGAGACCTAGTTCTCCCCTTTTGCCATATAAGGACACAGCAAGAAGGCATCATCATGAACCAGAAGTGGCCCTTCACCAGACATCTTGGACTTCTCAGTCTCCAACTGTGAAAAATAAATTTCTGTTGTTTATAAACCACCCAGTTTAAGGCATTTTTGTAATATCAGCAAATGGACTAAGACATACACTGAAGATTGAAAGTGGTCCATATCTGCTAATAATTTGCACTCTATGGTCATACCCTGGCTAATTGGCATTCTCTCTCTGCCATTAAAAACTCTACCTTCTGAATTCCCCATAGTAGTTACTGTCTGACTATTAATAATTTTTCATTTGCAATTATTTCTTTTTGGTTGTTAGCCATCTTTACAAATGTGCGTATTTTGTTGTGTCAACTAAAATATAACAGTCTTAAAGGTAAAGATTGTGTTTTGTACATTGGTAAAAATATATTATTTAGAATAGTGCCTTATACATAGTATTTGATAAATATTCAAAAAACATTTATCAATAGAGTACAATTTTATAGGAAAGTTGGAGAATTTGCTCATGGCAAAAATTTTCCTGTAAGTGGTGTTAATTTAGCCAGATAAGCATGTATGTAGAGACCAAACCATATGTATGCACTAGAGACCAGGGACGTTCATGAGTGCCTGGCAGGAAGGTGTGTGTCAAGGAAGTTTGAATTCATATTAAGTGGAGAAGATTTCTCAGAAAAAAAAGAGGACTTGGTCTAGTTTATAAACTTGTTCTAGTTCTTTGCATGTAGGCTCAGCAAAGTCTGTTAGGAGGGTTGGACAAAAATGCTATGAGGAAGATGTAGACATGAAATCAGCGGGTTGAAGCAGGAGTGCAACGACAGTGGGGTTAGCGTGGGAGAGCTGGCTGGACTGAAGAACAGCATTGAAAAGAAGGATCAAGACTTTGCAGTTGGACTGAACAGGTGACAAGTATCCTTAGAAAATTTTGAATAGCTGAGGTAGGCCCTCCAAACAAACACACAATGTAAAGGATTGTTTTAGTGGCAAAAAGACATGAGCAAGAAGAAGAGTTTCCCACACTCATGGATAAAATAATCTAGATCTGAGCACGGGATTGAGCAAAGAAGGGGAAAAATGAATGATGGGTGGGGGTAACTGCTTAGACTTCTAATTGTATAAGAGGCAAAGAGTGATAGGATGACATTTTCACTTGTACTGGAGCCTCAGGGGAAGCGAAAGGATTTGCCTTTGCACCATTCTGAGGTAGCAAGAGTGAGCAGTAGTCCCAGTGAATAACAAGAGCAGGACAGTGGAAGATCATCCACTGCCTAGTCCCAGAGAGATTGCTCCTTACAGTCCAGCTTGTGAAGCTGACTTTTGGGCTGGTGAGTTGCGCTATCTTTAATCTTTTAGTAGAGAGATGGTGCAGAAAGCCAACAACTGGAATCAAGAAGACTGGATTTTAGAACTGACCATGCCTTTAAATTGTAAGTTACTAACTTCTCTGAGCTTTTGAAAAAATAAGAGAAACAGATCAAATAATTTCTGAGCAAGCTTTAACATTCTGTGTCCCATTCTGGACTTTGGCACACCATTGCTCGAGATTTGACAGCATGGTGTCAGTATAACTTCTGTGACTGCAGCCCAGATAGCAGCAGAGAACTCCTCCAAACACAGACCATCTTTTCCAATATCTCCATTTTGTAATATATATTGTAATATATATACAGATTTGAATCAAATTTTGTTCAAGCGGTGTTTCTTTCAAGACTATTTGTAGTTGAGTTTGCTGTGCATATAGAGGAGCTATGTCAGCTATGACAAGGATGAAAAAGATGAGGGTCCCAGAAGACAGGGAGTGAAGAAAACAGAGACCTGGGAAAGAGAATCACATTTTTAGCCTGCTTTGTTCATGTGGGATTTTCAGGAGTATGAAAATACTCCTGATAAAGTATGTTCATCAATGAAGCACCCAGAAATCTGACTGCATCCGTACAAATGAGAGCACAGTGTCTGCACTTGTAGACCCACGCTTGTGCGGCTTATTTTCTCCAACTTAGAAATGTTAGCTTGTGTGAGTTTTAAAATAACACCCTGCCATGTGAACTCACTTCATTTGTAAACAAAACGGTACCTCTCTGCAGGTTAGAATTTCCCAGACACTTTTGAATATGTATCTCTCTAAGACATGGGAAAATACATGAATACATTTCCTTGACTGACAGTTCAAAATGCCATCCACACTTGAATCTGATGAAACTTCTAGGTCCAGCTACCAATTTACAGGAGAGAGAAACACGTTAAACCATACCGTGGTAATACAATCAGCAAATCCAGACTGTGGAAAAATCTATAGGGCATATTACCTGGTTACTTCAATAAAAAACGTTATAAGAAAGAAAAAAGAAATGAAATGAAATGCATTAGATTAAAAAAGACTTCAAATACTTATGAATGCATAAAGAGGAAATCATATTGAGGATTGCTCAGCAAAAAGATGGAATTGCATTATGTGGATATCATTTGCATCCTAAGTCAAAGAAACAAATTTAGAAGTTATGACATTTATGAAACAATTGTGAATGCTGACTAAATATTTGATAATTGTTTATGAACTATTGTTAATTTTTTAAGCTGTGATAATGATATTATGTTTTTCTTAAGATTCATTATCTTTTAGAGATACATGAGATACATACTGAAATATTTACAGATGAAGTGATATGATGTATAATTTTCTTCAAAATAATATAGGAACGGGAAGTGGCTGAAACCAAGATTGGCCATGAAATGATTATTGTTGAAGCTGGGTGATGGGCACATGGCAGTTCATTGTACTATTCTGTGCTTTAAATTCTCCACAATAAGAAAAAAAATTAATTTTAAATGCTGTCAATTTACTTTGAACATTGTCTTTGATTCTTAGAGCTTTATTAGCACTTCCTCAAATGACAGTTTAGCCTATACCTAAAAGAATGGGATATAGATACTGTTGCCCCGTGGGTCGAAGGTGTTACTGATGCTGAAATAGGAGAAGAATTGCTAAGAAAAGGAAGTACAAATTTTATTGTATTAATGGATTTTTTCCCCAGTTTCAAAGCTGGGATCAAGAGAGAAAAAAAAAAAAAAAAAAATCTAAATTTTTCCAGCAGTCATTTTGGTCTTTTTGTAGAGACAAGTTCCTGACAGAAAAAAACCCTCTGTACTGATAAGTCAGAGCATTTAAACTCAGACTTAATTCCTCTGGATTCCATGTGATTTCCAAGCAATAAATATGCCTTAGAGAGACTTTGGACATTTGGTATTCAAATCAAACAGCCACGGCTATGGCTTCTGAAGCCCGGGGAAAATTGAAACGAGCAATTTCTGTTCAGCACTCACACCCCTCCCTGTGGTAGTCTCTGTAATGGACATTTGTTGTCCTCAGAGCATCCTGAATTTCATGGTGGATTCTCTTCTCCTCTCCTCTGTTCTACCAAGAGTCTGTCTAGAGTAAGCTGACCCCAGCCCCAGCTCTAGGGGTGGGCCTGGATTGGTTTAACCTAATCAGTACATTCTACCGGTTATGGCCATTGGTTCTGGGGAAGACGTATGCCCCATGCTGGCCCAATCAGTGTATGTATATCAGTGGGCAACAGGAATCTCTTCTACAGGACTTGAACCAAAATTTTTGCATCCTTAACTTTTTCAGGCCGTTATCTTACTACCACAAGGAGAGCAGATGTCAGGATGGAGATCATACTGAGGATTGCTCAGCAGAAAGATGGAAAGAAATTGGGTCTTTGGAGACATGACTGAGATGCTGGATCAATCAACCATGAGTTTGCCTTTCCTTGAGACTGTTCAGTTCTGAGGGCCAATAAATCTCCATTATTGTTTAAGCCTAATGGGTTGTATTTTATTTCATTTGTAACTAAGAGCATCTCAGTACAAATAGCACATTCTTACCTATTGACAAGGAAATGCTGGGGATATAATACTTCAATGAAGAATCCAAGGGTGAGAATACACTGTTCACTTTGCCTCTTGAATTGGTCTATACCTCATATCAGATGTGTTAAGACAGTATTGAGGAGACCTAATTGGAGACATCAAATGAATATACTTGTTAGGTGATTAGACAAACCTAAAGGCATGATTTTGCTCAGACTGATTCTGTCTGGTTGACCCAGAAAATTTAGTAGTACCAAGTAAAAGGGTAGAGGTGATACTTCAAGATCTGCAGAGTAACCTGCGTGATGTCACTAGTTATTGGCAGCACAATGTCACTAGAGGTCGAAAGCCAGGAGCAGGAGAAAATCTGGGTTAAGCACTCTCTGTTCCTGTTCCTTCCACGGAAAAACTCATGTCACCTGTGTAGGTCAGCATGCATGCCCCAAATGGCAATACGATGTTCCATGAGGATGGACTACATTTGCCTTATTTGCCTTTGCATTTATTAATTATATCGATTGGTGTCTTCTGTATTCCAGACATCATTATGGGTACTGGGAAGCACTGTGTATATAAATCAGACAGTAAGCAAATAGACAAGTAAATATATAGTGTCTCAGATAGTAATAAGTGCTATGGAGAAAAAGAAAGTATAATAAAGCAGTTAAAGAGTGCCAGGAAAGAGAAATATAATATATAGTGGTCTAGAAGATGACACTTGAACACAGAAATCTGAAAGACATGAAGGAAAAGTCCATGTGGATATCTGGAGGAAGAGCATTCCAGGAAGAGAAAGCAGCAGGTGCAAAGGGCCCGTGGTGGAGCAGGCTTAGCATGTCTGAGGAATGTCAGGAAGGACCAGGTGGCTATTGATAGAAAAGAGTGAAAAAAAAAAAAAAAAAAAAGAGTGAATGAGGCATTTAAAGAAGATGAGGACCCAGAGGCAATGAGGGGCCAGAATGTGGAAAGCATTGAAGGCCAGTCTATGGACTTTATCTGAATTATCAATTAATTGGAAAGCTAGCAGAAGAAGTTAAATTTGGGTATTGACTATATGTTATGCACTTTTTAGTTCACAAATGTAATTCAATGCAAACTATAATTTAAAAACAAGCCAAAGAACACATAAGTGGACAAAGAAAAAGCCAACAATCTCTTTCCTTCCATACCTCCACCCCACCCTGGAAATAGATGTTAACTATTTGTTAACTAGTCAATTGTGCTTTTGTCTAAGCTTATACAAACTTACACTTCCTCCACCAGATTTATACAGTAGGCATGTATATTGAAAATACTTCATACTTCTTATAAAAATGGGATTGTATTGTAGGCTATTCTCTGCAACTTTATTTATGTAACTATATTTCATGAAACACATTAATACACAGACATCTAACACAGTCCTCTCTATATTGTTATTTTGTTGTTCCTCATTTTCTTGCATCTCTTTTGCTGGATGATGGAAAAAAATAAGACCTGTGATCTAAGTGGGCACTCTTAAAGTTTTCTCATGTAATATCCCAGATGATGAAAACAATTAAGAAATCATTTCCCACAAGTACAGACCACATTTGGTACTTAATCAGAATTTTATATCTATCCATCCATCTATCTATCTATCATTGTTGCACAGGCCCCAAAAGTCATTTTGCTTGGAAGTTTGGGACAAAAGTTGTAAGAAGGTGACTATCAGAGGAAATAATGGAATTTTAGAGTTGAAAGGTACTTGAAATATCACCCAATCTAATTCTCTTGTTTTATTAATTCAGTAAACATATACTGAGTGCCTCGTACTCAGTAGGCACAATGAAAGGTGTTATCAGAGATAAAAATTTGTCTAGGACAAAAATAATTGCAGTTTTCATCCTAACAGATGAAGACTGTATTTTCACGCAGTCTTAGACTCAGGGTCTACGGCAGTTTCTAACAGTAAATAACACAAAAGGCCAAGCCTGAGTGCTCTCATTTGCAAAAAGTTTAGCCAGTAGAGGTCCAAGCAGAGAATGAAATACTAGTTAGACAGTTCCTATCTATTGGGAGCTGGTAATTTACTCTGAAAACTCTTAGTGTAAAAATCTAATTTCAACCCATTTTCTCAGAGGGTAAATTTTATTCCATTTCCTTTTCTCAGGGCTCTGTCATTAGCATATTAAACTAATGAGTGAATCAATTATTTAAAACTGGCAATATTTTTTATTATGTCTAATTAAGTGTTTAATCAGGACATTCTGGTCTTTAATCCTCTGAAAACAGCATTCACCAGAGGATGAATGAAATGACTGGGTGGAACTTTACTCACAACCTCCTGTACTCAGAGGACTAGAGAGGAAGCTGGTGCCCTAGAAAGGAAGGTGAACAGGAACAAATCATAGAAGAGATAAAAATGGCAATAAGCCTGATCAGTAGCCACCGACGATGATGAATATAAGCTTCTGAATGGACAGTTAGCCATGGAGAAGGGTTATGACCCTCCCAGTTTGGGAACATGGTTCCTGGAATCTCCATGGCATAAATAAATAAAAACTGATTTTTATTTTAAAACTGAGATTTAGGGCAAGTAAGACACTTCCTGATTTTCTCTAGGCTCCTTCCTCTAAAGTATAATATTTAACTATATCATTTAAGCATTGGTTAACTGCCTTAATATTTATGAAATCTTTTAAAGACTATTCTAAAATCATTTAATCAGTAGTTATACTACATTTCAGGGTAAACTGTTGATTTCAAAAGTACATATTTAGCATGTATTTACTTACTTGATATTTACCAAGATCATTGTATTTCCTGTTATGCCACCATATTGCCTAAAGGCCAAACCATGGTAAAACTTATGGTTAGTCTTAAAAGAAAATCCCAGGAAATGTCCAGGAGCCACACAATGGAAGATAAGGCAGGTGGAAGAAAGAAGTTAACTCATGTATGTATTCATTAATTCAATGAATATTCACTGCTTTCTAAGTATCAGAAACCACTTTGATTATCACTGGAAAATAATGGATAACAAGAAGGTCATGACTCTTGCTCTCTTAAAATTTACAGTGCCTGAGGAATATGGACAAACTAGAAATTACAATCCTGTGTGGTACATACTAAGATAAGGGTATGTGTTAAAGGCTCTGGAACACTCAGGAAAGGGGGATAAGAGAAGCTTCTGAGAGGAAATTGTATATAAACAGATACCAGCAAAACTAGCAGGAGGGAACCACCATTTCCAGCAGAATAATGACTAAAATATCTAACTGACCCACTTACTGAAAACAACCAAAAATGTTGGATAGACTATTTTAAAAATTTTTGTACTTTTTACATGTACCAGTGAGTAGAGAAAAAGGTAAGCCCCCAAACAAGGCAAAAGTCGGAACTTAAAGAGATAAGCAGATCACTGAAGCTAGCTTTTGCCCTAAGTGCATTTGCCAAACAGGGTGAATCTGAGCTTTCATTTTAATGGACTCACAGTGTGCAGAAAACATCCTGGTGTAGGTTTGGAGAGTCTAATATGTCAACCATAAGGATTAAGCTGGGATTAAGTTGGGTCTTACCCACGGTATATAGGTGAGCTAGTAATAAACATACCTCACCTCTTGTCTCTTTCCTTCAGAAGACTGCAAATAAAGCTACTGTTTTGAATCTTAGCTCTTAGTGAAAGAGAAAAAGACTCCCTCAAGAAATAATAATCTCAAGCTAGTCCCCAAAACCTTAGAATCTGGAATGCCCACAATTTAAGTGATCCAAACACAAAAACAAAATAATCCTTAAAACAAAATGCTAGCTTAAAGTGGTTTCAGGTTGATAGGGCTCTCAGACTCCTAGCAGGAGCAAACACAAATACCATCTGGGGGAATTCACTTATAACCCATAATATACACTACACAAAGAAACAAGGCACCATGAGTGAAAGCCAGCAGAAACAAAAGAGTATAATTAGATCCCCAAAATGTTCATATATCGAAATTATTTAAAACAACTACAATTACCATGTTAAAATAAATAGGACAAGATTGAAAATATGTTTTGGATGCAGAAACTGTAAACAGTGACCTTACAGATTTGAATAGGTACCAAATAAAATTTCTACCAATTACAATTGGAACAATTGAAATTAAAATCCCAGTAGATAGCAGAGTAGCCTCAGCTGAAGACAGAATTAATGAAAAAAGAATGTATCTGAAAAAATAAACAGAATGCAGCACAGAAAAAGAGACAAAAGTCATGAAAAATATGAGAGATTTAGAATACCAGATGATAGAGTAAAATGATACAGCATACATCTAGAAGAAGAGGAGAAAAAGAATGGTGTGTCAGAAACTGCTAACCACTCAGCAAAATCCAAATTCTTTATTTCCTGGGCATATAGACAGTACTTCCTCTCCTTACTTGGCATTACGGTGGCCGTATGACTAGATTACAGCCAACTGACATAAAAAAGTATGTGTGCCTTTTCTAGGCTCAGTTCATAAAACACGTTTTATGTGTGTTCCCCCATGTTATGTTTTCCTTATGACTGGCTTA
The DNA here is from genome assembly GCF_041146395.1 of Eulemur rufifrons. Lineage (NCBI taxonomy): Eukaryota > Metazoa > Chordata > Mammalia > Primates > Lemuridae > Eulemur > Eulemur rufifrons. The sequence goes on from NC_091001.1 coordinate 62,752,339, forward strand.
GATGGTGTTGAGTTTGGAAAGCCGTATGTTGAAGAGAGGTAAGTGCTTTCATCAGCTGGATCCCTGAATGACCACATGGAGTAGATTAGCCCTGCCTAATTATGCACCTCTTCATGATAATTAGGAAGAAATAATAAAGTTCTATTGTGCTGAGGCTTTGCATGTTTAGGTCATTACCAACTCACTAGACATGAATTAGAGGCAATTTTTAAAGATGATGGCAGATAATTTTCTAGAATGAATGAAAGATCCAATCCTCCTATTTAGAAATCCAAACAAATGGCAAGTGGTGGTGGGGTGGAATCCATACTAAGGGGCATCACAGAACAACTGCATAACACTAAAGACAAGAAGAAGATCTTAAAAGTAACTGAAGAAAAATGCCATCAAAGGAGAGATATTTTAACTGCGAACTGACTGCTCAACAGTAACAATTAAATTACAAGACAATAAATTAATATGTTGAAAAGATATTCAGAGAGACGCGATCATCTTACTTATGAATGTCTAAAAATTTCTTTCAAGAATAAGGGCAATATAAAAACAGTTTTAGACAAATACTAAACATTTTTCCCCAAAGGAACTTCACTGAGGAAATGCTAAAAGATATACTTCAAGCAGAGGGAAAGTGATTCCAGATAGAAAGTCTGAGAATGAATAGGAAGAACAAAAATATATTTGGATAAACTTAAAAAGTATAGATTATATGAAATGACAATAATAATATCTTTGTCAAAAATAAAATTATACTACATTAAAACAATAAAATTGAGTCAAAAGTTGGGGATTGGTATTGAAATGTTGAGTCTCTTGTATTTGAGGGAAGGAGAGTAAAGATGTTGAATAGGGCCGGGCGCGGTGGCTCACGCCTGTAATCCTAGCACTCTGGGAGGCCGAGGTGGGCGGATCATTTGAGCTCAGGAGTTCGAGACCAGCCTGAGCAAGAGCGAGACCCCATCTCTACTAAAAATAGAAAGAAATTATATGGACAGCTAAAAATATATATAGAAAAAAATTAGCCGGGCATGGTGGCGCATGCCTGTAGTCCCAGCTACTCGGGAGGCTGAGACAGGAGGATCGCTTGAGTTCAGGAGTTTGAGGTTGCTGTGAGCTAGGCTGACGCCACGGCACTCACTGTAGCCTGGGCAACAGAGTGAGACTCTGTCTCAAAAAAAAAAAAAAAAGATGTTGAATAAATTTAAACTTTGATGAGTTAAACAGGCACATTAAAATTTCTAGAACCGGCCGGGTGCGGTGGCTCATACCTGTAATCCTAGCACTCTGGGAGGCCGAGGCAGGTGGATCGCTCGAGGTCAGGAGTTCGAGATTAGCCTGAGCAAGATCGAGACTCCGTCTCTACTAAAAATAGAAAGAAATTATCTGGCCAACTAAAAATATATATAGAATAAATGAGCGGGGCATGGGGGCTCATGCCTGTAGTCCCAGCTTCTCGGGAGGCTGAGGCAGTAGGATCACTTAAGCTCAGGAGTTTGAGGTTGCTGTGAGCTAGGCTGATGCCACGGCACTCACTCTAGCACGAGCAACAAAGCGAGACTCTGTCTCAAAAAAAAAAAAAAAAAAAAAAAATTTCTAGAACCGAAATAAAGTATATTACTCTAAATTAGGAAGGCAGATAAAGTAACAAGAAAAAATAGCCAAATGACACAAACAAGGGCAAGAAAAGAGAGAAAAATATATGTTTTACATGTAGAACAAATAGCCCATAATTAGATGTTTAAAAATGAATTCAAATATGTCAGTCGCTACAATAAATGTAAATAAAATAAAATCCCATTTAAGAAAAATATTGTTAGTCCTGATAAATATCCAAAATACAGCTATATACAGTTTATAAGAGATAGAGCAAACCTATAGGTCAGATAATGGTTGAAAGTAATCAAATGGGAAAAAAAATATACCAAGGCAAATTCTATGTAAAATATTATATATAAATATGTAGCAATAATATATGTTATTTTATGTATAATAAAATATATGTTAAAATTGAATGGAAAACAACAGGTGTTAGTAGGGATTAAGGGGATCATTATATAATATATATGATGTATATAATATAATATATATAATTACATATATATAAGTGATGCAGTTAACTAGGACTATATAACAATTCCCCCCCTTATAACAACTAAAAACACAGAATCAGAATATATAAAGTCAAAACAATTAACAGCATTACAGGGAGAAATTTAAAAATCCATCCACATGGTGGGATAAGTAACATACTTCTTTCAGAAATTGAAAGAGCAAGCAGACAATAATCACAATGGATGCAGAAAATTTGCTCAACATGATTAGTAGCTTTATCTGCTGGCCTTATATAGAACAATGCAATCAATAAATACAGAATAAAAATTCTTTTCAAGTGCAAACAGAACATTTACTAAAATGGAATACATATAATGGGCCATAAAGCTAATTAATAAAAGTTTCAAATGAATTGTCCAATTGGCCACATTCTCTGACCACAATGAAATTCTTAGAGATCAAGAACAGCTAACTGGAAAAAAGCCTCATATGTTTGGAAATTTAGAAACTTCTACATAAATTGTGGGTAAATGAAGAAATCACAGTGAAAATTAGACTATATTAAATTTAACTACAGACTCGCTGACATTCAATAATTTTTAATCTACAAAAATGGCAATTTCATAAGGTTCCACCCAAAATTTAGAAATGAACTATGGCCAAAATACTACAACATCAAAACTTGTGGGGATATAGCTAAAGCAGTACTGTAGAAAAATTTATAGCCTTTAAAACTGATATTTTAAAACAAGGTTTGAAACTAATTATGTTAATCATTTAACTTGAGAAGATAAAACTCAAAGAAAACAAAAGCAAAAAGTAATAAATCTAAAAGCATTAATTAATGAAGTATAAAGTAAACATATAATAAAAATGAGTAACAGTCAAATATCAGTTCTATGAAAGATTAATTAATTTGAGAAGACTCTGGAAAAATTAACCAAGGGAAAAAAGAAAAATAGGCACAAACATAATATTAATAATAAAAAGGAGATAATATTTCGAGTAATTATCAAGAAAATAACAGCATATAATTAAAAACTTTGGAATATAGAATATCTATGCACATAAAAATGCAGGGCCTAGCTAGTTTTTAATAGGTAAGCTCTATCAAATATTCAGGAAAACATAAATTGTAATTTTTCATAATCTATTACAAAGTATAGATAAAGTTAGCATAATTTTTATACCAAAACTGATGGTGATGAGTCTAAAAAGTAAAATTACCTGTGATTATAGCTACAACAATCCTAATGAAATAATAGTAAAGAAAATCTGGCAATATATTATGAATAGAATTAAAGTATATCACAAATAAATTTACTCCAAGAATATAAAGTGATTTAACCCTACAAAACCAATTAATATAGTTTATAACATTGATAAATTGAAGAAGAAAAATCATATGAACAGCTCAATAGATACAGAAAATTGTTTGATAAAATTCCACATATATTTATGATTTTTTTAAAAAGACTCTCATCAACCTAGGAATAGAAGGAAACTTCTTTAACCAGATGAAGAATATCTACAGACAATCTAAAACAAATTTCATAATCAATGGGGGAAATATTGAACGTATCCCCTAGAAGACTGGAAAGAAATCAAGGATGTTCACTAGCAGTTTTTATTCATTACATGTGAAGTTCTATCCAGTAAAGAGACAAGAAAAGGAAATAAAAAGTATAAAAACTGAGGACATCTGCTAAAATACAAAGAACAAGAAATAGAAGTGATATGCTAATAAAGGAGAGAAAATGGAATCATATAAAATGCTCAACTAAAACCACAAAAGACAGAAAAAGAGTGAAAGACAAAAATAGAAACATAGGAAAAAGGCAATAGGAAACAGTAGAAAATATAGTAGACATCTGGGAATGATACCAATCGGATATCAGACTGAGGTGGGGGGTGGGGGGATGGGTGTATGCCTACATGATGAGTGCATTGCGCACCGTTTGGGGAATGGTCACGCTTGAAGGTGCTGACTCGGGGAGGGGGGGTGCGAGGAGGGGATGGGTATATACCTACATGATGAGTACAATGCGCACTGTCTGGGGAACGGACACACCTGGAGCTTTGACTTGGGGGGACAGACAGTACATGGGCAACGTACGTAACCTGAAATTCTGTATCCCCCATAATAAGATGAAATAAAAAAAAATATATAGTAGACATTAATCCAATTATATCATCGATGATCACTTTGATGTTAATGGCTAAATGCACCAATTAAAAGACAGAGATTGTCAAAGTGGATCAAGAAACAAGACTCAATAATTTTATTTTGTCCACAAAAAGCCCACTTTAAATATAAAATACATACAGATCAGAAGTAAACAGATGGAGAAAGGTGCACCAAGCTAATATTAATCAAACGAAAGCAAGAGTACCTATATTAATTTCATACAGAGCAGACTTCAGACCAAGAAAAGTTATTGGGGCTAAAAACAGGCACTATAATAATAAAGGAGTCAATTCTCCAAGAAAACATAATATTAAAGTATATGCACTTAACAAAGCATCAAAATACATGAGGCAAAAACTGATAGAATAGCAAGTAGAAATAAATAAATACAGTATTAGAGTTGGAGACTTAAACACTTTTCTATCATAAATGGACAGATCCAGTGGGAAGAAAATCAGGAAGGACATAGTTGAACTCAACAGCACCATCAATCAACTGGATCTAATGAAAGGCCACAAATTACTAACATTAGAAATGAAAGAAGAGATATTACTACAGATTCCAAGGACATTAAAATAATAAAGGAATAATACTAAAACCTCTATGCTCACAAATTTGGTAACCTAAATTAAATAGACCAATTTCTTGAAAGACACAGGCTGCCAAAACTCACATAAGAAGAAACCGAATATCTGAAAAGTCTTATATCTATTAAAGAAATTGAATTAATAATTAACATTCCAAACAGAAAGCACCAGGTCTAGATGGGTTCATTGGTGAATTCTACCAACAATTTGAGACCAATATCTCACATTAACATAGATAAAATTTCTCAGTAAAATAATAGCAAATTGAAACCAACAATATATAAAAAGAATTATATCCCACAACCAAGTAGGATTCAGCCCAAGTATTTAGGGTTGCTTTAACATTGAAAAATCAAGTAATGGAGTCTATCACATCAACAAGCTAAGGAAGAAAAATCACATGTTCATAGCAATGACACAGAAAAATCATTTGACAAAATGAAGCACCCATTCATGATAAAAACTTTAAGTAAACTAGGAATAGATGGGAACTTCCTCAACTTGATAAAAAATATTTACAAAAGTTCTGCAGCTAACATCATATTTAACAGTGAGAAACCTGAAGCTTTCCCACTAAGATGAGGTACAAAGCAAGGATGTTCTCTCACCATTCCTTTTCAGTATTGTACTGGAAGTTCTAGATAATGCAATAAGACAAGAAAAGAAAATAAAAGGTATAGAGACTGGGAAAAATATAAAATTGTCTTTATTCACAGATGACATGACTATCTATGAAGAACATCCAAAAGAATCAACCAAAAAACTCCTGCAACCAATAAGTGATTATTGCAGGGTTGCAGGATACAGGTTAAAACACAAATTCAATTGCTTTTCTACATACCAGAAATGAGCAGATGAAATTTAAAATTAAAAATACAATATCATTTACATTAGCACCCACAAAAAATGAAATGCCTAGATATAAACCCAACAAAATATGTACAAGGGTTACATAAGGAAAACTATAAAACTCTGATGAAAGTAATCAAAGAACTAAATATATGAAGAAGTATTCCATGTTCATGGATAGAAAGACTCAATATTGTCAAGGTGTTAGTTCTTCCCAACTTGATCTATAGGTTCAGTCCTAATCAGGGATTAGGATTAGGATTCTTAAGATTAGGATTGTAGATTCTAAGACTTATATGAAGAGGCAAAAGACCCAGAGAAGCTAACACAATATTCAAGGAGGAGAACAAATTTGAAAGACTGATGCTACCTGACTTTAAGACAATATAAAGTTGCTGCAATCAAGATTGCATGGCATCGGTGAAAGAATAGAGAAATAGATCAATGGAATAGAATAGAGAGCCCAGAAATAGACCCACATGAATATAGTTAAATGATCTGGACAAAGGAGCAAAGGCAATACAATGGAGCAAAGAAAATCTTTTCAACAAATGATGTTGGAACAACTGGACATTCGCATGCAAAAAAAAAAAAAATGAATCTAGACATAGACTTTACACCTTTCTCCAAAATGAACTCAAAATGGATCACAGACCTAAATGTAAAATGCAAAATATAAAAATCCCAGAAGATGACATAGCAAAAAATTTAGATAAACCTATGTTTGGCAATGACATTTTAGATGCAACACCAAAAGCACAATGTACGAAGAAAAGAATTGATAAATTTGCCTTCATTAAAATTAAAAACTTGTGCTCTATGAAAGGCTCTCAAGAGAGTGAAAAGATAAGCCACAGCCTAAAAGACAATGTTTGCAAAATACACATTTGAGTTATCCCAGAATACAAAAGACTCTTAAAACTCAGCAATAAGAAAACAAACAATGAGGCTGGGTGCAGTGGCTCACTCCTGTAATCCCAGCACTTTGGGAGACTGAGGTGGAAAAATTGCTTGAGGCCAGGTGTCTTGAGTTCAAGACCAGCCTGGGAAACATAGTGAGACTCCTATCTCCACCAAAAAAAATTTTAAATTAGCCTAGCATGGTAGTGTGCACCTATAGTCCCAGCTAGTCAGTAGGCTGAGGCAGGAGGATGGCTTGAGCCCAAGATTTCGAGATTACAGTGAGCTATGATTGTGCCACTGTGCTCCAGCCTGGGCAACAGAGTGAGACCCTGCCTCAAAAAAGAAAAAGAAAAAAAAGGAAAGCAAACAAAACAATTTAAAAAATGGGCCAAAGACCTTAACACACACCTCACCAAAGAAGATATACGGATGTCAAATAAGCATATGAAAAGATGCTTCCCATCATATGTCATCAGGGAATTGAAAATTAAAACAACAATGAGATACCATTAATTATACAGGTATTGGGATGGTCAAAATCCAGAACGCTGACAACACCAGATTCTGGCAGTAGGAATTCTCACTCATTGCTGGTGGAAATGCAAAATGGTGCAAAATTATGGCTTTGGCTATATTCATTTTATATTCATGTATGTCTAGAGAGAGAAAAAAACATTTTTAAACACAAAAATCATTATGATGTTAAAAAAGAAAAAAATGCAGAAAAATAAGAAAAACATGGAGAATAGTTTTGTACAAAGATAGTAGGGGTGGGCTAGGGGCATGCCAAGCCCAGTGGACACCATGTGCTAAGGTCCAGTGTCATCAGTTCCATGAACCAAGGTTCACTCTTCAAACCTCTTCTCTTTTCCATCAACATTCATTCTCTTGGCATTTCCATTTCCTATCTTTAAAATTCTTCTATATCCTGATGACTTTCAAATTTTGCCTGTAATTTATACCTCTCCTTATATGACAGATTCATGTGTCCAACTGCCTTTTTGCTATGTCCATTCAGATATCTAATAGACATTTCAATCTTAGCCTGTCCAAACCCAAACGCCTGATATCTGCACCCAACTCCCACCCAAAGTCCTGCTGCTTCTGCAGCCTGTCGCTCCTCAATAAACGACTTCATCCTTCCAGTTGCTCAGGCAAAAGCAAGCAAGCACCTTGGATTCTGCCTTGACTTTCCTTTCTCATGCCTCACATTTAATCCTGCTGGCTCTACTTTCAAAATATGTGCAGAATTTACCCACTTCTTATGATTTCTACATTACCCTCTCCGTCATCTTACCCCTATTACTACCATTTTTCCCACTCCCCACTTTATCCTATCTCTCACCTCTGCCTTTTGTGGCTTTTCATGTGGCTCAAAGTAAAAGCTACATTTTCAGTAGAGCCTCACATGATCTGCATAACTTCTTGCCTCCTGCCCACCGCTCCCTCTTCCTCTCCCCCCATTGCTCCTCTCCCGACATCTTGACCTCCTTGCTGTTAACAGGTCAAGAATGCTATTATTACTTTCCCAGGGTTTTGCACTGGCTATTCCCACTTCCTGAAACGTAATTTCCACAGGTACCTACTTGGCTCACTTCCTCAACTCCCTCAGGTTTTTGCTCAAACATCCTCTCGAAGTTTGGCCTTTCCTATCCGCCTCATCTTCCCCACTTGTGTTGCACAGTACTTACCACTATTTGACATACTATACATGTATTTTACATGTTTGTTTATTTTCTGTCTTCCCCCAACTAGAACGTAAGTTCCAAGAAGGCAGGGAATTGTGTCTTTTTGATTCACTGCTGTAACCTCTAAACTTAAAACCATACCTAGCACACAGTAGGTAATCAATAAAAAACTATTGATTGAAGAGGGAAAAATGATGCTTTGGGGGTAACTAAAACAACAAAATGAACCCATCTGAATGCATAGAACGAGCAAGAGACCAGCCTGGGTAGTTAGTTACACTGAGACGAAGTCATTATGCATGTTTTTCCCATGTAACATAAATTGAGAATTACATGAGCTACATTACTTATGCAACCTAACAAACTTTCATGATTCTAGTAAAGAAAAGTCAACCCTGCTTGCACCCACAGGCTATCATTCATAGCCATTTTAAGTCTGCAATTTCAAGATGTTCTGGTGTGCCTACTATATTTGAAGTGCTTTCTTGGATACATAAGTACATACACATCAATACATAACACACATGCACACACTCACACACACACACATGAGTTTTTAAGATAAATCAGAAGAGACAGAAGCAATACAATCAACATCTAGAACTCTCTTGTAAAAACAAAAGGATGTACAAATGGATTGTTTGTGACCTTTTGAACTTAGAAACAAATGGATTTATGAATAATCACCCTAAACTAATTACTTATAAGTAGAAGACATTGTCTACATAGACTTGAGTTTAGTTGCAGTTCCTAACCTGACTGTGGAAAACAGCAAAGCTAAACACCAGCAGGATAAAATTTGTGGTTAATACCTATGAGGCATTTGTTCTGAATTGATTGATTCTTCTACATATAGCTGGCATGAGCAACCCATTCTAAACAAGGTCATTTAAAATGCCCACTGTAATAATCCCTTTACAACACTGATGGATCATTTGTAAAGGAATAAATTTCATTAAAACTAATGCGTCCTAAACCACAATCGCCTCCATCCTCTGAGTTCACATGTGTGGGTTGCAGATTCATTTTAGATTCTTTTTTAAATCATCTTGGGTTGATATATATTGTTAATAATGTAACAACTAGTATGTTTATTGCCAGTAGATATTTGATTATCATATGCTTTCAGAAAAATACCCATCCCTGTTCCAATGAAAATATACCCTTCATGTGCTTCAGGTCTCTCAGAACTGAGGCTCTGTAGAAAACACGAGCTGTACACACATATGCAAGCTGGCATGCTAGTTGGAGATGTAATTGAACACACATTTCTCCATGGATTGAAGTGTTTTGTTTAGAAATGCATTTCCCATTATTCTTTTTTGCACATTTAGTTCTTTTTCTTTTTCAGAATTGGTTTCTTTCATCATTTCCTTTTTTAAAAAATTATTTAATAGTGTGAGAGGAGGTTTGTTGTGGTTTGGTTATGGCTAAACCAGTTGTGGCCCTTCAAACATTCATGTATTGGAGCAATCATATCCTCTTTTACTGGAAGCTGTTCAGTTTTTCTCAGAAGAACTCACGAGAGTTTGTTTCTTCCATTTTCCCTAAATCTGGGTCAATCGGAAGTCTAAATCTCGGTCGGACTCTTGGTTTACAGAACCCCGGGACCAAAATGGCCACATATTTTTTTTAACAGCCCCTCTCTATGAGACTAGCGATTTTGTAAAAGACTGTTATCCCCTCTTCTCATTCTCTTCTTGTGGGACAGCCACTCATGTGTTAGAGAATGGCGAGAACTGAATGTCTCCTGGAGGGAAGAGCCACTCGGCCACTGGACGTCTCGTTCTATTGTTAGCCCACTCCGGTCAACAGTGCTGTGCGTTGCTGGTGGAAATTCAAGCGTGAAGCCAATTTTTATGCTCTAGATGGCAAAAAATGCAGCTAATTCTGAAGGGTTTCTCCTTCTTCCCCTGGCAGCTGGTATGTTTACACAGTGAGGATGAAAGGCCTGACATCTGTGTTTACATTTCTACGTCTCAGGGTCCCCCAAACCCACAGTTAGGACTCATTTATATCCAAGCACCTCTGCCCCAGAATTACAACAGCAAAGTCTTTCAACTTCTCCTCAGCAAGGGGCTTTGATCTCCCTGTGCAAAATGCTCTCTGATGAGTTGTGATTGGAAGAGGAGGGCTGGGAAGGTTTTATACTTTGACAGCTTCCTCTTCTCTCTCCACCCCCAGCCATACAGGAACATGACCCAGACTTTTAAGTACCCAAACCTCTTTCTGTAAATTCCATTGAGTCATCAAAATAAAGTTAAAACAGACTGGTGTGACCAAACTAGAGGGTCTCAAAAGAATTTGCATTTTTAATAATCATCCTTATTGACTCTAATTTCTTATTCCAGTCAAATTAGAATCACCTGTTGCTTATTAGATATAAAAACTCCAGAACTCTATGCAACCCCACTGAATGCAAATCTCTAGGTGTGGGCCCAGTACTCTCTATTTTTCACATCTTGAGATGAATTTTATGCATATAATTGTTTAAGAACCCTTAGCCTCTTTGGATACTGGGGAGGAGCTTTTAATTTGAGAGTTAGGGTATACAGTCTTTGTTGCAAGACATCATCTCATTCTCTGCATCCTCTGACTCTTTCAGTGAAGTGGGTTGTTCTCCCCAAGTTGGAATCAGTATAAACTGATGACATGAAATCATCTTCTTTGGATATTTGAATATCTTATTTAATTTTTCCTGACCACATCATACTACTTTCTATTCATAAATTTTTTATTTGTAAATTGAAGCAAAGTAACTCAGCAGGTTAAGAAATATTTACAAAACCAATTCTTCTGAAACTTGATCTTGGACCTGATCTAAGTTTCATTGTTTGGTTTATGCTCTACCTAACATCTGAAATGGTATTTTGTGGCTTTTTTTTAATTGAAAATTTTTATTGCAATAATTGCAGATTCATATGCAGTTGTAAGAAATAATACAGAGAGATGCTTTGTACACTTTTCCCAGTTTCCCACAACAGTAATATTTTTTAAAACTGTAGTATAGTAGCACAGCCAGTAAATTGACATTGATACAATCCCCAGATCTTAGTCAGATGTCCCCAGGTTTATTTGTATTTGTGCATGTGTGTGTGTGATCAGTTCTATATAAGTTCATCACACGTGTAGGTTTGAGTATCTCCCATGAAGATGCTGAACAGTTCCATCCCCCCAGGGATCCCTGGGTTGCCCTTCTCTAGCCATACCCATCTCTCTTCTGCCCAGGAATCCTTGGCAACCAATAATCTTATCTCCATTTCTAGATTTTTGTCATTTCAAAAATGTCGTATAAAGGAAGTACTAAAGTATGTTACCTTTTGGGTTGCTTTTCTACACTCAGCATAATTCCCTGGCAACTCATCCAGGTTGCTGCAAGTATCAATATTGCTCCTTCCTTTTATTGTTGAGTAGTATTTTATGGTGTGAATGTACCACAGTTTGTTTAACCATTGATTCAGTGAAGGACTTCTGGGCTATTTCCAGTTTGGGGCTAGGGTGGATAAAGCTTCTATAAACATTCATGTACATGTTTTTGTAAAATAAAACCACCTGCTTTTTTGTCAGCCTTGTCAACTTTTATAATTTTTTGAGGCCAATTACTAATTTTTTTATAGGTATAAAATATTTCTACTTAACTTCAGTTAACCTTGTACTATCCCTTTCCTGGCTGCCAAATAAACACATCCCTATACCAAGCATTTCCCTAGAGTCAAATTATTTCTACTTGTATTTCTTGTCTTCTCGATGAAATTGGGAGCTACTTGAGGGCAGGGACAATATCACACCCTACTTTCATATAGCCTGTAGTGCCTACCACAGCTTTATACATAGCAGCAGATGAAACAACCAGAGAGACAGTATTTTTTTAATTTAATTTGATTTATTGTTGTGTGTTTGTGACCAACAGAGTATATCACATATACCATGTGGATACACGAATATATAAAGGACATAGAACCTTCCCTCAGTGGATTTACAATTTAGTTGGAAAACTAAAGCCACTGATGCATGTCGGATTAGAAAACAATGAGCTTCTGCGATTTTGATGTCAATTACATGGACAGAGAACAGGAAGATCAATGTGGACTAGAGAAATTGGAGAAGGTTTCAAGAAAGAGGTGAATTTTAAATCAGTCCTTAAAGAAGAAGAGAAATTACATAAAAATTAGTGGAGAAGGAAAAGATTCTAAGTAGGAAGAACATCCCAAGAAGTGTCATAGAAATGCTATGTAGTGAGCTGCCAAAGGAAAGAGTTGGTGATCAGGACAAATAGGGGAGGTGAGACCAGACTGTGACCGACAATTAGGGACCAAATGTGCCCTCCCCGCCTGGCTGCCGCTGAATTCAGATGTTGAAATCCTAACCCTCAATGTGATGGTATTAGGAGGTGGGGCCTTTGGGAGGTGATTAGCTCATGAGGGTAAAGCCCTCATGAATGGAATTAGTGCCCTTACGAAAGGGTCTCCAGAGAGCTCTTTTGTCCTACCGCCACCAGAACTGTGGTATTTCCACCAGAATATAATGGAAAGCTGGCAGTCTGCAACCCAGAAAAGGACCCTCACGAGAACCTGACCATCCCGGCACCATGATCTTGGACTTCCAGCCTCCAGAACTGTGAGAAATAAATTTCTATTGTTTCTAAGCTGCCCAGTCTATAGTACTTTGTTATAGTAGACCAAGCTAAGAAATAGGCCTTGAAAGATATGCATCAGGAATTTGTGCTTGTTCTAGCCTCTGCAATATGAAACTGGTAACAAAAGCCCACTGGACATGCTGAGGTGACTCAATGTGACACTGCTAGGGTGAACACACACTCTGCAACAGTTAGGCCCTGCTGGCCTCTGGATGTTCTGGGATTTTCTGAACTGTCAGGAAACGTTATGGAGCACTGAGATTTATGCCCTGGCGGATCCCTTAACTTGCCTAGGGCCAGCAATACCTGTTAGAAAGAATTTGAATTGGGTCTACAGACTTGTCTGATGCTCTTGTAGCTGCTGAAGGGGCTGTCAGGGTAGGAGATAAAACAATGGAGCACTTGCTCTGCCAAAGGAAAGGCCAGGTGTTAAGAGGGCTCAGGGGTTCGCATAAACTCGGTGCAAGAGGGAGCATAGTTCTATCTAGGCATTGGGTGAAGCCGCATCTCCCTGACCTCTGCCATGCCCTCTTTCCTTCTCCCCTCCTGATAACATCTAGATGGTTCTGCTGTCAGAAACTCCCATGATAAAGCTGATCACAAGGAGATAAAAGGGCTTTCCTGTGGGGTTTAGTGGCAGAAGCTCTCTAGAGGTCAAACATCACAGGGAAGGTCAGCAGTTTCACAGACAGTGGCCTGGGTCCATCAGTGGTCCACAGAGCCAAAGGTCCCAAGAACAGTGGGCATCAGAACAAAGCTGTGGTCCTCACCACCACACTATTTCCAGGATGCCTAAGAGAAATAATTTGGAGGAAGACCCTATGTGGGGCTCAGAGACTCAAGCTGTGCACTGTTATCATGAAGGCGATACAGTGGTGCTCATTCAACAGAGAAGGTGAGGAAGGATGGGTCCCTTGAGTTCTGATATTCTGGGGAGGACTGAACAGTGAATATCAAGGTCAATCATGCCTTAGATACCGGCTGTGCTAATTTGTGGCCAGCTGCAGAAGACATTTACAGGTACCAACAGCAAAGAGAAGTAAATCCACAGGGCTTTGTTGATGATTCTGTCCCTTACACTTCTGTATTTAATTCCCATTTCCAGTTGTGAAGGCGAAGCATTTGTTAATATACCTAAAGAGCCCTATTTGTAATGGTATATGTCTGCAGTAGGGAAATGCTCATAGCCTAAGGGTCCCACAGTAAAAAGCAAAATGTGTGTAATTCCTAAATACGTATGGAATTTTAAGCACAAATTCACTTAGAGTATTAATGACTTTAATGAAGACAGACATCTAACTTAAAATCAACAAATCATTAGACTTGCAGTAAAAGTGTAAGCAATGCCCTAATTAATATACTTGCTGATTATTTTCCTTGATAAAGACATGGCTGTTAAGTCTAATGGTGCCTCAAAGAGCAACTGAATAGCGAAAAAGGCAACCAGCCAGTGACTTGAGGTCATTTAACCAAAAAAGGTACTTTCTTCCTACTCTTTTCCATCAGACTAACATCTATTATTATTATCATCATTTTTACATTTTTATTTGATCTAGTTTTGTTACTCTGAGTAAATCAAACATTCTGCAATATAGACATAGCCTTAAAGTACTCTATAAAATAAAATGCGTAGAGTACAGGCAATGTGATGTTAGAAATATAATTTCTGGTCTAAGCGTTCTTGAATACTCCTCTTTGGGTTTAAGTTGCACTCTGCTAGGAGCCTTCTTTTGACACCAGATCTATCCCATGGAGAGAAAAAGTGGCTGCCTTGTTTTTGCTGTGAGGATGTTTGGCCCTATTAGTGCTGCTTTAAGCTAGGGCTGTGTGACTCCAGAAGTCCCCAATATTTCTACTGTGCTATGCTCTAGAAAGATCCTCAGGATATGAGTCACGAGCTTTCACCCTCTCCACCAAGCATTTTCCATATTATAATATGAGAATAACTCCTTCCCTTGAGAAATAAAGAGTAAGTAAGCAAATTCCTTGAGGAACACGAAGTATTTAATTGCTATTCGTCACTTCTCTTACTCAGGACAAGATTAATTAACTCTGATCTTTTCATTTGCATGGGCCTAATGGAGATGGCCTAATAATTGCTTCTTAAAATACCATGTTGAATAAATCTGAACTCCCTTCACTCCTTCTTACTGTCTGAACTTGTTTTAGAGAAAAGAAGTCTATGATTAGAAAAAAAAAAGCCAAACATTTCAAATCTGGTGGTGAAAACCCTTTTCATCATGCTCACAGATACCATCAAAGTCTGAGAAATACTGCAGTTTATTAAGATGTAGATTTTCAAGCTTGATGCAAGTGACAGGGTCTCAAGCTGCAGTGTGACTCCAGGCCAAAACCAGAGACAGTTCCCAAATTCCTTGATGTTACACCCAGGAAGAAGCCCTGTACACAGGCTGTTGATTTGTCAAAAACTTAATTCTCCATGACAGCTTCCATTGACGACTGAGGCAAGTCAACAGCCTGGAGTTCACATCACCTTGGACAGCGGCTAGACGGCGGTGCGATAAAGAGACCATAACTGTGATGAGCAGTGATTTACCAATTAGATGTGAGAAAAAGAAAGAATCATTTAAATGAAAAAATACCATCAGTCATGAAAGGTTGGCCTAATTAAATAAGAGAGCAGTGTAAACTGGAGATTTATGATCTACCAGCTGCACAATGTGGGTTTATCAAAATAATGGAAATTAATGTACATTGTACATACAGCCTTTCATTAGCTGTCTCTTTTAACATTTATCTGAGATCATCCAGGGAAATATACCTCCAAACCTGAACCAGTCTATATATTCTTTCTGGTGTAACCCAGTCCCCGGTGGAGCATTCATGATCTTGTCCAGCCCAGTGGACAGAATGGGGATTTTTCTTTGGTCTTACCACGGGCCATCCTTTCATATTTTGCTTTGCTCGTTCATGTTCACCCCAGTGTTGACATCTGAATGATCCTTTTGGCAAAATATCCAGAGCAGCAGAACCCCAACTGTTTGCCCTGTAGAGCACTTTGAAGGGTGTGGATTGGGTGGGGTCCCTGCGTGTCACTGGCTCTGCCCTCTGGTGGCACATTACATCTACCAGATGGATCTGCAGCCACAAAATCCTTGACCATGTCTGTCAGGGAATTGAGCTGGAAGATGGCAGTTTCAAGATGTAATACACTTTCCTCTGAAAATGACCTCTGTGCCCCTCTTCCTCTGTCATCTTAGGCCTCCTACTTCCCGAAGCCTCAAGGCACGTGGGGGTCCGTGCAATGTAAGCACTATCGATACGGCCCAAACCATTTGAAAGTTTAGTTCTATTTGATCTATTGTTTAGCTCCAATTTATTATCTATCTTTCATGGTTTAAAATATTGATTTTTTACATCAGCTTCACCTTCAGCAACTGTGCTAGCCCAGACATCAGTGACCTCAAGTCCTTTTGGCGGTGTTGGCTGTCATTCCATCCTCTTACCCCTTGCAACTGCCTGACAACTTGACTGTTTTCTCCTCAATATCACAAATGGGAAGTTAAGGTCCCTTCCAGGATACTTAAATCACTCCAGTTGGTGGCAATGCCTTTGAGAAGACTGTTGCCTCCAACTGTTCTGATCAATTATCTGAAATTGATCATTTTGGTATTATCAATTGACAATTGACCAACCATTCAGTTTGTGGTAATGAATGCTAAGCCCCTGACTGATAAATCCCATCCCACCCTTAAGTCTAGTACAAATCATTTCCTTCCCTTGGCTGTCACTTCAGCACCTGGAGGGAGGGTGAAAGACCAAACAGTATCACTTGACTGGTGTGATCTATTTCAAGTGCAGCAGGATTTGGTGCCCAGAGAAGTAAGTGCCCAGTAACACAGCCACTATGTTTCTTTTTTTTCCTCTAATTAAATGAAAGCCATCCAACTTTCCCGGATGGTTCCTTCTCTTTTTGATTATGCCCATGTGCGTAAGTGGTTAGATTATTTTAATCAGTCACTAAAAACCAGGTAGTAAATGATTAACACAAATTTAACCACTTTATTCAGGCACAGCCTGTAGAGCTTTCCAGAGACTTCTTATAAATGCCACCATGTTCCCCTGAGTTGTTGGATTGAGCCTTACTTGTTCTCTCAATCTCTAGAACCTTTGCTTGTCCTGACCTTTTCAAGGTTTGTGTTGATTCCTTTGTCATGAAAGAGTAATCTGAAAAAATTTTAGTACCAAAAAAATCCAACAGAATAATTTATCTGACATGTCTATTTATACATTACACATTGTGCTAGGCATTCGGTATGTTGTGGTAAATAAAACACAGTCCCTTCCTTCTTGGTGCTTACAATCTACTGAATAAAACAGGCAATTAATAGATAAACAAATAAATTTATAATTAGAAATTAGTAGAAGTATGCAGGTGAAGCCCATAACATAATTTATTATGTAAGTGATTATTCCTGTTAATAATTATCATTATTAACATATTATTATATAATATTATAGTACATAATTACTATACAAGATAGTGAGTGTTCTGGTTATCTATTGTTACCTAATCAACCAGCCCAAAATTTAATGACTTAAAACAACAGCAATAACAACCATTTATTTTGCTCATGAATCTGCAATTTGGGTAAGGCTCAGTGGCATCAGCTGGGGCATCTCAAGTGGAGGCTGGAGGATCCTCTTCCAAGATGATTCACTTACATGGCAAGTAAGGCGATGCTAGTAATTACCTGGGAGCTCAACCAAGGCTATTGGCTGGAGTCATCAGTTTCTCTTCACATGAGTCTTGTGGTGGGGCTGCTTGAGCTTCCTCATTGCATGGAGGCTGTATTCCAAGACTATTTCTTTTCTTTTTTCTTTTTTTTTTTTTTGAGACAGAGTCTCACTCTGTTGCCCAGGCTAGAGTGAGTGCCGTGGCGTCAGCCTAGCTCACAGCAACCTCAAACTCCTGAGCTCAAGCGATCCTCCTGTCTCAGCCTCCCGAGTAGCTGGGACTACAGGCATGCACCACCATGCCCGGCTAATTTTTTCTATATATATTTTTAGCTGTCCATATAATTTCTTTCTATTTTTAGTAGAGATGGGGTCTCGCTCTTGCTCAGGCTGGTCTCGAACTCCTGAGCTCCAACGATCCGCCCACCTCGGCCTCCCAGAGTGCTAGGATTACAGGCGTGAGCCACCGCGCCCGGCCCCAAGACTATTTCAAGTGGAAGAAAGTGAAAGCCATCCTTAAGGCCCTGAACCTAGAAATTAGAAGCATTTCTTCCACCATATTTGATTGGTTAAGCAGTCACCGAGCCTGTCCAGGTTCAAGAGCAGAGGTAACAGACACCTCTTCTCAATAGGAAGGGGGCCAAAAAATTTGAATCCGTCTTTGATCTAGAAGAATGGGTTAAAATACAAGCTCAAAATGTATTCGTTTCTTTTTATAAAATACCAGCTTATTTGCTACAGCATATTTACATTTTATTTATTTTTTTATTTTAGATCCTTGTGTGAGGTAGGTAGAATAGATGGTGTTGCCCTTGTTCCACAGGGAATTGAGACAGAGAGATTTTACCTTCCTTAAGGCACCAGCCAAATTGTATACAGCAAACCTAAGGAAGTTTGCTTCCTCCCAGGCCCCAGGTACTTTCTGTAACTTCGTCCAGCTTGTAATTGGGTTTTAACCAGTCACACACACTGGCCTGTTGCTCAAGAAGAATGTAGTTTCAATGCTAAGACCAGCGCACCGCTGGTACCCAAATTTTACAACATCCAGCTGTGGAATGTATCTTCATGTCTCTGAGGTCCCACTTACTGAGATCATTGTTCAGTTTTGGTGTACCATCTGTTGTCCGGATCTTCCTAAGTGATTTTCTGGGCTGGCTTCCTTTTTCACTGGAAATGGAAGAAGTTGTCAAAAGCCCAGTACATTCTTTTCTGCATTGTAAAGCCATCAGGACTTAATTAGGGAAAAATTCTTCAGCAACAATTGATTTGTTCAACTATCATTCAATTCCAAGTACTCTCTCTCTCTTTATTAAAAATTACTTAAAAGTTGTGGGATCCTCAGCTTTGGGTTTTTGAGTGTGTCCCCATCTATTTCACATCCTGTCCTCAGTGAATTTCTATAATTAGATTGTAATTTGAAAACTACTTCTCATTTGAAATTTGTTAGAAACTTTCATTTAACACTGATTCTTCTAGCTATCTTTAGGTTCAGATAACTCAACTAAAAAATCGAGCTGATTTAACCTGATAGCCTTGAGTTTTTGAAATGTGTTTTAAACTATTGTCTACGCCTTTGGAAAATCTACTTCATGTTTGTCTCTGGCGCCTTTCCCTGAATTTTTAGTCTCCATTGTATTTAGAGAAAAGTTGCAACCATATGTTTCTGATTCATTTATAACTAACTTATTTAGAATTAGCTCAGGAAGCTATTGTTTTGCAAGAACACGTACTTTAAGGTTATATGTAATACATTTTAAGCCCTTTCTTTTTTTTAAACAAGGAAAAATTCTTCGCCAAACTTTACCCGAAAATCAAATATTGGTTTGTTTCAAGATGCTGGAGCCGTAGACATGAACGTCAGTGTATTGCGCCAAACTCTGCCTCCCATGCTTGCTTCAGAATTTGTATGGATAGATTTGTGAACATATCATTGGGTCATTGGTCAGTGCTTGACCAGTACGTAGTTGAGGTTTCCCTAGGAGCTATAGAACAAGCATTTATCTAGTTGTGCATAGATCAATGGGTCTATTCTCTCATGAGGCCACACTAGTACTTCAAGAGATTGGGGGATACAATAAAATATAGGGTTGAATACCCCATTATTGCAAATTTTTAGAAGTTGGAAGAATAATACCTCCACATGGAAATAGGAGAAGGAAACAGTTTGCATGGACCAAACACAGGTCCAAATAGAAAGGAAACAAGAGAACAGAAACACTGAGAAACTGAATCACTGGAAGATAGCTGGCAGAGAAATGGTGAGGGTGAGGTGAGGAGTGGATAGTTAACAGTGGTCCTAAACCTGGCTCACAATCAGAGTCACCTGGATGGGCACCTGCTTCACAAGCACAGACTCCTGGGCCTCAGGATGAGTTAGTCCAGGCACCAGGTATCTTCTAAAAGCTCCTCAAGTGATTGTGATGATCATTCTAGTTTGGGGACTACATCATTATTGGAAATAACTTGCAGACTCTTCACACACACACACACACACACACAGATACGTGTGCCTGCACACACACACAAACACAAACACAGAAATGCATAATTATCAAGAGAGAATTGAGGTTCAGTCTAGGCCACTATGAGGTCTCCTCATCCCCTTAACCTAAGCCTGCTCTTCCTCAAACTTTAGGGATAGAAATCACATATATTAGCAACATCCCTTCTGCATTCCTCTACGCAATTTGGAGTACCTCTTCCACCAGGTCTAAATGAGGGGCTGACGTGAGTGGGAGAACAACACAAAGTAGATGGCTACTGACATCTGCAATTGTAGGGAAACACTTACCTGGCATCCTTAGTCTTTTATGTCCAGCTCACAACTTTACTATGCACTTCAGAATGCAAGTCCAGCGTCATCACTGGGGCATTGACAGATGCTGAAATCCTCTAAACCATGATTACATCATGTGCTTTTGTTGTTTTTCTGGAATCTTGTCAATATCCTCAATGGAATTCTTAATTGCCCAAATGGACTTGAGTGAACAGGCGCCAAGTCCCGAGGGTGAGGTCGAGTCCTGAGATGGTAAGTTCATAAACTTGATCGCCCATCCAGTCAGGGCAGTGCCTTCCCAACATTGGGCTTGAGGAACAACTAGCACCAGGACCAATTTTTTGTCTCAAGATAATGGTTGGGAAAGAGTCCAACTTGGTTTCAACAACTAAATTCACCAGGTGAAAGCTCGTCTTCTGATTTTGCTAGATTAGCATTTTCAGTAGCCATTAATGAGCCAACTACTATGCAATTTTATAAATTAAGGGATTCAGGCTATCATTACGTGCAAATCTTCCCCAAATTACCTGCTCTAGTCAGAAGACATGATCTGAAAAAGGAAACAATAATGTTTTGGAAAATGATGACATTTTGTAAATAAAATCCAGCAGCAAAACTTCTTGGCAAAAATAATGCTCAAGTCAACATGCCTCAATTCATTGCTACATGAATCAGAAATTAATTCTTCCTCAATCATTCCTGTACTTCTCAAGTGTAACATCATTAGCAGGATCTGAACGTTCTATGAGTAGCCAGGCTCTTAATATAATAAGCCAAAATGAATATAAACAGTCAAAGAGGGTAAATTAATTTTCTTGAAATTTTCTGGAGAGTTAACTTTAGTGGCTAGAATATATGAGGCAGCCAAAAGGTGTGAGGGGGATGAGAAGTGTGGAATCATGACTTTGTGTTCCCTGGGTGATAACTTTGAGGCCATACACTCAAAGTTTATATTGACAAGGAAACGTTGTTGGAACTATTTTTCATTCACCTTCTTTGATCCATTTCTCCATTTCCAAGGAATGATGTAAGTTCTAATTCTGCTTCTGGAGTCCTTTCCAGCCCATCCCTCCCCTTTCCTTCTAATCTTCCATCTAAATATCAGAGTAATGTGAAAACATCCAAGTGTCCTGCTTAGGAAAATGTATTTTCTATTGATACTGTTTGTCAGAACACCTTGCTGAAGCATTTTGGTTGTGAGAAGTTAAGTCCCAAATCAAGATCCAGAGGAATGAGGCAAAATAATGGGGCACGAATTGCTCTTACAGGAGAAGAAATGGAAATGTCTGTGTGTGAAGAGCCTGGGAGGTAGAGGGGATGAGGGCCCCAAAAGAATCAGAAGCATGGAGCAACAAGAAGATCAAGACAGAGGGTGGCATACAACATGATGGGCATTGGCAATGGTGGGAGTGTGGGTGAGGGGTGTTTTTATAATTACAAAGTTCAATATTATGTTTTAAATTGTTGCACTGCTCTGTGCTGGAACCAAAGGCCCCTGGAGAACCATGAACTTGAGTAGAGTCTATGATGTATACCTCCTTGTGTTGGTGATTATTTGGCAGAGGAAATAAAAGGATATGGGGCTTTAGTCCACATTCGGGCAACCTAGGTGGTGAGAAGATTGTCACAAGAGAAGAGACACTCGTAGAGAGTCAGAATTCAGACAAAGCAGAATATCAGAGCAGAAGGGCACTGAGAGACAAGTAAGCCCCTGAGACTCCTCTACTGTTGTCCAAGTCACCCCCACGTCTCATAGGAGCCACTGTGATAATCTCTCAACTGGTCTCTCTATTCCCTCTCTTGCCCTGCTACAATCCGTTCTCCACAATGGCAACTGGGTGAACATATAAAAATGTAAATCTGATCATGATGGCTTCCTGGTCCTTTTAGAATAAAGTCCAGATCCTCTGCCTCAGTTGAAAACGCCTGTGCAGTGTGGCTCACAGTTGTCCCTTGGCCTTGTCTCTGCCATGCTGCACCACCTCCCTCATCTACCCACACTGGCCTCCTTGCCATTTCTCCTACACACCACGCTCCCTCGACCATCCTATTTAGAACACCAGTCCCTCAACACCTTACTCTCTGGTCTTCACTCTGCTTTATTTTTCTTCATAGCACTTATCATCACCTTTGACTCTTATTTATTTGTTTATCTATTTATTTACTTACTGTTTGCTATAGAATGGCTCTAGTGGTCTCTGTCTTCTGGTATTTGTGCCCTTGTGCAAACCCCTACCATCTTGAGTATGGGCTGAACCTAGTGACTCCTTCCTCATGAATAGAATTCAGCAAAGGGGATCGGCTTACAAAAAGAGTGACTTGCACCTTGCCTTCTCTGGCCCTCTCTCACTCTCTGGGAGTCCTTGCTCTGGGAGCAGCAAGCTGCCGTGTTGTGAGTAACCAATGGAGAAGCCCATGTGTCAAGAAACTGAAGTCTCTGGCCAACAGCCACATGTGTGAGTGTGGAAGCACATCCTCTCCCAGGTGGGCCTTACGATGACCACAGCTCCATCTGACACCTTGGAGCCTTACGACCCTGAGTCAGAATCCCCCCTCCACTGCCCCCTGCTAAGCCACACCCAGATCCTGACCTATTAAAAACTATAAGATAGTAAATGTTTCTTATTTTAAGTAGCTAACTTTTGGGGGTAATTTATTATGCAGCAATAGATGACTATCACTCTCCTCTACCGGAATGTAAGCTCCATGGGAGGACAGACTTTCTCTGTCCTGTTTAGCACTCTCTCCCAAGCAAATAGAATAATGCCTGGCACACAAAGGCACTCACTATATATTGAGTTTAAATGAGTAAATGAATAGTAAGGTGTGGGTGAAGAACAACAGGTTTCTCGAAATATGTTGGATGGAGGCTCAAGCCATCATTGATATTTCAAGTTAAGGCTATTCTTAAAGTTGACTCCAGAAGTCTCAGGAGTACTCACGGAATAGACATTCTCATGGTAGCAGCTCATAAGACTAATCTCGTCATCACCATTATTGACGCTGGTCTCTGTTGCTTAGCAAACCTTCATGACAAGTCCAAGTTGAGGGCGGAGGCAAGCGTCACACTGTGGCTGTGTGTACTTGTGGAAGAATGACTCAAACCTCCCACGCTCCTTGTCTGAAAGACCTCACAAGGCTGTTGGTAACAGAGAGAATAAAATATGTAATGGGCTATGTTTTTTTTCCCTCAGTAAATAGTGGTTTCCTGCCCCTCAGGGGGCTTATTTTCTAAGTGAGGAGACAAGATTTGTACATAAGGAAGATGACTCACAATGCTCCACACGGGGCGTAATGTGATGTCAAGCATCAGATGTTTTCCAGGCAGGAGTTATAATGGAATAATTAATTATTTTCTGGTTCCTCCTTTCTGTAGTCTAGGGTATTGGGTGCACATTTGTCACCTGGGAATAATACCAGCAAATTCCATATTTTCTTCCTCCATAAATGCTAGAAAGGAAAAAACATGATAAAGTAATCCCAACTCTGCCAATAAAGACCTGGAAATGTACTAGGAAAAAAAATGACAAGAGTGTAATAATACATTTACTCCTACTACTGATGATGTCATGGTGATTGTTTTATGGAGTTTGAAGAAAATTCACTGTTCTCAAAGACTGGCATCCATTTCCAGGAAAGATAGAGCAGGAACTCTTCATCCATACCTCTGTAGGAAGAATCACATAGAAAATAATAGTTTCCTTCTATTATCTCATTCTAAATTATGTAGAGAATTCCTTGGGATTCTAAAGAAAAACCAATAATAATAACAATAAAGACTTTCTCTTTTACTGTGTATTGTCTCATATTCAGATTTTGAGCAGCTATTTTGGAAGGTAAGAGGAGTGAATGGATGTGAAGTCATTTGAGAAATTTTCAGGTTTGCAAAAGATATTTTTCTCTTTTAAAAGAAAGTAACAGCCTAATGTGAACCACATTGGAATCAGTACATCTAATCCTATGGAGAAAAAGTGACCGTGGCTGTCTATACATATAGTCAGGTCATTCAAGCTGGTTCAAAAACTCCACTTCCGTCAGTGGTCTGCATGTGTCTGCATGGTGACAAATGGCTCCAGCAGGCCTTTTGAGGTGTTGGCGCCACCAGTGAGTGCCAGATGGAATGTGCTGAAAGTTCTGATTTGTACCTTTCAGACCAGAGGTACTTGCCAAAATGGATGGGTCCTTCTGCCTACCTTTTGTAAGTACGGCCACAGGTATTCCGTTGAAGCCTGTGGGTGAGAAAGACATAAACAGGTGCTATAAATTTGTCAGGCCAGGAAGCCACAGGCCGTTTAGTAAATGGTAAACCCAATGGCCCCAAAGAACAAAGAGGTCTCTTTTCATCAGAATGACCAGGCTCATTTAACGAATATTTATTGAGCACCCACTTTCTGCCAGATGGAAGAGCCACTAACAAGGTCTCTTATTTAAAGAATGCCTGAAGTAAGGGAGCAAAGCCCCAAATCACCTGGGATGATATGGACCTGACCCTGGACCACAACCTGATAGAAGTGTCCCAGGTACAGGCTGGACAACCTAAACGTCGTGATACTCATCGTTCCCACAGACTTTCGGGGCTGCTGCTTGCATGGGATGAGTTTTCTGCTTTGACTTGCTCAGGCCAAGACCTTTCATACTTTGGAGGAAATACAACTTTTGCTATAGTCAAAACCCAGCTGGGAAGTGGTGGAGCTGGGATGATGCTGCTGAAGTTTCCCAGTTAATTGTGAAGATAAGACCACCTACCTTTTATTCTAATAGTTCCAAGGATCAAATTGAGTGAGTGTTAATTAATCAACATACTACTTTTATTTTATTTTATTTTATTTTTATTTTTTGTTTGTTTTTCAGCTCATTAAGGGGGTACAAAAGATCAGGCTATATACATTGCCCATGCCTCCCCATCCCCCCGAGTCTGAGCTTTAGTTGTGTCCATTCCCTAGACAGTGCACATCACTCTCATCATATAGGTGTGCACTCCTCCCCTCCCCCCACCCCATCCCCCTCAGAGAGAACTTCAAACGTGTCCATTCCCCAGGCAGTGCGCATCGCACTCATCAAGTAGGTATACACCCATCCCTTCCACCCAGCCCCGACCTCTGTCCAATACCCAATTGGTGTGAATCCCAAATGTGCACTCAGGGAAACCAGTTTGCTGGTGAGTACATGTGGTGCTTGTTTTTCCATTCTTGGGATACTTCACTTAATAGAATGGGTTCCAGCTCACTCCAGGAGAACCAAAGAGATGCCATATCGCCATCATTTCTAATAGCTGAGTAATATTCCATGGTATACATATACCACATTTTGCTAATCCATTCATGAATCGATGGGCATTTGGGTTGTTTCCACATCTTTGCGATTGTGAATTGTGCTGCTATAAACATTCGGGTGCAGGTGTCTTTTTTATAGAATGACTTTTGTTCTTCTGGGTAGATGCCCAGTAATGGGATTGCTGGATCGAATGGTAGGTCTACTTGAATCTGTTTAAGGTATCTCCACATTGCTTTCCACAGGGGCTGCACTAGTTTACAGTCCCACCAGCAGTGTATGAGAGTACCTGTCTCTCCACACCCACGCCAACATGTATAGTTTTGGGACTTTTTGATAAAGGCCGTTCTCACTGGAGTTAAGTGATATCTCATTGTGGTTTTGATTTGCATTTCCCTGATGATTAGAGATGTTGAACACTTTTTCATATGTTTGTTAGCCATTTTTATATCTTCTTTTGAAAAATTTCTATTCATGTCCTTTGCCCACCCCTAAGGCAATCACAGCAGCAACAAAAATAAATAAATGGGACCTGATCAAATTAAAAAGCTTCTGCACAGCCAAAGAAACAGTCACAAGAGTAAATAGACAACCTACAGAATGGGAAAAAATTTTCGCATACTACACATCAGATAAAGGACTGATAACGAGAATCTATTTAGAACTCAGGAAAATCAGTAAGAAAAAATTGAACATACTACTTTTAAAATAAACTTCTTCATATTCTATCAATGTGCATTTGTCACTCAAGTGTTTGCAAAATCCAGGGATAACTTTTTCCAGCCTCTTACTCTTTTTCCAAATATAAGCTCTTTTTTAAGCCTTTGTTCAATCTTCAATTTTAAATCCACAAACATAATAGCTGGTGATATATCTAATACCTTTGCTATTTTCTTTGAGGATACAAGTCTTTATATTTATCTGTTTAAGCCAGCAGCTCTCAATGTTAGCTGTGCATCAGAATTATTTACAGGAGATTTTAAAGATCCTGATGACACACCACATCCAAGACCAATTAAATTAGAAGTGCTGGAGGTGATAACCAGGTGATTACAATGAGCATCCAAGGTTGAAACCACTGATTTTAAACAACTCTGCCATGGACTTCCCTATATATACATTTCACCGGGCCTGCTCTGGCTTTAGCTCACCTGTTTAGAACCATGATTTGGCCAATTCAATGCCTATTCCCAAGTGCCACCTCATTACCTGTCTCTAATACAGAGGCTGGGAAGAAGTTGATTATGCTCTCTCAGACTTCCTTGCAGCTAGAGCTGCATGTGATAAAGCTCTGCCCAAAGACAGGAAAGTGAGTCTCTGTTGAGCAGACAGATAGTCTGAACATGTGACTTGAGTCAAAGGTAATTTGAGTAAGAAACCAAGGGAGAATTTTCTTTCTTTTTATCGATGACTTTATTTCTTTCCATTTTCTCATAGAGACCCTGGAGTCCCTGTCAAAAGTGTCCTACAGAGAAGGTAAAGACTAAGGAATTTGAGAACCCCAAGGTTTTCTTTAAAATTCTGTGGGAATGATGGTGAAATGATCACCTATGAAATGCTTGTTGGACATATGATATGATATGATATTTCTAGGAAGAAGCCTAAGAGATTGTCGGTGATATAGAATTTCGAGGTAGAAAACACTGAGTCTGTATATGTATGTGTGTGCATGTGTATGTGTAACATACTAATATTTGCTAATTTTTTGTTTAACTTTTTACCGAAGCATAATGTGCATTCAGAAAAAGTGCTCATATTATAACATAGAGCTCAAAGAATTTTTTTTTTTTTTTTTTGAGACGGAGTCTCGCTTTGTTGCCCGGGCTAGAGTGAGTGTCGTGGCATCAGCCTAGCTCACAGCAACCTCCAACTCCTGGGCTTAAGCAATCCTA
The DNA here is from genome assembly GCF_041146395.1 of Eulemur rufifrons. Lineage (NCBI taxonomy): Eukaryota > Metazoa > Chordata > Mammalia > Primates > Lemuridae > Eulemur > Eulemur rufifrons. Next base: position 62,779,876 of record NC_091001.1, read on the forward strand.
CTGCCTCAGCCTCCCGAGTAGCTGGGACTACAGGCATGCACCACCATGCCCGGCTAATTTTTTCTATATATATTTTAGTTGTCCAGATAATTTCTTTCTATTTTTAGTAGAGACGGGGTCTCGCTCTTGCTCAGGCTGGTCTCGAACGCCTGACCTCGAGCGATCCACCCGCCTCGGCCTCCCAGAGTGCTAGGATTACAGGCGTGAGCCACCGCGCCGGCCTCAAAGAATTTTTATAGATGAGCACATCTTTGCACCCAAACCCCAGGCCACAAAACAGAACCTTACCAGAACCCTAAAAACCTTTGTTCTCCCTTCTGATAACGACCTTCTTGACCAAGGATAACCAGGAGGCTGCCATTCTTTTCTTTTTTTAAAGCAAACCAGTAAATGAAAGTGCAAGGTCACTCCTTCCCCTGTGTTCACATGCTCTCTGTTGAGATGGGGAAGTGAAACCTGTACCATGGCACATTTAATTATGGGAAAATGAAAAGAAAGAAATAAAAGCCAGACCAACAAAGCAAAGATTTAAGTTGGCGTGGCTTTCCATATAATTGTGATGCCGGCAGATACTCAATAAACATATCAGCATTGTTAAAGTGATTTATCAGCCAAATAGTTGAATGTAAAATATTATCAATACAGGTGTCATCATTGATCTTTCTTGGGTCTCACTGCTGAAGAATGGGGCTGTAAGATGATTTCAACAAACAATCCTTGACAGGAAACCAAAGGCAACAAGGCACAGGGACAGACAGCTGACAAATGCAGTATGGGGCCATTAAAGCATGTGATGAATTTGCCAGGAAAGTATATATTTGTGCAAGAGGTGAGCTCATATCTCCCATAAATTTGTCAGCCGTGACACAGTGTTCTCCGGCTTGGCATGAGTAATGCCTTGCTATTTGCTGCCTTTGTCTGGCAAAAGCTCTATCAGTCACTCCAGGGTTATTTACAAAGAAACGTGTCTATCAGTTACAAGGACATGACTTTGCCGCGAAAAGATAACAAAAGAGGAAATCAGGCAGTGGCCTCTCGGCGAGGGATGCGTCTTTTCCAGACAAGCTCTGGACTGGAATGCGTCAGATGGACGGCAATTGGCCGGGCTGGCCCTGTGCCTGGCATGACCAGCCTTAGTGCATTTATCCACACTGATTAGATTAGAAATTATTAATAGGGGGCTACGGAGTAGAGCAAAAGGTCATTTAGAGTTTAATTCTGTTCTCAGATAACTTCATTTCAGCTGATGGGATTGTTATTGTAGGGGTTTTATATGTTTATAGGAAACAATATACTCAATAATGAAGTCCTGCCTCCTTGTGCAAGGTCGGGAAAGCTATTGTGTAGCTAGATTTAAGTCTTCACAATTGTGTTAATTAAGTAACAGTGATTGGACTTGGTCTCCTCTTGAAATGCATTTAAGGGCCTAAAAGCTGCTGAGAATGTATTCTTTCAATATAAATATATAGTAAAGCAAGTGAGACCAGAAAGCAGCTCGCGATTGAGTAAACAGAAGAGCTGACATGAAGCTTTTACTTAAGGAAGACAGGAGCCTGGTTGGCAGATGTAACTTCTTGCCGCATAAATACAAATGTCTTGTCAGTTTAGGATTAAACGTAACAGGGCCCTTTCTCTTTACTCTACTCCTGATGAATCTGAAAGATAAAGTTATAGAGTTTGATGCTGCTGATGCATTATGTCTCATCAGCTGGCTTACTCCCTCCCGGCCTGCCTGTTTGAGGCAGATGATCAGTGTGCAGGGAGAGGCTCGTCCTGCTCGGAGAAAGGGCCATTGCCTTGGTCTTGCCCAATGGACCAGGGCCGTTAGGGACAGAGAGCTCTGCTCTGTCCTCCACTCAGTTCCCTCCTTTGGAGAGCTTATAACTTGGGCATTACAATTTGCTGAAGATGGTTGCCATTTGGTTTGTTCTGAAATACAAGATCCCTTCTAAATAGCTAAAAAAGAACTTGATGGACTTTAGGTAAAAAGTGGGTTCCTGGAAGCAGTTTGCTGTCATATGTTTCCTAAAGGCCAGAGAAGACTTTGGGGCTCCACTTAAGCAAATCCCCTTCTGTCTGGCTTCTGATGCAGTGATTCCCCCTTGAAGGAGAACTGCGAAGTGAAACTTGGTAACTGGTGGTTAAGTCTTATCTTTCCAGCTCTCCTCCAACTCCCCCACCTCCTATCCCTGACCACATACACAAGAGAGCCACCCTACAGAGACAGAACTTGGTTTTCCCAATAGGAACAATATTGAGTGGAAATGATATCTTCATTAATATAAGCTTTGAAAAGTACCTCTAAGGTAGTGATTCTCAACTAGGAGTGATTTTGTCCCCTAAGGGACATTTGGCAAGGTCTGGAGACATTTTAAGTTATAACAACTGGGGATGGAGGGGTGAGTGCTACTGGTATCTAGTGAGTAGAGGCCCGGGGATGCTGCTAAACATCCTACAATGCACAGGACAGCCCCCACAACAAAGAGTTATCCAGTCCAAAATGTCAATAGTGTGAAGGTTGAGAAACCCTGCTTTTGAGAGCCTTTGAATCAATGAAGAATGAGGACTTGGGAGAGATTACTCTATCTAGGGAACGGGGCACCACACAGAATTTCTGCTTAGAAAAAAAGAACTATAATTATGACCTTATAAATAAATAATCATATTATCAAAAGAATTTGAAAAATAAAATATTTCTTATAAAATCTGTTCATTTCAATGAAAACTTGGGAGATAGAAAAAATTGCTTTTTTTATTGTTGTTATACAACATGCCACATGACTTTTGAGTTACTGTGATGTAGTGTAATGTCAAGACTCAAAAGCTCTGTATGAAATATGCATAAGGTGGCACAATGTACCAGAAGAAAGGCTGACCTGAAATTCCAGTGCAACCTTGCCACTGACTAAGCATGAGCCTGGTCAAGTTGTCTAACCCATTTGGGCCTCAGTTATTGTTTCTGGCCAGACACTGAGACCGAGAAGCTCGACATCGTTCCTTGGCTATTCCTTTGCCTTTGACTGCAGTCGTAGCCAAGACAAGGATTCTCTTTATTTTTGAGGCTCACAGTCGTCCCTTCCTTTACATTCCCAGTGGCCTGACTTTAGTTTGTGTCCTTGTCACTTCACATCTGTGCTGTTGCAGTAGTCTCCTAGCTGAAGTTTTACCCTTGGACATAGGCCATGCAATGCTGCCATTCTGCATGTTTAAACCATTATTTTGTTTACATCACTCTAAGTTTGCATGTACTTATTATTGTCTGCAATTGTTTAATGGTTTCCCTCTGTCTGTAAAGGTCACCCTTCGTGTGACAACCCAATCCCTCTCTGATCTGCCCAACAGTACTTTTCTATACATGTCCCTGGTGTCTTCTCTACCTGGGTCTTCGCTGTCTCCATCACATGAACATGATCACTGTCTTCTTCATAATGTCATATAGTAGATTGACAGTCTTGCTGCTGAGCTTCTGTTCAGAAACCCCCTCCTGCCTGGAACGTTCCATGCCATTGTCATCTCTCAGCTTTCTTTTAAATCTGAAGTCTCATAGTCTCTCAGAAAGTTTCCTGAGATTTCCAATGATGTCTCTGTCCTCTAAGTTTATATGTACTTATTATTGTCTGCAAAATGTATATGCTACTTACCATGTTTGACCTTGTATATGTACAAAATTTTCTTCTCCTCTCATTGACATCTTTCATCCCCTCTCACAATCTCAGGGAAAAGACACAGACCACCACACTGAGTAGGCTCTGCAAGGACTATCAGGGGTTCAATGGGAAAGGTAAAGGAATGTTTTACCCCATCCTCTGGATTCCAGATACATTCGTGATTGGCCAAGACATTCTGGGAGAGAATGGTAGAGACATATTCATACACATAAATAAAAATATAAAGTATTTTAATTAGGCTATAAGCCTCATAATGGCAGTCACAATGCCCTAGTATCTTCTTAGCTTGGTCAGGGAGAGTGTCCAAAGAAGGATTTTACTTTGCATGTGCTTTTCTATGTCAAAACTATCAATGAAATAGAAATATCATGGTATCCAGAATTGGGAGACAGTTTGCTTACTACAGAAAGCACTTTGCATTCTTTAAAATCTTTTACTAGCATTCTCTTTTTTATTTTTAAGAAAAACATCTCTGTTTAAATGTACCTCTTGTGGTTCAAAAGTAAACGTTTTTTTGAGGATCTCAGTTGACTCCTGGAACACATTCCAAAGACAACAGATTCCACTAGACTCTTAAATAAAATTCTCAAATTTTGACATGAAGTTGGATAAAATGATCCATGTTGCTTAGTTTTTTTTAGTGTTTTTGTTTTGTTTGTTTTTGTTTGTGGTTTTTTAATAGACTGGCTGGTACACGTATATAGATACAGCATGCGGTTTTGTGGCTACACATGCATCGAAGTATTCTTTTCATCTTTTCCCTTTTGACTCAAGCATACTCAGGATTAATGTATGTCAATAGCTTTTAGTGATGCAGCCATCTGCCTTGCCTTACCTATAACATTTGTTTGTTCTTCCCTCCTTTGTATGTCCTCAAAGTTTTGTCTTTCATGTATTAAAAGGATAGCATCTCTGTCTTTGTACTGCAATATTAACTCTAGGATTTTTAAGTCTTGGCTGTGACATTTTAAAAAAAACATGGAGACACCAACATGATTGCTGTGGTTAGATGTGCTTCTGTATTATTATCTGACTTGATCTCTTTTTAATCTATGCATTTGCTGCTGTTATTCCTCTCAATGAGAATGTACACGTGTTAAAGGGACAATATAGCTTAATGCCCTGGTCCTCAAAGTGTGGGCCCAGGACCAGCAGCACCTGCATCATACGAGAACTTGTTAGGAAGGCCAATTCCCACGTCTCATTTATTGAATCAGGAACTTGGAAGCTGGGCCAGCAATCTGGATTTTAACAATCCCTCCAGAGAATTCCAATGCAAGAATAAGTTTGAGAACTGCTGGCTTTATTGTTAACACTTAGCCCCGTGCCTAAAACATTCAAGTATTTAACCTTCAAATCACTTAACTTTCCTGTGTCTCAGTTTCCTCCTCTATGGATGGAATAATAATAGTACCAACAATATAGAGTTGTGGTGAGATTAAATTGAGATAATACCTGGGAAAAATTTAGTAAGGCCTTGTACCTGGTGAGCTCTTCATAAATTTTAGCTACTATTTTCAAATTTTTCCCATTCTTGAGGCTTAGAGCACCTCTTCCTCTTGGTCACCTTTCCAGCCGTTGCTGGGCTGACCCCTTCCCCTCTTTTGAATGTCTCTGCCACCTCTGGTCACCTCTTCTGATGTTGTCAAATTAAGGGGAAGGATACATATATTTTTCTGTAGTCACATACCAAGTTTCCCTCCTTACAAACTTATTTTTTTCTCAAAAACCTAAACCTATTGATGAGCAAACATAGAGGCAAAGTATGACACATTAACTTTTTTCTTAGATCTGGTTTCTACTTTAACAATGATCTAATTTCCTTAAGGCCCACCTGATTTTTTTCAGTGTCTGGGAATGTGAGCCAGCACTTATTTTCATGGCTAGTATAATTGATATGAGGATGGATGGGGGTGTATTTTCAACCTGTCTTCAGTGATGAATCATTCTTGTTTGTTCTAGATGCTTCTGGACTTGTTATCCTGTGTCATTTCTACCTGGTGCCAGTTTTTGACAAATGATAGTAGCGAGGTGTGGTGTGTTACCGCAGGTTCCCATTTTCCCTGACTGTTTGGATGTAATAATTTTAGAGACAGCCAAATGGCTAATGAGTCTTGCCCTCAGGAGCTCAGCACAGAGGGAGCCCTCACTAACCTATCAGATGCCTCCTTGGAAAGCAGTGGAAGTGCGAGAGAGAAAGATGAATGGACATTTGTGTATCATATTCTTTGAGAATTGAATAGAGGATTTATGGTGTTGCCTGACTTGACACACTTCACACTTGTCATGTTGGCACATTGCATTATACTCTGCTGCCCATGGGGCTTTTGATGATGTTTCAGAAACAGGTAATAGATGTCTCTGTGCTGTATCCATACATTTGCAGAGAAAGATCCAATATTAAAAACAAAGGTACACTAGAAGCCATCCCTATTGACCAAGCACAAATGCCTACCTCTGCTCTCTGCTGTCTCATTAATCCCAATTCCTTACCTAGACATATAGCTCTTCTCCAACGAGAGATGGTCCACCTGAAATAACAGAATAGCCCATAATCAGTGCTATTTCTGTATGCACAGTTTAACATCTGCTTGGGGTGTAACAATTGGCAACAACTGTTCCGGCAGCCAGAGTTCAGTAAAAAGAACACTGGATTAAGTATCACGAACTCTTCATTGTAACCCTGGCTGAGCTGTGGACCTTCTGCACGTGAGCCTGGATGCATCTCTTATGGTGATGTCCTAATTGCCTCATCTATCACATGGGCACAAGAATTCCTGGCCAGCTTCCCTCTAAGGAGGAATACATAAGAACTCATTTTGAAACGTATACTTTCCATACTTTTTCAATTTGGAAAGTATGAAAGTGAGAGAAAACCACCTAGTTGACTATTCATGAGGCAGTTGGAATACAAATGCACTTGCCTTCAATTTTATAGACAGAGAAACAGAGCCTTTGAAGGGGTGAGGGAGTTTTTTCAAGGAATGCTGTAAGTGATGGACACAGAAGGCCTGGACTCCCGTCTTCTGCGCCTTAGTTGAGGTGCCTCGAGATTTCTGCGTCTGCTGTAAACCCACCCAATGCTGGAAGGGCCGCTGCAGGCCAGGCAGTGAGGAATCAGCGGCAGCTATGCTGCAAGCAAGGGTAGAGGCCTTTTGCACATCTTTCAGCTGCAATTTTGCAGCAATCCTTGAAAGAGAAAGCCCCAATAATGTCTGTTACCAGATTTTCCACTAGCCAGGCAAGAAGGAGGCCACAGATAGATTTAGTTCTATAAAGAAAAAGTTTTAAATGGGGACTTCTCATACAACTGAGTTTATGAACTGAGAGCCTTACTGATTACATGTATCGAGCACTATATGTTTCCTGCCTCTGTGAAATTGGGACTGTTCAGTTATTTGTAGATCTTTTTCATATGTACTCTATTTTCACCAATAGAATGTCATTCACAGAAGAAACTTTGATTTTTTATTTCTTTATCATCTTCCCAAATCCCCAGGCCAATGCTCATTAAATATAAAGTCATCAACTTCAAGTGAAGACAGGTTGAAACAACTGGAAGTAAAAAAAGAGAAAATCTCTGAGCTTAATAGTATTTCATCTCAAGTCCCAAATAAATTAGGATCCCTTCAAGGCATTATTTGTCAGGACTTACTGTGTATATTCCCCAACTTCAGTATTCCTGTTCCTATTTAGGGACTTTGTAGGGCTGCTTAAGGTTCTCGTGAGCCCCATAGTTAAATCCAGTGATGTCAGAGTTGCTGACAGCTCTGCCTTGGAGTCATGTGGTTTAAGCAGGCAGTCTAGCATCTTCTCTTTTCTATTTATTCCACAGGGGTAATACCAGCTTTTCCAGTGTACTCTTCCAAAGAAATCAAGGGGAGAGTCCTGAAAAACATGCAAAGGATGCTCACAGGAAGCAGTAGTGGTGGAGAGAGGACTGTGAATTTGTAGAACCACGAACATCTAAGTCTTGGTCAAGTCTGTGCTTTAGTTAAGTTATCCTGTTGAGTTCATGAAAACCGTACCAGGTATGTGTGACAGGACAACATTGTTCTATGTATGTAAATCATAGGGATTTGATTTTTGTATATACTGGCATTGCCTTTATATGAGTTATTTATTGCTGGGTAACAAATTATGCCAAAATTTAGCAGCTGAAAATAACACACATTTATTATCTCACAGTTTCTGTGGTTCAGGAATCCAAGCACAGCTTAGCTGGGTCTTCCACTTCATAGTTTTTCACAAAGCTGCAATTGAGGTGTTAGTCTAGGGGCTGCGTTCTCATCTGAAGCCTGGACTGGGGAAGGATCGGCATCCAAAGCTGCCCAGATGGTTGGTGGCTGGACTCAGTTCCTTTCAGGGAATTGCATCGAGGGCTTCAGTCCCCTGCTGGCTATTGGCTGCAGGCCACCCTCTGTTCTGTGCTGTATGGGCCTCTCCAATACAGTAGCTTCCTTGATCCAAATATGAAAGCCCGGAAAGCTGCTATAGAATGAATGTTTATGGTTTCAGACTTACACGTTGAAACCTAACCTCCAATGTGATGGCATTAGGATCTGGGGCCTTTGGGAAGGGATTAGGTTATGAGAGTGGAACCCTTATGCGTGAGATTAGTGACCCGATAAAAAGGACCCCAGAGAGCTGCTTCTTTTCTTTCCCTGAGTGAAGACACAGCGAGATGATGGCTGTCTATGAACCAGGAAGCAGCCCCTCACCAGACACTGAATCTGCCAGTGACTTGATCTTGGATTTCCAGCCTCCAGAACTGTAAGGAATAAATTTCTGTTGTTTATAAGCCACCCAATCTATGGCATCCTGTTATAGCAGCCTGAACAGACTAATACAAAGGCAATAAAGAGAATGTGTTAACAAGACGGAAGTCAGAATCTTTTGTAACCTAATTAGGGAAGTGACATCCTATTACTTTTGCCTTACTCTGTCTATTAGAAGCAAGACACTAGGTCCAGCCTACCTTCAGGGGGAAGGAATTCCACTGGAGCAGGAATACCAGGAGAAGGGATCCTTGGAGGCCATCTGAGAGGTCTGCCTACTGAGGCTTTCCCCGTCTACCTCTGGAAAAGGGACTCTGTCATGGTTACTGCATGAGACCTGAGTACTGGGTTTGGATGACATTAAGCAGAATCAAGGGAATTGCCCAGAGAACCTTTAGCAGGGAGTCTGTCCCACGTCTAATTTCTCTTTTTGCTTCAGAAAATATTTATTTGAAATGTTTCTAACTTAATAATACTTCAGGGGTGTTACTCCAAGGTCTCTAAAGGATTTGTGAGCATCAGAAAAAAAAAATTCCTCCTCCACTTTCTAGGAGGTCTTAGATCATGAATTTACTCTTCTGACATAGTAACTGGCTCTCATGGTTCTTGGTGAAGGCTGCCCATTTACTGTGCTGATGGTTTGGGACCCCCAGCAGTCTAGAGTTAGGATAACCATGGGAGAGAATATTAGACCCAGAATCAAGGTATCCTAAAGTTATCTCTCAATGTACCCTGTCTCTTCCATCTGCAAACTGTAAGCTCAAATATCTTTTCTCAGGTGGCCACAGTACAGTTTGGGGATAAAGGGATAGTCGACGAAGATGGTCTGAGCTCTTTAGGAGAGATGTACTAAATAAATATTGGAGGGTTGTTATTTGATTACAATGGCTAGTTTTAAAGTCTTCATTTTCTCCCCGTGTATTGCTTGTATGTTATGTCAGACATGAGTCATATCTTGCGCTGTTCCTCTCTCCATCTATTCCACATGCTGCAGCCATAGTAGTGTTTATGAGACACTAATCTGACCATATTACTCCTCTACTTAAAACTCTACAATAACACGCAAGGATCATCACCTTACAGTGTCAGGTGGACAAAGCAGGGTTGTACAGACAGATTGCATATGTGTGTACAGCATTTTACCTAAAGGACACTCAGGAAACTTATATCAGTGATTTCCATGGCTAAGGGAAGGAGAGGAGAGAGACTCTCTTTTTAACTGTAAATCTTTAGTACTTTTGAATTATGTGACATGTGACTATATGACTTAATTTACAAAACAAAAACAAACAAAATAACCTCTTCCATGGTCCTGAACAGCTTTAGGAAAAGTTAAAATTTCTGGCCTGGAAGACTCTCCTAGTTGGGCCCTTTGCCCACTTTGCATCCTTTCCTGCTGCTCCTTCTCTCCCACCCCTTCCCCACGCACACCTTATCGTCCCCCCAGGCATGCTTTTCTGCTGCCATATGCCACACTCCCTGCAGCAGACCTACTGAGCCAGGTGCAGGCCCCCACACGATGTGACTCTTGCTTGTCTCTGCACTTTCGTCCTTATTGCCCCTTCTTCTTGGCATGACCTGTCACCACTCTTCTCCCAGAGAACTCATCCTCCAGGACGCTCTTTGTGATTCCCCCACAATCAACCATGTGCCGCTTTTTTGTGCAAATTTCGATTGCAGCATTACTGCGTTGTGTTTGCAGCAGGTACCAGGCTCAAACTATAAACTCAGGGATGCAAGAAGTGCACATTTAAATTTTTTTTTTCTGTAACTAAGATTAATTTCTAGAATAATTCCTATCTTATGCCAGGTTCCACAAAAACAGACCCTGAGATGAGGATTTGTGTGCAAAAATTTTATTTAGGAAGTGCTCCTGGTAGAAACCAAGAAGGGCTTTGGGGAGCAGGAGAGTAAGGGGAAGACATCAAGCAAGGATGAAGTTTCAGGCAAAGTCCCAGGGAGGCCGATTTTAGCCTGTTCCTACAGAAAAACATGCTATACAGTTAACTCATAATTCTGGTTCAGTGTTTATTATCTGTCTCACTTAATAAAATAGAGGCTCCAAGAAGGCATGAATACTTACTTTTTTCTAACTCAGGGGCATAATCTAAGCAATTACAACACTGCCTACAAATAGTAGTCACTCACTGTATCATTACTGAGTAAATTAATAAATTGCAAGCTTTTCCTTGTTGCTTCAATAAACCTTGAGAAGCATATTCATTCATTCACTAAACAAATTATGGGCACCTCTTCTAGACTCTGGGAATCTAATAATGAACAAAACAGTTAATACTATCTCTGCCCTCATAGAGCTTCTAATGGGAAATACAGGAAGTGTTTGGCTTCTCGCTGCAACACAGGGGGTACAGAGAAAATCTACAAGGACATCCTGGCTATGTCTGCACAGATACTTCTTGCAGCCTTGTCTACTGAATGCATCCTAACCTGGGTGTGAAGGGTTATGAGAGCTCGACCACTTCCCCAGGCTTTCCCTTGGTGATCTCATCTAGCCTCATACTTTAAATACCAGCTACGTGATGATGACGCTAAGTTCATTTCTCCTGCTCAGACCTCTCTCCCAAATGCCAACTACCCAGGAAAACAAGATATAGTCTCTTCTGCTTTTGGCTCTGTCCAAAGTCTCTGTCACAGGGACTCACATCAGCCTCCAACTCTCACTTCTTCTCTTAATCCGCTTCACTCCCCCAGACTAGGGGATCTTCATCTCTTTGAGGGGGCAGTTGGGGTGGGTGGGGGGAGGAAGACTGAGCCGGACCTGGTGTCATCCTCAGTTCTTCCAAATCTGTTGTTTGTGCCACAGCTTTTATGCCCTGGATCCTGCAGACTCTGAATTTTGCTCTTCAAAAAGCCTCTCTTCTGCTTTTCTGTGTTAACGATCCTGATATTTAGTTTACATAAGACGAGGGCCATGGAATAGAAAGGGATTACAGAGAATGAAAAGGAAATCAGTTAACATGTCTAAGCATTATCCCACCTTACACTGAAATTAGCTGTCTAAGGATCTCTCTCCCTGTTGTATTCTAAGCACCCTGGAGGCAGGAGCTGTGCCTTATTCCTCTTTGTAACATCAGCATTTGTACAATCCTGGTTCACGATAGACACACTGGTGGAACTGAACCAGGGATACTGGAAAACTCCATTCCTATGTACCTTTTTTCCTAGCAACAAAAAGCAGCATGTGGTAGTAGGTAAGAGCATGGACTCTACATGCAGTCTACCTGGGTTAAAATACTGGTTTTCTCCCTTATTAGCAGTTTGACCTTGATCAAGTTACTTACTCTCCTCCTGCCCCACCTCCCTTATCTGTGAAACAGGAATGTGGATGATATTACTTCTCGAAAATGGTTATGTAAAGTTAAGTAAGTAAATACCTGCACCGTGCTTAGGCCAGCTCTTGGTACAGCCTGTGTGTAGGTGTCAGCCATGATTATTCCCTCTTCTTAAAACTCCTGTGTCTTTGTCAACATGGTTAACTCTACTTCCCTATCTGCTTCAAGTCTCCGTTGGAGAGACTTACTATGCCCTCTCCACGCAAAAGTGTATCTTTCCCCAAGCTGAGTACTGCTCCTTCATGCTCCCTCTGTTAGCTCTGTGTTAGCCCACGTTTTGTAATGCACATCCTACTGTACCATAAAGGGGGTAGTTCTACATCCCTTTGGGACTGGCCTATACATTGATATTCATCTTTATATCCCCAGTAATTATCACCATTCTTGGCACGCAATAGATCCCCAAAAAATGCCACAAGAGAAGTGAGTAAAGATTTGTCTGCTCTAATTCCTGCTCTCAAAATTAGCTTGCAGGTACGTCCTTGATTCTGCCCAACACCTCCATTTTTCACACCTGGGATCAGTCTTGCCCACAATAAATGGGACTTATGGTTCCTTCAATAAGCTCAGAGAAAGTGGCTTACCAAGGGCAGGATGCCTTTGAAGGAGACATGTGCACTGGTCTCCTCTTTGAACTATATTATAGAATGATTCATCTTCCATGAGCCACATAACCTCAAATCAGGGCTTCCACCCACCCTCATCTTTCACTCCTTCTTCAGTGGCCCATTTGTCCTCCCTTCTTCCTGTTTCATCCATCTCCCCTCCTGCCGTGCCTGTGCAGGCACACAGACATGCACACACACCTTTGATCCCGCTGACAGCAGTGACACTAGTAGCAAAGGAGTTCAATATGTCCACTGGCGTCAAAACACAGTAATAACAATCCTTCAAAATGACAATCACAGGCAGGTTAGGGGCATTCAGGGATTCTTCTGCTTTGTGATTTCTGTAGTCTTTAGTGTTTTTCTTTGATGTTTAAAAGCACAGGTAACTGTGGTTAGCTGTACCTGAGAGGCGCTAGTGAGTTGGCATTCAACAAACAGACGGTAATGGCACTCCCACGGTGAGGAACAGGCGGAGCAGGGGGTTGTTTTGTGCCCTACCTTACAGATTCCAGCAGAGCACGATCTCCCATTTGCAACCAGTTACTCAGCCGCGTTCATGTTTGTTATTGCGTTGACAAGGAAAAAGGTACCATTTCTGGCAGCATCTCTTAGCTTCCTGAGCCACCTCCGGCACTTCAGCAATGCAGGAGGCGCTCACTGACTTGGTTGCCACCTGACACCTCTTCTGCTTACCTAAGCCCAGAGTATCCTTGGGGAGTCCACAAGCAGCATCCTAACCAGGCAGCTGTTCACTGCATCTCCCTCTATCTTCCTGACACTCCTCTCTTCCCTTTCTGTCTACTGTAATCCAACATCCATGGGCAAGGAGGACAGACCACCCTTCTGCTCCTAGGACAAGCCATGTCCCCAAGGTAGACACTGTTGATATTGTTTTTTTATTTCTTTGTTTTTCTTGATTTTTCTCTTCTTCTCTGTCAGCAGGAGCAAGGAAAATTTGAAACCTCAAAATTGAATGCCACCGTGAGCTGCACCAACCTGGCATTTTCCAACTCTGATTCAAATTTTAATGTTCTGTTTATGGCAGGCAAAATGTAGCTTTCGGGTTGAGGGATGGGGTGGCTGGTTAAAGGAATCATAACACAGTTTAGATGTTTCTTGGTGATACAGAGCTATGTCAAATCAACACTTTAATGATTTATAAATGAATGAAACACACACAGTTTAGCTTTTCTTCTGAAAATACACTGGATGGACAACACTGACAAAAAGTCTTGAGTTAGTTTTGTTGTGGTCACTTGAAACACAGATCACCAGACCTAAGGGCATTTCTAGATTTGCTGTCATAGAGCCTGGTGTAATTTTGTTGCATCATTTATTTTTTTTCTCCTTGCTCTTTTGATGGGTGTGGGAGTGATGCTAATTTCTACATATTTTCATCACATTTTCAAAGATGAGCATTTGACCATCTTCTTTTATAGTAACTTGAGAGAGAAAAAAGTCAAGTGCATGCGTCTAGAGATTATAAAGTCAGCATCTGTATAATTAAAAAATTTTTTTTTCTAATTTTTTTATGGAAACATATATTGTAGGCTTGAGGGAAAAGCTCATGTTAAAGATGGTAGAAATTTTCAGCAACACCATTATTCTAAGTGAAGTGTCTCAAGAATAGAAAAACAAACATTACATGTACTCTCTATTAAATTGAAACTAACTGATGAGCACACGCGTGCACTGAGGGAAGTAAAACTCATTGGAAATCAAGCAGGGAGGAGGGGAGAGTAGGGGAGAGGCAAAAACCTACCCAACAGGTACCATGAACATTATTCAGGTGATGGGCACACCTATAGCCATGACTCAAGCATTACAAAAGTGATCCATGTAACAAAAACATTTGTACCCCCTTAATATTTTGAAATAAAAAGAGAAAAGAGAAAAGAAATTTTCAGCAAAGTAATGTATAAAATTAGCATTTCATCAGCTTTCAAAACATTTTATCTATAATGAGATAAAATTAGCAATATCATTAGAGCTTAAAATTCCCCAAAATAGTAAAATAAACAGTCAAAGTATGATATGTATTTGTCATTTTTTGATAATTACCATTAATACAGAATTTCTGGATATGGAGGATCCCCTTATACCATTGTATGTCTCATTCAGAATGCTAATCACAAGCTAAGAAAAATTATCTTTATTGGCCATCCAAAATTCATTTCCTAAGCTATTGTTATTAAACAGCCGGTTTATTGAACTTTGGCCATCCACTTGTGTTTTAGAAGGGCTCAAGTGTTTTTGTTCTATACCAATAGAGAATATAATCATAGCTAACATATGTTGAATGCATATCATAAGGCAGACATTCTTCTAAGCCCTTCATAAGGATTCTATGAATTAGGGGGATACTATTACTATTCCTATTTTACAGATAAGGAAACCAAGACACAGAGAAGTTAAAAAATTTGCCTCATTGATAGAGATTTGAACTCACCACTATGCAAAACCAAATATCAGAGCTGAATTATTGTTCAGAGATAATTTGTCCAATAGATGAGAAAATTGAGATCCAAGATGTAAGTATCTTGCTTACATTTACATAACCAACATGGAAGGACATGGAGTATAGTGAGAAGGGCATCAAAAATGAGTTCCAGGCAAGAGTGGGGTTTTATTTCATGTGGCCTCATTTCTTTCTTTTTCACTTTTTCTTTAGAGTTGGGGTCTTGCTATGTTGCCCAGGCTGGTCTTAAACTCCTGAGCTCAAGCAATCTTCCTGCCTCAGCTCCCCAAGTAGCTGGGGAGGTACCACCACCACACTCAGCTCCATGTGGCCACATTTCTTGTCATGAGACCAGGAAAGTCCCTTCCTCCTATTGATACTCAGTGTCTGTACATGTAAATTCCAGATCATTCAATATTCAACCATTATGTAGCAAATACCCAGTATGTATTATGTGTGAGAGTAGCATGTAGTCCCCTTTAAGGCACTCACAGTCCAGAGGGGAAGGAGATGGAAACATGGAATTATGAATAGGCTACATTATATCAGAGAAGTAAGTGCAAAGTAAAAGATGCCTTCCCAGAGGAATAGTGTAGGTTTTGGAGCTGGACTTGGGAAATGTAAATAAGTCAGTGTGTTGAAGGGCAGGTTGCTGGCATGTGGATAAGTGGTAAGAGACGATTTTATAGAGCTAGGTGAGGCAAGCCATATATGTCATTTAAGCAGTTTAAATTTGGTTGTGCAGGCCGTAGGAAGTTATTCAAGAATTTTAAGCATGGGGATGATTTATTCCATTTTGCATTTTATGAAGTTTACACTGCAGGTAACCTGAAGGATGGCTTGAAGGTGGTATGGCTAGAGATAAGAGATTGCAAGAGTTCAAATGAGTAGTGATAGGCTGAGCAAAGGCAAAAGCAGAGGCCAGGGAGAGAATGGAAACGTTTGAGAGGTATTTAGGAAGTGGAATCAAAAGGACCTTGTTATGAGATATGATAATAATTTTAGTAGCACATACAAATATAAAGAAAATAAAGGTTGCTTACAATCCCAGCCTCCTAAAATAATCACATGGCAGAGACTGTCCTTTCATCTCTCTCACTTTCTTTCTCTTTTCCCATCCTTCTCTAACCCATGTTAAGTCCAATACCACTATCCTATCCTATTAACCATAAGTCCTGCTATCTGTCTAGTGGGTGTTCCATACAGTTTCTATATTTATATAATCATATATTTAAGAAGTTGTATATATACAGATTCTATATTTATCTCAATGTGTATATTATACACACACACACATATGCCTTTTGTTAGTCATTTTTCTACAAACAAAATTAGGATTATGTGACACACACTTTCTTGTGTCTTGCTTTTCACACACAATAATGCATTGTGAGCCAGGCATGGTGGCTCACGCCTGTAATCCTAGCACTCTGGGAGGCCAAGGAGAGAGGGTTCTCCTTGAACCCTTGAGAGAGACAGCTTATCAATTATTTCTTTCATAGATTGTGTCTTTGGTATTTTATCTAAAGTAATTGTCACACCCAAAGTCAATTAGATTTCCTTCTATGTTATCTTCTAGGAGTTTTACAGTTTTTCATTTTATATTTAGGTCTATGATCTATTTTGAGTTAATTTTTGTGAATAGTGTAAGGTCTGTGTCTAAATTTATTTTCTTTCTTATTTACTTATTTATTTATTTTTTGGTGTGTGGGTGTTCAGTTATTTCAGCATTTTTTGTTGAAAACACTACTTTTTTTTTTTTTTGCTCCATTGTATTGCCTTTGCTCTTTTGTCAAAGATCAGTTGACTCTAGTTATGTGTGTATGTTTCTGGGTCCTCTATTCTGGTCTATTGATCTATCTGTATATTCTTTCACCAAAACCATACAGTCATAATTACTCTACATTTATAGTAAGTCTTGAAGTTGGGTTGTGTCAGTCCTCCAACTTTTTTCTCTCCTTCAATAGTGTTGGCTATTCTGGGTCTTTCGCCTCTCCCTATAATACTGACTTGCTGAGATTTTGACTGGGATTACATTGAATCTATAGATCAAGTTGGGAAGAGCCGACATTTTCTTCTTTGACATTTTTCATCAGAGTTTTGTAGTTTTCTTCATATAGATCTTTTACATATTTTCTTAAGTATCACTTGGCTTTTGTAGTCCTAAAAAATTTATAACATTGTGACACACACATTTGATGCCACCATTTTGACTTGCAAACATTTTGACAGTGTTAAAAACCAAGTAATTAAACTTTAGAATTTTAGATTACCAAATAAAGTTTATAACAAGTATCTTTATGACATGTTTACCAAAAAGGTGTCAAAAAAATCTGGAGAGTCGTCCTAGAGATGGGTGGAGGAATGAGATGACAGCCAAGGAAGTCTATTGAGGACATGGCTGTTTTAATTTCACCACTTTAAAATGTTGGCAAATACATGGTTTATGTCAGAAGAACTGCATCAAGATATCCTGTTTGGGTAATTATTGCTATGAAAATGCAAGTTGGCAGCTGGAATCTAGTTGGAGGGAAAATCCAGTGTAGCTCAAGTGTTCCAGTTGGTAAACCTCAGAGCACATAAATGTGATTCTTGGATTCCTTGACTATGAGGACTTCATTTCATTTTGTGCCATGAGCCAGAAGCTGTAGTTATTTCTACCCTTCCTGCTTTTCTCTCTGGTATTGCCTGACTCTCAAATAATTATGGCACTAGTTATGCTCTTCCAGCTCATGCATTTCCTATCTCCCATTTGTTTCTAGAGTGAATATTTCATGTGGATTTTCAGTATCATTTTTAATGATTCACAATCACATTCTATAAGCCAATATTTTTCATGCTTGGTTTCAGACCCCCGTGTAGTATTTTTAGAGCACTTTTCAATTGGTTTTGGCTTTTTATGAGGCCAAAAAAATAATCCAACAACCCACAAACAAAAACAATAATTAATTAGTGAGTAGATGCTATGATTTAACCATGTGTTTTGTTCTCACTGGGAAAATCTCTTGGGTAATTTTGGAAAACAAATTAAAAAGTAATAAATTTCTAAATGATCAAGGGTTGCATTTGTATATGCAATTTCTCTTTTTACCATGATATTTACAGCATATTTAGACATTTGGTCATAACTTTTTAAATCCAAAATCTCATAGTATTATTTGTAATAAGGAGGTATTTCTGTAAATTTCTTCCTATCACCATAGTATTTTTAAACAATTGGGGTTAGATTTTAGCCCAAGGTATTTGTTACAGATAATTGTGCATGGCCTTTAATATTGAAGTTTTGAAGTTGCAGAGCTGTGGTTTAATGTACCTATTTCCTTTACTATTGTTTTTGTTTATGAGTTGTGCCCATTTTGGTAGCACTTCCCTCTCTTTTTACAGTGATCCCTCACTGTTTTAGAGAACATAGCTAGAGGCCGGGCATAGTGGCTCAAGCCTATAATCCTAGTATTCTGGGAGGCTGAGGCAAGAGGATTGCTTGAGCTCAGGAGTTCGAGATCAGCCTGAGCGAGACTGAGACCCTGTCTCTACTAAAAATAGAAAAATTAGCTGGCGTCGTGGTGTGTACCTATAGTCCCATCTACAAGGGAGGCTGAAGTAGGAGGATCGCTTGAGCCCAGAAGTTTGAGGTTGCAGTGAGCTACAGTGACGCCACTGCACTCTACCCAGGGTGACAGAGTGAGACTGTCTCAAAGGAAAAAAAAGAAAGAAAGAAAAAAAGGAAAGTTGAACCCTCTTCCCCACTACCTCCTACATATAAAATAAAATTTAAAAAAGAAAGTATAGCTAGAAACCTTAAAAAAAATTCCCTGTTAATGGACATTCACTATTCATGACTTGTTTTCCATGAATTCTGCAATGATGATGTGGTTTAATACTGATGGACAAACAGCTCTCAGACTATTCTGATTCCACAGGAATTCAGCAAAGTGATTAGAAGTCCATCTCTGTGACATTTTGACACCTGTCAAAGAAGACACAAGTCAGTGAAACCAGCAAATTTTTTTAGACGTATTTCGTTCTTCAAATGGTAGTTTCGCTGAATTCAAATGCTTAAAAAATAATTATTTCACAATTATTGATTTTCTGGCAATAGCTAAAGCTTGGAGATGATTAGTTTTGTGCCTCTCATAAGGCCTCTTAAAAAAAATAAGAGTTTTACAACATTGAAAGGTAGCAAAGTATACTGGGAAGGATCCTGGTTTTAAATCAGAAGTCCCAACTTTGAATTTCATTTCTGCACCATACTAGGTATTTGACCATGAGCAAGTCTACCAAGTGGGGTTCCTTGGCTTACATGGCTGTTGTGAAGACCAATAGTAGTTATTGTATTGTTGTAGGATTAGTGCTGACACTAATCTTGGTGCATGAATTGAAGTGCAAGGCAGTCTAGTTCTAATTGCATCATGTGTCTTTTCTCCCTAGTGAGGTGTGCAGCTTCCCAGGAGCAGGTATTGTATCATATATCTCCTGATGTTCCCCAGTGCCCAAATCAAGGTTAGCATATGTAAAGTAGTAAAATACTTCCTGAATTTAACAGAGGCAATTCCATGAAGAAAAAGGACCCAAGGAGGGGGCATCATGAGTTATGAGTTCTTGTCATTGCTCTGCCACCAATTTTGAATGTGTTGGTTTATCGCTCAAAATCTCTGGGTTTTGTTGTTTGTTTGTGTGTGTGTGTGTGTGTGTGTGTGTGTGTGTGAGAAAGGACATTGAGTCAACTGGCTAGGATCCCTAAGAATGTGTCTTGCACTGAAATTACATGAAGCATGGTGAGCTTTCTCTGGAAATCTCCAACGAGGCTGCTTCGTGTCACAGAAGTGGAAAGAGCTTGTTTCCAAGGAAATGCATCTGTGAAACTTCCATCTCTTTACTACTTGCAGGGAATATCAGTGTCTGGATGTGGCAGTTCTTTATCCTTATTTATGAACACTGAAACCTGCCTCTTCTTGCCTGATTAAAGACAGTTACCCATTCCCCATCTTTTCCACTCTAGTTATATCCTCCCTGAGGCCAGGGAAGGAGCTCACTTCTGACCCTGTGTGATTTCCCTTATTAGCTCTCAAGAGAGTGATTGAATTACAAATCAGATCCTCTTTTCTGTTAAATTTGGAATTTTACTTGATCTTGCCTATTGCAAGCTTGCAATTAGGCTGTCTGATAATGTGTAAATTAATTCCATTTAACCTGTCCAGGGATGATGGCAAATGCTCAGTACCAAGTTCTCCATCTTTTCCATGGCCATTTGTATTAAAATCCTGGAAAATGCTTATTTCTCTCTGTCTGATCAGCTTCTCAGGTGTTCATCATTTTCCATGATTTCTTATTTAAAAATCTGTTCCCATGTCCCTTTCTCCCAAGTTCTGGTGCCCTGGATGTGCTACACCCATGAGGGGGTACAGGTGCAGTGTGAAAGTTTTCCAAATGTACTACATTCCAACCTGTCTTGGATTTCTCTACCTCCCTTTCCATACCTCTGCCTCTGGACCTGGAGTCACTGCCTTCAGGAGGGAAATGTTCTGAGATGTTCAGACATAAGATTGAAGATCAGTTATCCCCAATCACAGTTTGTTAAGGACTGCCCTCATGCTCAGCATTCATTCATTCATTCATTCAACAAATGCTTATCGAGGGGTTATACCACTCCGGGCACTATGCAAAACATTCCCCGCCCCCCTGTTTACTCTCCTGTACTTGCTTCACAGTACCTCAGGTTCCTCTTCTTTTCCCCATGTTCTCACTAAAGTAATATCTTAACTTGGGGGATTTTATCCTCAAAATTATCTTTTTGATTCTGGGGTAGATGCAAGAAAGGATATCATATTTCCAAGTGTGAATAGAACAAATTGGGCTGCCGCACATCCAAGACAAGGACAGTGAACATTAGGAACAGGCAAGAAGGCTGGGCCTTGGCACCAGACATCCTGCAAGGAGGCGGGCGGGAAGGAACAGCCCAGCTGCCATGGCTGATGTAGAAGCTCACACTTGGCTATTCACGGTGATTTCTGTTCTCAAACCAGATAAGCGGAGGCTTCCCACTCCCTGACTCTGAAGGCCCCAGTCATAAACAACTTCATGCCTACCTTCTGCAGCAGAGGGAAAGGAAAGTGCCCTTCTGTGTCCCTGCAGGGACTTTGCCTTGTCTGTATCCTCTTTGGAGCTCTGTGACCCGGGATGTCAGCACATCATCAAAGAAGACTCTGATTTCTTGTGTCTTCTCCTCTTCTCAGATCTTGCCTTCTCATCTCCAGTCTACTGAATCAGTTTTTGTCATAATTTTGGCCAGTCTCATATTGGCCCTGGTTATTATTGGAGTCTCAGGTGTTTCAAACCCTGCTTTAAGGAAAATTTGGAGAAATTGGGGAAAATTAATAGACTTTCATGGTAATAAGAGTTTACTCCCTTCATAATGCCAACAAATGCTAGCAGAGTCTACACAGGGCTCCCATATATTTCAGATGATCAGAGACAAGATGTCCTCTTACACGCCAAAACCTCAGGTGAGCAAGAGAAATCAGCTGGCAAGCTGTCCCTAAAGCTCCCCCCAGCAAACACAGCAAGAGTACAGCTCCTCACTCGTCGGCAGGCGTCTCGTGCTAACCTGCGCCTTCCCACAAGCCTTTGTTTCTCCACAGATAGAAAGGCTCCCGCCATCCCGGGCCCCACACGGCAGAGGAGGGTGGCCTCTTACAACAACCTGACAGCACACTGGCTGGACTCTCAAACTGTCACCAAAGATGTCATCAAGGCTTCCGAGGCTGAAGAATCTCATTTCTTTACATAACAGGATTGAACTCTGATTCTCTTTCTTTCTTTTCTTTTTAGCATTAGCTTTTTATTTTTCCCTAAGTAAGTCTTATAGAGAACCCTAAAACATAAAGAGGACCAAAGTGAAAACCCCTGGTTGAAGCTGAAGATGGGTGGTGCAGATGGGCTAGGGCATATCTGCTTAGCTTCCCCAGCCCCCAACTATCCCACCTATTTAAAAGTCCCCCAGTTAGCTCTCTGGAATTCAGTTTGACAAACACAAAAACCTTGGACTACATAATCTTCAAGGAACCTCCATTTCAGTTCCAGGCAGTAAATCAAGGACTCTGCCTTGGTCATTCCTGAATCCCCAGGGAATGTTTCTGACACATAATGGGCACCAAAAAAAAAAAAAAAACATACAATATATATCCACATGCACGCGCGTGCACACACACACACACACACACACATATACATTTGATGAATGATGAATAAAAGATTTTTCAGACATCACGAGCTGTGTTTATCTGCTTGAGGTTATAGCTCCATTGACCAATAGAGTTGGGTGTTAAGCAATAACCTCCCCTTCTGACCATCTACCCTATACCTTCCCCCGACTTTTCTTTGCACACACACAAAAAAGGCTTAGCCTTATCTTCTCTGGGATTGCATCTCAACCACCAAATGTAAATGTCTCCCAAATGGGGAGACGGCTTGTTTTATACAGAAGTAATTGCTTCAGCACAGTGTCCTCCTTTACAGCAAAACTGGGAGAAAATGCTGAGTGGGCAGATTCCTCCTCCTTTGCATTAGGAAGGAATTTAAAACCTATTTCAGTCCTTTCTTTGGCCTTGTGTAAAAATAAAGCTTTTCTCCCCAAGCTTGGGGCTAAGTAAAAGAAAAAAAAAAATCTAACCCTGACTTACACTTTCCCTGAGTTCCCCAAATAAGTCCAGGTAATTTTGAAATGTAGTTTCCTCCCTCATTTCCTTAAGCTGGACCCAGTCAGAGATGAGGGGGTTTAATGCACCAGCATGAAGCTGCTATGAAAGTTGTAAACAGTAGTTTCTTCATTGTCTGCTTTTCCTCTCCTCCCTTTCCCCCAAAGAGGGTCTAATGCCCAGTGAATCCTGCCAGCCAAGCCGAGGCTGAGTCTTTGCCGGGGTCCTGGGCAAGCCATCAGGTGGCCCATTCTCCAAGGAGCCCGCCAGCTGTGTGACTGCATTACCGTTAATCATCATGTCCACCTTGAAAAAAAATTCCTTAATCACCTAGTACTATTTTTATTGGCCTGTCAGAATGTGGGGGAGACTGGAGGGAAATTCATTTCATGTCTTGTGAAACATTATTTTGGTAAAATATTAGGACAAGTGTATGCCTTCCTCCTTTGAAAAATAAGATACAAAACCAATTAAAGTTAAGTGATTACTGAAATGCATCTAATTAGAATTAACTTACACACGTCAAACCATGAAGGCAGCTTCCACAGCAAAAGCCCTGTTTGGTGTTGATACAGAAGATAATTGATATCACAGGGCCTCTGCTTCTCAGGCAATTGCTTAAGAAAGCACCTTCACAGCTCAGAGCCCTCTCTCCCTTTGGGTTGGGGTACATTTTCGTCAATCTGACAAGATCTGTCACATATTATCAGACAATTGATCACCAACTCCTTGCAAGTCTTAATCCATCGTTTGATCACACATCAAGAAAAATTGCTTTTTATGTCTTACATCTTGGCCATGAGAAAGGGAAAGAAAGCAGAGACTTAGGCTTCTGGCTCCAGCTCATTACTTTTTTGCAAATGATAGATGGGTTCACTAGGCAATTTAACTTTAAAATGATCTTTTCCCCTTTCTCAAATAAGCAAATACAAGGAGCTTTGCAGCACAAGCTGAGTGGAAAGGAACTTTGCCTGCTGTTCCTTTTGTAACTCTATAATAGGTACCCAAGTGTGGAGAGAGGCATGTAGGGTTAGTAAATATGTATTTACTTAGTATTACTGCATCTGCTTCTAAATAATAGGATTTAAAGTGGACACACACAGAGAGACTAACTTGCACTCTCCAAGACGTAGCTATAATGATTTCACACATTTCTTTTAGAGCACTTACGTTATATACAAAATAATTCGAAATGACTTCTGGCAGACAAAAAACAAAAAAAATCATAAGTATTATCTAATGACACAGAAAAACCAATTCTTAAAAAAATGACTTCGCCTACCATGAATCTAATTATGTTATTGTCAAATTCCTGACCTTATCTATATAGCAATATATATTCTAGCTTTCTCAGAATGGTGCAAAGCAAAATAATATAGGAATTAGTCCTGTTGCTAGTAGTTGATTGCTACTATCAAAAATAAAAAGTATCTTTAATTACCAATAAAAGAATAGTTAAAACCTCAAAGTTTTTGAAGGATTTCATTAAAGTTGTCAAAACCCTGGTGATCTGTAAATAGTATTTCCAAAGTACATAGTATTCAAAGATTCTGACTGTGTTCTCTGAGGCCAGGAAGGAAAATTCCCCAACTCCCCTTGGCTTTTCCCACCATTCCTCCACTAAAAACCTCCCTGGGAATCTCCTTCACTAGTCTATATCATCCGTAATTTGAAGACACAAGAACAGGGGTTTGGTCTTGTGTGCTTAAGTAAAATGCAAGGAGCTCAGAGATATGTAATTAGTGCTTTTCCTGTGTCATGTCAACTCAGTGAGATAACAGTGTTTCCAAACACTAGCTGCAACAATTATAGGTCAGGCAGTATGTGCTGGCCTGCTAGCTTTTGTCAATAAACTGCAAATACTGTGAGGCCAGGAACTGTTCCCCAACCCCTAGCACAGTCTGTGTCAGACACAAAAAGAGGCTCCAAAAAATATTTCTTCTGGTGCAATACAAATAAGGTCTGTAGCTTGGTTAAAAGTAATGTATCAACATCAATTTTCTGGTTTTGGTAATTGTTCTTATGTAAGATATTATCATGGGGGAAGGTGAGGAAAGGATACTCAGGAACTCTTCTTTTTTTGCAACTTGTAGGTAAGTCTAATGTTATTTCAAAATAAAGTTTAAAAAAAAAATCTGTTGAAAAGAGAATGAATCTCTAGTCCTTTAAACCTGCTGAATGCACTACCCATTTGAGGCACTGATGATGCAGGGCTGCTCCAGGCCATCTCATACACCCTTTTTTCTTGTTCTTATTACACTTATTTCCCACTTGAGTCCCTTGTCCCATGCCCAGGTACTGGTTCTGTCACTAGTCCTCTGCATGTGCTCCTTATATTTGCCCTTCGTGAGGATTCTGGCTCAGACATCCCTCCTGGATTTATCTCTTTCTACTACATCGTCCTCATTGGCCTACTCAGCACTTATTTCTCTTTTGTCCAGCCACTGGGTGTGTGTACTGGGGAGAGGGACGTGCACACTGGAAGGGATGGGGGATGAGATTGAGATGTATTCCATGGTAACCTGCATGTCCAGAATACATTTGTTTTAGTAAGCAGCAATTATTTGCAGGGGAGAGATCCTACCTAGTTCATCAGCTCCATCTAATCAAATGCTTCCACCTCACTATATGTTTCTTGAAAGTGCTATCAGAGTCTTCAAAGTTTAGCTTATTCCACATCTGTTCTCACTGATGGGCATCAAGATCATGATCCTTGTCAAGATCAATAACAGAGAATGGACTTACTCAGATTACATCTGGTCTGGGCATTTATCTCAGACCTAATTTGGAATCATTTGGGACCTTCGATGCCTTCCCTGCCACCATCCTCATACAAGAGGTGGTAGAACACAGTGGTTAACAGCACAGCTCCTGGGGCCATATTGCTTTACTAGCAGTGTGACTGAACAAGTTACTTAACCTCTCTGTACCTTAGTTGTGCCATCTGTGAAATGGGAATAATAATTGTGCTTAACTTATAGAGATCTCTCGAGAATCATGAGAGTTAGTACTTTGCGAAGCACCAGGGCTTGTCCCTAGTTGGTACTCAGTGAATGTATTAATAACTACTATTCTCTATCTAATGCTTTCTCTACCTCCTTTCTCACTTCTTTTCTCTTGGTCTCCCTCTACTGCCTCTTAAAAGTTCAGTATGATGACTTATGCTTAAAAAGCGGATTTTTTAAAAATTTGCATTGAATATTTCCCTAAACTTCTGGAAATAATAGAAGATAATCAGTGGAGTCTCAGAAATAAGGTTGGAAATGTATCAGTATCAAAGAAGAAGCTAGTTACAGCATCACTCAAATTTCTGAATCTGCTGATCAAATCACTGGATGAAAGCTGGGGTCAAATGCTGGTGAGCATCATTCTTTGTGGAGAAACAGCCACGGACCTGGAACTTCTTGGGCTGGTTTTTCCCTGTAACTGACTCACAGTGCTCTGACATGGGAGATGCTGGGATGGATTTGGAGTCTAGGCTAGATGTCACACTGCTGAAAAAGATCAGCTTAAAAACACGGTTGAATGTTTCCATTTTTTTTTAAATAGAAAATACAAACTAAACATTGACACTTGGCTGACCCTAGCTCCTGATTGCTAAATATGGTGTTTACAGCCATAAAGCATTCATGCAGCCACATCTATAGAGTGGAATTATGCTTTCAAAAGTCCCTTGGTTTTCCCAGTCTTTTCAGGGATGAGTATTATCCACCAACACTTGAACTAATGACATTCCAGTTCCAGCCAAATGGCATCCAATCCATCCCACCCTTTCCAATTGGAGATACAAAGTAATGAAAACTTGTTGCCTGGATATTTGCTCATTAGGTCCAGAAATGCAGATTCAAAGTCATGCTTTTAGTAGCATTTATTAAGTTTGTACGATCTGCTATCCAAGAAACGTTTAGAACAAACAATGAGTTATAGCTAAAACCAATGTGAGCGAGCAATAGATTCAAATTAGAAGAGATAAAATTAAATTTTCATGTATCATAAATGAAATATCCATTAGGGACTTCTCAGGTGACCTTCAGGTTCAGCAAATTCTGTATTCAAAGTTCCACCCTGAAAGAGATGGGTGTGGGGCCTGGTGACATGCACTTCAGGTACTGTGGAGGAAAAAGCCCAGCCAGTCACAGTAAACAAATGTAACTAGTTTTGGAGAAATGCTATTGACAGTAAAATTCTAATTTTACTCCAGCTCCCAGAACAGATGTACCTCCGAGTCCATAGACTGCAATACTTAACTGCAGCTACTCAGCTGTGACCTTCAGCCCCAGGCTCACTGCAATAAAATTTTCATGCAACCATATGGAAGAATATTTTAATAGAGATTTACTGTCAGTAACTGTCCCAAAGGAGCAAATAAGGAAGCTGTAACATATTGCGTACAGTAAATCAAGGGGACTTCAATGGAAAAACGAAACCTCCCGGAGGCAAGCATCTTTAAAATTACAGGCAACACTTTGTACAAATATGTGTACAAAGGACTAGATTTGCACTCAGTTAAGTAGCTCAAAATGGTTTCGATTTGCAGATATATTTATTTAGAATTTATTTATTGGATTTTATAAGTGGCAAGCACTTACCTGTCAGGGCTGAATGCGTATGTATCTCCCTTCCCTGGGGCAAAACGGAAGTGAGAGAGAGTGACTTTAACTGAAAATCTTACCCAACCAGGGAATGTGGCAGGCAACATAAATTGCACCCTCTCTATAGCCAGGTTTACTTCAATTTAGGGCGAGGTATTAACACCAAAGACAAAATATTCTCCTAGTCCAGTATGTAAATAGTACTAGATGAGTTAGTTGAATGGTTAAAAATTCATGTTAAACAGTAATTGGGGGGACATGTTGGTTAAAACTCCCAGTGGGGCAGAATACATTCACAGTCCCTTTATGCATCCTTCATTATATTTTACCCAACATTTTTGCACGTAAAAATGTCTCCTTAGATTGTGAAGCTATAAAATGGCAATTTTTGTCTAAATGGGTCTTGGGCTGGTTGGAGTCAGTAAATCAGATCTCATTCTCATCTTCTCCTGACCCTGTGTTAATTTGGAGACATGAGTCCACGGCACAGGGCCACGAGTGAGCTAAGAAGCAGGGACAGTGCCCGAGCGTGTCCCTTGCTCCACGGCTGTGCACTTTGGTTCACTTAGTTACCATCATTGCACCGTTTCCTTGCTCAGCTTCTGCCCTTCCAGTTAACAGCGTTTCAGCTTCATATTCATTTCCTGAGGGCAAACAAGCAGCCATCTCTCCCCCTCCACTCAACTGATAGAAACTCTAATGTGAGGGGCAGTAATTCAGAGATAAATAGACCGAACACTGTCCATGACAGTCCATATTTTATGGCGGAGAGAAGGCCTAAAACCTAAAAATCTCATGTATAGGAGGCATAGTACAAATGCCTCATCCATGGAACATCATGAACGAAGATGTCTTGGCATCAAACTGAAAATCAAAATATCCAAGTGACCGTGAATAGGGGAATCGGGTGATAAATCTTTATGGTTTGCTAAATGCCCGTGGGTTGTGGCATTTGACAAAGAGTGACAACAATAGAAGTATTGCCATATCTGATAAATGTGTCTTAGGCATTCCATTCTTCTGTTGAAGTGGTCCCATTAGTGTAAAACACAGATAACATCCATGCATGTCTAGATTCAAAACAGGTTAGGTTACACACTAAAAATAGATTATCTTAACTAATCAGAACCTGGCAGGATATTGTAATGCAATAGTAAAAAGGCTTGAGATGTTAGTTCATGCTATCAGATTAATGTATAATCGTGTTACATGGCCAGCAACTAGTTAGTGACACACTAAGTTTCCCAGTGTTTCAATTAATGTACTTTTTTCACAGTTGGATATTTGTATCCTCTGGATCCTTTACCTGCACTCTATTTCACATTGAAATTGAAACTGAACCTAGAAATGCCACTTGAAAAATGTTAGTTTGGGGACACAAACGTGTATAATATGTCTAGTTTGCTCCTTTGGGAGAAAGGCTGACTGGGATAAATTTCCAAAGTCCTTTTATTATTTGGCTATGACCACTTTTAGAATCATTCTTTTTATCTTTATAAGGAATAGAATGGGCATGGAAAGACAATTTTTGTCTGTGTTTAATTTTGTGAATTTATTAAGAAGGGTGACTCATGTCTTACTTTATTGATACCATCTCTAAAACAAATGATGTCAGAATGCTTACTCATGGAAGGCCCACACTCTCCCTCCATCTCTTGAAGCCTCAGTGATCTTGGCTAGCTCCACACATCTTTTGATCGTGCTGGGCACTGCAGCTTGCCCCTCCCCTCTTCAACCCACTCTCCATTCTGGGAAAGTTGGTTTCCTCTCTGTCTTCTATAGGTTCTATTTTCAATTTCTTCACATCTTTGAGCCACATGATTCCAGAATAGTTTTCTTTTCTTTACACTTCCCCAAACCTCAGCTGTTTTTGAAGACTCAGTAGTTCAGAGCCATAGGTACCCAAACAATCCTATCTAACCATTACAGGCTCATCAGTAAATGCTAAAGGCCAAGTCGTTTTCCACTGAGTAGCCAATATATTCTGAGGACACCGACCGTTTAATACATACCCGTCGATAATTGATTTGTTGATCTGTTGACTCTCTTCCTTTCATTTTCACTACTTTGCCACATAGTTCAGAACGTGCAAGATCGTGTTTTGAAGAAATTTTTCTTCTTATTCCTCCCACCAGGAGTGTGCTAGAAAGTATAGTCCTCCCTCAATTCTGTGAGGGGTTGGTTTTGGGATCCCCACAGATACCAAAATCCATGGAATGCTTACCTTACATGAGATAGAGTAGGATTTGCATATAACCTGTGCACATCCTCCTGTATTCTTTAAATCCCCTTTAGATTATTTATAACACATAATGCGATGTAAATGCTATGTAAATAGTCATTATACTGTGTTGTTTAAGGAATCATGACAAGAAAATAAAGTCTGTACACGTTCAGTGTGGATGCAACCATTGTAGGCCTAACTACATTTTCCATACATGCTTAGTTGAATCTGCAGATGCAGAACCTGTGGACACAGAGTGCCTACTGTATACTCATTACCTAATGCAGTTTTCCACCCATGGGAGCCATTATACAAGCTCAAAAAATGTTTGCAAAATATGACAACACACCCAATCAACCAACAAAATCTCTCCAGTTTTATTAATAAAAGTAATATACAAGTAGAAGGAGTTAAATTTTTTTTAATTAGAAAGGCATTCATGATAGATAGTAAGCTCTTCACAGCTAGATGTTATCAAACAGAGACTAACTTTAGAATCTGGGAAAGAGGATTTCTAAAAAGGATGGGAGGTTGGGTTTAATAATCTGGGGTCTCTTCCAGATCTGGGGTCCTGTAATAACTGTTTGAATTTAACCAATTTAAAAAATGATTATAGTAGTACTATGAGATGAGTTTAATTTTTATATTCCAAATGCTTTAAAATGACAAGAGTTAGGAAATTAATTTGGAAGAAATCTGAAAATAACTGGTTGACTGATACATGGCAAACTGATGGTTTTTCAAACTGGTTTGGATGTAGTGTAGACACAGCTAAGGAGCATTTTGAGAATCCAAATAATTCTTAGAACATGTATTTAGAATTTAATTAACCTGTATGGCTAATTGAGATGGCTACCGTGCACATTTTAATAAACAAATATTTATATGTCCGTCAACCTTGTCAATTTACTTGTCTGTGATTTGTTAACCTGTGGTAGATAAAGAGAAGCTGTGGCTGTGTTGTCCTCTGGGGAGTTCTAAGGAGCTAGCTATACCACTGCAGTGGTGCCTTGCCAAGGACAGAAACTAGGTGGTGTCTTGGCAGGGTCGTACTTTCAGACAATCAGAACCAATATTTTATAAGTAGGTGCTGATAGAGAAGCTGTTCAATATCTGTTCTCATTGTTTGTTACCTGGATTTTATTGGTTGCTAAATATCTTGAATGATATCCTTCAAAAATTTTTGGACACTATAGATGTTTGGCTTGAGTAAGCCAAACATCTAATAACTATAATTTATTTTTCATTTTAATATAATCTTTTGATACATTTCCAGAGAAGCCATGAAGTTTTTGTCTTTTCATTATTGGGTTTCAGTGTGGTCAGTGTTCAGGAGAAGATTTTGAGATGCAGATAGAAAATGTGCTCAGCTACAAACCTTCATATGTATATACATTCCACTAATAATACATACATAAGACTAGGTAAAAAGTTCATTAATTTATAAAAATTTAGAAAGCTTTAATTGTAGAATCCTTAAAAATTAATGCCACGTTACTTCTTTTAAGTGAATAGAATGAGATGATTTCTGATTTATGAGTGTCTTCTAAGCAAGCATATTTGTTCCTTATAAGTAAATGGGTACTTTGAAAGTGTTTGAAAGAAGTTTATTCACTTACGCTAAATGTTGCTTTTATAGTTATTTTTGCTCTTCTCATTAGGGAAGCAAACTTTTTTCTCATAGGGAATACAAAATGGAAACTTCCACTTTACCTAAAAGAATACACATTTTTAAATTAGCAATGTCTCAATCAAAATTTTCATATATATTAAGAAATGTCTGGAATGCTTATAGTTTAGAGTTATAAACCCAGAGATATATTGTGGTTAAATTGAATGTGTTTCCATAAAAGTCCAATTCCTTTAGTTCTAAGATTTCCAGATTCACAGTTCAGTGATGAATTTTTTTGAACTTGTTGGATGTTTTTGTCCCATCCTCTTTTAGCCAGGATCATACCTAAATGCCCCAAGATGCATTCAAGAGCAGAGAACTGAGTGGTAGGCGAGAGATGGAGGATCTGAGGTCACAATAGGATTTTTATTTGGCTACTTAGGAAGCAGTGACATCAAGAGCTGCACCCAGCCTACTGTGCTGGTCCATGGCAAGGGTGACCCCAGTCATATCCATGAAAAAGCCTTGAGCTCTTTTGAGGTAAGTTATTGAATCAATCCATAAGAGTAATGACATCACTATTCATATTCTTCTCCTTAATGTTATTAAAACTATTTGAGATAATTATATGAACTAAAATATAGGCACAACTCCCTTGTGTGGGGGAAGTAGATAATAAAAAGCATGAAATAGTTGATCTGTTGTGTGGATTTAGTTTCTCTCCTTACCCTCTCAGGGTCGGCTGCCTGAGTCTTGTTCAGTGTGACTGGTCATTCCAGAGCCTGGGGGGAAGCACTGAAATAAACTGACTGGGTTTATCTCAATGAGGAGGTATGAAACAACCTGTCAGATTTCAGAGTGAAACTGATCTTCAACAAGACCTCCCCACACTCCCCACCTCCACTATTTCACAACTCGTATTCCCAGAACATGAGTATCAAGATTTCATTTGCCTTGGAGCTCTTCCAGAAATTAACAGCGTTAAGAAGAACCATTCTATTAAGTCAGGATGGTGTCCAATAAAAGCAATAAATGATTGGAAAATGGACTGTTTTAATGCTGTTCAGTAAAACCATCATGAATGTTCTTAATTATGCAATTCCATCCTTCCTATGTAATTGGTTCATTCGATTTTTTTCTCTCATGGTATAGAATAATCTGAATTGGGGGTCAGAGTCTTTTAATATTGTTATATTTGATTAATATTTAGAGATGATAAAGCAAAATATGTAAGCGTATAGGATGATTTGGACTCCCCTAGACAACCAAAGAGTATAAAGGCTCATAAGACTGACAATAATGGAAAAATAATTGTACCCTTCAGAGGCATCTAAGCTCTGTTCTCAAACATAGAGCACTCCATTTTTTTAAAACTTTAATCTTCTGGCTTTGAATCATTAATACGATCACATACTCAAAATACAGTTATGCATAGATTAACATTGGGGATACATTCTGAGAAATGCGTTTGGAAATTTCACTGTCGTGCAAATATCAGAGAGTATATTTACACAAACCTAGATGGTGTAGCCTACTATGCACTCCTAGGCTATATGGGTTAGCCTATTGCTCTATTACAAATTTGTACATGTTACTACACTGAATACTGTAGGCAATTGTACCACAATGGTAAGTATTTATAAATCTAAACATATCTAAACACAGAAAAGATACAATAACAATATAGTATAAAAGATTAAAAATGCTACACCTGTATAGGGCACTTACCATGAACGGAGCTTACAGGACTGGAAGTTGCTCCGAGTGAGTGAGTGGTGAGTGAATGTGAAAGCTAGGACATTACTATACACTCTATAAACACTGTACACTTAGGCTATACCAAAAGTATAAAAAAAATTTCTTTCTTAACCAATAAATTAACTTAAGCTTACTATATATTTTTTACTTTATAAACTTTACTTTCTAAAGTTTTGATGCTTATAATAACATTTAGCTTAAAAGACAAACACATTGAACAGCTGTACAAAAATATTTTCTTTCTTTGTATCTTTATTCTATTAATATAAGCTTTTTATATTTTTAAATTTTTTATTTGATTTTTTACTTTTTAAACTTTCTTTTGGTAAAAACTAAGACACAAACACATGTGGTCAGTGTGCCAAGAAGATTGGAATGGCAAGGAGAGGACGGATTGATAAAATAATAATTCTAAGGGACATTGGAATGACAGCAAGACCGGTAGAAATTCACAGACCAACAAGCTGAGCTGGATATCTGGATAAAAAGCAAAAAAATTCTGTGCACATTTAGACATTTTCAAAAATCCAAAAATTCATCCTCAAATATCTTAAATACTAACTATAACTGGTTATTTGATTAACTTTTTCAATTTTCTTCCAGATGTGTGGTAAAATCTAGAAATATCTCAAGAGGGCTACTTGCTATACTTTCCTACAGGTGTGTGAAAACATCAATTTCCATTTCTCTAAAACAACTGAGGAATTTTTTGGTTAGTTTAGAAATGATGGTCACATCTAAAAGTGACCAAATACACACCAGTTGAGGTTTGGAGTTATGCCAGATGCTGAAACACAATTGAAAGTAATTTATTATTCAATAGCACAAACATTACGTTAGATTTCTATGGCAATTGTGTCCTCATTATGGGCCTTAATTATCATCAGGTGGTAAAATAGATGTAAAAGGGGAAGAGTATTGGGTTAATTTTGAAGCAGCTCCTCCTTTTTCTCCCCCACCACATGGTATTTGCAGGGGGTTGCCCTGTTTTATGGCTTCACACAGCATCTTCCATGGAGCTGGCCCTCTGTATCCATGGGTTTCATATATGTGGTTTCAACCAACCAAGGCTGTACTGAACATGTACAAACTTTTTTCCTTGTCATTATTCCCTAAACAATACAGTATAACAACTATTTGCATTGTATTAGGTATTCTAAGTAATCTAGAGATGATTTAATGTATCCAGGAGGATGTGTGTAGGTTATATGAGAACGCTACATCATTTTATATGAGGGTCTCGAACATTCGCAGATTTTGTTACCTGTTGGGGGATCCTGGAACCAATCCCCCATGGATAATGAGGAACGACTGTATTTATGTTTCTCATTGCAGAGAAATGGAAGAAAGAGCTTCCTCATTTTCCCCACCATGTCCACCAATTATTTGTGCTTTCCAGTTGTTTGGATTTCAGATATATGGATTTTCCCACTTTTGTATTAATAGTCTCCTTTGGAATAATGCTAAAGTTATTCGTAATGTTTCCAAATGATGTTATTACTGTTAGACCTTTCTCAATAGACTCCACCTCAGACATGAGTGAGCCCTTTCAGGAGAAAAGCAAGTGGACTTTTATTTCATATCAATTTTATATCTTCCCCTCTGAGAAATCCCAGTGGAGAGTGGCAGCTAGAATAACTGTGTAGACAGAGTAATGGAGGCACATTGGGTGTTGAGTCCAAGGCTGCCCAGAATTGGACAAAAGAAACTGCACCGCAGTCCCTGGCTGTAAGTTAGATTCCTTCCACAGAATCAGTCTCCCAGGAGCTGGGCAGGGAAAGTGAACTAGAGAACTTGAAATTCCCCAGAAGGTGTGATGCAATGCCTGCAGATCACAACTAACACCAGAGCAATTCCAGTTCTTCGTAAGTGAAGCAATGAGCAGGAAACTTGGAGGCTTACTCACTTTCCTCTTTTCATGACTACTACTTCTCATAAGAAGGGTCCTCTACCTCCATCAGGGCCTGGCCTGGTGGGTGGAAGGTCACCAGGGGGCCACTGGACCGACTTTGTGTTTATGTCTCTATGTGGGTTGATTCGGGTTACTGGCAGCTGTGAACACACCCTGTTTCCCAAGTGCAACACTAGGATCTTCTCCCCACCCCTCACAATTCAGCTAGCCCAGGTCCAATTCCAAAATGAAACATTTTCTTGTCAAATGAGGACAAAATTCAGGGAATGATTCAGGGTCTCTCTTTCCATCTCTTTGCTCCCTTCTGCCAACCTCTCTGGTTCACCCCCAAAGAGCACTGCAAATTCGCCTATGGTTCGGATAGCAGTTGGGGCAGGTATACTGCTGTGTGTTCTCCAAATGGCAAAAAGCAGTATGTTGGTTTCTTCTCAAAGGTTAAGCTTCTTTGGCTAGGGGAAGGGAGTTATTTACAGAAGACTGGGTCAAGTCATGCCTGTTATGACAGTTCTCTAAGTGAGGGAGGAATAAGGCTCATCCTCATTCAGGATGATAAATGTTAGATGAGAAATTATCCATCCCACAGTTTTGCTGCCTAGAGGCAGAGAAAGGGAAGACTGAACGTGGTTGAGGTTTGACAGAACATACACATCCAGAGAAACTTCTGGAATATTTTCTCATAGCTTTACCAGTATTTTTTCACTTGCCTGGGGTCATTTCCTCTTATCTTATAATCCATTGTTTCCTAAGAGAAATCTCATAAAAGAAAGTCTTTTTTAATAGCCCAACTGAAGCTCGGGTGATGAAAACAATAAAAATTCTCGTTTGAAAGAAATTCTTTTTCTGCTTCTAGGACAACCAGGGGAATAAGATAACACAACGTGCAGCAGCTCAGAGCTTATGATTGTCAAGACCATTTGAAGTGAAATTTGGAGGTCCAGAGGCTCAAAAGCATCACACAGGTTCTAAACCCAGGAGGCTTGCTTCCGTGGGATTCTTTTGGAGTAAACTTTACATCTAGTTACAGGAGGAGACTTTTTGCCAACCACCAAACGTTTACATTTTCTTGGAGCTTGGAGCCACCATTCCACTTTCTTCCTCTGTCTTCGAGTGAGGCTCTTTTCTTCACTATTCTCTGCAGGTTCTAGATTGCCCATGTTGTCCTTTGTTTACTAGATGATCATTTTTGGTGGGGGAAATGGGAAAATTCAAAAGGAAAACTGAGAGATTAGAATCTGGATAGAAAGATGGATTTTCAAACATAATCCTTAATATTTTACAACATGAAGGAAGAATAA
Source organism: Eulemur rufifrons (assembly GCF_041146395.1). NCBI lineage: Eukaryota > Metazoa > Chordata > Mammalia > Primates > Lemuridae > Eulemur > Eulemur rufifrons. The sequence continues at coordinate 62,815,828 of NC_091001.1, forward strand.
TTCTAAAATGTCTGTGTTTTGAAGCCACTCCTCCTGGACAGACAGTCAGACAGCGGAGTCTCATTTTTTTTTTTTCCCCAGCTGTGGGCATATGAGGAACAGAATGAATTAGCAAGAATGTGGCCATCCTGTATAGTTCCCTGGCCAATCTTACTTCTGCATCAAGTCCTTTATGTTTTGAAGAATCTCTTCATAAACTGATAGCCATCATTAGCTAAATGATTAAAAGGGGAGGAGAAATCTCTAGTTTCCTCAAGCCAGTTGAATATTCTGTAGCAGACAAATCAGCTGAGTTTCCATCTAGAATGCATGCCATACTGCCTGTGGGGAAGCACTTCCTCCCACACCTAGATGTCCTGCTCAGGACTGTTCTAGAGCTCTGATTCTTAATGCTCTTTTTTGGCCTCACAGGTACTCCGCTGACTGTAACTTACCCTCCCAGGCTTATTTGTGACTAAAGCTTCCAGATGTTCTCCACCCACAAGGGTTAACTTATCAATTCCCAAATATATCCTGGGTTCTTCCCCAACACCTCAGCCCACCACTTCCTTTCTGCTGGGAATGCTATTCCCCACCCCCACCCCCCCTTTGCTAGTCAAATTAGGATCCACTGTTCAGGGGAAGTGTTACCTTCAGCTCGTGAAACAGCCTGCAACCCTTCCATATGGACATAACTCCTTGTTTATTCATGTCACCAAGCCTTCCATGAACTCACACTGTCCTGGCTTGTTAGGCTGCCACTAGGAATGTGCACGGCTGCCCATAGTATCCTCGCTCATCGTTGTATCTTCCATTCTTCCCAACACAGGGCCTTGCATGCTGTGCACACTCCATGCATGTCCGTTAAATTGAATGGAATGTGATAATAACATTGTTAATCATCACGCAAGTGTATAAAAAGAGCATAATACAGAAATATGCTAAAGGGAGAATGGAAAGATTAAAAAATAGCAAGACTCTTGGAAGACTTAAGGGATGTGGCAAAAGACTCAAGAGAAAAGAAAAGGAGAAAACAATGAGCTTTTGAAGAAAATCAAGTGTGTTTCTCTCTAGCTTTCTAATGGGCTTGGAAATGGCTTTTGAAGAGGGATTGTGGACTGGACTGTCTGGGTGAGAAGAAATCCACCCGGTCCTCCATGCTAACAGGACGTCCCATAGAGCCTGCAGAAGGTGTCAGCACCCAGGTACCAGCTGGTGATGATTGGACAACCAATCAGAGTGAGGACCCAAGGGGCCACCTTTGCAATTCAGCTGCAAAGCATGAGTTGAAGCATGAAGCAGCACATCCCCAGGTTTTTCAAGTATGCTAGGTAAACAATTTTACAGATTGAGGTAGGCCAGGAATTGGCTATGCACTCTACATAAATATTTATGAGCCACAAAAGGCACTGGGGTAGAAACAGTGAAAAAGATGGATATCTTTTCTTCCCCTCACCTTCATGGAACTCCACTGGCTACACTTGCTGTATAGTATTTTCTGTTCATCAAACTTCCTATTATAAATCTGTGGTAAGAGGACTATATTTCTGATATTCCCAGAACTGTCAGGAAAGAAAATATGCCACCAAGTACCAGTCGATAAAATTAACCACCCAGGAAAATTAATAAAATTGTGTTTGAATGAAATGTTATATATCTTAAAAAGTCTATTAATTCTTTGAAAATTATAACTGTATTTTTACATCTTTCTGAGTGCAGTTCAGGGTGGAGGGGATTAGGGTGGTACATCCATGGTTTAGTCCAGAGTGTTCTCTGTCCCGACCTGGGTAAGAAAGATAAGCCCTTGCTGTGTGTTTCCCGTGCTCTGACTTATTTCTTCACCCAACTGAGGCCTTGCTCAGCACCTGGCATATAGTAAGTGCTCAATAAATATTGGCTATGTTAATAACTAAGTGACAGCCATTTAATTGAGAAAGCAGAAATGGGATGTTTACAAATGTCCACATTTCTTGGGCATGGTTACAGGTTATATGGCCTCAGGAGAGAAGCCATAGGTCTTTAGTGACTAAATGGTATGGCAAAAGACAAATTTCAGGTCTCATAATTTATTAATATTTCAGAGTCCTGTTGCTCAAAGTGGGCCGAGGATAGGATGTCATAGAAGCATCAATCACCATGTGATTAAAAATCGGAGGAGGTGAGGGAAGGACTCATATCCATGGGCAAACAGATATAATGTGGAGTTCAACACAAAATTCACAAGAAAATAAAACCCAACACTTCAGGAAAATTTTACTTGCCTATAGACCCACAGCTTTTGTATTCAGAGTGCCCTGAAGGCGAATGTACTGGAAATTGCTGAGAGTGTCTCCTCCAAGCTCAGGGTCCATGCTGCTGGGACCCTCTCTCAAGTTATTTTCTAGACTTGTGGGTCTTTTGGAAAAAATCTCCCTTTCCCCAGATCTCCAAGGTTTCTAAAGTTTCTGTCTCAGTCACTCTCACTCTAGCCCAACCAATTCACATAGCAAAAAAGACAAACTTTGGAAATTATTTATCTGGATACTTCAAACCACAGCCTCACTTGTCTGAGTAATTCTGGAAGAGCTTTACTTTCTCATGTGTGATCAAAATCAAGCCTCAAGTTGCCATTTCTTACAGGGCTGCAGATACTCTTGCCGGGTTTTCAGAAGCCTGGTTGGGTGGCTGGGGGTTAGAGGAGATGCCTTATATAAAAGCAGTGAAATACTTGTGTGAGTAGAGAGTTCGGGAGTACAAGAGTAGCATTTCAACGGGAAAACCAGGATACAAGGTGTGTAATTTTGCAACTGGTTCCATTGATCCCCCAGCTTCACTGTTACCTAGTGAGAATGTTTCTCTTCTTAGAATGAACTCTATTTCTTCAGTTAGGTGATGCATTTTATAGATGAGAAACATTGAAAAGAAAATATCCATTTATTTGTATTTAGCAAGTGTTTCCTGGGTAGGATCTTTGTGCTTCTCAAGTCTTCCCACGTCAGACCCTCCAAGCTTTTTCCCCTTTCATCCCACCTGCCACCATGATTGAGTTAGTTCAACATATATTTCTCAGTTTCTAAAGTGTTTCAAACACTGTACCAGGCACGACAGATACAAAGATGAATAAAACAATCCTTGCTCACTAGCAGCTTCCAACTGAATGGGGAAGACGGGTTATGTTCCCAGATGATTTCAACGTGTTAAGTATGAAGACAGAGGTAGGAACCTGGAGTGATTTCTCTAGTATGCAGCCTCAAGCACCTTCCTAAAGGCAATGCTGTTCTATGCTTTCTCATACAGTTTTATTTTCTCCCCAGTTGCTTCCAAACTCCTAGAAGGCAAGGCCCATGTGTTTGTTACTTTGCCACTTCCCTCCCAGAGAATGCTCTCAATAAATGCTGGTTGAAATGGCTCTAGATCCATGGTTTACAATGCAGTCACTTTTTTATTGGCTCTTTATACAATTCTTACAGTTCAGACTCTGAAGTCACTAGGGAAAGAAAAGGAGATTGGTCGGCAAATTCATTATCTGACATTAACATTGTACCTTCTCTGAAAGAACAAGGATACTTACTCGATTCAGTAACAAGAGCTTTGTGGGGACTTTAATTTAGAAATCCTATTGACTGTTCATGACTCCGATGTTGCTCAAGTGGTGAAGAGCGTGTGTGGAGTTTAATGTGATCTTAAACATTACTATCTGCGGTAAATCAGAAAGGGGCACAAGCACGATAGTTGCTGTTTAATGATGTATGAAAAAGCTGCTTGGTAAAGTGCACCATTAAGAAAAGCTGAAACCGGTGCTGAGCCAAGACCCGATGAAATACGGAGACCTCTGTGGCCAAGGCCCCGTCTCGTAACCTGGAAAGTGACGATGAGCACAAAGCGCCCGCACAGCGTACAGAAACCCAGGTAAATCCATGGAGAAAGAGAAATGGCATAAATGCTGCTTGTGGAAAATGAAGTGGCAGATGAGACAAGGAAGGCTTTCGCCTGGGTGTGTTCATGAAGCCTCCTGCCATCGAGTCCAGTCGTAGCTTATCTTTAAATTTCCTGTCTTGTTAATCCACTGAAACAAACCCACAAACGTAGAAAACAAGCAAACAAAAACCCTAGTAAACAAAAGTAATCTGTAGTAGTTAGAATTACAAAAATAAGCAAGTCTTGGATCCTTTAAAGAACAGTCAACAGCAAAACTTTACTACTGTTATTTTTCTGCTTTTACAAACACAAAATAGTAATTGCAGAGATAGCTTTGGTTTAAAATGCTTTATGCCATACGAGACAGCAAATTTATCTGTATAGTTCTAATAGGTGACTTATAATAAGCTATAAGTTTAGAAATGACAATGAATTTTATGTCCTCCCAGGAAGATTTTATTGGACTAAAGAAAAACTGTTAAAGAATGATAAAAGTCTATACCAGGTTGTTTAGGAGAAGGACAGTTTCAAGGTCTATCTCTTCATAATTTCCATCTAATTGACCATGATTCTTGTGTTGGTGACTATGGTCTTATGGACTGACATTTATGAATATTTCTTTATGTGGCTAGAATTTAAGTCCAAGGTATATTAATAGTATTATCCAGATCTCACATGAACATCTGTTAAACTCGTTCTGTTGCTTTGTGTAGACAGACACAGCTAGTCAACTGAACTGAAGTCAGCAAAGGACGTCATTCCTATCCCTGGAACCCTTAAAGCAGTGTTGGTGGTGTTACCAAAAGTTCTGTGCTTGTCCCTGAGGCTGCATCAGAAGAACAAGGTCAAGTGGTTTGAGGGGAAAGAAAGAGTTTATTAATCTACTGGCAAATGAGGAGGTTGGCAGATTCCTGTCTCTAAGTACCAATGTCCTACTCCTGAGCAGAAGTATAGAGTGCTTTTTTTTTTTTTTTTTTTTTTTTTTTGAGATAGCATCTCACTCTGTTGCCCGTGCTAGAGTGCCATGGCATCAGCCTTGCTCACAGCAACCTCAGACTCCTGGGCTCAAGCAATCCTCCTGCCTCAGCCTCCCGAGTAGCTGGAACTACAGGCATGCGCCACCATGCCCGGCTAATTTTTTCTGTATATATTTTTAGTTGTCCATATAATTTATTTCTATTTTTAGTAGAGACGGGGTCTCGCTCTTGCTCAGGCTGGTCTTGAACTCCTGAGCTCAAACGATCCACCTGCCTCGGCCTCCCAGAGTGCTAGGATTACAGGCGTGAGCCACCGTGCCGGGCCAGAGCTTTTAAAGATTCTGATCAATCCCATCTTGAGCTAAGACAATTTCATGACCTCCATCCAGACAATTCCCTTGAGCCATCTTCTGTGGCACAAAGAACAAGGGACACTCCCCTTCCCCTCCTGACCACTGGTCTGAGGCAGAGATATAGGTTTTTGTTCTCAAAAAGGGAAAGGGAGTTGACAGAAAACATTTTTACCCTTCTTCAGGCCATTTTCTCTGTTACAGTGGGACAAGACATACCTATACATAGAATAATGTTTAGAGAGATAAAGCATGAAAGTGAACATTTTATTCTTTTTTTCTTTTTCCTAATGAATTATACTGACCAGAAATATACTAGTTTGGAAGGAAGGAGAGCTAAATTTATGTTGAGTCATTCAGGAAGTTGGTGAATGTGGAATTGGCAGTTGCCCTAAATGAGCTGGTGTCTGAGGGCAGAGAAGGAAACAGCAGGGCCTGCTAAGTGGGGGTGAGCCTGAGCAAATGAGCAGAGGAAGAGAGTCCAGATCGGCTTAGGGAAATAAAAACAATACATAAACCAGACTGGCTGGAGCAGGTGATATGCATATGCCGTAGGATTGTTTCTAACAGAGGCACAGGTTGGGGTAGCTGGTGACTGCCTTTTATGACAGGCCAACGAGTTAGCATTTTATCCAATGTCCAAGGTATTATCTATTGCTAAAGTAGTTCAAGATTGCATTGGTTAATAACAACAGAATGTCTAAAACTTTTTACCCCAAAGGCTGAATGTTGGCTCCTATTTCAAATATTTCTCCACAAGTCAAATGGAACATTTGAATCTTTATCCTTTTTGTCATTGTTTATACCAAGTGCATTTTTATTTATTTATCATTTTATTGGGTTGATTTTCATTTTTTTATTTTATTTTGTAAATTTTATCTTATTTATTTTTATTTTTTTGAGACAGAGTCTTGCTCTGTCACCCTGGGTAGAGTGCAGTGGCATCATCATAGCTCACTGCAACCTCAAACTCCTGGGCTCATGCAATCTTCCTGCGTCAGCCTCCTGAGTAGCTGGGACTACAGGCATGCACCACTACAACATCTGGCTAATTTTTCTATTTTTAGTACAGATGGGGTCTCGCTCTTGCTCAGGCTGGTCTTGAACTCCTGACCTCAAGCGATTCTCCAGCCTCAGCCTCCCAGGATGCTAGGATTACAGGTGTGAGCCACCATGCCTGCCTGTATTTGGTTGATTTTTAAAATAGTGCTGGTGTATATTGTCTAGTCAAATCTGTTGGCAGAGATGGAAACGTGAATGCTTTTGTGAAGTGAAAATTTATTCAGAGACTTAAGTAGAAATCTCAAGAGGAAATCACATAGGATATTATTGATTTTATTTTCTATTTTTATTTTCTATTGCAACTGAGTACTCATTAATGAGTGAGTCACTTAAAGGAAAACTCTGACTGTAAATTATTCTATAGAAGAGTCATTGTTTAGGTTCTGGCAGAGCTGAAAGGACTGCAAAGTAGAGTGTCCTTTGTGCATGAGCCTCATAAATACAATTAACCATCTCCTTATCTTATTCTACCCTTCAATCATCCCCATGAGGGTGTTTACTTCAAGGAGAGGGATATTTTATTTTACTGTTAAAATCTGATTGGAGCCAAATTGTTGGGACATGGTATGTTAGAAAGTAGCTGATGGACATTAAAAAATATATAGCACTGGGTAACCAAAGGGCTTGAGTTATTTCATCCTTAAAATTAATTGGGGGCCGGGTTCTGTGGCTCATGCCTGTAATTCTAGCATTCTGGGAGGCTGAGGCAGGAGGATTGCTTGAGGTCAGGAGTTTGAGGTTGCAGTGAGCTATTATGACACCACTGCACTCTACCCAGGGCAATGGAGTGAGACTCTGTCTCAAAAAAAACAAAATAATTATATTTGTAAGTTTTTCATCCTTGTCGAATGCATATTGAATCAAGGCATCCACAGTTGGGTGACACTTGGAAGAAGTGCATAAGAGCTCTAAATCTGGGAGATACTGGACAGATTCAGCCTGTCCAGGTCTTGCTGGTATTTGCAACTCAGGTCAGCATCTCTGATCTACATGGTTCTAAAGTAATTGACACTTGCTCCCTATGCAATAGTTATTTCAGAATTAAGGCTATTTATGTATTTCCCTTGGGTACCAATGGAAGCTAAAAACAGTGGCTCATTTGTACACTTGAAAATCCCAAACCATAAACCTGAAATCTACATTCTTCCTATTCCACTTTTCTTGCTAGGTTCACTTCTTTCTCTCCTCTCCTCCACCTTCCTCCCTCTGACCTCTTTTCATTCCATTGTTTTCTCCACTCATCCATATCCCACCCCCATTACATACTCCATCCCAGAGAAGTGAGGAAGTGAGCCCAGACCTTCTTTCAAGTTGGTGGGTCAATTGTTAGCCTTTTGGTATTGCGCTGAAGAAAGGGAAGGTTGCAACTTGCTCTCTACCCATAGGGACCCTCACATCAGACAATTTTCACATTCCAAAGTGTTTCTTTCTTGCTACTTGATTCCATCTAAATCCATGGGAATCATAAATCCACTTATTGCTTGGACCTAAAGAAAGAGTTTTAGACCTTTACTATCCTCCACAAAATACTTAGCCCCCTAAATGCCTAAGCTACATTTGGATGCAGCACACATGACCATAAACTCCTCAAGTTTCACTGCGCCCTGTTTCCAGTGTTCTCACATCTTCTGCCAATCTTTGGGAGGATGAATTTTATAGCCTCCAGGTCAGCATGCATATTCTAGTAGTCTCTGGTTTCCAATTTGGCACAAGGAGAGTGAGAAAACATTTAATAATGACCTGTAAAACCTCTACCAGTTATGTTTCTCCTTAACACAGTGATACAACATGTTTTAAACCAAGATTTTAAAATGCCGATAAGGGTGGCCTGAGATCCTCAGATGGTTCTCCAAACATGAGATCGTCACACTTAGACCTCTCTGCCTCTTATTCCCATGTCATTTCCTATGGAATTTTTGCAGACAGCACACACACAGGGAGTTTTGAGAGGGTACTTTCCAAAGTGCTCCAGAGCATGGGGCCTCCAGAAACCCAGGACGCAGGCACATGCCCTTTGGCGATAACTCTGACTGTTTCTCACCCATATTCCACATAGTCTTCTTTTCATAAATCCCTTAATAAGTGAAATTAAATGTACATAAGTATTTTCTTCCTCCTCAATTCAATTTTTCATACACATTTTGGAAAGTGGTATGTATGCTGTATTATAACTTTGCTTACATTAAAAAAGACAGGTTTGAATCCTGTTGTTTTGACTGAATGCTCCATGGGAAGGTCCAAGGATTTTCTGTATTTGTACTTTATTTTTCTTAAAAAAAAAAAAAAAAAAAAGAAAGAAATAGAAAAAAAAGGCAGGCCCTATGCTAAGTGCTTTATTTATATTATCTAACTTATTTAACTTTCCCAACAATTCTACGCACATGTTCTTTTTTTTTCACATTATGAATGAGGAAAGAAAAACTCAAGAAAGTTTGAGTTGTTCAAGGCCACACAGCTCACACTGGGTGGAGCAGAATTCCAGTCCTGTGGTTTTGATTCACAAATGAGTAAATAAAAAGGAAAACTATGCCCTTTCTACTATATCCTGCAGACTCTCTAATGGATAATTTGCCTTTTTACTCTTCTGTCTTAAACTCTGAATTGGATCCTTTCCCCTTTTTCTTTCTTTCTTTCTTTTTCAAGTATCTCTACTCCCTTGGCCTCTTACAAACATGAGAATTCCATGAGAATTACCTCATCTTGTTTTAAAAAGAGTGGTGAGATCATTCTCCTGCTGTCCCATTTCATAGATGAGAAAATGTGGGCTCAGCAAGATAGCCAATTTGCCTATGGTCTCGTAGTTACTAAGTAGTAGAGCTGATTGGGATTGGGGGACCAACTGGGAAACTCGAGTGTCCTGGACTTTCAGTGCTAAGCCTGGGACAGTCACAGCACATTGAGACTGGTGGTCATCTAGAGTGAAAACTAGTTCTGCTGGACTCCAACCTCCATGCTGAACCTCTTTATGGCACTGACCCAGAACCTTTTTAACCAGAAATCAGTGGTAACATTCAATTCATGCAAAGTAAGGACAAGCATCTGCCAGTGCTAGAGAGGTTGTTGGGTGATGGGTCTGTTCCTTCTTCCTCCACCCTTCTTCAAACCCTTTTCCTTCCTCTTTGCCCATTCGCTTCTACTCCCTAAGTAGCTGGTGGCCATAAGTGGTTTGAGCTTCTTACTCAGTGAGGGCCCTGGGAGTGCTGGCAGTTGCTGGGAGTTCTAGGGTGTCCTGTGTGAGGACGAGAAGTCAGGCTGACGCTAGCAGTTGTTTCTAGGTTGTATTTCTGGTAAACTGTTTAAGAAATCTCTGAAGAAAAAAACTCAAATGCATGAACCTCCAGTAACATGCTGTGATTTCTTTTCTCATGCTAACTATATATTCAATCCCACACTAAATTTTATACTCACAGTTTTCCATGCCTTTTCTTAAAGAGGGACCCCAAAGTTGAATGAGCTTCAGGCCCAACAAGCCCAGCTCTGCCTCCACCAGGCCTTTTGTGGCTCCACCCAGGTTTTTCCCTGCCCTGGAGAAGGCCTCAAATTATTTCTAGACATGCTACATTCATCCTCCAGATGAGAATTTTTGAGCAATCTCTCAATGCCTATATGTTTATTCATTTATAAGTTATATACTTAAATTAGTTATATATAAAAATATACAAAAGTAGAAATTTAAAAGATGAGATTAACAATAAATAGGAGAAGTTTTAATATTGTCTCCTCCCTCCCCCATGGACAATCAGATGAACATTCTTTGGTGTGTGCAACTAGTTAGGAGACCTTGGTCTAACGATTGGCTTTTGGTCGGAGTTTTCTAGACCAGACTAGAACTGGATATCCAGTAACACTCCAGGAACTGTACAGACACATATTAGATATTATGCTTTCTTGAGACTGCAGCTGTCCCTTCCAATCCCCAATTCAAAATTCTCTGAAGCAATCTCATTGATCTAATTGATAAACTTTATAATAAATAAATGGTACTACATTAGCCTTTCATAATATATTTTTGAAAACAGGCTCTGCTATTAAAAATATGTCAAATCCTCTCGTCCACTTATTACATTTCTTACAGTCCACCTGCTGGCTACCGCTACATAAATATCTGATGGCCTCAGCCATTCTAAGGAGATAATAGCCAATAATTACCTAATGTAGTATCCCTTCAAAGGTATATGAATTTTAGCCAACATTTCTTGAGAATTTTCAGGAAAAACTGTAAAAGTCACTAGAATAGTGGGATCAAATAAGGTTATGGGGGAGAGAGGTTTTTGAAACAATGCCAAGACCTCATTTGCAGACGCTTCTGAGACACCCATCTATTGATGAGTTGGGCCAGGTAGGTGGACTTCTCTTCCAGGGTCATCTCCGATACAATGGGATGAGCTCAAACCCTTGCTTCCTACGGGCAGGAGGAGATGGCAGAGATGAAGTGGAAAGATGGACCACTGTGCAAAGCTAAGAACTTGGGGTGCAACTCCTGCTCTGCCACTTATAAACAATGTGCACTTGGGCAGGTCACTTTCAGGACCTCAGTCTACAGAAGGAATCTCAGATAGCTCTTTGAAGCCTAGGGGATGGACAAGGTTCCCTTGAGCTCCTCTGCAGCTTTGGGGTCTGTGCTTTTATGGTTACAATGATGCTATGTGCTGGAGAGGTATGTGGACAGGGTTGGCGCCTGAGTTAAACTGACTTTGTATATACACATGTGGGGTCTGTGCCAGGTGGCCCCACCTTTACATTTGGGTTTAATCTCACAAACAATTGCCTTTTTATTCAATGAATCCTTGATGCACATGTGTCTATGCATAGGAATTTTTAAAGCCTTCTCCACGGGCAAGTTCTGGTCTGCCTGCCCAGCCCTGAATTAAATTAATAATTAGCCATATATCATGATCCGTATATTAATCCCTGAATCATAAGATTGAAAAACTCCTTGAGAGGCCTCTTATTGTCCTACCTGTGCTCTTGTTTTCACATATAAGTGTCACATTATTACGTGTTCACTTGAGCTTCAGCTGGAAACACCTTCCCCATCTTTCAAAGGCAGCACTTAAATGCCAGGATCTCCACAAAACCTTCCAGCATTTGCCACATCACATCCGACTTTTCCCTGTGCCCTGGACCTCTGGTAGGCTGCTCATCCTCTAACATCACATGCCTCTCTGCTTAGCGACCTTTGTTTACCCTTGCTCCTGTTAACGCCCCTCCCCCTTACCTTCTGCCTCTCCCACATAAACAGGCATCTAGCGCTCCTCCAGTTTTAGAATCTGAACTCCTTCTTAGGCTCATTGTAAGGGACACATTTAGTGTATTACTCTTGAAATGCATCAATGGGCCGTGGTGTACTTTTCCTTATAAATTGATCGTGCGTTTCACCAAAGGCTGCTTCAGTGTTCTGCCTGTTAAAAAACTACACATTGTGCCAGGACCAGGACGATCTTCTCTGAATCACTGAGCACCTGACTACAAGCCATTCTTACCCTCACGCCAGGAAATCCAGCCTCCTCTCCCGTATACAGGTCATTTGATATGATGTGAAGTTGGAGTTTAACTTCCACTAACTGGGTATTTTGAAGATGAATAATAAAACGGATTACTGAGATAATTGATGCGGCTCCGTGGCACTGTGTAGAGAGGCCTGGAAGGAAAGCCGGAGGACTGTCAGCTACCTAAGATGGTAATTAACTTACAAAGCACCGTTGTTGGGAGGACCTGCCTGCGGCCCTTCCTCTCCTGTGCTTAGAGAAAGGGATGCTTGAGGAATGCCTCTGGAGGCTGGGGGGAGGGAGGGCGTCCTTCTCCTTCCCTGGAACCTTCATGGAAGATCAAGCTACCCCTTACGGAGATCCCTGGTTCTGTTAATTTACCCACCTCATGAACTGGGCAGCCGGCAGTGGAAGCTTGTGCCTGGTTATTAATCTTAGTCAAAGCAGGTACTTACTGTTTTAAATGAGCTCTACAAAAAAGCAACAGAAGGAGAATCATTTGATTCCAATCACAGGCCTTTTTAATTTGCTAAGCGATAGAATAGGCCTAATGTAGAACTGAAGGAGAAATTGCAGGGATCAATGGGAACCCCAATTTAGTATCAGCTATCATTTATTGAGTACCTCCTATGTGCCAGGACTGTCATAGGCTCTCCAATACATAATCACTCCTCAGTCAAATGGGGGTTATAATATCCGCCCCCTAAGAGTTGCTCTAAGGATGAAGTGACTTACTTCACACAATATTTGGCACCTGGTCTGCCCTCATAAATGGCACTAATTACTTTGCCCTTGTTTCATCTTCACAAAAAGCTAGTGCTGTAACAGGCATCCAACCTAGGATGTCATTTGTCTCCTCAATCTGAAACCTTTCTGTCTCGTGCACAGAAAATAATAATAATGCTACTGAATTCATAACACATTACAATTTACATAACACATTTGCATATATTATACTCTTTAATATTCAAATCCTGCTTTTGAAGTTAGAATTAGTTCCTCCGCTTTAGAGATAAATATTTGGAAAGGAGCACTCGCCAATGACTTGCCCAAGGTCACACGATTAACCCAGGCTTCAAACCCATCAAAACTCACTGGTGGAGAAGGTAGTCATGAGGAAGCATGTTCTCAAAGTTATGATAGTAATGGCACTAAGTTAGCCTCCTGTTCCTAATCCAAAATCTCTTTCCTCTGACATGATCTTGCAATCCCCCTGCTAAGGCTACGCTTTTGAGTTAAGGTATTGAGTTTCCAAAAGGTCCTTGTAAAAATGGGCAAATATTTCCCTTGGGCTCGGTGACATAATAAGCCAAAGCATCCCAAACTTTTCCAAATAATGCATTCACATAAATGTGACTGTATTAGATCCCTGTGGCTGCTGTAACAAATTACTATGAAGTTGGTGGCTGAAAAACCACCTAAATTTATTGTCTCATAGTTCCAAAGGCCAGAAACCTGAAGTCAGTATGACTGAACTGAAATCATGGGGTCAGCGGGTCGTGCTCCCTCTGAGGCTGTAGAGGAGAATCTGGTCCCTGCCTCTCCCAGCTTGTGGTGGCTGCCAGCATTCCTGGGCTTATGGCCCCAGCTCTATTTCTGTCTTTGCCTTGCCTTCTCCTCTTTTGTGTCTCTGTGTGTCTACTTCAAATATCTCTTCATCCCCTTTATAAGGATACATGTGATCACATTTAGGGCCCATCTAGATAATCCAGGGAAAGCTCTTCCTTCCAAGATTCTTAACTTAATCATATCTTTTGCCATATAAGGTGATATTTACTCTTTTGCCATATAGGGAAATATTCACAGGTTCTGGGAATTAGGAAGTAAATATGCCTTTGAGGGCCACCATTCAGCCCACTACAGTGACTTAATGAAATGACTCATTTGTAGAAGGTAATGACCGTGGGACCCAAAGCCTGGGACACTCTGTTGAATAGCAGTCCCCTTTCTCAGTTCCTAGGCCCCCAGTCTGAGTCTTGTGTCAAACAGCCCATCTTAGTGCCTGGCACCTTAGGAATGAGCAGTAAATATTACACATTCTAAGACGTTCTTGCCTTTTGAGTACCTCTATCTAGTCACCAAACTTCCCCCCAGTCCCCATCTTTTCTATGCATTCTTCAAGGCCCAACTACAGTCCTTAATGACAAGGGCACTCCTCCAGGATATGGTGAAAATAATCCCTCCCACCTCTGAATTTCAATAGCATTTCATGTTACTGTTTTATGCCATATATCCCTTTTTACCTTGCGTCACCCCAACATCACATGTCATCACTCTTCCTAAGTTCTGAGCTCTCTGAGACTGGCTCCATCTGGACCCAGGACCACCATAATAGCCTTCTCATTCCTCTCCTTCACTTTTGCTGGCTTACTGTCAGTTCTTCACACCGCCGCCAGAGTGATCTCTTTAGAATAAAAATCAAATCATACTATTTCCTTACTTAAAAGATTTTGATGGTTATTTGTCACACTCAGAATAAAATCCAAACTTTTTACTATGACCTATAAGATCCTGAGAGAGCCACAAACCCTCCCTAAACCCTCAATCAACTAATTCTGCCTTTGACTGCTTTCTCCCAAGATCCTGTCTTTGTGCAAATTAGAAACAGCTCCATCCTAGAAAACCATCTACAGCACAGCAGCCCTCTGGGCAGACCCTTACCAAATGGTACCTGTTTCCCTGGGCCCGTGCAGCGCCTGTTCCAGAACATATACCTTCCTAGGCAGATGGAGACCACGCTGGATCCAGCCCCTGGTTGAGCTGTCTCCACCCCTCTCTGCAGGCCACAACCTGCATTTCTGAGTGTAAATCAATCCCCCTCCCTGAGTCTAAAGATAAAATGTACGCAAGTAGAAAGGTTAAGCAATGTAATAAAGCATAAAGGAGGAAGTACACAAGGATGTTCATCACAGCATTATTTGCAATGATGAAAAACTGCAAATGACCTATATAGTCATCAGTAGAGAAATGATTGGATTATGTTAAGTCCAGGCTACTATTGTACTTTCCATACTACAGAAAACCAAGCAGCTGTTAAAAAGAATAAGACAGTGGCTGCCAAAGCCTTGAGGGTTGAGGGAAAAATGGGGAGTGACTGCTCATGCAAATAGTGTTTCTTGAGGAGGGGTGATGAAAACGTTCTAATGTCAATGACAGTGATGATTACACAGCCCTTCATATGCCAAAAAAAAAAAAAAATGAATTTTACACTTTAAATGGAGGAATTGTTTGCTATGTGAATTGTATCTCAATAAAGCTATTAAGAATATGATAGTGCTCCATGAACCAACAAAGATAACCATCTAGGACTTTTTAAATAAAAACAAGTTATAGAAAGAACAATTTAAATATATATTTTCATTTTTAGAAAACAAGTTAGATAAATATATGTACATGTGCATATGTATTAACGCATATACACACATATGTGTGTGTGTCTGTGTATGTGTGGAGACAGAGAGGGAGAGAGGAAAATGCTGTACACTCTGGGCAATTGGATGGGTGGAGGGTTAAAAGGAGACTTTATTTTTTATTCCTAACCAGTTAGGAATGGTTTGGCCTATAAGTGCTTGAATACCAGGCAAACGAGACAAAGAGGGATTAACTTTTCCCACATAACGAAAAGACTGCAGTTAGAGCCCAGTGTGCATTGATGCTCTCAGGCCGGGCATCTCCTCAGGGATCTCTCGGTTTTCTCCTGTGCCCGTTACCTCAATGACGGAGTTCTGGCTGCTGTGTCACCAGATAGCAAAGTAAAAAGCTTTCTTAGATTCCCCTGGGCTCCACAAATTTTCACTTTGCCTTACCACAGTTCACATGTGAATTGTCTTATGAATTGTGTCACATGTGAATTGTGACATGTGAGTTGTGCTACATGTGAATTCTGTCACATGTGAATTATGGCATGTGTGAATTGTGTCACATGGCCACCCTAGCTGCAAGGAAAGCTGGCAAAGTATTTTTCATTTTAAGTCCCAAGAAAGGAAGCTACTGAGGGAGAAAAGGGGGGGAAATAAGTGCTGGGTCAGCCAACCAGCAGTTATCTACCCCAAAGTGCTGTGCAGTTGTAGCTTTTGCATTTTTTTCAAGAAACTTTCATTTCTTTTATAGCTAAATAATAATAATGAACAACTAAATCCCACCACCCAAATGTAGGCACTGTTACCATTTTAAGTCTATTTCTCATGTGTCTCTCTCTTTCAATACACATACAGTCTTGCATTGTTTAACATTCTAAGAAATGCATCATTAGGTGATTTTGTCTTTGTGTGAACATCACAGAGTGTACTTACACACACCTAGATGGAGTAGCCTAATACACGCTAGGCTACATGGTCTAGCCTACTGTTCCTAGGCTACAAACCTGCACAGCAGGTGACTGTACTGAATACTGCAGGCAATTGTAACACAGTGGTATGTATTTGTGTATCTAAACATATCTAAACACAGAAAAGGTAAAAATATGGTAATGTATAGTAATCTTATGGGACTACCATTGTATATGCAGTCCTTTGTTGACCATTGTGAGGTACGTGATTGTATATATATATAGGGGTTTGTGTGTGTATATATATAAATATATAAATACACACATATACATATATGTGATGTATACAGAGGTATATACAGGCATACCTTGGAGATATACAGGTTCAGTTCCAGACCACCACAATAAGGTGAATATCACAATAAAATGGGTTACACCTATTTTAAAATGGGAATTTTTTTGTTTCCCAGTGCATATAGAAGTTATGTTTATACTATACTGTAGTCTATTAAACGTGCAATAGAATTTTGTCTAAAAATAATGTATGCACCTTAATTAAAAGATATTTTATTGTGAAAAAATGCTAACAATAATTTGAACCTTCAGAAAGTCATAATACTTTACTGGTAGGGGGTATTTCCTCAATGCTGATGGCTGACTTACCAGGGTGGTGGCCACTGAAGGTTGGGGCAGCTGTGGCAATTTCTTAAAATAAGACAACAATGACATTTACCACATAGATTGACTCTTCCTTTCATGAAAGATTTCTCTGAAGCATGTGATGCTGTTTGATAGCATTTTGCCCACAGTATAACTTCTTTCAAAATTGGAGTCAACCCTCTCAAACCCTGCTGCTGCTTTGTCAACTAATTTTATGGAATATTCTAAATCCTTTGCTGTGTTTTCAACAATGTTCACAGCATCTTCACCAGAAGTAGATTCTGTCTCAAGAAACCACTGTCTTTGCTCATCCATACAAAATAACTCTGCATCTGTTAAAGTTTTGTCATGAGGTTGTAGCAATTCACTCACATCTTCAGGATCAACTTCTGATTCTGCTTCTCATGTTATTTCCACCACATCTGCAGGTACTTCCCCCACTGAAGTCTTCAATCCCTCAAAGTCATTCATGAGGGTTAGAATCAACTTCTTCCAAATTCCTATTAATGTTGATATTTTAACCTCTCATAAATCATGAATATTCTTACTGGCACCTAGAATGGTGAATACTTTCCAGAAGGTTTTCAATTTACTTTGCCCAGATCCATCAGTGAAACCATTGTCTATAGCAGCCATAGCCTTATGAAATGTATTTCTTAATAACAAGACTTGAAGGTCACAATTAATCCTTAGTCCATGAGGTAAAGAATAAATATTGTGTTAACAGGCATGAGAAAAATATTCATCCCCTTGTACATCTCCATCAGAGCTCTTGGGTGACCAGGTGCATTGTCAATGAGCAGTAATATTTTGAAAGGAATCTTTTTTTCTGAACAGTAAGTCTCCACTGTGGGATTAAAATATCCAGTAAACAGTGCTGCAAACAAATGTCCTATCTTTCAGGCTTTGTTGTTGTTTTTTGTTTGTTTGTTTGTTTTTTTATAGAGCACAGGCAGAGTAGATTTAGCATAATTCTTAAAACCCTAGAATTTTTGGAATGATAAATGAGTACTGGCTTCAGCTGAAAGTCATGAGCTGCATCACCCTCTAACAAGAAAATCCACCTGTCCTTTGAAGCTTTGAAACCAGGCATTGACTTCTCCTCTGCAGTTATGAAAAGTCCTAGATAGCATCTTCTTCCAATAGAAGGCTGTGTTATCTACATTGAAAAATCTGTTGTTCAGTGTAGCTACCTTCATCAGTGATCTTAGCTAGATCTTCTGGATAAGTTGCTGCCACTTCTACATCAGCACTTGCGGTTTCACCTTGCACTTTTACGTTATGGACACGGTTTCTTTCCTTAAAACTCATTAACGAACCTCTACTAGCTTCAAACTTTTTGTCTGCAGCTTCCTTACCTCTCTCAGCCTTCACAGAATTGAAGAGAGTTAGGAGCTTGCTCTGGAGTAGGCTTTGGCTTAAGAGAATATTGTGGATGGTTTGATCTTCTACCCAGACCACTAAAACTTTCTCCATATTAGCAATAAGGCTATTTCACTTTCTTATCATATGTACTCACTGGTGTAACACTTTTAATTTCCTTCAACAACTTTTCCTTTAAAAAAAATAAATAAATACCTTTTCATTTGCATTCACAGCAAGAGGCTTGCCTTTCCGTCTATCTGGGCTTTTAACATGCCTTCCTCCCTGAGCTTTATCATTTCTAGCTTTTGGTTTAAAGTGAGAGATGTGCAACTCTTCCTTTCACTTGAACACTGAGAGGTCATTGTAGGGTTATTAATTGGCCTAAGTTCAAAATTGTTGTGTCTCAGGGAATAGGGAGGCCTGAAGAGAGGGAGAGAGATGGGGAACAGCTGGTTGGTGGAGCTGTCAGGCACACTCAATACTGATGAACTTTGTCATCTCATATGGAGGCCGTTCATGGTGTCCCCAAACAATTACAGTAGTAACATCAAATGTTACTGATCACAGATCACCATAACAGATGTAACAATAATGAATAAGTTTGAAATATTGTGAGAATTACCAAAATGTGACACGGGGGGGGAGGTAAGCATGTGCTATTGAAAAAGTTGCACCAATAGACACACTTGATGCAGGGTTGCCACAAACCTTCACTTTGTAGAAAACATGATATGGACGAAGCACAATAAAGTGAAGTGCAATACAACAAGATATGTTTATATGTAATTTTATATAAATAAGATTGTACCCTACTTCTTATTTTCTAACTTGCTGTTTTTCATTCAAAAAACCATGGCAATCCATTCCAATGAGTATGCATAACATCATCCTTTTAATTGCTGCATTTCTATTTCATCATTTTTATTTAACCAGCTCCCTGTTTGCAGACATTCATGTTGTTTGCAATTTTTCACTAATATAAACAATGCTTCAGTGAACATCTCTGTCTGTTTTGGCACTGTAGTAAAATGGCATCTATCTCTCTGTGATACAATGACACTGCTAGTTAAACTTAGGGGAAAAAATGTACGATGATATGAGAGGTGCTTAAAGTGATCATAAATAAAATCAAAATTTCTCTTCATTTTTTAAAAAATACTTTTTCTCCTTCTCAAAACAGCAAAGCACATTTAAAGAAACATATCTCAAAAAGGTTCCCTTTAACTAAGGGAAGAGGTGAAATCATGAATTCAAAAGATATACCAAAGGAGAAACACTCTCATTCCTGATATTCACTTCTTGGATTTAAAAATAAAAGTGCTTGGGGCTGGGCATGGTTGCTCATGCTGGTAATCCTAGCACTTTGCGAGGCCGAGTTGGGAGGATCGCTTGAGGTAAGGAGTTTGAGACTAGCCTCAGTGAGAGCGAGACCCCATCTCTGCTAAAAAATAGAAAGAAATTAGCTGGGCAACTAAAAATAGAAAAAAAAAATCAGCCGGGTGGGGTGGCACATGCCTATATTCCCAGCTACTCAGGAGGCTGAGGCAGGAGGATCCCTTGAGCCCAGGAGTTTGAGGTTGCTGTGAGCTAGGCTGACGCCACGGCACTCTAGCCCGGGCAACAGAGTGAAACTCTGTCTCAAAATAAATAAATAAATAATAAGTAAATAAATAAAAGTCCATTTCTTTAGTTGTTTTAAAAGGGAGAACTGCCATGTTATTTATATTGAAAATGAAAGATTGCATTAAGGTCTGACACAAATTAACAAAAGCCAGATGATTCAAACAGAACACTATGCCTCTATCCCTAACTCAAACATAAAAAAAAAAAAAAATTAACACAAAGACTGTACTCCAATAAATCAAATTATGTCTTTAAAAGATACAGTGGTGACTCAGTAAGACAGTTAAGACCACGTTTAACATTACATGCTTCCATTGTAGGTTCTGAAAACATTTTTATGAACACTCTGAAAGAGCATAATGGGAGAAACCTTGCTGAATTAATGACTGGGGAGAATAAGATTCCGGTAAATCTGACACACAGAACAATCCAGCATCTGCAAAGGCAGGCGAGAGGAAGACATAAAGTAACCTTGCAAGTAGCCTGCACAGAAGTCTCTACATTTTCCTGTCCACAAATATCCTGGAAGTAGGGAAAGGTAGGAGGAACAGACGGTAAGGAATCTGCGTATGTGTGATACTGATTACCGTTAAGTGCAGCACAAGCCAATTCCATGTATTCTGAGTCATTCTGAATGATCATTCCCATTTGAATTTGCTCTTCCCCAATGCTATCATCTATTGTCCAGTCTTTGCCAGTTGCCTTCTAAATCTACATCATTTGTAGGGGACGTACTAAAATTTACCATACTTTCCCACCTCAAAATCTTTACCTCCTTCCATTGCTTCCCTCCTCCACCCCTACCAAACCCTCCATCTGCACCCAGAGCTGAAAACCACAAGGCTCCTTCTGGAATCCGATCAAGACAACAAATTTAAAAGAGTAGTGGAAGAGCCCTCTTATCAAACATGATAAAACTACTTGTTAATCAGTTAATCCAAACTTAGTTCAAGTGGGGAATGGCTTAAAATGATATTAAACATTTATTTTAATGCACATCCACTTTGCATCTGTTGGTGCAGGAATGAGGATGGAGGATCCTCTGGAGTTCCACGGCATCTTTCTTGTATAAAGCATATCCATAATGCATTTCTACAGTTCCCAGTTCGGGGGAAAACTTAATGATACTTGCAAAGCAATTTGACTGCCAAAAAGCTGTCCACATTTTTTACAGCTTTTTCTAATTTTTTATAGTTGTCTTGCCCATCCCATTTCAACAGCCTACTTTTTTTGAAAAAATCACCTATATAGAGTCTTTTCAAAGCACTTGGCTTAGCTTTTCATAGATTCATGAAAATACATCCATATTTTGCATGATCGTTTGTTAAATGACATAGTTATATTAAAAAGTCCGATGATGTAAGCAGATTTGGACACAAACTGTAAGTGCCATTGGTTCTTGGTGAGCACTCCCTTTGCCTGGGGAGGAGCCCTAGCATTCATCCTGCGGAGGGTTTTACGCAGTGAACAGAGCGGTTGCTAATCGGATGGGTCTGATCTGGCAAAACAACTAAGTGGAGGCTGTTTAAGAAAGCTTCTAGGTAGATTTGTCAAGTTATAAATTCCAGAGCCTGAACAATTTCTGATGGCTAGCAGAGAAACCTAGAAAGTAGCCTATTGGCACAAACTTACTATGTGACCACAGGTAGTGGTAACATTCAAAAGCATCCAGGAACATCAACCAGGTTAGCCTGGGCACTGTCCAGTTAGAACACATGCTGGCCATCAACAACCTGTAAGGATATACAGCGTGTCCTAATTCAACATTAGCCCTGACCATGGATGAGGTGACATTCCGGACCCTTATGCACTTGCAAATAATGGGGTTGGTCAAACAACGTGCTCTACCATTCCTCCCAACTCTGAAATTCTTTATTGATCTATATACAGCCCTAATTAATTTCCTCCCATGGGTTTCATCCATTTTCTGATTCAATTGTTTGTTCTTTCCCTGGACAGGTGTCATTTCAGAATTGCCATGGAGACATAGATTCACGGGCAATAACCAGAAGACAAGGGCGAGGGAGGCATTCGAGATAAGGTATGCATTCACTATAAATATATAGGAGGGAGCATATATGTTATACGTGCTGCATGAAAAAACAGATCTACTTGCATACACAAGCACATACTCATATCCTCCTGCCTGATTCTCTGGGGGTCTGTGTTCTGCATGTATTGTTTTGTTTTGTTTTTTAACCTGGGGATGGTGCTTATTTTTATGCCTTGCTTAGTTTACACAGATTAGAGCATGTTTTCCACATGCAGCTTCTTGTTTGCCAACAAGCCCAGCTGTTGGGGGGCACAGCAGATCACCCAATTATGGAAAACAATTCTGAATACCTTTTCATGTCTCCCTCTCCTACCCCGGAGGATCTTTTCCAACAATTACAATTCTGAGGGCCTCTTTCATTTACAGGAAACATTTACTCCTTTATTACTTTTTTCCTTTCCAACTCTACCTAAAAGCTTACCAGAGGGCAGGTAGGGGGCCCTTTGCAATTGTCTCTGACAGACAGACACAGGGAAGCTGAGGCCAGGGAAGCTGCGGCCATCCGACCAGCCGAGAGCAGGCTTTTATTTCAAACTCCTTCTAAAAGGAGACAGGACCCAACAGATTTGAACACTTGCTTGGAAAAAAAAAGGGGGGGGAACGCTCCAAAGTAGTTTACAGTGTTAGCTCAGGATCCTGTGCGCCAAGTCCCAGCCCATAATAAATTTTATTGCGAAGTTATAAACTCCTGAAAAGAGGAACTTGGAATAGAAGTGCTGACACAAGCTGCCAGAGTCTCGCCACTTCATTCTTATGGGCTCTGTCCTGACATCAGCACACATCTAGGGCAGAACCCCAAAAACTGAAAAAATGTTTTGCCCGTCAGAGAGATGCTTTGATTCGCTCTTAAGTTAATTTTACTAAAAAAAAAAAAAAAATATGGGGGGGTCTCATCAAAGAGAAACAAGCACTCTTGGAAACAATACATGACTGCCTGCGGATGCTTGTGGCTTACAGCTCAAAGAGTTATTCAGCCAAAGTTAAATTCATCTTGCAAATAAAGCCGGCCTTTTTGGGGGGAGATGGGATGTGATTATTCATTTAAATGACAGCTTTATATACGATAATTACAGTCATTAATGAAGGCACAATTACTTTATCATACATTACCAGGATCAAAGAAGACATCTCCAGAATCAGTTCTCAGCATATAGAGTCAATACAGAAATTAGACCAAATATGAACTGGAAAATTTTGCTTAAATAATGCCCTAGAGGTTAAAGAAACAATGAGTTGAAGTTGCAGAGTGAGAGAATTAAAAAGACACACTAGAGGTCACTGTTGCTACTTGAGCGTAAGATGTATCCATTTTTATACACACACACACACACACACACACGTACACATGCACACATACACACAGGTATATATAATATATAAAATATATATAGGTAGTCTATGTGCATATCAGAAAAACTCTGAAAAGGTCAGTTGTTTTCATTAATTTTTAAAAAATTCATCATTGTATTTGTTTCCTGGTGGGTGTGTGGACAGTTGGATATTAAAAGACAGAATGTAAAAAGAATCTTAAAGTAGAAAATCTCTTTTATAACCAGGGGCATATCAAATACTTCACCTCTGATCAAAGACCTTGCACCTATGTTATACATTTTGAAAAACAGCTTTCATCTATATGTTCACTGGGCTTTGAAAGTAAAAGTTGTTGAGGAATCCTGGTCTGTATGCCTCTTCTTATTAGGGGAAGATGATTCCATCTCTTAACAGTGTGCAAAATTGTAAGATTGTTAAATAGGGACGATATATTTAGTACCATCTTTGGAGCTGTAAGGAGAAAGAGTCTTTTAAGTATGGCACATCGGTGAAAAATCTTAGAACAGGTATAGGAATTGTTAGGAAAATATTTCAACTCTGCATACATAAAGGGAAATTATTTTAGGAAAACAACCGAAGTCCCCAGTGGGCCTTTGTAAATGTAATGAGTCTGACAGGAAGAACTCCTTTATTTATAGCTCCTGAAGAAGACTCAGGATCTGTCTCTCTCCTACTAAGACTTCTGGTGCACAGTGTGTGCACAGTGTTGATGGAGAAGGAACAGGTCCCTTCCTGAGCCCAAAGTCTAGCTCTGAGTAGATTAGCCGAGAAGCTAAAGGCTGCATGATCTATCAAGGGTGGGGAATGTGCGGCCTCAAGGCCACATGTGGCCCTCCAGATCCCCAAGTGCGGCTCCTCAACCAAATCCAAACTTCACAGAGAAGATTTGTTCTGTAAAATTTGGATGCAATCAAAAGGCTGCACCCAATGATCTAGAAGGCCACGTGTGGCCCCAAGAAAGGGAATCTATAAGATCCATTAATGCTGATCAGTATTCTCCCTCTTGAAGTACTGCTGACAGATACGTGCGCCAGTAAGAGAAGCATCAACCTGGAGGTGTACGTTTCAACACCAGGCTTTGAAACAATATTTCCAGAAAGATGCCCACTTCAGCTTCCTTGTTTTCTGTTCTTTGCACATGAAACATGCCCTTGTTTGATAATGCAAGGCCTGTGGAAAAAAGGAAAACCGGAAGGAGAGGGAGAAGACAGCTATGTCTCCTTTGCTGAACCTCTGCTTTGCTCCCCATTGTGTTTTTTGCTTTGTTCCTGCAGATCACAGTCCTGGGAGTAATTAAGGTGCAAAGAGCTGAGTAATAGCTCCTCAGTAACTGGGTGCTTTCTACAGGTTTCACGGGTGTAGGTAAAATAGATTTTGAATTTGAGTATTTTAATGGGGAATGACATATTTTTAATAGTATTTCCAAATATCCTCTGTTAAATGAGTGGTAGTGGTGGGGAAGGCTATTAGGAGGCTCACAACCTCAATAGGAAACAGAGGTGAGTACTTTGCCCGTGTTACCATGCAGTGCGGAGAGGCAGCGTGGGGCCTGGACTCAGTGCTTCCTCTTCTGCCCAGCCCGGGTGAACTCCGGCAAGTCCTTGACCTTCCTAAGGCTTATTTTTCACTTGTAAAAAACAGCTATTAAATTCTACCTTTCCAGGCAGGATGACATAAATTAGGCGCAAAATGGTTGGCACCAGGCTTGGCATAGGAAAGCTTTCCATAAGTGTCATTCGTCCTGCTTGTAGTTGTCATAGCAGAAGGCCACTGAACTCCTCTATGTCTATCAAGGAGTGACAGAAGCTGTGTTTACATCCACAAGCAGGTAAGTGGGTTTGAAACAACAGCAACAGCGACATAAAAAAAAAAAAAAAAAAAAGTTTAATTCAATAGCTTATTGTTTGGGGGGTAAAAACAGGTTTTAATTAACAGTTATGTTTTTGTTTTTTCAAACAGTTTTGTGTATACAAGCTGAAACTTGATTTTAGGGAAAACAAAACACTTAATTATTATAACACAGAACTGGTACCATAATTCTTTCAGTTAAGAAAATTATGTGCATTTTCTTAACCAAAAAAAAAAAAAAAAAAGACATTGAATGTGTTTGTGTTTTGCACCCATGTAACTATTTTTTGAAAACGCCCTCTTATCCACAGCCCAGTTGGAGGACCAGGGGTTCACTGAAGTCAGCTGTGTTTAAGGGCAGCCCCACTGTTCTTACAAGGTTACAAACCACTGCCCTCACTGGCTCTGTCTGCAATTATAATATGCAATATGTTTTGTTGTAAATGGAAGCTTTTATAATAAAATTTGGAAGCCAGCGTCATTTCCCTTCCTTTGCTTACTACAAAAAGAGGATTTGAGGACAGACAATAAAGGAAATGGCAAGGAACTATTATGTGACCTTGGGCAAACAGCTTCAGTGGTTCAGCCTTGGGTACATACTCTCTCTCTCTCACACACACACACACACACACACACATACACACACACACCCTTAGTCTTGATTCCTTTTGCAAAGCTGTGTCAAGCAAAAAGTTGAATAGAGATTTGGAAATCCTTTGGTTATTTTGAAAAATAGGTATATTAGTCTAATTGAATAAATGTTACCAAATTTTCTAATTATCCAAATAATTGCTACGTCTTCAGTGTAGTCTTCCTTAAGAAGTACTGCCCAGGGCAGGGAATGAAGAGTGAGCTTCTCACTTGGGTATACAGCGACAATTTGTAAAAGGCTAAGAGCACTTCAGCTGAGAAATGATCCAGAGGAGAAAACATCATAATTTCATCTTCTCATCTTCCTGTAATGAAAGTACTGGAATTGCCTTTTAGACTAGATTAAAACATTTTTAAAACCCTTGTTCTCAGCCACACCTTGGACTATCGCTTCTGAGTTGCCTTTATTAACATTCTGGGTCAGCAAAAACAGGGCTTCAGCATAAATACAGCAAGATAACTACTTACTACATATAAGAAAAAAAAAAAAAAAAAAGCTCAGGATCCTTCCCTAAATGGATTAAAAAATATCTCCCCAGTCCATGATTCTGCTCTGCTGGGTGCCTGTGGGTAGAGCCAGTTTGGGGGTGTTTACGTAGAAGAGGTAGAAGTTGCACAATGTACCTGGGGAGCCAGGAAGGTTTCACCCAATGTGGCAGCTGTGCTGAATGCCTTTGGGTACTTGTTTTTATCCTTTGTTGACACCAATGTGGCCACATTAGGTGGGACCTTTAAAAATAAATGGAGTATCACAGGTCTTCCAGGCAGCTCTGCTTGAGAAAGAGACATCAAGTGGTGAGGAGGCGATGAGCAGGGAGGGCTGGTCAGACAGCCAGAGCGCTCCTTACAGCGGGCTCTGGGTGGAGGAACAGTGAGCAGACTCAGAATGAAAAGACAGCAACAAAAAGGACTGGGGCATTGAAACCCACTGCCACTTTTTGCCTTGCTCATTAATTTAGCATGTGCTTTTGACTGGAGCTTTTGGTGCAAAAAGACCTCCCAGCAAAGGGAGACGCCTGTCACTTTGTATAGAGGACTGGATGCCTCAGTTGGCTCCACCCCTTTCTGTTTCAGGATTTGGAAACAAGTCACTTCTCTCCAGACTTCAGAACTTTTCAGTGCCACAAGGACGGTGTATTTGAATGTCCTCGTGTGCCTTGGGATATAGTGGGAGGGATGAGGAATTGAGTTCCTGGACTCAAGCACAGTGATGTGGGTCCAGGACAAGCCTTTCAGTGAAGGACCTACTGCAGGATCTTCTCCAGTGTTTCTCAAAATTCAGACCCCTGATGTTGTCATCAGAGCCTGGAGCTTGTGTGTAAAGGTACAGTGCTCTGGGCCCTACCCAGGACCCACTGCATCAGTATCTCTGTGCACAGCGCCTAGGGGTCAGGGTGGTAGCTGGCTTCCTGGCTGGGTTTTTTTTTTTTTTTTTTCTTGGTACATTTTTACTGTGAAAAACATCACAACTCATCACCAGCTCTTAGCCTTAGCAAGGGCTGAACTCTTGGCTTAGTATGGGCCCTCTCTCTGTGGCTTATGAATTGAGCAGTACTGGGTTCCACTCTTACTGAAGAACATTAGGAAAGGGCAGTTTGTTTCATGGCCACTCCACAAACCTGATTTTGAGAAAATGGGGAGAAGAGTGTTAGAGGCGATCATGAAATTTTTAATCATTGGAGTGAAACATGGGGACGACATCCATGCCTCGGCCACATCTGCCGTAGCGTGGATTCGGTTCCTTCTGCTTGTCTGGTTGTTGAAACCATAAGGGGGTTTCAGTCTAGGTCTAGTTACTTGTCACACAAAAATCCCATTATTGACACAACAAGGATTGCCAAGGAGGAAAGGAATTTTTAATATGACAGACATCTTGCCAGGAGAACAGGAGAAGCTGCCTCAAATGCATCTCCCGACTAAAGGGTATCACTGGCTTTTACAGGAAGGGCCAGGTGCCTTGGGGCAGGCTGTGATGTCTCTCACCAGGGGCTACCTGCATTGGGAGCAGGCTGCGGGGGATGGCGAATCTTGGTGTCAGGATATCTGCCCCGGGGCCTTCAGAATCTCAACTTGTTTGTCCTGTAGAAAATCCAGCCTTTCAGGCTGGTCACTGGTCATGGTGGCTCGAGCCTATAATCCCAGCCCTTTGGGAGGCCAGGTAGGAGGATCACTTGAGGCCAGAAGTTTGAGTCCTTCATTTCTGGGAAACAACTCAAAGCGTCAAGTAGTTAGTTAAGGAAGAGGATTATAAAAATCATATAGGGGCTCATGGACTGGTTACAATTTCACTTTTAATTACAGGCATGATCCTTACAACCAGAGAAGTGATACTATAAAGTAGATAGTTGTCAGCTTGTTTTCCTTTAAGCTACTCTATACATTCTGAACAATTGTTTGGAAAGCATTGTTTTTAAGTCATAAGTTAACTGTTTTAACTTCCACTGTCCCTGTGACTAGAAGAAACACAAGACTTTCTACTCCCTTAAGATTGTTAAAAATCCTTACATAAGAAGCGGCTGGACTCCATAGGACTCAAAGGGCACAAAGAAAGATGCACCAAATTTCAAATATCTAAATCGCTCACTTTATACTACATACCTTTCATAACCATGTATAAAAAAATGTGTAAGAAGAATAAAAATTTAAAATAAACATATATCTGGGTTAAGGAAAAAGCATACTGCACAAAAATGTCTTTGTATAAGCACTCAATAAGATAGGGTAAGGAGATATTTATAGTTCTGCAGATGACTTAATACTTACTGCACTAGGAATTCATTCATCCTTCCAACTGGCTTGAGAGGCATTTGAAACCAATAAAGCATATTTGTGTCCAAGCTGGGAGTGGAGTCTAGGCCCCACGTAGCAGACCTGAGACGCCTTGGCCCAAGGAGCTTAACTGATGTCAAATGTAAACCACTTTTCAAAGCGTGTTATCGGGTCCACACCAGACTATCCATTTTGATAATCTCATTCCATTTTTCATTTTATTGTTGAAAGAAGAAATAGATTAATGAAAGTCCAAATCCCCCTAGAAAGAAAACCTTCCTTATAAGGCATGCCTGAAGAGAGATTTGGAAAAATTACTTACTCTGCCTTTATTTTGCCAAGTAAAGTAACATTTAGATCATTTATATTTGAAAAATTCTTAACCCAGGTCATTGTGGCCCACTAGATTAAATCTGGAGAAAAAAAGAAACAAGATGAGGAGGAGGAGGAGGAGGGGGAAGAGGATGATGAAGATAATAATGAGGTATTTAGGTAAGCTATAAATCTCCCAGGCCCTGGTTTGCTTGTGTGTACAATGGGGATTTGGGGGCAAACCCCTATGATCCATTTCAGATCCAACAAGAAAAATATGGCCCCAAAATGCATTTGAAAATGGTACACCACTTGAAAGATACATTTATCTAAAGAGAATTTAAAATGTTCCACCCCTAGCGATACAGGATATATTCAGGTATATTCAAGTATATATTTCAAGTATCCCAGAATACTAAGAGAAAGCCTCTACAGAGTGATAATCAGCATCATGAATTATTTGTGTCAGAACAGAAGGAGCCTTAGAAATCATCTTGTCACACTGGTAACATGGTTTTACAGACGAGAAAACTAGAGCCTAAAAAGGTGCTTTTCGTGATTTCAAAGAACCTGCCTCCATGAGTCCTTCAGTGCTGTGGGGCCAGTGGTACCGCAGCAGCTTCAGGAAGAAATACTAAGGTTTGAAAACTCTTTAGCCACCAAAGTTGGAACAAGAGCCCAGCTCTTCAGTCCCCGAGGCCCAAAGACTGCATGTGAAAGGATGAGAGGCAACACTTTGAAAAATTTCATTTTGTCAACCAATTGCAGGACAGTTTTGCTTGCAGGCTCAGTGGAGGTGTAGTGCAATGTTGTTTCTGACCAAATGTTCCTACTGTCAATGAGGTTATTGTAAACTGTATTCCTGCCCTAAATGAGTTTACTTATCTGAGGGTCATTTTTCAGCTTTACCTCCCCCAAACCCCTAGGTGATTTTCTCACCGCTATTGCAAGTCCAAGTTACCAAAGAAGCCCCCATTTGGCTGACAGCAGGGTTGCCACACTGGATTCTCCCTGTCACCCTCCACACTCCCCATCACAGTGCCAGGTTCCTGTCAGTTAAACCACTGCTATAGACAAATCATCTATGTCACAGGAGTGCATAAGAAAGAGACTTTATTATCCATACCTGTGGGGGAGAGACTAGATCAGATCTAGCCTCATTATTTACCATAAATATTTGGGGCACAGGCTCCAGGGTTGAAGATTTGCAACTCACTTGCTGGATTATGTTCTAGCATCTTATTTTAGGCATTCTGATGTCTGCATTTAGAACCATCAGATGTTTGTCGCTGCCGTTCCCACAGGATATGGGGAGGAGGGCTGATCTATTTGTTTTGGGTAGTTAACACCTAGAGCAAACCCCAAGAAGCAGTCTTGGCCAAGCACACCACATCAAACAAGCCAGTGAAGCCCCTTCTGAGCCAGAAAGGGTGGGTCATAAAGCTGAACTCTGGACCAAAGGGAAGGAAGAGCTTTGGTTGGTGTGCCAAGAAGGGACCACATGTGCTCTCTGCAGGGTGAGTGCTTTGCCCCGAGGTTAGGTGAGTCGCGGTCTTGTGCATCTAAGACTTTCCTCACTAAGCTGCTGCCCAGCAAATTCAAAACCACTGTGACACAGACACCCAGGCAGAAGGAAATTAATTAAGATCCTGCATTGACATTCCCTTCAGAGCTCGTGCCACCCTCTAGGAAGGGCCACGCATCACTCTGCGAGAGAGCAGCCCCAGCTGTGGGAGCTGTCTAGACCTGCTGTGATTAAGAAGGACTCTGCTGCCTTAACGTCGACTGTGTTTTCTTATGTCAGTATTGTCTCCTAATTTCAACATGACTTGTCAAAGGATTTTTTTTCTCTGCCTACAAAATGACACAAATCCTCTTCTTTTCCATTATATTCCATTGTGTGGCCATGCACAGAGTCAACTTTTTTTTTTAAGGTTTTCAGTTTTCCATGCTATAGCTATAATGCATGAACATGTTTAGGCACTTGGAAAAACATTTTAAAATTAAAATATCTATGTCAATCACAGGCATGCAATACTGCAGATGTGCATGAAGCATGAGCATGTGGACTATATATTTCGAGGAAAACATCCCTGCAGTTATTGTGCATGCTCTATGGCCACTTTGCAGAGTGAAATGTCTCTGCCATTAAAATAGCATTTTTATTTAGTCAAGACACTAAAAGCAATTAGAGGCCAGTGTTGATTGATCACTTGCCAATTTTCAATTTTTAAATCCAAGCTGTTTTGGACGCAGTATGTGTGAGCACCCCCAAACATCCAGAGTCATTTTATTTGCATTTTATGTGCATTCAAAATAACTTACTTTCCCCCTTTAAAAAAAATGATTGAAGAAACATTTGCTCCCAAGATGAAAAACGTTACACCCCAGAGCAATCTGTTGTAGTTGAATGATGGTCCCCTTGATATAATGATTCTTAATGAAAATTGTGAGGAATTTTCTGCTCCATAAGCTTCAAGGGGGTTGACTGTGGGGGACATGGGCCCCCCACTGTAGCAACAAGAACAGCAAAGACCTTCCAGATATGCCCATCTTGGGAGGCGATGACATGCACTTGTTTTCCAGTCCTCAAAGTCTGTTCCTTAATTACTTTCAATATTCTCTCCTTAGTAATTGTTTTGGATGTTCTCCTCCTCCCAAAAATAAGAGGAAAAGTCACTTTACCACAAAATAAACAATGTTGTGAAAGGACAGGACTGTAGCAATCTGCCAAGGTTACAGACCGAGCTACATAAAATTGAAAAGCTCAAAATTTATAATTCTTAGTCATTATTAATATTATTTTTAAAGTTTTCAAGTACAATCACTAATCAAATGGCCAAGATCTTATTTCATTAGAATTTGATGAGTTATAGAATTTGTGGGAATGGTAACCAAATATTGCCTGAGTTGCATTGTCAAGGTCATCAGATGAAAAGTTGTTTCAATCTAAAACATGTTTCTCAGTAAGTGCTTCATTTGCCCAAGCCAGAACTTTTAATTCCCCTCAATGTTTTTTTCTTTTTAACCACATATAGTTGTTTAGATGAATTCTTGAATAACTATGTAGCCATTAACAACTCTGTTCACAATCCACCTTGAGTACCTACCTTGTACCTAAACACCATGGCAATTATTGTAGGTACAAAAATGAATGCAATGGTCCAGCTTTCAAAGACTTACCGTCCCGTAAAGAAAACAGATATAAAACAAATACCATACAGTGTACAAATCTCATTTGTGTCTTTACAAAAAGAACCTACAAAAAGAAGAAGTTACTTTTTTTTTTTTTTTTCCTGGAAAAGTCAAAGGAAAGGTAAACCTAAGCAGAATTTTAAAATATAAACACGAGCATGCTAGGATCACAGGAGGAAGATGATTTGTACACAGGGAATAATATTTAGAAGAGTGTGGAAGAGTGAAACCAGAGAGAGGGAAAGAGGCAGGAGAGAGATATAAAACTTCATGCAGTTTGGTGTTACCAGAACACAGGCAGGAAGGGAGGGAGTGCGGCGGGCCCTTCTGACAGGGGCTAAATCATGAAAAGCCTTTTGTGCAATGCTAAGAAGCTTGGCTTTTATTCTGTGGGCAATGGTGAACCATGAAAGAGGTTTAGGCTTTAAGAAAGATTACTCTAGAAGCATTTTGGAGGCTGTATTACTGATTTGAAGGGAGAGAGAGTAGGATCAAGATGACTATTTGGGAGGCCATTATACAGTCCAAACAAAAGATAATGTAGACTTTAACTGAGGGAGTAGAGACAGAAAAAAAATAGATAAGAGAACTATTAGAAAGGAAGACTTGATAGATTGAGTTTGGAGTCAGATAGAGGAAGCGCCATGGATGACTGTGACCCTTAGCCAAGAACCTCAATGCGGCATTTAAGAAAGGGTGGTATACATGAATGCAGGGGTTAGAGGTAGTCTTGAAATTGTTTTTAATTACTTATCATTGGAAATGATCATTTTTTTTCAACTAATACTCAGATTCTGCCTGCATGTTCTACTTTATTCTAGAGATAGGGAAAAAGCGTGGTCCATCATACACCACTGCACTTGGCAGATTCATGGGAGAACAATCAGTAACTTCCCTGGAGGCCCCATGAGGGCAGCCCAGGGATTACAGTCACCAGAGTTGGGCCAGAACTGGCCCTAGCAGAAACCACCAGTTGGAAAGGGGAAATTTTGGTTAAGTCACGTGGGTGTTTGGTCTATATTCTACCGCTCCCTGTTCTCACCAAACCTATAAGAAAGTCACACATGCACATGAATACTCACAATGACACACACAAACACATCAGAACAAGTTGAGGAGTGTTTTCACAAATATTATTGAATATTTTGACTATAAATGCCATGTCCATGGAAACTAAGATGATCTCAATACTGGGGAATCCACTCATTTCAAGAGCAAGGCTTTGTTTTAGATATGTTCTGAAATGCCAATATTTGTTAGAGGAGAATTTGGTTCTGGATATATCTCTAATTTCTGCCCTTGCTACTGCTGCTGTTTCCCCAAAAATCTTAGTTTTTTGTAATACAATTTTTCTCTGAAAATAAGGATATGTATACCTAGCTATTTTGGCCCAGATGCTGTGATGTGTTTTATATAACTTACTTTATTTAATCCTCACAACACCCTACAGGTACATACTGGCATTACCCTCAATTTTCAGTTAAGAAACAAAAACACAGAGAGGTTAAATGACTTGCCCAAGGTCACATAGCTTGTAAATGTACAGACAGGCTCAGCCCCCAGGAGTCTGGCTGCTTCTCCAAATGATCTTAACTACTTTCTCTGTACAATTCATTTGGATTTACACATGAACCAGGTTTTCTTGTACACAGAGCACAACTCAACCATTTTAATCATTGTCACCAACGCTTTGTGATTTTACAACCTCAAAGTTCAAACCTGTAGTCATGTGACCCTGTGCAAGCCTAGGGATAGGCTAAAATGATGAGATTGCACTTTCCCAGTCTGGTGATTACGTTGAGATCCAGCCAAACTTCATGAATTGTCAAGGCTAAAACCAGGACTCTTATATCTTAGCTAACACCTGCCTCTCTCTATGCTGAAATATATTATAATTAGCTGCTCTTCCTGGGAGAGATTGTAAAACTGAATGCAATTAAACAAAAAGAGTGACAGCAGATTGTATAGCCAAAAAAAAAAAAAAAGAAAAAGAAAGAAAAAAATGCTTGGGAAGCCGCCGAGATGGATGCATATTCAAAGATAGCAATATCAGAGGCAAGGCAGAGCTTTCTCATTTTCCAGTGATGTTCAGAATGGCAAAGACCATAGCCTTTGGCATGTGCTTGGGACTCCGTCTTTGTTCACTGGTGCCCACACAATGTCTGGGGTTGAATTAGGACTTGACAGGACAGCTATTCTCTGGCTGTGGTTTCACGTTGGTGGAGGACCACAAGAAGTAGGTGATCTATGCTGTCCAGTCCACAAGCCTTACAGCCAAACAGCCCACTGGGAAGATCCCTGGAGTGCCACAGGTGAGTCTTGGCTGCTTGTAGAGGCTCCTGTGCTAGCTAAAGTTGCCTGATGTGGTGCCAGCTGCCTGGCTTCTTTGGTCCAGATTCTCTAGCTATGAAATGACAGTGCCGATGTCTGCCCTATTTCCCTCAAGAATATATAGTGAGACTCAGTGAGGACTAAAAACAAATTGGCTGTTTTATTCAAGTTTTGCAAATGAAATGCCTATACCACCATTTGCAGAAATAAGTTCACAATTGGTTGTAGAAGCAACACTGGCCCCTGAGCAAAATTCTAGGGGAAGATCCCATTACTTAGCACAGGGACTCATCACTTTCCTCAAACTGGGTGCAGGAACTGCCACTGTCCAAGAGGCAGGCTACACGCATGTGCGCACACGCGGGCACACACACACAACAAAAATAAAGCACCAAAACAAAACAAAATATAATGAAAAATCCATGGTCCAGTCACTAACCATGAAACAGTTTGTAAGTGCATCAGAGAAGATGAATCCTTAACTGAAGAAAAACAATAGTCAAGGTGGATGTGTACTGCAAAACATTTTGGCAAGAGAGACCTTGGCAAGAAGCAATGGGGAAGAAAACTAAAACTGCTAGCCTCATACTGGAACATGTCAGCTCAGAGATACCACAGGATGCTTTATTGAACAATGCAAAGATGCTTTAATTTAGCAGTGTTTGTTTTGAAAGGTTTGCTACACCAGTGCTCTTTCCAGCACACCATATTTACTGTGTGTTTTTGGCTGTACCTGGAGGCCCGCTGTGGGCTGATGGATGTCCAGGTGTGGGAAGGCACATTAGCCATTTATATGCACTGTGGATTTATTTCTTTGTACTTTTTTTGCCCCCCTCCATTGAAATAGTAAACTTTACTGTACTCAAATCTTAAATAGTCCCCTAGACATTGGTGTTATAAATTAATAATTGGAAATATGTCCTTTAGTATACCTCTTCCTCACATCACATCTTTCAAATGCAAAATTAATTTAGAATAAGAATCAGAGAAATGTAAAAGGTAACCTGATATTGAACATGAAGTCAAAAAACTCTTACAAAACAGAAGAACATAACAAGGAGAAAAAAGGAAAGAGAATTTTGAAAATCATCTTCCTAAGGCATACTGAATCCCCAGTGCTCTAGTTTTCCAGGTTAACAAATATTGGTCTCTTCTAGGTGTTTGAACTAGATTACTGGCTGGCCATCTGCAGCAGGCCTACTCCTGGATGTCACGCCCCTGCTAATGAAATCTGGGCGTGCGCTCGTAAACAGACCTGGTGAATGGTAGATGTCAGCCATTGCGTGATGGGCAATCATCAATCATCCATTGTCAGTTATTTCTGTCCCAGTGAGTAAGCCTTTATTTAAAGCATAAAGTAAGAATGTTGCCAGACCACAGGAACAAGCCCTGAGCTGTTTGCAGGTGCTGCTATTCACAGCTGCCAATTAAACCCCTGACATTTCCATATTGGCCATGAGGCACGGCATATGCTTTCCACATACCAATTCTTTTTTAAAAAATCATCAATCTCAGAGTATCAATACATATGTCTTTTTCTCTTCTCATAGTTGCAATATTAAGCTTTCAAAAACAGTTTAGTTTAGAAAGAGAGGAAGGAGAATCAAAAAAAAATTCTAATGAACTGAATTATTAAAATGTGCACATAACATTCTTTATTGTAGCAGGGAAAGTGGCCAGCATTTCAGATGTGAAAAGTCTCCCCTGATGCCTAAATCTACACGGCAAGGTCTCCTTTCAGGATTTCAACTTAAAAAAAAATCTTTTCTTACTTTTTTTTTCCTCACTTTTGACTCCCGAATGATACTACTCATTTAATGTAACCCAGTACCATTAAAAGTAGGTATTACAATTTTGATCATGTAGCTACATTCTGTTCCTTTCATTGGGATTCAAAATGATTCTAGTTAATAAGTGTGCCTTGTGTTTGAAGAATTTTATGAAATTTGCAGAGACTTTTTATTTTGTCTCAAACGTAAGTACGTGAAAGGGTGTGTTCCTACGCGGAGTTCACATCAAGCCTTTACATTCACCACGTATTTCCAAGTTGGAAAACAAAAGCATCCAACCACTCTCAGAGGATTACAGCTATGGTGGATGTGTTCATCTATAAATACTATAAATAGGCAGGGAGAAAAAAGAACTAACTGCATGTACCTTTCAGAAATATTTCACCATTTTTAATTTATTTTTCTATGTATGGATAATTCTTGATGAGAAATGAGTTGTGGTGACAATCATGAAAATTTTACCTCTTCTTCCTGATCAATCGTTAGAACATGTTTCTATATGGTTTCATATTATTTTGCCAAGAATTGGATCAAGATCTTCTGGGATTTTTGAGTCTTTATTTTCCAGGTTGAGCAAAAGACTTTGATAAGAGTCTGCCACCGTCTTCTTTTTCATCCCCTGTCCATATGGCTGAGCTAATAGAGTTACTTTGAAATCCCTGATTCCACTGATTTCAGGGATGTCTGTTGAGAAAAACAAATTTGACAAAGCTAGGATTTCTTTCAAATAAACTTAGCTGATGACTCTAGCAGGTGATCCTTTCTTTCCCTCATGGTGGATAATTTTACATACTTCTTGCTTCTGAGAAGAGGAAAATGTTGTCATCCTTTTTGAGAGATACTCAGCATCTTTCCATTTTAAAAGGGAGGGAAGATGTGTTATAGCCATTTGTATAATGAAAGGCTACTAAAAGACCTAACTTATAATAAAAATATTTTTCCTCTGTAAATTAATTTTATCATAAAAGCTGCCCTATCAACCTACTGAATGGTGAAGATCTGAACAAGAGTGAAAATCTTAACATTATATTAAGAACATGTGTGTTTGAAATGAGGAGAAGACATTACCATGGCTACAGTGACCTTGAACCCTTGGGCTATGTGAACACTTATCATTTAACAGAGCTTAGGATGCTGCTGGGCCATTGGCTTTGAGCTGCTCATCTGGGACGTCATCTGTCTGCAGGCTTTGAGATAAAAAGTGAGAGGGAAGGGCTAGACTTGCCTCCGTCATGCTGTGTCCCTAACTAGTGCCATGTGAGCCACTTATCTCCACTTGATCCCAGGTCTTCATGTGCCTCTGATTGATTCATAATGATGATAATAGTAATGACATGATCATGCTATACTAATAATAATGGCAGCCACCATTATGGCAGCCTTGTATAGTAGTTGAGAGCACAGATTCTGTAGTCAGCCTGACTGGGTTTAATCCTGGCTCTGCTACTTACTAGCTGTGTGACCCTGGCCAAGTTACTGCATCCTTCTGTGCTTCAGTTGCTTCCTCTATAAAGTGGAGATATTACTATCTCTACTAGCTGCCTCCCTGGCACGTCGAATGCTCAGAGCAGTACCTGGCATGTACTTCTAGCAAGTGCTACAGGAGCATTAAATAAGATAACATGAGTGTTCCTAGCACATATACACAGGCTATCTCATTTAATGCTAATAACTTTTTGCTGTATGTATATAGTTATTCCTCTTTTTCATGTGGGGAAACTGAGCCTGTGTGAGGTTAAATAATTCTCCCAAGGCTGCCAGCCAGCAATTTGCCAAATGGAGATTTTATCCTGGGTTAGTGTGACTTCAAAACCCATGCTCTCCAGGCTTCCTATCCTATGCAGTCATTTCACAATTGTAGCCACCGATCAAAAGAGAAAAAGCAAGGGGTTGAAGAAAATAGAGATAGAATCAGAAACATCAGGGAATGCAAGTATTCCAGAATGTAAGGGCATCAGGAAATACTCTAAAGACAGGGGAAGATAAACATGTTCCCAAGGTTATTGGGCTGGTTAGTCACCACACATACAGCTCCTGAATGAATTTATTCATTCATTTATTTGACAGATATGTATGCCCCTCATATTTATACACAAGGATCAGCAGCCTTATGTGTAGCCATTTAATAAGAGCACATGTTTTACGTAATTTTGTCAAAGAAGAAGGCCCATGATAGCCTTAGGGAAAGATATCAATGAGAAGATGCCAGTATTTTCCTGGCATCTGATTTGGTAGATTTGGGGGCTTCTTCCTCTCCTCTGACTAGATGGATCTCTTAAGGCAGAGGAAGCTGGCATGGAACAAGGCGAGGGCTGGCTGTCCCAAGGCTGAGTCCCATCAGCACATGCGTGTCTCTTGTTGTCTTTAGAATGCCTGTGGCATTCTTAACATTGCGATGTTACGTGTCAAATGTTTCCAAACCTGAAACACACAAGGTCTTTTATTTCCTTTCTACCTACTAAGATTATTTAAGTTCTACAAAGCAAAGCAGAGTATTATGCAAGAAATTAATCATATCAGAGCAAAGTAGCTACTGAAAAATTGCCAAACACCATAAACATTGGTCAAAATGGAGCCCAACCATTTGCACAGAGAATAATTGAACCTATGGATTCACTTGGGGTAACTAAGCAACTTTTCATTATGAATTATAAAGCTTTTCAAACATAAAATGATATCTGAGAGGAGTGCATTACCTAAAAGGTTTCGATAAGCAATGAAAGGAGCTTTAAAATATGCAGCAGAGATCAATCATCCAGCTGTATAGCGTTACTTATACTTTGTGGCGTCACCTACATTCCTTGATAAACAATGTCCCATAACCTCTGAGCATTCCCATTATTTTCTTCAGCACCCAGACATAAGAAGTGACAAAAATGTCAGATGATGTTTTATTTACTAATATAAAACAAGTTCTAGTGGAAATAGACATTCTACGACAATGGAGGTTTATGAAGCGCATTTCCCAGCATCAAGAATGATTCACATTGTCCAAAAAAAAAAAAAAAAATATAAAGCCTGCTATTCGTGATGAATTTTAATTGGAATGTTACTCATCATGGGCATGAATTTCTTTCATTTGGGAGATGACATGTCCTGCTTCTATAACTGAAGGGCAGCTGAGTATTCCTGGAAAGGAAAAGTGAGTAGTTGAAACAGACTTTTTGACACTCAAAAGGTAGAGATACCTTCTAGTTATCTTGATGTCATCTGCCAAAACAAGTATTTTGATGTTTTTCACAGTCATCCTTTTGTGGGAGACATTTTCATCAGTTACATGAGAAGCCAAACCCAGCATTCTGACTCACATGCAGGGCAGCTCTGCCCTCCTGTATCCTGTCAATGAAAAAACAAAATGGAATGCAATGAGAGAATCAGTTAGGAAAATAACTTGGCGGCAGGGAAGAGTTCCCTACTTGGAATTAGGGAGCTTCCAAGTAGGGAACTCGGACTTCTCCCCAAGATGCTGCAGGGTAGGATATAAAGCAGCAGAGAAAAAAGATCATTGATAATTACAGATTCTCTTCTGTTTGACAGAAGATGGTCCAAACTGTGATCCTTCAGCATTGATGAATGCTAGATAGAGAAGAAAGGGAACTAATGCAAGAAAGGTCAGGAAAAGTGGAATTAAAGCTGGTGAGGTACATGGAGACCAGAAAGGTAATAAAAAATAATAATAAGAGGGGAAATCTGGATATATGAAAACACAGTTTCAGGACTTCATGTCCTTTGCAAAAAGAAAATCACTTACCAACCTTAATGTAACTCAGGAAACACTTAGGTTTAGTATGCTTAAACCAATGCAATGGACATCCATCCCATGCTTGTGGAGGTAAACTACCTCCCTTCACTAGGAGGAATTAGGTGCCTGCAGCCTGCCACTTTGGAACTCAATATGAAAACATCAATTTGCATTGTGGCATCTTGGCCAGCCAGCTTTGTGGGAGTGGTATAAAGCAGTCAATGCTCTATAGATACACAAATTGATTACTTCAATTACCAAAATCAATTTTCCAGAATAGATGGAAATGTATCTCAAAAGGTCGTTTAAAATTAGCCTAAATGACCCACCAGGCCCTGCATTTATAATAGCACCTTGCTGTCCGTGGAACTCTCGCTCTCCTCCATCTTTGCCTAGAGGAGGTCTGTGGCTCAAAGCACCCAACTGGAACCTGGTACAACAACAACCACATTGCATTGCACCCTCTGCTTGCATGAATCTTTTCATAAGCTCACCTGATAAAGTTCTTAGTACAGAGCTAGGGTTTGCTCCTATAAGCAGAAGGTCAGATATTTCATGGGTTTTTTTTAAAATGAAATAGGTGTTATTTTAATTGTGGCTCTCCTTTCTCAATCAGCCTACCATGTATGTTTTCATATGTTGTATATGTTGTATGAACACATAGACTATTCTGCATTAAGAGATGATCTACACTGACATACAACACCATTATCCATATATATATATGTACTATCTCTCACACAAACACAAAAAGACACAAGGACTTCTTGCTCTCTTAAAATAATTTCAGATTGCTTAGATGAATTTCTTTACATGTTTTCAACCTACCTAACGGCAAACCTCACTTCATTCTACACTAGTCTAATTAATTTGACAGGACTGGAAACTTGTTCTTCCTGTTCACACTTATTATTCATCTCTTCAGAATGCCCTGTAGGGAGAATGAAGGCCAACAAAGCAGTATTTACCAAATGCCTCAATGCTAACTGCCCTTTTAGGCTGACTCAGCAGAATGCCAGCAGTGAGACGATCTGACTTTAGGGCAGGCTAAGAAAAATGACATTGTGTAGAACATCATCTATTGAAACAGGTCTTGAAGAAGAAAACCATGTCTGTTTTCCCCTACAGTTTTGCAGTGGGCTCTGGGGACCCCAATTTATCCCTACTGTATCTGAAATCTTTGCTAAAGAAATGACAGAGGTATCATATTTTGCAAGATAAGCCCTCACTACGCAATGGCAAATGTGGAGGTGATTTCAGGTTTTTAAAGCCCTGCAAATGTAACTTGAAACATTTCAGATATTTTGTGAAGGCCTGGGTTGAAATGCAGAATTGATCAGTGCTAGGAGAAAGAGCTTTTCTTTTTTGGTTAACTTTAAAAATTTCCTCAGCAAGCAAACTTCTGATAGGGGGCAAAGATTCTCACAAGGTTGGTACAGGTGGGTAATTAAAAAAATAAGAGTGAATTTATCTGCATACATTATTTAAATACCTAAAGCATTTCTCTGCTTTAATGATAAATTACGATCAGTAAAATCTGTTGGCTGCCTTCAAGCTAACTAATGGATCACTAATCAGCAACAGTGGAACCATCCTAGCTAAGTTGGAATAAATATCTCCAAGGATGTTGCAGCTCATTTTTATGGTCTAAACCTGTAAAGATGCTTGTATGTATATCTGTATACATTACATGTGTATATATGGAAATACACATACATGCGTACAGGTGCATGAGTTAAAAATCTATTCTTTGACACCTCTTTGTCCACCCACATGGCTCTATTTCCCTTGGTCTGTTGTATAAGAAGACTGTTTCTGGAACTAATTAATTCTTAAAGAGATCAGATGATACATCTCATTGTTAGCAATACATTTTTAATTGTTCATTTTACTCAAGCACCATTTGAACACAAGTCAATTTGCAATTTCATTAGAGAACCAAAAAGGCCTGGGGTTGATTCCTGGTTTTTTAAAAAAAGAAAAGGATAAAAAGCAGAAAAAAAATTCATAAAGGATGTTAATCCTCTAATTAATTTTATGTATCAAGCAAGAATTAATGTGTCCTGCTATTTGAGCAGGAGTTTTCTTGCCAAGGAGTGAATTTTGTCATACCTTCCCCTCCAGAGAAACCTCTTTACAAGCTTTGCAGCCAAACACCCTGGCAACTAATGACTAGCTTTGAAGCAACATTCACAGACCATTTGCTTTGATGACATTTGGAGGCTTCTCTTCCCTCATTCCAATTCTATTGTAAGTAGAGTACACATGCCGTACAGCCTTTGAAAACTGATCAATACAGTAAGATTTGTCAGGTTGCAGCTGACTAGTATCACATCTTTTAACTCTTTTCTTGGCTGACATGTTGTACACATTTTTAAGTTAAACCTTATGAAAGGAGTTGGGTAGATCATCCTTACCATATTTACAGGCACGCCAGTGTGACATGGCTCTTTCTTCCATATTTTAACATCAAAAGCTCATAATCTGTGTAAGTTAACCTTCCATAAAACTAAAATTATATGGTCATCATACATAATCTGATGATTGATTACAGCTGTCAGAAAGTCACAAATTGTGAATGTTTACTACGTTACACCATGAAAATTACTACACACTTTGTAAAAATCCACCTAGAGAAAAGAGACAGTTTACATTCATAGGCTGCAGAACTGAAGCATACATGTTTTCTTTGTGACTTTTGGCTCTCTTAAAATCAATGTTAAAACCCTTAGGTCTGATTTTTCATTTCAGTGTCTTTGTGTAATGTGCCTCAACCCTACCTCATCTAATTTAATAAGATGCAAGCTAAGGAAGTACTTAAGTTACTTATCAAGGGTTTTAGATGACACATTGTTATTGTATTCAAAAGTCAATATTTGCTAATCATGTTAGTACAGGAACTGTTCCAGGCCTACAATTCTTAAATTGCAGAGATATTTAAGATTAATTAAACCTATCTCCCCTGGTCCCCTCTCTCCACCTCTATGGAATAAGTCAGTGACATCCTAAGCGAGCCCAGAGAGCCAAAGCTTCAAGTCTGAAAGCCGGTTACATCTTTTGAGCCTCTGTTTGCATCAGTGCTCAAGAGTTGAGCCTTTCCATTTCGCCACTGTGGAAGGAATATTTGCATGTTTTCAGACCAAAGTTCACTAATTCACTTGACATAATTAGAGAAAAATGACCAGTCCTGGGCTTATAGCATGGACTCTATTATTTTTTTAAGTCAGGAGAATGCTGAAATAACATATGGCCTGGTTTCTTTTTTCTTTTTATATGACAACTTGTGGGTAAATTTGTGGCAGCCAAAGCTAAAAGGTCACCTGCCCCTTCTCAAGCTGGGCATGATGAGAACGGGTGACTGGGTCCACACCCTGGGTGGGTTATGCTTTTATGTCCTCCTTCCAATGACCTCTTTACCCTATTTTATATAAACCTTGCAGCACAAAAAGCCAACTGTTCAAAGACAAAGGTTCCCTTTACTTTTAGACAGTAAACTCATTATAAAAGAACCATTTTTAACCTAACGTTATGTACAAAGCCCAGGATTTGACCGAGATTAAGTGATAAATGAATGTGAAGTCTTATTAACATGTATTGACTATGAAAAAACTGGGAAACATAGTCCTTAAGTGATGACTTACAGCAGTAGCTAGTTGAGTTCCCTCAGGGAGAAAGACTAGTGCATTAACCCAATATGCCACCCAGGATATATTTACAGGTAGTTAGTGAAAACAATAATGCTATGCAAACTGAATATCTGGAACATGAATCAATATAGAGCAGCTAATTAGGTTATAAATGCATTGATTTTATTTTTAAAATGTCCTCAAATATAGTCTGCGAGTAAGCATACAGAAATGGGGCTCTTCAACTGAGAAAAGCAACAATCAGATTATTCTCTGCCACTCTCCAATCAATCCAGAAGAGTTAGGTAAAATACTCTGATGCATATTCTATATAATCAGAATGACATGTCCTATTAATATTCCAATTACTGTTGAACTATTAGCAATGCCCGAATCTGGTGTCTTAGAGCCTCATAGCAGTAATCTGGGAACCTCGTGTCATCTTTTATATTCATTCAATTTAAAATGAGACAATTTTCCCTTTAAAGCATTTTTATTAAACATTATTTTATGCATGGATTTAACATCCTAATTGATTTAGGGGGACTCTCAGAATAAGTTGTTAACTCCTTTTGTTCTTTTCTTCACTGAAAGAGGTCAGTAGCTGTGATCTTATTTATAAATTTAAATGCCAATTTTTAGCACAGTGAGTTATTATTAAAATAATAGTTATTCATGTTCACAGAAAGTCTCTATTTACACTGTAAAAACCAGGAATCTAATAATTTAATAAACTAGTCTAGAGTAAGAATGGGCTAGAGTTGTCAACTTCATGTTAGAACACATAAAAATCATACAATTAACAGTGACTTTGGAAAAAGCAGTGAGATGTTTCCACTCTTCTGAATATTTTCTCAACCTAAAATTTGCTTATTTTCATTTTGAAACTCATCATTCATAGGGATCTACCCAATATCATAAACAAAATACAGTTCCATAAACTAAATTCCAAACTACTAGCTGAAAAGTCAAATTTGGCATCATATTCATATGTGTCTGTTCAGTCTTTTAGGAGGTTTGCTTTATCTTAAATTCAGTTACATGGGGTTGTTGATGATATACAGTCTACATTCACTTGTGTTATCTCATCCTGTGTAGCTGCCCCTGCCTATTAATATCATGGATATGGTACTTGA
The DNA here is from genome assembly GCF_041146395.1 of Eulemur rufifrons. NCBI lineage: Eukaryota > Metazoa > Chordata > Mammalia > Primates > Lemuridae > Eulemur > Eulemur rufifrons. The sequence continues at coordinate 62,860,282 of NC_091001.1, forward strand.
TGTGGGTGCCTCAGCACAGGATGGGAGAAGTGGAGATAGAGGTGCATGGATTTCAGAGATGTTTGAAGGGGTAAAGTCTAAAAGATTAGTAAGTTGAACTTGGGATATAGGTAAGAGGGAGGAATCAAGGAAGACACTAGAGTTCTGCCTGAGTTACTGAGTAGATGGTCATTTCCAAAGATGGAAAATGCTGGAGGGATGGGGGTGTTGATGTAACAAAAAATTCTCTTTGGACATGGTAAGTTTGAGATGCCCTAGTGGATATGTCAAAGGTGCAGTCTGAAGCTCAGAAGTTAGGTCTTGACTAAACATGTCAGCTTGAACATTGTGAGCATCTAGATGGTATTTTAAGCTGTGGAAATGGATGAGCTCCCCCCAGGCGTGAGTGTACACAGAGAAGTGTGACTGGAACAGCACCCTGCAGAATCAACACTTAAAAGATAGGCAGTAAGTAGCCTTTGCATAGAGGTCAGAGGTGCTGCTCCTGAAACTGGACCAAATGATGCAAGATGAGATATGAAAGGCATTTCTTTCCTCATATACTCAAAACTATGCCAAATTCAGACATTTGTTTGTGAGGATTGCTTTGTTGTTCTTGATTAATTAAACTTTCAATTTAAAAATCTAAGCAATTGATCTGAAAATGAGTATAATAAAAGCATAAAAAGAGGCAGGGGGACATGCTAGGCACATCCTTTGTAATTGCTGTTCCTTCTGCCTGGAAGAAGCCTATGTCTGGCTCCCTCATTTTCTTCTGGTGTCTGTGCAAATGTCACCCAATCAGTGAAGACTTCACTGACCACCTTATTTAAAATAGTAGCCCTATCACTATCTATCTACCTTCCTCTGCTTTATTTTTCTCCATAGAATGTATCACCATGTGATATACCTTTACTTGTTTATTTGCTTATTTCTGTCTCCCCTCACTAGAATGTAAGCCCCACGAGGAAAAGGATTTCATTTCACTGTTGTGACCAGAATACCCAGAAAAATGCTTGACACATAATTAATAAATATTTTTCCAATAAATAAATGAAAGAATGAGCCAGCAAAGGACATAAAAGGGAAGAGCCAGTGATGTAGGAGGAAAACCTGGAGGTATGTCCGAAGTCAAAAGGAAAGTGTGCACATTGCAAATTGAGAGTGATCAAATATGTTGAATGCTGCCAGAATCTGATGGGATGATAAAGCACCATGACCATCAGATTTGGCATGATGAGCCACTGCTGGCCTTGAAGAGAGCAGTTACAGGGTAATGATGGGAACAAGAGTCAGAATGATTAGGGCTGTAGAGAGAATGGGAGGTGCAGGAGTGGAAACAGAGTCAGCAGGTAACTGATTTGAGAAGTTTTGCTGTGAAGAAAAGAAGAGATCTAAGGCAGTAGCTGAAGGGGACTATGAGATCAAGGGAGGGTGTGTTATTAGTCTTTGCTTTGGATTTTTAAAGTGGTATACTGGCTATCTCCTGCTCCAATAAATGACTGAATCTTTAGTCCCCAACCCCCGGACAACGGACTGGTACTGGTCTGCGGCCTCTTAGGAACTGGGCTGCACAGCAGGAGGTGGGCGGCAGAGGAGCAACTGAAGATCCCAGTTATTCCAGCTGAGGCCAGCCTAGATCAGCCAACAACCAGCCACAATTCAGACACGGAGCAGAGCCACCTAACTAACCACTCCAGGCAGAGAAGCAATAAATTTGTGTTACCGAATACCCCCGAGATTTTGCGGATTTTTCATACACCGCATTTATTGGAGCAGGATATAGCCAGTTAAAATGGGATTCAGCAGTTAAAATTTCATGAAAATTTATGAGGAGGAGCCAAGACAGAGAAAATAGTGTTTATACATAATCCACTGCTGACCTCAACAAAGTTTTGATACAGTGCAACATGTAAGACTTGCCCGTAGACTCAAGGGCAAGGAAGTTAAGAATATAACCAAATGGCCAAGAGTTAAAAAGAAAGTATGTGCATGCAAGTGAAGAGAGGATGACAGATGTATTCAAAAGCAGAGAGGGTCTCCAGGATTACTTTCTAAAAATAATAAGCATCTAATGATCGATCCAGTACAAGGAAACAGCCAAAAGGAAAGAGAGTCGACAATACCAAACTATAAAAGCTCAGTTCTAAACCCATGAAAGGCAAAAGTACTTTTTTTTCCCCAAAAGAAGCCTGATGTCTGAGAGATAAAGTCAAAAAAAGAGTTAAGGTAATTAGCGTTTCTAATATGTGACAGAGTTTCACATACCTTTTACTTATCGTATCTCTAGGATTCTAAGAAGCCATTCTAAGAAGCTCTTTTTTTTTCTTTCTTATTTTATTTATTTATTTATCTATTTATCTATCTATCTATTTATTTATTTATTGTTTACAGTATGTGACTTTCAACCCACTAAGAAGCTCTTTCTGGAGGAGAACACCACATTGAATGTGCTTGATGATTCTAGGACGTATTCTGATCGCAGAAATGTGAAAACGTTTGTTGGGGAGTTAGTGCCTCTTAAAATCAAGAAAATAAGGTAAATATTTGACTTGAACCACTTAGAGTAAGAGAAAGATGTATTTGGTGAATAGCACTCAAACGAGAGCAAGGTTTAACAGAGAGCAGAACTCTCAGTGAGGTACAATTAAACAAGCAGTTAAATAATCTAACACACAAGTGCTTAAACAAGCAAACAGTCACAGGCCGCCTCCATCACCACTCGGTGCGCAGAGCGTGAGTCAGAAGAAATTATTTCAGCACCGTTGAAAGGAAAAGCCATGTTGTGCTCAATTCTGGTTGATTTCTTGCAAATAAGGATATTAGAGAAAATGAGAAGTTTGTGGCAGAAGGTAGATAAAGTTATTCAGTGACTCAAGGAAATTAATTATAGAGGAAAAGCTCAAAAACAAGGTGTGCCTGTGGTGACCTCATGGAGGTAAGCTAGGATGACAGCTGTTGCAAGGGTGGATACCCTGAAGGGATCTGCATTTATAACAACTATGAAGGGAAGCATAAAAGTCCCCAAGAGAGGCAGTCTTGAGTAAAATTTAATTGATATCTCTCATTCATCCCCTGATATTCGTTAATATTAGACAGAAACAGTTCTGAGAAATGATTAAGATGAATGCAAACCATTTAAATATGGACCTGATTAAGCATTCACACAGAGAAAAATAAACTATTGCGAAGGCACATCTTTTAACATTTTACTTCATCTGGACTTCTGCTGACCCTGAAAGAACACTTTACTTAAGGAGAAAAAAAAACGTACCCCTGTGTTGTCTGGAGCTGAGCTGTAAATTCACGCTCTACGTTGACTTTATTTCCAATGAAGTTTTAGTATCAGGCAAGTTTTTTTTCTTTGTTTATTCCTGGGATTAAAATATTACACAAAATGGCAAAACCTAGGTCGTAGTTTGTTATAACTGCTGTTCTGACACCACATTTCAGCTGTTACACACCATGCGGTATGACTCTCAGACACTTCAGCGCCCAAATAACTGCTCCCTCTCTCATTTAAGTCATTTGTATCTAGATCACAGTGATTTCAGCTTTTAGTGAAGGAGAACAGAAGAGAAAAAAGTGCTCAAACTTTATAAACCCAGAATACACATGGACAATAGTTAAAGCAAACACTCACTTGACTTCCATGTAAGCGGTTGATAGAGACAGCTCTTCGGAATATTTCTGTGCTGGCCAGCTGAAATGATTTGCTCAAGCCTTGGCATTCAAGAGGCAGATGTGGATGATATTAAAGAGAACGCTCAGGCCGGGCGCGGTGGCTCACGCCTGTAATCCTAGCACTCTGGGAGGCCGAGGTGGGCAGATTGTTTGAGCTCAGGAGTTCGAGACCAGCCTGAGCAAGAGCGAGACCCCATCTCTACTAAAAATAGAAAGAAATTATATAGACAGCTAAAAATATATATAGAAAAAATTAGCCGGGCATGATGGCACATGCCTGTAGTCCCAGCTACTCGGGAGGCTGAGACAGGAGGATCCCTTGAGCTCAGGAGTTTGAGGTTGCTGTGAGCTAGGCTGACGCCACGGCACTCACTCTAGCCTGGGCAACAGAGTGAGGCTCTGTCTCAAAAAAAAAAAATAAATAAAATAAAATAAAAATAAAGAGAACGCTCAGGACAGCCCAGAATTTACCTTGAAAATAACTAAATGAAATCTGAATGCTCTTAAACCTCACCATTCTGTGATTGCAAGAAAGGTCACATTCAACAGTAATGGTCAATATCTTGGAGTCAGGAAGGTTTTTCTTAAAACAAAATTACATAATCTATTTCCTAAAATTTTTAAACTTTTACATAACCAAGGGCAATATTAACAGAGTAGAGGTGAGGGAAAAATGACAAAATACTATAGTTTAGATTTATATAAAAACGTTACTGTCTTAATATAAAAGGCTTAATATACAGAAGCTGTTGCAAAAAAAGATTGATAATTGCAGGAGGAAATGGACTGCTGATAGAGACCAAACAGCTGTTCCGCTACTAATAATCAAAGCAATGCAAAATGAAACAATGAAATAATATGTTTTGCCTCTCATAAAAATAAATTCTTAGTACTCCGAACTGAGCAGGGTGTGGAGCGACTAGTGAATTCTCTTAGATGGGAGATGAAAAATGAGATTTTAAATTGGAATATTTCTAAAGGGCCATTTGGTAAGGTAAATAAATATTTTTAAATGTATATATTTTGCCTTGTCAATTCCTGGGAATATATTCCGATGAAATAAGCGGACAAGTACACAAAGATTGTATATACAAATATAGGAATTTTAGAACAATAAAATAATACAAGATGATTGCAAAAAATTTTAATGTTTATCAGTGAAGTTTGGTTAAATAAAGAATGCCAGTGCCATAAAATAGAATACTGTAAAGACTTCAAAAGGATACAGTGATTATTACACAGAGGTTTTTTTTTTTTTTTTTTTTTTGAGTTTAAGTATGGTTCAACACTAGGAAATTGGGTAATATAATTTCCTATATTAACATATGAAAGATTGTATGAGCACACGTATAAATATTTGTGATAGACTGAATAACGATCCTCTGGAGGAAATCCAGGCAACGTGACCATGGAGGCAGAGATCAGAATGATGCAGCAACAAACCAAGGAATGCTGGCAGCCACCAGAAGCTAGAAGAGGCAAAAGGAACTGATTCTCCCCAAGACCTTCTAGAGGAGTGAGGCCCTGCCGACACCTTGATTTCAGCCCAGTGAAACTGCTTTTGGACTTCTGGACTCCAGAATTGTGACAGAGTAAATTTCAGTTGTTTAAAGCCACCAAGTTTCTGGTAATTTGTGGCAAGCCCAGGAAATCGATTCAGATTTTGGTAATAAAAATGGGATGCTGCTATAACAAATACATTAAAATGTGGAGGTGGCTTTGGATTGGATAATGGGTAGAAGCAGGAGGTACATGGTAGAAAAAGCCTTAAACAGGCTGTTGGTAGAAAAATGGATGTTGAAGGTGCTGCTGGTGAGGACTAAGAAGGAGGTGAGGAGCATGAGAGAGAATGCCTGTGTTATCTTAGAGCAGACATGTATTGTCATAAACAGGATGTTGGTAGAAATATGAATGTTAAAATTGCTGCTGGTGTAGGCTCAGAAAGAAATGAGAAATATGTTTTTAGAAACTTGAGGAAAGGGGATCTTTGCTAGGCAGTGGCAGAAAGTCTAGCTGAATCATGCTCTGCAATGATCTTAGATATTTAGCTGAGGATATTTCCTAACAAAATGTTGATGGTGCAGCCTGGTTTCTTCTTGCTGCATAAAGTAAAATGTGAGAAGAAAGAGTTAAACTAAGGGAAGAAGTGTTAAGTAAAAGGGGACAAGAACTTGATTTTAGAAATTCTCTGCCTATCAGATGGCGAAACTCACCAAAATTAGGATATTCACTGTAAGGAAGATGTGCTCTACAGAGAAGGTCAAGGGTATGGCTGGAAAACCTTTTGCTGAAGAGATTAGGTGTGTGACTCATGGTTATGCTCAACCATCTCAGCAGAAGTGAAGAGTGGAGACAGGATGATCCAGGAAAGATCTTTGGAAGACCCTCTTGTCTAATAGTGTGAATCTCATGATACATACAGGAGACCCACAAGGTTTGGAGAATGTTATACCAACATTACTATTTGCTATATAAACACTACTGGCTTGGATTAAAAAGGACAGAGAAAGGATGAATGAAGGAACGATTGGACTCCCCAAATTCTACAAGCAAGAAACCTGATAAAACTACTCACCTACAAATGCGTGCTACCCTTCAAGAAAAAGAAAGTACGAACCTGAGGGCAGAACCTTAGGTCCAGAATGTAAAGCCATGGAAATGTGTATTGTATAAAATATGTATGTATTTTTACATAAATAGTATTTTATTTCATTCTACTTATTTTATTTAATCGAACACTATGATTTTAAAATTCAATCATGTTGGATATGCACACATCTAATCTGTTGCTCCCATCTCCCAATACTTCCACTGGACATTTTAATATATGTCCCTTGTGATGATCAGTCAGATTAGTTCTCTCTGGTAGCACATGGTAGGACTGTAATTTCTGACCCCCTTTTTGTCAAATGGACCATGTGCCTAGTTTTGGCCAATGAAGGTATAAACAGTGACATATGTCATTTCTGGGATAAAGCATTTAATTGCCCTTGGAGAACTCCCCAAGTACCTGCTTTTCCTTCTTTCACAGGGATGAGCCATGTTCAAAATGGGCCTGCTCTGCCAGCATGGTTGCAAAGAGAGTTAGAGGAGCAGAGAGGCCTCTGATAATGTGTGTTGGACACACAGCATGAAGAAGAAATAGATTTGTGTTGTTTCAAATCACGGAGACTCAGGGGCCCTTTGTCTCACAACACAACCAAGCCTATCCTGACAGATACATTTTCTAAGACACTGTGTGAGAATACATGTAGTATATATATACCTAGGAGCTGAACTGGTGTGTATATTTCTAAGCTTCTGACAGATTGCTCTCCAGGATGGCTGCCCCAGCCTATACTGTCTACAGCCCCCATCCTTGCCAACATTTGGCATTTTCTACCTTCTAATTTGTGTCAGTCTAATTGGTATAAATGGATATCTCAGTGTTTCTTTCTTTGTTTTTCCCTGATTAAAATTAGGTTAAGCAATTATTATGCTCATTAGCCTTTGAGGTTTTGTTGCCTATGAATTTTCTTTGTTCATATCCTTTGTCCATTTTTCTATCAAAGTTGCTGTGATTTTCTTGATGATTTGTAGGACTTTCTTTTATTTTATAGAAAAATCCTTTGTTAGATTTAAAAATGGCAAATATCTTCTCTCATACTGCCATTTGTCACTTAACTCTTTCCATGATGACCTTAATTGAACAAAAATCCTTAATTCTGTTCTGTAATCAAATGCATCAACTTTCTGTACTTTTGCGATGTTATTTAAGAAATCATTTGCCACTGTTAAGTCACAAACACATTTTTATATACCCTCTTCCAAAGCCTAGAATGCTAGAACATTAAAGTATTAAGTGTTTGAGTAATATGATTTCTGGTACTCTTATTTTTCCTTTTGATATTTAGTGAGCACTCGCTATGTGCAAGGTGCTATGTGAAGTATTTATCTTATTTAATTCTTACAGGATTGCTTTGAGGAAGACATCATTGCAAACCCCATTTTACAGAGAAGGAAATTGAGCCTCACAGAGCCGTGTAAATTTCCCAGTCATATAGCTAATAAGGGACTGAACTTGGATTCCAGTCAAGTGATCTGATGTCTGAAGCCAGTCTCTGAGCCATCACACTCAACGTGCTGTTCTCACCCATCCCATTCTCAACAGCTATCCATGGTGTAGCACCTTCAGACCCCTCATGACTTCCGTGTGTGACATGCTGTCTAAATCAATGTGTGTCTTTGATGTTTTTAGGGCCAGGTGAGAGCTTGAGAACGTCCTTTCCTCCCTCCTTCTGGAGGGAACTCCTTATTCTTCAGTTTAGCCTGCCTCAGATGACATTTCCACTTCCCTTTCTTACGAGACCCTCCAATAACTGACCAAGTTAGCACTTTGTGCTGGGCTCTAATACAGCATTCTGTACTATGTTGTTTTTGCTTCCACTTCTGAAGGGCTTCTAAACTCCCCCAAACTTCAAGCTCTTTGATATTCTGAGGAGGATATCAAAATTGTCTTATTAAAATTTGATTCTCCGACATCTACTATAAAGCATCTATAAAAATAGATAACTCTTGGTTGAAATAAATTAAATAAATTCAGTTTCCAAAACTTTTGAGCACACCACATAAAACTCTGTTTGATATCACTGTTCATAGACATAAGATAGTATGAGTTCAAGGTTCAGTTAACTGACAGCTGTTTATGAAGCATCTGTGTGTGTCACACATCAAGCAAGGTCTGCCTTTAGGAATCCTTTACGAACAATGTCATCATTTCTTAAATGTATGTATGTGGCAATGAATAAAAAGAGAGGAGGTCTCTGCACTCGTGGAGGTAGGGGGAGGAGACAGACAGTGAATGCCTATATATCACAAATGGAATTCATTGTGTGAGTACCTCCAAGGAGAAGTACACAGTTCTCTGGGAACAAATAACGGCGGATCTATCCAAGTGTGGGGTCAAGGGAGTGGATTGGAGGAGGAGTTCCTGAAGCACATTTGAGAGATGAGTCTCTCATCCAGGCAGGGCAAGAACATGAGGCCGGGCACGGTGGCTCATGCCTGTAATCCTAGCACTCTGGGAGGCCGAGGTCGGAGGATCGCTCGAGGTCAAGAGTTCGAGACCAGCCTGAGCAAGAGCGAGACCCCCGTCTCTACTAAAAATAGAAAGAAATGATCTGGACAGCTAAAAATATACATAGAAAAAATTAGCCGGGCATGATGGCACATGCCTGTAGTCCCAGCTACTCGGGAGGCTGAGGCAGAAGGATTGCTTGAGCCCAGGAGTTTGAGGTTGCTGTAAGCTAAGCTGACGCCACGGCACTCTAGCCCGGGGAACAGAGAATCTGTCTCAAAAAAGAACATGCCAGGCAGTAGGAACAGCATGGGCCTCAGGCGGGAGGGGTACTCTTTTATCTAGAAAATCCCTGCAGATCACAGGGTTGTCTCCTTGAAGAGGAAAACAAAGAAACAGTTCCCCTGGGATTTAAAAATCCCACAAGCTCTTGTTCAACAAACACATCCCATTTTAGTGATTAGGGTCATGAGGTCCATCTCTTTAAGACAGAGGACTGTAAAATACTCCTTTGTTATAACACTGTAATTTGTCATTATGAGTTTATTTTAATTAAAGTATTTGAATAAATCTGAATTATTAAATATTTAATTAAAGCATTTGATGCAAATCAAATCAGAGAAATCAAGTTTCTCTAATGTTCTTCAAACACACAAACACACACATATTCACACACTCATGATAATGCATTCTCACACACATTCACAGGCAGTAATGCACCCTCATTCACACACATACACGTGCACACACACACTCACATATTCATGCTCACACACTCTCATGCATATTCATACACAATAATACGACCTCACATTCACACAAATGCTTGTACACACTCTCATGAACATACACACATTCTAATGGGTGTGGTGTACACACATGCACTTCACCCCTAGAAGAACAGATCATTTATTTATTCACTATTTTAATAAATACTTGTCAATAACCTACCAAGAAGCCAAGCCCTAGAGATACAGCAAGAAACAGGAGTCATTTCAGTCTTCATGAGGCTGGCATTCTAGTGGGAGGAACAGAGATCAGTGAGAAAACAAATAAATACAGATGATAATTCCCAGTCGTGATGAAAGCCATGGAGGAAATGAGCCAGGGGATGAGATGAGCAGTTACTGGAGGAGGGCCCTTGGATAGGAGAGACAGAGGCTTCCCTGGAAGGCAGTGCTCCAACTGAGGCCCGAACATAGTAATGAGCCAGCCATTAAGAGAACAGGAGCCAGAACTGTGTAGGCTGAGACAAGAGCAAGTGCCTGGAGAAAGGGTTGATATAGACAAGGAATCAAAATGTGGTCATCGTGGCCAAACTTTAGTGAGCAAGGAGGAAAGTGGAACAAGACGAAGCTAGGAAGGGAGACAGGAGTCAAATTAAGCCAGGCCTGTAGGTCATGGGACTGAGTTTGGATTTATTCTAAGAACAAAGAGAAATAAGGGACAGTTGACAAGTGTCCCCACGTGATAGGATTGGTGGTCTGCTCTGGGTACAGTCTGGAAAGTGGACTGGAGAGAGATGAGAGTGGACGCTGGGACCCCGGAGGAGGCTGATGCCATCTGCCAGGAGGGGTGGCGGTGACCTGGGCACTAGTGGTCACAGCGGGGTGGAGAGAAGAGCATGGATTTGGGACTGATTTTGAAAGTAAGAAAGACAGGCCTTTGTCCCAGCTGTGATGTGGTGGTGAGAGGAAGGTAAGGTTAAGGATGCCTCCCAGGTCTTTTGTTTGAGCACCTGAGAAAATTGTGGTAACCAGACCTTATTTAATCACCTGTCTGTGTCATAGCAGTGGTTCATATTTATCCAGAGCTTACTATGTGCCAAGCATGTGTTTTAAGTGTATTATCTGATTGTTCTTCACAACAATACTGTGTGAAGTAGGTCCTATCATTATCTCTGTCTTACAGATGAGCACAGTAAGGCTCAGTGAGGTTAATGTCCTCAAGTTCCAAGGAATTGTCTATAAGTGGTGGAACCAGAGTTTAAACGCAATACTCTGAACCCAGAACCACCTTGGTAAGACAATGAATAATCACGCTGCAGGAACATATCATTCTGCATTTTAATTGTCAAGATCCTTATTACTAGCTTCTGTTTTGTCCTCAAGACCATTCAGATGGTGATCATTTCACTGCAGCTTGTACCTCACCCAAGACATGGAAGAGCAGGAGAACTATGGATAAGTTATTTCTCTACTTGTGCTAGAAAAACAAGTAGCAAATGGATTAGAATTATATATGGAAATGAAGTTTGAGGATTATATCTGTTCCATCTCTGATTAATATAAATAAGGGAGTTAATCATATATAAATTTTATCTATATTAAAACGAATGATTTCAGAGATGAGTGCTTTGGGTGTATTTTTCCCCCCTTACTAATTAGGGTTGGGAGAACACAGTGGCACGAATCAGAGCATGTTATTAAATACAATATTGCTCCACTTAATTAGATTATTCCTTTTCTGGTACTTCTGGACCTTCTTCTCCCCATTCAGCAATGCACCAGGCATCCTTGACTTGTGACCCTCCTTTCTCTGTGCTTACTCCTGATAGCACCTGCTTCTCTAACTCCAGTTCCCATCACATGGCCAGTCCTCACCCTTCCTGCCTGGACCTCCCAGGATCTGTGCTGCTCTACTTGTCCACTTGGCTCCAGGCAGAGCAGAGAGGGTGGCGGAGTGCACCCTTGGCAGGCAGGAGAGCAGAGATCAGCCATATGAGGAGGAGAGCCAAGTCCAAAGTCCTATCTAAGAAATTTAAGGAAACTTTTGTCTGCACTTTGTGTGCCGGACCCGTGCGACAAACCAACATTCAGATTCTGAATGCTGAACTGTTACTGCCTGTGGAGTTCACTGTTCTGTGCTCAATTTAATATTTATAATTAATTGAGCACACACGACGTAAGGACCATAGTCCCTGTGTCTAACTCTCTAAGAATAACTCCTACCCCTCATATATAAAGAGAACAAAATATAATCTAACTAGAGAAGGTTCTGGAAAGGCCAGTGGGAGGCACAGAGGGATGCTTGGCTGGAGGGTTTATAGGGTAAATGGGGGAAGAAGGCCCAATCCATTATACCCATCACACGGTTGTTAAGAACAACTCTGAACAAAATAGAGGTTAGATTAATGCCTACAGGAAAGAATGGATGTATTTTTTACACTATGTTCAATCCTCCTCCCTCCCTCCACCCACCTACCAGTATGTCTCTCTCAGAAGATAAAATGGGCAGCAGGAACACAAGGCAAGGACTACTGAGAGAATTAAAAACAGGGCAGTGGGGAGGAGGGGAGGTGAAAGACACCAATCAATTAATCCTCTGTTTTTCAAATCAGAGAAAGCCTTGGCATTCAGTGATGATGAATCAATGTTGCTGACAGACACATAATGTTAGGATCCCAATAATCTAATTCCTCCATCAACAGAAGAGGCAGGTAATTACCACATTATCAGAAGGCTTAAAAATACCGGAGGGAAGGCCACACAAGTACTAGGACCATTATCTGACTCATCCTGTTTACAGATTTAGGACTATGTTCTAAACTGATCAACACTGCTAGAGAGGGTTGGGATGGAGGTGGGAGGAGTTGGTTAAAATCCACAGGTCAGCCAGGCGTGGTGGCTCACGCCTGTAATCCTAGCACTCTGGGAGCCCGAGGCAGGAGGATTGCTTGGGTTCTGGAATTCCAGATCAGCCTGAACAAGGGTGAGACCGTATCTCTACTAAAAATAGAAAAAAATTAGCTGGGCATGGTGGTGAACGCTGGCAGTCCCAGCTACTTGGGAGGCTGAGGCAGAAAAATTGCTTGAGGCCCTGTGTGTCTGCGAACAGCCACTGCGCTCCAGCCTGGGCAATATAGAAAGAACTCATCTCCATAAAAACAAAGAAAAGAAAAAGAAAAAATTCAGCAAAATCCAAAAATCCAATCTAGATGTAACTATAAGGAAGAAGCCCCAGAGTACACTGGGGTACACATTACATTTTCTTCTATAGTGAGATGGAGACTCAAATTATTTAAACTTATATGTTAAAACCCTTTAAGGCTAGAGGAAAAAAAAATGCCAGAAGGTAAGAAAGAAAAATGTAATAGTGCCATGTTCTGTTTGGTGGTATTACAGTACACAGTTAAAAACAATAACTTCTAATTTTTCTGATTTTCTGAAATTCATGTAATAAATTATCTTTTTTTTTTTTGTTGAGACAGAGTCTTACTTTGTTGCCCAGGCTAGAGTGAGTGCCGTGGCGTCAGTTTAGCTCACAGCAACCTCAGACTCCTCGGCTCAAGCGATCCTACTGCCTCAGCCTCCCGAGTAGCTGGGACTACAGGCATGCGCCACTATGCCCGGCTAATTTTTTCTATATAGATTTTTAGTTGTCCATATAATTTCTTTCTATTTTTAGTAGAGATGGGGTCTCGCTCTTGCTCAGGCTGGTCTCGAACTCCTGACCTCGAGCGATCCACCCGCCTCGGCCTCTCAGAGTGCTAGGATTACAGGAGTGAGCCACCGCGCCCGGCCTTAAATTATCATTTTTAAAAATGGAAACAATTGTTTTAACTAAAGAAGAAATATTATCTGCTTTTCTGAAAAATATGGAAAATAGCAAATACATTACTCTGCAAAAGTGGTTCATACAGCCCCTGGAGTGTGGTCACCGTTTCCTTAATGTTCACCCTAGACCTAACTGTTGATTTTGAGTTTTACTTGCAAAATAAACAGTGAGCCAAAAGCAAAACACAGATAAAAATTGAGCTTGATCTGATTTATTCTAAAAGCAGAGACTTTCCTAAGGCAAAATTCTTTAGGAAAACATTCCAACAGCTAAAAGAAAGCAATGAGCTTGTACTTAAACCAGGTGAATTCTCATTCATAAATTTCTTTCTTGCTCCTTTTACATCATTAAAAAATTAACAACTGCTGCACTTGGACTTTCAATTTAGTATTTACATGCTTTGTAGGACAGAAGTGTGTGAAAAATGTATAAGGCACCCAATTAATGTTTGTTACTGTGGTAAGTTTTAATAAATATATTTGGGATCAATTTGAACCAATATTGGAAATAAAGTCATAGTAAAAAAAGTTTTTCTCTCTAATACATACTTAGATGTTTTTAGATTGAAGATCAGGCTATTACAGGCCTATGGTATATAAATTTGTTGTTGATTTCAGTGTTTAGTGATTGGTGAATTTCACCTCATATGCCAAATCTATTCTACTCAAACCCTTTGCTTCAAGGAGCTCAGCCCACTTAAACATTTTTCATAAGAGTGTGCTCACCTCTTTTAATACAAATTGATGGTCTGATTTTTCTCTTGCTAATTTATAAACAATAGTTTCCCCTTCTGTATTTGCATTATGGTGTTTTGAAAAAATGTTTCCACAATTTTGAGAGGAAAAATAAAACAAATGCTCAATGGCTCCTTATTCTCTCTTAACTATTTAGTACATTTTTCAATATCCTTCATATTCTACATTCCCCCTCCCCTCCACACACACACTTCCTAGACAACATGGAAACAATGGAAGTAGGATGCGTGTGCTAGAGGAAGGAATTCCCCTGGACCTGGTTCACTTCTGCAAATGGAAAGGATAGAATAACAAGGAATTATGCAGATTAGCTATACTAACCTCCTAGTGCCTATCCTCTTTGACTTGGGAAAATTAAGACTAGACAAATTCACATACACAATTCTGGGTACTCAGGATAATTCCAGCTAACATGGAATGTAGCCCTGAAGTCTCCCATACACAAAACCCCTGAAAATAACTGATGCTGGAGAAATTCATCCACTTTAAAGATAATTAATGAAAAAAGGAAGCATCACCAGAGTCACACACATATACTACAAGGAAAAGAAGGAAACAAACAAGAGAAATATCTTACGAAGAATATTAGGAAGAAAAATGTTCTATTGTGGTAACAGAAAAATTGGGATCAAATTTTTCACCACAAATTTAAAAAGTTCAATCAAGCAATACCTTCTATGAAGAAAGAAGATGAAAATGCATTGAAGGTTTCAGGGAAGAGAGTGTAAGACATCAGGAAGAGATAAAATGTAAGTTCACCTATAAAGTGAAAGAAAAAAATAACATAGCCATTACAAAAATAAAGACAAAATAGGAAAAAGCACAATGGAGAAAAAATTGAACATACAATAAAATAAATAGAAGACAGAAATAAAAAAAGCAAGGAAAATGAAATTAAAATAAACAAGTAAAATGGAATAGAGGCAGATTGACCCAAGATTTTCATAGAGTCCCAAAACAAAACAAACAAACAAAAAACTGAACAAATAATTTACAAACAAACAATACAGCTTAAGAATATTTTACTGAAATAAAAGATCTGGACTGATATAGTGAAAGAACAAACTTTGACAAAGAGATATATGTTCAAAGTAATAAACAAGATATATCCTAGCAAATTTATAGGATTCCAATTAAAATGAAATGAGTGCTTGGATAACCAAGCACAAAGATCAAGAGGTGGGGGTGAGGGATAAAGGTGGTCTCAGGCTTT
Source organism: Eulemur rufifrons (assembly GCF_041146395.1). Lineage (NCBI taxonomy): Eukaryota > Metazoa > Chordata > Mammalia > Primates > Lemuridae > Eulemur > Eulemur rufifrons. The sequence continues at coordinate 62,875,526 of NC_091001.1, forward strand.
TCCATAGAAAAAAATCAAAGCTAGATATTGTAGAGGAATACTATAAGATCCTCAAGAAAAGAAAGTGGGTGGGGAGCAGGGAGCCTAAGAATGTTACACCTGGTCAAACTATGACTTAAAAAATAAAGCAATATACTAAAACCATAAGAAGTCAGAAAATATTGTTCCCATGGGTCTTTCTTGAGTATTCTATTAGAATGAGAAAATCTATGGAAAAGATGATTGATAATGGCCTTTATTTTCAACATTGAGGACTAAGAGTAAAAAATATAGATGTAGGATTAGAGTTATAGGAGAGTACAAATGTATGCTTTTGTGGTACAGAAATAATATAACTAACAAAAATGGAAAGGGCAGGAAGAAGATGAGAAATAGTGTAAGTTTTTTAATTTCCTCATCTTTAATAGCTGCAGATCAAAGCTCATCACTAAAAGCTAACAAATCATTAGTAGAAATATAATTATATAGAGAAAGGTTAATAGCATGAAAGATAATATAATCAACCCAAATCAAATGATACAGGAGAGGGAATGGAGAAGGGAAAAGGAAATATAGTAACTTTATCATTGCTAATGAAAACAACTTAGGTGTGTTTAAAGAAATGGGGAAGTATAAGATTAGTGAATTATGTGATGTTCTTGCTGTAAAGATACTCATTAGAACAAAAGTACAGAACTTGCTAATTATCAGAAGAAACGAATAAACATACACATGGGGGAGCCTACATGAAAGATTTTTAACTGGCATAAAAACAAAAAGAAACACATAAAATTGTACAACAACTAAGACTAAATGCATTTATCATCATAATAAATATAAGTCAGTTAACTCATCTATTAAGAGAGATGGACTCAAGTAAGATTAGGGGATTCTAGTAATAAATGCAAAAAGAGATAATAGATATTGGGGAGCATAAGTTAGTATCTGCCACAATCATCTCCATTAATGATGATAATAAGGCATTTAAAAAAAAATCAGTTTTTATAGAAAAAAATAAGATAAATAATACAATGAAAATTACTAGAAGGATATGTAACTCAGTCTAAAGCCTGACATGTAGCTTTTTTTTAAAAAAAAAAAAACTAGAAGCATCTCCATTAAAATCAGGAATATGATAGGATACCCATAACAACCACAATTATTCAGCAGTTTTCTTGCAGGCACTAACCAATACTAATAAAAATATATAAATGAGAGAAATAAAATTTGTAAAGGAGGAAAAGAACTTTTCAATTGTTTTGGTTATCTATTCATGCATACAACACCCATTTAAAAATTATGGACTTAACATTGATTATCTCTTATGGTTATGTGGGTTAACTAGACAGTTCTGCTTTGCTCTCTAGAGTAATTCAAAGTTTCTATTCTAAATCACTCAAATAGTTTGTATTTATTTCTTTATTTATTTATTTCTGAGACAAAGTCTCGCTCTGTTGCCCTGGCTAGAGTGCTGTGGCATCAGCCTAGCTCACAGCAACCTCAAATTCCTGGGCTTAAGCAATCCTTCTGCCTCAGCCTCCCGAGTAGCTGGGACTACAGACATGCGCCACCATGCCCGGCTAATTTTTTCTACATATATTTTTAGTTGTCAGCTAATTTCTTTCTATTTTTAGTAGAGATGGGGGTCTTGCTCTTGTTCAGGCTGGTCTCGAACTCCTGACCTTGAGCAATCCTCCCGCCTCAGCCTCCCAGAGTGCTAGGATTCCAGGCGTGAGCCACCATGCCTGGCCAATCACTCAAATAGTTAACAATTCTAATATAAGATTCTAACATTAGATAATGTTTAACTATTTAAAGAAACATTTTCAATGTAGGACAAATTTTATTTGTAGGCCATCTATTATATCAAGCTGCCATGGTGATGATAGTGTAAAAATTCAGTTAACCTGAAGATCATTAAAAATTATTCAACCTAAAGAAGAGAGAAAACAACTATAAATAAAGTATAAAGAGTCTCAAGTACTTGTACAAATCAAAAGAGTAATTAGAAATCAAAAAGGAAAGGGGATAAATGGGGCAGAAAAATATATAAAGAAAAAATTACTATAAATTTTCCCAATTTAGTGAAAGACAATTACAGCTACAAACAGCTCAGTGAATCTAAAACAGAATAACTATAAAGAAAATTAAACTAGAGATATCATAAAGTGCAGAAGACCAACCCAAATAGTTTTGACCATATAAAGTACTTAATGATACCGACTTTAAAATAAATAATTCTAAAGATATAATTGAGGTGGAAACACTTTTATTTTGAATTTCTTTACGTATTTATGCACAGCTTTAGGAAGGTATATATTAGTAATTAGGCTGTTTCACTTCCTTATCATTCATGTGATCACTGGAGTATTACGTTTAACTTTCTTCAAGAACTTTTCTTTTGCATTCACAACTTGGCTAACTGGCACAAGAAGTTTAGCTTTGGGTCTGTTTCAGCTTTTGGCATGCCTTCCTCATTAGGTTTTATCATTTCTAACTTTTGATTTAAAATGAGAGACATGTGACTCTTCCTTGCACTTGAACACTTAGAGGCCATTGTAGAGTTATTATTTGGTCTAATTTCTATATTGTTGTGTCTCCAAGAATAGGGAGGTCTGAGGAGAGGGAAAGAGATGAGGGAACAGCTAATCAGTGAAGCAATAAGAACACACACATTTATTCATTAAGTTCATCATGTTATACAGGTGTGCTTCATCATTATACAGGTGTTCTTGAATGTTCCTTTCCATTGCCAGATTTTCATTAATATTTACGAACTACTACAACTATTCTCAATACTACTTAGTAATGCAAACACCTATAATTAGCCTGATACATTAACAAAGTTTAATAAAAATTGACCTAGCAATTTCTCTTGGTTGAAAGAAACAATGTTTCTTAATTCCAATGGCAACCAATCTAGTGTTTCATATGCATTCTTTAACTGTTCTTTTATAAATGTATTATGTGCATATATTTTTAATCTACCCATATAGTATTCTATTAAAAGTCTTCCCCTCATAGTTGTGTTTAGTTTAATTCATACTGTCAAATGTAATAGTTCTGGCCTGTTGCTTCTAATTGTTGCATAACGTGCTCTTTAGCAATGGTTCTCAGATCCCTTGGGGTCTACAGGAGAATTTTTCACTGCTATTCACTTGCAGTCAAAAAAAAAAAAAAAAAAAAAAAAAAAAAAAGGCACTTCACTTAATTCCTATAACAAAGCAATAGTAATTATTAATTTCATCAAATTTCAACTCTTGAGCATGTATCTTTCTAATTCTGTGAGGCCAAATGGGGAGTACACATAAAGCCCTTTTGCTAGGTATTAAACTGTAATGGTTGTCTAGAGGAAAATACTTGGTACAAGAAGAATTCACTTTGTTTTGTTTTTGTTTTTTTTTTATATGGAATAACAATTTCATTTGAAAGAATGACCAACAAGGTATGGTTAGTCAGACTTAGGTATTTGGCAGACATTACTTCAAACATGAACCAAATTAGTATGTCACATCAAGGAAAACAATAGAATTTTTTTGCCAATCATAAAATTCAAGCTTTCAAGCAAAAATCAGAATTTTGGAAAACTTGTATCATCCAACATGAGTATTTCTTCATATCAGTAGTGTTAGTATAGAAGGGTGATTATATAATGAAATGCACCAACATTTGAAAGATCTGCATAACTCAGTGAACCAATAGTTTCCAAATGATCATTGCCTATTTTACACGTGTAAAAGATCTATTCAAACACAATATAGACCAATTGATTTTAATAAACAACTATAAAAATTTCATTGATTTGGTTTCAAGTTTTCACAGCTAACTTTATTTTTAATAAAAAGCTTTAATTGATATACAACTGGCATATAATCATTTCACATACTTAAACTTCTAACATGAAGTTTTTGCCAATGTCATTTCCCCTGGGACATTTTCATTCTTTTAATCACAACTACTTTGCCCATTCATGTTGATTAAGTTTGCTTTCCCTAAATGCCTAGATACTTGAATGGTGCCAACGTTCTCATCACTGGCTATTTCTTTTATAACTCTATTTATGTTGTATTTGAATTTCACTTCCAATGTTGTAACTTTTCTTGCTGCACTTTCATCTTTCAAATATCCATTTCTATAAAATGTTATGTTTATCACTAGGAGACGAGGTGGCACACAACTACAAGTTTTGCTGTCTGTGTATAAACTGAATTACAGGTGTCCAGTCATCAATCATTGACAGACTTTGAAAGTGACACGATTGGTCACTTAGGATTTGCATGTGTCATTTGTGTAGTGATTTGTGGACTGAGTAAGCGGTAAAGTGTGTACTTTATACAATTATTCATAGTTAGTATACCACGTTAACAGAAATCTGAACAGTGTTGTTCAGGGACTAGTGTCATGTAACTGAACCTCATGCATGTTGAGTGCAAAATGAGGAACACCTATTCTTTCATTTTTCTCCTCCTGGCCTTTATGCCACTGTCATGTGATAAACTCCACAACATCGTTATTTTTGCTTAACCAGTCAATTATCTTTTAAAGAGACTTAAAATTATACCTTTTTGAAAATTATATATTTACCCATATTTACCATTTCTAGTGCTCATCATTCCTTTGTGCAGATCCATATTTCCACTTTCCTAAGTGCCTGATACCCAGTATCTTGTAATCTATTTTTTCATGTAGTTTGTTTTTCTTATTTGGTTGTTTCAGCATGAAGGGTACATGCAGTCCTGGTTATTCCATCTTGGAACTAACACAAGTAACTTTTAAGAAATTTCCACTTTTCAAGTGTTGGTATAATGTAAAAGAATATCCACAATTATATGAAGAGATTATTACAAGACTTCTTCCTTTCCCAACTGTGTATCTGTGTGAGAGTGGGCTTTATTTGTACACTTCAACTATAATAACATCTTATATCAAATTAAATGCAGAAACATATATGAGAATGTAGCTATCTTCTATAAAGTCAGACATCAAAGATTAGTCAAAAATAGAAAAAATGCTATTTTTCTCACTCAAGTTTTTGTTTTAGAAAATATATTTTTTATAAAAGCATGTTTGGGCTGGTCATGGTGGCTCACGCCTGTAATCCCAGTGTTTTGGGAGGCTGAGGTAAGAGGGCTGCTTGAGGCCAGGAGTTCAAGACCAGCCTCAGCAATATAACCAGGCCCCATCTCTACAAAAAAACAAGTCCCTTGAGAGGACTACAGGTGTGTGCTACCTGTAGTGGGTGGGAGGACTGCTTGAGCCCAAGGTTACAGTAAGCTATGATTGTGCCACTGCACTCCTGCTTGGGCAACCCTGTTTCTAACAACAAAAAAGCATGTTTTTGTTAATACCAATAGATAAAACCCACATGAGCAAAAGCTTTTGGAGTCCTCAGGCCCTAGGACTATAATATTTGAATACCAGTACTCTATATAGTGCTTATCTAATCAGAAACCTTAATTTTACTACTTGAAGTTTTATTATCAGCTTGAGGTATGCCATTATATCTTGGACAAGAAAGTTAAGTTTTCCCCAATAGATTTAAAACTAGAGCACCTAAAAGTTAGTAAAATAATGAATTAAAATAACAGCATTTCAAAATAGCTATGCATTTTATATATCTCTCTATTAACAGTTGAATGAAAAAAATGCAACTTCTATGTGGATTAATATAATCAATATCTATCTACCCACATAAATAAAGTATAGCAGCAGTCATCTGTAATAGAAATTTGGATTGGAAAAAAGTTTTCCTAATCTATAAAATTAGGAGACCTATAATCATGATATTTTTGGCACAAATGCCTGAAATGCTCTTTCCCATACAAATAATTTCCATAGATCACTGGTTCTTATGAGTTGTTTCCAGATGACAGTATACTCAATGATTAAGATCACAATATTTGGAATTAAGACTACTTGGGTTCATACTCCAGCTCTAATTTCTAATTGTGTGATTTTGAGAAAGTCACTTCAATCTGCTTACTTTACTTTACCATAGAGGTAATACTAGTAAAATAGGGATTAAAGTATTACCTCTATGGTTGTTCTGAGAAGTAAATGAGTTAATAATTGTTAAAGAGCTTAAACCATTCCTGGTAAATAAAACATTTAGCAATGTTATACAAGTTTAGCAATTATGATTTCTTTTCAATATGCCTATTAATGTACTTTAAAAAGACACATCTGTGGCTGGGCGCGGTGGCTCACGCCTGTAATCCTAGCACTCTGGGAGGCCGAGGCGGGAGGATCGCTTGAGGTCAGGAGTTTGAGGTTGCTGTGAGCTAGGCTGACGCCATGGCACTCTAGCCTGGGCAACAGAGTGAGACTCTGCCTCAAAAAATAAATAAATAAATAAGTAAATAAATAAAAAATAAAAAGACACATCTGAAATCAACCTCTACACGTACTCATTTATGAGCTCTAAGAGAAGGCACAAGGACAAGTTTGATGTTTCTGAATCCCACAGGTGATTATGATTACATCTGATAAGAATTAAAAAGCACGGTCAGCTGGGTACAGTGGCTCATGCCTGTAATCCCAGAGATTTGGAAGGCTGAGGTGGGAGGACCCCTTGAGCACAGGATTTCGAGACCAGCCTGGGCAACAACATAAGTGAGACCTCATCTCTTAAAAAAAAGAAAAGAAAAGAAAACAACAAAAACAAACCCTGGTCAGATTTTAAATAAATTATCGCTTATACTAATCAGCGTTAGACTAAATTAAAATTGTTTCTAGAAACACTTCATAACCCTGAAGCTCAGGGCATCAGACTCAAAGTGTTTCAAGTGGGGGAAGTCATAATCTCCGCCACCCATAATCACTCTAAATTCATTCAACATTTAATGAGTAGCCACTGAATATCAGTATCAGGTGGACACAGACGAGTAAGGTGTCTCTGTTCTTGGGTGAACTTAAAAGCTGGTGATAATAGTTGTGTATTATGATATAAGGCAAGTGTTTCCCATGGTGTGGTACATGTTTGCATACCACTGGCTCTATAATAAGCAACCCAAGTATTCCTGAGATCAGGGTTGTCTGTGTATAACAGGAAAAGAGTAATGATAGCCTCTACTATGCAATAGGCTCTTTTCTGCAATAATGGCATTACTGGCATCAGTCTTTCTGAGATGCAGAAACAGCAGCAGAACTTGAGCTGGAACTTCCCAGGCCTACGAGTTCCCCCTTCCCTCTGTGGAGACAGATTCCCTACAGATTGTAAAGAGCCAAGCCAGGTAAACCAGACAGCCCTCTGCATGCTCGTTCATGGGCCACTCACCCACGGACAGCCCTCTGCATGCTCATTCATGGGCCACTCACCCACAGACGGCCCTCTGCATGCTCATTCACGGGCCACTCACCCACAGACGGCCCTCTGCATGCTCATTCACGGGCCACTCACCCCCTGGGGTTTGCAACAAGGGCTGAAGGAAGAAGAATCAGGAAAGGAAAGAAGAGTGGCATAAATGGCAGGAATTACCCTAGAAACCCAATCACAGTCAGGTTCAGATGAGCTGGGCCACTATAACCCCACCTACCTATAAGTGCCGTAAGTTTCCTTTTAAAAAAAGGGAGTCACTTAGAGAAAACTATTATGTAAATAACATTATAGGCTATATGAGAATATGGCAGAATTATGAAAGAGACACAAAATGACAAATTATAAAATACTACTGTAAGATATATACAACTAAACAACATATAAGGCATTATAAAATTGCCCCATGAAAGATACAAGAAGTAAGTACCATAATGATCAGAGAGAAGAAATCAATTCCAGTAAAGACGGTGAGGTACAAGATTCAAAGAAACTGAGAATTATTAGGCTGAGTCTGAATGAATGGACAGAAGAGGCTAAAAACACTAATAAAAGCAAGCAGTAAGCAAGGAGGAGCTTAATTTAAGCAAGGATAGAGATATCCAAAGCACAGTCAGAACACAGTGAAGATACTTTAGAAAGACATAAAAGATTTCCAGTTTTTTTATTTTCTTACATAGAATTGCATTTATTTAGGTTTATTATATATTTTTAGACAAATAATATAGGTTAGCAAAAATTTATTAGTCCACTGTATATACGAAAATGTCATTTACAAAATGATATACAGGCGGTCCTTGACTTAAGATGGCTCAACTTTAAGATAGTGCAAAAGTGACATTCAGTAGCAAATGTACTTTGAATTTTAAATTTTGATCTTTCCCAGGCTAGAGATATGTGGTACAATATTCTCATCATGCTGGGCAGCAGCTCAACTGATACTCTACACTGTACTGTGTTGCCAGATGATTTGCCCAACTATTGGCTAATATGTGCTCTGAGCATGTTTAAGGTGATCTAGGCTAAGCTGTCATGTTTGGTAGGTTAAGTGTATTCAATGCATTTTTAACTTACCATACTTTGGACTTATGATGGGCTCATTGGGATGTAACTCCATGGTTAAGTCGAGGAGTATCTGTATATCCACAGAGCAATAATTCCCATATTATCTTAGCTCTAGGACCTAAATAGTAGTGAAAACCACACCATGATAGGTGTTTCATATCTCTTAACTTTTCCGAGGTCTCCTAAAGCCACTTAGGAAGCATAAAGCATCTTTACTGCCTTAAGCCCTTTGGTTAGATTTCTATTACTGGCTCAGCAAATTCCAAATAGGCAAAAAGGTGGGAAAAAGAGTAAGAGAAGAAAAAAAAATCTGTAAAGTGAGTAAATTAATTGAGGGGAGAATTACACAGTTACAGGAAAACTGGAAAGACAAAGATTCTCATTTTTTATACTGAAAAGATTAATTCTTTAAGACAAAATATGGAACAATAAAGATTATTAAACAGTCCTTAATATGCTTTTAATATTTTGTTTTATACAATAAAATAATTAATGCCCCCTCGAACTATTTTATGTATTCACACTTTGAAGCAAATGGTATAACTAAGTGTCCAAAGAAATCATTCTAATCCTAGCACAGCTTGCCTGTGACTTTGAAAATAACAGTATTAATTTTTCTCACCTATATAAGAAGCTGGACCAGATGATATCTGAAGTTTCTGTCAGTTCTAAATGTTAATGATACTACATTACTTATATAGCTAATTCACTACTTCCTTTTTCATAAACTATACTTCTTAAATCAGTGTTTTTCCTAAATATAGTGGGAAGTTTCCAAAATGTATCACATTTTAGAAATACCAAAATTCAAATCTACTTCTAAGAATTAAAAATAATTTCCTTACAAATAAATTAAAGTCCTTTATTTCCTACCATGTTCCTAGAAATATGGAAATATTATTTAAAATTTGGAACTGTATAAAAACCTTAAAGCAATAATTAATGAAAATAAAACTGTAAAAATGTCTCCATTAACTTAGTAAATTGAAGCTATGCATTAGAAAAAGGTATTACACTAGAAAATTAAGATTACCTATTTTTGGTGAACCTCTGCAATCATAGTACTTAAAAATGTAACTATTTTCTTTTGCATAATTTTAGTACATACTTGCTAACTTTCCTGAATTTCCAAAACTTGTATGTAATTACTTTCCCATATGTTTCCAAGGAAAGTTTTCATTTACCATTGCAAACATTGATTTATTAAATAATAAAGTAGAAGTCCATGCTTTATAAGTCAGCATTACATTTCTCATAGAGAATTAAAGAAAAAAATTTTCCTATCATAGATAGTTATCAATAGTCTGTTAAGTCTTCCAACCAATATTTCATTGAAGAAATTAAGTGGGAGCTGCATTTACAGATGATGCTCGTGCTTTGGCCATTCTCCGAACCAGTGCTTCTTGTCTTTTTCTCTGAATTTCTTCAGGAGAACATTTTCTATTTTTCTCCTCTTCCTCTAAAAATTAAACAAAATATAGGTTTTAGTTTTATAGCCTATAAAGTCATTCTGAATATGAGCTTTAATTTCCACTATTTTATAACCTAGATTTGCCATACTGGCCATTAAATCAAACTAAACTACTAAATACAAGATTCCAAGTGTATACAAATAGATATAATGCTCCAGGTCAAGAGAAAATCAAGCACTGATTGACCTGTCTCTATCTGACACACTCTTTTCATAGTGTGATAAAATTCAATTTGATTAAAAACTGTTTATTTTGACTACCCATCAAATAATTCTTGTGAATAATGACATCTGATTTATATGACCTATGAATGAATATCTTAAAAAAGAACTGGGATTTTAAATGTTATACAAACTTTAATAGAAAACTAGGCAAAATATAATGAATTGGATATCAATACCTCAAATACTGTATTTATACTATAAAATAAGCTTTATTAATATTCACATCTATTTTTCCTCTATAGAGTTATAAAGTTTTTATTTCATCTACTGAGAAAAAATATTTTAGAGTGACAGAATGAAATCTCTCATGTCAAACTGGCCACCTGTGACTCACTACAAGATTTTTATTTGGAGGATGTATTCTGTAGAAACTTTAAAATAGTCTCCATTAACTTAGAAAGTTGAATCTTGGTATTAGGAATTATTTTCTCATTTAAATAATATTTTTAAGTTTAAGACCATCCCCTAATACATATTTAAGTAAACTTTTATTGGTAAAACTGTTTGTTGTAAAATACACTTTCTAAGAAATAAGAATTTGTAATATTGTCAGAAGAGAAATATTATTTATACTGACATCTAGAAAAAGATTCAGAATTTATTATAAGACATTTCTCTTGTTAACTAAAAGAGGCATTTTCCAAAATATATTCTGTCTCCCCTGTCTTTCTGGATATAATCAGAAATGGGAGAGGGTGTTCAGGGTAAGAAATATATACTTTAAATAAATTCCCCAGATAATTCTGATGTATTTCATTTCCTAAGCTAGTTATCTAACAGACTGTAGCTATTTTTCCTTACAGAAAGATACTAGAAGATACTTTATAATTAGTTTGACTAATTATTAATATTTTAGTCTCAAAGTCTAGACACACAAAAAAACTAAGGATACACACAAATACAGAGAGTTTACAAATTCAATGAATTATATGAAAGGAAAACAGGTTAATAATCTACAACAGCAGAAAAGAATATAACCTCCTAAAATTGGTCTTACAATTGGCTTGGTGATATTTTAGAAAATAATTTCAAATGAAATCAAGTCACACCATGAAAACTGATTTAGGGAGTCATCCATTTTTCCCAGTCCTTCCTTCAACTCAATCTATAATAAAAATACACAGCCAAGTCTCAAACTATTGCAAGGTACTAAGCAAAGTGATTCTTCTTTACTTTCATTTTAAAGTGCAGGGATTAGTAATTTTTTTCCCATAAAGGGCCAGAAAGTAAGTATGTTAACCTTTGAGATCTCTTTTTGCAACTGCTGACCTCCACCACTGAAGCATGAAAATAGTCATGGCTAATACATAAACAAATGATATGTTGTGTTCAAATAAAACTGTTTATGGACAATGAAATCTGGATTTCATATAATTTTCAAATGTCATAAAATAGTCTCCCTTTGATTTTTTTAAAACCATTTAAAATGTAAAAACCATTTTTAGTGTGCTGGTTGTACAAAAACAGGCCGTAGGGTGGATTTGGACAGGCCATAGTTTGCCAACTCCTTACTGAAATCAATGGGCAAGTGTTTTTGTTTCAAAGATATTCCCTGGAGAGCAGATTGCTATATACGAAAGTAAAAGAAAGGAGAAACACTAGAAAACATCAACAAGGTTAATATTAATTAAGAGATTACGTACTATCAATAAACTTAAAGGAAAAATTGATAAAGTAAGCTAAAAGGCAGACCATCCATAAAAAATACAGATGGGATGATAGGAGTTTTAGAAAAACTCAAATACTCCAGAGAGATTTAGTCTTTAATGGAATTATAATGACAGTTGGCCCTTGAACAATATGGATTTGAACTGTGCAGGTCCACTTATATGCAGATTTTCTTCTGCCTCTGCCACCCCCGAGACAGCAAGACCATCCCTACTCTTCCTCTTCCTCCTTAGCCTATTCAATGTGAAGATGACAAGGATGAAGACCTTTATGATGATCCACTTCCACTTAATGAATAGTAAATATGTTTTCTCTTCCTTATGATTTTCTTAATAACATTTTCTTTTCTCTAGCTTACTTCATTATAAGAATACAGTATATGATTCACATAATAAATATGTGTCAACTGACTCTTTATATTACCTGTAAGGCTTCTAGTCAACAGCAGGCTATTAGTAGTTAAGTTTTGGAGGAATCAAAAGTTATACACAAATTTTTGACTACGTGGGGGATTAGCACCCTTAATCCCCATGTTGTTCAAGGGTCAACTGTGTATCTAACGAGAACATGGTTGAATTAGTTACAATATATTCACTGTAGTATAACCTTAAATATTTAAAATTACTAGAGATTGACAACAATTTTTAAAGTTTCAAATATCTAATCTGGGCTGTAATGCAGAGAATTATCCATTGTCAGTGTTGATAATATAAATTGGGGTAACTTTTTTGGAGAGAAATTTGGTGGTATCTGTTAAAATTTAAAACTTTCTCTTATATCAATTTTTTAGGAATAGATAAAATCATATAAACATGCAGAAATTTATGTAGAAGGATAGTCACTGGAGCATTGTTTATAATTGCAAAAAACTGCAACCAACCTAAACATCATAGAGAAAGTTAAATTATGGTACATCCATATAATATACCACATAATCATTAAAAAGTCATTGAAGTAAATCTATATATACTAACAGGAAAAGATAGCTATAATATATTAAGTAAAGGCAAAAGCAAGTTGCCAAATAGTGAGTATATAGTATATAACTCCAGCTATTTAAATAAATTTATAGGCATATACACACATATATATATATTTATACACACACACACACACACACACACACCCCCCTTTTTATATGCATAGAAAATGCTACATGATATACACCAAACTGTTAATAGTGGTTTCCCCTAAGGAATGGTTGTGGGAAAGGAGAAATAGGGGACTTAACGTTTTACTTCAAATTATTCTATACTGTTTTACTTCTTTCTTTTTAAACAATCAATGTATTACTGTTAAAAATTAAAAAGAAGAAAGTCACTTAAATAGTAAAGTTGTAGCAGTAATGCCAACCAAAGAGTCACTGAATATTTAATTGCAACTTGTGATAAAAGAAATTAAGAAATAAAAAATAATCAAGGAATCAAGGAAAAGACCTACTTATAGACTCTTTAAAGAAGGCCTCTATGAGAAATTAATACTTTTATTAAGCTACAAGAAAGCACCAAGAAAAAAGTGAGGGTGGGGGAGTCAAATGTTGGGATGAAGCAGTTTTAGTCAAAGGGAATAGCACAGTCTAAGTTCCTGAACTAGAAAAGAAAATATGAGAAATGAAAAGACAGCTGATGTAGCTGAAGCTTAGTAGGTAAGGGGAAAAAAAGGAGAGGCAGGTTAAGGAGAGATAATTCAGGGCTTTGTAGATGACAGTGTCAAGTCTGGATTTTATTTGAAATGTGATGGGCAGCCACTGAAGGTTGTCTTCAGCATAGGAAGGCCATGTTTGCCCACCTGGTTTCAAAAGACTATTCTGCTATTTGGAGACTAGACTTGAAAGGGGACACATAAAAGAATTGCAATAGTCAAGAAATGTTGGCTTGGACAAGGGTGGTAGCAGTAGAAAGTGAGAAAAATGGATAGTTCTTGAGATATAATTTTTGAGGTAGAAACAGTGGAACTCATTGACAGAATGGAGAATTGAGGAAAAGAGGAATTGGAATCAGAAATGACAGTTCTATCAAATAAGTAAAGCACAATTTTAACCATCACAATTATAATGTTTTATATTAGACATTATACTAGCAAAAGTGTTTAATTAGAATGCTCTAATTTTTAAAGCATTGTTCACCTCACTGTTCTACTAAAAGTAGGAGTAAGATTACTCAAGTTTTAAAACAATGGCACATTTAGTAAATACAACCTTAAAACAGTGTAATACATATATCTAAGCGTACAATTTTTCAGGAAATAATTCATAAATCATTCAGTAAATATTTACTTAGTAACTACTACATGCTATCACTGCACTAAGTACTGGGAAAGAATTTGATGTAATCGTTTGAAAATTAAACCACCTATTCTTCATGTACTACAGCATAATTATTTGCAAAAATCACTTTAAGAATTCTAGTTAAACATCATAGGATAGTTTTACCTTACTACACTCAAAACAACAAATAACCAGTTTTATTACTTTTCAAAGAAAACTATTTCATACATACCTTTTGCAGACTGTTCCAAAGATTGCCGTAGAACAGCCTCTCCCAGTAATGGACTGACAGAAGTAGTTTTCTTTTTCTGCAAACCCTGTGTAATTTTGGTATTGGACATACTTCCTGTTACACAATTTTGATCAAACTGAGAAACAATCTGAGAATTATTCGTCTTTGTAAATGTGTACTTTGAAAATCTAACTGTATTGTTAAGGTTGCTCTGAGCTTCATCTGTTATGGTCTTATGGGATAGTTGCTGAGTACTCAATTTCTCCTTATAAGCAGCAATTTCTGTACTCATACGATTTGAATTCACATTCAAACTTGAACTTCCTGCAAGAACTGATTTACAACTATTCACTTGTATTGGAACATTAGCGTTACTCCAAGAGGCATGCAGATTATTGATCTGACAATTTGAGTTCTTAGAATACATAGCGAAATTTGGCATAGTGCCTAAAAAACTTGGAGAATTTCCACATATTTCCCCTTTGTCCATCTTTACTGATTTATCTATTTGTGAGCTATTTGTTAAGGAAGATGTTTGCACTGAAATGCTGCCCAGATTCAAATGCTTTGATTGTATCAAATGACTTCCTTGTTTAGATGTAGTAAACATGTTTTTGGCTCCATGTTTGGAATTATTATTGATCACAAATATGCTTTCTGATGTCTTGGTGTCCTTTCTAATGTCTTGTTGCTGAGTTAGTCTTTCAATATCATCACATGCTTGGTATAACAAATCATCATCTACATCATCTGCTTCCCAGGTATTCTCTAACTGATGACATGCTTTAATAATTTCATTGGCAAACGATGGATCATTCCAATCATCAAAGAAAGAACCTAACTTTGATGCATTAGTCTGATTTGGGTTACTAACACTGGTTTCATTGCCTAGAGTTGCAGAGCCAAAAAAATCACTATCAATAGGTGCTTTAATAGACTGATTAAAAATGGGCTTATTGTTTTGTTCATTAGAATATCTTGTGTTCAAAGCAGACTTCTTTTCAGAAGCATTTACACTAGAAGTAAATTTAGTATGAGTAACTTCCTTTATTTTCGTCAGATTAGATGCAATTGCATAATCTTGAATTTTGTCTTGGACAATTTTATTAAAAGATTTCTCAAATTTCATCTTATTTTCAGTGGATGGTAATTTGTTTGATTTATCATTTGGATTTGGTGAAAATCTATATTCTCCAGCATCTACTAATTCTCTGTTATGTGTCTTTGAAGGAAGCTCTTGTAATATTTTTGAATCTCTTAACCTGACATCTAGACTTGTATTTGTTCTTGACTTACTTTTATCATTTTTACTATTAAAGGTACAAATTCCCTTTTGATCAGTAACCCAGGCTGTTTTAGAAGGGAATAGTTCAGGCATTTTGACATTTTGCATAACAAAAGCTTCATTACCTAGTAAGTTTTCCCAATCATCCTCAAAATCACTGTTAGTAAATGCATCAATGGGCTTATTAGAAGTTTCTGGCTCCTTAGTTAAGGAAGTCACACATGATTTTGTCATTATGGTAGTATCTGCTTGAGGAGAAAGTGAACCCAGGCTTTTATTTGGTAATGTTTCAGTGACTAGAGTTTCATTAGTAATGACTTTGTCCTCTTTCAAAGCATTTTTCTTTCCAAAGGTAGTAGTGCTGGTGTTCGAAGAAGCTTCTTGGCTTAACTGTCCACTACATTTCTGAGTAGAACCATCGAAAATGGCATTAAAGGCTGCTTCAGCATTTTGATCAAATGGCTTCTGACTGCTATTTTGATCATTTACCACAGAAATCTTGGTGTTTCCTTTGATTGGCTTCTTTATTACAGCATTATCTATTTCAGTACCTTCATTACATAATGACTGCACCTGTACATTATAATTATTTACAGTCTCTGTTTCTGAAATTGTCTGGATAAAATCATAATTCCTCTTGTTTTGCTCTTGAATCACATCTAATTCTTCCATATTTTTATCAAATTGTTTAGCCAATTTCATAAGTTCTTCCTCTTGATTTTGCGTTTTTAACCTATTAAACAACATTAAAAATTATAACTAAGAAATGTTCTAAAAGACATTATATTCAATTATTTAACATATTTTGATGTTAACACTCAAAAATTTTAACACTTACATAATAGTTACTTTAACTCCAAAATTTTACAGATTAAAACTAAGAAAATTTTATTAACTATTTTGATATATTCACAAAATCAAAACAGAATTTTTTTTTTTTTTTTTTAAGAGACAGTGTCACTCTGTCATCCAGGCTGGAGTGCAATGGCATGATCATAGCTTATTACAGTCCCAAACTACTGGGTTAAAGCAATTCTACTGCCTCAGCCTCCTGAGTAGCTAGGACTACAGGTGCACACCACCATGCCCAGCTAATTTTTTTATTTTTGTAGAGATGGGATCTCACTCTGTTGCCCAGGCTGGTCTGAACTCCTGGCCTCAAGAGATCCTCCCGCCTCAACCTCCCAAAGTGCTGGGATTACAGGCATGAGCCACCTTGCCTGGCAAAACAGAATATTATAAAAAAAAATTTACTTCACTGAAACTCAGAAAATCTGAAAAGTCAGAACTCACTTTGTACAGCTGATTTTTGCTCTTGATTTTCCTTTTGCTACAGTGGGAGTACAAGGAATAGCAGTTTCACCGATCCACACGCCCAGCATAGAGTTTGTTGTTGGTTTTTCATCCTTTTGGCAGAGGGGGAAAAAAAGGTATAAAGTACAAAAAAAAAAAAAAAAAAGAGAGAGAGAGAAGTGAAGAAAGAAAGGAAGAAAACAAAACCTAACTACTTTGAATTATTTTCTTAGAGCAATAAATTCTGGTGGGTGACAGTCAAAAACAATCAGAAGTTGGGGGATGGCAATAACAAGTTATAAGAAGTGATCCATTCCATTTATGTTTCAGAAAATGAAAACATTCTGAACTATATATTGCTTATTTTCAAAAAAATTAAGTTTTAAGAATTAAATTATTTATCAAATGCATACTTAATAACAAGAACACGTTTTTATCAAAATAAAATGGATATTTCAATTGTCATAAGATACTCATACAAACATTAGTATCCAAAAAAACAAACTGTGTGGCAGAAATCATCAGAATTGAGAATAAAGAGAAATACATATGGAATTGTTTCTGTATCATCTGATTCTCCAAATTTTCCTCATCCTCATTATAATCTTTATCTAAAGTTGGACAAACAATGTTGATCTAAATTGAGAACAGTAAGAAGTAAGGTCAAGGCTGAGTTACAGACAAGAGCAAGATTAGAACTGATGCTAAGAATGAGGTAGGAATAAGAACAAAAAATAAGAAGAGAAAGAGAAAAAGTTTACCTACTCTAGATCGGGATAAAATATAGGAAAAAGCCATTTTAGATCTGGATATTTTTGCTATGCCTTTCAATCACTTGGTCACAAAAAATTAAAGAATGAACTTTATGCATTAATTGTAAACCAAACCAACAAATCAAATTGATTAACCATTTTTTACTCTATGTTTTATAGTACCTAGAATGAACATAAATAACTATAACACAAGGTAAAAATAATCTTACCACTAGATTATAGGTTACTGAAAGACAAAGACTATGATAGCTTGGCATCTACCACAACACTGGGCATAAAGATGTTGGTTTACATTTATTTACTAGAAGGTTTAGGTGAAAAGACCCCTACAACTTGGTACTTCAAAATCCTCACAGAATCAACAAGCAGTTTTTTAAATGTCCACTTGAACCTAGTTGACTTTAGCTTTACAAATACTCAAGAAAATAATTTCACTTTCAAACTCAATATTTATTTTCCCTTTTTTTCAACAAGAGTCTTGAATTTTAAGAAAAATTACATTCTTAATGATTTAATTATAGACTCTACCATTACCAAGTAATTTAAAACTCAACCAATTTTCAAAGAATTAAATTATGACAACTTTATGTGTCCAACCTTATAAATGCATGGGTCCTATGTATGTTTGTATATTATTTGTGTTATATTTTACATATTTCTTCATTAATAATTACATAAATTAGTGATTCCCAATTACAATGCAGGTGCTGTATAAGGTATCTAAATATATTATTTCATTTTGTCCTAAAAGAGTATACTATGTAAAGCTTGATGAATGATGGTAAGATATATACCATCTTCAAATAAACATTTGCATAAAAAGTATCCCTGAAAAGTGAAATAACTATCCAATTAAAATGGAAGTACATATTTAAAAAATATGCTATCTCTGAAAACATTGAGAGGAAATGAAATAACGACTTGAGGAAACTAACTCACCTAAAAATAAACATAAGTATTTGTCATTCTGAGAACGTGACAAGCTTTTAGAGACCTTGATAATGCTTTAAAAATGCTCAGTTGAAAAGGGTAACATTTAAAAGCAACTAATTTCACTGTATTTTTTCTTTGATACAAGTTACCGCTTGTGTACTGTTGCCATTTCTTTATGTGAGCTATTATTTCCAGCCCATTCAAGTAAAGGGTCCAATAATTTACTCAACTATCTTTTTATCACTACTTAGGCTGGCCAGCCCAAACACATTTTATTATGCTTCTTTCATGTGAAACCCACAATTAATGAAGATCTACTATTAACTTATAGAGTAAGTAGTAGTATGGCACAAATGCTATTTAACTAATGAACCACACGTAAAATGAATTTCTATGACATGCCAAACATGGAATGTAGAGCTAGTAGCAACAGAGTTGTTTTGACTGTGCTAGTTGTAATTTTGGATATTTTATAGCTGTTAAGAGAAACTTTATTTCCTGTCTCTTCCACCTGGATGATGGTGATTCCTCATAACCACATTTTGGGCCAGAGCCATCAATTGTTTATGGCTAACTTAACAATGTTATGTTTCCAAGGGCATGTTAAGGAAAAATACCATACTTCCTTCAGAGAAGACACTATGGAAGACATTTGGATGTTCTCTAGATTTAAATATTATTAGTTAAGAAAAAAGAAGAGAGAAAAGTAAAGAAGCTCAGAACAGTTTCATGTGTCGAGCCTATGCTTCTTAGTTATAGTAGTATGATGAATAATATTAGAGTCACTGAATTCCTTTGTGTCAAATGACTGACTTAAACTTATATTTCTATTTCACTCAAGCAGTACAAGAACTGAAAATTTGAAGATGGTTCTACTGCAGTAAGTAACAACCTTAACATAACCTTACATTTATAGTGCTCTATAGTTAACAAAGAATTTTTATCTAATTTAATCCTCATAGTGATCTAATGAAGAGTTCAAGACAAGTAATAATTCTAGTTTATGGCTGAATGAACTGAAGTTGTGAGAGTTTAAGTAACTTGCCTAAGGTCACACAACATAGGAGGCTGAGTGAGGACTACATTTAAATCCAGTGCTCTTCCTACTTTTATAAGTGTTTCTTGGTAAGTCAATGAGTATTAACAAGGGCAGTTTCAATGAAGAAAAGTTGTACTATAGATAGTTAACAAATACTGATCACAAAAATTATAAAAGTTTAATTTTTTTCTTTTTTTTTTTTTTTTTTTTTTTTTTTTTGTTGAGACAGAGTCTCACTTTGTTGCCCAGGCTAGAGTGAGTGCCGTGGCGTCAGCTTAGCTCACAGCAACCTCAAACTCCTGGGCTCAAGCGATCCTACTGCCTCAGCCTCCCGAGTAGCTGGGACTACAGGCATGCGCCACTATGCCCGGCTTATTTTTTCTATATAGATTTTTAGGTGTCCATATAATGTCTTTCTATTTTTTTTTTTAGTAGAGACGGGGTCTCGCTCAGGCTGGTCTCGAACTCCTGACCTTGAGCAATCCACCCGCCTCGGCCTCCCAGAGTGCTAGGATTACAGGCGTGAGCCACCGCGCCCGGCCTTAAAAGTTTAAATTTTTATTAATTGCCCTATTCTATTATTTTAGTAACTTGAAAAATTATACCATATGTTAAAAACAACATTAAAGACAAAATAAACACAAAGCTCTAGTCAAAAATCATTACTCTAAAAAAATTAAAACAAGATATATGCCTGAGAAAACATACATATTACCAATTTTATATTATGTTTGTTTTTTTCAAAACATGTATTTCAGAAGTAGAAAAGGTAAAAGTAATTTTTGCTGCTCTATGTTGGGGAAAGAGAATTACAAAAAACAAAACATTATTTTTCATTTAAAGGAACTGTACAAAGACTTAGAGGCACATTTTTCACTGTTTTACAAACTATAAAACTGATATTTACCTGAGGAGCAATACGATTAACAATATGTGAAATCTCATCGCTATCTGTGGTGTAAATATATTTTTTTCTTCCTTTACCTAAAGAAACAAGGACATTGCTATAAATTTTAAACAAAAAAAGCTTATTTTTTAAAAATAGCTGTCACTTCTTCAAAAATGATTTTAATTAGTGTACCTTAGACGACTACACACTATATGATATCACATACATATAGATAAAAATCACATAAGATTCTCAAAAAACATGTGTTGTATAAAAGATTCTGATGTTGTTACCCAACTAAAATTCTACAGTTAAATCCCAATCATTTATCTAATATTTACCCACATAAAAATGTTAGTAAGTTACCTAACCGCTTTGTCAATGGAGAATTTTGATCCCAAAAGATATCATTCTGTCCATCTGGATCATTAGGAGAACTGAAGGGAGATGACAATAAATCCATTTTCGGCACTCTCTTTGGTGTTTCATACCTTTCTACATAAAATACGATTAAAATAATAATTGTTGCATTTTAAAGTGTTACTTTACTTCATAATACCCCCAAGTCAAATAGCTTAGACTAGATTTTTATAGTCAAATATAAAATTTTTTCCCAGAGACGATTGTATTACTTGAACCACAATTGAAATGCTTGTTTCACATTAAAAAAAAAAAAAATCCATGTAGCACTTCACAAATTTGACATTATAAATACCAAGTCTTTTTAGATAATCTAGAAGCTCTATGAATGCATTATACAATACTGTATAACTTAGTCGCTCCATTCACTCATTATCACTGGGACTTGGAGGTTTTGGGGAACCACCTGTATGTAACTTATAGGTAGATTTCAAAACTTAAGTGTCCCAACAGAAACTTCAGTAAAAGTCTGTTTCACCAACTCTGTCCAATCTATATTAACTACAGTACTTCAGAAAGCATTAGTGATCTAATCCTCGGGAACTTTTGCCTAGAACCATTTTTAAATTTCTACAAAGTTTTGTTTTTGTTCATTCCCAAATTGCTTTAAGGGAGTAAATTAAGAAACACGTAAGGTAACAAAAGCAGTGTTTTAAGAACACGCTCTAGGAAAAGGCTTTTGTATGAGTTTCAATCCCTACCAGGATTTTTTAGAACCCTTTTAAAAATGAAACACCAAAAATTGATCAGAATGAGAAACCTTTAGTTTCCCACTTAGAGGTATGTTACACATAGCAACTTCCGGTTTATTCATAATGAGATGAGACATCACCAAAGCTCTGAGGAGACAAGCTATGGCTTTTCACATGGCCTCTTCTCTAAAGCACGTCAGGGCAAAAAAGTTTAAAGGCAAATAAATTCCCTGGGAATAAGCCGAGGGCAACAGGCCTATCAGCTATTTCTCCTGCCTCCACCACGGCTGCTGACTGGAGGAGCAGCCTAGACAGCCGCAGCCCTCCCACAAACAGGTAAACCACATGACGTATTCCTGTGGCACGGGCAAGTGGAAGGTCAAACCTAACGGGGTAGTGCTCAAACTCGGGGACAAAAGCCGTGGGAGAGTGGTACGCGGTTACTTTTGGACTCGCGAGGGTTATTTTGGAACCGCAGAGAAAGAAAACGCACTTCCAGACTCCACCCCACCCCGCCCTCCCCGATTTCCCTGGTGCAGGCTGGGCTGTGGGGGTGCAGCGCCCAAGCCCAGGCAGGCCGCGCTGCCGGCGTCTCACCCTCGGGGTTACTTTTACTGCACGAAGCGGCTGCTGGAGGCTGCTCTTGCTGCCGCATTGGCCCGGGAGGCCCCTCTCCAGCCCCAAGGAGCCCAGAGCGGTGGGCCGACTTCAGCCGCCTTCTCCCTGGCTCGACCACGGAGCCGCATTCCTCAGCCGCTGCTGTTTTGCGCGGCGTGTTCTTCAGGCTAGGGCTGTCCCCATGTTTCCTTCGCCGACTCATGGCCTATGACCTGCCTCCACCAGCCGCTTCTCTCCTCACATTTTGCAAGCGGAGGAGTAGGGCAACAGCACTAAACGCAACACCCCGAGCAAACGGCCGCCGCCATTTTTGCCGAAGGGGCGCGCGTATGAGGCAGCCACTCATTGGCTGCGTCCGTGAGAGGGGCGGAGCTGTCAGGGTGCAGGCGGCGCGCTTGCTTCCGCAACCTGGACTCGATTCTGCTGGGGCGGGGCGCGCGGAGAAGATTCTGCTCCGGGAGGGAAGGAAAAGCTTGTAGGGGTAGTGGTCAAGTCTACTTAGCTGAGAGTGGGAAGGAGGTTGACTACACTAGCTGCTTTGTATTGAATTTACAACGAAAACTGCACATTCGATTCAGAT
This sequence comes from Eulemur rufifrons, assembly GCF_041146395.1. Classification (NCBI taxonomy): domain Eukaryota; kingdom Metazoa; phylum Chordata; class Mammalia; order Primates; family Lemuridae; genus Eulemur; species Eulemur rufifrons. The sequence goes on from NC_091001.1 coordinate 62,898,269, forward strand.
TATTGTGACTTTGTCAAGAAGAGAAAATAAAACTGTAGTTTTTCTTAGATGGTAAATGCATAGAAAAATCCAAAAAAATAAACAAAATTAATTAACTGTCAGAATTGCTGATCAAGGTCAATATTCAAAGATCAATGCATTTCAACAGATTAGTAACATATAAAATTGAAGTTCTAAAGAAATATTTATAATAGCATGTAAGATAGCAAATAACTAGGAATAAATTAAATCAAAGATTGCGAATTCTGCAGTCACAGTTCTCTGAGAGAACTGTAAAACATTTGTGAAAGAAATCGAAGGCCTAAATAAACGAAGGGTTATATTATAATATGTTCATGGATTGTGAATATGAATATTATTGCAATGTGAGTTTGTCCCAAATTGCCCTATAGATTCACTGAAAATACATTCATAGTCCCAGTGGGGGGGGGGTGTGTATAAAACATGACAAGTTTATTCTAAAATTTATATGAAAATGCAAAGGACCAAAAATATGCCAGAAATTCTTGAAGATGTCTTGAAGAATAATGAAATTGGATATCTACACGATATCAAGACTTACATAAAGTTATGATAATTATTAATAAAACAGTGTTAAAATGGTGAAAGGATAGACAAAGATGAAAGAAATAGAATACATAGCCTAGGAACAGCCTTCCACATCAAAGGACACTAGACTGAAGATAAAGGTGACCCTCCTGAGCAATGGGAAAAGGACTTTTGAAAATAAATAATACTCAATTTTATATTCACCTAAAGAAAGGAAGAAACATGGCCTTTACCTCAAACCATATCCCCAAATCAAGTATGTATTTATTATGAATTAATTATAAAAGGTAAAATAATATTTTAGGAGATATAAATTGTCTTCATGACAGAGAATCTATTTTTAAATAGAACATAAAAGTCACCAACTATATAGAAAATAATTATAAAGTTGACTACATTAAATTGATAACTTGAGAACTTTTGTCCGTTCAAAGACAACATTAACGAGAATGAAAAGCAAGGCATAGATTGGGTGAAAATATTTATAAGACATATAATCAAGGGTCTATGTAGAGGATATATAAATAACTGATATAAATCACTAAGAAAATGATTGACCATCAATTAAGAAAAATGGATGAGACACTTGAGCAGGATCTTCACAAGAGAAAATCTAAATGGTCAACAAAGTTGTAGAACGGTGCTCAGCACCATTTTTTTTTTTTTTTTTTGAGACAGAGTCTCACTCTGTTACCCAGGCTAGAGTGAGTGCCGTGGCGTCAGCCTAGCTCACAGCAACCTCAAACTCCTGAGCTCAAGGGATCCTCCTGCCTCAGCCTCCCGAGTAGCTGGGACTACAGGCATGCACCACCATGCCCGGCTAATTTTTTCTATATATATTTTTAGCTGTCCATATAATTTCTTTCTATTTTTAGTAGAGATGGGGTCTCACTCTTGCTCAGGCTGGTCTCGAACTCCTGAGCTCAAACGATCCGCCCACCTCGGCCTCCCAGAGTGCTAGGATTACAGGCGTTAGCCACCGCGCCAGGCCTCAGCACCATTTTTAATTAGAAAAATGCAAATAAAAACCACATCAGAATGGCTGAAATTAAAAAGACTGTCAATGCAGCTATCAAGGAAGTAGACCAATGGGGGAACTGTTGTATACTGCTGGTAAGAGTATAAGTTGGTACAGCTACTTTGGAAAACAATTTTCAATCTAGCAGTCCCACTCCTAGGAATATACTCTGTGGAAATGCATGGATTTGTTCATCAAGATATATTTTGTAAAAATACTTTTAGCAGTAAAATTCAAAATTACCCCACACTGTAAGCAAACCAAATGCCTTTTAACAGTAGTATGGTAAATATATTGAGCTATATTCACATAACGAAATGCTACGTAGTAAAGAAAATGAAAAATTACAGCTCTGTGCAAGAACATGGATAAATCTTGTAAACAAAAAGTTGAGGAAAAAAGACTAAATGCCCTCACCCACCTTCATTATATTATATAAATATTATATAAATTACAACAGGCAAAATTCAACTATGATGTACAGGGATGCAAGCATAAGTGTTAAAATGATAAAGAAAAATCTAGCAAGTGATTACCATAAAGGTCAGGATAATAGTTACCTTTGGGAGAAGAGAAGGGATAGTGATTAGAAGTGGACAGGGAGGGGAGTATCCCATCCCATGTATTAATATTTATTAGCTTTGTTTATTTTCTTGTTCTAGTTGATTACAAGAGTGCTCATTTTGTGATAATTTGTTGAGCTATACATTTTATTTTGTGTACTTTTCTGTATATATTTATGAAGAAAAATTTGAAAATTTTAATGTAAGGCAAAAATCTTAATTTCCACTGATGAAGTAATATATTTCTTCTATATTTGTAACTTACTCTGTTTTTACTCTTCAGTTTGGCTGATAGAAATCCTAGAACTAAATTTGAGGTTCAGTTCTAGCAAATCATAAAAACTGTTATGACCAAATAATTCCATTTTCTTGGACCTTCTGCTAATATATTCCCTTTCCATGATTTTTTTAACATATATTTATATATGTGTGTGTATATGTATATACTTATATATATATACATATACACACACACCGTTGTTTGTTTTATGTTTTTATGACTGGGTATGACAGGAATATAAGTAATGTTATGTCTTTTAAAATTCAAATTAATTATTTGAACCTCCACTTCTCTAAATGAGTTGGAATAGACATTTTAACAATGTTGATTTTGCCAACCCATGAGCGTGGCATGACTTTCTGCCTGTTTACATCCTTGGCTGTTTCCTTCCTAGTGTTTCATAGTTCTCCCTGTAGAGGTCTTTTACCTCCTTAATTAAATATATTCCCAGGTATTTTATTGTGTTTAAAGATAGAGTTGGTATTTTGATAGGGATTGCATTGAATCTGTAGATGACTTTGAGTAGTATAGACATTTTAACAATGTTGATTTTGCCAACCCATGAGCGTGGCATGGCTTTCTGCCTGTTTACATCCTTGGCTGTTTCCTTCCTCAGTGTTTCATAGTTCTGCCTGTAGAGGTCTTTTACCTCCTTAATTAAAGATATTCCCAGGTATTTTATTGTGTTTGTTCCTATTGTGAAGGATATCATGTCGTCGATTTAGTTCTCAATTTGACTGTTGCTGGCATATAGGAATGCTACTGATTTCTGTATATTGATTTTGTAACCCGAGACTTTGCTGAATTTGTTTATCAATTCCAGTAGTCTCATGGCAGAATCTTTGGGATTTTCTACATATAAGATCATATTGTCAGTAAAGAGTAATAGTTTGACTGCTTCAGCCACCATTTGGATGCTCTTGATTTCCTTCTCTTGTCTGATTGCTCTGGCTAGGACTTCCAGCACTATGTTGAATAGAAGCAGTGATAGAGGGCAACCTTATCTGGTTCCCGCTCTAAGTGGGAATGCTTTCAGTTTTTCCCCATTCAGTATGACGTTGGCTGTGGGTTTGTCATATATGGCTTGTATCATTTTAGGTAAGTCCTGTCTATGCCTCCTTTGTTAAGTGTTCTTATCAAAGGGTATTGAATTTTGTCGAATGGTTTTTCTGTATCTACTGAAAGCATCACATGGTGTTTGTTTTTGCTTTTATTTATGTGGTGAATTACATTTAATTAAAAAGCTTTTGCACAGCCAAGGAAACTATCACAAGAGCAAACAGACAACCTACAGAATGGGAGAAAATATTTGCATGTTACACATCTGATAAAGGGCTAATAACTAGAATATGTATAGAACTCAGGAAAATCAGCAAGAAAAAATCAAACAACCCTATCAAAAAGTGAGCAAAGGACATGAACAGAAACTTTTTAAAAGAAGACAGACTAATGGCCAACAAACATGAAAAAATGCTCAACATCTCTAATCATCAGGGAAATGCAAATCAAAACTACAATGAGATATCACTTATCTCCAGTGAGAATGGCCTTTATCAAAAAGTCCCAAAACAGGCCAGGCATGGTGGCTCACGCCTGTAATCCTAGCACTCTGGGAGGCTGAGGCGGGAGGATCGCTCAAGGTCAGGAGTTTGAGACCAGCCTGAGCAAGAGCGAGATCCTGTCTCTACTAAAAGAAAAAAAAAAAAAAAAAAAAAAAAAAAAAGAAAGAAATTATCTGGACAACTAAAAATATATATATAGAAAAAATTAGCCAGGCATGGTGGCGCATGCCTCTAGTCCCAGCGACTCGGGAGGCTGAGGCAGAAGCATTGCTTAAGCCCAGAAGTTTGAGGTTGCTGTGAGCTAGGCTGATGCCACGGCACTCGAGCCAGGGCAAAAAGAGCAAGACTCTGTCTCAAAAAAAAAAAAAAAAAAAAAAAGTCCCAAAACAATAAATGTTGGCGTGGATGTGGAGAGACAGGAACACTCATACACTGCTGGTGGGACTGCAAACTAGTACAACCTCTGTGGAAAATAACACGGAGATACCTCGAAGAGCTACAAGTAGAACTACCATTTGATCCAGCAATCCCATTACTGGGCATCTACCCAAAGGAAAAAAAGACATTCTATAAAAAAGACATCTGCACTAGAATGCTTATAGCAACACAATTCACAATTGCAAAGATGTAGAAACAACCCAAATGTCCATCAATATATGAATGGATTAATAAAATGTGTTATATGTATACCATGGAGTTCTACTCAGCCACAAAAACAATGAAGATCTAGCACCTCTTGTATTATCCTGGATAGAGCTGGATCCCATTCTACTCAGTGAAGTATCCCAAGAAAGGAAAAACAAGCATCACATGTACTCACCATCAAATTGGTATTAACTGATCAATACTTATGTGCACATATAGTCATAACATTCATCGGGTGTTGGGCAGGTGGGAGGAGGGAAGAGGGGATGGGTATATTCACACCTAATGGATGTGGTGGGCACCGTCTGGGGGATGGACATGCTTGAAGCTCTGAGTCAGGAAATATATGTAACCTAAACATTTGTACCCCCGTGAGATGCTAAAATAAAAATCAATAAATAAAAAACTTAAGATAGAATTGGGAGTTAAGACATTTTAGCGACCCATTTGAACATGAGACCAGTTAATACAGTGCACTGGCTGTCATCTGAAATCACTTTTTCTTAAGTTTTTTGGTTCAACTATTTTGTAAAGGCCTAAACATTAAAGAAATAAGTAATGTATTTGTTTTCTCTGTAGCCCATACTACTGGATGACATTGTGACCCTTGCTTTATCATTTTCCTCGATTTCCTCACCCTCTGAACCCACCAATCCATTTTTCTCTTTGGCCTCCAACTGTGGATCAATCATGCCATTTGTTTTCTCAGCTCTTACACCTGAGCTGGTGAGTATGTTGGAGAGATTCCCAACTGCACCACCATGAACCTGATTTTTCAATGGCACATGACCAAGTGTCACTGATCAGCTCAAGTTCTTTGCATCTTACATCCCAAAGAAAAAAAATTGACCTATGAAATATAAAATTCCTCATTAAAATTATGAAGAAGATAAGAAGGCCTATCATATCCAGTTTTGTTCAGGGTGGGATGTAGTGAGTTTTAAAACAAATCAACCAACCACTAAAACCACTATATTTCTAAGCCCATTTACAGGTAAAGGAGTCCACATGACAAAGTGCAGAAGTCCCTAGTTGAAGCTTCTGGAAAAAATCTTTAAAAATTGCTTGTTTTTTCTCTTCCTGATAGAAATAAGGAACTGAAGAAGCCATCATGGGACTATGAGGTCTAAAGCCACACTCTATGGATGGTGGAGCAGAAAAATTCAAGGAGACTATGTTCTCAAGGTATCACAAGACCACAGTACCTGGCCTGGGTGGCCTACCTCTAGACCATCAATCCTTTATCCTTTGACACTCCTTAGTCCTTTACTTGTTTAAAGCAGTAATTTTGATTGTGGTGCCCAGACTAACAGCATCACTGTCACCTGGGAACTTGTTACAAAGCCATATTCTTGGGCTCAACTCCAAACTTACTGGTTAAGAAACTGAGTGTGGGTCCAGAAATCTGAGTTTTCTCAGATTTGAATAACATGAGCCCTCCACGTGGTTTTGATGCTCCTTTAATGTCTGAGAACCCCTAGTTTAAGCCACTGTCTTTCAGTCTTTCTAAAATCCCAGTGCAAATTAAAAATGTATTATTATGCATATATGGTACAGAAAAAAATTGGCTAGCCTTTAAAAAAGCAACATTCTTATGTGTACTATGTTAACAGCTAATATAAAAAAATAAGAACTTGTGTAATAAATTAAAATGCTTATAATGTAAATATGATATGGAAGAAAAGCAAGTTACGTACCCTTTATCTTCTATTCATATACACATGAGTATGTACATATACCCACGTACATTTCAAAGAAAATATTCCAGATATCATCTGTATTTATCTCGGGATTATGGAATTTGATTAATGGTTATTTTCTTTTATTTTTTTTCTTCTGAATTATCTACAATGAAGATGTACTGCTTTGAAAACCAGAAAAATATACATAATGTATTATATATTAGGCATGAACATAATAGGTTTAAGAATAGACACTATGTGAGAAGGCTTTAAGAATAGACTTATGAAAAATCATACATAAAAGTTCATAATGAAATAAATAAAATTTGTAACGTTTTTGGCAATCACTCTATAATGCCAAATACACTCCCTGAAATCTTTACTATTACAATCAAAATAATGAACATATTCATCACCTCAAAAGTTTTTTTGTACCCCTTTGTATTACTTTTGTTTGTAATATGTAAGTTGATTTAATTTACTTCGGATTCGTGGCCCTTTGACAACTAGTTTGAAAAATTCCTAAGAATTTAATGATCAGCTCTTATGAGCTAGTATGAGCCGGCTATGGCACACCACTGATTGCTACCTCTCATTCTCCTTTCTCCACTTTAAGTAACCTCACTTTCTTTGACATTTTCTCCTCTTACTTATTTTTCAAACCTTTCATCAGTTTTAAGCCTCTCGATTCAGTGGTTGAGCTCAGACTGGGGCCTAGAGTGTCCTATACTGTAGGTTACAGGCTTAAAAATGAAGCCAAGCAGTAAATGTTAAAGGAAAAGAAAGCCTGGGGCAATTTACTAGGGCTGAGAAATTGGAAGGTTGCTGGGAAAGACAGCTCTACCATAGAAAGGGTCCCTTTCTAACTAAATCACTCCTGGGAGTTTGTTTGTGAATGTCAGGTAAGAGGACAAAGTGAAGCAGGTTACCCAGTTCTGGTGTGGGGCATACTTTTGCACACTGTGCTTTCTGCAAGCACCACTTAGTGGCACTAATTGAATTCAACCCCACTGATCATTTCAGGTACCAACCCCCATCTGGCCTATATCTGCTTAGGAGTAATGGCTGTGGGTGTCATAGAGGTAATTTGAAAAGACATTTTCCTCTCCTGCTTTAAGTGAAACCTTAAGAATATAAAAAAAACCTGAGCAGTCCCAAAATGTCTTATTCAGGGTTAATAACTTTCTTTCCACTGGCCGTAATGGAATTTAGTCGTCATCTATGTGTTTTTGCTTTTATGAATACCAGAAAGATGGCCTGATTTTAAAGCTTGTCCTTGACTCTTCTTCAAGCAGCGAGATCCAGATCATTCAATCTGTCACCATAATTTTAACGTAAAATACTCCTAAACTTCCTAAACCGTGCCTGAGACTATTATAAATTTCTTTATTTTGCAGTAAAAATAAAATCTTAAAATTTTTACAGTACTTAATAATATTTAGGTTAGGCTAACCAGATGCATGCCTAGGAATGCTAGAAATGTCCTAGATGCAAATAGTTGTTTTGCTGAATGGTTATTTACACAGAATATTCTGGCCAGAGCTGAAAATGGCCTTTCATTGCATTTAAAACATATTGAAATTTTAAATAACATTTTAGAGCAATTTTAATGTAAAAAAAAGGTAGGAAAGACGTTAGTTAAAAGGCAAAAGCTGTATTACAAAACTAACACTACTCATTTCAATTCATTTCCCAGCGTAAGAAAATTTTCATTTCAACAGGGCTTTTCCTATCTTTCAGACTACTGGAAAAGATGATTAGTGCATGTCACATGAATGTAAAGGACTGTTTGGCTTTGGTCTAGTATTAATAATCTAGGTGACAGTTGGGGAAAACTGGGTCTTGGGATTTTCATCCCATTGGCAAAATATGTACATTTATTATTCTGTTGAATGGCTTTTATAAGCTGGTTATGGGTTCTAAGTGCCCCTGGACCTGCCACCCTTCATGTTTCCAAACCTTCCCTGTCTTCTAAGTTCCTGCTATTCAAAGTATAGCATGTCAAAGACCAACTCCGGCATCACCCAGGAGCTGGTTAGAAATGCAGAACCTTGGGCCTGTCATAGACCTGCTGATTCAAAATCTGCAGGGTGACAAGATCCTAGGCCATTCACAACCACAACCAGCTGGACAGGTGACCCTCTGCAGGAACGTTCCCTAATAATTTTTGCCCACAATGATTAATGCCTCTTTTTTCTGGATTCTCACCTTACCTTTGGTCTGTTCTATATAATTTAACACTTGATTATATTATCTTACATTTCTCAGTAATTATTGGAGGTGTGCAAATCTTGTTTTCCTGACAGGATCCCTAAATCTGGGGTTGGCAGGGCCCATGTTGTATACTGGGCTCTTGGTACAGTGCTGACTGTTACAGAGGTTTGCAATCGATGCTTATTATTCCATTGTTTGTTAAAGCCATTTCATATTCCCTTCTGTCTTATGTTACAAAACATTTTGAGGTCAGGTTTGGGAAAAGTTATTAAAAATTATCCTAATATTAATAAAGATAATATTTACATACTTTAGAAAGAAGCCATTAATGAGAATGGAAGATTTCACATAACTTCATGTATATTAATAGTTTCTGTTTTCTTATGAATGCCAAGACATAAAAGTAAACCAGATGTCCCCGCTTGGCTGAAGGTTTATAGTATAATCATAATTCTTAAGTTTTCCTTAAGATCATATTGGTAAAAACAAAAAAGTTGATATTTATTCCAGCCCAATATAAGTACATCAATAGCAAAAAGATTAAAGATAATATGGCAAAGTAATTAGTTTAAAAATTTGTGTGGCAGTATCTACTTTGTGACTTGACCGTAGTGTTAATTCTTTAATTTCTAAGTGCTCTTAAGATTGCAACTTACTATCATTATGAGCTATCCCTTATGTTTAAAGTATTAATACACATCAATCAATCCCAGATTGTATTAATGCTTAAAGAATTAAAACAATGTTAGCAAGAGAGAAATGAAAAATCTTCCAGGAAAAAGAGCAATATAACACATATATAGTATACACACACACACACACACACACACACAGAGGCAAGCACACATGAGAGCCGGCTGACCTGTGTTACTGCTGCAGGCGATGTTGGAAAGAGAAATGGGTTTTCTGTTTAGGCTGATATTTTGTGAATTTTTTTTTTTAACCCTTGTTAAAAAAAAACAGTAATAAGCTTTTTTTTTTTTTTTTTTTAAGAGTGGAAAACATAGCTTTCCTGTTAGGAAAGACCAAAAACATTACTCTTATATAGTCTATAGATGGTTTTTTTCACTGGTATTGGAAGAACTGGCCTATGTTTGAAGATCTGGATTTAATTAAGACTACATGGAATATAGTTTAAAGTTGTGAAGACTTTGCTATTAGCATGATAAATGATTTTTCTTAAGACATTGTTCATCTACACTGAAAGAGATTATACAATATTAAAGATTTAAAGGTAAATTATTTGTGTTCATATCTTTTTAAGCTTAGGTTTTGCTTGATACATTCACAAGAAGAGGGACTTTAATTTGCATATGCTTTAAGAATAGTAACTAATCTACAAATAATTGAATAAAATACTTTTTGTTTGTTTTCCCACAATATTTTTTATATGTTTCCCCTAAAGGTTATCCAAATTTTAGTTTATTTGCACATCTTTTTTCCTTCCTTTGAGTTATTTTTAATAATCTCACTACACTGTGGATTGGTTTGCGAAGTCCACTGTAAACTGAGTGTAGTTGACCTCACATCCCAGAAGCTTCAGAGAATCTTTATCATTTGAGGGCTGCCCCTTTTGCAGGCATCACTGGGTTTCCTAGATGTGAAACCTTGTAATTTTCAAGATTGGTATAGAGATAGTTGCTCTGAAATGCATTCAGGACCGTCAGGATTAGGTCTTCACAGGAGGTTGGGTCTGATGGAGTCATTCATTCAATATGATGTTTAGGTGGTTGAAATCAGTGAAGGCAATGGCAAAGGTCAAAGGGCACGACCCCACATTTTAATTACTGGAATTGTGTTTGGAAAATCCAGTTTCCCCTCTATACATGCACATGAATACAATGGTCCCCTGGAGATTTGGTTGGAGATGAACAGAGTAGATGCTGGTTTTGTACTGCTGCTATTTTGGGCCTACTAGAATCACATGGCAGAGACATAACTTGCCTCAATTCCTCCTCACACACAGAACAGATTCTTCTATATGTAGGGGAACATATGATTTAACACCCAAACTAGGACACTTCTGACAGTAAAAGGTATGCTGTTAACAATTTCATCTGGATAAAAGGTGGATACCAGGTGCATTTAACTAATGGATCAATAAGGAATGTTGAGGAATGAATGAACCAGCATCCAGAGTTTTATCAGTGAGTTCTCAAGGACTGTGGATCTTCAGACTTGAGAAGAAGCTGGTATAGCAAAGCATTAGTTTTGGAGGTATTGGCTGGTTCAAATCCACTTGCTGTCTGTGTGATCTTGGGCAAATTTGCTAATTACTCTGTGTCTCTGTTTTTTTTTTTTTTTTAATTATAAACGTGAAAAATAATCCTTACTACCCAGGGTTGCTTTAAGAATTAAAGAAATGATGTATGTATAGCATTTAGCCTGGTGCCTGGTATAGAATAAGTACTCAGGAAATGATGATTATTTTTAACTGTTGTTCCTACCTGACCAGAACCTAGTCCTGTGTATAAGAATAAGATACAGCACAGTCAAGGTGGAGAGGAACCTTTTTTGGCTTTGTGCTCCATGAGTCCATTATAACAAGACAACCCCAACCTGATGTTCCATGATCATTCAGTCCTACCATGGACTCCCTTCATGAACATTAGCCTCTTTTTTTTATTATTATTATCTCAGCATATTGTGGGGTTACAAAAGTTTAGGTTATGTATATTGCCCTTACCCCCCCCCCCGTCTCCCCGAGTCAGAGCTTCAAACGTGTCCATCCCCTAGACAGTGTGCATCGCACTCATTAGAACATTAGCCTCTTATAAATGTTTGGGCTGAGCTATGAGAGCCAGAGCCCAAGCCTCTGGTAGGGACCTACTGCTTGTATGGGGTTGGCCTGATGCAGCCAAGATGACCCAAATTTCCAGGACATTTCCCTAATGCTCTGCAATATTTATCTTTTTCTTAGAAGAGCACATTAGCAAGATGGAAGATGCTTGGGTTACTCACAAATGTATGTATTACATACTTCTCTTCATGAGTATTTAAATAATGTTGGAATCCACTTTTCCAGGGGAACATAGGGGAGCTAGGGCCAGTGGTTTGCTCATGAAAAAAGATTTCAAAAATTTAAAAAAATATTAACAATGAATTTATATAAACTTCAACTCAATAAATGGTATTAAAAAGAAAGTTTATAAATACTCAATATGTACCACTTCCTAATTATTTTATTACATTTTGCTAATATCTGTGCTTTTGAGTTTCTTTGTGTCTCTTGTCCCTTTATGGGAGAAATTCTCTACACTGGTCTGCTGCTGTCATTCCACGTATTTTCTCAGCTCTCTATTCAGCAGTGTCACCTTGGCAGCTTGAAATTAGCCACGATGCGAATATTTGCACCAGGGAACTGGTGAGCACTACAAAACCAAGGCTTGATTTATTGTTTGTTGATTGTCTAGACCTTAGCATGTGATACAGAAAATGCAAATTAGACTTAAAAGTATGTTTTGACTATAACCAGTCTAGTGTGATAATACAAAAAATGAGGAAATAAAAAGAATTTAAAAAGAATTCTCTCATGAAGCAAAGAAGTCACTCAGATCATTGACAAACTATTGATGTTCCTATATATATCTTCATTGTTTCACTTTCTTATTAATGTAAAGAAATATATCAACCAACATTCATGTCAGAACTATACTCTCACTCATCAATTGCAGCCATAGGTTGGCAGTGAATGGGAGTTAATAAAAATCAACAAAAGCATTCTGTGAGATTCAATTAGCTATATAAAATTCATGGTAAAGAATATTGTGTATTTTATTATTTCCAAATTGCATGCTAAGCATCTTTCTTTCTTTCTTTCTTTCTTTCTTTTTTTTTTTTTTTTTTTTTGAGACAGAGTCTTGCTCTGTTGCCCTGGCTAGAGTGCCGTGGCGTCAGCCTAGCACACAGTATCCTCAAACTCCTGGGCTCAAGCAATCCTCCTGCCTCAGCCTCCCGAATAGCTGGGACTACAGGCATGCACCACCATGCCTGGCTAATTTTTCTATATATTTTTAGTTGTCTGGTTAATTTCTTTCCTTTTTTTTTTTTTTTTTTTTTGTAGAGATGGGGTCTTGCTCTTGCTCAGGCTGGTCTTGAACTCCTGAAATGAAACAATCCTCTCACCTCGGCCTCCCAGAGTGCTAGGATTACAGGCATGAGCGACTGTGCCTGGGCTAAGCATCTTTCATATCAGTACAAATTTATAATAAATGTACATGTGTATCTATCTAGCTATGTAACAGAGGGAACTGCCTGAAAAAGAGTAAAATGTTTTACAAGTTGTCTCTTTAAAACTCCCTTCCCCACACTCTTTCTGGGAATTCAAACCTGCATCCCTGTCCAATGCCAGTAATCAGAGGGGCAGGGAAGTGTCCTTTGTTCTTTGTACCATAGGAGATGGCTCATGAATTGTACGGGTAGAGGTCATGAGGTCAGTCATGAGATTATCTTCGTGGAGATAGAATGGGTGGGTCAGAACCATCAACTATAGTTAAACAGTAATAGCCTGAAGCTGAAAACCCTCCCTTTAAAAGCTCTGTATTTCTGCTTGTAGATTGGACAATGGTACTTTAAGACAAGAGTCTGCTATTCTCAGGCCAATTAATATATTTCTCTTTCCTTTTCCCCAAGCCACTTGTCCTCATTCTTCTAATGTGGCCTCTTTCGGTAGCAGCTATATCTACTATAAGGTTTTTGGATGGTCGGCACCAGAGAAAGAAAGACGAACAGAGTTGAAAGGGGTAAGCAAAGAGGCTTTATTGGAGTGCTCCCGGGCGAGGGTAACGGGTCCCAAGAGAGGGGCCTGGGCGAGGGTCACGGGTCCTGAGAAGTCTCACTGCCCAGAAGTTTTGTGTGGGTTTATATATGTTTTAGAGCTGGGGGATGGGGGTTTTTCAGTTCCGTTATGGTTTTAGGGTGGGTATTGAGAACTAGGAGGGGCTGGTGGTATGTATGGATTACAGGAACCTTGAGACCCTTATCAGGGTAACCATCCAAGTGTGGCTATTCTTTAACTTAGCTGTGCCTTGCAGGCATTGTTTTCGGCAGGTCTCGTGGGCTTCTTCTTTTTTTCATTAGGGAGGGGAGGGGTGCCTGCCACCAGCCGTACATCTATATCTATATTAATTTTTTTTTCATTGGGGGAGCTGACTGTTAACCATTTACCAGAACTCTACTTGCTGGAACTTATGGCTCTAGCTTTGTCCGATATAAGAACTGCCCCTGAGAGCAGTGTGTAATCATGGGAGTTTCTGGGCTTGGCCATGGTGATATGATAAGCCCATGGAGATCCCATATCAGTAGGGATTAAATCCAGAGAGGTGAAGCTTGAATATTGAAAAATAAGAGTGAATGGTGACAAACTGGAGGCACACACTTGAAAATGGACAGAGAGTAAGTAAGTCAGGATGGGAAACTAGACAGCCAGAGAGAGGATGAGATAAAGGATGGCAATGGTTCCTGGTTTCTTTCTGTAATAGAGCCCGTTCTATGTGAGGCTGCCATACTATTGTTCTGGGCACACTTATGTCCATGGAAAAGAGCCCAAACTCTGTAAAATAATTTATAGAGGTTTATTCTGAGCCAAATATGTGCGATCATGACCCGAAGAGCCACACCCAAGGAACCTTAAGCAAATGATCTCACCATGGCTGGGTTACAGTTTGGTTTTATACATTTCAGAGAGATAAGAATTACATATAGGTCATAAGTCAATGAATGGTAGGTGTACATTGGTTTGGCCCAAAAAGGCAGAACATATCAAAGTGGGGCATTACAGGTTATAGGTGGGTTTAAAGATTCTGTGATTTGTAATTGGTGAAAGAAATGAAGCTTTGTCTCAAGGCTTGGAATGTTTTAAGATAAGGAAGTCTGTTAATCAGAGACAAGCCACTGGGTATATACTGGACATATACCCAGACTCAAGTGATCTGTTAATTAAGTGGATGACCTGCAGGTGTGGGTTAAGCTTTGTCTTGTATAGCCTTAGGTCTGTTAATGAGTTACAAAGGATATCGCCAAGAAGAGAGGGGGGTATGATGAGGTTTGTCTGACCTCCCTTCTCATGGCCAGCAACTAAACTTTTGCATATTTCTGGGGTCGCCTTGGCCAAGAAGGGGTCCATGTAGTGAGCTAGGGGCTGAGGGAAGCTTAAGATTTTATTTTAGTTCATACTTATAAAGGCATTGTGCTCTCCCGGACAGTGTAGGACCTGTGAGGCTAGAAGTGTTGGTGAGGTCAAAAGTGAAATTGGGTTGACACATAATATTAATCATTGCAAAAAAGGAAAACATGAAATTTGGTTGGGATAAGCTTCCAACTCCAGAAAATTAGGAAGAAGCTGTATCCATTGCAGGGAGCATATTTGGTACAGTAGAGTGATTATTTTAAAAATTGCAAATCTCAGTTATTCCATTCTGAAATTTTATGTAAGATCTTTTGGAGGTCCATTTTTAGCAATTGTACCCTTCAGTCCTCACATGGTATCTATTCTTATGCCTATTTTTGGTATCTATGTGTGGTATAGTATGAAACATGTTTGGCCTTTGTACTTGGTTCCCATTAGAGCACCTAAAACCCTTAAAATTTCCAGAGTGATAAGCATGTCTTTTGTTATTCCTAATGGCTCCTTTAAGATCAAACCTGTGTTTATGCTAATGAGATAGCTTAGGGTGGGGCCCCTAGACAGCCTCAGGATGGGGCCAGTCACCAGAAAGACCTAGTGATTAGAGGATTAGAGGGCTGGACATTTCAGCTCCACTTACCAACTTCCAGGAAGATAGGGGTTGAGACTGGAAATTAAACTCTATAAAAACTCTTGGACAAAAAAATTTGATGAGCTTCCAGGTTGCTGAACACGTGGAGGTGCTGGGAGGGTGCTATACCTTGAAAGGGCAAGGAAGCTCCATTCCCCACCCCGCCTGCCTCCTGCAATACTTGGCACTATCTGTCACTTTATCTTGCTGTTCATCTGCATTGTTTATATCTTTTATATTAAACCTAGAAACTTAAATAAAGTGTCCTGCTGAGTTCTATGAGCCACACTAACAAATTATTGAACCCAAGAAGGGAGTTGTGGAAACTCCAATTTAAGCCGGTCATGAGAAGCTCAGGTCACAACCTGGGACTTATGGTTGGTGTTTCAAGTTGGGGGGACAGTCTTGTGGGACAGGAGCCCTTAACCTGTGGAACCTGAATTGAATTGAATTATAGGAGACCCAATTGGTGTCTGCTGGAGAATTGCTTGGTGTTTGAGGAGAAACCCCCACACATCTGGCCACAGAGTATTTTGTGTGGGAACAGAGAGGAAAACAATTTTTTTTTCCTTTCGACATGACAATAATATTTTGTGCTTTTTTTCCTGATTTTAAAAGCCATCCATATTCATTGCAGAAAATTTGGGAGTCACAGAAAAATAAAAAAATAAGATTTAGTCAAATAACATAATTCAGAGATAGCTACAGTTAATATTGAAATGTTTACTTTTGGATATGAATAGGGTTGTGTGTGGGTATGTATATACACACACTCATATGTGTGTGGTATATATTAACGTGTAGCTTGCTTTTATTTAATACCACATTAGGTGATGCACATTTTCATTTGTTACTGAAACATTTTAGTTATTTATACTACTATTTATTAGAAAACTGTCAATTCTGCTGGATGTGGTGGCTCACGCCTGTAATCCTAGCACTCTGGGAGGCTGAGGCGAGAGGATTGCTCAAGGTCAGGAGTTTGAGACCAGCCTGAACAAGAGCAAGACCCGTCTCTACTAAAAATAGAAAGAAATTAGCCAGACAACTAAAAATATATATAAAAAAAATTAGCCAGGCATGGTGGCACATGCCTGTAGTCCCAGCTACTCAGGAGGCTGAGGCAGGAGGATCACTTGAGCCCAGGAGTTTGAGGTTGCTGTGAGCTAGGCTGACGCCATGGCACTCTAGCCTGGGCAACAGAGTGAGACTCTGTCTTAAAAAAAAAAAAAGAAAAAAACCCTGTCAATTCTTTGTTTTATTTCCAAAAAAAAAAGGTATAAATGTGTCATTTGCCTTTTAAATTTGATTATATTTTGGGTAGTGTTGCTTTAAAATTTAATCTACATCTTCAGATAGTTAAATGTATTGGCATTTTTGTTTAAGACTTGTTTTCCTTCCTCTTATGCTTATATTATCTTTCCATAACTCAAGGACAAAGAAAAGCCACAAAATTTCCCTTTTTCCAGAGATACATATACATACACACACACACACACACACACACATATACATATGTGTGTTTATATACACAAACACATACACACAAAAAATATATATACATATAAAACCTTAAATCCATCTGAAGTTCAATTTTGTGTATGAAGGGAAGATCTGGTTTGATTTTGTCTTTTCTGAAAGACTTAGCATGCTCATCAGTAGAATACATTTTTAGTTAGAATTGCATTTGACTTTTAGAGAGATCTGAAAGACAGTAGCTTAGACCAGAGGCTCTGAGACTTTTAAATAAACATCAGAATCTTCTGGAGGGCTTGGTAAAACCCAGATTGCCGGGCTTCTCCTCTAGAGTTTTTGATTCAGTAGGTCTGGGGCAGGGCCAAAGAATTGGAATTTCTAACAAGCTCCCAGGTGACACTGATGCTGCTGGTCTGAGGACCACACTCAGAATTACTGGTTTAAACAAAGAAGGGATTGATGACGACCAATGGGTAAAAGATTGATAGTCTAGAGGAAGGCCTCCCAGGTCCAGAACTGTGGTTGTGTGATACTTTGGGGAGCTAGGCTCCCTGAATTTTTCTGCTCTATAATCCTTAGAGTGTGGCTTTAGGCCTGATGCTCCCGTGGTGGCTCCTGTAGTTCCATGTTTCATTCAGGAAGAAAGAAGGGGGAACAGGCTCCATCTGTACTCCTCTCCCCTTCTGCAACTTCTGCTTAGGGGTTACTGCATCTAGGTTTTTGGCTAGAACTTTGACACATAGCCACCTTTACTTGTACTAGAGACTTGACAATGTAGATTTTTTTAAAGATAGATACACTGCTACCCTGAAGAAAACTGGATATGGCAGACATTTATGTGTTCTTTGTGGTTTCAATGGCAATGTTTTAGTGTCTTATCATTAAGACGTTGTTGGCTTCCTATATTGACAAAGATTCTCTCCTAGATCAAACTGTACTTAGGTCCCCTTCAAATTTTGGATTTTTGTGTTCATCTCTGCATTGTCTCATTTTAGCACGAATCCTAATTAGTCAGTTTAACCAGAACCCTCCACCCTCAATTTCTGATCACCCTTGATATCTAATGGGTTCCTCATCTTCCACCATCCCCAGGTGATGTCTGGTCAGCCTGGCCTGCCTTCAGCAAGGATCCTGTTGAGTTGGGTTAGCCAGAATCCTCCTTACCCCTGCTGTTTCCTCTTAGTAATTTTCCATCCATTGACTCACACCCTGCTCCTTGGCTACGTATTCTTGCTTTCCCATGCTGTATTTGGAATCAAGCCCAGTTCTATACTGAGGTCTCATTTCTAACAGTCCTGAATAAAATCTGTTTTTAACTGTTTTAACTACTGTCCAGCTCTGGTTTTTCTTTGACAATATTAAGGTGATATCTTACCTTCCTTTCTCACTAATAAAAGGATATTGGGAGTAGGATTTTAAATGTGATTATATGTTTTTCTTATGTGGCGTATTGATGTAGCTGGACTCATTGCATTGACACATGTCCTAATACTAGATCATCATTGCACTTATATCTGTTTATTCTCTTATGGTCTATTGAATTTGATTGCATATATTTTATTTCTATTTTTACATCATTTTCATTAATAAATTGGCATGTAGTTGACTTTAAGTTTTTATATCAGGGTTATTCTAGATTAAAAAAAAAAAACTTTATCAAGTGTAGAATATGTCCTGGGAATCTACTAAGCTGAGGTTTACATGCATTATCTCATTTAAGTTTCATAGCAATTTTATGAAGTCTCTGCTTTAACTACTCTTCTTTTACAGAAGAGAAAACTCAGTTTGAGAGAGGTTATCTAAGGGCACCTTTGCAGGAAATTCTAAGATTCTTATTCCCTAGACTAAGTCTTAATTTATTTGGTACACTAGGAAGCCTTTCATTTTTATGTTGTAAAATAGTTTATGTTGTGTGGGAGTTATTGATTTCTCAGAAGATTGAAATAATTTATCCATAATATAAATCCAAGTATCCATTATCTGATTCTGTAGTCTTTTGGGGAAGTTATTTCGTGGTAACTTAAAAGTTTTTTTTGTAGTTGAATTAGATTTTCAATTTCTTCCTTGTCATTGAGATTGTCAAATTTATTAGCATAGAATTGGACATGGAATACACTTGTGAAAATCACTTCCATATTTGTCACAATCTCTTTTTATTAGATTTATTAAAGGATTATAATTGCATTATATTTTTCTCAAAGAACTAGACATGGCTTTATCTATCAGTTTTCTCTTTCTATTTTCTAATTCACTGTTTTATAAATATAGCCATCATTGCTTTCTACTTCTTGCTTACTTTAAACATTATTATAGTTGTTTGTTTTACAATATCTTAAAATAACTGATTAATCTATGTCTAGTACATGTTGTGTTGCTACGACAGAATACCTCATCCTGGATAATTTGTATAGAAAAGAGGTTTCTTTTGTTCATGATTCTGGTGAGAAGTTCAAGGTTGTGCAGCTGTATCTGCTGAGGGCCTCACACTGCTTCTAGTCATGTCAGAAAGCAGGAGGGGAGCAGATGTGTGCAAAGAGATCACATGGTAAGAGACAAAGCAAGAGAGAGAAACCAAGGAAGCTACACTCTTTCTTAGCACCTCGCTCTCACAGGATCTATTCCATTCCCAAGAGAATGAGAACTCTCTCACCCCTTCCAGGGGCCATTAATCTATTTGTAAGAGATCCACTCACATGACCGAAACACCTCCCACTGGAGCCCACCTCCCCACACTGCCACATTGGGGTCACATTTTAACATGAGTTTTGGCATGGACAAACCACTCCCATCCACAGCAGTCTATATTCTATTTTTTGTTATGTTTAAAATTAATGCAAGCTTTTGAGTCTATCAATTTATTTTCAAATATTGCTTCTGGCTGAATTTCTTATCTTTTTGTGTATGTTATTTTCCTTTTCATTACTCTCTCATTAGTCTGTCATTTTGCATTTAGTTTCCTGTTTAGCCAAAAGTTATTTAGAAGGAATTGTTTGCTTAATTACTAAGGGGCTGTGAATATTTGTCTGATTTTTTACTATTAACTTTTAGTTATATTGTATTTTGTTTTGTTTTATGTCATTATGATTAGAGAAAATGGCCAGTACAATTTCCATTTTTTAAAATATACTGAGATTTTCTTTGTTTCTGGAAAATGATGAAATTATATTTTTAAGGGCATTGTAAAAAATAGTATTACTTATCTTTTGTCACAGGTAAAATATATGTCATTCAGCTTTTTGAATTAATTTGTCATCAATTATATCTTTCTGCTTATAAACCACTATAAGTATGAAACATATGCTTATAGTGGTTTATCAACAATCCCACTATAATCCTATTTCTGTCCATTTCTTCTATTTTTATCAGTATTAACTTTATATGTTTTTATAACCTGGCACAAAATTTTCTAACTTTTATATCTCCTTTTAATCTTGTAAATTAATCCTCTTTGTCCCATATTTGCTTTTCTTTTTCCTCTTTGGGTGGTTTTCTTGTCAATATTAATATCATTGTTTCTACTTTAAAAATCATTTAAAACAAATTTGTTGAAAATAATGTTGATCATCTCATTTTCTTAAGGTTTTTTAAAAATTTTGTTTTAAATGTTTTTCTTGCAAACAATAATTAGTTGAATTTTGTAAAGCTAAGTCTAAACATTTTGTTTTTCTTAATAAGGAATTTTTAATCCATATCCATTAATTGTTATAATTAATCATTTTGATCTACTTTTGAAATTTTGTTTTATTTTTCTAAGTTTACTCTTCTTGTTCTTTTTCTTATTATCTTCCTTTTACTGGATGAACTATATATTTTTTCATTTGTATTTCTTTCAGAGATTTGAAAGATATAGTCCTGCTTCAATTCTTCTTGTTTCTTTTTTTCAAAGTTATTTTTTAGTTAAAAATATGAGAGTCTATATGTCTTGATTCATTCAACAAACATTTTTGGGTAGGTGTTGTAAGCTAGGCAGTATTATGGGCCATGAGATACCATAGTTGGCAAATAAAGAAATTCAGATTCATTGTTTTTGGCAGTGGTTTCTTGAATATGACACCAAAAGCACAGGCAACGAAAATGAAAATAGGCAAATGAGTCTACATCTAACTGAAAGCTTCTATACAGCAAAGGAAACAATCAGTACAATGAAAAAGCAACCTATGGAATGTTTGAAGACATGCAAAGGGCCAGTGGGCATATGAAAATATACTCAACATCACTGTTTGTTAGGGAAATACAAATCAAGACCACAGTGAGATATAACCTCACATCAGTTAGGATGGCTACTATAAAAAAAAAACAAAAAGAAAAACAAAAAAGAAAACAAATGTTGGTGAGAATGTGGAGAAAAGGGAACCCTTGTATACTGTTGGTGGGAATATAAATTGGTTACAATCAGCAGAAAATATTATGGAGGTTCCTCACAAAATTAAAAATAGATCTACCATGTCATCTAATAATCACATTTTTGCATATGTACCCAAAATAATTATAATCATGATCTTGAAAAAAATATCTGTATTCCCATGTTCATTGCAACATCATTTACAATAGCAAAGACATAGAAACAACCTAAAATCCCATCATTAAATGAGTGGATAAACAAAATGTAGCACATATATATACAATAGAATATTACTCAGCCTTAAAAAAGAAGAAAATTCTGACATTTGCAACAACATGGATGAACCTGAAGAACATTGTGCTAAGTGAAATGTCAGTCACAGAAGGACAAATACCGCATGATTGTACATATATGAGGAACCTAAACTAGCCAAATTCACAGAAGCAGAGACTAGCACAGTGGTTACCAGGGATCAGGGGGAGAGGGAAATGAGGAGCTCTTCAGTTGGTATAAAGCCTCAATTATGCAAGACAAATTAGTTCTAGGGATCTGCTGTGCAGCATGGTGCCTAGAGTCAACAATGCTGTATCGTGTACTTTAAAATTTGTGAAAAGGGTAGATCTCGTGTTAAGTGTTCTTACAACAAAAACAAAAACAAACAAAAAACAAGCGGAAACAAAGAAAATTTTGAAGGTGACGGTTATGTCTATTATCTTGATTGTGGTGATGATTTCACAGGTATAGGCATATATCCAAACTCATCAAATTGTATACATTAAATATGTGCAGTTTTTATATATTAACTATACATCAATAAGCTATTTTTTTAAAAGACCATTAAAATGTAAAATTACAATAATGAAAAGTAGTATAAGGGAGACGTACAGAGTATATTTAATAAGAAGGGAAAAGCTGCCTTAGACATGGAGGCCAGGAAGACCTTAGCCACTTTGTGGTCCATCTTGTTGCTTGGCACAACACTTTATAAGTATTTGGAGGTCATGGGCCCTGTTGAGTTTTCAGGTTGGCATAGCAACAACACATTGAATTTTGTCTTAAAGGGAAAGATTTATCTCATTTATATGGACCCAATTATCTTCCAAGTGAGCCAGACCAAAAAATAGCTCTTTTTAAATGGCTGTGAGAGTGTTTTTCGTTTTAAAATATAAGCAAACAAACATTCCATCATCAACAACACAAAATGTGTCTAGCTTTCTAAAAAGCATTTATGACTTTTCTGAAATACGATGACCTCTTGTGTGATTAAGAACTTAATATTTCTGTGTGCGGTGGCTCATGCCTGTTATCCTACCACTTTGGGAGGCAGAGGAGGGAGGATTCCATGAGGTCAGGAGTTCCAGACCAGCCTGAGCAAGAGTGAGACCCTAGTCTCTACCAAAAATAGAAAAAATTAGCCGGGCATGGTGGCGCATGCCTGTAGTTCCAGCTCCTTGGGAGGCTGAGGCGGGAGGATCGCTTGAGCCCAGGTGTTTGAGGTTGCTGTGAGCTAGGCTGACACCACAGTACTCTAGCCCAGGCAACAGAGCGAGACTCTGTCTCAAAAAAATTAAAAACAAAAATAATTTAATATTCTGCCTTCAATTCTTGATAAAACCTCTTGAAAAGGTGACACATTTATCCCTGATTTTGATAAAATAATTTTCATTGGAGAAGACAGTCTGCATAGAGGATGTAGATGGACCCTTGATGCCAGTGTAGTCCAGTGGAGAACATACTGAGGCTCAGCACTGTGTGTACAGCTTCTATCTTCACCCTAGAAGCAAAAATAAACATCTAGCTTATCATTTCAGGCACTCTAGCTGCACCTTAGGTACCAAGATGGTTCTGTTCAATTGAACTTTTGCTCAGCAAATGAACTTTTTATAATTTAATATGTCCTGGCAGCTGTTAGAATTTTTAAAAGGTGTTCATAAACTAGGAATTTTCTCGAATGTCATCAGTGTGGCTATATTGGATAAAAACTAGGAGCTTGACTGCACAGAGGGATATTAGGATCAAATGGTATCCTGAAGATAAAAGGATTAATTGTCAATTCATCCATATTATACTTCAGAATATTAGAAGGCCAACAATTCTGGAATGGAAAAAAATCATTTGTCAGAGGTACTGCCTTACTTTTTTCCTCTTCTCTAAGACACAGCCAGTTCTGTTATTTCCAGTATACCTGGCTTTATCATGGTCTGCTGTGAGGGTCTTCTTTTGTTTGCATTTAAGATAAGCACATCTGGAGGATGCTTTTAGACAGGGTTGTGTGTTAGCACTAATTCAACCTTGGTAAAATTCTAGTCTTTGCACATTGAACCTCTTTTTTGGCAAGATTTGCACTGATGTATTGTTAGGATGGACAGTTGTAGGGTATTGCATCAACCTTATAATCGTCATGTTTCTTTCTTTCTTTTTTTTTTTTTTTTTTTGAGACAGAGTCTCGCTTTGTTGCCCGTGCTAGAGTGAGTGCCGTGGCATCAGCCTAACTCACAGCAACCTCAAACTCCTGGGCTTGAGCGATCCTCCTGCCTCAGCTTCCCGAGTAGCTGGGACTACAGGCATGCGCCACCATGCCTGGCTAATTTTTTGTATATATATATTTTAGTTGTCCATATAATTTCTTTCTATTTTTAGTAGAGACGGGGTCTCACTCTTGCTCAAGCTGGTCTCGAACTCCTGACCTTGAGCGATCCACCCGCCTCGGCCTCCCAGAGTGCCAGGATTACAGGCGTGAGCCACCGCGCCCGGCCTATCGTCATGTTTCTGTAATGACAATATGATACATTTCCTTGGGTACCTTTTGTAGATCCTTCATGGCCTACAAAACAGAAAATATTTACTATCTATCTATTGACAGAAAAGGTTGTGAGCCCCTGATAGATCTGCTAAAGGAATTGTATCCAGAATACGCTTTTACAACTTGTTAATAAGGAGACAGACAACCCAATTAAAAGTAGGTGTTTTAGGCAGAATTCACCCTCCTCCGCCAATCCATGCTCTAATCCTTGAAATCTGTGGATATGCTATTTGCTGTGGCATAAGAAATTTTTGCTGATGCAATTAAGGTTATTGACTTTAAGAGAGGGATATTATCCCAGATTATCTGGGTGGACTCAATCTAATCATGTTGGCCCTTAAAAGGAAGAGACAGAGAGAGAGATGAGCTAGGAAGAGATGAGCTAACTAGAAAGATAGAAATGATCTTTTCTCTATCTAGAAAAGATACAGTCAAATAGATTCAACCTATGAGAGGAACACAACTCCTTTTTGCACGAGGGGGCCACGTCGAAAGTAAGAGAAGGAATTCGGGTAGCCTTTAGGAGCAGATTGGTTCCTGGATGATGGCTAGGAAATGGAGTTGTCAGTCCTGTGAGCACAGGGAACTGAATTTGGCCAACAACCTGAGTGAGTTGAAAGAAGAATCTTTCTCAGAGCCTCTAGTAGGAAACACAGTCCTGTTAAGACCTTAATTTCAGTCTTGTGAAACCCTAGGCTGAAGACTCAGCTGAGCCCACCTGGACGTCTGTCCCACAGAAACTGTGAGATAATAAATATGTATTGTTTTAAGCAGCCAAATTTGAAATACTCCTCTATATTCACTAAAATGGCTTTAAACAAAAAGACTGACAGTATCAAGTGTAGGTGAGGATGTGGAGTAACTAGAACTCTCATACATAGCTTTTGTGAATCTAAAATGAGATAGCAACTTTGGAAAACAGGTTAGCAGTTTTTTAAAAAGTTAAAATCAACTTACTGTACAACTCAGAAATTCCATGCCTAGATATCAACCCAAGGAAAATGAAAACATGAGTCCACTCAAAGACTTGTACACATATGTTCACAGCAGCAATATTTATAGTAGGCAAAAAGTAGAAACAATCCATCAACTGGTGAATGGATTAACAAAGTGTTGTATATCCATAAAATAAAATACTATTCATCGTTAAAAAGGAACAAACTACAGATACATGCTACAACATAATGAATCTCAAAATATTATGCTAAGTGAAAGAAGCCAGACACAAAAGACTGCATATTGCATGATTCCATTTATATGAAGTTTCCAGAAGAGGCAAATTTATAGAGACGGAAAACAGATGAGTGTTTGCCTGGGGCTGGGAGTGGAAGTGGGGATTGACTGCAAACAGGTGCAAGGGAGCTTTTTGGAGTGATGAAAATGTTCCAAAGCTAGGTTGTGATGATAGTTGCATAACTCTATAAATTTACCGAAATTCACTGAATTGTACATTTATGATGGGTGCATTTTATGATGTATAAATCGTACCTCAGTAAAAAAGATGGTAATAATTAACTTTGAACATATAAGAAAGGAAATGTAATCATAATACAGTGCTCAGCTGTGAGTAATATTTACATAGACATAACTGAATATTGATTTAATCTAAAAAACGAATGCAGCTACATGGAATCATAGAGAAGGGAAAGCAGAGGCAATGAGAGGATAAGAGAGCAAAATGCTCAACTACCATAATAGGAAGTAATTAGATAATGCCCAACATTGATGTATCCAAGCACAGCAAAATACACATATTATTTAAACATATAAAGTTAGGTAAATGCCAAAAGAGACAGCTGAAAGAATAAAAAGTGATTGCCTCTGAAATTAGCAGGGAGTAGAAAAAAGTGGATGGGGAACTGAAACATTTTTTTTTTATAAGCCTTTTAGTACAATTTGACATTTTAAAGCATGTATATTTGTTTCTTAATGAAAATAACAAAAACTCTCAACCAAACCCATAAGCTTTCTTATTTTTTCTCTTCTAGTTTCTACTTTTCCCCCTACTTTCTGTGAGATTTCCTAAATTTTTCCTAAATTTTATTTCCTAAGAAATCTATTGAGGTTTTTTTTTTTTTAATTTATGCTCTTATATTTTCAATTCCATGACCTTTCTTTTGTTCTTCAAATGTTCCTTTGTACAGCATCTTATTAATGCTCTTTTCTCATTAAGATTATTATGTTTTTCTCAAGTTTTCTTTCTTCTGCTAAGTCTTTGTTTCCTCTGAGCCTCTGAGTGCTTTTTTTTTTTTTCCTGTTTTCTTGGTTTCGATTATTCATGTTATAAGGTTTCCTTAGCTGTTTGAGAATGTTGGTATCCCACTTATGTTTAAGAATATCAACCTAAGATAAATATGCAGAGAATAAACTACCAGTGTTTTGTCTGGTGATAAGGGAGAATTTGCCCAGCTCACAGAGTTAGAGAAGGGGATCTGGTCTCTCATTGTTTCTTAAACTGCTCTTAATCCATTTTCCTATGTTAACACCCCATTTCCGGGAGCACCTGAGCCTTTGGAGGATTCTATGAACACATTCAGGTTTCCTGCATTTACCAGATGCTCTCCCTTTCCCAAAAGGTCTATGAAGTTATATCCTCTCCTGTTCTATTCATGCTTTGGAATTTTATGTCTTTAAAAGCAAAAAAAAAAATGTCTTTATTGCCATTTTTAGTTGAAGGGAGCAAAATTATAGGCATATGTTCAATCTACCATCTTTAGCTACATAACCGATATAGATATTTTGACTGCAGGTCCATTTTTTATGAAACAATTAAATTTCCAGTTTTAAAGGAAAACTCGTGATGTTTTACATGGATATTCTTACCTTAAACCAGAGCACTCCAGCTCCTGGGGAAAGACATGAGGTTGAGGAAGGTTAAGTCTGAGGATCAGGAAGGTTGGGATGGGCTGCGGTTGGTGCATATGGTGAGGCATGAGGCGGGTGTCAGGCAACATCCAGAAGAAAACTGCATAAAACCTAGAATCATATGTCTGCTCAATCACAAGCTTTTTTCAGAACCATTCTGAGCAAAATATGTGCTCCTTTTCTGAGAATTCATTTGTATCTTCCATGATATACATATCCTCTCTTTTCTTTCTTAAAATAACGATAGTCATACTCATTTAATTTTAAATAATGCATACATTTATCAGCTTAATGATAGTATATATTTTTCCATTGGAAAATTTAAAAGAACCCTCTACTTTTGATAGTCTTCTTGATTACAATTTGCAAAGCAGAATTTGAACAATTCAGAAAGGCATTTCTTAATTCCTATTGTTGATATATATAGGGGAAATTTTCCCCATGTAGAAAGCATCTTTTTTTCTTTTTTTGTCTTCAGTCGGGAGTGTTATCAATTTGTTTCTTCTTACATAAAGTTTGTATTTTGATTGCATATTATAAAATGTAAAGGGAAGGATATTTGTATTACATTATGTAGTTTTATTTTCAGCTCCAAATTATACAGAATATTCTCAAGTATTTTTTTTTTGATCAGTTCTTTGAGTTTTCAATATTGTACATACATTTAATTGAATTCTTTAGGCTAGGGAATAATAATGGTTTAGGAGCTATTGACACATCTTTAGAAGCTAATTCAGTTACAACATTGAAAAAGGGTATACTGTTAGTTATGAAAATAATATATAATTATTAAAAATTCATATCAAAATGAAAAAGTAAAAGGTGAAAGTGCTCCTTATTTGGGGTGGTTATGTCTGCTAAGCATCTTCCTTGCTAAAATAATAATATGCTAGTAACAAAGCAATGATTTTACATTCTTATAGACTACTTTAGATATTAAAATAGCCAGGACAAGAGTCTCCTTAGTCACTGTGTTAGGATCAACAAGTCTGCCTCAAATCGCCCTGTGCTTTTGATTACTGATACTGTTGCATCCTGAGAGGAATGGTATCTGGATGCAAGTGGAAAAAGAACAGCCTTGGAAATGGTGAAGGAAGAGAAAGCTGTTGATGGATTAGAAGATAATTCCTCTGAAGAAAAGAGGTGGATTTCTGGTAAATGCACTGAGACACCTTTGAGTTAGGTGTGCTCAGTGATGTGAGTCAAAGCTTTTCCTACCTTCCAGGTACCTGTCCTTAATGTTCTGATTCACAGATAGAGTTTGAGCAATTCAAGAATGCACTTCTTCATTCATCCGTATTGTTTATGGAGATATTGGAAATTCCCTGAAGTCTAGGATGTGGTTGTTTGGTGTTTTTTTTGTTTGTTTGTTTGTTTTTTTTTTCCTTCAGTCAGTGTAGTTGCCGGTTTTTGTCTTTTCATAAATGCTTGTCATGAAGGTTAAGACCAGAAATTAAATGGCAATTTGTAGGATACTTATACAGACAGGAGATTCAAGCATACCATGTTTGTTTTATTTCTGCTCTCACTTATATTCTACAGCTTCATATGATGATTCATTACAGTACCGAAAACATGGTGCTATGGTTTCCAAAGCAAGGCTTTATAGGAATGTGTACTATTTCTATTAGGGAGGAGGAGGTGGTTGAAGGGAAAGAGTACTGGACTTGACTTCAGAGGATGTGAATTTGAGTCCTGGTGTGTCACTTACTAGTTGTGTGAAATGAGCATAAATTACTTAACTTCTCTGAGCTTCAGTTTCCTCATCTGCAAAATGAGATTAGTAATACCTACTGCATGGGGCTATTGTGAGACTTGTCGGGAAAGTGCGATGTCAACTGACTAATGGTGAACAAAGACGTAAGTAGGGTCCTTGCCTTTATGGAGATTGCTGTCAAGAGGGGCAGTCAGTATCAGATAATCAACATCACTAACAAATGTAAAATTGTACTTGTGATATGCTATGAAAGAGAAACTATGTTTCCCACTCCACATTCTTCTTCCAAAAAATCTTCTTCTCTCTGACTTCATAATATAGGTAGTCCTCACTTTGTGGTTCTGATAGGCTTGAATTTCAGTTTCCATGGTTTACTTACATAATACCAGCTCACCAACAACATGGTTCAAATTTCAGTGACCACAATATATTAACTGAGTAATTACATAAAGTTCAAACTTCACTACTAGCTCTTCAGTCTACAAATCCCTACACAAATAACCGATGCTCATCATAATCAATGACCAATCAGATGACTTCTTTATAAGCCTGTCAGTGATTGATCACTGCACATCTGTTATTCAGTTTATGCACAGACAGCAAAGTGTGTAGTTGTGTTACCTCCTTGCTTCTTAGTGATAACCCCACATGACATTTTACAAACATGGATAATTGAAAGAAGGAATTGGCCCATAAAAATGAAAGTGCAGCAAAGAAACAAAAAAATGACACTGCTGGAAGTGAAATCCAAATGAAATGTAAATGGAGTTGCAGAAGAAATACCTATTCATGGGAATGTTGGCCCTACCATACTTCAAAACACTCTAGAGTTGTAGCCAGAAGGACTTAGTTCAGATTGACAAATCAACAAAAATAAAGAAGTAGTTGTGATAAAAAGGATGAAGATGCTCCACAGAAAGTGACACAGAGAAATAACTTCACATTAAAGAAACTCTCAGAGGCATTTCATGACATTGAAAGTGCAAACATTAAATGTTGGAAGCTGATCCAAATTTATAAAGAAGTGTAATATTAAATAAGTCACGAAGGCATAGGAAAGATGCTTGTCCGTTATTGTAAGTTATATGACAATTGAAAAAAAAAAAAAAGAAAAGCACTGTTGACAAGTTTTTTACAAACAAATAAAATACTGGTTTTCTGATGTCTTAAATGTTTTTGATGTTTTAAATTACTATGTCCTGAATAAATAATAGTTTTAGTATTTTTTCCATTTCCCTATACATTTTAAACTGACAATAGGAGAGTTTTTAATGTTTTGAGAAAAAATTTAAAGATTGTGGAATAATTATAATTTTTCTGATGGATTACTAAGATAAAATTGATTATTGATTATTAAGTTGCACAGTTTCATTTTGCACAGTCATATCTATAGTTCTGTAGTCCATTCCAACCAAGGACAGCCTGGATATAAAAAAAATTCAACCGCCATCATCTCTTGCCTGGATTATTGCTATAGTCATCTTAACTGTTTTTTTTCTGCTTCTGCCCTTGTTCTTCTGAAGCTTATTTTCAACACAGAAGCCAGAGTAATCCTGAAAAACACATGATAGATCATGTCATGCTTCTGCTAATGGCTTCCCATCTCACTGAAAGTGGAAGCCAACATCCTTACTTACATGAGACCTAAGTCCCAGGTAATTTCCTGACTTCATCTTCTATTGCTCTCCCTTTTTTCTCTCTGTTCTGGCCAAAAAGGCCAATCACCCACCAGGCATGCTTCTGCCCCAGGGCCTTAGCACTTGCTGTTCCCTCCCTGGAATGCTCTTCCTCCAGATATTCACATTGCTTATTTCCTCATTTCCTTCAGGGCTCCATTCAAAGGCCACCTTTTCCAGATCATTTCCCTTACTATACCCTGTCTGAGGTTTCATCCACTCCTGCACATTTCTTATCCCTCTTTCCTTCTTTATTTTTTTTCCCTTAGCAAGTATCACTAACACTATATATTTTTTATTTTTTTAAAGCTTGGTTATATTTTGTTACCTTTACTACAGTGTAAACACAAAGAAGACAGGGATTTTTGTTTTTATTTTTTTTCTCTACCATATATCCCTGGTGCCTACAACAGTGCCTGACATGTGGTCTCTCAATATCTATTAAATTAGTGTTGAGTACATGATTGAGAATCTATAGTTTTTAACATTTTTCAGAAATAAAATTATTTCCAGATCATAAAGGAATTACTTTATGATATTTTACAAGTAAATGTGTATTTTCCCTGTCTGACTATTAAGTTTATGAGAAGATAAAAACAACCAAATACAGCTTTGTTTTCAATGACAAATATATTAACATTTAGTTTACTATTAATCTTCTGTTTGTGTATGTTAATGACAGTTATATATGAGTCTGTTTACAAATTTGGTACTATCATTTTAATTAATTCTACTTTTCCTTCACTGTCTTTAATGCCTGAGTCCACCAGATGGTGTAGGTTCTAGATCAAAGTGCATCATATTAAGTACTAAGTGTGTCTTTAACAATATAAAATGATAAGGAGTTTTCATTGGACTAAAAAAGTATCTAATTTGGGTAGGGTGCAGAATATTCTCATGGTAGGTATTCAATAACCACTTAATGATAAACAAACTTCCATTAATCTATTCTTGTCCCAACACTGCCATCCTCAATAACTATTTCTGTAGCTCTCATTTTTTTGACTAAGAAGAGGTATTCAATCTCTGCAAATTTTTTTCCTTGAAATTTTATACATTAACATTTTACTTTGAAATAATTTTAGATTATAGGAAAGTGAAAATAGTACAAAGAATTCCTATATATCATCACTCAGATTTCCTATTAAATGATTTTACCATGTTTGCATTATCATTCTTCCCATCTGTATGTATATGTATATTTCCAAATATTGTTATTTCTCCTGAACCATTTGGGAGGAAATTGCAGACATAATATTCCTTCGGCTCTAAATATTCCAATGTCTAGTACCAAAAAGGATATATTTTTATATAACTTCAGTATAATGATCAAAATCAGAAA
Source organism: Eulemur rufifrons (assembly GCF_041146395.1). Classification (NCBI taxonomy): domain Eukaryota; kingdom Metazoa; phylum Chordata; class Mammalia; order Primates; family Lemuridae; genus Eulemur; species Eulemur rufifrons. The sequence goes on from NC_091001.1 coordinate 62,929,758, forward strand.
ATTATGCGTTTACTTTTTAGCACAGCATTTCTAAAACTGTATGTATTAGTAACTGATACCATAGTAATTATTAGTATGGATATAATTTAATCTCTTTTCAAAGGGATCACTATGTCACTGTTGCCTTTTGTTCTTATTTTACCAATTTCGCTTCAAATGATGTCAAAGTGATGCCTATTGCATCCTGACAATGGTTGTATCATACTGTTTCTTCCTTGTGGATTTAAAGCAGATCAAAAGTTATCCTGAGACCTCCCAGAAATAATACATCTGTCTCAGTTTTTAATGTTACTATTTTTGGTCTGGTAAAAATAGACCGAACCCCTCACAAAGATTTGTGATGCGTGGTTTTGAATGTTCAGGGAGCCATTTCTTCCCACAAGCTATAAGGCGCCTTTGTTATTGTGATGCCACAGAACTGACCCATGCTGGCACTATATCCGGTTAGCTTTTTTTTTTTTTAATATAAATTTATTTATTTTTTTTGTTTCAGCTCATTATGGGGGTACAAAAGTTCAGGTTATATATATTGCCCATGCTCCCCCCCCCCCCCAGTCTGAGCTTCAAGCGTGTCCATTCCCTAGATAGTGCACATCACACTCAGGATGGGTTAGCTTTTGTAGTGTAGAGAACACACAATGGATTCCTTTTCTGTTCTGCTCTTTATGTTTGCTCCTCGCATCCCAGGGGGTGCTGACCAAGTCTTCACAGGTTCTTTGGAGGCTGGTACGTGTGTTTACCATAACCCCCCAAACCAGTTTTGCTGATCAGTTATCTATTATTTGGTTGCTGTACCCTCCTTTCCTTCTCCAGTGAGGGGTTGGGAAGGTAGCAATTTTGTTACCCCTTGTTCCCATTCCTGTGATTCCTTTACATCCCATTTACACCTACGCAACTGGTCCTTTTCTAAACCCTCATCAAATTCAAATTATATTTATTTAATATATTACATTAAACAAGTGTGTCATTTGTTTCTTGATAGGATCTTGACTTTTACAGTGTCCTTACTGTTTAATTAAAAGCCAGTTTTCATAGGGTTTTCTATTCCTTCCAGCCAAAAGGATCCTAAGGAGTATGTGTGTGTGTGTCTGTGTGTGTGTGTGCATATACACATTCACATGCACACAAACCACATTTGTGAATGTGTATTTATCTGTAGATTAAATTTTTATAATGTTTTTTGCATTGCAGAAACCTTTTGTATGACAGTAAATAGTATTAGGAGCCTCACTTTTAATAGTAGCAATGTATCACATAGTGGCTTATCATAACATAATTAAGTTACACATTTCCCTCTTTGGAAATATTTAGGTCCCCTCTCCAAACCTCTAAATTTCCAGTAATATAAATAATATTGTGCAGAACATCTTATGTATAAGGCTTTGGTGATAAATTCCCCAAAGTGTAATTATTGAGTTATTCATATTTATATTTTTAAATGTTTGTTTTTATTTTGTATTTATAAATATTTTATATTTGATTTACATTTGATATATTACACAATTGCTTTCTAAAAGGATTAGAACAATCTACTCTCCAACAAGCAGTGTGTGAAAGTATCTATTTTGCTCCATCTTAGCAAGCACTGGATATTTTTGTTTATTCACTTTTTGCTAGTTTAGCAGAAGAAAAGTATTTTATTTGCACATTTTTATTATTACTAGTGGAGTTTAGTTTATTTTCACACAAACATTTTGATTTCTTCTCCATAAATTTTCTTTTTTGTACAGTTCAGAAATTCCTCTGTCTTGTGCCTTGCTAAAAATTATATAATTAAGGAAAATTGAACCAGAACTTTAAAAAAAAAAAAATCATCGATCCTAGAATTTTAATCAACTAGAAAGAATTTCTTATTCTTGATATTTATAAAGTGTTATGATTTGGAGGCTACTTCCTTGATTTTATACTACTGTAATACTATGCTGGAATTTCTATCAACTAACTTAGCAGTCAGCATTAAAACACCAGTAGAGTTCTCTATGTTACAGAGGAGTTTCTTTCTTCTGGGAAAGCATAAGCCATCCTGGTGAGGAGTGGTAAGGAAAGGTGTTTGTCTAGGTTGTTGGTTTACAGCACTGACAGCCATGGAGTTATACAAGGGGATATCATTCATGAAGTTCCTGAAGGAAATACCTAGTTGCAGGTCACCAGCAAATGCAATTAGGAGGAGGATGTTTTGTTCAAAAGAAATCGTAGTCAAAAACTATTTCCTAAAGAAAAAAAGTAACAACCCACAATTGATAAAGAATAATATCTTTAGTTCTCCATCGATTACAAAAAGAGAGAGAGAAAAAATAAAGCAGCTCGTGATGATAGCAGTTTTCAGTTATATCCTTAGTAAGAATCACACTGTTCCTTTCCTTCAAGTTTCTGCAACTGTTTTTAGTACATCACAATTTCACAAATTTTCTACCTCCCCCTTTTAACACTTTTACCCAACTTAAGAATCTATCACTTTTTATATTTTTGTTTCTCACTTTTATTTCCATCCTTTCTTCTGCCATGTTCCCTAACCTTGAAATTGCTTTTTTTTTTTTTTTTTTGAGATGGAGTTTTCCCTTTGTTGACCTTGCTAGAGTGCAGTGGTGTCATTCTAGCTTGCTGCAACCTCAAATCCCTGGCCTCAACCAATTCTCCTGCCTCAGGTTCCCCAAGCTGGGACTACAGGCACATACTATGATGCCTGGCTAATTTTTCTATTTTTAGTAGAGACAGGAGTCTTGCTCAGGCTGGTCCTAAACTCCTGAGCTCAAGCGATTCTCCCTCCTCTTCTTCCCAGAATGCTAGGATTAGCACTGGGAGGTGTGCTATTGCACCCCGCAGTGTGAGCCACCGCTCCCGGCCTGCTTTTCTTTTTTAAACTAGCTTTTTCTTTTGGCCCAATTCTCTTCTTACACTGTCTTTTTCTTTTAAGAAAAAGTTTCTTTTAAGAAACTTTTAAGATCCTTATAGAAGATTGTTTTGCAAAGATGAAGTATGTATACAATTGCGTTAAAATGAAAGGAAAAAAAATGTGAAACATAAAGGGATGGTTTAGCTGTCATTAGCTTAGGGATTTTCCTTGTTTTCTCCAGTTGTTAATAGGTTCAGGGCCTAAGCCTTTATGTGTGGAATGAGTAAGAAAATATCATGTGATCTATGTCAGTCTTGGAGTCTAAGCCTGTAGTGGGTTTAGCATCTTCACCTACAACCTCAGCCTGTGTAGGACTAGAAGCCCCACTTTGTCCTGAGCCTCCACTTGGACACTTGGGGCCAGCTAATTACCCCAAAACTCTTTCTTCAAGCAAGCTTAGCTGTGCTCTGAATGCCAGCTTGTAGTCATCTGTTCTTTCTAGTGCCTTCTCCCTCTACTCTGCACATTCTCACTGCCCATCCTTTATTGTCACTGCCCCTGTCCTCACACTGTCCATGGAAGCCCCTCCTCCATAGCAAATACGCTCTCCCCTTGGTCTTCAGCTTTTCATAGATCTCCCTTAGATCTATGACTGAAATAAGATCAGATTTTCCCCAAATGTGTGATGGGAAGGTGGAAACAATCTCTCACTTCTCATGCCTACCTCTTTTAACTTTAATGTAAAAACATTGTCTTCTTTTGAGGCGTTCTCTCTTCAAATGCTAACCATGTCCCTTACCAGTCACTGTCATTGACTGTGGGTCCATATGCCACCTTCACCACCAGCCTTGGCCAGCTCTGTTGTTCCTGTCACCCTAAGTCCATATCTCTCTTGGTTGCACATGTCTGCTTTGGAGGCGCTTTCAGCCATTAGGAGATAGGACCATGTTGTTGATTCTCTTTTTTTTTTTAAAGCAGTGCAACAAAAATTTCAAAATACTAAAAATGGTAGTCTATATAATTATTTACAAATACTCAGGCCATGTAGGAGAATGAAACACCTCACCCGTTTGAATCAAGGAACAGCTAAGCGACTTTCTCTGGCCTATGAAGTATGAATGGACCAATCATCTGTCACTTCCTTTCAAAAGCTTTAAGAGCCAGTGAGTGGCTCGTTACATTTTCCCTGCCTCTGTGCTTGCTGAGATACAATATAAATGTGCAATAAACTGCTGTTTTAAGCCACTGATATTTTCTTGTTGTTGATTCCCTCAGCACACTTTAGCATGTGCTGATGGATATATTAAGAAACAGATATTACTCTCCCCTCACCCCCAAAAAGTTTCTTTTTCTGTAAGGTCCTTTATTTTCTAACCAAGATAATGTACGCTGGGGAGTGTGTGTGTGTGTGTGTGTGTGTGTACTGCTGTATCAAACTAGTCTAGATCCTTCATGTTCCTGAAGAAACCAGCTATCAGTTTTCAAAGTACCACCATAGCATATCATGTTCCCCGTAAAAATGCAGTGAGGTATAACCAAAAATATAAATAGTCCCACAAATTCCTAATGAAGATTATTGCACGAAAGACAATCACAAGAGACACACTCACTGGCAAAGAAATGTTCTCAAGCCTCCAGCCGTGCAGATACAGTCATACTCCAGTGACATGACAGACTCCTCCGTATCACCTAGCCCAGATTGTGAACGCTGAGCCCGTGAGTGCCAGAGACCTCTATTAGCAGTTCAGGAGAAGATCTTTGGACTTTTTGTCACTTCATGCTTTGCTTAGAAGGCTGTTTCACCACCTTCACTCTGGTCTTTACCTGGGTAGACTCTGCTTCTGTGATTAGTGGATCAAAGTATATAAACATTAAAACATTTTGATGCATATCCCTGAATTATTTGTCAGAAATTTGTGTAAATTTAAACTCCCACCAGCAGTGTGTGAAAGTGTCCTTCTCTCCAAATGGAGGACATATTTTTAAATTGTGTTTCAAAGTAATGTTAATTGAGTGGTTGCAGAAGAATGTTTTAAACCATGTAATTGCATACATGTCCAAACCCAAATGCTTTATTCTGTGAATGTTTGATATACTATAATTACAGTGCTAATGACTTCTATAATTCTTTACCTTCGTTTATTCTATGCAATTATTTCAACACTTTGGGGAAAAAAATCATCTGGATTTGTTGTAAAATTTGTTTTACTAGCCATAAGTGGCACCTGAAACTGTAGGTATTTAAGTGATTGCTTCTTGGGAGGTGTTCATCCGAGTGCAAATGAGTTTGGCTCTGAACAGATTTTAGCAGGCATTTGACAGCTTGGATGACTGGCACATTGTCATCTTCATAACACACCTAAAATGCAGAGTGCCAAAAATCACAAACAGGTTGGGTGTAGTTAAAGATCTGAGACCTTGTCCAACTTAGTTAATCTTTTAAATCATAGCAGCAGAAATATGCCAAATTTAATTATAATTGCAGCCCATAATGTAAACTATGACTATCTTATCTACAGATATGTATTTTTATATTAATATTCCATATTCATGCTGTAAGACTCATGTGTGGTGTGGAATTGGCAGCTTATGGTACTGGGAACCCTCTAGGTGATGATGGGTAATTTTGGTATAACACTCAGCATTTCTTTCTCTGATCATTTTGATTTCTTGCTTTAGGGCTATATAACTTGGGGAATTTTTATTGATGAAGAACAAAATCCATTTTTGTTATATCATATGTTGATAGATATTAATAAAGGATGGTGAAAGGACTCAGAGTGAGTTAGTGGTTCACACCCTATAACACTCTTTTTGGGAGGCGCTAGGGTTGAATTAGAGGGACTTTGGATCATAGGGTGTGTTTGCCTCTGTGTGTGTGTTTTAGTTAATGTTTCAGTTAGTGAAACATAAAAAAGAGAACAAAGTCTTAAAAATGTATAAGGCTCAATCTTCTTCATTATATTTGGTTTTCAGAAATTTTTATCATCTTGCCAAATATTCACTAGACATTTTTATTCCTAGCACAGAAAGTCAACACCTATTGAGTACCTATTTTTAATTTCTTCTCACTTTTTTTCTCCCAAACAGAGAATGTAGGAATCCTGATCAAAGAATTGAGAAAGCAGGGACACGACATAGGTGAGTTAAAAGGGAAATCAGTGGGGGAAGTGAAAGGGAGAGTCTGTTGCCCTGGAATCAGGGCTAGAGCGTCAAGATGGAGTGGAGAGGAAGATGCTGCATCTCATTAATAAGTAAATTACTAGTAGTTCTGACAGTTAGTACCTTGAGGAAGATACTTATCATGCAGTCATGAATTTAAGAGCTGCAAGAGACCGTGGTGAGTTTTTAATTCCCTCGTTCATTTTCCCAGACAAGAAAATTGGGATCCAGAGACTTGTCCAAGATGTCACAATGAGGAGGAGTTAAAGCTGACACCAGAAGACAGATTTTTGCATTTTTACATCTGTGATCCCTCTTTGATGATTCCTATAATATGTCCACTTCATAGGTTAAATTAATTGAAATCTGGAACATCTATGAGTGATGTTTCTTAAATAAAACATGCTAAACATTACACAATAAATTAGTTTTATCCCTTAATAGAATCACTTTAAAAATTATACATTAATTCCAAAACTGATGAGCTGGGTAAATTTCTTTATCTTTCTAAACTTTCATTTTTTCATCTGTAGGATAAAAATGATACTGACCCGAGATTGATGAAATGGTACTGAGAGATTGTCATAGGTTTAGAGGATGTATGTAAGCACTACAGGTGCTCAAGAAATAGTAGGTACTGATTAAAAAAAATACAGCTAACATGTATTGATTATATACTCTTGTTTAGCACTTTGGATGAAATATTTCATTTGTTCATTTACACATTTTTTATGCAGATTACGATTTAAAAAAATATATACATATAGTCATGCACTGCGTAATGATGCTTTGGTCAATGACAGGTCACATATACAGCTATAGTCCCGTAAGATTATGATGGAAAACTTATATCACCTAGTGACTTTGTAGTTGTTGTACTGCCATAGTGCAACACGTTACTCACATGTTTGTGGTGATGCTCATTGCCAGTTATATAAAAGTATAGCGTATACAATTATGTATGGCACATAATGCTTGATAATAAATGACTATGTTGCTGGTTGATGTATTTAATATACTATACTTTTTATCATTGTTTTAGAGTGTACTCCTTCTCCTTATAAAAAAAGTTAACTGTAAAACAGCCTCAGGCAGGTCCTTCGGTAGGTATCCAGAAGGAGGCATTGTTATCACAGGAGATAACAGTTCCTTGGGTGCTACAGCCCTTGAAGACCTTCCAGTGGGACAAGATGTAGAGGTGGAAGACAGTAAAATTGATGATCCTGACCCTGTGTAGGCCTAGACTAATGTGTGTGTTTGTGTCTTAGTTTTAGCAAAAATGTTTAAAAAGTAAAAAAAGAAAAAAGAAAAAAATTTAAAAATAGAAAAAAGCTTATAGAGTAAGGATACAAAGAAAGATTTTTGTACAGCTGTATATGCTTTAACCAAAACATTATTACAACAGTGTCAAAAGAGTTAAAAAAAAATTAAAAATTTTGTAAAGTAAAAAAAATTATGGCAAGCTAAGTTTAATTTATTATTGAAGAAAGAAAAATATTTTTCTGTAAACATAGCATAAGTGTACAGTGTTTACAAAGTGTGTAATAGTGTGCAGTAATGTCCTAGGCCTTCACATTCACTCACCACTCACTCACCGACTCACCCACAGCAATTTTCAGTTCTGCAAGCTCCATTTATGTTAAGTGCCCTATACAGGGGTAGCATTTTTTGTCTTTCATACCATATTTTTACTATATCTTTTCTGTTTAGATACACAAATACTTACCATTGTGCTACAATTGCATCCATTATTCAGTGCAGTAACATGCCGTACAGGCTTGTAGCCTAGGAGCCCAAGGCTAGACCATACAGCCTAGATGTGTAGTAGGCTGGACCATCCAGGTTTGTGTAAGTGCACCCTACTATGTTCACACAGTGATGAAATCGCCTTACAATGCATTTCTCAGAATGTATTCCCATCATTAAGGGATACATGACCGAACGTTAGTGTTGCTCAAAGTATGTTCTAGCTGGTCCTTTGGAATTTTTGCATTTGAGTAATTAGAAGAGCCAGACTTCTGAGCATGAAGCTGCTGCTTCCCTGCTATCTGTGTGTGCTTTCTTATAGGCAGAGCTGGGCCACTGGAAGTCGTGCCTCTAAATCATGACATTTTATACTATTTTATGTGGAAGTGTATTAGATTCCGGTTGCTCCTTTAACAAATTAGCATAAACTTAGTGATTTAGAGCAACATAATTTATTACTTTACAGTTCTGGAGCTCAGAAATCTATCAAGATTCTTATTGGGCTAAAGTCATGGGGTAGGCAGGGGTGCGCTCCCTCTTGAAGCTCTAGAGGAGGATCTGTTTCTGTGCCCTTTCCAGCTTCGAGAGGCTTTCTACCTTCCTTGGCTCATGGCTCCGTTCCTCCAGCTTTGAAGCCAACAGTGTTAGGCCAAATCTGTCTCACCCTGCTGTCTCTCTTCCACTTATAAGAGCCCTCGAGATTGCATTGGGCCCACTCAAATAATTCAGGATAATCTTATTTTAAGGTCAGCTGATTAGCAACATTAATTTGATCTGCAACCTTAATTTTCCCTTGCCATGTAATGAAATATAGTTACTAGTTCTGGGGATTAGGATGTGGATATCTTTGGGGGAGAGGCATTCTTTCCCTTACTACAAGAGAACATTATTCAGCTAATTAGGAGCTGAATAATCTTCCTATACTGTATCTATGTTCTCTGCAGGGGAGAATTTGATGGCAGTGACATATCCTTCACTAGCTTTGTTTTGTCTTTAGTGCTCCCTTGCAAAGGTGAGATATCTTTTTGCCAGCAAAATAATTTGTTTTATATAGAACTTGTGTGCAAAAATTTCTTTAAGATATGTAAATCCCTAATAGATCCCCGCAACTGTCCTTGAGATGGTGTGGTAGGGGAAAGGTATTCTTGGCGGGGGCGGGAGTGGAGGCAGAGGAGAGTATGGAAGCGTCAGAGGGAACTAAGTATCTGCCATGCTTTTGCTGCACACACCCCTGGTCTCTACTGCTGTGGCTGGGAGCACAAGTGTAGCAGGGAAAACCTGAGTTTGAATCCTACTGCCTCTTATTAGCCAAGTGACCTTAAGCAAGTTATTTTAATTTTATAAGCTACAATTTGCTCATATGCAAAATAAAAATGTTAGTGCTTATTTTACAGGGTTGTTGATATTAAATGCAATTGCAAAGTGTATATAACATAATACCTGATTCATAGTGAGGACTTGGTTAACATGAGTGGCTGTTGTGGTTGTTATTGTCGTCTCTTTGAACTTCAGTTTCCTTATTTGTAGCAAAGGGTTGAATCAGATGCTAAAATTCATACAGTTCTAACAGTCCATGATTTTAGACATCATTCTCCCTGTATGAAAGGCTTTAAAAAATTAACTTCATGTTATTTTATTATTTGGAAAGTGAGGTATATAGATTTTAATTAGGAATTCAATATCTGTGCTGTAACGGTCATAAATCCATTCAGGTTATTTATTTATTTATTTGAGATGGATCAGATAAATCATATATTTTGAAGAGACTGGCCTTTTTATCTTAGCTTTCAAATTTTTATGGCATGAGTTTGGCTGTAGTATTCTCTTCTAATTAAAAAATGTCTCTACTGTTTCTGTAGCTATGTCCTTTTTTCCTACTTTTAACATTATTTATTTGTCTTTTGTCTTTTTTTTGTCATTTTGGCCAGTGGTTTTTCTAACTAGATTTTTGTTTTCAAACTGGCTTTTGTTTTTACTGATCCTCTTTATTTTTATTGGTCTTTTAAACATTTCTTTATTTCTGCTTTTATTTTTATTATTTTATTTTTTATACTTTGTATTTATTCTTTGTGCTCTCCTAATTTCTTCAGTTGGATAATTGAGTTATTAATTTTCACTCTTTTTCTTAAAACAGTATATATAAATAAAAGTATAAATTTCTCTGAAATATTGCTTTAGCTGTATCCCACAAGTTCTGATATGTAAAATTTTCATTGTTCTATTATAAATATTTTGAAACTACTATTGTAATTATAATCCACAAATTATACATATATGTGCATCTTATTTCCAAATAGTAGGATTATCTTTTTGTCTTTGACTTCTAATCCTATGGCATTTGTTCAGAGATTGTGGTCTGAATGACAGAGATTCTTTGACATTTGTTGAGATTTTCTCCCATCCAATTACTAACCAGGCCCGACTCTGCAGTAGCTTCCAAGATCAGATGAGATTGGGCGTGTTCAGGTTGGTGTGGATGTAGAGTTTAAGATTTTCTTTGTGTTTAGATGGTCAACTTTTGTAAATCTTCTACATGGGCCTGAGAAAAGTATATATTCTTTAATTGGTGGATATATTTTATATGTACAATATGATGGAATACATAGTAATATTTTGTCCTAGATTTATCAATTACTAATAAAAGGGTATTATTAATAATATAATCTCTCACTATAATTGTGGCATTATCAATTTATTCTTGGATTTCAATTGATGTTTCCTTTTTGTTTCTTGAGGCCATATTGTTGGATATATACAAATTCACAATGTTTATATCTTCTTGGCAAATTGTTAATGCTTTTAATATATAATGACCTTCTTTACTTCAAAATACTTTTTTTTGGTGGGAGTGAGGGCTGGTATCCTTTTTCTTTCTTTCAACCTTTCTGTGTCTTTGTTTTTTTTTTTTTTTTTTTTTTTTTTGAGACAGAGTCTTGCTCTGTTGCCCGGGCTAGAGTGCCATGGTGTCAATCTAGCTCACAGCAACCTCAAACTCACGAGCTCAAGCGATCCTCCTGCCTCAGCCTCCTGAGTAGCTGGGCCTATAGCCATGCACCACAATGCCCGGCTAATTTTTTCTATTTTTAGTTGTTTGGCTAATGTCTTTCTATTTTTGGTAGAGAAGGGGTCTCACTCTTGTTCAGGCTGGTCTTGAACTCCTGACCTCAAGCAATCCTCCCGCCTCGGCCTCCCAGAGTGCTAGGATTAGAGGTGTGAGCCACCGCCTGTGTCTTTGTATTATATTTTGGATTTCCTTTTTTTCAAATACATCTAAATGAATTTTATGTTTATTCAGTCTTAAAGTTTGTAACTAATTTGTCTTGTTCTTTACTGAAAATCTTTTTAACTGGAGTATTTAATTCTTTTATATTTGCTGCTATTAATGGCATTTGGGAATTTATTTCTACCATATTATTTTATACGTCCCCTGCTTTCCTCTTTAGTAGTTAGGTTAGAGCTTAAGTGTGGAAATTATGTACATAGATATGATTGCAGAAGCCACTGGAGTAGATTGCCAAGAATTAGAGTAAAAAGGTTTAGAAGAGAGGGAAGAACTTAGAGGAAGGTTTAACAAGCCAGTAGAAAGAGATCCAACAAAGAGACCAATAAATTCTGAACAGAGATACAGGAAGAGGATCTGGAAAGAGTAACGTATTAGAGTCCAGCAGCTGAAAAAGTTTGAAGCCTAAGTGTGTAGTTAGCAATACCAAATGCTACCCCTTCTATGAAAGGTGATTACATTTCGTGGTTAGAAGATTGTTGAAGACTTTTGGGAGAATTGTTTCAATGGAGTAGTAGGAACAGAAATTTTATGGGAAAAGAAAAGTCATGATATAGAATATAATCTTTGATTGAAGATTTCTAAGAATGTGGGGACTTGAGCCTGGGAGAAAATGCCTGTCAAGATATAGGAGCACTAATGGAACAGAACAGGAGTAACTGATGAGCCAAAGTCTTCAACATAATAAAAATCTCTACACTTTCTTCTGATGTAGATTTCTTTTCAAGAGTCCACTTAGAGACTGCACAGATTACATGCTTAATTATAAATTGGAAGAAATGCAATATAAATGACAAGGGTGTCTCAATAGGCACCACTGATGAATCCATTAATTTGGGTATCATTGATCAAGTACTGTGAAATTAATCCTGCAATGTGGGTTAGATTAGAGCATACATTAATAAATGCACTTGCACTTGACCTATAAAATGAATGATCAACATGTCCCATAGGGCCGTGAAACTGGTGAGCTCTCTGAAGAATCATCACTAACACTAAGCCATTTTAAAGGCCTGGTTTTAGATTTTCATTAGGAGAAATATCTTGGAATGCCTTTGCTAATGAAAACCAAGTATCTAATTTCTGCTAAAACAGACTCAGGGCAATTATTAAAGTTTTTGCTCTTAGAGTAAAAATAAAGTAATTTTACCTTACCTTTACCTTTTGTCTTCTTTCCTTTGAGAAGTGACTGCAATTACCAATTTATTTAGCAAATATTTGTTGAACAACCCTAGGGGTGTGATGCTCATCCTAAATGACACTGGCTTATCAAATAGTTTAGGAGGAACTACTTATATTTTATTTGAGAAAAGAATACTTTAACTGGGCTGTGCTTCCTCTAGGCATCTTAAATACAACGTTGCTTCTGGTAAGGGTGGTTATCCAAACAGCTAAAAATCGAGCCATGAAGGAAACATAATGGGTGGCTTCCTTTGGAAATGACTACCCTCAAAAAAGAAGATTTCTTTTTTTGTAAGGAAAATTCTTCTTTTATGAAAAGTGAGCGCCCCCAAACTCATCTAGATATTGGGGAGAATGCTTTATTTGCTTTATATCATCAAGTAACAAGAATTTGGTAATTGTCTCTTGGCAGCTGGAGAAGCTGTTTTAGGGTTTGAGAGGAGAGATGGAGTAAAAGGGTCTTAGTAGGAAGATACCAGGGCCAACTGTCAGGACCTAAGGGAGAATGAGGGCTGGTAACAGGTTCCCTGTAGCAAAATAGCTGAGTATATTTATGATGTAAAATATTCCCCTTGAAGTTAGTTTTTAATCTGCGGCATAATCTAATTGCTTTCCATAATCCTCAATAAAACTTGGTTTTACATAGCCCTTATTTAATGGTGCTTTGGGTGATGCAGGCAGAGGAGCTCTACCATGCTTGCTACAAGGTGGAAACGAGGAAGGTGTCACCTGGAGGTGAGGTGGCAAGGAGGGTGATTGCAGATTACTGGGAATTAGATAGAGGAAACTTTTGGAAACCCATGGAAGTGCTGTGGAGTGGTGAGATTTTTCACAGGAAGTGGAATGGTTACAGAGTGATTTTATTTGTAAAATCATGGTACCTGTTTCCTGAATGCCATGTTTCTTGAAACTTGGGGACAGCTGGCTTACCCTGGAAATGCTGATAGCAATGCCAGCTGGTCATGAGAATTCATTCACCCCAGGCATTCCAGAAAAAAAAAAATCCCAGAAACCAGACTTTGAAACTTCTAGGACTTGAACTGGAAATAGCAGACTTTTCAAAAAGGGAAATGAAGATATCCTAGCTGTGTCTCTCACCTGCTGGGACTCTGGATAACTACTGACATGTCCTTCCCAAGCCTTAGTTTCTTTATCTGTAAAATGAGAGGATTAAATAAGTTACTTATAAGAAGAGAGTCTGGCACGTGGTAAGTGCTTAATATATGCTAGATGCTATAGAAGGTGACTCTTGTGCTATCTGAAGAAGTCATTTATCCAGTTAACATCTATTGCATACCTAGAATGTGCCAGGATCTGTTAGACTATGGAGGTATAGAGAGGAAAAAGACATCTACCCCTTTCCTCAAGGAGCTCTCAGGCTTTAGAATTTGGGAAGAGCCTGGGGCTGAGACTCACCCTTCTCTTCTCTAGTTTTATAACGAATGAGAAATAACCAGGATGAGGAAGAATTGAGATCCAAACTTTATACTTGGAAGCCCAATACCGCCACGGTGAAGGGCCCCTGGCAAAGAGAGGTGGGAACATGGGGCATCCCAACATTCAGCCATCATTCTTTTGTAAGCTGAGCAGCAGAGGGAACGGTTGCTTCCCTTCAGGGAGGAAGACCCTGCTGTGGTGTGCTTGCCTCCCGCCGACAGGAAGTGGATGAGGAAACATCATCCCTTGGGAACAAGCAGGCCTCAGCCTGGAAGAGGAAGGGGTACTTTTCCCAGTTGGAAGCAATGTAACCCCACCTACTGGTGAGTAGGACTTGGCCTATTCTCATCATCATGTAAACTATTCCTCTTCTGGTCCCGCGAATGTGCACGTGTGTGCAGTTTTAAACGTTTGAGAGAATGGATTTTGTATTAAAGGCATCTCCATTCATGTTTATTAATGGAGAGGTTGTAGAAGCAGGGCTGGTGTTTGTTTCATTTATTTAGCACTTGTGACAAGATGGCTCTGGGCCTGGCCAGCATGAGGACATTACTTTATTGATTAAATAATGTGATGAAAGGGAACCGTGCTTATGTGTTGAGAGATTATTGCCAGAGACACTTGGCCAACAAAGTGTTGAAAGGAGAGCAGTGTGACACTTTCACTGTAAGTAAGTAATTAGCAGCTAGTTGGAAACCAAAATGCAGCGTCCTGGGGAAAGTTCCCGTTAATGCTGCAGGCTTACATTTTTCAAGGCAGGCAGAATCATATATCCTGTTTCCCTGTTGAGCTCATTTTTTGACTCTGAAATAATAAAAAATAAACATCTGAAACTACAGCGATATACAATAATATATTTGAAATGGCACAAAAGAAAACTGTTCAATTTTATAGAAAAGGGATACAAGCCTAATCTCAGGTATCATATATAAAACAGTAAAAAAATTCAAACAATACACTTATTACATTACTTTATTGCCGTTCTAAAAAAAAAAAAAAAGCCTACAACTCTCAGAAATGTTATAGGGTCTATGTGAAGTAGATGTGTTTGTTTAGGCATTTATGGGAGAAAATAGGACTGGACTAGTTCAACAGTGTAACCTAACCTTTGTCCTTTGGCCCATGGGATGATTTGAAGGATGAATATTTTGCCCCAAAGGGTGAGATCTATAAGAACCTGAGGCATCTGTGGGTCTACTTAGAGTGATGGAAACAGAATTTACTCTTTGTCTCATGCACATAGTCTCACTCTGCTGGCAGGGAGCACATGGGGCATTTGTGGCTCCTTTGACAACTTGATCTCTATGTCATCATTTATATACTCTTCGGAGTATTGCTTCTAGCTTTCTGTTCTTCATTATTTATCTTTTCCTTTTTTTACCTGCCTGCCTTCTTTATTTTCTCTTTCCCTACTTTCTTTTCCCCCCTGAGTAGAGCAAATAGTTAAAACAAGGGCTCCAAAGTCTCTCTTCCTAGGTTCAAATCCTGGTTCTGTGACTTACTGGCTGTGTGGCCTTGGGAAAGCCACTTGACCTTTCTGTGCTGCAGTTTTACTCATTTGTAAAATGGTGATAAGAATAGTGCCTATTTCTTAGGATTGCTGCAAGAATAAGATCTAAAATATTTAAAATACTTAAGCCATTCTTGACATATAATGAATGCTATCATATTGTTCTGTTAAGTATGACAAGGTAGCACTAACTTTTTGAAATTAGATAAAATAAGCAATATGTATTAATTCAGTTTCTAATTACTACTGTTTTTAGCCATGGTCTAGCTATAACATAAGCTGCAAGGCAGATTGATTTCTTCCTCATTAGGATTTTCTTGAGGTTGTACCTTTACTTAAAAGCTGACCCAAGTCGTTTTGTTATTGGTCTTTTTGTTTTTCCTCTGAAGGCATTGACAATTCCATCACTTTGTGACCCACTTACAGTTTCATCACTTGAAATAGTGTTTGAGTTTATCTTTTCTTCTTAAGTACTACCCATTTCCTTAGAATTCACATTTCAAGAACTCCCTGGATATTCCAACTAAATTGCCATTTTAAGAGGCTCTCCATTTCAATTTCTCAACTCTCTACCAATAATCCTGCCTTTAATCCTAGCGAAGGACTCTCCCTACAAAAGACCCCTAAGCCATCATCATTCCTCAGGAGAAAATTATTCTCTAATCTTCCCCTCAATTTCTTCTTGTAAACATTGAGCCTTTGACGCTCTTCCCAGAGAGTTGTTAGCCTTTTGTCTCTTCTTTCATATGAATGGGCTTTTGCAATCAGACTTAAGTATAATCTTGAGCTGAACTCAAGTGAACAAATGATTTCTGCCCTGCTGTTGTATTACAACTCTGTCGTGGAAAAAAAAAAAAAAAGGTTTATAATCTGTTTTCACTACTGAGAACAGGGTAAGTAAGGGGTTGCTGCTACCAATCTTACTTCAGGGGCGCTGTCCTATCTTTAAGATAGGTATAAAAAAAATCAACTCAAGAAAGTAGTTCTTGAATAAAGCAAAGTGTTTTGTATCCCCAGCTGCAGGTGTAGATGCTCTACCTTGGCCCATTTGGAAATACTCCCTCTGGGCTATAATTTCTTCCTTCTCTTTCACAAGACTAGAGGAGGGAGCATCAGTTACAAATTTGGCTATAACACGATGGCAAGAGTCATGTAGTCAGGTAACTTCTCTTTCATGTGGTAGAATACATTGGTTTGAAAACATTTCAGAAAGTATTTCACTGGGGCCTTCCAGAAAAAGAAATATGTTGTAAGACACACTTGCCAATGCCTTTTTGGAACCATTTCTTCCTTGCTAAAGTATCTGCTTGTTGCCATATAGATGCAATCTGAGAGATTAAAAAATTAAAACCATCATTGTATCCTGTGAAGGAAAATGAGCCTCTCAGGCTTTAGTGGACTTTTAAATATGTGAATGTTTTTTGTAGGCTAATTTAAATGTTAATAAAAAGATAAAGGGAATTGATCTGAATGTCTTTATTCTTAGACTCATAAACCAAATTCTGCACGTCCAGAAATAATGAACCTTTAACCAATTATAAACACCTCTATTCTAACTGTTTACGTTGAAGTATTCCTAAGGTTTGCATCTAAGCATGTAGTTATTGAAATGAATGTTTTTGTAAGGTTTTTTCCCCCATATAATTCTTCATTTTTTCTCTTTTTTTAGAATAAACTTAGATATGTCTCGGGTGTTTTAGGATGTTTTTCTAGCTATTCATTGGCAACAGATGAGTTGATTAGTAACAAACTAATGGATCACCTGGTTCTCCAGGCTGTGCTGCATATTCTGTGGTGCAGGGCAGGATTTCTGAGAGAACAGTGAAAACATACTCACACCAATCATCCACGGTAGAAAGGCTGTACAGGCATCACAAATCACGTTCAAACCACCATCCCTACAAATCCATTGGCTTTGGAATGATGTTTGCTCTCTTAATTATGCTTTGCTAAAGACTAAGGTTAAAAACTGTCTGCCAAGGAAAGACTAAGGAACTGTTTTAGCATAAAGGAGACTAAAGAGAAATGACAACTGAATGCCATGCAGGATCCATGACTATTTTTTTTTTTCCTTTGACCATAAAAACATTATTAGGACACTTGGTACGATCTGAATAAAGTCTATGAATTAGATAAGAGTATTGTATCAGTGTTAATTTTCTGATTTTGATAATTGTATGTAGTTCTGTTAGAAGAATTTCTTCTTTATTAGGAATACACCCTGAAGTATTTAGGGCTAAAGGGGCATCATGTCTGTAACTTACTCTCAAATGATTAAAAACTCAGGTTCTATTACAATGTGTGCATGTATACACATGTATGTTTATATGTAAGGCATATATGTGTGTGCATGTGTGTGCGTGTGTATGTACACACAAAGAGATGAAGCAAATGTGGTAAAATGTTAACATTTGGGGAATGTGGAAGAAGGCTACATGGGAATTCTTAGAGCTATTCTCTAAACTCTTTTCTGTAAGTTTAAAATTACGTTAAGATGAAAAGTTTAAGAAAAACCCCCAGTTTGCACGTTCTTGAGAAGGGAACAGGTACCTCAGACACAATCAGCTAGCAGGAAAAACTCAACCTAAGTGTGTTAAACTGTAGGCTCTATTAAAAATTAGTAAACACCATTAGTCTATATATTTTTTTATATGGCTGTTTTTCAAAACCACAACTGAATTTTCACTTAGGATAATAAGTTAAATGAAATTAGTATAAATCCACTCAGGAAGGAGGAAGTAGTGATTTCTGTAACATTTTACCTGTAGTTGTTGGCAAATGCCAACTTGTCTTCAGTGTATACATAGGATGATCTTCGTTTATTTTCATGAGTGTTGATATTTTCCAGATGTTTGTTTTATTAACCTATCTAATTTTCTTCTTTCTGGTAATGAAAGCACTGGGTCCTGTTAATTTCAGATCAAACAGCACATGTATAGTGGATTTTTATAGATATGTTTCCTTGGTAAATTTGCTAATTTTTATGAAACATTAAAGAGATTAACGGGAAATGGATCCGCTTTATATTTGACCAAATCTTCCCTTGAAAACAAACATTTTTCCTCTTTGTATCCGACACTGCTTGATATATTTCCCAAGAGACCCCCCCCACCCCCATCCGTGTCCACAGAC
This sequence comes from Eulemur rufifrons, assembly GCF_041146395.1. Classification (NCBI taxonomy): domain Eukaryota; kingdom Metazoa; phylum Chordata; class Mammalia; order Primates; family Lemuridae; genus Eulemur; species Eulemur rufifrons. The sequence goes on from NC_091001.1 coordinate 62,948,040, forward strand.
CTGTGTGCTTCAGGGCAGGCCACCTCACCCCTAGTTCCAGGAGGGAGAGCTTTTCTCATCCCATCTTGGTGATCCCGTTTCCTTTCCCAGTGATTGGGTAAGGAATCAGCATGTAACTCATTTTCAGCCAAAGAAAATCTTCTCATTAGGATTTAAGAAGGACTTAATTCACTGCTGAGAAAGAGACCTTTGTTCTTGTCACTGTGATGTCTGGATGTGACACCTGGAACTATGTAGCCATCAGAGGGCAAAGCTGACGAGGGACGGGAAAGCGGAAAGATGGAAGGAGTCTGGGACCCCAGTGACACTGATGAGCTGCTGAATCAGCCAGCCCTGGCACAGTCATTATATTCGGGCTTTCAGGTATCATGGACTGTTATGGCTAGAAATTTGTGTTATTTGAAGGCAAATGCATGCTAACGCATCACTGAATGTTCTGAAATTTTTTCTACAAGAAATTATCTTAGATTCTATGATTTAGTATTAAAAAGCCAGTCAGAGTCATCAAACCAATCCGATGATACAGGCTTTTATATTTTACTGAAACCAACCATAGAAATGCATATTTCTTGAGTCATAGTCACAATCTCATTCATCTTCTGTGAAATATAATAACATTTTACAGTGGGAAATTTGTGATAAAGCAAATGAAGGAATTCTGGTTGTAAAGTGAAAGTAATAATATTTACCTACTTCGTAAAGTGATAGTGAGAATTAAATGAGTTATATTTAAAGCTCATAGAACAGTGGCTGGCAGGTTGTGAGTTCAACAATGATTGGTAACAATAGCAATGGTAATTATTATTCTTTTTTATGGCTTTTATTGCTAAAATACTTGCTATCTCAATTTTAATTGTTTTTATTTTAAGTGACAGACCCTTTAAGAAGCGAATGAATGCCTCCAGTGCATTCAACTTAAGAATTTGGAGGAATAAATATTATAAGTCTCAGTTCTTAGATGAAAAAGCTGAACCATGTGGATGGAACTTTCTGTGCAACACCTGCAAGTACACTCATGATCATCACACAAATACCAAGTCCAATATAGCATAATTTAAAATTTTGAAGAGTAGCACGGCATAATGCAGTGTTTATCAAACAGTGGGTCATGTTACGATAGTAGGTGATGAGACCCATTCAGTGGGGTTGCAGCCAGAATTTTAAAGAATTGAATTATTATGGAATAGGATGGATAAAATCAGTGTGAATTTTAAGTATAAAGATAAGTATTGTTCCATGAAATTTGTTTTTGGTAACATATGTGTATATTGGGTTACATTATAAAATGTGTTGCTCACTGTGAGCTTTGGTCATGGGTATAACGGAAAAACAGGGACTCCACAGCCAGACAAACTTGACTTCAAATATCATTAGCCTACTGTATGAAAAAGAGCACGAACTTGTGCTTACAAGATAATAGGCACTCAAAGCGATGTCTCTTCTTTCCTGTTCTGTCCGTAGGCTGCCCCCACCTTTCCCAGCGTGGACGTAAACTTCCAGCACCTCAGAGTAAAGCAACACTGACATTAGCAAACAAGGCATCCTCAAACAAACACATATAACTGTTTCATATATTATAAATTCATCCAAGCCTGAAACACCAGGAGCACAGCGAGTCATCTGGGTTCTGAAGCAAGGAAAATCAATTTTATTTAAACTACAACAAATAGTGTCTCCCGAGTTCCTCACAGCCAAGAAATCACTCTGGCCCTATTTTTAAAATAACAGGTATTTGGGTAGAACTATTGATTGTTTTTAGTTTTGTTACCTCAGCAGAATGACGCACCATCCATCAACGGTGCGAGTGTGAGGAGGGACGGTCAGGCCATCCTGGCGCACACGGTGGCCGGGACGACTGACCCTCCGATGCCAGCCAGCCACGTGCATGGAGGCCACTCGTGGGGTGGGTGTGCAGCCTTCTCCTGTCACAGGTGAACTAAGGGGAAGAAGAGGATAAATATGTGAACACGTGGTGACCATTGCTGACTCCACAGAGAGCCCACAGTACCATAGGAATGGATCGTTTGTTTTTTCTCCAACTCCAGTGCATTTATTTGATATTACTGACCTTAACTCCTCGTTTACTGTGTGGAATGCTCCAGTGAATCCCAGGGAGAAGAAACAAAACGTGGTGTTTGGTTTCACTGACACAATATGGAGCAGAAAAAGAGACTGATTCTCCACCCTTCCTTCTTTCCTCCTTTTCTTCTTCCTCTTTCTCCTCCTCCCCTTCTTCCTTCCTTTACTTTTTCTTTAATAAAACATCCATTTATGTGCCAGAACTTAGTGAAACTGCTGAGGTAGTCAAGACAATAAATTGAACTGGTCCCTTTTACCTCTAGAAAATGTGAAAGCATTCTTCTGCCACCGAGCTGGCACGCATGGCAGGATCATGCTACTGTTAACGGGAAGGCAGGAAAGTACATTATCACTTCAGGGCTGTCATTACCAGAGGGTTTTGCTGTGAACTGTAGCATCCAGGGAAAGGCAGGCCAGAGGGGAAAAGGGGGCTGGGTGGGAAGGGAGGAAAAAGAAAGCAAGTGTTTTTTGTTTTTTTTTCTTTAACAGGCTGGCAAAAGTGATGGTGATATTAAGATTTGGGGAATTCAAATTCAATGCAAAATATAACAATTCTTTCATTTAAAAGGCAATTAAGACAGGCACCCCCTTTCATTATCCTGGAGGTACATGTTTGGAAAAAGACAGGCTCAGCCACACCTGATGGGTTCAGCTAATCGGTTCAAGTCCATCTTAAACCCGCCAAGACAAGCGCTCCCATTTGGTCTTAAGCCTAAAGGCATATAATTTGTACCAGTGAAATCCAAAAGAGATCAGTTCACTATACATTTATTTTTTCTTGCTGTTCATAGATGAAACTCATTTCAAGATTTATTTTTCCTCCTTGGTATAAATTTTAAAACTTATTTTACATAAATTACTTATTTAATATCCTAAATTACAGCAATAAAATAGCTAATGATATGAGAGTGCTTAAGACTTTCTAAGTTAGTTCATAACACAATTGCAAAGCACTGTACCTAAGTAGTGTTATTGCCACCTTATAATGGAAGATTTGGGGGTAGCCCATGTGGAAAAATTCAGAATCTTGGGCTTTGCTTCCTTCATTCCCTTATATACAGGTTGCTTAGCACAGATACTGAGTTCTTAACTGAAAGAAGTTATAATCATTTCTATCTGTTCCTTCACAGTCTGTTTTCTGTCTGGATTCTGCTGTGCAGCATAACAGATAAACAGATCCCTAATGAGTTCAAAGTCAGCCAGTTAGTTCCTAGATATGTAGCAGGCCCTTGTTAATCCAGTTAGGAGTAGCAGGTTGCTCATTCTTCCCATTTCTGCCCCCCACCTTGCTCTACACTAAGGTTTCTAATTTTATTGCAGAACGATCCACCTTTTAGCAAGAGAAACCTCATTCTTCTTATTTCTTAAAAGCAATAGCGGTAAGAGTGATTCTAGGCAAAGTGTTATAGAAAAAGTAAACAGCATGAAATGGCTATTCTATGATTCCCCACAAGACCATCTGTTTTCCCAACAAAAAAATCTAGTGCTTCCTCGAGTTATGTTTTAAAAGGTTTAAGCAATCATTCAGATAATCAGACTTCATTGCTGTGAAATTTCATCAAAGTGTACTCAATCCTTGAACTCATATCTGGGTCCATTTTGCCAATCAGATAAAACTTCCTAGGCTTTTTCCTAGAGGCATGAGTGGTTAACTTGATCTTATTGCACTGCAAAAGATTTTGTGCTACACATCATTTTTCATAAAAGCTATTTGTTGTGTTAGGAGAAATCCAGAGGGACTCCTTGTTAGATAGATTTTGGGGGGTGGGCTGGGGCTCACTTTGCTTTATCTCTTTCTACCAAATGAAAATTTTTAGACATTCTTGCAAATTAACCTTAAAGGAAATGAAAAGGCACAAAGTGGTACAGAGGAAATTAGCATCTTGGTAAGCGAAGGTGTTTTCATGAACAGATCTATAATTATTAAAAAAGAAAAGAAAAACAAAACAATCCCAAGGAAATCCCTGATTTGGAAGCACTGAATTTATTTGTCTTATTACCTGCTGCTGCTTCTTCCTTTTTTTTTCCTTAAGGGATAGGGGTTAAGGCCAACTGACTCCTTTCCTTTTTCCCTTGTAAAGGTCAGTCACCCAAGGCTTGTCCCCTCTTGTCCACACCAGCACAAACAGCCTTTGCATTGAAAAAGCACTAGGTGGTGCCCATTTTCTTCGCTGGTGAAAGGGCTGGATTTCCCCAAGGGAGTCACTCCAGGGAAGTTCATCAGGCCCCAGCCCCACGCAGTGCACTCCCCTCTTCTAACAGATGACCAGGAGCCTGGTGTCACATTCTGTCCCTTTCCTGGTGTATCCTGGGGCTCGCCCGTTTTAGGGCAGAGCTTTGGTTTTGGGAGACAGTGTGTTTAAATGTGAGAGTGGGAGTGGAAGGGGGTGGTGGTGGTAAAAAGCTTCAAATACCCTCTTTGAAAATGAAAGATAAGAGGCATGAAGCCTGCAACCTTGCCATCTGTGTCGGTAACAAGTCATAGCATCATATCTTTGCCAAGGCCCCCTCTCCTCCTGCCAGATCATCTGGACAATGCAGTGCACATGCTAGTTTTATTTTTTCCTACTTTTGCCCATAATCAAGCTGGGAAAATAATAAAAGAAAATAAAGGTTCATCTTAAATTTCAATTTGCCTCTTCACAGAAATAATTCTTCATCAAATAAAGTATGGTTAAATGGAAGATTTTGCATGCCCACGTCTGCCCGCCATTCCTACTGTTTGAAGAGGTGGCTTTATACCATTGAGTTCTTTTCTTAAAAAAAAAAAAAAAAATCTTATTAGGCACGCTTAACAGATTGTTGCTTTGTGTTCAAGGAGAGCAGATAACTGGCTAAGAAGATGGTTTTTTTCAGAATAATTTTTCCAGGCAATATGCCCATCGGATCTGTTTTAGAATGTAGAACCTCTAAGAAAGTTTTTGTTCTTGCAAAAGATCTGGTAGCAGCAATTAGGCAGAATCCTGCTATTGTCATAAAATAAAGAAAAGCAAAGAATATATCAATTTTTTTTCCTAGTAGACATATGTCTTATCTGTCCATGACCTATTCCCTGAAATTTGGCCAGATGGAGTTAGTTTGTTCAATTATATTTATTTTATTTTAAAGAAGGCAAGAAAATTGTTTTCTTGAATCTCAAAAACTAAACTCTTATAGAAAAACCTGAACCCTGTTTCACAGTTGGTAAACTCTACTCCAGAACAAAGGGTAAATAAGACCATTAGTAGTTTTAAAAAGTTGAACTAAGAGAAAAGCTTTATTATGAAACTCCAATAATTATTTCTGTGCTCTGGCTGCCCCGTCATGTGTCATGGCATGTGGCGGGTTGACTGCTCATTAATTCTATTTATATCAGTATGATAATACACCCCACTGAGTACACATGTGTTAAAATATTCATAAATTATGTTTATTGAGAACAAATATACATTAAATGCCAAAAGAAGACCATTATTTAAAGACAGAACTAGTCAACAATCAAACAAGCATAGCCTTTTTACTGTCAGTCCGGTACATTATGTTTTATCAAATTCACGTTAATTGCCTCTCCTTCCATGTTTCATAAGGAATGTTTATCTTTTGTTTTTAAACTATACGAAAGAAATAGATTTCACTGAAAGGGATAGATTTGGAAAACAAAGATGTTATGTTATCTCTGACCAATAACAATGTTGTCCACTGGAACAAACCATCTAGGGAAATACACTTCTGGTCTCCCAGATTGTTAAAGATATATCATTTGAACCGTAATACACACTTGAACTGAACATGACGGTGTTTCATGAAATTATAGACCATGTTAAATAAAGCAGCTAATTTCTTGATAAAGTCAGCTACTAACAAGAATTTTAAGTTTATGCATTTTCTGAAAACAAATAACAGCTGGTTAAGAAAATCTAGAATGTTGAGAATTGAAACCAAACTGCAATAGACTATATTTTAGAACTTATTACTTCCAAATGAAGCAGTCCTGAACTGCTCTATTTTGAATGATTTCAGGAAGTTGAAAAAGTCGAAGTGATTATTCTTTTTACAAGCTGCCTATGCAGCAACTCACCACAGTTGAAAAGTTTGAATTGCTTATCAAAATCCGAGGTGGTTTAAGTTAAAATATATTGCCCAACTTACCCAATTCATCATATTCTAAATTAATGCCATGAAAACATCCAGAATTATTAATTATTAGGACTACACTTCACATTTAACTAAAATAATGATCATTTGAAAAAGTGAATTGTGTGCTGGCTTCATGGTCTCATTGTAATTCTCTCTAGGAAATTTAAAAATTTCAAAACTCTATACTTGAAAGGACTTGTTTTTTCCATCAAAATAACAAAGGATGAGTAAAACAAAATAAAAAATTCTGAATTTATTTCATTGTTACGATATGTTTATTTTAAAGAAGAAGATGACATTTAGACGACAAAACGGTAAAAATGAAATACTTTTTTCATGTTGCCAATACTTACTACAGGACTGAAGTGATTACTCGGCTTGCATGTTTATTTCAGGTAAGATTTTTTTCTATACAGTGATACCTTCCCAGAATATTTTACTTTCCACTTTCCCTTGGAAGGAAAATTTCTTTACTGATACACTATTTAAAGAAACTTATCTGCCTCCTTAGTGCAGTAGGCAGCGCGTCAGTCTTATAATCTAAAGAAACTTACAGGTATGGGGGAATCTCTCCTAAGGAAATAATTCAAAATGTGGAAAAAAACATATATATAAAAATTGTCTTTATAATGTTATTTATAGTAGCAAACATTGGAAGGTGTTCAGACAATGGAAGCATGGTTAGAAAAAGATGACAACATTCATTTGATGAAATAGTATACAGTCAATAAAAATTATGGGTATCCAGCAATATGGGAAATGTGTGCTAAAATACTCAGTGAAAAAAAAATAGATTAAGGTATAGCATGATTATAATAATTTTAAAATGTGCAAATAATAAAACACTAAAAGAGTATGCATAAAAATATATGCATCATATTAAGGAGTGTACTTATTTTTTGCCCTCTTTTCAAACTTCTGTTATTATGCTCTTTTATTTTTTTTATTTTTTGTTTATTTATTTATTTATTTATTTGTTTTTGTTTTTTTTTTTCATCTTATTGTTATGGGGGATACAGAATTGCAGGTTACATACGTTGCCCATGTACCGCCTTTCTCCCCAAGTCAGAGCTCCAGGCATGTCTGTTCCCCAGATAGTGCGCGTTGCACCCATCATGTAGGTATATATCCCTCCCTTCCCCTATATAATTCAAAGTGCATTTTAAAATTTCAGAATTATTTAAAAGAGATCAGTACTCAATTTACATTTTTTATTTAGATGTTGTAAAGAATCACCACAGATTCTTGAGGGGAAAAATTAGACAACTTCCACTTCCAAAACTGTTAATTTTAAAACCAGTATTCCAGTGTGTGGTTTTTAGTAGTCAAGCCCAATTTGCTTTCTATGGAATCATGGTGCACATATATTTTATTAAAGGAGAGTTCCCTGTTTTATTTTTTTAAAAATTTCTGCTCTTTTAATTCAACTTCAAACCACAGCTTTTTCACCTATCAATTCTCGAAAACCCAAGCAGCCATTTCGGAAAACAAAACAAAAGAAAACCCCACATATCAAAACACCACAAAACCCTCTCATTAAGCGCTCTGCAAACTTTGAGACATACTTTCATGTGAATCTTGGCCTCTGTACAGCACTGCTGCACAATCATTTTCATCTGAGATTTGAACATATTGGAAGAACTAGAGCCTTCCTTTCTTTTATCCTGTCATTTCCCCCCCCTGGAAGTGACGGGCATATGGCAGGCACCCTCCCTGGATTCTCGAACAACAGGAGGGACCTGATTTCAATTCCTACATCCTGTCATCAGTGACTCTCGGGATATTTTGTTCTTGCAAGGCTAAGGATGTGATTCGAATTTGCCATACGGACAGAGCTTAATGCGATGCCATTTTTACCACTGGAGCCCTCAATCAGTTAATTAAACATGATATAAATCACCACATGTATTTGTAAAGTAAGATTAATATGGCAAAGTCAAAGTAAATGAGGAATCCTCCCCATCCTAGGAGTGTGAATCGCTGATGGGAAGATTACACTTTTGGAAACTCAATACTTTTGAGCAGGCTTTGTCGCTTTAATCCCTCAGACTGCTTTGTGCAACTTGAAACCTAGAGCTGTCATCTTTAGCCAAAATTTCATCCATAACTTCCTCAGCTTTCACCCCATTATTGAAATCAGCATTCACAATACTTAACAAAGATCAAACCTTTCAGCGGACCATAGGGCAGGCTCTTACCACCTGGGACACCCAGAAACATGTTTAATAAATATTTCACCTTGTTTTAACATGAAGACTTTCCCCAGTTCCCAATTTTTTTTTTTTCCTTTCCTAGGGAGCTAAGGGCTACCCCCAAGCTGCGCATTCCATCACTGTGGTCAGTTAGGTTTATAGCCTTAATAAAAGGATTTTCCCCCTTCACGTGCTAGGGAGACTTGTTAAACCAGAGCAATTATAGAAACACAAGATAGGTGCTCTGCAAAGATCAAAGCTCACCTAAAGACAGCTCTGTAGGAATTTGGAGCTCTCTTTGAAAAGCGCTCAGTTTACAAAGTATTGAGGTATTAAACCCCAGGAATTAAAAAAAAAAAAAAAAAAGACCTAGTTTTGAATAATGTTAGAAGTCTGACAGTAGTTAATATGGGATCTCCTTCAGCCACTCTTTGTGTATTATTCCTAATATCTATTCACGGCGTATCTATAATAGCTCCAAAGGAACCATTATGCTCAGAAGACATACGCATATGATGGATCCTTAATACCAAATGCATTACCTACTCAGTAGGTACATTTTAACCTCAATATCCTAGCTCAGGGGAAGGGTGGGAAAATAGCCTGTAAATTTTTTCAGGAGGAAAAAAATGCAGCATGCCTGGGTCTTAAGCGTTGTGGCTCAGCGGGATCCCTAGAGGCTTTGCTTTCCACACGGGAGGGAGAGGTGATGGCCTGTGCTGGGCGGCACCAGGTGACATCAGCACCTGCCCTTCAGGGCTGCTGCACGACTCGCTCAACTGTTATTAGGGAGTTGAGGCACCCAGTTTTAGGCATTGTAATGTTTCCTCTACCTCTGCAGATGGTCATCATTCTTCCTGAAAACACACACACATGACCACGTATGTAGACCCGGTTTTAGAATAACACCGATAAACCCTAAGTGGCCTCAATTCAATCATGTGGCTATGGCAGCTTTTGGGTGACAAAGGGTCTGCAAGCCCTATACTTCTTTTGTGTGCAGAATCTTAATACAACAGAGCAGTTTAAATGGGCTCAGCCTGGGATTTTGAATTCTGTGCTTCAGCCTTGGGAAATGAGTTATTTAAAAGACAGCTATTGCCAGGAACATTTTAATATCGATTTAGAGAAAAGCATTTGGGGGTTTTGGTGTTCAGGAGTCTTAGTTTTGAAAAATGCAGAGATAAAACCATCTGCATATTCATTTTTAATAAAACATTTTACTGATGATCAAAATAAGAGCTGATATTTATTGACTGCTTATTATGTGCCAGGCTCTCTGCCCGACATGTTACATGGAGTATCACATTTAATCCTCATGACAACCTTGGGAGGTAGGTTCTATTACTGTATTTACTTTATAGACAAGAAGACCATGGCACAGTGGGGCCAGGATCACATAGCTAGTAAGAGGCAAGGTTGTGTTTTAAGCTGAGTTACATGACTCTAGAAGCCAAGCTTTTACAGTCTGTGACTATCTGATTTGAAGTTTATTTTGTGTTGTGATCTAAAGTTTCTATTTTGTGGTTTCTTTTTAATTAGCTGTAACTTTTAGGAGAATTCTAGTCCTTGAAAGTAAAGTTAACAGAGTTTTGTTTATTTTCCTAATCAACTTTCTGCTTTTAATGTTGGTGTTAAATGGGTAATCTAACTTCATATTTTGTGTTCCTCATAATTTATTTTGGAAAATGCCATGCCCCAAGAGTTACCTGAAAGAGTTTCACAATAGTAAGAAACTCTCTCTCTCTCTCCTTTTTTTTTTTTTTTTTGGCTTTAGAAACACCATTTCCTAAGTCACTTAAGAAAATATGATTATGGGAAATTAAAACATTCAATTATCTTGTTTGCCTAACCTTTGAATAGAGTCTTTCCTTGGACTAGCTCACGAGTCTGATATTTTATCTGACAGCAAAGGAGATGCTCCACACTTGGAAGTATTATAGTGCAGTGTGAGTCAGATAGGCCTGAATTAGAATCTGGGATTCACCAAGTTTTGGTTCTGTAATCTTGGGTAACTGTTTAAATTCTCTTAATCCTAGCAGATTATCATTGGTAAAATGAGAAAAACAATGCCAACCATACAGTATTATGAGAACTAAAATGAATAGCATACATATTTAACACCTATAAATATTACTTTCCTTCCTCCTCCATTTGGCTGTATTTATAATAGATACAATATATAAAGGTTAAAAAGATTCTTCATTCTCCCTTAGAAAGGCTTTGGAAGGACTGTTGTCACAGGCTGGGGCTCTATTGGGAAAAATGGGCCTTATTCTGAGCCTCTGCTCAAGTTTTAGAGTTTGTGTTGTCGGGAAACACTTTAACCAGCCCTGCCTGGCCCGCAGCTCTGAACACAGGGAAACTCACTCTTCCTGCCAGGGCTTTGCTTGACAGTTAGACTTCAAGAAAACACTTGAAATAGAAAGAAAAGGTCCAATTTCAGTTTTAGAATTTTCTAGCTATCTTTAGTGGATTGTCAGATCTCATTTGAACAAATTATCTCAACCCACTGCTGGGCAACAACATATGTCATCTTGCCCCTTTAAGACTTTGTACCCACAGCCCCAAGACAGGCCACTTCCTCCTCAGGCCATGGAGATCTGGCCCGTTCAGATACCCTCTAGCTTCTTACTGTAGGTAACAGATATTAATAATCATTCAATCAATCAATCTGCCACCTTTCATAAGCACTAAATTTCTTTCACAGTATAAAAACACAGTTGACATTTTATCAAAGTTCAAGACTTTTTGAGGTCATTTTTATCTTTGATCTATCTGAGTATAAATCTATGGAAACATATGTGCATATCAGTACTCTCTTAAAAGGGACTGTTAATGTCAAAAAATGTTTATTCTGCCTCTTGACATTTTTTCTGCCTTTGCTGTCTTCACTTTTTATAATCTTTTGCTGTCTACATGTAATGCTATCATTGTCTTTAGAAGCATTCAACATTCAGCACGACTGCAAGATTAAGCATCTTTAAAAATATCATTTTAGTGAATTGTGAAAAATTGGCCGTCACTGAATATCAGGATAATTGTGCCATTGCTTCTAACCCAAAGGTTTGCCTATTCTACCAAAGCCTTATATACAGAAACACCTGGTATTTATTCAGAACATTTGCTTTTCTTCTGGGGTTGCCAGATTTAGCAAGTCAAAATACCTGGTGCTGATAGTGCTGAGGTAAATTAGAGTTTCAGACAAACCATGAATAATTTTTAGTGTAAGTATGTCTCATGCAGTATTTGGGACAGACTTACACTAAAATAGTATTTATGGTTTATCTGGCATTCAGTCTAATTGGGCTTCTGTATTTTACCTGGCAACTCTCTTTCTTCCACCTCTTTAGTTAACAACAGACTCAGTGTTGCCTCTGGCAGCTCTTGTGGGATTCAATACCGTGCCATTGGGTGGTGGTGGGAGGGGGGCTCTGCCTTTGCATAAACACCTGGAGGACTGAGGTTGAGGACTAAGTCAGAAGAGGTGGTTTGGTCGTCTGGAGGGGACTGAGAATATCAAACAGCTATCCAGCCACAGATTGTAATTCACTTTTCTGATTTGCTTCACTCACTTCTCTTAAAAGCTAAAGTAAAAATAACAATTAAAATAGTAGAGAAAAGCAAACTGCCTATGGGTATGTGTTATTCATTATTTATTCTTTCATTCATTCAACAAATATTTATGGAAGGCCTACTATGTGTCAGGCACTGTGTGACAGTTATAATAATTTTATATTTATGTTATTCTTATCTTCAGGTTCAAGGGTGTTGTGTGTACCTGGATATTGATGGTAATTGAATAGCAATGGTTGTAGATGCCCAAGTCATGCTTCTTGCCTTCTAATCAAACAGCAATGATAGACATCATCTGTACTCCTGACAACTAATAATGTATATTTTATTGGAAGGTGCTCAGTTTTGCCCTTAAAAAATAGCTGTATACTTAGGAGATTATGTTATGTCTATACCTATATTTTTATATCTATAGCTACATTTTTGAAAGGCCCCTGCTTCCTCACAGCACTAAGTTAAATTATGATTCATTCTATATTTTTAGAAACAGGAAGGTCAAAATATTGTTCACGTATATTGCTTCATCTGTCAGACATCAAAATGACTACTATCAATTGCCCTTCTTAATTTTTAAGTCATTTTTACCCGTTTTGAGGTTATGGAGAATCTTACATGTGTTTGATTGGATTCAGTCTAACAGGCTGTGCAGCTTTTACTATGCCTTGTAATTTTTTTCATTACAATAAAAAGCCTTTTAAATCACTGCTACTTAGAATTATATTGAAAATACTTGTGATACTTTTATATACAGTGAGTTTAATGCCAGGATGTGAAAGCAAATTGATTGTAGGCAATTCTGTGCTTGAGCACCCCAGAGTAAAAAGAATTGCACTAGTAACCCTGGGGACCTCCTGCTCTCAGAAAGGCTGTCTGTGCACTCAGACATCCCCTGGCAGGTGAAAGAAGGGACTGCTTAATTCTTATCTGAAATTATATAAACACATTTTAATTCAGTGAAATAATTTTTGAAGGGGGAAAAAGCGCCTCAAGAGACACTTATGTTTAATGTTTTTAATTTAGTAAAATGCACTACCAGGAAAGTATGTCATCTTTGCAATAAGCACTTGAGCATCTTCTGAGAGTGACTTAAAGGTAGACAACGTGCCATCTGGAGGGCGTGTGGCTGTGGAGGGCTTGGCTGGATCAGCAGATAAAACCCTCATGGACTTTTTACCTCTGACACCCTGGTCAGAGTGAGAAGTACTTGGGGCTTTTAACGGGAGTCTCTAATGACACATACCTCGCTCAGCTTGAAGACCAGCTGACATGTTTTAGGAGTGACCTTAGACTGTCATGCAAGCATTAGAGAGAATGAATTAATATTTTTTGGGAGGGGCCCTTGGTAGGGATTATGATCCCTGAAGAGTCACTCTTGATTCTTCTTTCCTGGATCTTCAAGGTGAAATGTTCAGGAAACCAAAGGGTTATTGGCTTTTCAATGGATGCAAAGAGCAGATGTGTCAGGTTTGATTTTAGCAGGCAGACTAGCTGCATACACTTGTGCTCTGCCCTCCCCACACTAAATTTGGCTGGGGCAGATACTGGGGGAGGGGACCAAGAGTGGGGAATAGAAGGCTAAAGCGTGTCTGCTGATACAGGCCATCAATGTCTGGAGGGGCCAAAAGGGAAAATCTCTATAGACTAGTGGGCCTGGATACAATACAGTTGTAAATGAAAGTCAGACCTCTCATAGGTAAGCACATCTCTATAAAGGATATGGCCTTGAACAGCTTCTAGAGGGAACCTCATAACACAATGGACACAGCCACTTATTGAGACCAAGGCCTCTTACCACAAATTCCCTTGAAGAGGATGCTTCACCCAAGACCTCACCTTGGCTTCTCCCACCAGCCCTGGCACAGCTCTGCCATATTTACAGAGGCAGGACCTGCAGAGAGTATAATTGAACACTCCAGATCCCATGGCTTACCTTCTAATCCCAGCTCTGTCACTTTTTAGCTGTGCAACTTTAGGCAAATTATATAAACCCTTTGTGCCTCAGTTTCTTTATCTGTACCATGGGAAGTTACTACAATGAACTCCTTGGTTACCATCATCACATGCATCTTTCCTTGCTGGATATGAAACTTGAATGCTCAGGCTGTGTGTTATTTTTGTAGGCAATGAGAGCATTTTTCAGCTGCATTTATCAGAATGGTTGCCCCTGACCACAGTGAAGTTTTGACCAACAACAGAGGCATGTTGTAAAGTTTCATATGTAAATGTTGGATAAAGGTGGGTCCTCAGGGTCCAATGTCATCCTTTGATAGATAACTACAGTCCAGGGATGTAGGTCCTGAGCCAGATATTGGTAGTGCCAGGACTAATTTCCATGTCCTTTATCATCTAATGCAGTGCCCATTCTATGACATCATGCTAACTCTGAGCCTTTGTTACAAAACAGAGTCAGTCCAATCATTATTAGGAAGCCATTTTTACCATTTTTCACCTGAAAAATATCTCGTCTTATAAGTTTCCTGATCTCATTCCCCAGTTGTGTACCCTGAAAACTCTCTCCCCAAATGATGGGGTGCATTGCTTGCCAATACTCAGTCCTTTCCAACGATAATGCCAGTCTCACACCACTGGTTAGTTACAATAGGCCTTGCCAGCCTCTAAAAGAGGATTGCTAAACTGTTTTACTTATGGACTAAACTTACCATTTTTATCTTTCACCACTCTCAACATAAATTCTATTCTTCCACCAAGCAGGATTGTCACTTTGCCTCAAACACATCTTGTGATAGCTTTGTTCATGCTGTATCTCTTACCTGGAATGACCTTTCTGCTCCTACCCATTTTATAAGATTCTGGTCAGTGTTACCTCTCCACGGAGCCTTTATTAAATATTCCAGCTCTTAGTTGAATCAGGCAAGGGTTAATGCTATACTCTGTTTTGATAAACTGGACCCAGTAAATATCCATGATATTTCACTATCCTTTTATGAATATTGCTCAACCCAGACCTCTGCTCTTTTAGGCCAGAGCTGAGTATGCTTCTACATGCAGTCTTACCATCTGCACTGTGGACTAATGCAACTTCTTGTTGTCTCGTCTTCCTGAGAATGCATTATATAGATTGCAGTTCATTTAGAATGCAGCTGCCAGGGTCGTGACTCACACAGAGATTAATCATTACGCCTGGGTTAGCTTCATTACTTTGACTACCCATTACATCTTGCTGAGATTATAAAATGTTGCTTTTAACTTACAAGGCCTACGCTAGCACCCACTTACCTCCAAGACACGCATTTATGCTGTTTTCTTCGGTATTATCAGGTCACTGGAAATTGCTGGTATTTCCCATAAGCTTTGACTTCAAAAATTAAGTCACGCTGAAGCTTTCTGACATCAGATTGAGTAACATGTCTAGAAAATAAAGTATACCATGTATTTTATTATAAAGCATATAAAAATTTATAGGGCATATATAAAAATTTTAGTAAAAGAACCAAGATTTCTTTGACTTTCTTTTAATGTCATAATATCGGCACAAAAAAATTAAAGATTGTCCTGCAGTTGTAGAGTTACTAAACTATTGCCACACTGGTGCAAGCCATCTGAATTGTCTGTGGTGTTATTTAGTCCTTTTCATCATATGATTCAGCCCAACCTTGAAAAAAGAAAAGGATTCTGAAAAGAAATGTTATTGTTCCCAGTACACAGTTAGCTTAAGTAGAAAAATTAAGGAATTAGACATTTTTCCACTGAAAATTGCTATATAAATTCAACTAATAGAAATTAGTAAGAACTATGGATAGAGATGGACTCTATAAATTTCCTAAAATCTACATTCATGTGAGGCCTTCCTAGAAACAAACAAACAAAAAACTCCATGTTAATTTAATAAAATTTCTGAAGGATAATTTTTGAAGTGTGATTGACATTCTTCTCCAATTGTATTTCCTGATGATTAAATTTTAAGGAAGTTAGAATTAAATCTTAAAATATATGTGACACATGTTTGGATGTGAAGAGAAATGGAAAATTAAAAATGTTATGAATGGTTATATTTAAGAGCAAAAGTTCTATATTAGATTTCAATCTTGTATGAAATTTTGAAGACCATTTTTTTTTTTTAGTGAGAATTTAAAGCCTACTTTTGGTTCTTGGTACAGGTGATGAGGCTGAACTTGCTACTGAGTAATCTCAAAATTTTGGTGTGGTCTTTGTAAAACATGACTGACAAGTACTCTGTAAATATAGAATTACCAATAATGATAGCAAAAACATAGAAAGGATTTATTTTATGCCATGTATCATTTTATTTTATTTTTTTATTTTTTTTTTTTTTTTTGAGACAGAGTCTCACTCTGTTGCCCAGGCTAGAGTGAGTGCCGTGGCGTCAGCCTAGCTCACAGCAACCTCAAACTCCTGAGCTCAAGCGATCCTCCTGTCTCAGCCTCCCGAGTAGCTGGGACTACAGGCATGCGCCACCATGCCCGGCTAATTTTTTTTTCTATATATATTTTTAGCTGTCCATATAATTCTTTTTATTTTTAGTAGAGATGGGGTCTCGCTCTTGCTCAGGCTGGTCTCGAACTCCTGAGCTCAAACGATCCGCCCACCTCGGCCTCCCAGAGAGCTAGGATTACAGGCGTGAGCCACCGCGCCCGGCCTCCATGTATCATTTTAAACACTTTGATACAGTAACTTGTTTAATCCTCACCATAGTTCTATGAGGTTGGTATTTTTGTTATCCTTATCATACAGAGGAAGAAACTGAGGCCGAAAGAGTTTAAGGAACTTGTCCAGTTACATAATAAGTGTTGGCACCAGGATTTAAAGCCAGCTGGTCTGGTTCCTGAATGCATGTTTATAACCACTGTAATATACTACTTCTTGGAGTCAATGTAGAGAGGCATGCATGGTCACAACAAAAATTGCCCAAGATTTTTATTATCAAAACTGAAATTTGGGCCGGGCGCGGTGGCTCACGCCTGTAATCCTAGCACTCTGGGAGGCCGAGGCAGGTGGATCGCTCAAGGTCAGGAGTTCGAGACCAGCCTGAGCAAGAGCGAGACCCCGTCTCTACTAAAAATAGAAAGAAATTATATGGACAACTAAAAATATATATAGAAAAATTAGCCGGGCATAGTGGCGCATGCCTGTAGTCCCAGCTACTTGGGAGGCTGAGGCAGGAG
Source organism: Eulemur rufifrons (assembly GCF_041146395.1). NCBI lineage: Eukaryota > Metazoa > Chordata > Mammalia > Primates > Lemuridae > Eulemur > Eulemur rufifrons. The sequence continues at coordinate 62,965,147 of NC_091001.1, forward strand.
GATCTCTTGAGCCCAGGAGTTTGAGGTTGCTGTGAGCTAGGCTGACGCCATGGCACTCACTCTAGCCTGGGCAACAAAGCGAGACTCTGTCTCAAAAAAAAAAAACAAAAAAAAAAAAACTGAAATTTGAAGACAAAGAGAATTAGAGATGATGGATTTGGTGAGTTATTGATTGGGATCCTGAGTTCAAATATATTCTATTGAGAATCAAGGTGCATCCTATGGTGTTGAATAAATTTGTGATAATAGGAGGATGCTAAGTGACTTAGCTTGGTGGGCAATGGAGGGCTTTCAGAGCACAGAGCCAGGTACATAATTTAGAAGATAGTCTGAAAACATTCCTGCAATCCCTCTTGTATGTCCCCCATCCCTGGATCTAAACATTTGTATCAAAGAATAGAATAATTATTTGAACTTGAACACATGTAAAATTAGAGAACAAAGATATAGTATCTTTGATCATGTAGTTAAAGGGTAAGTCTTGAATGTTTTAAATCAGAATAATTTGCCTTAGTCAACTCCAAAAAAGAAGCAGAGACATTGAAAGAAAAAGCATGCAAATTCTTTTTTTTTTTTTTTTTTTTGAGACAGAGTCTTGCTCGGTCACCCTGGCTACAGTGTTGTGGCATCATCATAGCTCACATCAACCTCAAACTCCTGGTCTCAAGGCATCTTCTTGCCTCAGCCTCTTGAGTAGCTGAGACTACAGGTGTGCACCACCATGCCTGGCTAATTTTTATATTTTTTTGTAGACATGGGGTCTTGCACTTGCTCAGACTGGTCTCGAACTCCTGGCCTCAAGCTATCCTCCTGCCTTGACCTCCCAGAGAGCTGGGATTATAGGTGTGAACCACCACACCTGGCCTAAAAGCATGCAATTCTTATTCCAGCTCTGGAATCAACATGTTCCATGGACTCAATAATATTAGACACTCTTCATAGTTTCTCGGGAACATTAAAAAAAAAAAAACCCGTACACACCAGTGCCTTAAAATCTACAAAAGAATCATTCAACAATCTTTAATGGTTATTAAGAAAACCAATACATTGCTCTAGTAGTGTGAAATATTCTCCTGTGTTGTTCTTTTCTGTACCATTGGGTTGTAATTTCCTTGTGACCAAGGACATTTTGTTTTTTATTTACTCACCATGACTTAATAGAGCTTTTCATTCAGGACCTTCAATATTTGTTGGTATAGTAAATATAAAAACTGAAATTTGGTCCAGTTTACCCAGCATGCATGAGGTGCTTACTGAATAACAGAAGCTGTACTGGGCACAGGGACACACACGTAATGACTTACATACGGGCCCTGCCCTTGAGAGGCTTAGTCTGATGAGTTCCTTGTAAAGCATTGACCTACCAGGATCATCGGTTTAGGGTCTGCAAGTCGTCACATAGATATCCTCTCTAGTGTCATATTTTTGCTAGAATCACAGTTTGTGTGTCTCACTATCAACTGCTAAATCCTATGAATTCGTAAAAACATCTGTCACCCTTCATTTGGGGACTTTACAAGTGCCATTTTGAAAACAAACAAACAAACAAACAAACAACATTCTCCTTAGAAAAATATAAAACCAGACAATAAAACAGTACATCTCAGGATAATTTTTGACGTCCACTTATAAAAATTGACATTAAAATGAATTCTTAGTATTAATCTTTCTTCCCAGAGAAAGGGGAAAGACCTTAGAAAAACATGCTACAGTTTTGCTGACATGCTGGCTAGGTCATTTGCATTATTTTGCCAAATGGAAACACAGCTAAGAACTCTTATCCCTACTGTCTATGTTCTTGGTTTGCATCTCAAATGGAACACTATTTAGTGTTTGCCATTAGAGGGATTGTGCTTAAGGTAGATTTGAAAACATTACATTTGTCTCTCAGCTTAGGGGCCCTCCAATAAATCATAGATCAGCACCATGGAATTGAAGCCAGGTTAAACAAGTTAATTAGGCAAAAGAATGTCAACTTGAACCTCTTTTCCAGTGTGGATAAATAGAGCTTAAAGAAAGAGGGAAGAAATAATCATTTCCTAGTGAGTTATTTTAGGAGAGAGATATGTGACTCAAGGCTAAGTAGTGACACAAAATACAGTCTCTTATACAGAAATGGTTAGAAAAATTTTCTGAGATTTGTAGCCAGGATAAAAGAAAGGAAATAATTACAAACAGGACAGGGACTTTATAGAACACAACAGCAAATTAAAATGCTTAAGTTGCTTATTAAACCAAATGATGATCCAGTATCCTAGTAGTCACTTTTTCTTTTGCATTAAAATTTGCATTATTCAGATCTATGCAATAGAAACGAGTTGAACAGTTCTAATCTGGAAGTAATAGGCTAAGATGTATGGGAATAGAAAGGTTACTAATAAGAGCCCTAAAATTTGCATATATTCTGAGAGTAGCAATGACATAAACACACAACTATCATATGCAATTATGATATTATATTATAGACTAATGCAATTAGCTACATTTGAGGAATGAGTGAAATATTGAGAAGTGGAAATGGTGAGGGTATTTCATGAGCAAGGTAACAGTTAACCAAGATCTTTAAAATCCTGAAGATTCTGCCAGCAGAGTTGAGAAGACACGTCATTCTAAGTAGGAAGAAGACAGAGCAAAGACATGGAAGTCCTGGGTATGGTGTTTTGGGTATGAAATGCCATCTTTCAGAAAAAAAGCTGTTAATTTTGATGGAATATATTTATTCAGAATTTTAAAAATCAATGTAAGAACCAATGGTTGCACAATGAGTTTAGAAGGGAAAGAAGACATGGTACTTGATACTCAAAAACATATTTGAGTTAGAGATTTGAAACTTAGGCCATTAATAATTATTTTTAAAAGAAGTGCTACAATTGTATACTGAAAACTACAAAACATTGTTGAGGGCCGGGCGCGGTGGCTCACGCCTGTAATCCTAGCACTCTGGGAGGCCAAGGTGGGCGGATCGTTTGAGCTCAGGAGTTCGAGACCAGCCTGAGCAAGAGCGAGACCCCGTCTCTACTAAAAATAGAAAGAAATTATATGGACAGCTAAAAATATATATAGAAAAAATTAGCCGGGCATGGTGGTGCATACCTGTAGTCCCAGCTACTCGGGAGGCTGAGACAGGAGGATCGCTTGAGCTCAGGAGTTTGAGGTTGCTGTGAGCTAGGCTGACGCCATGGCACTCACTCTAGCCTGGGCAACAGAGTGAGACTCTGTCTCAAAAAAAAAAAAAAAAAACAACATTGTTGAAAGAATTCAAAGAAGACCTAAATAAATGGGAAGACATACGTGTGAAGACATACGTGCTTATGGCTTGTAAAATAGTATTCCTAAGATGTCAGTACTCCCCAAATTGATCTGCAGATTCAATTCCTATCAAAGTTCCAATTGGCTTTTTAGAAGAAATTGACCCTATTATTCACATAGCAATGTAAGAGGTCCACAATAGTCAAGATTATCTTCAACAAACACCACCCCCCCCAAAAAAAAAAAAGCAAAGTTGGAGGATAGAAAGTAAATTAGTGGTTTTCAGGTGCTGGGAGGAGGGAGGAATGCGGAGTGACTGCTAATAACTATAGGTTTCTTTTTTGGATTATAAAATATTCTGGAGTTAGATAGTGGTGATGGTTGTACAACTTTGTGAATATAAGAACCATTGAAGTGTACATTTTAAAAAGGTGAATTGTATAGTATGTGAATTATATCTCAAAACAAACAAACAAACAAACAAACAAACCCAACAGCAGAATAAAAGCTTATGAAGCAATTAACTAAACTGCTTAAGGGTGAGTTTGTGGAGAATGGAAGTTTAGACAAGAGAAAGTTTCTTATATACTACAGGGGCTAGAAAGTTGAGAAAGATAGATAAAATAGCCTTGACTGCAACAAGTTGTATGTTGAGAAAAAATGGAAAATCAATTTGGAAATGAAGTTGTGCTTAGTTTACTCAGGGGCCTTAAGAATCTAATAGAAAAATATTATAAAAGATTACACGTGGAGTAAAAGGGAATCAACCATTGTAGATTCAAGGTGTTGAAAGTGGAAGAAGAAGAAAGTCACAAGAAAAGTCAGAAATGAAAATAGAATTAAAATACAAAAGCAGCTATACTCCTTCAGCTGGGCACAATGTACTGAGTGTTTGGGGTCCCCCCAAATTCATGTGTTGAAATCCTAATCCCCAATGTGATGGCATTAGGAGATGGAGTTTTTGAGACATGATTAGGTTAAGAGGGTTGAACCTTCATGAATGAGATTAAGGCCCCTATAAAAGGGACCCCAGAAAGCTCTCTCGCCCTTTCCCCACTACATGAGGGTACAGCAAGAAAGTGAGCCCTCATGCCAAATCTTCTGGCTCCTTGCTCTTGGACTTCCCGGCCTCCAGAACTGTGAGAAATAAATGTTTGTTGTTTAAGGCACCCCGCCTACGGTATTCTGTTATAGCAGCTTGAATTGACTAAGACATTGGGACGAAACCAATTTAAAAATTCAAATATATTCTACAGTTTTACGTATAATGTATATAACTTGTGATATATATGATCCCATGTAATAATTATCATGTATTGCACTAAATTCAGGCACACATTGATAATTAGCCCCTTAATTTGAATTAGAAACCTAAATTCTTCTATGTATTGAAGAACTATTCAAAATTTTTTAAAGAAAATGATAGATGTTGAGGGTCACTGCAAATAAAAATGTTAAATAAAATTCTTCAGTTTATTGATTTTTGGCATATTTAATGTTTGTTGTTACTATCTGGTGTACCTTTGTAATAAACGAAATGACTCTCTTTTATAATACGTAACTCCGTATTTTAACTATACCACCCACTGAAGCTCACAAAAGGAAGATTTTATCTTGTTTATTAGCTGCCCTCTTGAGAGCCATCACAAATTTATTTGATGTTCAGTAGGTCTGCTGATGAAACGCTCTGATAGAGCAAAATGCTTCCAAATCCATCTCAATTTTATGAGGTGACTAAAACCTATGGGCAGAACCAAACTTGCAACCTTGATTTTGTAACTGAGAATGCAAGACCCACACCTATTCCTCCAGCTTTTTTGACCTGAATGAATCAGGCAAGATTTTGGGTTTGAGTGTAGTGTTGTGAGTCTGCAGCTATAAACGAGCTTCTGTGTTTCAGCAAACTTGTCTAGTCGAATGATTTTTAATAGCTATCAACAGTCAAACTCAACAGGGCATGTAGAACCGTCCAGAGAGAGGGTGTGTTTGTCAATACTCAGGTATCCTATAAGTCACTTAGACACTGGCCTGGTTAGTTGGCATGAGTAAACTATGAATAAAAGGGTGTGGGCATCCTTATTCATCTACTTTTATGTATTTAGTTACCAGGGCTTGGGTATAATTTATACATCAAGGGAGAAGTGATAAAGTGTTTACCATAGGTATACATTTCCCAGAGTGATTCATAGTAAGGTATTTGGCGTGGAATTGCCATACTTTTAAAATAAAATATGAAATTTTCAGTAACTTTCCACCTATTCTTTATTCCTTCAAAGAACACTTACTGAACTTCTGTCAGTTATAAAGTACTATAATTAGGCACTTTGAGCATATTGTAAAAGGCACAGTCCTCGTCCCAGTATTGCAGGAAGAAGTGCATTAAAAAATGCAGGGAACAATTCTGTACATAGTGACAATTTCAGACTAAAAATGTAAGTGATCTTGGTGGTGGGAGTATTATTTTTTCTGTACTTTTAACATTTTCAGTACTTTAAAAATTTTCTATGAGTATTTATTACTTCTATAATCAAAACAACAGAATAGCAGAAAAACAAAATATTTAAAGAATCTGCCCTTGAGAGAGGAGACAAAGGAACAAATGGAACAAGGTCCCCAAGGAAGCAGGAAGGATGATTATAGACAGAAGGGAAGACGGTAGGAAGGGGTTTTATAGTCTCTGGCGGAGCTGGAAGTGACCTGCCTTCCTGACAGGCAAACCCTTGTTGCCAGTCTCTAGCCTTCCTCTTGCTGGGTCCCACTTTTCTGACATAGCCTCTAAATATCTGTTGTTTGCTTCTCTTTTCTCTTGCCTGTTGGTTCCAGAAGCTTCCATCATGCCTACCCTCAAAATCTTCAGATGATGAATGAAATTTGTTCTTCCTATTCTGACATTGAAAATGCGCTACCCTCAAATTTTAATGTTCATTAAAAACCTTCATTAACCTTCCTGCCACAGAGGCCTCCTCTCTATCCTCTAATGAACCTTTATCATTTCTACTTTCAGCTTTATTTTTTAACCTTTTTTCCTCTCTTTTTGATTAAATAACTCCCATATATCCTTCACGGCTCAGTTCAATGGTTCAATTCACAGTGCTTCCACAATGGAGTTCAGTTTATTATCTTTTTCTTCACTACTATTTTGATACAAATTGTACAAGCTTTGACTTGAAATTCACTTAACATTTGTGTTATTGAGTGTGTATACATATGTGTATGTGTATATATGTATTTATGTATATACACACACACATACACATATATGAATGTATTGCCTCTCAATGAGATTTTAGGTTCCTTGAGGGTGGGAACCACATATCATGTCTGTTTCTGTCCCAATAACCTTAACATGACACTTTGTCCATTACTGGTACTTGATAATAGTAATTGTACATACTTATGTAGCACTTGCTATATACAAGGGGCTGTCCTACATACCTTATATATATATTTATTTATGCCTAACAATACTTCTACAAGGTAGGAACTATTATTATTCATATTTGGTGGACAAGAAAATTAAGGCACCAGATTTGCCCTGTTCTATATTGTAGACATTAGCCATATGTAGTTATTTTAATGGAAATTAATCACAATAAAAAATGAAAAATTTTATTTCTCAGTAACATTAGGCACATATCAAGTGACCAGTTGTCACATATGGCTAGGGCCTACTATATTGGACAGCACAGATTACAGAACATTTCTATCATTGTAGAAAATTCTGTTGGCCAGTGCTGGCCAATATGGTTAAATGACTTCCTCAGGGTCACACAGCTGGCTGGCGTCAGGGTTGGACGTTTGAACCCAGTCAGCCTGGTTCCATGTTAGGATGCTACAAAGATCTTCTGTGAGCACAGGTGGATGAGCAAACACACACACACACACACACACACACATGCACACTGAGACACAAACATGCTCACCGAGAGCTGAAGAACAAAAGGACTTGAATAAGATACACGTGAAAGCAGATTTTCCACTGCCAGGTGGGGGTGCAGTAAGGGGACAACTGCTCTACCCAGCCTCATGCCACCTGTCTTAGGAAGAAAAGCAAGAGGGTCTAAAGAAGAGCTTTCAGCAAGGTACACACAGATATCCAAGGCCAGGAGCTGCTGGACACTCATTATACCCATAGATGCATAACTTTTGGTTTGTCCAGAATAGAGACTCTTAATCTCTAGAGTCTAGCTTTTGGGGACTAAAAAATAGCCACTGAAATGTGAGAGTTCAGTATATTTGTGCCTGTGAAGTTTTTTCTTTACACAGAATCTGTAACTTTTATCAGACTCTACACGGTTATTCGACACCCAAAAGCTTAAAATCCATTGATCTAGGGTCATAAATCAATTATATCAAGAGTCTGAAATTTGAACCCAATTACTGCTTTTAAGATTTGAAATATTAAAGAATTCACACACTTTTTTTTGATGGTTATGTAAATTGGTACCAACTCTTTAGAGACCAACTCAGCAGAGTCTATCAAAATTTAAAGATATATTCTTTTGGGCATCAATTCCCTTTACAAGTATCTGTCCTACAGAAATACCTAACCATGTATGTGTATACAGACATATATAGAACAGTGCATGGTATCCTTGTTTATACAAGTGTTAAGTGGGAAATAACCTTAATGTTCTTGAATAGAATAATTGATGAAGTAAGGAATAGTCAAATTTGGGATACTATGCAGCATTTAAAAGGGATGAGACAAGCCAGGCATGGTGGCATGCGAGAGGTGGGAGGATCGCTTGAGCCCAGGAGTTCAGGTTACAGTAAGCTACCATGGTGCTACTCTACTCCAGCCTGGGTGACATAGTGAGACCCTGTCTCCACCCCGCAAAATTAGGATGAGATAGATCCATTGTACTATGTGTAAAGATTTTGTGAAGATCTCTAAATGAAAGGAAAATTTAAAAAATGGGCAATTTTAAAAAGCTTAAAAGTTATATGTATCTTATAATTATAAATGTATAGAAACAAACTTGGAAGACTAGTCTGAATCCTCAACTGTGAATGAGATAGGAGTGACCCTGGGAGCTGAGAGGTAGGAAGATGAGGGGAACTTTCACTTTTCAATCTATTTGCTTCTCTAGTTGTATTTTTACCAACAGAATTCATTTATCTACCACCTACATAGTTGGTGGTAATGGTGGAAAAGTAAAGAATGCCAGCAAAACTTGTACTGGACTATAATATAGATCTTTAATTTACCAGGCAAGTTGATGTTTCTTTCCTATAACCTAAATTTTCTGTATTTCTGGTGATAGTTAAAAGCCATGTACATTTTTGATGTTGGTTCACTAGAGCCCACCAAAGTCATCTTCATAAAGTAGTATTCTTAGATGACTGTTTCTTCTGTGGATCTTCAATCTCCAACATGGTGTCCAAAGATCCCCAATGGTGAGGATGATGATGACAGCCATGATGAGAGCTAACAGTGACTGAAATCTAGTTATAACCCAGGCACTGGACTAAGCACTTTCTAGGCAGTAAATCATTTAATTCTTACAGCCACCCTAGGAGGTAGGCACCACTATGATTCCCATGTTACCAATGAGGAAACTAAAGCACAGAGAGGTTGAGTGATTTGCCAAGGCTGCACAGCTCCGGAGAGGCAGAGCTGGGATTCCCGTGGTCTGGCTCCAGAATCTGTACATCTCACACTGATGCTCTTGTGGCTAAAACCCACCTTTCCAGCCTTGTCGTTCACTTGGCTCCAGTCTTCCCACTCCCACACTCCATGGCTTTGCCACACAGTGCTCTTCAGTGTTTGTCAATCTCCCCTCATTTCTGCGGAGCGTGGGCTTTTACAGAATCCCAGGAGGCACAGCTTGGAGCTGCCGTGTGGATCTCTACCCACATTATAGCCTCCAATTTCCACATCCTTTCAAGGCTTTCTCGTCTGTGAAGTCTTTCTTGCTTTCCTCAGCCTGACTGCCTTTTTCCCCTGCTCTGTTCCCAAAGCCCCTTTGTCACTTGTCTTACAGCATGAACACCCTACTCTGTCCTTTAGAAGCCTCATGGATATTCATGTCTGTCTTTCCCACTAGACTCCAAGGTCTCTGATGCGAAGGGTCACTTCTTGTTCACCCTGTACAGTTCTTACCTTAGTAACATATTTTTGAATCTATTAGAATTTGAAAAATTGTCAAGACGCATACTTAATATTTAGATCATTAGAGTTTAGACAATTAAAAGATTGCCGAGCAGAGTTTTTTGTCTATATATAGGAACTTAGAATTTCTATTTTACCAAACAAGAGTAGTTGAAAGTTACCAGCAAAAGTAAGAGTTTCACGTGTCACACATTGGAATAATAATAATAATTAATAAGGATGCTAATAATAGTAGTAATAGATGATATTTATTTAGCACTTACTCTGTGCCAGTGTTTTAAGTTAACTATTTCATTTGATATCTGAACAAATGTTTGAGGTTGACCCTATTAAATCTCCTTTTTACAGAAAACGCTCAGGCTTAGATAGGCTCACAGAGGTAGTCAGGGTCCAGGTGAGAAACTGAAGTCCAGCAGTCCTGATCTCAGAACCCAGGCTCCCCCACCAATGCTGACTCCCAATACCTTGCAATGAGGCATCAGGCAGCCTTTTCTAACAGGTCTACACTGGGCTGGGTCTGAAATAACAAGGGTTCTGATCCTGGCTCTTTGATTCATTATGTTAACTTAGGATTGTCCGTCAACTTCTTTAGGTCCCATTTGCCCAGAATGCTGGGATGGGGTGAAGTAATGGACCAGTAAATATATACAAGATTTCCCCCACCCCCAGTTCCAGAGTCTGTGATTCTCAGAAGCCAAAGCCTCTTCTTTGATGTTTACCAAATGTTACATATGGTGCATGTCAAGAGCTGTGAAAATTTTATTTAATCCACTGTGTTTATTTTCTCCAGCATAAAGGTGAAATATTTTTACATTTTCCCAATGCATTTCTCAGTAATAACATAGCCAGTAAAAATATTTTTGTTCGTGTAGAGCAGTGCTATTATATCTTAGCCAAAGAAAGAGCACACTCTTATATAACAGTGGAGGGGGAAAAAAGGCCTCATTTGTTATCAAGAAAGAGCTGCAAATATAGTAATTACTGTACTATCCTTCCCCTAATTTGACTTAAATTAGTGACTTTAAGTTATCAGAGGATATGAAATATACAGTATGTGCACATAGGAGACAAAAATATTGCTTGCTAGTACCTACGTTTATGACATTAATCTATCTCTCAATGATCTAATATAAAATAAACCATTTGAAAGCAATTTCATTGAAATACTTTCAGAAATGTTGAAATGAAAATATTAATCTTTTGGAAGTGTCATTTTGGAATTCTTTTTTTTTTTTTTTTATCCCAGGAAGATGAGTTGGGGAATACTGAGAATAACGAAACTGTCAAGAAGATGCAAAACCAAGAGGTAAAGATGTCAGGCTCTAACAAAGAGAGCACCTTCCTTTTTACCTTTCTCCTTTCCTCCCTCCCTCCCTTCCCCCTCCCTCTCTTCTTCCTTTTGTACTTCCTCTTTTTCACAAATGTTATGGAAAACCTATGCTATACTAGGCACGGACATACAGATGTAAAACAAAATAAGCCTTTGTCCAGTGGGCTGTAGGGGTTTTCCGTAGAGGTGAGTTGGATTACCTGGGGTGGGTCCAGGTGTGGCGATAGGGCTGGAGGGTCATACTTAGCCACTCACGGATACCCACTTTAGGCTGGTGCCTGTTCAACAGGTCCCCCCGCCCACCTTCTTGTGCAGTCATACTCTCGCACTTTAGGGTACTTTCTTCCTTCAGTCTAACGTTCTCCTTAACCACAAATCAATAAATAATATAAAAGAGCTGATTTTAGTCTTCCAAGAACATTGACATATGTTTCATATATGTAATTAAAGTCTTCCCAAAGAAATATAATTGGGGCTGGGAATTGTGTGCATTTTTCTATCTCTGGCACATAGGTATATTTCATACCTCCTTATGTAGTTTCTTTATGATAGGAAAAAAAGACAGTTCTGATTTAAGTATGATTAAAATTCTTCATTGACTTATCACCTCACTTAGAATAAAATCCCATCTGTTCTCTGTGGTCCAGCATGATCTGGTCTCTCTCCACCTCTGCTTCATCTTGTCTCTCTCTGTACGGTGAATGTACCTTGAACATGCCAGGGTCTTTTCTCAATCTTCTCATACTAAAGTGCTGATTTCCTTGGCTGGGATTATACCACAGTCTCTACATTGTTTGTACTTGTTTACTTGTTTATGTTTTGTCTCCTGTACAAAATGTAAGCTCCTTGAGAGAACTTGTCTGTCTTACTGGCTACCATATCCACAGAGCCTAGCATAGGTACCTCATATGTGTTTGTGGAATAAATGAATGAATGAACAAATGAATGGACATACTAATTTGAAACTGAGAGGAAAACAGAATGGCCAGTATTCTATAAGATGGAATAAAGAGTTAAGGGAGTAAGTTTGAGGTGACACAGTTTGGGTTCAAATCACAGCTTTCTTGCTTACAAGCTGTGCGACCTTTGGGAAATTATTTAACCTCTCTGTGCCTCAGTTCTAGAAAATGAAAATAGTAATGGTATTCACCTCAACATTTATTGTGATTATTAAATGTAACGTATCCAAAGTACCTCAATCAATACCTGCTAAAGAATGGGCAGGAAGTCCTATATTCAAGAACTTGAGAAATGCTATCAACCACTGGGATTTGAGTGCCAATGGAAGTTGGGAAGTTGGTTGTCCTGTTGCTTTTTGCTTTGCCCAGTGTGAATCCGAGAGCTGATAGCCACTGCGAGAGCTAACCACTGTGCTCCCACTCATATGGTTGGCCTGTGACCAGTGCACATGCACATGACCCTGTCTGTCTTTTCCAATAGAAAGGATTGAAGGCCATTGTCACAAGAGTGCAGTGTGGAGTTGGCTCTCACTGATGCTATTTCACTAACAGTGCAGAGGAAAAAAATCACAGCGCATAACTCAGCGAATGCCTGCCCAACTGCCAGCCTTGTAGCATCAGGGGTTTGCCAGGCAGAAATGACAGGACATTGACAATTTTTAGACTCCACACTGGAATTTGATTTGGAATCAAGGTTTGTAACCGGCTGAAAGTGATTCGTCAGTTCATTTTTGCAGATAGATGAGCAGTCCCTTGTTGCCTTGGAAACTCGGACCTGAGCATATGTAGCGGAGAATGTGCACCCTCATGTTTTCAATTGAACAGATACAGGAAGAGTTTCTCCCAAGAGATTCAATATGTTGCCTTAAACAGAAGAACCAAGAATAGAAGAGAATGGCCATATTAAAATCAGACTTTCCAGACAAGGCTAGATCTCACAAAACACAGTAATTCCAAATAAGAGAAACAGACACTCTGATAATCTGGCTCTTGTTGGGTTAGCAATTTCGTTTATTTGCATAACTTGTTTTTTTCTGAATTGAAAAGGTAAATATGTTTCTTGATGTATTATTTTATATGCATTTATAATGTCTAATGTTTATATGCTTAATCCTTGGGGATCTTCATGAGCTAAAAACAAGCCCTAAGCTTTTAGTTCTATATAGTGGCATATAGAGAGATTAATCTTTGCCCTGGAATATTTGTGATATACATTAGGTAATGGTAGACTTTTTCAAGAAAATCTTAAATATAGGATACTCTTTAGGCCCTAAGATGTTTCTAGTGCTGTCTCTGGTGTATGTTTGGGGGCTTGGAATGCTCTGGTACTTACATGTTTGCCCACAGTGCATTTACAATGCCTGCTACTTTCCACTACTAATAGCGCCTTAATGTCAGGCACCGTGCTGGACCGTGTCGATACCTTCTTTCAGATCCTCATGTTTTTCCCCCATTTAGCAAAGGAGGAAATGGATGCTCAGAGCAGTTAAAGCAAGTTGTCTGTGGACACACCACTTTTTAGTGGGGAGACCAGAAGTTGAACACAGATCTGTGTTCCAGCAGATTCCAAAACCTGCGCCTGTTACTCAAGACCAACTTTATCTACTATGATAAAACAGAATGGAAGGATGCAATGTTCTGTTTAATTAGTATTCTGATTAATAAAAAGTTCAGATATACAGATATATCATTTATAATGTATTAACCATCAAAATATTACAATAGGGCAAGTGAGTGGTAAGGAAAGAGATATTAACTCCCTGTGGGGGAAAACAAACTAAGTAAAAGAGTCAGAGCTGCTACAAAGTAGCATGGATATAGTGTAACGCCATTCTCCTGCTTCCATTGGGTCTACGACGTGAGGCTGAAAGACCATGTGTGAGGCATATAGTAGAAAAGGCTTCCTTTTTTTTTTTTTTTTTTTGTGGTGAAAGATGATGTTGAAGGTCTCTTTCAATTTTAAGACTATGAACCTGGACAACAGAGACCCAGAGTGAGTGGGATCTGATCTTTGCTGATTCAGAAGTTTCCTCAAGCCTTTTCAGTACTTCATGGACATCACTGTGATCATCAATGAGATGAGAGGAAATGCTGGATTCCTGGCTAAACGAAGCCCAGCTGAAACAAACTTTTTTATATTTAATTTTTTTTAAACTATTGCCAGCAGCCAAAGTTCCCTCTAGATCAAGGATCTGCAAACTTTTTCTTAAAGGGGCAGTTAGTAAATAGTTTAAGTTTTTCAAGGTTTTTTTTTTGCTCTGTGTAGTCTCTTTCACAGCTACTTAGCTACTTACCCTATATTAACTCTTATAGGGTAAAAGTGGCCATAGATAATATGCAAATGCATGAGCATGACTATGATCTAATATAACTTTTTTTATAAAACCATTTGGTGGTTTTTAATTTTCCGGCCCCTGTCCTAGATTAAACATCCCCAAATTTTCATATATATTTTTCCTCCTCTTATGCCTATACAAAGAGCCAGACCCCAAACCTAATCACAATGGTTTATGATCACCTAGGAGTCATTTTCTCTTGAGATACACCATAGATAATGCAATCAGAAAAGAACCAATAGAAGAAGTGTATTTTCAAGTAAGTTCCCACATCTAAAAAACATACTTGGAAAAAAGGAAAGAGTTCTCAGAATTGCCTCTGGGAAATTAACTAGGATCATCAATTGAGCTGAAATTATCTCCAAGGATTTAGTTGACAGACAGCCAATGTTCAGTATGATGACCATGGCCAAAAATTATTTGTGAAAGTGACTACAAATAAATTTAGAGGAAATTGTAATTTTTCCCTTTAGTTATTTAAGTGGAAAGAAGCCCATCAAAATAATGACAAATGGTATGGCTGACTGTGCTCCATGGAAATGATGGTCAAATAATACAGTGCCTGAGCACCTCTGTCTAATTACCTAGGCACTACAGTGACAGATAGTTCAGAAATATTGAAGTAGCTATTGATAATGCACATGGAAACTGTGAATGTTCTTCAAATTTCTGACAGCAGAGATGGACACTGAACTCCTGGTTTAAGTGGAGAGTTCATGGCTTCTTTCAATTGCTGGAAGCTTCCTCTGGATATAGCTTATTTCAAATCCATTGAGCAGGAGCTAGAATCAGCCAGGGTCTTTCTTTGGGGCATATTTTTTTTTTTTTTTACTCCTAATTAAAAAATATTATAAACCACTTTTTTTCCTTCTTAAAGAAAGAAAGCCTGTCGTCGACTCACTTCTGATTTTAGAATACCTAACATATGAAGAATGCATGCCCACAACCCCCAGACAATTCTGCAGAGAGGAGATGCTTGGGTGGGGACATATCTGGAGTTGCTACTTATGAACTGTGAAAATCTGGACTAGTCGTGTGATTTCTCAGCCTCATTTTATTTTATTTTATTTTTGAAATTAGGCCAACAATATGTAGCTTGAAGGCCATAATGGTAGTTAAAAATATAACCTATGGGAAAGCATTCTATAAAATAGATAAAACCATGACTATTATTGATGTTGGTAAAAGATTTAAAAGATAAGTATATTAAGAATATTTAGGCCAAATGAAAATTAATTAAATAAGAAATCAGTCAACTCTCCTCCTTCCTTAAAAAAAAAAAAAAAAAAAAACCGCTTCAATGGAATCAAAATAATTAATGAAGTAGCCAGGTGTCAAGATAGCCACAGTTTTTGTACTAATAAGGATTCTACTACATGGGATTTCTCTAGCTCTGGTTCTGTTTGGAAACCTTTCAGAGAAATTGATGATTACTTTCTTGACTGAGAATCTGGGGGCTTTGCCTTTTGACATTCTGTCCAGAAGGTTTATTGGTTTAATCTTAGACTACTCACTGAATTGTGGCTACTTTGAAAAATGTTTACCCCTAAATACCTAAGTTAATAATTCTGCTCATGCCGAATTATTTTTGTCTGTTTTTGGTGACAGAAAATCCAAATTCAAAGTTTTAGGTATACAAGGCTCTGAATAATCTCTTAATTTTTTTCTGTTAGCTTTTCAAGTACAAGAAATATGAAGTTATTAAATCATAATGTTCTACCGGCCTGAGCAAGAGCGAGACCCCATCTCTACTAAAAATAGAAAGAAATTATCTGGCCAACTAAAAATATATATAGAAAAAATTAGCCGGGCATGGTGGCACATGCCTGTAGTCCCAGCTACTCTGGAGGCTGAGGCAGGAGGATCACTTAAGCCCAGGAGTTTGAGGTTGCTGTGAGCTAGGCTGACGCCACGGCACTCACTCTAGCCCGGGCAACAAAGCGAGACTTTGTCTGAAAAAAAAAAAAAAAAAATTATAATGTTCTATCTAAACACCCACTATTTAGTTAATTAAGACAGTTTAGTTAACGAAGTAGCAAATATATAAAAAAATAATATATATTATGGCATATAAGATTCACAAATTATATGATCATATATATAATTAGAATCAGGTAGTACTAACAGTATATCTTGGCCTTAAAGAAAAACTTTAACGTATTATTGTTTAAATATGAATACCTACACAAACTTCTTTCCCTTTACAATCTGTCTCCAGACGACCCACAGATCTTTGGTTCATCTCCCCACTCAGGTTCAACTCCTCAGTAACTATAAATTCATAAACTCTGCAGTTTATTCTGTAATAAATTATGATTCTTGTTTTTGTTGTTTTTACCTTAGAAACAGAGCTAATGTTTATTGAGCTCATATTGTGTGCAAGATACTATGTTAAGTACTTTGCTTGATTTTGCTTTTTTCATTTTATCTTTATAACAACATTCTGGGGAGTAGATATTGTTACTATTATCTTAAAGATAAGGAAACTAAAGATTAGAGAGTAAAATTGGTTAAAGACATACATTTAGTGAATGGCATAGCCAGTGTTCAAATCTAGGATAGTTAAATACAAAAACTCAAATTCTATTAATCTCTCTTTTCTCTTTTTTTATTATTGCCCCCCCAATCTATCTCTCTTAATGTATCCCTTGAACTTATGACTTTAGAAATTACCAATCACAATGATCTCTTGACATATATATTTAACATATGTATACATTCTATATAAATATTGTCTCTGTATATTATATTATACATTATAGTAATATATAGTATATATATCATTGTATGTAGGTATATGTGTATCTGTAATATATACCTAATATGCATTATACACACACATATATATTTTATGTATACATAAATAAAATTCCCCAGCTCATTGCAAATGCAGCATAGAATTTACATGGTCACTTACATGTGTTCTGCATTTCTATAAAAGAGTCTGCAATGAAAGCCATTAAATAGGATGCAATTTGTAAGTCTTTCATTAAATAATGATTCTCAGCTGGATTTCTGAGACGGGACTATTAATGCAACCATATGTAACTAGCATTGCAAGAAATTAGCGTTGCTGATTTAGTCTTGAATCAACCATTTTAAGCTATGCATTAGACTCTTTGCTGATACAGTTCTGTGTCAGAAAACTTAGCACAAATCATGGGCTGAATATAGCCATGTTCAGAGTATAATTTTTTGTGAAATATCACTAGTTCTTCAAGTTTCTTGGGTTTTCTAGGATCAAATCCATATGCAGAAGACAAAATGGTGCTACTCCAAGTCCAATGGCTAATTATTAATCTCTAACACGTATGCTCTTGGGCATGAGGTTGGGATGATAAGTCAAGTTTCAGATGCCAACCCAAAGCTGGATTTCTAGACGGGGAGCTGGAATGAGTTATGGTGTGGGTGTGGATGTAGTGTGTTAAAAATCTCCAAAGCCCTAATTTGGTTGCCAAGGTTTGAAAATACTATAAGGCATTTTTGAGTTTTCTTGGAAACTGTGTTACCAGGCCAGTCCTACGACATTTTCTCCAAGATCGAAGCACTGAAGGACGCTGTTGTCCGTGTTTATTTTATTAGTCACAAGAGGTGTTTTAATAACAAAGATTAAGTCATTACTCAGTGACAATCAGGATTTTAGTTAAGAGAGATCATGAGAGGAGAGAAAGCAGAATTCTAAATAGAACTAGATAAGACATGTCTTGCAGGGAGGGAGGTGGAGAGAAACCATGCTAAGAAGCTTTGCTTGGACATACAGGTTTGTGGCCATTCCAATGTCTAAAATATCCACTTTGGAAAGAACTCTGTGGAACTTACACCATGGTTCCATTTGATTATTATTTCACTTAATTTCCTTTTATTCTATAAGAGCTCCTCTCCTCCACTTTTAATCTGAGTAGCCAGTTATTTTTATTCTGAGGAGCGTATGTGGTTAATTGCTACCTCATGATGTGGTTTAACTTGCACACCAGTTAGATCTAGATATTTGATTAGATTATGGTTTAAATTTGTAGTCAATAAGACTCATAGGTGGTGCTGTGTCCTTCCTATTGCATCATACCAATATGCACATAATATTGGGTTGATCAATAAATGTCTTCCCAGGTGATGTCCATCTGATCCATCCATTATAAAATTTCCCATCAACTTTTCACCAATGATCTTGGCAGCAATTCATGAAGGCTTTCTCAGTCTATTATTTCATTGTGACACGCAGGTGGTACTAAAATCTTTTTAAATGAACAGAGTCTACTCCAGGTGAAGGTAGAACATGAGGTGTGGCACACCTCCTGAGAAATAGCCTTGGGCACTGGGCAGGAACAGTGCAACAGTACAGAGCAGATGGACAAAAGGACTCAAATGGGCAAGCTTATAAGACATTGTCAACATTTTCAAGTATATTTTATAAGCATGTTTGCCAGTGTTAGGCAATAGGAGAATCCTCAGCCTGTTGGGATGGCCAAAGCCTCAAAGCAAAGTAACTAAATCAAAATGAAGTTGCAAGGACAGAATGGACTTACCTTCCTGCTCCTTGGTGTAGCTTCTGGTGGTGTCCAGGTGGTTTCAGTCTCGCTGAAGCCTCCAGCAAAACTCCAAGGACGGTAACGAGGTGACTGTTGTATCTTTTTAAATGAATATTGTACACACACTTCTTCCAAGGCAAATATTTAGTCAAAACCAAACAAATTGTAGAGGCCAAATTGTCTTGCTGTTTCTTAGTATAATTATCCCATAATAACAGCCACCAATATAGGTGGTTTGAATGTCTTAAAAAATAAACAACTACCACCCAAAATAAAACAAAATAAACCAGGTTTAGGATCTGTTTTTTATCCATACATCTCCTGTCTTTCTCAACTGGGGTTCTTCATCTCTACCACACAAAACAGAAAATGATTTCAGTAATTATCCCAAGGTTAGTTCATAACTAGTAACACTTTGGATATATAGAAGAGAGGTTAAATCCACAAAACTTGCTCTTTCTCAAGAAAGATAGACATAGTGCCATTTCCTATTGCTCCACTTCCGGAACACTCCTGTTCTCTTTCCCTCTTTCATGTCTAATAGACTCCATGTTTTTAATAATTTTTTTCTATTTTTCCTCTGTAGAATATAAGTTGTATCTTTTTTCTGTTTTGTTTCCTGCTTGTTTCCTCCATGCCTAGAATAGTACCTGACACATAATAGATATCTAACAAATATTTAAGGAACAAATGAATACTCAGGGGCTTATATGAAATGTTTGAATAACAAACTTCCTGCCCATTTCTTTAACTCCATGTTTGTGTATGTTGATTAAAAATCTTCTTGAGTTCTCCTGTTTTTATCTTCAATATTTACATAAAACAATTCAACTTTATTTCCTTTTAAAGTATAGGAACACTTGCCACTGAATGATTTTGTGGATTCCTGGTGGTGCTTAGATGTGACACTCATTGTCTGTCACTTCTCACTCTGGACTGCTACTACCACGAATTGCTCTGTCGTTGCCACTTGCTTTCCAGGTAGCATTTTGTAGGCTGTGGCCTTTGCCCTTCCCTTCTCCTCTCTAAGTACAGACACCCTTCCTCTACTCCCCAGTTTATCTTAAGAGTCACATCAAGCTGCCGTGGTTAAGCAGCTTTGCTGAAGATTTGCAGAGAGCCCGAGAGCCACGCTACACAGACAGCTCCGGAGCGAGAGCGGCTCGTCATGACGTGTGTCGGTCATGCTCCATCCCAGGCGATCCCTCTGGCTATTTCTTTCCTTAGATGTAGATGTCCTGTCACTTTTCTGGGGTCCATGCCCTCGCCCACGTCAGAGTTTCCCTTCTTTGCTTCTTTCTGTCTAAACGCTTAGCTCCTCTCCAAGGCCTGGCCTTAAAACAGCCATAAAATAAATAACAACAGAGAACTGTTGAAGTTTGAAGATAATCCTACTTAGTTAATGTGAGAATAACATCTCTGCCTATACAAAGCACTTACATTTTACATTGCTGGGTGCTTCCCATAGCTGATGGTTTTCCTTCTAGGTGAGATTCTAAGCCTTGCCTTCGAAAACCTAAAGAGCCCATTTAAAAGTTTTCTCAAATAAAAACAAACCATTCTCGTTTGATATATTCTGCTGCCACTTTTAAAGTGTGACATAGTATACTTATTTTGCCTTTGGGTTTCCTCCAAAGAGCAGAAACTGAGACAAAAACTTTTTTGGGGGGAGGAGAAGTGGTTCTAGGGAATAAAAAGTGGGACTGGAAGAGAGAAATAATTGAGCAGGCTACCAATGTGGGTCATGAACTTGATCCCACGGGTACTTTCTGAGGAGCTACCAGACATGTTTCAGAATTGTCCCAAAGAACGGGAAGGAAGAACTTATTTACCAGCTTCTGGGGTGACATAATGAACTCTGGCACTTGAGACACTGCATGTGTGGCAGGCCGGTGTCACTGTGTCAGAAGACCTCCTTATGCCATTGGGCTGCACGAGGCACTGCAGGCTATCCCTGTGCAAGACTGGCTGCCACCGCTGTGGCTGAAGTAACAGGTAGGCTGAGCACATAGACGGTGGTGCCCCAAGTTATTAAATATAAAATCCAACACTGGGCAGGGACTCAGAAATCCTGGTTTTGCAATCCCATTCTGCACCATTACTGGCTGCATGACCCTGGACCAATCCTTTTACTTCTCTGAGCCTAGATTTCTTCAAAAATGGCTCAGAGAAGTAAATATATTTATTTACTTTATTATTTATTTATATAAACTATATATTTATTATATATTATTTTATAAATTAATAAACAAAGTTTAAAAATTAAAATAAAATATATAAATAAAACAATGATAAAATAAAATAAATAACATTAGAGGATTGTTGAAATTTGGAAATAATTTAAGACACAAAACAGTGGAATCAGACACTTACTAGGTGCTTCAATTAGAGTAGCTATTAAATTATATATAAATTTAATTTTAAAATATTGGCTGTCGAGTGACCACCTAAATTAAATTCAAGAAATAAACTATTTCTTTCTTTCTTTCTTTTTTTTTTTTTTTTGAGACAGAGTCTACTCTGTCACCCAGGTTAGAGTGCTGTGGCGTCACCCTAGCTCACAGCAACCTCAAACTCCTGGGCTCAAGCAATTCTCCTGCCTTAGCCTCCTGAGAAGCTGGGACTACAGGCACACACCACCATGACGGACTAATTTTTTTCTATTTTTAGTAGAGATAGGGTCCTTCTCTTGCTCAGGCTGGTCTCGAACTCCTGACCTCAAGCAATCCTCCTGCCCCGGCCTCCCAGAGTGCTAGGCTTACAGGTGTGAGCCACTGTGACCGGCCAAGAAATAAACTATTTCTCCAGTAGTAGGCAAGTTGCCTTCCTTGGAAGAGGATGCTGTTCTTCACTGTGGGAGGTGGGTTTCTACATTTGCATTTTTCTTTCATCTAGAGAGTTTCCTGAAGTGTAGGTGCCCCTATTGCCTGAGCAGCCCCTTGGAAGCATGGAAGGAGAGATGTCACAAACATGGCAGTACGTTCGAGTGTCTGGAATGTGTAGCAGCCCTGTGGAATGTTGGTGCCATAACAAACAGGCATGTTTTAGGTTGTGAAGGAAGGAATGTTGAGTAGTGATATGATAATGATCTCTTCTAAAGGAAAAAAATCTATCCAGTAAAGCCAACCAATACCCAAGGCTAGAGAGTTTTCCACTTCAGAACAATGTGGTTGCCGACACTCTTTACTGGGTACTTGTGAAAATTTTAGCAATGGAGGCAAAGGAGTTGACTGAAGTGTCAAACTGAATTTTAAAAGACAGTTAGTTGATCCTTCCAGAAAGTAACAAATTCAACAAAACATCATTGAAGTTTGTCTAAACATGTCTAGACAGAAAGACCATCAAGACATACCCAAGTAAATCCAGATTTGTTCCACAAAATGTTACCACACGGCATAAACAGAGCTGCCAGGCCAAGATGAGGCACATCCACCAAATCCTGCAGAAGGTTTTCTCTTATCAGAAATTCCAGGGAAATAGCAAAGTGAAAAAAAGTACCACGTTCTCTAATAATTATTGTGTATTAGAAATACTGTAAGAAAAATTATTTTCGTTTCAATAGCTAAAAATATTTACTATTCTCATAGCCTATGAATGTGAAACATGAACAAAAGAATCAACTTTTATAAACATATTTAGATTTGCCTGAAATTACTTCCTTTACAAAATAGAACAGTGGACATTGTTTTCAATGACTGGTCACAGTAAGATGGCTGTGGTCATTTCAGTCACTAGGTAAACACAGTGTGTTAAAGACTGGCTCTTTAGGAACCAATTGAGTTATCTGAGATATGCCTGGGCTAGTTTATGTCATTTCTGTAATTCTTTATTTTTTCTGTAATTTTTTATCATTTCTTTATTTAAGGAGGTCTGTGCCAAATGAGTGAACACACATTAGCACTAAATATTTATAAAATATTTATAAGTTTTCAAGGTCCTTTTATAGTTGTTAATCTCATGCTGACATGCCTTGATATTTCAATTAGGAGTGTCTGTGTGGGTATGCGGCACATGTGCATGTGTGTACATCTCTGGTTGAACATATAAACAGGAAAATCCCAAGAGCCCATCTCATCTACAAGATATTATTTAAGTGGAATCTGGAAAATTCCTTTTCTTCCCTCAATGCTCTTCTTCAACCACAAATGCTCAAAATGACACTTTCAGTGATTCATTGCTTTGGCTCAAGTGTCAGTCCTTTGTCATTCCCCCAAGAGAGGTGATACCTACATTCACATCAGACATTGAGTGTCTATGAGCCAGTTTGTCAGAAATGTCTGGTTTGAAGGAGGTGAGTGGTGTGTGAAGGCGCTGGGCACCCAGAGGGCAAGGGTGGAGTTACCGATGGAAAGATGGAGGGAAGTGAAGGATACAGAGGAGGGACTGGAGGCACCCAGGACCCACCGTGCCCATGGTGGGCCCTCTAAACAGCTCTAATAGTATAAATTAGAAACTATGAAACTGATAAAGCTTTTATTTTTCTTCCCTCCCCAACAACTACTCTGCTCTCAATGCCATAGAGAAAGGGGGGAAGGTTTTGGGAGGAGGATGACATAAAATGGAGGAAATCTCATGGCCTGAATGAGAGGAGAAATAAAAGACAGCCCTCTTGATTCTCAGAAACTGTACAGAGAAAGGTGGGGACTAGTCGTCTGAGTTTCCTCAAGAAGGCTGAGGCAGAGTGCCAGGAGATGCACGGGCCACCTTGCCAGGACAAGAGGCTGGGTGTCCTTAGAACACTGAATGTGAAACATGCAGAGTCAGCCAACACCCAAGCACCCAGTGGGACCTTGCAGCAGCCTGAGTGACACCCCCACACCAATTAGGGAAGATGGTGGGTGGGGGAAGAAACAGCTCTCACAGGAGGCTGAGTTGTTAAAATGAGAAGAAATGGGATAGGGGTACTTGAGGAGTTTTAAGTCTGCTGTAGAAAATAAAGATGCTACCATTTTCCAGCACACTTGAGTGTGGTATGGGTAAATTTATGGCAGCAATAGCAATTTTCAAGGGAAATATACACTTCTGTGGATCTTGTCCATGCCATTGTCTAGGTGCTCTAATGAGGAGAATTCTTCCACATCCTTGTTCCAGGAGAAAATTCTAATGCTTTCCTATCTTTCTCAATGAGTAGAAATAATAAATCCACCTTATGTGAACTGTTTCTCTCCTTAATAAGACTTACAGTTTTGTGAGATCAGATGAAAAGCTCCTGTTCTTGGTGAATGTACAGTAGTTTTGGTGGCTATTCCTTTAGCAGATCCAATTATGAATTTTTATTATGAATAAAAGTAATTAATGTCTGCCCAGAAAATACTGCTACAAATTTGGGAAACTTTCAGCTTTTTGGGACTTCTAGTTATGATGACTGGCCCAGTCTTATTATAATGCAGTGTTTTGGGGTCAATGGTTGGATTCTAGGTAAAAGCAAGATGGTGGCAATCTTCTGAATAGGCCCATTGATGCGGGACTCGGGCTCCCTATCTTTAATAGCTGTGGCTTGGGCATATGGCAGTGGGTGGCAATAAAAGTTATTTGAGATGTCACATTATACAAAATAATAATGACTTTTAAAGAAGGTGTGAATTGAAATGAAAAGACTGCAACTCTGAAGTTTCAAGACTAGCTAGGCAATATAAATAATCAAAATATCATTTGGCTTCAGTTTGAGTCCTAATTCTAAACAGCTTACACATTTTCAAGTCAGAGTTACAGGAAAAATATTGATAGCTAAATAAACAGGGTGAGTACATGATTAATGTTTTAAAATAGTAAACACTTCACATTTGTAGCATTCCTTGAACAGACTGGTCTGGGAGACCTTGTTTTCATTCCTGCTTTGCAATCTGTGTTTTGTTTATTTATTCTCTTTATGCCGAATTCCTCTCTTTTAATTTACCTTTCGTCTTAATTTACTCTAGGGGGCAAAGTGAAAATGTCTAAAATAAGTGAAAAATCTAAAACAATTAGAAAATTTAAGACTGAGCAATAATCAACTGTAAGAGCATAACTGCCTTTTTTAGCAGGATGAATTGTGGGCAATAAAAAGATACCATTATTAGCTACTTTCTTTAGACTTTTAAAGACTCCTAAAGCTTCATTTTATATTTCTAACAAAGAAATAAGATCATGCAGGAAAATTTGGAGGCTAGGAAGAAGTGGGTCTTTTTTGCTTATTATCTTAAGAATGGAATAAAAATATGAGAGTGAAGGGTTCTGAGCAGGGATTTCACTCACTGACCCTAACAGTCTTGGTCAAGATGTGCATGTGTCATTGAACAAAATTCAATCACAGATGCATTAGTAAAAAAAAATTAAGAATGGAATATATAATCCCTTTGTTTCTGAAGATCAAAAAAGAAGTTGCTCTAGAAACTATTCAGACATAATGCTTAAACTAGGTTGGATCTCAGCTCTGCTCCAATTGGAGATACTAATCTACTTTTTGGGTTGAGAGGCTAAAAAGTGCTTTGCCTTGCCTCAGTGGCCATGAGTGTGTTGATAAACTCAAATGCTGAGCATGTAGGCACATTTAAAAAAAAAGTTAAAAAAATTAAAAAAAAAGTTATGCCATAAGGATACATGATCTTGACAATTTGTTAGAGATAAGCCCTATGTCCTGGTTACTCAAAATAATTTCCGTGGGCAGAAATTTGGATCCCTTTGTGAGCTGAGATGGATTTATAACATAAGTGTAGATAACTATCACACAATGGGGAATTATCCAATGTAAGAATGGTCCAGGTATACACATTCTGTGTATCTCTCTGGTTCTTCCTTTGTTCAGTGATTCTCCTTGCTGGGACAATACCAATGTACTGTTGTGTTGCTCATCATCCACCATGATCAAAGGTTTATTTTGGGAAATAGTTTAGAAAATGTCCAGCTTTTCATCATTTTCCTGTTTAGTGTCATGATTTCTGTATAACTAATATGCTTTATCCCTGAAGTTAAGATCAAGGGAAATCCCATAGGATCTCATAGCCAGCATTTTTTTTTTTTTAATACTGGACATAGATTTGAAATTCCTTTGCTGGAAATGAAAAGAAACCTGTCTTTCTCTCCTCAAAAATTCTTTTATTCTCTAACTAAGCAAGCTTCAGTTATTTCATATAATTATGACATTGCAAAATTTGAATTTCAACTGGAAAGTTATAGTTCATAGGGGGCAGATAATTTGTTGTATCCATTCCACTGGGATATATTAAAACTGATCATATCATCCATTATTTTTTTCTCTTTATGTATTTATCACATATTCCAAACATACTACCATCTAGGAAACCAACGTATTTTCCAGTTTTTTTTTTTTTTTTTGGCAAGTAATGACTTTCAGATGCTTTGAACAATAATGAAATACTCCACATATGATTTCTTACCATGCCATTGCTACTCCAGGAGTATACATTTTTAATTTAGAGTCATGTAGCATTGCATCATTATCTAACCTGGGCACTGCAGTGCTAAGTAGTCAAAGCAAAATCTCTCTGCCTAATTAAATCTTATTTAATAAATGATATTACCTTTGACCACCCTTTTGGTATAGAGGTTTTTTATTATTTGACATGAAGACAAAAGAACCTCCTCTCCCTTCCAATCCTAGCAGGACTGGGTCTTCTGCCCTGGCATACGAGGTCCAAAACAGAATTTACAGAAATCAAACTGCAGTTCCACTGTTCCTTCATATCCTCCCAGGTGAGCTCCTGGGCTTCATGCTCATACTTCTAAAGCAAGCAAACTTTAAGCTAATTACATGCTAGTGTATTCTCCCTTGCTGAATTTTGGCAGGTTGCTTCTGTAAATTATGAAAAATAAATGTGAAATATGCAGATGTCTTTTGTTTGAAGCAGATGTTTGGTCCATCTTGCCAGAACCCAATCAGCTGTTCCCCCGGGGGCCCTTCCCTACAGCATTATCCCAGAGTAGCTCAGAAACATGAAGGGGTGATCAGAATAGCACTTCACAGTCCTTTAAGGAAGATTCTGGACCTAGAGGTCTTTGTGAAGGAGAATTAAAAATAGAAATATCCCAATCCACAGAAATCAGATTGTCTCTGGTAAAAAGCACTGGCTGCAAAATGATTTTCTCTGATGGTGTTTGGTATGAGAAAAGGGTGAGTTCGATGTTGCCATGGTATTCTCAGGAGTCTGTCTTTCATTCTGCCACCTTGGTGATTTATAGTAATACCGTGGGCTCTTACAGTCACGACATTGCTGCCCATGCAGCCACACCATGCTCCAGTATGTCCTCACATCAAAATTTTACCTTAGACAGTAGATCCTACCATTCAAAAGTAAGTGGATTTTTGACAATTATGTGTACACTGTATTGAAGATTAAATTTCTCTACTTGCTGATTCAGTGATTCTACCCTATAGGGATCTAATTTTACTGTGATATCTGAGTAAAGAAGACTCAGGAAAAGTAAAAAAGAAAAAATATATATACATACACACACAAATAACACCGTGAGCAGTGTTAGTAAAAGTTTTGCATTATCACAGCTGTTCATTGGTTTTTGCTCTCAGGCAATCTGTTAAGCAAAAATAGAAACCACTTGTAGGATCCTCTAGGCTCCATGGAGGAAAAACTACAGAGCTGATCAAGGTTGAAACTGCAGGTGGTAGGTATCTTAAATGACCACTTTAATCCAGAAAATGGAGATGGACACTAATTCCAGGCTCTGCTGACCACTAGCATATGACTTTGGACAAATTATTTAACTGCTCCTAGCCTCAGTTTCCTCCTCCTCCTCATACCTACTACAGAGAATTTGTTTAGTAAGACAGTGTAGGTCAAGTACTTATACACATAGTGTCTGTGCCTGACACATTATTGAGTAAAAATGCAATAATTGGGAGCTAATCCTATAACTTTCCTGTTCATTTTCTACCACTTCGCAATGAAGATTTATTTTAGGTATGTATGTGTTTATATATTTATTTATTTGCTCTTACCTAATGCACATCTTTTGTATGGCAAGGTGAACACATTGACCCTGCTTCTATTTGCAGCAGAGATGAGGAGTCAGTCCTTTGCCAGCATCTTCTGCTTTACTCTAGAGATCGTATGTGGTGCTGTGCAACATTTGAAATTCCCCTTTAGTTTACTCCTTTTGAGTAGTAACTTTGATCCTTAACTTTCTTTCACAAGTCTCATCTCTCACACTGTTCCCCTCTTCTGAATCTATTTCAAAATTCCAAGTTCTTCTTTAACTGCGAAGCTTCATGAGATTTTAAGGGTGTGACTGATATGACTATAATAAAAGACTTTATACTTAGCTAACATTTATTGAGCACCAACTGTGTGTCTGGCTCCCAAAATATTGAGTATGAACAAGACTGACAAGAGCCTTTTTCTGATGCATCTATCTTCCCTTCTAGTGGGGTAAGTTACTAGGAAACATCTCACAACTTCTGTACCTGAAGCCACTATTCATGCTTTCCAGAATCACATATCATGGCTTTTGTCTCAGTAACAGCACCGTAGAGCATACACACATTTTATTTCCATGCCTTAAAAGTTTTCTGCGCTATTCGGGAACATTTTTTTACCATGTGTATAAGACCAGAACAACTGGTTAAAAGGGAAAATTTGGATCCAATGTTAGATTATTATTTTCTTCCTGACACCAAGTAAAATCAATCAGTTACTCTGGCAATATATAGACACAAGCTTACTGAGTGTTTATTTTGCAAAGCACTTTGTTATCTGTACTGGAAAAATCTATCTTCTGAATCTATTCTTCAAGCCACCTAAAGGAAAGGGACATAAGGAGAGAATGAGATAAAAAAATAAAGAGAGATATGGCCTGTAGCCTCAAGGCTGTTAATATTAAATTGATGATATAAAATCTGCAGACTGAAAATAATAATAACTTATGGTGTTAAAAATAGCATTTTCACATAATTCATCTAATACCTATGTTCATAAAAACAGATGGGCAATAGTGCTCATGTTATATACTGTTGTTTGAAGGATTAAATGAAATAGATATGCAAGTTTTATAAACCTGGAGAAGTGTACAATTATTAGGTGACATATTGCCAACTCTATGAAGCACATAGATTTTCTTATTCCTCCTTAATGTAAAAGAAACCGAGTCTCAGACAATCAAACGACATGTCTAAGCCCATACAAATAATAAACCGCAGAGCTTAACTGTGAGCCTACTAGGTCTTCTGACTCCACTATACCTAACTCTCAAGCGATTTATGAATAATTAAGAAGCTACATAACAATAAAACCATATCAATGAAATGTAGGCTTGATACATAAGTATTTGAGACATATAAAGAAGACAAGCATAGTTAATCAGGAAGGCTTTGTGGGAGAGGCGAGGATATACATTTTCAAGGAGATGGGACTGGATTAATCCATGTATTGTACTGTATGTATCGTATATATTATAGTCTTCCTAATTCCTCTCTGTGCTTCTGGCTTCACTTCTAGTTTAGGTTTATAACACAAAATTATTTTTCCAGCTTTGAAAATATTTGCCCTATTTTCCAGCATTTATTGTCCTGCAAGGACCGAGTCTCATGACCGGAGTAGGTACACCCCTGGCCAAGGGGCAGCCTCACACGAAACAGAGGCAGGGCTATAGCTGACAGCAGATGCCGACGGCTTTCCCACTCACCATTTAAGGGAGAGTCCAAATAGTGACCCAGACCTAAAAGATACTATGAACCCTGGCCAACCCCTTGAAAAATTCAAATTTCCATTTCTTGGCCATTTTTTATTGTAATTTTTCTTGGAAAAATAGAAAGTTCTAAAATAGACTTATAATATCAATAACAATAATAATATAATAATTCTTTGTAGATCTACATCCCGAGTTAAAGGGAATATATTTTAAAGACATCACTAAAGCATTTATCTAGCTTTAACTGCCTCATCAGAGGATATTATTTTTTAAAAAAAAGCCTCATAAAGATGTATGAATATATAGACCTATGATTATTCAAAAAAAATTGTACAAATCAAAATAAATTTGCCAGAGCAATTTAAAATAATTAACCTTTGACAAACCTCCCTCTCTGGTAATGGAATAGTAACTATATGAATAAAAGATAAGTCGTGACATTCAATGAATTACAATATTCATCCCATAAATTACTTGATATAATAGCTCTATAGTCTACATTTTTATAACACTAAAATGTCCCAAACACTAAAGAACCCATTCATTTCCAGTGTGTGGTTTGCAGATAGGTTGGGTAATTTCTTTTGCTTTCTTCGAATATCTTTCAATTAAGTCTTTGCTATTATTTTTCTCCCCAAATATACCTTCTGTCAGCCTGTCAACCATTTCTGCAGTACACACACCTGGTAGAATTGAGGCTTGCACTCACTACCCTGAGCAGCTCTTGCAAATAAGTCAGTATTAGCCTGATTTGCATGTGGGGTGGGTGGTTACAGGGCCAGCATTGCCATTTGGCTGATGACCACATTTAAGGGTACAGTGGCCCAGTCACTCATGCAGACCGTGAGCCTTTTGGACAAGCTGCTGTTCTTGCTCCATCTCCACTTCCCTGAGCTAAAAGAGCAAGAGTAGCAGTCATCTGCTTTGCTAGGGTACACTGAAGCCATCTTTGACCACATAAAGATAATTAGAGACCACATAGCAAAATATCAGTGTTGCATAATGATAACTTAAGAGGTATTCATTGGCATATACAAACTTCAGGATGGCAGAAGGGATGCAAAATGCCCAGAGATTTTTGGTCCAAAAGGTATTGCAATTTTAAACAAAGAATGGAAATTTATGGCAAGAGGATGTCTCATGAGAAGCGGATGTATCCCTGCCTGCCCATTAAATACAAGATTTGCTAATCATCTAGGGGTGACCAATTGGTTTCCTTCAACTCTTCCAAGCCATTTGCTAGAGTAAAGTGAACAAAATGGACCATGAAGGCCTCACTAGTTTCCAATTCAATGTGTATACCTCCCCAGTGTCTTTCTAATGCATTTATAACACAGCAGAATGCGTCTATACTAACACATCATTTAAATTTTCATTATCCTTGCTCTCTCAATCATGGTCTGAATTCAGTTATACTATAATAAAAACAGACATATTTATTGAACACTTACTATGTATCGGATATTGGGTCAAGTCCTACAAATAAATTTAATTCTTTCCACAACTCATAAGGTAGATTCTGGTTTTATTCCCGTTTTGCATAAGGAAATTGAAGCTTAGAGTCTCAGTGATTTGCCTAATGTAGTGTTACGTACACTTTTACGTATTATACTGTATTATATTATAAGTAAAACATGCCTCCTGGCTACCCAAACTCAGAACTTCTTCATAGAAAGGGTTATCTGTGTTTTCTGACTCTAGTGTTAGCAAGCTGGAATTGCAGCTGTCCATGATGGCAGTCACAACGCCAGAGCTGGGGCTCATCTGGCTCTCCTTTGATCCCACAGTCACAGAGGTAGGCGGGTGGGGCTCCTGCTAATTCCAGACCTTCAACTTGGTCGTGACTGCGGAACCACTCCTGAACAAATGGTGCGCAGTGCCTGTTGCTGTGCTGTCTTTTAGATAAGGTATTGATTTGAACAAAATATGCCTCCTGTTTCTCTGTTCTTTTTCTCCTCAGCCTCCCTATTAGCAGGGTAGCAGGGACTACAGGCACACGCCACCGCACCCAGTGTGTCTCACTGTCCTTTCTGTGAAAGGTCAGACGTATGAAAAGAAAGGAAGTGTGGAAAATAAAAGAAGTCACTAATTCACAGCCAAAACTATTGCTTTGCAGTTTGAGGAGCCTACTGGTATCTGGTCTATGTAGTTGGATATACTTTTTCTTTCTGTTGAAGAAATCTAGAGGGATTTTTTTTCTTCTTTTGTGGATCTTCTCCTTCTTCTTCTTCTTTGGAGGTCACCGTTTCAGAGCCAGGAAATTCGGACTCACTGGATGATCATGAATACATAGATGAGGAGGGAGGACACAGAAATCGGTGAAGGGACCACCTATTCACCTATCAGTTATAAATGATTTCCATGGGCCATTTATTAACCTCCCATGGAAAGAGTTCTGCAAATGTCCCTGAAGGAAATGCCACTCTTGCCCAGTCACCTCTCTGTACTGTTAAATTGGAGCTCAGAGAAATTATAAACTTTGCCCAGTTTGTACAGAAAGTTAGTAGCAGAGTTTAAAGTCTGCTCTTCTATCTATCTCTTAGTTCGGCATTCCTTTAATGCATATTATTGTGTATCTACTATATACCAAAGACTGAGTAAATTACATTTGCTGTTTAACGCAAACTTTGATTTTAAGAAAGGAAAAAAATGTGTTAAAATAATGAAAGAAAACTCTGTTTCCTTTTTCATCTTTTGTGCATTTGCCCTTTTTCCTAGTTTCCTAAATTTAATATTTCCTTTTTAGTAATCTACAGGGCATTCTACTAGGCCTGGAATTGAAAGAACAGTTCAGGCTTCAGTGATAAGAAAATGATTGTTTAATGCAAAGTTCCTCCAACTTTTTATGAGAAGCTTCTATTTTACATTTTCTTTTTCTTGTTGGTATTTTGTTTTTAAAGACAGTTGAGGGAGGCCAAAAGTAAAATACCTACTGAAGTTAATTGTGATCTTTTATACTGTGACTCACAGTAAGAAATACATTTTATATTATAACCCAGCATATATATAATATGCATGCATACACATATATGCATAGGTATATATGTATCTGTATGTACATATAAATATAACTGAAACGTGAAGTTTCATGAAATAATACCTATATGAATAATAAAAACTATAAATTTTATATGAAATATAATTTTATTAATATTTAAATACTACAAGATGTGTCACACTGCTTATTCTACTGTAGTTCATTTTTTTAAAAAAGCTAAACAGAGCTCAGACAACAAACAAAAGCAATTTGGGTAAATGTTTCAATTCCCTATTTAATTTTGCTTGTAAAAATACAGAAAGGTCAGGTGGCCAGTGAATTTTGTCTGGCTTAGCCCTTGATCTAAGACCGAGTGATCTACCATTCAAATGCTAAGGGTACAGTGGGAAATCTGTCCCTAATTTCTTTTTTGCCTTCAGATTTCCTGAAATATAATCATGTGAGTAATTCTTGAGCAATGGCTCAACCTCTCTGAACTTTCATCACACATGTTAAATGAGGGGTAAGTCTACGTGACTCTCATGTTCTCTTCCATCTTCAAAGGTCTACGATATTTTTTTATTTGATACCTGGATACTTGTGAAAACAAAGTCCCCTCAAATGTCTTCTATGCATAAAGCAAGGATTTCTAGAACCACAAATGTATTCCTCTTGAAGTTTCTCTAAAATGTTGACAGATGTGAAAGTGAGCATTATGGAATGCTTAGTTTTACATTTGCATTCAGATCTGTTGTTTCAATGGGGACAATTTTATAAAATAAAAATGTGTTACTGCTATTCTTGGAATTCTCCTGGTTCTGCAGCAGATTTAATTAGCTTAAGCACTGTATTCTTATATGCACTTTGGTTTTGGGAGGCTTAGCCATTGTTAGCATTAGGGTATCCCAGGGAGAGAGAGGTCCAGTTTTTCATTGTCATAATGTTACGACCATTGTGCCTCTATTCGTGTGAGGGAATTACAGTGCTAGCAATGCCAGCACCAATGCATACTCCTCAAAGGCACAGGATGGCATTTCAGCTAAGTTTAGTAAAAGTAATCTGGGTAATGGCTTGAAGTGAAACCACCTTTATTGGTTATGTAGCTCAGGTGCCAAAAAAGGTGAATTGTTTTTATATTTTCTCCATATATAGCTGTGTGAACGTTTGAGTCCTTAAATTAGTAAAACAAGTGAATCAACTGAGAAAGAGCATCCAGGGACGTGGAGCTCATATAGATTTGGTACAGAGAGTACAGCAATCAGTGAGGGCTTAGGAAATCTTTATTCTTTCAGTCCAAAAGCAACTGAACTCAAGTTTTTGCAAAATTGATTTTATATAGAACAAAGCCAATGTGTTCAGTTACGGTGAGAAATACAGCTGCCATATGGTCTGGAATATTTACATAAGCATGACCCGTGTGCACTCTCACCATTGGCAGCCTGCGATGGGAGCCAAATGATAGCCAGCATGTTGCTGGGTGAGCTCTGAATTCCAACTACAGGTATTGGTTACACTGGTGGAATATTTAATGCCACTGGGCCAAGGCGGTCCGTGTGTCCATCTCAAAAAAAGGAGTTGGAATGCTCAGAGCCCGTTGGCTATGCCTCCTTTCCCCCTAGACAGCGATAGGATGCTGGGAATAATATCATCTACCCTTCAGTGCTGCTGTGAAGGATAGTGATGATGCACACCTCACAGTGTCTGGTGCATTATAAAAAGGCTCATAAAATGGTTATTTTAACCTTTGTGACTGAGCTTCTGTGTCTGACCAAGTACTTTTCTTCACTTCTGAATGATATTTTCTTTCTTTTTCCTGTTACATAGGTCATGATAAAAAATTGTAGAAATTTGGAAAATTCAGAAAAGCACCAAAAAGGAAAACGGCGTAATAACTATAATCCCACTAAACAGAGAGTAAAAAGCTCTTGTTAACATGCTAGGATATAGTCTTCTCCAAAATGTGACTCAGTTTGAAATACTGTTCTCTAATATGGAAAGACAGAACTTATTCAATGCCAGCGAAAGGGCCTCTATATTCCACCTTTGTATGGGATCTAATCTAGTTCATCTGCCCCACCTATAAGTTTTTCGTAATTCAATTCTACTTTGTCCCTCTCTGGCTAAGGAAAATAAATAATGAGAAATAAAATCTCTGGATGGGGTCTTCAAGTCACACTAAACCAGATAGGTAAGTAGCAGGCCAGAAATAATATGTGGGAAGAAAAAAAGAAAGTGGTATTATTACTTGCAATGCACTTCCGAGTAGCTTGGATGTCAGGTCTGCAGACTAGGAGGGAGGTGGGGAAGGAGTTGGGGGAGGGTGAATAGAGGTGGGGAATGGAAAAGAGAGCGAGGGAGGTGTTTAGCTTTCATTTGCAAGCGTGATACCCGCTGCTT
Source organism: Eulemur rufifrons (assembly GCF_041146395.1). Classification (NCBI taxonomy): domain Eukaryota; kingdom Metazoa; phylum Chordata; class Mammalia; order Primates; family Lemuridae; genus Eulemur; species Eulemur rufifrons. The sequence continues at coordinate 62,999,677 of NC_091001.1, forward strand.
TGTTTATGGATTTGATGCTATTCATACAGTCTTTGCAATATTAATTTTTAATTTATGATGCTCATTAGGAGACACTTAAAACAGAACAATTATCATTTATCTTGATATATTATTTACTAGGACTGACTGTCATGGTTAGGGGCCCATGATTAGTGAGAGGGGGATCGGGAAGAGCTTCTGGAAGGTGCTGGGGTACAAGGATGGGAGCTTAGGAAGCAGTTGTCAGAACCCAAGGCCCAAAGTTCTGATGTCGAAGCGAAAGCCACACAATCCCTAATCAAGACTCAGGAGGCTCTCTCCAAGACAAGCCTGGAATAGTACTTAATGAACCTGCAGGATCATATTAATGAGACTCTCTGTTAGGCCACCAGCTCATCAATTATTCATCCAGCTGCATCCCTGATACTTTGCCATCTTCCTCTTTTTGCGTTGGTGGGTGTGATTACTTTTTTTAACCCTCCGTTTCCTTACCTGGAGTGTAAACAAAGACTCTGTTCTGTAGTTTCCTTTTATTCTGCTGAAGCATCCTCTCATCTCAGTACTTAGCTGGGTTATCAGACATGATGATGGAAGTCTGCTGCAGGGGCAGTCTAACTTCTGAGAGTGTCTGGGAATTAGGGCACCTCTGACTTGGTGCCTTCCTAATACTCGGGGCCTGTCTGTATATTATGCTTATTATCACACTGTGTTATAATTATCTATCTATGTATGATTCTCCTGCATTACACTGTGAATTTCTGGAGAATGCCAGACATAAAACAGATCCCCACTGAATAAGTAAATGAGTGAATAAGTGAATGAATACGGGTGCTCAGTCATGCCTATCATTCAGCCCTGCCTGTCTGTAGTCAAGAAGATTGTGAGATGGAGGCCTGCGCACTGCCTGCATGTTCCAGAGGAAACTGAATGAAACAGAAAAAGACAGAATTTTGCATTTGCAGTCTGAGTCATGCAGGTGAAGATGTGTCTGCAGGCTTAATGCAAAATACCCAAGTCTGTGTGGTTTCCAGTTCTATGTAAGCTTATTTTAATTTTTTTTTTAGAGATTATTTACCATAATCAGCCATAGTTTTAGGCACAAAATTGTTTCATGTAAGAGAGAGGATGAACTGATTTCAGTGAGCTTTCTGAATGAAGACCAGTGAGCCTAATAGTGAGTGAGCTTTGGAGTGGGACAGAGGCTGGGCTTGTGCTGAGTCTGCTAATTCAGTTCACTCACTCAAAGCCAACAAAGCGCAGGAAGCCAGTTTCTATTCTTCAGGCAGTGGAATGCTGGAGGCTGGGATGCTGACCAGTGTCATTATCCCATGTAGGTAGTGAGGGTAAAAAAAGGCAAGAGCTGGAAGTACTTTTTGTTTGGTCTGGACAGATGGGATGAGGGACAGTACAGGTGACACTGCCTGATAGACAGATTGACAAGATGAGGCAAGGCAGAGATGAGTGTGAGGAAATGTTTGACGTTCTACTCCCCAGCCAGTTATGACTATCCACATACTAGGAAAGAGAGCAAGGATTCAAATGCTTTGAAAGAACAAAAAGAAATAAGAATACATGAATATAATTCCTTAGCTTTGGCAGGTAGACTGCAAAGCCAAAGGCAAATGGAGACTTTTGCCAGATGGATTCTGATTTATTAAATCTCAACTAGTCACAGTTCTATGGAGTTGGAGTTAGACAAATATTGTCTGGAATTTCTCTCTCTAGACCTTTAAGTTGGCTCTTCTCAGTGAATCATGCCGAGAATGGGTTACAGGTGTGCTCAGGCTACTGTTGTCCTTACTCCTGGGGGCACTTGGCTGGGCGGGGATGGCTGAGACCCTCAGACTGGTTGCCCTGGACCAACAGACGTCCTAACCATTTATCCTGTGTCGTGGATTCCAAAATGCACGTTCCCCGCCCCCACCCTCATTTAGCCTCTCTGAAATCTGAATGTGTTTTTCTGGCAATATTTTACAATCACTTTTGGCCAGGTGGTAGTGATGAGGTGGTTGTCATTGCCTGCATATGCCAAAACCTGGTCACAGCTGTTCGTATTGTCCTAACTTCAGTTGAGTGATGTGTGTTGTACTGCTGGCCTTGGGTTGAGTTTCCCTTAAAGTGTCTTCAATAAAATATGCTACGATTCAGCCTTGAAACAAAATAGTTATTATGTACACAAAAAGGCAGGGAAACAGAGAAGTAGATATAAATGCGATATTGATAGAGTAAAACATGTCACAGAAAAGATGAACAATCAAATGCTTTATGAGTTCCGAGGAAAGGAAGGTGCCCGCCAATAGAAAAAGCCTATCAGAAACCAAGCTCTGCAATGAAAGGTTGGAGACATTGGTTTTTTTCTTTCTCAGTGAGATGTCATCATTTTCTGTGTGTGCCATGGTGAACCATGGCTGGCCATAATTTTCCCTTCATTCAAGCTCTCTGGTAAAGAAATAATTTGAATTCAACTTAAAAATTTTAAATTATTAGAATAGCAATATTGACTGTGTTAAAGAAGAGCTACCTTGAAATTGTTTTACCCTTTCTTGTATGCAGTATTTACTTTTATCTAATTTCAGTTTAGCCTTACATGCTAAAGACGCAACTGAACCACTGGCCCTGGAAGCAGTTCAAGCCCAGGCAATTTCCATAAGCAGTGAGCACTGGGTCCAGCCCTGCTGTTCCCGGTGGGAATGCTGGGAAGCTCTCAGAGGGTTAGAGTCAACAGGCCCTTTCTGTATTGTCTGTGCTATCTGCAATGCACACTTTATACCGACTGCATGAAATTAAACAGGATACAACCTCTCTTATTTTTTGGTGTTGTAATTGGAGGCCAGCCTCCCACTAGCACGGGCTTCTTCATCAACACAGGATGGGTCATTCTGAAAACACAACTTTAAGCTATAAATTAAAAAATCATGTCATTTTAGGTAGAAAGGATCTTGAGATGATTTAATTCAACTCTTTTAATTTATAGATGAGTAAACTAAAGCCCAAAGAAACGAAATGGCCACCTGGGATTTCACGGTTTATCCGTGGTAGCAAATAGTCCTTCTGCCCCAGGTGCGGTGTCCAGCCACCATCACACACTTGGACCCTGCAAGGCAAATTTTCACATAAAGTGTAAAACTTTTTGTGTGTTTTGGTTATGTCTAAGACTTTATTAGATCCAATTCTTCTAAGTCTTTGTTCTGTTAGCACCGATAAGCATTTATTGAAATTTCACCACTGGGTAGGGACTTAATCCCAGCTCAAAAGTACACTCTTCCATCTCAGAATTTTTTTATTTCTAAGTAATTATGACCTTGATGACTTTCAATGTTCATCTTTTAATCTTGTTTTAATTTTCCCAATAAAAAATGTAAACCTGGAAAAACGTCACAGTCCCTCTTAGATTTAAAAATGTATCAGCATGGCTCTAACCAGGAGGATAGAGATGGGAAGAGGAGGTAGCAAAAGTCATTCTCTCCTCCCTACCCCACTCCTTCCAACAGAATTGACAATATATCACAGAGGCCTATTAAACCAATAAACACATGCTGGATGGACTAACCCACCTTACTGACTTTAGGATATGACATTTAAGGGCTTGTGAAAAAAGAGCAGAGAGGGTTCACCAATATATCTTAGTATACAGCAATGTGAGGTCAACTTTGCCTTGTTTTTTTCTGTTTTGCAGCAGATGAGTCTTCAAAACCAAAATTGAAAAGAATACATTTACAGTATGTGGTGTGTATATGTATGTTTGTGAGTGTGCTATAACATGTGTGTTTAAATACAGACATACACACCTATGTCCTTTACACATGACATAGATTTTTCTTCCCCCATAGGGATCTTAAATTTAAGAATACCATTGTCCAGTATTTCCACAAAAGCCTGAATTAAGCATCTTCCTTCTCTCTATAGAACTTTACATTTCCTTGAAATAGTTGTTCTCAAAATTAACCTCATCTTGGTTGTATAGTTTACCTAGAGTATAAAGTATTTTTTCAAATAAAAAATATGAAAATAAGAAAGAACTTAAGAGAGAAAACAACAAAAGAAAGTGAGAAGGAAAAGAAAGAAATTCTCTTCCCTGAAATCAAAAAGAAGGGACATGATAAAATCTAAGGACCTTTCAGAATCACGTCAGAAAGCCTGGTGTCTGGAAAGATGACACATGCTGGATGTTGACACTGAAACTCATGGCCGGAATCACTATAAAAAGAAATAATATGTATATTACAAATCTGCCTCTTGACAATCTACAGAGAAATGTTATTAGAATGAACAATGAATTCAATAAAAGTGATTATGTGCAAATCCCATTCAAAATAGAAATATTTTATTTTACTTGACGCTACCTATGTCTATTTTACAACATGAGAAGCTTTGCTAGATGTTTTTTGGAAAATGTTTGTTGTTGTTTTAAAAATCTCTGGGAAGATAATTCAAAGCATATGGGAAGCCGTGCTGAGCCGTGGAGTGAGCACGAGCGCAGAGTTGAGGTGGTGGAATGTCCAGTCCCTGATAGGGACTTGCTGGGTGCCTTACACAGCCAGCTCCAGGGTGGGCAGGCCTGGGTCTGTGCGTCCCAAAATGTGAAAGGGCTGGCTAAGATCATTGCTATGATTACTTCTAGCTTCAACAGTCTGCGGTTCATCTGCTTGTCTTGCCTGATAAAAGCCGTCTGGAACCTTCAGCATGAATGAAGGTACAAAATAGCCATTTGATCATAAGAACAAATTTTAGCCGGAAAATTTTTTGAAATTTCTTTCCATTGAAAATCCTGTTCTGGCTTCCATTACCAGCATAAACACTTGCAAAGAAATCAAATTTGTCAACTTTTAGATCCAGTCATTATCAGGGCATCATATTTTCAAAATACCATATGGGATCGTTCCCCCTTTATACAATGAAGCATCCAAGTTAAATGTCCACTTGGGCTCTCTCTTTTTAGCTCTCATGTCTTAGTCATTTAAAGAACAATGCCTTTGAGTAACAGAGTTATTCTTTCCTTCTGATTTTTTTTTCTTACAAAATTCAGTTTCCTGGGCAGCTTGTAAAGGGAAAATTGAATCATGAGATGTTACCACAGAAGAGGGCACCATGCTACTTTTAATATTAGCCCCTTTTAATCTGGGTAAGGTCATCTAACTTTTCTGATTTTTGCCTAGGGAGAACTTCCCCCCACTTTTTAAAAAAAACATATATCCTTTTGTCTGGTTGGCCAGTAATTGACTTTGTCCCTTTTTTCATTTATTTCCCTGTCTCCTGGTTGTAGCATCTTCTCCCCGGAGTCTCAGGTTAGAAGTTTTCCCTTTTGTGAAACCATGACAGGTGCCTAATTGAATGATGAATGTCCCTTTATTACTCTGTAATTGAACTGCCAGCTTTTTGATTGGTTTGTAGAGATGTTCCCCCCCTCATCAGGCACTGCAGGGGGCTTGGTAGTTGGCAGTCTGGTCCTACACTCCATCTGTCTAATCCCATCTAGCCCCCACTTGCTTTTTGGGGGGTGGTGATAGAGGTAGGGAGTGAGGGGGAGGGAAGTCATAATAAATTATGCTAATTCGATGTGGCTCTGACAATGAGAAGATCCTATTGTTCCGTGCATCTTGGGGGTAAATGCTTGAAGACATTTTGTCGTCATGGGTGCCTAGCCTGACAGCCCCAGGATGAAGATTAATGGGCCTCACCTGAGTGACAGAACAGGGGATTGTGGGGAAGAGAGGGTCATTCATCATACTCTGACAGGTGTCATTCAATCCGACAGCAGCTCCACCATCACCCAGCTAGCAGTTCCATTTTTCTGCCAGTTAAGCAAGGAGTTTAATAACATCTCCAGAATTAAAACTCATTCTTTGTAGCAGCTCTGACAGCTGAAAATAAGAAAATCAATTCTTCACATGTTATAGCACAGTTAACTGACTGGGGCTTTGACTCTAATTTAGTCTTTGGGCTGCATTTCAAGCAAGAGCTTTTTGTAAGACATCATCTATTAAAATTTACCGATAGTGCTAACTTTGGGGTTGTTATTTTTGTGGGTGCATCAGAGATTCAGGTTTTCATACCCAGTGTCATTTTATCCACTGCGTGCTGAAACACAGCCCTGCAGTAGCTGGTTCTCTGCTACTTTATCCTCATTAACAATGTTTACTGCTTCTCTCTTCATTAATATTGATCCCCTCCCCAACTACCAGGAACAATAAGACAGACACTAATTTGAAACATTTGGTATCATTAAACTGTTTGTATTTCAGGTTTCAGGGATCTTGGAAGGCAGAGAAAATGGTTCAAAGATTAAGAAGGGGAGTTAAAACTTGGTGCTTTAGTGTGACCAGATGAATGATGACATGAGGTTGGTAGGTATGGTAGACTGTGAAACATGGCTGCGGATTTCTTTTGTCCCTGTTCTCCTCTGGAGGAAGAGTCTATTTCTCCACCTTTATGAATCTTGGATGTGTGTGCTGCCTGATGTTAGTTTTGAACAATAGAATGTGGCAGAAGTGATGCTGTGTAACTTTAAAGACTGGGGCTCAAGAGAGCTACACTTTCTGCTTTTACTCCTTGTGAAACTTAGCCACCATGTAAGATGTCAGAGGACCACGTAAAATGTCAGTCCACCGTGCCATGAGGAAGCTCAGACTAGCTGCATGAGGAAAGAGAGGCTACATGAAGGTACACTGAGGCATCAGACATGTAACTGAGGCATTCCTGGAACTTTTGACCATTTCAGCAGCCAGCTGGATGCAGCCACATGGAAGCCATCTTGGAAGTTTGAACCCTAGCTGACGCAATACAGAACAGAAGAACAGCCCTACTGAGCACTGCCCAAATTTCTGGCCCACAGAATTGTGAGCAAATAAAATGGTTGTAGTTTAAAGCCATTACATTTGGGGGTTGTTTGTTATATAGCAATGAATAACCAAAACAATGAGTGTGAGACAATGGTGGCACAGTACAAGGGAGCCAGTAAGCAGCTGTTTTCCTGTAACTAAGATGTGGAAGTGTTTTGGTTTTGGAAGCAACATTGTTCCCTGCAAATCCCTGTTTGAGTACCTTTGCCATCTCTGGTTATGCCTTCCCCCAACAGCCTCTTTCTCTTGTATATGACAGAACAGTTTTTCAGTACATTTTGGGGTGGGGGGATTGGTTAAGAGAATCTGTGTCACTGGCCAAAGAGAAATTGTCATATGATTTCTATACTTCTTGGTCCCATCTTTTTCATTTTATACAGCTAGGGTCAAAGAAGGCATCTTTGAAAATTAAATTTCAAAATTGGACTATTTATTCCTTGATATAATGCTAAGCATGGTTAAAGGATTGTGAGTTATATATATATAGATTGATTAAACTAACCCGATTACTGATCAGCTTCACAGGGTGTCATATAGACACAGTACATATAGATAATTATTTTCTTGTGAATTATCTAATTTTATCATAAACAGTAATCAGATTAGCTAAAGACTTTGGTAAAATTATTAGGACATCAAAATAAAAATTGTCTATCTCTGCTGCCTTTAAGGAGACAGCACCGTAATTGTAACTCTTTAGATTTCTGCGTAATTATTTTGGAAAGAACTGGAACAAAAAATGTGATGTGAGGGATAGCTGTTTGTACGAAGAGAAGTTCTATAAAGGCATATGATATAAACACACAGGGAACACGTGAGAACAGTTTTGGATTTTCCAAATCCAAAAGTCATGGATATTTGTTATAGCAGAAGAACATCTAAACTTGGGAAGAAAAGAAGAATCATATAGGGCAATAGCATCTTCCGGAAGGTCTTGAGCCATGGTTAATTCCCAGGAATGAAATAAAAGTAGAGATCACCATGGTAATTTTTATTGTAATTATTTGTACAAGAGAACTTTTCCTTTCCTTGAGAACATCCTTCAAAACAAACATCTGAAAGTTTAGACATTAGATTCATGATGCAATGTCTTTGAAACCAGTAAGTACTATTTGCTTGGAGAGTTTTAAAAAAGAGGCCATATGGCTGAACACTGTTGCTGTGATGTTGAGTGAACTGCCTGTGTTGGCCTTGCCTCCTTAAGAATCCCTGCTGTCCTGAATCTCAAATTGACCTGCAGACTCACATGTCCGTTCAGTGTCAATATCTCCTGATCCCTGAACACTTGTACTTTATAACGTGGTTGATTTGATCACATCTCCTTAGCATCTTTCATGGCTTTCTTCCTGTCTCAGGTTTTGCTATTCCATTTTAACACCAATATCATAAAGGAGTCCCAGCGTGATACCCCACCTTTGGAATAAATGGTGGAACATCTAAGGTTCATTATGTCTGTCTTTTCACTGAGCCCGAAAACCAAGAATTAATTATAAAAAAAAAAATTATCAACTTGTAATCATCTTTCAGCAGCTAGAATAATTAGTTCATTTTAAAGCATCTGGGATGATGCTCCAATACAAAACATACTGTGTTAATTAATGGTTCGTAAAGTAACAGAGAGCCTGGCACATAGCAGGTGCTCAAGAAATGATTATGAATAAATATTTTTAAGCCAATCCATAGTTATCAGCTGCTTACTGACTGTAGCAGTTAGGAGTTTACATAGTATGAAAAAGGTACATTCACTGACTTCTAAAAATATAATTGAAACTAGGCAATTGTAATTCACTGCCCTGAATCTATGGATTTTTTTTAATTGTAACCAAGTACCAGACTTTACCATCTAAATGATGTATTGGAGGTAGAATTTTAGATTAAGAGTGAGAAGAGCCCAGAAACAAACCCACATACATATGGTCAACTGATCTTTGACAAGGGTGCCAAAAATATACAATGGGGAAAGGATAGTCTTTTTAAAAAATGATGTTGGGCAAACTGGACATCCATGTGCAAAAGAATAAAATTGGACTCTCATCTTACACAATACACACATACACACAACAACTCAAAATGGATTAAAGACTTAACCATAAGACCTGAAAGCATAAAACTGTCAGAAGAAAAAAGGGAAAAACCTTATTGACATTGGCCTTTGCAATGATTTTTTAGATATGACACCAAAAGCACAGGTAACAAAAGCAAAAATAGACAGGTGGGATTACATCAAACTAAAAAGCTTCTGCACAGCAAAAGAAACAGTAAAAAAAATGAAAATTCAACCTAAAAATTGGGAGAAAAATATTTACAAACCACAAATATGATAAAGGGCTAATAGCGAAAGTATATAAGGAAATCCTATAACTCATTAGCAAAATACCACATAACTCAATTAAAATAATGAATAGACATTTCTCCACAGAGGATGTACAAATGGCCAATAGGTATATGAAAAGATGTTCAACATCACTAATCATCAGAGAAATTCAAATCAAAATCACAGTGAGATATCACCCTCACATCAGTTAGGACGGCTACTAGCAAAAAGACAGAACGACAACAAGTGTTGGCAAGGATGTGGAGAAAGGGGAACCCTTGGGCACTGTTGTTAGACATGTAAATTAGTATAGCCACTATGAAAAACAGTATGGTAGTTCCTAAGAAAAATTAAAAATTAAGACTATCATATGATCCAGCAATCCCACTTCTGGGTATATAGCCAAAGGAATTGAAATTAAGATCTTGAAAAATATCTGCATTTCCATGTTCATTTCTACATTATTCACAACAGTCAAGACATTAAGCAACCTAAATGTCCATCAGTGGATGAAAGGATAAAGAAAACATGGCATATATTATACACACAATGGAATGTTATTCAACCTTGCAAAAGGAGATACTAATATTGGCAAGAACATGGATGAACCTGGAGGATGTTATGCTAAGTGAAATAAACTAGACACAGAAGGACAAATATTGTACAATCACAATTACGTAAGAAATCAGAAATAGTCAACCTTACAGAAGCAGAGAGTAGAATGGTGGTTACCAGGGCCTGGGGGGAGGATACAAATTTTCAGTTATGCAAGATGAATAAGTTCTAAAGATCTACAGTACAGTGTAGTACCTATAAGTAATAATACTGTATGACATGATTAAAATTTGCTAAGAGGGTAGTTTTTTTCTTTTTTTTCACGATTTTTTTTTATTTTCTTTTTTCTATTTTTTTAAATTTCAGTATATTACAGGGGTACAAATGTTTAGGTTACATATATTGCCTGTGCCCTACCTGAATCAGAGCTTCAAGCGTGTCCATCCCCCAGATGGTGTGCACTGCACCCATTAGGTGTGAATGCATCCATCCCCTCCTCCCCTCCACCTGCCTGACACCTAATTTAATGTTATGACTATTTGTGCACATAAGTGTTGATCAGTTAATACCAATTTGATGGTGAGTACCTGTGGCACTTGCTTTTCCATTCTTGTTACACTCCAGTTAGTAGAATGGGCTCCAGCTCTATCCAGGATAATACAAGAGGTGCTATATCACCATTGTTCTTTGTGGCTGAGTAGAACTCCATGGTATACATATACCACAGTTTATTAATCCACTGATGTATTGATGGGCACTTGAGTTGTTTCCACATCTTTGCAATTGTGAATTGTGCTGCTATAAACATTCTAGTGCAGATGTCTTTTTTATGGAATGTTTTTTTTCCTTTGGGTAGATGCCCAGTAATGGGATTGCTGGATCAAATGATAGTTCTACTTGTAGCTCTTTGAGGCATCTCCATATTATACTTATCAATGTAAAACTAAAAATAAAAGAACATAAATTATAAACATACAAAAAGAGTCAGAAGACTTGGATTTTAGTCACATAGGCTCTGTCACTTAGGAGGTAACTGTGGGCAAGTCACTTCACATCTGTAGCTCAGACAAACCTTATACATAAACATCTATTCCATGACACCTTTACATGTGGCCCCCATTTTTATCAATAATAGACAATTAAAATACATCCTTGGGTTTTGTAAATAATAATGCATACTGTCTCTGGAAGCAGAATCTGTACCAAGGAAGTTCAAAATTTCTTGGGAACAGAAGATGAAGGAGAAGATGGGAATTGAAGAAGAATGAAAAACAGGAGGAAAGAAAAAGAACAGGCACTTCATCATCACAGCTGAAGGACCTAGAGGGCAGGACTCATGGAATCTGACAGCATGAGCAATACTAAAACCTGGGATGACAAATATGAATGCTCAAACCACGAGTGCTCTGATGGCCTTCTTTGCCAGGTGGAAGAGAGCGAATAACCAACCCATTACAAAGATCCAATCAGGCTGACGGTGCCTGTGTGACAGCACCTACTTTGTAGTGTGACATGGAGTTTCCATTCAGGGAAGCCCAGTCAGGGGAGCAGTATTCCAGCGGGTGGGTCTGATGTCAGGGAGGTGGATTCCATCCCACTTACAGCTGCACCGAAGGCTGACTTTGGCAGCAGTTCCTGGGATATAATTTTATAAACAGTCTTTTCTTTCCAGACTTCCAATATGAATTTAGACCTCAGCGCAGATTCTGTCTCACATCTTTATTTTGTGTCATCACATTCTAATCCGATGACAAACAGTTGGTCTGAGATTTCAGTGTATTACTATATTAGTGCAATTTATGTCCTGTGTGGAAGTTGATGATGTGTAAAGACTGCACTGTGGACTCGCCTGGATTCTAATCCAGCACCTAAACGGATAGTGTTGCTTTGGTGATCACAACGGCACTTTATTATGAAATCCAATGGTTAGTTTGTGGTGCTGGCTCACCAGAAGGCACTGGCAGCAATATTAATCACATTTCCCAAAGACCGGGCCAAAGCTCTGCAATTCACCTTGGAATGATCACTCTTATAATTTAGCCTCTGATCATGCCATTTCTGCTTGATAAGTTTTATAGAAATATTATTTTTAAATGTATACTATATCTTAAATAAGCAAGATATATAGAATGGAGTGGCTCCAGCTGAGGAAGGCGGAAGATAACTCCCTAAGTGACTCCTAAGGCCACCACCGTCTAGCCAAGGAGACCGTGGCTGGATTCCCCCTGCTTAGTGAGAGATGCAGAGCTGGATGGCAAACCAATTAGCCCAGTGCATTCTCATTCCAAATCTCCTTCAGTTGTTTTTTTTTAAAGAAATTTCCACCACTTGAAAGCAGTGAGTCTCTTGGCACATCCCAGAAAAAGTAGACCTTAAATAGATGAGCTCAAGAAGAATAGAAAGTAAATCAATTTCCATTTTCACAAGCCTGAGTCTGCTCATTTTCAGAGAGGACGAATCAAGCAGAAAATAGTGCCAAATTACTCATGGTTTAATGACAATTTCACAGAAAAGACAACTGATCTCCAAAGTTGTTATGCTCAGGACCACATCTGGATAGAGGTGGCTAGACCTGGATGGGCTATCGGCGTGAGGACTTCATGCCTCAGGGACCAAGGCCTCCCTCTTGGCTTCCTGGCCTGGTGTGTTCACGCAAACGAGATGCTCCACCTCAGGCAGCTGCACAGAAGCTCTGCAGCGCTCAGTGGGTATTTGTCAAGCGTCCTCGTCGCTGGCCTTTTTATCCTTGCTGAGATAAAAGAGATCAAACAATGTCATGAGATGGTACCTGTAAATTCTCAGCTAGCTCAACTATTTGCACTGGTTTTATAACTTCTTGTTATTCTTGCTAGAACAACAGATATTTTTCAGGCCATCTTCCTTTTCTGGAGAGGTGAGTATATGGGGTTGGGGAAGGATTATTTGCCAATTTTGTTGGACTATTTTAAGACTTTTAAAAGGAAGAAAAGTAGGTGATGAGGCCTTTAATCATGAGACATGACCTCAGTTTTCTCATCACGTTTAACAGGCAGATGTTGCCTTATTGGGCTATTCCTTTCCTTCAACATTGCTCATAGTTATTAGGGATATGATGTCAGTTGAACACCATCAGCAGAAGGATGAGATGATAGTACATTTTCTACAAGTGTGTATCAATTTTCCTATCCCATTGAGCTTGCCTTCATAAAGCTATTTTTATTTTCTCCACAAGAAGCACATCCAAGAGAAATATAACATGAGCCGTAGAGATAAATTTAAATATTACAGTAGTTACATAAAAAACCTAAGAAGAAATAGTGAAAATAATTTTAATAATACATTTTGTTTAACCTAATATATCTAAAATACCACGTCAACATGTAATCTCCAAAAAAAACTAATCATATAGTTCACATTCATTTTTTTCGTACTATGTCTTAGAAATCCAGTATATACAACCCAACTCAGTTTGGACCAGATATATTTTAGTGCTCAGTAGCCACATATGGCCAGTGGCTACCATGACAGCACAGCTCTAGACCACACATGATTACCCCAACTGTGTTCAAAGTGTGTTTGTAATACTAGTTAAAGATTTTGGAATATTCAGAAACAATCAAGCCTATAGATGCCTTCCAGTTTGTCAAGGCACAAAATAAGTACATATAAAGTTGGTTGCCTGCAGGATTCCTTCTCAGTCACATATTTAAACTACAAGGATGGCAATAACCCATAATGAAACCATAAATATTACATTATTGTTATTCCTTTCAATGATACCACAGAAATGTGTACCAAAGCAGAACAATTTACAGCTGTGAAACATACTTTTTATTATTTCTGTCAAAATCATACTATTTCATTTTTTAAAACTAAACAAAATCACTCAATAACTAAGATCTAGTTCAGAATTCTGAAATATTATCTCTAAGATATGAACACAGTTGACATATGGTTAGGGTGTCTGGGTCATGTTTAATTCCACTTATGGTAGTTCTTCCATGTAACAAATTGTGTTTCCAATTCGTATTCACTCTAGTAAGAAGTGATTAGCACTTTGATTTGGTTAGCTAATCAGAATCTAAGGTTTAAGTTGAAAGGAAAAACAGGAAGATATATTTAATTCTGTTATTTGTAAGATGAGAGGGTTGGACTAGAATCAGGGGTTGGCAAATTTTTTCAGTAAAGAGCCAGAGAGTAAATATTTTAGGTTTTGTGGTGCTGTAAGACTCAACTTTGTTGCTGTAGTGGGAAAGCAGCCATAGAATATACATAATTGGATGGGTGTGGCCAGATGTGGCCCAAAGGCTGTAGTGTGATGATCACTGGACTAGGTCAAGGACAATAGGCATGAGCCACTTCTCCTTCCCCCATCTCCCTAAGTGACGTTGGCGTTCTGAGCACAGCATTCCCACCGAGTGTCAGTGCAGCCTCATAGTCCCTTGCAACACTGCTGTAAGTGACTACAAGTCACTTACAGTTGTTGGTATGTGCACTGAGACTTATTTTTTGTTATCCCTAGATGATTTCTAGGATCTTATCTATTTGAGCAACTCTCATTTTTAGTAGGGATATGCACTTTAGTATTTGGAATAAAGAAAAGAGTACTATAAAATATTTTTAAAAGCTTCAATATGAGGTGAAAGGAATTTTTTAAAAATTGTGTTGTTTGAGAAGGAAGCCCTGCCACCTACATTTGTCCTGGCTTAGGCTATAAGCTACCTACTTACCTCAAAGTCAGTCTGTTCTTAGCAGAAAGACTAAATCTCCTCATTGCCATTCAGCCTTTAATTGGAAGAGTGGAATAGCGATGCCATGGGTTATGGTATTGTTTGAGGGAGAGGTCTACTCTCCACACCAGCAGCGGCAACACCTGTAGGTCCATGGAAGGAGCTTTCTGTAGACCCCCAGGGTCAATTTGAATGTAAGGTTGTATGAGGATGGTGACAGGCTTGGGGGGAGGGAGTGAGAATAACAGATATAAATATTCTAGAAGGCACTGGAGATAACCACTCTGTTATCAAAGAAAGAAAGGATTATGTTACTTCTATTTGTTAATGAAGATTTCATAGGGCCTTATTTTTTTTCACTTGAAAACTGTAATTCTAAGACAGAAATTATGAAAAAATTATTAGTACTTTTTTAATTTATTTATTAGTACTTTTTTTGAGGGCCATAGTTTTATTCTACCTATGCTTTCATGCCCTGAATCACGCCTGTGCCATGATTAATACAGAATTGATTATTTTTCAGTTGCAGTGAATGAGTAGGTTTAGCTATCTTATTCCTTTCTAAGGGTGGCTTCTTGGGATGTGGGTCACTGAGTAGAAAACAGCATTAACAACATCCACAATGGCAAGCCAAGGTCATGGCAGAATCTTGGAATGATAAAGCAGAATCACAGGGATCATTCCATTTAAACCCAACATTGTACAGATGAAGGAAGTGAGGTGAGAAAAGTGAAGTGACCTGTTCGAGGGCACTTAGCTAGTGATGACTGAGATCAGAACCCGAATCTCACTCTGCATCTAGTGCTCTATCTGTTCATACTCACAGTAGTGTTTCCCTTCTCTTTGGCAAAAAGTTGGTTCCTCCTTCCAATCGTTCAGTGAAGGTCTTGTAAGTGCCCAGTGTGGTGCCAGCTTCTCTTGCCCAGGTGACCCTACTTAATCTTTCTGAATCCCCATGGAAATTCCCTATTGTTATCTCCATTTTACACCTGGATAAACAGGACCACAGAGGGATGAAGTGATGTGGCCAGGTGACATGGCCAGCAAGTGGCAGAGCTAGAATTACAGTCCAGATCTCTCTATTCCAAATTCAGATCTACTATATTAGATTTGGTAGGAATATTAGCTAAAGCTTAAACTAATTCTCCCACTAGTTAACTAGCAGATGGAAAACAGAACAGGAGTTAATTTAGTGGCTCTGAAACCAGCTGCTTGAATTGTGGTTGTCCCTGTCACCTCTCCCTCTGGTCTCAGGTGCAATGCTATTATCTTAAGGTGGAGCAATGGGTGGGGAACATACAACACAGAGAAGCTGTGACAAATGAGGGCCACTATTAGTCTTTAGGTTCATGGGGTTAGAAAAGACCTAGAGGGCAGGTAATGGAACTCCTTCCTCTTTACAGACTAGCAACTTGATGCTCCAAACTACAAAGCTGCTTTAGTTCTTGATCCTATTAGTTGTGTGGTTGCAGGCAGTTTGTTCTCAATATGTATGTATGGATATAGGCCAAGGGTTGTCCTCAGGAATGTTAATGCCCCTGCACTTCTGGCCTGCCCTCTAGACAGGGAGTCAGAGAGCCCACAGTTTAAAAACAATTCTCGAGGCAGAAAAGTAAGGTGATGCTGCAGGGGACTTGAGGTGGGATGCACCAGTGTTCATGGAAGGGCTCCCCAGAACTATCATTGAGGGGAGCCAAGGGGACGTGGCATTTGCCACAGTCTACCTCCTGCCCCACTCAAGGACACTTGTACTTCATATTAAGTCCACTCTGTCCCTGACTCTTCAGAAAGACTTAAGACATATCTACAGCCCCCTTATGCTGCAGCTGGTCCCAGGTCCCATCACTCATTAGTGATGTTCATTATCCCTCCCTTCCCCGACTCATTCTAGGTCTTCCTCACTCACAGCCAAGTGGTTAATTGGGTCCTGGGGGCCCCATATCATCCTCCCTGAGGGTCTAGTTCTTGGTTTCCTTACTTTTGTCAGGTTGCAGTTGCTACAATTGCCCTTTCACTGTCCTTTGAGTCATGACAGCACCCAGAGGTGGTTCACTGGCATGAAAAGCACAGTGGGACTAGGCAGTAATTGTAGCTTTAGGTACAGACATCGTCTCACTGTGTCCCCACATGAAAACTTTCCTTGCCTTCCCCATCCCACTCCCCAGTGGGACCCAGAACCTCTTACCCACAGAGCCTTAAGTGGTGGTGATGGGACACACAAATTCAACAGGTGGGTCTCTGGGAGATCATGAGCCTGCGTATCCTAGCTATTAGGGGCATAGTATCACATATGAAGTATAGATTATTTGCATATATTACATCTGGAGCATGGCACTCTGACCCTGCAAGTTGTGAACCCTGAGTTGGCACCTTAGTAGAAACTTTAACAGGACAATCCTGTGTTCTGTTGGGTCAGTGCTTCCAGCTGATGCCATATATGGCAGCATCAGTGGATCCCATGCTCTCACATGCATTGGTTCATTGTTGCATCTCCTCTACTGCACAATGACAAGCATTGATTAAATAGTCACCAAATAAATGATAAATCATTATCTCACTGCACTTAGTGCAGTGAAGATATGTGCTGCTTTGAGAGATTATATTATAATATGAGACTTCGACCTTGCCAGGGAGATCAGTGAGCCTTCCTTGAGGAGGTGATACTTGAGCTGCCATTTGGAAAAGGCCTAGAAGTTAACTGGGTGAAGAGGAGAGGGAACAGTGGCCCAGGCAGAGGGAAAAGCATGTGTGAGCATTGCGGGTTCAAGAAAATGAAAGAAGGTCTTCTGGTTTTGAGTAGAGCTTGGGAGTATGTGCTGTGAGAGAAGGATGGGGAGAGGGAGGAGGATTATCATGATAGGAAGAGAATTGGGATGAAGGTGATGGAGCGACTTGAGTAGATACAGGGGTGGAAAGGGGAGAGTTAGCATGAAGCTCTCCCCTTCAATGTCTTTCTTCTCTATAGGTCTCATTTGCAGAAGGGTAGCAAGGCAGGCCTAGTGGTGCTGGTGATGGGACAGGTCTGGAGATGTCTGGTATCTTTTCTGCCCCCTTGTCATATCCTCCTCTCTTGCTGCTGGGCCCACTCCACCTTCATCGTCTGACACCTCAGGCTGCACTCTTGACTTTCTTTGGTCTGCTTCCGGGGTGAGGTAAGTAGGGTAGGGCTGAGGAGATGAGGGCTGTAGGGAAGGTGGAGAGCGGATTTCCCATGCGTCATATTTAGGTTAGCCCTGCAGATCACAGGGAAGGGTCATGCTGGTGGTTTTCAGAGTGGAAATTAGTTAAGTAATTCATTGTTATCCAGTTGTTTAAAAAGCACCTTTAAAGAAATGAAACCCAACTTATTTTCCTCCTCAAATTGGTGCATATGGCTAGAATGCTAGGTACAATAAAAAGAGGAGGCAATAACTGGGGTGATATCACACAGGGCTCTGTCATCTGTCCGTCAGCTTCCAATCCCCAGCACTGACCCTTCCTGCCTCAGGTGTTTCCAACAAGCCACTCAGCTTTATGAAATCTTGGTTTCTTTATCTGTAAGTGGAGAGCATGCTGTTTTTTTTCCAGATAGGGTTGTTGTGAGGATGAAATGAGATAACACCCATTTAGCACAAGGCCTGGCACGTGGTAAGCCTGGAAGAATGTTAACCAAAACTATTATGATGGACATTACACGCATTTGTATGTTTTAAATAATTCTGTTTGCTTAGGTGTTTTACCTCTGAATCTTTCCAGTACAAAGTACCATTTACCTGCAAAGATGTCTCAAATGATTCTGTGTGTTTATTATTAAAATTCAGCAGACAAATATAAAACTGAATATATCTTAGATTAAGAACTTCATTTTGCTGAAATTGACTTTATTCTTTTTGATTCAGGAGTAAAAGAGTATACTTCTTTCTCCTTTGAAATTAATCAAAATTTCACTTGTTCAACTTATTCAATTCCAAGTGGTTCTCAGTAGCATTATCTCAACTGGGAGATATAAAATCATTGTAACTTTACATCCTTCCACTTTATCTGATACGCCTAAACTTAGCAACTCAGGGGAGTCATGTTCTTGCTAGGTGGGTAGAACGACCACTGTTTTAGCTCATGGCAAATACCGACATCTCTTTCAGGAAGAATGGAAATTGGGTAAAATAAATCACTTACTCATAATGACATTTACAGATATTATTAGCTTTTATGAAATGCAGTCCTTTTAGGGTTCAGACTAAAAGCAGCATATTATACTGGAGAGAGCACAAGATAAAAAATAAGGAATAGCAATTCTGACCTATACTAGCTGTGTGGCCTTGCACAAGTCACTGAATCTTCCCAAGCTCACGTTTTATATTTCTATGAAATGAGGCTAAAATAATCCCCTATCTGTTGTGAATATTGATGGATATTTTACCATTTTGTGAGAATGAATATCACACCTACTCCTTTCCCTGATGGATAGGTTTTCTCAGAACTTCTAATATTCAAAGATGTATATATTTCAAAGGGCACAGAACTGGTGATGTCATTGATGGTGAGAACTGTTTGTTTCATACCTGCTAACAATATATCAGGTGAGAGATATATATATACATATATATATATATCTCACCTGATCAACTGTGATATAGTTCTGTATGTCCATAATCTAATCGAGAATATATGAGGAAAAATGTAAACCATTTATCAATGGACAAATATCTTTCCAACATACCAGATTCTTCTATGCCAAAAATTTATTAAAATGGAATGAATTTTCTTTCAATATAGACTATAAATAATTCCCCTTTGGAGTAAGTTTGTGGAGCACTAGGAATCCTACTTCTTGGTTTAGGGGGAAAAATTCTTTCATAACGCAATAACATTGTCACCTTTTTTAGTTCTTCCAATACAGTTCATATTTTCATTTCACTTTGTGATTCTAAGACTTATCCTATTACTCAGGGAAGCAGTTTTTTAGTAACTTATCTCCAAGTCTCCCTCTTTCCTCAGAGACATGCCTCTATCATTCTCAGAAACTCCGTCTGTGAGCTTTCTTCTCTTGGCCAAGGGTATAAATCAAAAAGCCAGTTCAATTTGGAATTTAGGCCTTCGCCTCAGTTGCTGTAAAAAAGAGACTAGCTTATTTATAACCATGGGTGTCCAGGTTTTCATCACCACTGGCGGAGGGGTGTTTTAGAGCATTCACCTTTAAGATATCCAGAATACAAACTGTTGATCCTCCGTGGATTATAAATTTCTAGAGTTGAGCTTCTCGGTTCTTGTCGGTTTTTGTCAAGTTTTATGATCACTATTACGTTAGCTCCTCTGAAATGTTGGGATTCTGAGAGCCTCCTTCCTATTAGGAAGCCTTGCCTTGACTTTCATACCAATAAAGTTGTTCTTAGACCAGAGTTCATCCTAATAAGCATCTTGAGAATTGTGCCTGAGCTAAGAAATATTTCCCCCTCTTTCTGCCCTAAGCCTCAGAATCTCATGCAGCCTACATGCTTTGAATCTTAGACAGGGCTTACAACCTAACAACTTTTTTATCACCCTCCATCAGGCAGCAAAGCCTCCAGGTGGATTAGGCTGAGTGTCTAAGAAGCTTACAAGGTAGTAGATGTCAAGCCTCAGTAAAGGTCATTCTATTAGAGCTATTCTCTTTCTGGACACAGATTTCTTCCTGGACTAGTATAGAATGAGGAAGGAGGACTTGGTTTGCTGCCACAGACCTTTGGAATGCTTAAGAGGAAGGGTCCTATGTGACAGATGTACACACAGTCTAAGAATCTAAGGCTCAAAGAGGCAGTGTGTAAAACACAATGGAATACAAATGGGAAAATGTTACTTGAGGAGTCTTTCCAAGTAAGGTACACCAAGGATTACTGGAAGGCAATGCTGCTGTGGTTTCTGGATAAAGAATCTTTCTTTTATGCAGAAATACACATTTCCTCATCAGAAAAAAGTAAGCTAGAAGTCTACATTATAATTCCATCTGAGGAAGGAAGATTTACAAAAGTTCTCTACCATCTAACCAGGATTAATGCATAAAGATCTTACCTAGTGGAATGCAGCCCAATAAGTTGCCAAAAGGATGCAGAGCAGATGGTCTAGAGTGGGAATAAAAAAAAAAAAAAAAGCTTTAATAAACTTCCTAAGAGCCAAGATCCACATTATGGTGGGAAACGGCACAATAGTAGAATTGTTTTAGGGATGTAAAGACTCCATGTAGAATATTGGCTTCATATTCTGGCTCAGTTGAGTTAAGTGACTTTGGCCAAGTCATGGCTGTTGATGCATCACTTACTGGTAGGCCACTGGAGCAAAGTGATTAATCCAGCCATTTATCTGACTCTCTTGTGACAAGTATAATACAAGTGCCAGGATTGCACCTATGCAGGGGTGTGAAGCAGGGTGCATTTCTCAAGGTGCTTCAGACAGTCAGGATCTGGTTGGATAGCACTCTGTTCTGCTGGCCCCAACTTTTCCAAGAACTCTGGCCTTCTAGCAGACAGCCTAAATTAATGTCAAGTACAAATGGATTCTCCATAAAAGCATTTGACTAATTCATTGCCTGGATCTTAACATTTTATGGCCAAATTTCCAGTCTTCCTGCTGAATAACTTCTTGTTGGAAAATGTCAGGAAAGGGGCAGACATCACAGGCTTCTGCGTCAGACTGTTTCCTCCCACACACCTGACTCATGGGTCAAGGGTTTTACCAATTTCCTTTCAAAGATTTTTCCTAGGCTACAATCAAAAAAGAGGTTAGTGCCAGATGGGTGGGAAGCAGGGATGTGATTAGGAATTTATTTGTATTTCTAAAATGTTGAATATATTCTTATTGCCAGGGATTTCTATTTGCTTTCTCTGAATAGAAATCTGGTATTTCCAGGGGAGTGGGGGGAGGTTGAGGCTGGTAGAAGAATGTCTTTACATGGAAACACAAAACCCATCACAATCTGGTGAGCTCTTGAAGTGTCTTGCTTAAAAGGATTCTTGTCACTGGGAGTACTCACTGGAGCCATGCCAGTTCCCTGGGGAAGGCTGGTGTCTGCTACTTGCAGAGCTGGCTGTCAGGTTGGTCCTGTGTGTTTGTAATTAACTATGATGTCTGGATGTTGATAGAGTGAGTCTGGCCAATGGTTCCCCTCTGAAGAGGGGTTTCCTGGCTGGCTCTACTGCGTCAGAAATGCCAAGTTGGGAGCTGCCTGGAGATGCCAGAGACGCAGATTCATTTGGCTGAGCTCTGGTTGTGAACCCAAGTGCGGAGAAAGCAGATCAGAGATCAAATTGGAATTGTAATCAGTGGGCTTCTCCAACCATTTGACTCCTCTGCTCCTCAATGTTATGTTTAATGTTTCGAGCATATTTAGTAAACATGTCACTAGCAATTGCCAGTCCTTAGTGTTTCCCCACTCTTTCCTTAATGGTTTTCCCTTTTCCTTTGGGGTTAGTGTGGTTGGCTGATTTTACAATGTGTATGAGTGTGTGTGAGTGTGTTTCAGGCTAGACAAATTGGGAGATTTATTTTTACTAGCTCTACAATTTGCTGTAGCATCCACTTTTTATGAACCAGGTAAATAATATAAATTCCTCACTTTTATCACCAGATGTGGCTAGTTCTTCTCTCCTGAGAAACCTGAACTTAGGATACACATAAATTAGCACACTTATTTTGAATTAAAAAAAAATTTCTTATTGAGGTCAAATATACATATGTAATTTACCATCTTTACCATTTTGAAGTGTATAGAATAATGGCAATACACACATTTATATTCTTTTTTTCCCCTCCCCCTCCCCCTCCCTTTCCCAACCTCTGGTAACTACCAGTCTAGTCTCTATTTTCATGAGATCCACTTTTTTAAAGCTCTCTCATGTGAGTGAGAACATGCCATATTTGTCTTTCTGTGTTTAGCTTTTTTTTTTTTTTTTTTTTAGCTTAAAACAACTGTCATTTATTCATCTTTTATTAATTGCTGACAATTCTACAATCTGGGTAGGGCCCAATAGGGACAGCTTTTCTCTTCTCTATATGATGTCAGCTGGCATGGCTCAAGATGGTTCGGTTGCATCTGGCAAGGTAGTCCTGGCTGTCACTGGGGGCTTATGTGGGCTGAAACTGGGGGTCTCTGTTCTTCTCCATGTGGACCTCTCCACAGGGCTTCTTGGGCTTCTTCACAGCATGGGAGCTGAGGAACAAGGAGGAAAGTTTCAACAGGTCCAAGAGGAAGCTGTAAGGCTTCTTATGACCTAGCCTCAAGTCTCAGAATACCACTTTTGTCACGTTGATCAAGCAGGTCACTAAGATAGCTGAGATTCAAGGCAAGAGGAAGGAGTGTCTCAATGGAAGGAGTAGCAAAGAATTTGAAGACATTTTTAACCTACCACGTTCTGTCTTTATTCAAGTCCCACTAAATCTACCAGCACAATATCTCTCAAATCCATTCCTCATTCTTTCATCCACCCAAATCTTCTTGTGCAGAGCGAAGAAAACTTCATTGGTAGAGCCAATGAATCACAGAAAGATAATTTAAAACTCTTGTTCTAATGCATTGGTCTTATTCAGAGTAGCTGAAAGAGCAGCTTTGAATCAACTTAGGCACTGGGAGAGGTTAAAAGGATAAGATGCTTTCATGGGAGGTCCCCACCAATGTCATTGTCATCTTTTTTGTTATTGTTATTCTTGGCTTATTTCACTTAATATAGTGGCCTGCAGTTCCATCCATGCTGCTGCAAATGACAGGATTTCATTCTTTTTAATGGCTGAATAATATTCCATTGTGTGTATTTAGCACATTTTCTTTATCCATTCATCTGCTGATGGACACTTAGGTTGGTTGATTCTATGTTTTGGGTATTGTGAACAGTGCTGCAGTAAACATGAGCATGCAGATTTCTCTTTGATACATTGGTTTCCTTTCTTTTGCATACATATCCAGCAGTGGAATTGCTGGATCACGTGGAAGTTCTATTTTTAGTTTTTTGAGGAACCTCTATACTATTCTCCATACTAGCTGTACTAATTTACATCCTCTCCAATAGTGTACGAGGGTTCCCCTTTCTTCACATTCTTGCCAGCATCTGTTATTGCCTGTCTTTTTGATACAAGCCATTTTACTTTGAATTTATAGATGCATGCAATGTATACTCTTTTTTCCTATAATGAGCTCAAAGAACAATATTCTTGTGTGCTTTGGTCCATATAGGATACAGCCACACTTTGCCATTGGGAAGTGAATGGTTTCCAGTCTTTCTCTTTATTTATTTATTTTTTATTTCAAAATATTATGGGGGTACAAATGTTTTTGATACATGGCTTGAGTCAGAACTATAATTGTACCAGTGAAGTGGTTTTTACTTATTCCCTTCTCCGCTCTCCCCCCTGCTTGATTTCCAATGACTTTTACTTTCCTTTGTGCACTTGTGTGCCCATTGGTTAGTTCCAATTTATTAGAGAGTACATGTGGTGTTTGTTTTTACGCTCTTGAGATACTTTGCTCAGGCTAATGGTCTCCAGTTCCCTCCAGATTATTGCAAAAAGCATTAATTCATCCTTTTTTATGGCTGAATAGTACTCTATGGCATATACATACATATACATACACACACACACATATATACACACACACATTTAGTTAATCCATTTATGAATTGATGGGCACTTGAGTTGATTCCACATCTTTCCAATTGTGAATTGTGCTGTAATAAACATTCCAGTTTAGGTGTCTTTTGGTAAAATGACTTCTTTTCCTTTGGGTAGATACACAGTAGTGGAAATGCTGGATCAAATGGTAGGTCCACTTTTAGTTCTTTCAGAAATCTCCATACTGTTTTCCATAAGGGTTGTACTAATTTGCAGTCCCACCAACAGTGTATAAGTGTTCCTTTCTCTCTGCATCCATGCCAACATCTATTGGTTTAGGACTTTTTAATAAAAGTCATTCTAACAGCAGTGAGGTGATATCTCATTGTGGTTATAATTTGTATTTTCCTGATGATTAGTATTGTTGAAAATTTTTTATATGTTTGTTGGCCATTTATTTATCTTCCTTTGAAAAACTTCTGTTTATGTCCTTTGTCCTCTTTTTACTGGGGTTGTTAGTTTTTTTCTAGCTGATTTATTTGAGTTTTTGTGGATTGTAGGTATTAGCCCTTTGTTGGATATGTAGATTGTGAATATTTTTTTCCATTCTGTGGGTTATCTATTTGCTCTATTATTTCCTTAGCTGTACAAAAGCTTTTTAATTTAATCAAGTCTCATTTATTTATTTTTATTGCTGCTGTGATTGCCATTGGGGTCTTAGTCATAAATCCTTTGCCCAGACTGATGTCTAGAAGAGTTTTTCCTATACTTCCTTCTAGAATTCTTATGGTTTCATGACTTACATTTAAGTCTTTTATCTCTCTTGAATTAATTTTTGTGAGTGGTGAGAGATAGGGATCCTGTTTTAGTCTTCTGCATGTGGCTATCCAATTTTCCCAGCACCATTTATTGAAAACAGCCTCTTTTCCCCAGTGTGCATTGTTTGCTTTGTCAAAGATCAGTTGATTATAGGTGGATGGTTTTATATCTGTGTTCTCTATTCTGTTCCATTGGTCTATGTCTCTATTTTTGTGTCAAGACCATGCTGTTTTGGTTACTATAGGCTGTAGTAGAGTTTGAAGTCTGGTAGTGTGATGCCTCCAGCTTTGTTCTTTTTGCTTAGGATTGCTTTGGCTACTCGGCTCTTTTCTGGCTCCAAACAAAGTGTAGAATTATTTTTTTTAGGTCTGTGAAATAGGCCATTGGTATTTTGATGGAGAATGTACTGAATCTGTAAATCACTTGGGTGATTTGGACATTTTAACAATTTTGATTCTACTGATCCATGAGCATGATATGTTTCTCCATTTGTTTGTGTCATCTGCAGTTTCTTTTCTCGGTGTTTCATAATTCTCCTTGTAGAGACCTTTCACCTTCTGGTTAAGTACATTCCTAGGTATTTTATTTTCTTTGTAACTATTGTGAATGGTATTGAGTCTTTGATTTGACTCTCAACTTGACTGTTATTGATTAGTATATATTATAGATATGCTACTGATTTGTATACATTGATTTTATATTCTGAGACTTTGCTGAATTTATTTATCAATTCCAGGAGTCTCTTGGTGGGGTCTTTGTGGTTTTCTAGATACAAGATCATATCATCAGCAAAAAAATATAGTTTGACCTATTCTTTCCTGATTTGGATACCCTTTATTTCTTTCTCTTGCCTGATTGCTCTGGCTAGTACTTCCAGCACTATATTGAATAGGAGTGGTGACAATGGGCATTCTTGTCTTGTTAAATTTATTAATGGGAAATGCTTTTACCTTTTCCTTGTTCAGTATGATTTTGGCTATGGGTTTGTCATATATGGCTTTTATAATTTTGAGATATGTTCCTTCTCTGCTTAGTTTAAGAGTTCTTATCATGAAAGGGTGCTGGATTTTGTTGAATGTTTTTTCTGCATCTATTGACATGATAGCATGGTCTTTGTTTTTACTTCTGTTTATGTGGTGAATCACATTTATTTTTTTTACATATGTTTAACTGTCCTTGCATCCCTGGGATGAAATCTGTTTGGTCATGGTAGATTATTTTTTTGATGTGTTGAATTTTGTTTGCTAGTATTTTATGGAGGATTTTTGTATGTATATTCATAAAGGATATTGTCTATAGTTTTCTTTTCTTTTCTTTTCTTTCTTTCTTTTTTTCTTTTTTTTTTTTTTTTTTGGTGCCCTTTCCTGGATTTGGTATCAAAGTGATATTGGCTTTGTAGAAAGAGTTGGGGGAGATTCCCTCCTTGTCAATGTTATGGAATAATTTCTACAGTGTGGGTACCAGTTCTTATTTGTAGGTCTGGTAGAATTCAGCTGTGAATCCATCTTGTCCAGGACATTTTGTTGTTGGAAGATTTTTTATTATTGCCTCAATCTCACTGCTCATTACTGATCTGTTCAGGAGTTCTATTTCTTCCTAATTAAGTCTTGGGAGGTTGTGTGTTTCCAGGAATTTGTCCATTTCCTCTTTGTTTTCTAATTTATGTGCATAGAGATTTTCATAGCATCCATGAATGATGTTTTGTATTTCTGTGATAACAGTTGTAATATCTCCTTTTTCATTTCTTATTGAATTTACTTGGGTCCTTTATTTTCTATTCCTGGTTAATCTATTATAGCAAGAGATCTATCAATTTTGTTTAGTTTTTCAAAGACCCAACTTTTTGTTTTACTGAACTTTTGAATTATGTCTTTTTTTTCCATTTAATTTACCTCTGCTCTGACCTTTGTTACTTGTTTTCTTCTGCTGGCTTTGGGTTTGGGTTGCTCCTCCTTTTCTAGTTCTTTGAGATGTGACATTTGGTTGTTAATTTATGACCTTTCTGACTTTTGGATGTGGGCATTTAAGGCTGTGAATTTTCCCCTTAGGTATACTTTTGCTGAGTCCCATAGATTTTAATAGCTTGTGTCTTGTTTGTCATTCAGTTCAGGAATGTTTTGATTTCTATCTTAATTTCATTATTTTCCCAATAATCACTCAGAAGCAGGTTGTTTAATTTCCATGACTTTGTGCAGAGTTGAATGTTACCCTTAGAATTGATTTCTACTTTTAATCCACTATGGAAAGAGAAGACACATGGTATGATTTGATTTTTTAAAGTTTGTTGAGATATGTTGTGTGACCTAAGATATGATCAGTCTTGGAGAATTTCCCATGTGCTGATGAGAAGAATGTATATTCAGTAGTTTTTGGGTAGATTGTTCTGTAAATATCTCTTAGGTCCGTTTATTTGTTCTAGAGTTCCATTTAAGTGTAGTGTTTATTTATTTATTTTCTGCTTTGATGATCTGTCCAGCTCTGAGAATGGGGTGTTTAAGTCTCCAGCAATTATGATGCTATTATTTATTTCCTCGTTTAGCTCTAGTAGAATTTGTTTGTTTGTTTTTATTTTTGTTTTTTTAGTAGAATTTGTATCTGGGAGCTCCTGTGTTAGGTGCATATATATTTAAGATTGCTATGTCTTATTGTTGAATTCCTCCCCTTATCATTATATAATGACCATCTTTGTCTTTCTTTACCATTGTTGATTTAAAGTCAATTTTGTCTGATATATGAATGGCTGTACCTGCTCTCTTTGGTTTCCATTTGCATGGAATATTTTTTTCCATCTTTTTATTTTGACCCTATTTGCATCCTTGTGGTTTAGATGTGTCTTCTGGAGGCAGCAGATACTTGGATTGTGTTTTTTCATCCATTCAGCCAGCCTATGTCTTTTGAGTGGTGTATTTAAACAATTAAGAGATAGAATTCATATGTGAGATGCTGTTCTGTTCATCATATTGGGTAGTACCTTATTAATTTGTTTTTCTTCTTGTGCTATTGCTTCATAGGAGTTGTGAGCTTTAGCTATTTTGGGTGATTTTACACTGGTGGGTAGCTATTGTGTTGATTCATATATAGTGCAGTTCTGAGTATTTCCTGCAGGGCAGGTCTGGTCATGACAAATTCCCTCAGTGTTTGCTTGTCTGGAAAAGACTTAATTTCTTCATCAATTGTGAAAGTTAGTTTTGCAGGATACAAAATTCTAGCCTGTCAGTTGTTACGTTTAAGAAGATTGAAGGTGGGGCCCCACTCCGTTCTTGCTTGTAAGGTTTCCGCTGAGAAGTGTGCCATTAGCTTGATGGGTTTTCCCTTGTAGGTCAGTTGTTGCTTACATCTAGGTGCTTGTAGAATTTTCTCCTTTGTGTTGACTTTGGCCAGGTTGATTACTATGTGTCTTGGAGATGTCCTATTTGCTATGAATGTTCTCAGTATTTGATCTTGTATCTGAATGTTTGGATCTCTGGTGATACCAGGGAAATTTTCCTCTATAGTTCCCTCAGATAGATTTTCCATGCTTTTACCTCTTTCTTCTTCTCCCTCAGGGATACCTATAATTCCTTTATTAGTTCATTTCACATAGTCCCATATCTCTTGAAGTGATTGATCTGCCTTTTTGTTCTCTTCTCTGCCTCTTGAAATGATTAGGTTAGCTTGAGAGCCTTGTCTTCAAGCTTTGAGATTCTTTCTTCTCCTTGGTTTAATATGTTAGCTGAAGCTTTCTGCTGAGTTTTGGAATTCCCTAAATGACTTTTTCATTTCTTTAAGTTCTATTATTATATCCTTCCTTATGTTGTCTAGCTCTTTAGTGACTTTTTCATTAACTTCTTGAATTTTTTTTGGTTTCTTTTTGTTGGTTTTCAACTTTCTCTTCAATTTCATTCATCTTATTTACCATCCTTATTCTGAATTCCATTTCTGTGATTTTGACAATTTCCTTGTAATTGGAGTTCAGTACTGTAGCTCCATTGTGATCCTTTGGGGGTATTGATCTGTTTTGATTTTTTATGTTGCCAAGGTTCTTTTGCTGGTTTCTTCTCATCTGAAAAGTCTTTTCTCAACTCAGGGCTACTATATGTTTGCAGGGCACCTGTTCTTTGCTGGGAATTCTGTTTGATTAGAAGAAGCGGAAGTCCTAGATGGTGCACTTATTTTCCTACTCTGGAATGTTGATGCGGCAGAGGAGGGACATATGCACTAGAAGCCTGTGATGCAGTTGTTCTGATTTGTTCTGTTCACCTCTGTTCAAGCTTATGCTGGATGCCGTTTGTGCTGGGTAGGATGTTCAAGTTGGAAGCTGAGTAAGACGCTCTTCACTGATGCTGGTGTTGTGGGGATTGCTCTATTCAGGGTGTCCCCACAGAGGTGACAGTAGTAGCGGAATGAGGCTATCTAGGCAGTGTCTGTGGGTTCCCAGACTGTGGGCATTTGATTGAACCAAGTCCTGGTGTACTGGTGGCTCGAGGCTGGGGGGGGGTCCCTGGCAGAGTGTTGGACTTTGGAGTAGTTTCTTCTGCCCTGTGATGGTGGTGGAAGCTACAGGTTGGGGTCTTGGGGCCCAGGTGCAGTGCTGGAGTCTTGAGGGAAGTGTTCTGGGCCTGGTGGGAGCTCTGGAGGCACAGAGACAGAGCCTCAGAGCTGAGACTAGGGAGGACCCCAAAGCAGGGCTTCTGAGCAGGGTCTCAGAGCTGGAAGCAGGGCCTTGTGGATGACAGGGCTGATCCAACCTGGAAGGAGGGGTCAGGGTGGAGCAGACAGGAGGCAACTGGGGCCTGGAGGGTGGATTCAGGGCCAAGTAAGTGGCAGGCTATTCCACAGGCTCGGGGACTGTGCAATGCCAAATCACACAGATGGAGGTTTGTTCCAATGGCCCAGGGACCATGGAGTTCTCCCCGCCCCCCATAAGACCCACTGAAGGAGTCACCCAGAACCTCCCAGATCGGAGCATGCTACACCCCAGTCAATTCCTGTGCTCAGATTTCCTTGCACTGTAGGGGAGGGGCACTTGGCTCCTAGTCACAGGATATGGCTCAGGGAGGCCTCCCATTAGTCCACTCCCTCCCCAGCCTGGTGCAGACCTTGCACCATGCACCTGAGAGCTCAGGATGTCTTTAGCTGCTGCCTGATCCCCACAACGCCTGTCGTCCGGTGCAGTGACTCCGCACAGACTCAAGGCAGGTTCCTGGTCCGACCAGGTAGAAGTCTATGGCAGTGGATGTAGCCCTCTCACAACTCTGGCACAGCGCCTGCAGGGTGAGTGTGACAGCCCACGGCTTTATCCTCCTAGTCTTCCCTGTGCATACTTTGATCTTCTCAAATGTATCACCCTGTCACTTTTTTTTTTTTTTTTTTTTACCACACTGAGTGTCCTGTGTTGCTTCTCTGTGATTTCACAATGTTCCTTCACAGAAGTACAACCCATATGTAGGCAACTGCCTGTAATTTTGACTTCTTTTTTGGGGAGCAATTTGTTGGTAGGCTGCTTCTAGTCTGCCATTTTTTTCTCCCAAAGTTTTTCTCTTTAATTATTTCAATTCCAGTTGGAGGTGAAATTGGGATCCTTGCTCTTCCCAAGTCCCTACCTGCTTCTTTCTACTTTAAGCATATTTTGGTCCAGTCATTTTCTAGCTTCTTATATATCCGTGAATATATCAAGCTGCTTCATGCCTCCTTGCCTTCAAACTTTGCATTAGTTTTCTATGCTGTAACAAATTACCACCAACTTGGTGGCTCGAAACAACAGAAATTTATTTTCCCACAGTTCTGAATCTAAGAAGTCCAAAATCAAGGTATAGGTAGGTTCATACTCCCTCTGGAAGCTTGAAGGGAAAATCAGTTCCATGTCTTTTCTAACTTTTGGTGGCTGCTGGAATTCCTTAGCTCATGGCCATGTTAATCCAATCTCTGCTTCCC
Organism: Eulemur rufifrons; assembly: GCF_041146395.1. NCBI lineage: Eukaryota > Metazoa > Chordata > Mammalia > Primates > Lemuridae > Eulemur > Eulemur rufifrons. The sequence goes on from NC_091001.1 coordinate 63,030,360, forward strand.
TGGCCACACTGCCTTCTCTTCTGTCAGTGTCAAATATCCCTCTGCCTCCCTCTTATGACATGAGTGATTGCATTTAGTGCCCACCCAGATAATCCAGGATAATCCCCCATCTCAAGATTCTTAACTTAATCACGTCTGCAAAATCCCTTTTTCCATATAAGATAACATTTATATGGGTTCTAGAGATTAGGACTTGGATATCTCGGGGGGTTCATTATTCAGCCTACCACACACATGCTATTTCCTTAGCTTGGGACACTCTTTCCATCCTTTGTTACCTAGTCAGTGCTTCTCAGACTATCTATGATGAAGGATTATTTAAAAAATTATATTCCAATTTGTCACAGACTGATAATTTTTCAAAATCACATGCTTGGACTTTGTAGCAATACCAGGTTGCTGCAAAAATTTCCAAACGCTTACTCTTGTCTCATATCAAACCAGTGGTCAACAGTTTTCAGGCTGTCATTGGTCCACAGACCATAATTTGAGTCGTACTGATCTAAGACTCCTATCATTTAAGCACCACCATTTTCAGGATTCTTTTCTGGCTCACAATTTCTGACATGAATTTAATCACCCTGCCCTAAGTTCCCATGTTTCCTAGGATTCTTTACTTTGTTTCTCACCACCTAGTTCTTAATTATTTGCTTGATCCTCTAGCTTTAAACTCCTTAAGGATTAAGAACCATGCTGTGGTTGACTTTGAGCCTATCATGGATCTTGATGAAGTCTGGAGATTGGATCCAAAATGAACAGATAAAGGACTAATTTGGGGGAAGTGAGAAGAATGAATGAGAATGAAAAAAACTGAAGGAAGCTAGTAGTAGACTGCAAAAATGGTCACAAATTTTGACTTGGGGGGACAGGCGATACATGGGCAACGTATGTAACCTGAAATTCTGTATCCGCCATAATAAGATGAAATTAAAAAAAAAAAAAAGAAGAAAAATTTATTTCCTTACTCTTTAAATCTGGGATGGACTAGTGATTTGCTTTGACTAATAGAATATGGGAGAAATTACAATTGAGTCTTGAACTAGGCTTCCAGAGGCTTTATAGCTTCTGTTACCCTGTGCCACCATATGAACAAGGCTAGCTTAGCTTCTGGAGAATGAGACTTTGTAGAGACAGGTACCAGCCGTTCGCTATTCCAGTTATCCATTGGAGCCCCTAAATATGTGAGTAAGCCCAGTAGAGAACAGTTGAGCCCAAATAGTCCAGAAGAACAGCCTGGCTGAGCCCAACCCAAATAGATAATACACAGAATCATGAGCTAAGTAAACAAAGTGGTGGCTGCTTAAGTCACTAATATTGGTGGTTTGTTCTACTGCAAAAGCTAACTGATCCAGAGAGGAATCAAAATGGGACATGAAAGTTAGTGAACAGTTGTCTTTTGTCCTTCCCCAGGGCACAATAGAGATGGGTTTAAGTTATGACAGGGGGAACTGGGATTAGATATTAGAAAGCACTTTTCCTTTACAGACTGTGAGACATTAGAAAACTAACACGAAGGTGGAATCAACACAGGTATAATTTGGATCTAATTTGGGTTTCTGGCCATAGAACAGAAGGGCACTATCTGATCCACGTGGAGTTTAACCCAAGACCTGTTGTCTTTAGAGGCAGAGTCAACAGGCAAGTTGATGATGATGCAGTTCAGCCCAACTGCATAAAAATGACAATACAATTTATGGAGATCCATAAGCAACGTTAAAAAGAAAAGAGGAAAAGCAGCTGAGAAATTCAGCTGTAGGTTCTGTTAACTCCCGTTGAACTTGTGCTTCTCCTTCCTCTTGGCTCATCCGGTCATCCACTTATTCGTCCCTTCCACACATATGTACTCTGCACCTCCCATGTGTTGAGGCAGGGCTAGGTACCAAGTCTGTAATGGTGAGGAGGGAAGACACAGACCTCACAGATATTACAGGTTGGAAGGAGAAACAACCCAATAGGCCACTATTAAGCTTTGAAGCTCAGGCTTTTTGGTTTTTTCAGACACAGCAAACATACCTTCCTGCTTCTGTGATGACTGCCATCATGTATAAGTGGCCTCTGTCAAGCCCTTGGCATTTGCACCATTCAGCGTGACACAGATTGGTTCAGGACTCGTCTGAAATCAGCTGTTTGAAATCATGCATCAGTAAGTTATTGATGTGGCTCATGACAAATCAGGAGAGCGGAGTCAGAAGGTGTGAGAAAAAGTAACACATCTGGTGGAGGGTTTTATGGGCTTACAGGTGAGCCTATTTGTGCCAGGCTACAGTGTACATTTTTAACTTCTGCTATAAAACATCTGAGACCTGGAGATTACAAATCAGATATATGGCATCCAACGTTAAAAACATCTCGTAATTTACCACAGTAAATCAATCAATGTTTTCCCAGAAATATTGGAACTGAAACAAGAGTTGAGTGAAAACAGAAAAATCTCTAGAGGTTTAGTTGGCTTAAAGGTATTTCTTGAAATATTGAATCCCAGGGGCTAGAAAACTGTGTTAGAGAGATTCTTGAAAGATGTTTTTCCAAGTGATGGAAAAGTGGCTTCTAGAAAGTTGTTTATTACTTTGTGGAAGGAACCAGTTAGTTAGGTCACAGAAAGACAGTTAGCTCTCAATTACCCAGGGGCCAATTATTCCAAATCTGTGTTTTATACAGGCCTGTTTTATTTTTGTGTCCATTTCTTCACACATTAGAACTGCCATCCAAAGTGTTGCTGAGGAAGGCGGAGAACATGTAACTCAAATCGGCTAAAAATTAACAACGTGTTAGCTATACTAGTTCTTTAGCTTTGAAAGAGAGCAGCTTCATCTTTCTATACTTGTAGAAAGTATACTTGCAGCCTTTTATACTTGTAGATTTTATTTATTCTACTTGTCCATATTTATAGTAGTAGGTAACTCAGAGTGGGCAACCAGAACACAGTTTTTCATTTATGTTATTTTAGCTTGTATTTTAAAATTTTTAGCACAATGATTTTTCTCCCCCCAAAAGTTCCCAGCAAGATCTAGTATAATAGAAAGACAATGGGCCTTGTGGACAGGAAACAGTTTTCCACCTCGGGCTCAGAAATCACCTAACTCTTGAATTCTCTGTTTTGTTATCTAAAACATGGATACAAAACAGTGCATTCTAGTCCTTGTAGTGGGAAGGAGGTTGTTACACTAATTAACAGAGAAGAGAGGTACTTTACAAAAGTTAAAAGCACAGTATATATGTAATATCACACTTTAAATGTGAAACTCCTAGTATTATCCTCTTTGGAAACCATTCCTACAGCAGCTCTCAGTTCTGGCCCAGGGGTGAGAGGAGGTTGTGGAGAGGTGGCCGTGGGCTCTTTTGTTCCATGTTTGAAGGTGCCTTCCTCCCAGTACAGAGCACCTTTCTTCTTGTTTTGGCATCAGGTCTCAGCAGCTTGCCCTTCCTGAGTTGGCAGCTATCCACTTGCTGTCTCCTGAGAAATCTTGATTGGCCTAATTTCCTTATTCACAGGCACGGCATTAAACTTGGGAATTACAAGATTGTTTCGTCCAAGTCACAATAGTCAGTGTGCCCACAGCACATTTCAGGATTTGAAATCTCAAGACCATTTCATTAAATGTCACAAGGGTCTCAATTCTGAAATTATAGAGGCATTTTCTTTAATAAAAGAACGTTGTTGAGCATCCGAGTCCTTGAATCCCCTTAAAATCATTCTTTGATGAGGAAACCCCTATCGATATTAAATCTTGTTCTCTTCTTTAACCTATAAAAGAAAACACACACATCCACACATATGCACACCAGAAACAGGAAATGCTCTGTTATCAAAGAACCAAAACTGATCCTGTCAACCTATTACATTAAATAAATAAATACATCATATAAATATATTTCTTAATGGCTCTAATGGAAATACACTATGCTTTTTGAAAATACAGAGAATGTTGATGCAGAGGCCAGAAGCACTCACTGGAGAGACCACAGAGTGTAAGGGAAAAACTCTTAGACCCAGGGTCAGGAGACATCTACCGTAAACTTACTTGTGACCATGGTAAACCACTTAACCCTCTCAACTTCAGTGAACAAGAGGCTGAGCTCAGTAATACTTATGAGCTTTCCTCTGACTTTAGTATTAGATTTTGATACCAAGAGAAATTCTAATGTACTGCATTAAAGAATGTTTGTCCATCTTGTTGTTTAGGGTCAAGGATGACTTCCTTCCTTCCTTTCCTCCTTCCAGCCACTTCCTGAGTGTCCATGATGTGTCTGGCACATTTCTGGGAGTGGTGATATAGCAGTTACGAAGACAGACAAGGGCCCTGCCCTTACGTAGCTTATGTTAGTGAACCTGGAGAATAAACACAAATTCATCAAAGTCTGTGAAGACTTTGCCATCTCTGCCACCATGGCTCCTGTGGTCTAGGGAATCTGAATGTGACAGCCTGTTTAAGGAAAGGCCAAGGTAGATCCCTGCCTGGCATTTAGCCTCCAATTTGTGTTGCCTGACAGGAGAAAGTTTAAGTTTAGAGGCTGGAGCCTGGAAGGCAAAGGGTAAGGCATGCTCTAATGGGTACCTGTCACCCAATTCTTCAGTCTTTTTTATAATCTCTGTTAGAGGAGCAGATTGGGAGATCAGGTGTCCTGACCCGGTCACATAGCAATAGGAGCCACATTTCCTGCTTGTCAGGGGAGTGCACTAACCCCTGCTCCCCTCCCCTCAACCACAGGGCTCTGTGTGGTTGTAGACAATGAACCAGAGAGACTACTAGTATTCTAAACTGCTGCAGAGTATGGAAAATTCCTCATGAAAAGAGCCTTTGTCTCTTTTGTCAATATTGGAAAGAGAAGGAAGATAAGATGATTCTGGACATGGTTTGGAGAAAGCTTCCCCCAAATTAATCTGAAACTTGTGATAATCATTTGCCAAATGAAACTGGCCCAGATTCTTTGAGTCAGACACCATCCAGCACCTCCAGGAGTCATTACAACTCTGCATATCCGGATGACAAGAGCCAGTGTTACATAGCTTCACTTGTCGCACAAAGGAAGGGACAGATGTAAATATCAAATGGAGGCTCACGTCCCTCATTTCATAATCCAGTTAGACATGCTAGCGAAGGAAGGGCTTCTGCGAGGGTTAGATGAGTTAGCAGATGCCAACCACTTAGCACAGTGCTCAGCACACAGTGAGCAGTAGTGAGCTGTAGGAGATGATACATAAATAGGGTGTAGATACAGTCCTCCATTTTATGTCACAAAAACTGCTTAAGGGATTTAGTATGCTGGAAACAAACACAGGCTTTCTTTTTTTTTTTTTTTTTAGTAGAAACTAAATATTTATTTCATTTTAGCTATTAGTCAGGTGATAACACCTCAAAATACTATTGCTTCTTCCTCTTGTTATGATATGAGGCCAAAAATTAATTATTGGAGTTTTTATTGTTAGACAATGGGAATTTTCTAGTTATTAAAAATTTGGGGAAGTTTCTTTGGGAGAGGGAAAATTTCAGCTTCTTTAGGCCAATGCCTAATGAGACAATTGGGAAGAGCAAACCAAATCATTTCTGAAAATGACCTTTGAATACAATTCTGATTGGAGAGGATCAGAACCATTATTTAATGAGAGACCGCCATGTCTCTCAATATAACAATATTAGGCATTCTCACCTGGTTTTTCATCTAAGTCATATGGCATCGCTGCAAGTAAAAGTGGTTACATCCATTTTTTTTATTTCAGAATATTACAGGGGTACAAATTTTTAGGTTACATATATTGCCTTTGCCCCACCATTTTTGGAAATGAGGAAACTATGGATCAGAGGGTTTATTTAAGTCCTAACCTTGTACTTCTATGGATAGGTGCTAGAATTTAGAATCAGGTCTATCTAATTTCAAAGTCCAGTCTCTTTCCCTTACTGCCAAAGATGAGGAGAAGAGTGGAGAATCAGAAAAGGGGTTGGGTTGGAATAGGAAGGCTCCTAAGGCAAAACTGGCTTCTTAGCATTTGCTTAGGACAAGCTTTAGAATAAACAAACAAACAGCAATGACAGAACAGGAAAATAATCTTGTCTTAATCTGCTCAGGTTACTATAACAACCTTATGGTGGCTTAAACTACAGACATTTGTTTTCTCTAAGTTCTGGAGGCTAGAAGTTGGAGGTCTGGGTGCCAGCATGGTCAGTTTCTGGTGAGGCCTGTCTTCCTGGCTGGCAGGCTCGAGCTCTCTGATGTCTCCTCTTGTAAGCATACTAATCCTATCATGTCAGGGCCCCAGCCTTATGACCGAATTTAACCTTACTTCCTTAGGGGCTCTATCTCCAAACAGAGTCACATTGGGGGTTAGGGCTTCAACGTGTGAATTTTGGGAGAACACAATTCTGTCCATAGCTATGGTTCTCTGAGTTAATGCTTGTCTATGTCTACCTAATTTTTATATTGGCAATGCTTAATATGGTCCCTACTATAAAACTCGGTAACTTATTTTGGATGAAATAATGAGTAAATGAATGAATAAAAGCAATTGAAGGGCCATTCTTTCCAAGAGCCTATAAAAATTGATGCTAGAGTATAATAGGATTGTAAAAAAGAAATTTCAGCAGTTAAATTTTCTTTAAAAATTTCCCAAGAGTTCCCATTAGATAACTTACAAGACATTTAGTTTTAGTTTTAATCTAGAACAAGTTTTCTCAACAGTGACACTGCTGACACAATGGGCCAGATAGTTCTTTGTTGTTAGGGTTATAGAGTTCATTTTAGGGTGTTTAGCAACATACGTGGCCTCTACTTACTAGATACCCAGTGGTACCCAGGCCCCACACCTGCCACCACCCTGCCTCAGCCCCAGTTAACAAGAAGAATTGTCTACAGACATTGCCAAGTGTGCCCAGGTGGGAGTAGGAGGGTGGCAAATTCATTTGATCTAGATTCTAGATTGGAGTAGTACAGATCACAGAGAGGCTTCCAATTCCAAACAGAGGATAAGCTTCAACCTCATTGGGTTACATGATCCCTTGATTCTTCCCTGATTTCCCAAGCCACGCCCCTTTCTTGCCTTCACTTCCTCTTACCTCAACCTGTGCCCATGTACACTCCTGCAGATTTACCATCGTGGTCCCACCTTCCTTGACCGCTTGTCCTTCTGATGTTCTGATATGAATACTTCCTGGTCCTAGGAAGTGTCCACTCTCTGCTCCTGTTCCCAGTTAGGTTAAGGTCAATTGAGTAAGCAACAGCTGTGGCATCTTAGGTACACTTCTTGGTTCTGCCGCAGAGATAAGCTCTCTAGTCTCAGCTAAGCAGTGACCTGCAGCTTGCTTCTCAACCTTCTAGTGAATTCCCACTCTCAGATCCTATCATCAGTTGAAGCTCATCTATAACTTTACGTAAAAGATCAAGACTCCATGGTTGTACTGCTCTTAACATCTGTCCCCTGTTCAGGGATCTTCCCTTTCTTTACTTGCTCTGAAGGAAAGTCCATTCTCCTACCCAGGGCACTCTTGGTCTTCTTTCTCGACACCTTTTTCACTCTTTGGCCTCTCCTCAGGTTTCCTTGCCTTCACTTGCATCTTCAGTCTCTCCTATGCTACTTGTCTTTTCTTCTGTTTCTGAAAACTTGCTTAGGTTTTCTCCACCTTAAATTAAAAAACAAAAATCCTTTCCCCTAATCCAGTGGTTCTCAATCAGGAAAGATTTCACACTCCAGTGGACATTTGACCATGTCCAGAGACACTTTTGGTTGTCACAACTGAGGGAAGGGGTGCTACTGGCATCTTGTGGGTAGAAACCAAGAGTGCTGCTGCAAAACATTCTAAAATCATAGGCCATCTTCCCCCCCACCCCCCCCCCCCCCCGACACCAACAAAGACTTATTTGCTTCAGGTATAAAGAGTTGCTGAGATTGAGTGTGCTGAACCCCCCAGTTCCCTGGACATACTTCATCACCTCTGCTCCTTGTACTTTTTAACTTCTTGGAAGAATCATACACACCTGCAGCTCTGCTTGCTCACCCCTCGATGACATTCACTTACTCCTTAATCCATTGCAATCTGACTTCCTCCCATAGGTCACCAAACCATCAAATAGAGCAAGCTCAGTCCAGTCTTCAGCTTCCCAAGCTTCTCTGCAGTCTGTGCTATTATCTTCCCACTTTGTAGCTTGCAAAATCAGGGAAGGATTAAAGGATCACACATTCCAATGAGGCTGAACTAGATTCTCTAGTTTGGAAAGGGGAAGTCTTCTAAGATCAACAGTACTTTATGGTCTAAAATTTACACTCTCAATCAGTGGTTCTTAAGTGAATTTGCTCCCCCTCTACTCCTGCCTGGGAACATTTGGCAATGTCTAGAGAGAATTTTTGTTGTCACGATTGGAGTAGGGGGGCACTACTGGAGTCTAGTGGGTGGAAGCCAGGGATGCTGCTAACCATCCTACAATTCTCTTTCTTCTCTCTCAGACTTTGGCCTCCTTCCTTGGCTTTGCTCTGTCTTTGTCCTCCTCTAATCTGACAGATCCATTTCCATTAATTCTGTGGTCTCTTTTTCCTCTTCCTTTTTGTCTTATCTACCCTGCTGGTTTGTAAGCTCAGAGAAAACATTTTAGTCATCCTAGACACCTACAATGCTTTTCACAGTTTCTTACCCAGGAGATAGCTCAATAGGTATTTGTTTGCTTAAATTAGTATTAAACTACACATATGACTATGTATAGAACAAAACAACACAAACTGCCCTCAAATCTCATGAAAATCCTTGAGCAAAATTTGGGCCTTTTATGTGTCACATGGCACATCTCATCTACATTGTTATGTGATGGCAAAACAGGGCCATGGAAAGGCATGAGGAGAAGGAGTCAGAAATTGAATCCAGTTGCTGACAGTCTTGCTAAAGTGCTGGGTGACACTAGTAAGCCCTGTATCATTCTCGGATATATTTCCTCATCTGTAAAACAAAGAACGCCAGAGGAGATGAGCTTCAAGATCATTTCCAATCCCCAAATTCTATGATCCTGGAAAGGAAACTCATGAAATCTAATCTCTAGTAAAACATTTTTTAATTCAGCAAAATTTTCAATAAAATGACATTCTTAAGTTGGCCTGATCAATTAATAAATATCTATTTATATTTTTATGGGTCAAACATGCAGTATTTAAACATGCATATGTATATTTATTAAACATATATGTATGTATTTATAAGAAATAGATGTGTATATATGTATAATGTGTATGCGTGTGTGTAAGCATGTGCATTTTTAACTTTTTATCATGAAAATATGGTAAAGCCAGGCTTTATTTCCACATCAAATGTTTCGGTAGAGTTCTAAGTTAGTTAAGAGAAATTGATCATAAAAACACAGATTCAGTCTTAACAATTATGTCATAGATAATGATAATGTAATAAGGGGGAATTCAAGAAACAGTCAGAAATTATGCATTTTCCCCCCAACAAGCACAACATTAAATTAACCAGCAAGCTTTGTAGCCATGCATACCTGATGATTATGTTATGTTTTCTTGTATTTTAAGAAATGAAATACTAGATTTACAGCCTTGCAGAACCCCACACTGTTGCAATGCTGTCTTCAATCCAGCCACTTCACATTGAAATTTCACACACAATAATTGGCTGACCTTCACAGCTATGGCAGAAACTAATTAAAGCTGTAAGGCTGTGCTAGCAATGCTTTTGTGTGAAATGTGAAGTTTGGTGATAATGAAATATGGGGTGCAGATGTTATTGTCTTAGATAGACTGTGCCCTTAGTTCACACTAATGAAGAACAGCAATTATTAAACAAGAAGTATTTTTTACCCATTAATTATTTTGTGTTGTGATAGTAGGAATAAAAACACAGTGGCATCTCTCTTCTACCAGCTTCTCCCAAAGTAATTTTGTGGAACTTTACCAGCTGACTTCCATTTCATTAGACACCCAGCTTTCACTTTCTTCCCCTACTGATCTTAGACCTTCGGGAGCCTTAAGCAAGGACCTGGATGGGTTCAGAGAGCAAAGGGTAAAGGGCAAGCTAAAAATGGTCACCCATAAAGATTTTCAGACAGCTGAAGGATTAAATAAATGGAGCTTTTTGGGAATAACTTCACACACCAAACAGAGATGTCAGTAGAAATATGATGCCCTCCACACTGTTGGTGTATGACAGACAAAGGTCACCGCTGCTTTTGAGGTGCGAGTAGAGAAATAAAGCAGGCCTGAGCTCTGTTTCTTGGCTGTTAGGAGTCTGGGTTTCTAGTAATAGGTCATTGTGACCTCCATGACTTCTACTGGGTCGAATATAACAAATCACAGATTTGCAACAATTGAAAGAAAACACTAAAATGAAGAAAAGACACATTGTATTGCCAAGTCTTAGCTTTTCATGGGCTAATGATGTAGTCTGCTTCTCTTTATCCTTCTCCTCATTGAGTTTATTTTTTATTTTATTTTATTTTTCCACATCAACTTTGGACCACTCAATTCCCATTAACAGGAAGAGATGGAACATATATAAGTTAAACTTAAATTGGCCAATTTCCCTATTTGGGGAAGGAGATTGAAATTATTAAATTTAGCAATTACTTGTGTAATTTCCTCTGTCATCCATGTTCCATATCATGAGAGTACCCATGGCTACTACACTGGGCACTATATTAAGGCACTAAGAGAGAGATGTCAGCTACGACAAGGCAGCAATGATGAGGATGGGAAGAGGCAGAAGAAGCAGTAGGTAGGTGGCCACCAACAGCATCAACAGCATCGCATCACCTCAGATTAGGCAGGGAAACAAAGGCTCGTGCCTTGGGAGGAAGAGGATTAATGGTCACAAAAATCATATGCAGGAGAAGGTGAGCTACAGGGGGTAGGGAGGCATTTTAGCACACACTGGGCTCCATTTTCTGAATGGTTGTGTCACTTGTCAATAAATTCAGTCAATATATTTAGGTAATAGAATATTCAGTGGGACTATGACTAAGTCTGAGGACTAATTTATATATCTTGCGATAGGCACAATGACTGTTGGGATTATGTGTCTCTTCGTTTTGGGGAAAGGATAAGAACTTATTTGCTTGTGTGGAGAATAGCGATATACTATTAGGTGGAAATATAGACCTGTTTTGTTGTTGTAAAGAAATTCAGCTGTATGTAGATGGGTGCAGATAGAAGCTGAGTAGCCAAGGGAGTGGACCATGTCAGCTATTAGACTACTGCCTCTCAGTTCTAATCTATTCTTCATTGCCCTGCTTTTGAAAATGGGACCTTTCTCTCTTCCCAGCTTGCATAATGTTAAACATTTTCAGCAGAGGGCACTGGAGGGATGCTGGAGGAGGAAAAGGCTTTTCTCCTCATTTCTGGTGTCTTCTCTGGATACTCCTGCAGTGTAAGGTGGTCAGGAGTTCACGGGATACCAGTGTTGCTCAGCAAGTTTCATCAGCATCACCCCCTTGCATGGCTTTTCCCAGCAACCCAGAGGGCAGCTTGGCACAGAGTTCCACAGTTGCAGCAAACTAGTCTCCATCCAGTGAGCCACAGTCATATCCTCTCCAAGGGGGATTGGACCTCAGCCCTTCAAGGAAAGGGGACTGCATGGAGTCTTCTGCCTCAGCCCTAGAGGTGGAGACTACTCCCTATATGTGCTATTTCCATAAGTTTACCCTCTAATAGGTAAGAATTAGCTACCCCTAAGAAGGTAATCCACTCTTGTAGTTAATAATCCTTTTCATTAAACTTTCCTTATTCAAGTTACTATGCAGCTTCTGTCTCCTGATTGGAAACTGAACGATTCCATGACCCTTCCATCAATTTACCACCTTCTAGAAAAAGTAAATGAATGTCTTCATTATCATGACTAATGGAGTTAAATATAAAAAGTATGCTGGGCATGGGGATATTTGTAATAGTAGAAGGATGACAGAGAATATAATTGAAGCAATTGTCAGATTTCCGAAGAAATAGCCACGAATTAGAAAAGATTACAATCCTGTGCAATTTTCAGTACAAAGAAAAAAGCAAGAATGTACCAAAACTCTTAACTTTACCATACACCAAGTAAAACAGTAAATTAGAAAGACTAAAAATGCAGAAAATGCAAAAAGGTGATCATGGGGACACATTGTTCCATGTTAAAATTAAAGCATCCAGTTAGAGATTACAAAAGGCCTCTCATGTTAAATCCTTTAGGCAGGAACATGAAACATCTGCTTTGGCGTGGTCCTGGTTTACAGTGCAGAAGGAAATATTCTATAGTCTCAATCTGAGGAACTGGTTTCACTCCTATTACCATTCATCCAGAATACATCTCCAATTCATTTATTTGAGGCTGACTCCATAGCATACTAAATTGTATAGACACAAGATCCCACACACTGCCCTCTCTTTACAGCATAATCATCATTTTCGTCAGCAAATGTACCATTACACAAAATATGATCAATAATGGAGTGGATGCAGTGAAATAGAGCAGCAAAGAGACCTAGCTGGGCACATTAATGAGAGGAGATGCACAGCAATGGAAGTCTGCTCTTCTCCAAGGAGAGAAATTGCCCCCAGGATATCAAACTGTATTTCTCCTTGGGCTGCTTGGCACGCGGACCTATCAATACCAGGAGTGGAGTATTGTGACAGTAGAGGCTGCCCATGGGAATGGCGTCTGGGGACAGCAATTTGGACAGAAAGGAGAGGGTAATAACTTGTTCAGAGAGAAATAAATGAGTTACAATGCCCCTGACCAGGTGTTTTGTCTGATGCTTCTATGCTAGGAGAGCCCCTTTGGCTTACAAAAAATAATGTCAAACTTCTTTTCAAGCCAGAGCCCTGGGGACAGCTAACACTGGGTTGCTGCAAAGAACTGCTTTTTAACCAAAGGCTGAGCAAAGTGCTGCTAATAAAACCTCAGACGGTCTTGTGGTGGTTCCTTTCAGACTAGGCTGGCCTCTGAATGATGGGTCTTTGGCATCTGCCTGTTTTTAGCAAAATTTTAATGTGAGGGTCCAGTTTGTGGTAGAATCCTATTTGCCCCCATGAAGAGGCAATTGTCATTTTAAGTAAGAAATAGAGAATTATAGTAACTGTGAAGTTGGTTCTTGTGAATGTCTCTAGGTTACCTATGGAGGGCAGTTACCACTAAGAGCATGAACAAATTACTACCCCACTCAACTAGCGCTATAAAGTGCACTGCTGTTTGTCTCACTAAATCAATAGTTCCTAAACTAGGGCTGCTTTTGGGCTGGGCCCTGTCTCTGGACATTCTGATTGAGTAGATCTGTGGTGGGGATAGGCATCAGTACTGTGGTCCCAGGTGGCTTTGAGCAGCTATTCTCGGGACTATTATTTGGCAAGCACTGCACTTAATGACACAGATTTTTCAAAGGCCAAGGTGACCCCATGTGATACAAGTTGAAAGAGGAAAAATTGATGCTCTTTGGAGCTTAATATAAGTTAGAATGAGACCTGGCAATTTAAAGAGATCTGTGCTAAGCTAGCAAAAATAAAGATGGAAGAGTTTAAACCGGATGTAGTATGAGCATCAGAGATTTGGTATATCTGGAACAGTATGAGCCTAGTATTCCCAGCACCACATCTAAAGATGTATATACTCTCATTTTACATGCAAATGACACAGTTAGATACTGTATTCAGTAGTCAACAGATCAGAAGCACCATTGATACAGTTCAATCCACATACTTCGTTATCATGGCCTCCAGGTAAGCGAGAGAGAAACACTGTTGACCAAAGATGATCTATGACTTAGTGGGCAGCTAGCAAAGATGCTAAGGCTGATGAAGAATTGAGAGAACATTCTGACCACATAACTCTGTAGTTTGAAGCACAAGAGCCAATTTATGATCCATAGTTCCACTTCAAGAAGGGCCTGATAATGGAACGTTTTTGGAGAATATCTTTTAATTCCCTAAAGTGGGCATTGATTTATGTTAATTTATTCACACTCTTTTATTAGAAACCCATTAAAACAATAGTTCAAAATTGAGAGACAGGGGATTGATATCAGGGTACAGCCCGTAGCCATGCAACATGACAAAGATTATTGGTCCATGTAGGAACCACATACGTGATCTTGACACCCCAGCACCACCCTCTAAACAGCTAACCTGTATTAGAGTCAAGTTCACTCATACAAAATATCTGTTTACTCACTATAAGAATGATGTATGTTTCATGTAGACACACATGAAAATAATATTACCCACATGATACAACAAGGACATAAAAAATTCTTTTTTAGTTACGCATACTACATCTTCTGCCAAGCAATCTTCAGAAATTAAAATGTCTTATACCAAATTGATTAGGTTTCTTTAGTCATGTTTGTTTTATCTAAGGCAAAGATCACCTCCTTAACTATTCAGTTAAATCACAGTGTATTACTGCTTGTTAATACATGTGTGTTTGAATGCATCTCAGGTCAAATATAGCTTTTAAGCAAAAACAACCAAAAAATCGTCAAAACTTGACATATTTTATTTCCTTGATTTAAAAAAATCATCATTTGTAAGACATATCTTCATTGTTTTCAAGGGAAAAATAAAATACAAAACCCCAAAAATTAAATGTACACATTGTAAAAAAATCTCTATTTTAGAAATGTTTTTATATATATATATATATATATATATAAATGAAAGAAACAAAACAAAACAACAACAACCAAAAAAACAGTATCTGAGGACAATGCAACATGTTACATAGAGATTCTTCTTAACCTTTAACATTGAATCTTAAAAAAGACAAGAGTATTTTTAGGTGCAAGATGTTATCTTTAATGAAGTTCAAGAAGTCTTACAAATAACTCAATACCAATAATACATTTAATTTTTAAAAGAAGAACATCTAGAGAATTATTTGAAATACACATGTCAAAAGGAGGTCTTATCTTGACTTTATACATCTTCGTTGGAAATGGAAACTTTCCTGGCAAATTTGCAGGACTTGTAGATGCCCTTAGAGAAGTCTGTGCATAAGGGATGAAGATGTCTCCTAGGAGGAACTTTGTCATAAGAAGAGAGATCAGCAAGATGCAGAAGCTCTATCCAATGGCACCAGGCTAGGGAGAGAAAAGATAGCCTCTAGGCTAGCCCACATGGACTTGAGCTTGAGTTCTAGGGAGAGAGGATTGTAAGTAAATCCAAATAAAACAAAAATAAAGTCATAAAGATCTGTGTTTCTGATAAATCTACAGAAATATAGCTTATATAAGAGAGTATAGCACAAGAGGGCCAAAAGGTATCACTAACTTAAAGCACATTCAAGTGTAAATTCCAGGGCTTAAGCAACAGTACACTGACCTGTAGCTCAATGAAAGAAAAAACTGGGGAGGACCTCATGCACCATTGGTAGCACAGGCAGCACCAAAGATGGGGACACTCTCAGAGGGCATCAGTGGCATCACATTGGCATCACTGAGGCCTTCGATGGGCATGAATGGTGGAGGCTCAGCAGCAATTACATACCACTGAAAGGCAGCTAGGAGACATTTTCAGAGAGAAATAAAACAGGAGGGGAGATTGTGATGGTAAAGTTTATAGGTCTCCTTGACTAGGCTAAGGAATGCCCAGAGGGCTGGTGAAACATTATTTTTGGTTGTGTCTGTGAAGGTGTTTCTGAAAGAGATTAGCATTTGAATCAGGTAGAGTGAGTAAAGAAGATGATATCCCCCATGTGAGCAGACATGGCAATCCATTGAGAGCCCAGATAGAACAAAAATGGCAGAGGAAGGGTGAATTTGCTCTCTCTTTTTGAGTTGGAACATTCATCTTCTCCTGCCCTTGGGCATCAAAGCTCCAGGTTCTCAGACCTTTGGACTCAGACTGAATTACACCACTGACTTTCTCGTCTCCAGCCTGCACACAGTATATTGTGGGACTTCTTAGCCTACATAATCACATAAGCTAGTTCCCATAATAAATCTCCTCTTATATCTATAATTATACCCTATTGGTTCTGTTTCTTTTCCATGGAGAACCTTGATGAATACAGAGGGAAATATTGGATGTCAGATTAGCCAAGAGTACATGTCAGACACCCACAAGAGACTTCCCAAAGTTGTGTGTAGGGGTGGACAGGGATGTACTGTTAACATACAACTGTATTATTTCTTTCACTTCTGGGTAGGGACACAGCTTACAAAAGACATTTGTTTTTGCATATTTTAATTTTATCACATTATTTAGTAAGAAAACCTCAGGTAATACTTGTAAGAGTATGGGAAGGGCATTTTGCACATCCTAAATGAACTTCTATTTTAATAGCTCACACTAAATAATTCCATGTAATAAGTGCTTTATATTTTAAAGAAATCATACAGAATATAATAAATTATTCAGCTATTAAATATAGAAGATGATTTAATCTTGACTATTGTAGAAATGTATTATTTTCCTATTGTTTCTTCCTATTATTAATCAAGCAAATTAAGTTAGTCAAGTGGTTCCAAATAAAATGTGGCAATTTATTATACATACCAGTGTTCAAATTATAGAATTAAACTCTAGGTGGTAATTGTATTTCCAAAATCAAACATCTAGATGTTTATGTCTTAAAGACTATTCTAATAGTTTACTGCTTAGTAGGATTTTTTAATAGCTATTTTTGTTATATTTCAAAAGATATCTCAATAAAGTGATTAAACACTTTGAAAAATCATGTACATGCACACATGTATTTACACAGGGTGTTTTTTTGCCCTTTAAATGAGACACAACATCGACAATTTACATCTTGATAGATATTAACAGGCTTCTTGTGTCCCACCTGGATTCTCTTCCCCCTTTCTCTCTGGCATTTAAGGTAATTTTAGAACAAGTTGACAATAAAAATCAAAGGGACATAAATGAGTTAATGTGCTTATTTTATAGATGCTGCTTTTTATTTAATGTCTTAAATGATATTTGAAGGAAGACATTTGCTAAAATCTCAATAGGGACAGCTTATAATTTTCTAGCAGGTTCGTGAGATCTGGGTTGACCTCACCTGGCCTTTCTATTCCTGAAATCGCTAATACCTGTAGGTTGCATGGAGCATCAGGTTTCTATGAAAAAACCAGAAAAATTTAAAAATGGCATGTTTATGCCTTCTTAATAGTTGTAGTTTTTTTAGAGCTGTTTGCCCATGGATTACCACGTGAAATTCTTTGGCCCACAAATGAATCAGTCAAGGTGGAAATGGTATGTGTATTGAAGTCACTCTGAGAGAAAAAGGGTTTGTGTCCCCACTGGCTAACACAATCAATACAAAAAGTGTTTGTTTTTGTGTGTGTTTGGAGTTAAATAAACACAATGAAGCAAAACCTCTAATTTTATGTGGACCCAAAAGGTGCAAGAAATTGTATTTATTAAACCTGGCAGTGAACTTACAAGGTTATACTTAAAATTTATAAAATACAAAAAAACATTATATTATCTATAAAATTGCTATTCAAAGATTGAAATGCTTTTCTGTTGGGAGGAAATACATGGGGAGGTATTTTTATGAAAATTATTTGGAGGAACTTTTGTTGACAGTCTTTAGTTTACAGTACCACAGGATCCAAAAAGGCCATTTTAATTATAACTCACAAATTCTGTCATCTCTTTCTTTCTCTTTTCTTTTCCTTCCTTCCTTCCTTCCTTTCCTTTCCTTTCCTTTCTTTCTTTTTTTTATTTTTCTGTTTGTTTGTTTTAAATACATTGACCTTCCATTTCTGCTGAGTGTAATCTGTATGTTTTGGTCCTTGCCAGGAAGTCCTCTGAAGCAAAGGCTTGAGGATTTAAGAAACTGAGCTGAAAAGAATTTTTTCTTTTCTGAGAATTAGAAAATAGAAGGTATGTCTTTCAAAGTATTCCATTTTTTAAAAAATTTTTATTTATTTATTTTGAGATGAGGTCTCTCTCTGTCACCCAGGCTGGAGTGCAGTGGTGCAATCATAACTCACTGTAGTCTGGAACTCCCAGACACCAGCTATCCCGAGTAGCTAGGACTACAGGTGCGCACACCACCACACCCAGCTAATTTGTAAAATTTTTGTGGCAATGGAGTCCCACTATGTTGCCCAGGCTGGTCTTGAACTCTTGGCTCAAGCAATCCCACCTCGGCTTCCCAGAGGCCTGGGATTATAGGCATGAGCCACCACCACGCCTAGCCAGTTTCAGTTTATTAAAGAACTAAACACACACCTTCTTTCTACCTAGTCTGTCCACTCAGACCAGGGTGTTCTGATTCTGTCTGCAAGGAATGCTTCAACCTTGGGTTCAATGGGACTTTCATCCCATTGACTGGGCTGAATCTGAAGGTTTGATCAAATCAAGTAACTCCACTGAGAAATATCCACAATGCAATCCATACTTAGACATTTCCTCATTAAATAGGACTTTGGAAGTTTGCATATGTTGCTAAATTTAATTTAATTCTGAATATTTTAGATATGGTGCCAAAATTTAGAGTTGACAAAGTGACAGCTAAAAATCTCAGAGAAAAATGAAAGATGTCATGGCTGTTGGTGTGCAGAAGTATTTTTCAGAACATAACTGATGATCTCTCTCTCACTTTTATGTGTTTCACTAAACACACACGTAAATGTCGGTGCCCATGCATTTCCCTACACAGAGAAGGCTGTTTAGTGATGTGACCATGTTTGTACATGGACCAGCTTGTAGCCCTGCCTGGCTCTCAGGGTTCCAGACCTGCTGATTGCTTCCATTAGCTTAACTAGTTCAAACACTTAATAGCTGAAATTCACAGACCCTCTTTCTTCAAGCAAATTGATAGTCTGAAAGTCAAGTAACAGTATCTCCAGAAAGCTCTTTTGTGAAGCTGAATTTTGGTAATTGACACCAATAACATAACAGCATTAAATCACCCATATTTTTTATAGTGGATAAGCTAGTCTGCTTGTAAATATGTTCAAGGATAGCATGTAGGTGGCAGAAGAGTTATGCTACAACTTTAACAGCTAATAAATCTTTATTTAAGCAGGGGACCTCTAAAATTTAATTAGGCATATGAAAGCAGAGATCATTCTGAGGGTAAAAATATGCCAATTCTCACAAGAAAAGACATCTGCTTTGTGGAAAAATTTCGAGTTAAAATTTACTCTTCTGTTATTTTGTCAATAGAAAGACTTTCTGGTAGAAGAACAAACATCTAGCTTAAAATAAAAAATGACAGAGGCCGACAGGAGGCATTCCTGGCACACTCTAGAGAGGACGGGAAAAAAAGGCCCATTTGTTAACTTTGTGTGCGATATTTAGCTAATTCAGGTCAACGCCTCTCCTTTCTTTCCTTTTCTTCCTCCTTCCTGGGTCATGGAGGCTTAGTCAAGGACCTATGGCAGATTCCGCCGTACACAAGAGGTAGACTTGGCGGCCACTTTGTAACTGGAGAATTTCAATGCGGTGCTTCCTCATCTAAAACTGTTTCCTCTTCTGTTCACATCACAACGTATGGCTGCACTACAGTAATACCCCTACTCTCCAAATTTACAACTTATATATCTAAATTACAAGTAGCCCTGGAGCGTTCTATAGGTTATTGGTACCTCAGTAATTAAAATTGCTCTTTGTTAAAACGCAGAGACTCCTGGGACTGGTTATATTTAGATTTCAGATGCTCTAACCTGAGCTAATGTCTTCCCTTGATCTCCTTCTCGAGAGAAGGGTGTTGGTACAGCATGAAATGATTACCTGGGGAAAGAGGGTAACAGGCTTTTCAACATCACTTTTTCAGCAAATGTTCTATTTATAAGCATAGAATTTGGTAAGCGATGTGGAGGAAGATATTTAAGGCACAGCCTCTACTCCCATGGAATTTGGTCCAGTTTAGAAGATAAGACATAAATACTTGAAGCATGCAATAACATTTCAATTGTATGAGGTATATAGCCCAAGGCAAGAAATACATACGCACAGTAGGATAAAGGACAAGTAACTTTAGCTTTTTTTTCCCCCATGGGCCAGACCCAGTCCTTGAGCCAATAAAGCTGTTTTTCTCGCTGTTTGTTTGCTTTTCATTTCTCAGCAGTCCTTCATCTCATAACAAGAGAACATATTTTAACAAAATTGGCTTTAGGAATGCAACCTCTGTTTTTAACTTGTGCTGCTAAAAGACGTGCAAATAAAACAGAATGAACATCATGAAAGCAAAATTAGTTTATTATAGGATGTTTAAAAATATATTTTTTTACTACCATTTGATATATCCAGAAGATGTTCTATTGCTTGTATGGTATTTCCTTCAAATTACTTATTTTATGCTAAGAAGGTAACATTGGTGTTTCACTGCAAATGTCAACAAGCATCATAAATAATGAATTGAGAATTGAGCTCCTATTGCCCAATTAAATCATCCTTTCATCTGACCAAATGCCATTCAGGCCTTTTTGTGTACTTTCAGTTCTCTTTAAAGTCATTCTGGTGTCGTTTTTGAAAATAATAAGTAACGTAGATGCCCTCTTTTTTTTTTTTTATTGGTAAATTTTTTTTTTATCATTTCAACATGGGTTTACATTGATGATGATACAAACATTTTTCAAAGAGTTTGGGGTGTTTTTTTTTTTTTGGCCAGGTGCAGTGACTCACGCCTGTAATCCCAGCACTTTGGGAGACCGAGGTAGGAGGAGTGCTTGAGCCCAGGAGTTTGAGACCAGCCTGGGCAACATGCAAGACCCCATCTGTACAAAAACCAAAATTAACCAGGTATGCTGTTGTCCACAACTGTAGCCCAGCTATTCAGGAGGCTGAGGCAGGAGGATCACTTGAGCTGAGGATTTAGAGGTGACAGTGAGCTATGATCACACTACTGCACTTCAGCCTGGGTGATGGAGCAAGACTCTGTTACTAAGCAACAAAAAGTTGGGTTTTTTTTTTTTATTGTTGTTGTTGTTGGTTTGTTTGGTTTTTTTTGAGACGGGGTTTCTGTAAGTTGCCCAGACTTGTCTTAGCCTCCTGAGCTGAAGGAATCCTCCTCTCTCAGTGCCCTCCTAGCTAGGAATACAAGCACACACCATCACACCTGGCAGTTGGCAGTTTTAGGTTTTTTTTTTTTCTCAGCTCATTATGAGGGTACAAAAGTTCAGGTTATATATTGCCCGTGCCTCCCCATCCCCCCGAGTCTGAGCTTCAATTGTGTCCATTCCCTAGACAGTGCACATCGCACTCATCATGTAGGTATGCACCCATCCCCTCCTCCCACCCCCATCCCCCCCAGTCAGAACTTCAAGCGTGTCCTTTCCCCAGGCAGTGCGCATCGCACTCATCAGGTAGGTATACACCCATCCCTTCCCCCCAGCCCCCACCTCTGTCCAATACCCAATTGGTGTTATTCCCAAATGTGCACTCAGGGAAACCAGTTTGCTGGTGAGTACATGTGGTGCTTATTTTTCCATTCTTGGGATACTTCACTTAATAGAATGGGTTCCAACTCTCTCCAGGAGAACCAAAGAGATGCCATATCGCCATTATTTCTAATAGCTGAGTAATATTCCATGGTATACATATACCACATTTTGCTAATCCATTCATGAATTGATGGGCATTTGGGTTGTTTCCACATCTTTGCAATTGTGAATTGTGCGGCTGTAAACATTCGGGTGCAGGTGAACGGGAAATAAGATCCCGAAAATCTGGAGAGTGCGGGACGGACAATAGAGAGGGGAGCGTGGGACGGCTGTACCCACCTCACCAGAGAGTGAGGTGGGTTCAGCCCCACAGGAAAGCGGCTTGTTCCCCCACTGACCTCCACACCCACTCAATTGGGGATCTGCCTGAAGTCGGTGCAGAATCGCCGCGGGAGACGTGGGGCTCTGTGGAGAGGAGACATTAGCGGGAGGCAGTTTGGACCCCTGAGCGCTCTGCGCGGACTGCCAAAGGCTGCAGCCACATGTAGATGCCCTCTTTTGTGAAAGACTTTAGATATAGCTTTAAATGGCTACATAATATAATTTAATTAAAATAGTTGGAACTCTGATATAAGAAGACATGCAATTATTTATCTTTACCAAAATTCCAGAAGTGGGTAATCCTGCGCTAGGTGACCTCAGCAAGGACTCAGGGACCTTGGGACTGTGTCCAAAAGGCAGTGCTGAGTGGATCGGGATTCAGGTAACTGGCTTGGTCTTGCTATGATGAGCTGCTTGGTTAGGCTTAAGCAGGTCTCTGGGATCTCAACTCTTCAGTCATGACATGGATGGCTTGGAGCAGATGAGCTGTAAGCTTTCTTTCAGCTCTAAAATTCTATGAGCTACACCAACCACATCAAAAGACTATCTATTACGCTTAATATAAACTGGAGTCTTGTTTCCATTAATGTGAGAAACTGAAAGTTTTGTTAGAACACAAATGATTTTGATCTTCCTGGAATCTACATCAGACTGGAGTCTGCAGTCTCCAAGACCTTGCAGTAGGCTTTTACTTATTGGGAAATGACGGAGATGTATTGAGGATATTTGGGGCTTTCTGAATCATTGCATGAAGCAGAACAGTACTTCTATGCAGAAGGTTTCTCTTCAGTGTACTCCTCTGGGGGGGAAGTGTAGGGGGTAGAGTGTCATGATTTTGCTGTCGGTTATGATTGCATGGTCAGTTCAGGGGTTTGTGAAGTAGTCTTGATGCTCACTGTCAGTCTATTTTGATCCACCATGTCCTGTACATGAAATGGATATAATAAATATTTCAGAGAGCTGTTCTGAAGATTGCACTACAGTGAAAATCACCTTGCATATCAGTTACATGCTGCCACGTAATACATCAAGCCAAATCTTAGCAGCTTTACATGACTACCGGTTATTGCCCACGACCATGTGGGTCAGGGATTAGGGCAGGGCTCAGCGGGCTGCTCATCTCTCCTCTACGTGGTGTTGGCTCATCCACGGGACCTCTCCCTCCATGTCATTTCTCATCCTCCTGGGTCCCCCTCTCCCGAGATGGTCTCTCTCTCCAGTGGAATAGGCTGGACTTAGCATAGCAGTGGGGCTCCAAGAGTGAAAGCAGGCTCTGCTGCAGTTTATTCGTCAGAGCAAGTCACTAGGGAAGCCCAGACTCCGGGGGTGGGGACACAGACTCCACTCCTTGATGCTTTGTAATTGGCATGGACCTAGGGAAGCTTGAATCATTGGGGGCTATTTTAAACCAACCACCATACCTCAAATAAAGCCTGGCACACAGTAGGCACTTGATAAATGTGTAACATCTTACATGTTGCAACTTTCACCAGCATTTGATCTTATTAGAAAGGCAGCACATATTGACTCTGTGAGTGGAGGAAACTGAGCTAAAAGGCTGTGCTATTTGCCTAAATTCATACAATCAATGATTGATAAGGGCTTGAACACAATTTTTCTGACTCCAAGTTCTCTATTCTTTCTACTACAATTTTCTGCTGATATATTGCAAAGAAAATAAAATGTAGAAAGTGATTAGTGAATGCCATGGCTTAAGAACCTTACATGACTTTGTTACTTTAGAAAACTGTACTTTGCTTATGAGCCAAATGTTGTTTGAAAACAATGAAAGAATAATACTATCTTGACTACATTCCTTAGATATCTTTCTCCAAAATTTAATTACATCTGGGGCAACTTTACAACTGAGCTCTAGACACATATTTATTAGCAAATGATTTCTTGGAAATATATCCAAACATTCACATAATTTCAGCTTCCAGTAAACAGTCTACAGAGAAAAGAGGTAAGGTTATTGGAGTTGAGTCAGGCATGATGTGAAATCTATGCCTATCGTTGTCTCCTGAATTCAATCTCTGTTCATTCTTTTTCTTTTTCAAGTTTGGTATGAAAACAATAATACCTTCAACAAGAATGCAAAATGAAGAACATATAAAAAATCAATAGTGTTAAAAATATAGAGTACTCATTATAGTACAGGCTATTATATCATATTTATATAATACTTAACATCAATATATGAAACTCTTTATGTAAAAGTGTCATACAAAGATTTTTATTCTTTGTGTTATAGTTGTTATTATTGTCATTATTTTGATTGAGTCTCTTGTTGAACTCTGAATTCTATTTGAACCTGAAACAGTAATCAAAACTGTGGGCTGTTTGATAATCCCCATGAATATAACTAAAAAGTTTTCATGAAAGCCCCATAGACTGAACCCATTGAATTTAGAATAGTTCTCACACTAGCAGAAAGAAGCAGATGTCTCAAACCAAACATACTTGGTTTAATATATTTTACATTGGCTTTAATGGACAGATGTTTTGACTATGACATGGCAAGACAAGGATTTGAAATGGTGGATTGAAAAGATTTTGTTCATAAAAGTAATTGCTCTTACATTACAAAGTACAGGATTTACATGTGGAAAATGTCAGCCTGTTGCAGCATCTCATGATGCATCGTGTTACCACAAGCCATGGAGTTCACTAGAAATAAGCAACGTACTTCTAAGGGGCCCCTTTTAATAGGCATCACACACAGAATGGCAGGGAATGGGAGCCTCGAATCTAGCGTCATTCTAGTTATGTGGTTGATCCTTGATTATATACTTTCAGGATTATCTGTGACTTTTTTTCCCATCAGAATTTGACTTCTGTCAATATTATTTTACAAGCTAACAGCAATTCCTAAATGCCAGGCACTATTCGAAGAGCTTTACCGGTACAAAGAATCTATTTTATCCTGATGAGAATTCATAAGAGAGGAAAAAGACACAGAGAAGTTATATAAATTGTTTAAGGTCACACTGCTAGGAAATGCAAACATAGACTATCCCAGTATAGCTCTAGAATTTGCTTTCTCTTTTATTATTAAATAAGTGGTAGGAAGTACATTTAATTATTTGTGTGATTCAGGAATTTCTGAAACAAGATAGATTTAGGTTAGTGAATCTGTTGCCCCAGGACCTCAAGAACTACCTCCTGACTTATCTAGAATTCAGTTTACCTGCAACCTTATTCTCAAATTCAGAAGTCAGAAAGGTCTTCCGGCCCATGAAATAGTCACAAAGCCCTTACACTAAATCCATGTACTTTATCCACTGGACTCTCACACAGACCCTTCTTAATGCTTATTTTGACAATAAGAGATGGGATGGAAAAAGACGGAAAATATAAAACTATAAACACCCATTTGTAATGCTACATAACATAACAAAAAAATTCATGATCATGACTCTAAATTATTAGAGAAAGGCTAAATAATGTTCATTACCCTTTATTTAGAGGGCAGGGAAATAGATAATATATGTCAAAAGGTCTTTCTTCAAAACCACTTAACTTTTTAGACTTTGGTTGCTCTGTAGGCTAAACTTCCAAAATGAGAGATGATGTTTGTGGAATACTCCAATCTCAACAGGACCAGGTAATGAAGTAAAGGAGGCATTGTTGTGGAAAGAACACTGGGTGAGTTGGAGACGCTCTCCCACTAACTTGCTGATAAATGATCTGAGCAGGTCATTTATCCTATTCATGCCTCACACTGCTTATACACCTCACTCAAAGAGTTATTGTAAGGATTAAGAAAATAATGTATGTGAAAGTGCCCAACATATAGTGCATTCTCAATAAATATTTGTTAAGGGAAAAAGTAGCATTGCATTCCGATGTCAAAGATAAATTATTTTTAAATTATGACTTGGATAATATTTGTGCAGTTATACACATAGAGGAAGGTGAATAAAAGAATGGAAGTGATTGCCTTGATATTCTTCAATAATTATATTACCTTCTTTTTGATTGAGCCAATATTTTTTGTCTTTCACCTGCTTTGAAGAATATAACTATTCAAAAATAGAATCCTGGTAGAAATAAACCTTCTCTTTGATAAATCCCAGATGCACAGGGCAAGATATATTTCCTGTAGAGATTCACACAGGGACCAAATGGTCTGGGAATTCTTCTTAGAATTCCACCACATGTCCATTTTAGCTCCACTTGGCAAGCAGAGATGGAGCATGGACCTTTGTTCACATGCATACTTGTGACAAGAGAATGACTGAGAAAGGATTAAGTAGATCCTCAGCATCTTCCAAGTACAACCCCAAGCCTTAAGCAGTGACAGTCAATGTAAACAGCTAACTGTGTTTTGTTGTCCAAAACAATATTTGACATTACAGGGTTGGAGGCAGAGGGTAGGGTGGATTCAGGGTATCAAAATGATCTCAGAATTGTTTTTTAATCAAAATGTACATGTTTTCCTTCCTCAACCAAAATTTTAGACACTTTCTCAGGGGCTGGAGATAGGTACATGAATATTTTCTAATACCTTTCCAGACGTTTCTGATACTTATTTCCCCCACCCCTCTCCAACTATGAGAAGTACCAGTCAGTCTAGTATATTAATTCCACCTTTCTATGATGTGAATGTGACCTTTTTTTCATAGCTGGTATAGACTCAGGGTCACAATGACCTATAGCTGAGCACTGGCTGCCCCTTTAGGCAGGGATAACACCCTTGACATCCCCCTCGTGGATTGTGGAATATGCCTTTACACTAGGTCTACTGCACTCATTTATGGAATTAAATCTATTGGTGAGCTTCAGACCTAGGAAAGAAGGGATCCTGTCATAGAGCTACTCCTTAGTGGGTGCTATCCTGGCCCTCACTCAGCCATGACTCTCCCTACAGGGTAAGGAGTCCTTGGGAACAAGTGGACTTGCTTGTCAACCAGCTTGCTTGTCATTTTAGCCCAGTGCTTTCCAAACTTTAATATGCTTATATGAGACACATGGGGATCCTGCCAAAATGCAGAGTCTAATTCAGTAGGTCCAGAGTGAGTCTGAGAGTCTGAAGTTTTAATGAATCCCCAGTGCTGTGGACTACACTTTGGGTATCAAGGGTCTACATCATGCTTCAGGTACCAGGCTCTTGGAAGTCCCCCAGCAAGTGATACCAAGCCTGCATGGCCTCTTCCCAAAGTCTCTGCTCCAGAAGGTAGAGTGTGTTGCCAGTGTGCCCTCCCCCAGACTGAGGGTGGGCAAGGAGGTGCTTAGAGTATAGGTCTGTGGGCACAGCTTAGATGAGTGAGGTCCTTGAGGTTCAGAACAGAGCCAGAGGTCAGAAGAGAAATGGGGATCACAGGACTGACTCTGGGATTGGGATCAGATGCCATGCACAAACCAACTCTCTCCATGTTACCATATTCTAGCATAGCATTCCAAGTAGTATAAGAATTTTAAATTAAAAGTTGCCCTTTCAGGTTGTTAATTAATGTAGGAGGATAGAATTTTACTTCAATAGTTTGTTAGCTTGATAATATATATATTTTAAACATAAGAACATCCATTATGTGGGCTTCCTTCTTGCTGCATGCCTCAAAATTATTAGAAGTGCTCCTGTTGGTAGGCGCCTGATTTTCTAGATTTTCTAACCACCCTTCACCTCTCATCTAGATCATCCTGGGTGTAAACTCCACATGACAACAGGACCAAAGCAAATTTGGACTTTTTACTTGGACAGATCTTTTGCAGCAGCATGTACTTCTTCCCTATTTGAATTCACTTGCCTCTTGTGGCCCTTTTATACACAACTCAGAATTTTTTAAGACCATTAATATGTATATTAAGCTATGTAATACTGAACTCTGTGGGATATGGAGCCGGCACCATTTCTTTTGGTTAACAATGTTTGCAAGTGTGACTACAGAGTTGTATGAAAGTGAAACTTGCCAGTTCAAAAGAAAAGACTGGCTTGCAATGCTCTTTGGCTTGTTTTTGTTGTTGTTTTTCTTAACCCATTTTTCTCTTATTCAATTACTATAGCATTGTTTTACAAGGCCTCAGGAGTTAAATCTTAGCTCTACCACCAATGAGCTGTGGAATTCTCACTTTTCTAGGCCTCAATATTTTTTGCCTCTAAAATGGAGTTAATAATATCTACCATATAGGGTTGTTAAGAAGATTAAAAGATATAATACACATAAAAGTATTTGGAATGGTGTCTGATACAGAACAATTACTCAAATAATGTTGCTGTTATTCACTCAGGTTTCGTCTTCTTATTAAAGCTAAATGTTCTCTTGTCTCATTGATTTTTCTCTTCTTTGATAGTCATTACTTTCCTATTTAACTTCTGCCTGTTGTCTTAGTCTCTTTTCTGCTGCTATGACAGAAGACCATAGACTGGGTAATTTATAAAGGAAAGAAATTTATTTGCCTCATGTCTCTGGAGGCTGGGAAGTCCAAGAGCATGGTGCTGACATTTGGCGGGGTGTGGGGGGAGTCATCCCATGGCAGCGCCACATGGGGAGCAAGTGAGTGAGACAGAGAAGGAAGTGGGCCCAACTCAGCCTTTTTATCAGAAACCCAGTCCTGTGATAACTCACTCCCAAGATGACAGTATTAATCCCTTAAGGGTGGAGCCCTCACAGCCTACTCACCTGGCAAAGGCCACACTTCTTAATACTGTCACAATAGCAATTAAATCTCAACACCAGTTTTGGAGGTAACATTCAGACCATAGGACTCATTTCCAATGCTCCTTATTAGTTTAGTGTAGTTTTTCCAATCATATTCCCATATACATTATATCAAAGGCAATAATATACTTATTTTTGTATCTTCCAGAGCTCAGTGTATGATACCAAACACAAGAAAGAGTCTCAAATCTCTCTTGGGTGATGGATTAATTCACTATAAAGAAGTATTTAAGAATAAATAGTGCTGATCTGAGGAATGGAACGTTCAAGAAAAATGGAAAAAGAAAATGCCTCAAAGAAGAAAGGGGTTGGCATGACCAGACAGCAAGGGTTGGCCAAGGGAAATCACTCAATTTGCTGAGCAGTCATAGGGATTAAAGTCCTGAGTATCACCTGGCAGAATTCGGTGGGAAGACTAATGGGCTTCTCCAACTGAGTGAGGAACAGTGTCACTTGAATTCAACTAAGAGCCTCCTACATCAGGAATACTTATTTCTTTGTTTTCTCTCCCCACACCCAACCTTGGTAAACTATCAGAGCATGACTATTATAAGGCTACACCCAGACAGCACTAACTGACACAGGAGTCGTTAAGAAAAAATAGGAGTGAAGTGTGGAATTTGGAGCAGGCAGTAATGTGTATGCTGGGTTTGCCTCACTCTCTGACAACTCTGCTGACTAATAACAGGAACACAAAACCCCAAGTCAGTCCCTTCCTCACTGTCACCCTCGTCTCTTCTCTCATTTGCTTATGGCATCAAGCGGAGGCGACTTCAACTGGAAATAGCACAGGGCTTATGCTAGGCCACAACGTGGAACCAAAATAATCAGAGATGTAGCAAAATTCTAATTTGTTTACCCCCTTCTGACAGAGAGAAATGTTTATGTTCATTTCTGAGGCTGTGGTATATGTGGAGTTCAAGTGTTCTGACACTTTAACATGCCATGCCAGGTTAGAAGCCTATTCCTCCCTTTGTTAATTTGTTGGTGAATATATTTAGGTTTTCACTTCATGCCAATAATTGCAAGAAGGGATGCAGTTTTGACATTGTTTCTTTCCCCTTGCACTCCATGGAAACAGCAGTTGTCTATCTGGCAGTCTAGTGGCTGTATGGAAAGCCCCTGTTTACTTCATCCGCATGTCCCTTGCATTTTTGCTTGGTCTACAAAATAAATGAAATGAAAAAGTGTGTCAGAATTAGAATTGTGTGAGTCTGAAAAAGACATTTGGGTCACTGAGTGACTTAAAAGCACCCTCTGTTTACATGTTTCTTCAGTTTCTGTCACTGCAGCTGTGTCACAGCTTATAACAACTAATCCCTTTTTATTTATATTTTACTTTATTTTATTTTGTATTAACGGCACTTTTAAGCCACGTCTTCCAAATGTGTCCAGGGTTTTATAACTGTCTTAATAGTGTATACACATTACAGTTATGGCAGAGAATTTCCTCCAAATCTGGGTTTTGTTAAGAGTGACTTTAAGAATAGTTTGTAGGACAATTAAAACGTGTTAATCTGTATTTGAAAACTTGATCCAGTTAAAAATCAGTTTCCTGTCCACTTATATTTGTCAAAGTTTCCTACGTCGTGTGGCTGGGGTTTTCTTGAGAGCTAGAAAGCGGGCTGTGGGGAAAGCAGGTGAGGGGAGCCTGGGGGCTGTGCTAGACTTTTGGCCTCTGGGCTGACGTCCTCCTACCCCTTGTTATGCTTCAGGAGAAAATGCTGCACTGAGGGCTTGGAAATGGGGCTTGAGCGAGCACACTTTCCATGCTCAACAAGCCTAACATCATTTTACTACACAAGTTGAGTTGTGTGTGTGCTTTTAATAAACCGATCCTCACAAAAAATAAATAGATTTGTTCTGCTTAAACTGGCATACAAAGGGCTCGGAGGAAAAAAAAAAATCTTTAACACCTCTTGGGGATTGCAAGGTAACTTCACACTCCAGCTTCATGTCGGGAACATGTGATAACAATTTGACAGGAAGTAAGTGGATTCTGCCCCAGGCCTGGGGACTGGAATTGGCCCTGGAGCAGAATGGCTGAGTCTGAAGGCCTGGAGCTTCCCGCCCAGCAGGGGGTAGCCAAGCTCCGGTAACTGGGAAGGAATTCAACTCCTAGGATCCATCCCTTCCCACCACAGGCCTGCCAGCGCACAGCTCTTCCCTTCTAGAAGCAGGCTTTCCTTGCAGGACTCAGATTAATTACTCCAAAAGGAGCTGCTCACCTGAGGCCTTCACCTAAGAGCAGGAACCTGTGCAATGGAGTCTTTGGAAAGAGACCCCAGTAAAGGGGGAAAAAGTACATTTATCTGCTCAAGGCTTGGAATGAAAATGGGGTGGGGGAAGGAGGCAGGTTTTACTTTTCCTTCAGATTCTTTTCTCTGTCTGCCATTGGGCAGAGGCTGGGAGTTCCCTGGGAAAAGATGTAGAGGGACAGAGAGATCAGGCCAGCCCCCCTGGCTCTGTGCGCGGGGGGAGTGTGCCTGTGTGGAGGGTGTGTGGGAGTGGTTGTGTGGTGTGTGTGAAGTGTGGGTCTGTGGGTGTGTAAGGAGCGTATTGATTGATGTGTGTTGTGTGTGCACATGTGGGGTGTGGGTGAGTATAGTGTATGTGTGGTGTGTGTGGGGGGTGTGGGTGGGGGTGTGTATGTGTGTGGGTGTACATGGGTGTGGTATGTGTTGGGGGTATGGTGTGTGTGGGTATTTAGGTGTGTATGTGTGGGGGTTGTGGGTCTGTGGATGTGTATGGAATGTGTTTTGTGTGTGTGCATGTGGGTGTGTGGGGTGAGGGGTATAGTGTATCTGTGTGGGTGTGTATGTGTTCTGTGGGGTGTGTATGTGTGTACATGTCTGTGGTGTGGAGGGTTGTGGGTGTATGTGTCGGGGGTGTGCATGTGTGTGAGTGTGCATGTGTGTCGTGTGTGTTGGGTGGTATGGTATTGTGTGTCTGTGTGTGAGGGGCTGTGGGGGTGTGGGGTGTGGGTGTGTATGTGTGTGGGTGTTTGGGTGCATATATGTGTGTGTGGGAAAATATGGGTGTGTGTGTTGGGGGGTATATGTGGGTGTGGTATGTGGGGTGTGGGTGTGTGAGGTGTGGTTGTATGTGGGTGTCTGGGTGTATGTGTGCGTGGTGTGGTATATGGTGTCGGGGGAGCCTGAGGACAGAGTCCCACCACCTCCCCCGAGGGAACCTGGGAGGCAGCAGGTGAGCCCCAGGACAGGCTGGGTGGAGGAGACTCGGGGACCGCTGGGCTTCTGGGGAGAAGGAAATGCCAAGCTGAATTTGCAGGTACAAGGAGGGGAGAAGTGAGAGGGTGACAAGTCACTAAAGAAAAGCCATTCTGAAGGAAGCCTGAGCTCCTCACGTCTGCTGCAGAAGGAGTGAGCCAGCGTGCCTGCCAGGGCCCACTGGGAACGTCCCCCCTGGCGCTCCCCAGACTCACCTTGCTGCTTCCCACTAGGGCCATTTTCGGTTGGCACTGCTTCTCTTTGTTCTGTTGTCTCCCCGTGCAATGAACCCTTGCATTATGGGTTTCTGTTGTAGTTCTAACCTCTAATACACAACCATTACATCTTATCTCGTCTTCTAAATTACTCTAAAATCCAATTATAAAACCCTCTCTCCTTCAAGAGCACACAACTTGCCACATTACTGAAATGCTGGGCTGCTCTTTTGTTTTCCTAAATTAATAATAACTACCATTTTCCGTCTGCTCTTACCATGGGACTCTTTTATATCACCACACAGCTTTCCAAAATGCATATTATGATTCTTTTTGCATCTTTGCAGGGCTACACAAAAGCTGAGGATGATTTTCCAAATATTCATAAAAGATCTGTCAGTTGTTTTATAGTATCAAAACATTTGAAACTCTACAGTCTTTAAAGAAGAAAGCATTTTAATATTTATCAGATAAAATTTCACTATAGCTTTGCTTTTGTCTGGGTGAACTAGAGGTTCATCACTTTTAAGATTTTAAGAGATTTGAATGGATTTTGTTTGTTAAAATTGTTATGGATTTAAAACTCTTAGTCCTACTAAGATTTCAAAAGTACAAATGATTTATTTTAATCCAAAGCACATTGTGAGTTTCTTGAATCTATAGGAGGGGAGTGACTGTCTTAAAAGCAGATTCAACTTCTTTAAGTTACAGAAATATTTCAGGAAAAATGAACATGCCAAAAACATTTTAGAAAAAGCTTTCAAAGCACTGAGGATATCCTCAAACACTTTTTCTGACAAAAGGATAATCATGGTTTGTAATACTAAAAAAATTGCTTTTAGGAAAATATGGTAAATTCACATCTGATATTAGAAAAAGAAATCTGACTTGTTTAGTGTTTTATAATCATGCACATGTAATTGAACTGTGATTGCTTTTCTTACTTGCAAATTCTTACTTTTAGTCTTGTGGAAAAAGTATATTTGACATACCTAAGGCATCTGATTATGCAGTAACAAAATATGCTTGATATGCAATTATTAAAAATATGTATATAGCTAGTCAACCACTCTATTTTTAACTTCACAAGATTGGGCAATGTTCTATGGAGCTCTTCAATGTAAAGTTTGTATTTGTGAATCCTTTCTCATGCTCAGGCTTTAGCTGCTTAGAATAAATATATTATAAAATGTTGGGAAGATTGGAAAGTCCTAAAGTACATATTAAATTTCAATCAAACATTTAAATAATAACATCTCTAGTTAGGTATTTTATGTAGTTATTGTGCCCTGAAGTTAAATCTTTATCTCCTTAAATATTAAATACAAGAAAGGCCAGTTGTTTTTTTAAATAAATTAGCTCTATTTTAAGAGTTTTCAGAGGTCAAAGTGAAGGCCAAGGGAGAAGGCGGACAGGGTAAAACTGAAGCAGCACCACTTGAAATTTATAGGCTAAGTGAGATGAACCAGAAGGACATGCTAATCACCAAATAACATAATCAGATACAAAATATAAGAACATGATTGCTATCTTCAGCAAAAACCCAGGGAAAATGGAAAAAAAGAAAATCATAAACTACGTAAAAACAAAATTGTAGTTTTCATTCTTACAATAACTCTATTTGACATATACAATAATTACATATATGCAAATACATACTACATATTATATGTTGTTTTTAGTTGTCCTGAACAAATAGACTCTGTAATCTTAATTTAATCGCGATGGAAGCATTGTTCTGTCATTTAACATTTCAACAATACCAATGGAGCTATATGTCCCTCTCTCCCTCCCTCCCTTCCTTCCTTCCTTCATTCCTCCCTCCCTTCTTTCCTTCCTTCCTCCCTCCCTTCTTTCCTTCCTTCTCTCTATTTTGTTTTTTAAAAACAATGTTAATGAAAATAAGAAAACAAAGTTATTTTTCCTTGTACCTCGAAATGTTGAATATTATCTTTTAGTTTCGGCATAGCCCAAGCACCACTATTATAATAGTTTTGTTGGATTGAATCTAGCATATTTGATGTTATAAGAATTGACATTATCTACTTTACTTAGAAATATATGTACTCAAGCATTCTACTAATATGTTTTTTCAGTCTCTCTGATCTTTTATTTCTAATTTTTAATGAGTTTCTAGCAAATAAGTAAAATTTTACCATTTGGACAAAATAGATTCAATTCACATAATTCCAGTATATGGGGAGCCCTTGTAGACTTGATTTCCTTTTTTAAACCAAGAGTGCATTTCCTATCATGTGTGAGTATTGCATAGCAAACTTTTAAAAATTTTAAATTTATATTGCGTTCTTTTTCATATTTTATAGGGATTCATTTTTTTTTAAATTTTAAATTAAGATTTTTGGGGCTTGTTGGCAGGTTAATACATGGACTATGTGATCGCTAAGCTCTTTAACGTAATCTATTATTTATATCTATTAAACAAATAAAAAATGACTGTGTGATACATGACATTTAAAAAATGATATCTGGAAGATAAGCCAGTCTCCTAATGTGTAAGCCACCCCTAGCAGGTCTTTGAGGCTTTGTGTCAATTTGGAGATAGACCAGGCCTTGGACCACAAGAGTGCCATTTGGGGTGATATGGCAGTAAATTACTCTTCACTACCCTAGAGGACCAGAAGAGTTAATGCAGCTTCCAGGAAAACGGAACACCTGGCAAGTAACTCAGGCAGGAGGATGGCCCGAGTGCATGTGTCACAAGTGCCTCTCAACTGTGACTTTAGAGAGCAAGATTCAATTCGACAGTGTGCCAGGGCTTCTCCTCTCTTCTCTTCCACCCTGCGTTTCCAGGAAACTGAGCATCAGTGCCCCTCCCTGCAGTGTTGCAGCACTGGGAGATTATTATGGTCTTCAAAGTGAAAGCCTATAATTTAAAGTCATAGCACCATCTTTAAAATGGAGATTGAAATACAGTAATATAAAATACATAAGACATCAAGATGTAGCAAATGTCTTTTCCTATTGGATTTGTCTATTTACAAGGGGGTAGTGAAATCAAGTATATTTTCTTGAAATATACAATATATTTTCCATATGGATTGTGTAGCCTCTCCATTTAAAACTGAGCAAACGCTCTGATAGATCCAAATTCCTTTTAATGCCTACTAAATAAAATTTTCTGGCCCTAAAATAAAATAAAATAAAACTTAAAATCCCAGAAAAAACAGCTCCAACTTACTATCAGATATTTCTTAGAAGACAATACCTTGATTGCTTGGCTATAAATGAACATATGGATTGTGTTTCCCTTAATATACCAATAGTTTATCATGATATAAACAAGTGCTAAGTGTAGAAAAGATTCCAAGTGCTAGATCCTTGACTTTGAAAACAAAGGAGCTCAAAATGTTCAGCAAACTCAAAGCATGCCCTAGTCACCTGTTAAAAGGTTTATATACGTATTTCTTATGACATTTCAAAGCTTTTTCATGATCCTTTGTACTGCTTTGAAAATGCCAGTTTTAAATACTAAATAATGGTGAAATAAAATTTTCTGTGAATCAATTATTCAGCCATGAGAGGAAAAACACTATATAGAAAATGATTCTACTTTCACTGGGTAGGAAATGTCAGGGGCCTCTGAATTGGGGAAATGAAAAAAAAAAATGCTTACAGTGGTGCCTATTGGAAATTGCCAGGAATGAATATCTTTTTTTCTTGAAATAAAGTTCAAGGTAACATTTAAATGAATAATTATTTACCATTTTGTTAAATGCTGGCATGTATGGCGGGTGTCATCTATTAGTACAAATGCTTTTTCTGCTTAAAATGGCTCATTAGCTTCTTCGAAGGCTGAACTGGTTTTAAGATTCAAATTCAAAATCTCCTTTGATTTTGCTGTTCCATTTCTGGCAGCCGGCCAGCAGTAGATATGCATAATATTTCACTGTTAGACCTTGCAAACATTATATCCTGCTGTGCTAAAGAAAACATTGTGTTTCTTACCACATGAAAATAATCCATCACTTTTCAATCAGCACACAAAAAAAGCTCTACCTGTTTTTTCCATCAGACTCAAGAAAAATTAATGGCCCCAATGTGAAAGGTGGACCCTCCATGCATGATCCATTAAAGTACAAACTAATCAAAATATATCTAGCATCTGATTTGCTAAGCAAGATGGAACAAAAGAGGTGTGATGAAAAAAATAGATCCTTCTAAGACCCATACAACCTTGTTCTATCAGTATTAACCTTATTTATTTTAAATGTGGGAGGACATAAATAAAAGATCATGAAATGAATCCGTTGAATTCAATCAATTCAAATAGACAATCTGTATTTTTCTAGAAGAGATGGCTAAAGACACTTACTATGGACTGGAGCAAATTTTTATAAAGAAAATGTTTTTTAAAAAGTAAAGGAAGACGTATTATAAATTCCCCCCATGGGTCACTAGACAGCGTAATATATTAAAGTAAAAGTTTATTTTACTTTTTATCAGTATATACTGATATGGAGATATCACTATTTTTGTCACCTTGTTCATGCCTTTAAAAATAATTTCATGCTTTTTGCAATGTTGATGTCATAGGTAGTTTTAAGTGGGCATGGGGACTTTGCTTTCTAGGGCCCTGTGACTTTTGCAACAATATTCAAATCAGAGAGCAGCCATCTCAAAGGAGTGCCAATTAAAGCACAATCCAGTTTATGACTTTTTAACTTATCCAAATGTGTCTTGTACATTAACACATTTAATAAAAGTGCATTAATAAAAATGCAGACAATGGCAAATAATGCTAATACTAAGAAGGTATCTATATTGGTAAATAATTTTACAGAAAAGTATGCTTCTTATATTCTTATAACCACATGTTTAGAATACCACACTGTGTTTTTAGCTGATATTCCAGTTTCTTTCTTCTTCCTTTTTTCCCATCTCCAATCCATGTTGAAACAGTCCTTAAGTTGGTCTTCCTAATGCATAACTGTATTTATATCCCTTCTCCTATTAATTTCCATTTAGTTATGTCCATTGAATCAGAAAATAGAGTTTTAGAGTTGGAAGGCTGAAAAACCATCATTTTGTATATGAGGAAACAAGCTCAGGGAATTTTAAGAGACTTACCCAAGGACACTGAGTTTGGGAATGATAGCTCTGGACTCTTTAGGAACTCCAGGCCAGTACTTTCTATACCACACAGGTGGTTTTCTCTTAGAGTGGTGCTTCTCAAACTTTAACTGGTATGCCAGTGACCCAAGGATCTTGTGAAAATATAGACTCTGATTAAGTAAGTCTGAGATTGGGCAGAAAGTCTGCCTTCTAACTAGGCTCTAGGGCATGCCCATGCTGGTTTGGAGACTACACTTGGAGTAGCAAGGATGGAAGAACTCTTTCAAATTCTTAGACTAGCTTTCAAGGTCCTTTGAAGTCTAATCCTGTCTTCCCACTGGCCTGTATGAACACTCCAATGTAGTTATACAGAGTACTTGCTCACTTATTAAATACCCTTTGAGTGTTCTGACTTTGATTTCTTTATTTATTCATTTCCTCTGCCTCTCTTCACTTTTTTGCAATTGAATGTCTACTTTTTTTTTCAATAGCAAACCTAATTCCCAGCTTCTCCATGAAGACTTTCTCATGGGCAAATATAAGATGATCTTTGTCTCCTCTGATAATCTCTATCACTCCTTAAGAGCTTAATAAGTAATCACTACTTATTGAACAGAAAAATAAAACCAATGCTTAAGTGAATAAAATAGCAGCAATGAATGAGGTACATTAAGTTGCAGAAGGAGAGAAAAACTGAAATTCTTGATATCGGTGGAAAATTTCAGAACTAATAAAAACTTTCCTCCTTTTCTTTTACTACATCTTATGCTAAAAATACTTCTGGGTTAATTGCAGAAAATGAATCTCGGAAAGTTGTGAATTTTCATAGGTTAAAGGTCAACCAAACTGTTTTGTAAGGGACCAGATAGTAAATACTTGCAGCTTTGTGGACCATATGGTCTCTGTGACAACTACTCAACTCTGCCATGGTAGCAGGGAAGCAGCCATTGGCAACATATAAACAAATGGATATGGTGGTGTTCAATAATACTTTATTTACAAAAAGAGGCAGCGGCCAGATTTGGCCTGCCTATAGTAGTTTAGCGATCACTATCATAGATGACACCCAAATATATTCTAAACAAAGAAAGAGAAAGACTTACTGAATCCATAGTAGTTAATTGCAGCTTAATTAGCTCAATAATAGGAAGCATATCTGAGGAATTGGGCCAGGGAAGACAAGAGATGCACTGGGAAAATCAAGAAATCTAAGTGATTTTTCCATAAAATCATCTTTTATGGAAACCATCCAAATCATATGCATCACTTATATCCAAACTCAATTTTCAACATCCTACTACCTCATCATAAAAGTGTGAAACACGGGCCATATCATTGGTAGCACATGGAGCTTATTAGAAATGCAAAGCTTAGGCCATATTCTTGCAGAATTAACATTAGCAGAATCTGCATTTCAAAAAGATCCTCACGTGATTCTTATGAACTTTACAATTTGAGATCCCAAAATGAGGTATGTCAGTCATCTGCATCAAAATCATATGGGAGCTGGTAAAAATGTCAATTTTAGTCCAGTCCCAGGCCTACTGAATCAGTGTCACTGGGAATGAGACCCTAAGTTTTAGAAACAGATCCACACTAGGATTCTAAAACTGCTGGTCATGAACCACAAGACTGACACTAGTTGTTCCCATTCTATTCTTTTTATCATGACTTTTCAGCTTCACTTTTTATCAGCTGTACTTGTTTTATTTGTTAATCCCTTTTTTGCTTCTCTTTTAAAAAATATTTTTAAATAAAAAAATTGATACATAATATTTGTACATATTTATGGGGTACATGTGAAATTTTGTTACATGCACAGAATGTGTAATGATCAAGTCAGGGTTTTTGGGGTATCCATCACCTTCAGCTAATATGGCTCCCTATTCTTAGCAAACATTTCTATGTGTTGAGGAGACTTCAAGTCTTCTCTTCTAGCTGTTTGGAAACCTACAATATTGTTGTTAATTATAGTCACCCTACTGTGCTATCATTGTTTTCCTTTTCCAGCTCTGAGTTTGCCTTTCTTAACGTAAGAGTAACATTTACTTTTTGTTCGGCATGAACACATGTAAACAAAATGATATGAAGACAATTTGATTATCTTACCAGATGGTACAAAGGTTCCTCTTGTAGAGATTATTGAGTGTGTTTGGGGAAAGCTTTTGATAAGCTTGGAGTGAGAAGGTTGCAAGGGCAAGCTCAAATAATAACATGGTGATTAAAGTGTTTTCTAAGGATGGGGAGACCTATTAACTTCATGGTCTTTTGTTTTTGCATGAGTATCTAGGTTTGGGGTGGAGGTGATTTGCTCTGTAAACCTGTACACTTTGTTATGCTTTTCTTCCACACCATGCTGGCTCAGTAGAAATAAAACCTCAGTTGTATTAAGGGAGACAGGGTTTTGGAGGAAGGCAAGTGTCATGTGGTTGTGGGAGGTGTGATATAAAGCACTGATGCCCCTACGACATCGACATCGTCAGCAAAGTCTCCACTGCTTACTTTCATTCTTTTTTTTTTTTTTTTTATCAGATTTTATCTGGGATTAGGGAGTAGGGTGGGAAGAGAACCGGAAGGGTTGCCCAAAGGTCATCATGGATGTGGTAGACAAAATACAGAATGAGAGGACAGCTGACATCAAGGTTATATGGATATCTGATAAGAAGATTAGGGCTGCCCAGCACTTGCATTATTAATTTGCACATTTTAAGATAGAGTTTTCAAATCCCTCTTTGCATCAAAATCATCAGTCCCTGGCCCTATACTTAGGGATTCTTATTCAATTGGCCTGGGGTGAGACCCAGACATTAAAATTTTTTTCAAGATCTCAAGGGAATCTGAAATGGGCAGCCAAGATTGAGAACTAAAGTAGAGAATCTAAACTAATCCAAGCAATGCATGTTGTGACTGACAAAGTAGAAAAGTATATACAGATATACTTTCTCTTTCTCTGTCTCTTTTCTTTCTTTCATCACTCTGATGATATTTTTTAACAATTGTTCTGGTAGTTTTTATTATGTAAGGACTCAATAAATGTGTTGCATTCCTAACAAGGAGAGAAGAATAACATCAAACTAATCAATCAATACAAATTCATCTAAATTATTATAATCTACTTGCCTCTTGATTATTAAAGAATATTCATGAATAATATAAATTTAGTAGTTAATATATTATAAATATATGTGCATCTGATTTGATAGTTATGTATGCCAGTCTACATTATGTTTGAATAGCCATTCTTTCCCAAGTTGGTAAATTTCTCAGAAACCATCTTTTTTCAAGAATTATTTTACCTTGGTCCATTTTTGAGGGCTTGAGGTATTTTGAAAGAAATAAAATGTAGACATATCTTCAATGAGTATTCTTTTTTTTTTTTTTTTTTTTTTTTTGAGACAGAGTCTCACTTTGTTGCCCAGGCTAGAGTGAGTGCCGTGGCGTCAGCTTAGCTCACAGCAACCTCAGACTCCTGGGCTTAAGCGATCCTACTGCCTCAGCCTCCCGAGTAGCTGGGACTACAGGCATGCGCCACTATGCCCGGCTAATTTTTCTATATATAGTTTTAGTTGTCCATATAATTTCTTTCTATTTTTAGTAGAGACGGGGTCTCGCTCTTTGCTCAGGCTGGTCTCGAACTCCTGACCTTGAGCGATCCACCCGCCTCGGCCTCCCAGAGTGCTAGGATTACAGGCGTGAGCCACCGCGCCCGGCCTCAATGAGTATTCTTAAACTGCTCTCCAATACCTCGGCATTGTAAAGGCTACAGAAAAACTGGAAGAAAGTTCAGGTGAGATTAAGATGGCCAAAAGTAAGCTGTATAAAAAAAAAAGTATCTATTGGTAATAAAGAATTCATTAATGGACTGACTATGGAGATTGGCATTGAGTCAGCAAAGCTATGGGTAGGATTGGCTGACTCTGCTATGCCGGGGTTGGGCTGGGAGTGACAGGCAGGATATTAAGTTGAATTCTCCAAAAAGTCTCTCTTCATAGGCTCTTCTAAGGTTGGGGAAAAGATTAGAAATATAATTTAAGTCCTTAATTTAGCACAATGTTACTGGCTGGTTATTTGAAAGACACCAAACAGTCAAGAGTTTACCACAAACACATTTGAGCCCATTTCTTTACATAACGATAGATAGCCTTTAATAGAAAAAAATATATATGCTCACTAGAAATTAATGCACTATGTTGTAACCAGTCCCATTAGCATAGATACCATGCTCAAAAAAATTTCAGGTAAGTGATTTTATTTATTTATTTATTTATTTATTTGCTTGCTTGTTTGTTTATAACAGCTTCACTGAAGTGTAACTGACATTCAATAAACTGTATATATTTAAAGTGTGCAATTTGATAAATTTTGGCATATGTATACACCCATGAAACTATTACGGCAATCAAGATGACAGTCATATTTATTATTCCCCCAAGGTTTCCTCAGGCTCCTTGGTAATCACTCTTTTTTATGGGGGGGGACACAAAATTATAAGTAATGTAATCACAGCCTGTAGCAATCTCTGCACTATTTTCTGTCACTATAGATTACGTTTTTGTCTGACTTCTTTCACTGAGCATAATTATTTTGAGATTCATCTTTGTTATTGCATGTATCAACAGTTCATTCTTTTTTCTTTCTGAGTAGTAGTCCATTGTATTGATGCACAACAGTTTATTTATTCCTCTGTTGAGGAACATTTGATTTCCAATTTTTGTCTTTGCAAATAAAGCTTCTATGAATATTTGTGCACAAGAATTTGTATGGACATATGCTCTCATTTCTTGGGTTAATACAGAGGAATGGAAAGCTGAATTGCATAGCAGTTGCATGCTTAACTTTTTTAGAACCCGCGAAACTGTTTTCCAAAAAGACTGTAGCATTTTACACTGGTAAAATGTACCAGCAGCATTTGAGAGTTACATTTCCTCCACATCCTTTATAACACTTCATATGGTCAGTGTTTTTAATGTTAACCATTATAATAAGTGTGCAGTTATATTTTAGTAGAACTTCAGGTGAGTGATTTTGAAGAAAAAGGTAGAAGAAAACAAGAAGATAAGAAAATACATTCAGTCTTTTTTTTGCTTTGTGCTCTGTTCTAGATATTTCAGGTTCAGTGTCTATTCCAAAACCTTTTTCTCTGTTCTACCATGGCCCAAAGAGTTCATTCACCTTTCCCCTCTGACTCTTGCAGACAATTGTGTGCCTTTAAAGGAAAAATAACAAGAATTAGGAGTGCCCTGGAGGCAAGGTACAATTTGGCCCATGTAATCAATCATATCTGCTTTGCTGAAGTATAATGACTCTGTGTACAGGAAGACATCTTCAGGGGGGCACACTTATTTCCATGAAGTCCTTAACATTTTGTGGGAGAGAAAGCTGTTTTTACATTTAGCTTTTACCATGCTCAGTTGTATCTACTATTTTCTTCTTGGGCATAATTGAATTGTATTGGTATGTAGTTACACTAATATGCCAAAATATAAAGATAAGTGGATCTATAGACCTTTTTTTTTTTTTTTTAACACTATCTTTAGTAATTCAAGCTAAGGAACAAGATAAGTTGTGTAATATTCAACATCACAATAGCCATTTACAAATAGTGAATCATGGCAGTTGCCCTGGGTTTCATGAAGAATTATTCCCCCAAATCAAGTAAAGTCAAAGATTTGGAGATAGATTTATGACTTTGAGGAACAATTTCTAGGAGTCATAGAAAAAATAATTTACTAGTATCAGCACTAGGGAAAAAAGCCGTAAGGACTCCCCAAATTATGATTGTGGCTAATAGAACTAGTACAAACCCCAAGCATGTGCAACTTTATAAAGGAAGTTTACTTTATCATCTAGTGTTTTGGTTTCTGTTTTCATTGAACTTCAGACATGCACCAAGTATTTTATTTAACTACTGAGCAGGTAAGATTATGCCTCTAAAATATTATATATGGCTTTCTTTGTACACATTTCCTATAAGTCATTGCAAATTAGTTCTGTATAATATGAAGAAAAAATTGGGAAAATCTTCAAACTCCACCCTTTATAAAATGATTTCTGAATTAGAATGTCCATGTTATTAATATATAGTGAACATCATGACTTCTAACAGGACATGTATGGTTATCTAATCTTGATCAAGATGATGGTCTTGGAGATGGTGATCATGAAGTCGATGAGGGTGAAGAAGTTATTGATGATGATAATGATAACAACAACAATGCTACTAATGATAATGGCAGCTAACATTACGCTAGGCCAGCACTCCAGAGTGCTTTGCATACACTGTCTCATTTAATCTTTGCAAAGCCCTGTCAGGTTGGTCCTATTATTATCTCCCTTTTATAAGGAAGTTCAATGAAATAAATTACAGAGACAGTATACCACTTTGTAAGCTCTCTCCATTCTAGCCTTGTCTCTCTGTTACTACAAAAAAAAAAAATGGGACTTAGCTCTAATAATTATTATTAGCAGACGAATTGGGGGACAGACAACATGCAATTTGGTTGGAGGAAGAGCTCGATAGCTCTCAACCTGGATAACAATCAGTTAATGGATGTAGATATCAGGAATAGGGGAGACAGCTCTTCAGGCAGCAGATCATTATGCAGCAGCTCAGCATGTTTATTAATCATTGTGCACAATTAAAATGCCATTTCATCCCTCTAATTAAAACAAGTAGTTCCCTGAGGCTAGCACCTGAACTAATGAAGCCTGGTTGCCTAAGGATCTCACTCAGGGAAGGGAATTAAACAATGGAGGAAGCAGTTTGTTTACCAAGTTGCCCAGACAACGTCAAACTATATATGACATCATGAGCAAGTGGACCAGTTGAGATTGTAATTTTAAAGAGCCAGAGCCGGGGATGCTTCTTTT
Source organism: Eulemur rufifrons (assembly GCF_041146395.1). Lineage (NCBI taxonomy): Eukaryota > Metazoa > Chordata > Mammalia > Primates > Lemuridae > Eulemur > Eulemur rufifrons. The sequence continues at coordinate 63,074,091 of NC_091001.1, forward strand.
TCTGAGCAAAGGCTGGGTTTCAACATTGAAATTTTTCTAGTTTTTTAATTGGTTGGGTCCCATCCTTTGTATTCTTTACAATTAATTTTGAATTTTCTTTTTCCTCCTTGATATGTAGAATGGGTATCTTGATATTTAGAACAAGGAGTTCCAGGGATTGTATGTTGGCATCTAGGTATTTGGGAGACAGCAGGGATTACTGAAATTGGTTGACTCTACAAATAAAAGAGTATAGATAGGTTGTGGAGGCACAATTTCAAACAGGGGGTAGATGAATGGGCTGGACGAAAGAAAACCTAGAGTTCAGTCCCAGCATTGACACCGGAACTGAATGAACTTGAACAAGGTCCTTACTTTATTTACTGTAAAATAAAACTTCTGGACTAGGTCATTATTAAGTTTTCTTCTAGTGCTAAAATTCTATGCCTTTGCAGTAATTTGTGATTAACATAGCAGTTCAAAGGGCTTTCATTGTATACTAATTCCCCCACACATGTGGCTGAATCAAGCCTTGCTTATTCTATCCTTCTAAATTCCTGTTTAGTTTACCATGATATCTTTGGTGTCTGACATTATACTTGGCACAGAGAAGCTGCTCAAATAAAACACGAATCAGATTAAATCTACAGATCTCAATAATCCACAGGTTTCAGTGCCTGGCTCCAAATATTTGGTACTACAAAGAGAGTGTTCTGCATTACTCATCTGGGAAATGGCAAACCTGTGAGAACTGTTTTCATTCCAGCCAGTTTACTAACTCAATTTCCTACAATTCTGTGCTTGAAAGTTATGGTCCCATGTTGCCTCCACTTGTAATAGGCATGAAACCATGGCTCATTCTTCCTGTCTTCTATCTATCATTCTTTTGGTCCTTATGATTCCCTGATATCCCAGAAAAATAGCTATGCCTACAAGTTTCAGGAACTTTGGATCATTGGTCCTTAATCTATTTTTCTATGGGTCACAGAATTCCACGAGAATCTGATAAATTTCATGGAATCTTTCATCAGAAAAATGCATAGCATGATTTTGCAAAACCATGGGATGTGAGGTTCACAGGCTTCCTAAAGCTCATTTATGGAGCTCAGATTAAAGTTAATGCTTGTTTTAAAGGATTATGTAAGAATTTCCAACAGTCGTTTAGGAAGCCTGTGTCTGGACCCCTTTCTTGCCTCTCTCCAGCAAGTGAAGAAAGGCAGCAATGTAACGTAAGAGTAGGTATTTTTTTGGTAGAACAGAATCAGTAACATGTCAGTGGTGAGTTGTTCTTTACAGTGTGACCAGTAGGCTCCAGAATGACATATCAGGATTTTAGTTATTATCTTTTCTACCTTTATTTATAACCAGGCATCTGGCTCTGATGTCTTTATTTTAAACAAAGTAATAAAAAGACAATAATGAGGTGGTAGCCATACTAGAATAAAATCAGTAAATTATAGAAAAATTTTAGGGCTTTCGTTTTCTCACACTATCCATCCTATTCTTAGGGCCAGAAGTATGTTGGGAACTGAAAATTGCAAGCTCAGGTTGTAGGATTTAAGAATCTAAGAATTTAATCTTTGTGTTATTGGGCAATTGTTCATATGTTGAACCTAAATCTTTCTTTCCAAACTGAAGCTCAGTTTCTCTTGTACGTCATAGTAAGATATATAACTTGGTCAATAAGACATCTAGAAACTAGCAGAAATCAGCCAATAACTCAGATTAAGTGGCATGATAATTGGGTTTCCTAAGCATTTTTTGGTATTAAAACAAGTTAATCAACCATAAAACACAAACTCATCAGAATCCAAGGTCTTATTCAATTAACTTCTGGCCTCAAACACTTAAGTTCTTTTCTGTCTTTCAAATCATTATGTCATATTTTGCCAAGAGAGAAAGGATTGTCTGTAGTGGGAAATTCCAAAGACGGAATATGAGCCAATTCTTTAAGCTGTATCATTTTATCCATAATTATTATTTTTAGTAAAAATGAAAACAAAAGTTTTCTTTATGCCCAGAGGGAGATGAAATTTTGAACTTACAAGTTGAAGCAGAAGGACTGAAGTTTTATAGTTTTTTGTTTGATGTGACCCATATAGTTTTACATTCTATTTACTCTTAAAACATTGGCTAAACTATTAATATAAATTTGAGAGGCAAAATAACTATTAATATAATACCACCAACACATGACTTTGTGCCTAGATGCTTTATTTTAAGTTGATATACAACTTCTTAATATCTTTTCTTGGTATGAAGGTCATAGATTCATAGTTAAACTAGGCAAGTATAAACCTTGACTAGTCCTCAAATCATAGCTACAGCTTTAGCTGTCCTGGATGTGAGCCTTTGGAAATTAGGTGCATGCCTGTAAGTTGCCAAACTACAGTGGTAGAGTTAAAACAAAAAGAGAGACTTTTTTCTTTTTGTCAGGGAACATTGGATTAAAATCCCATATGTCACATATTTAGCTCTATGACCCTGGGTAAGTTATTTAATCTCTATGAGCCACAGTTTTCAGCTGTGAAATGGAGAGAAGAAATATTCCTTTCATAAGGTTCATGGTAGGCACACTGATAAAAAAATCAGTTCTTTCTCTATTGCCCGAATCATCACTACATTTGGATAGTGTTACTATAATTTCAAGGGTAGCAGAAAATGCAGTGACTCTCTGGGATAGGAGATAAAGGAGTTAAGAGATCAAGAAAGGCAGTGGGCCAAAATTTTGATAAACAACTTGAGAGTTAAGATATAAGTACAGTCTTGCGATGCTTAACGATGTGCTCTGAGAAATGCATTGTTAGGCACTTTCATTGTTGTGTAAACATCGCAGAGTGTACTTATGCAAACCTAGATAGTATAGTAGCCTACTACAAACCTAGCCTATGTGGTATAGCTTACTGCTCCTAGGCTATAAACCTGTACAGCATGTTACTGTACTGAATACCAGAGGCAATTGTAACACAATGGCAAGTATTTGTGAATCTAAATATATCTAAACATAGAAAAAGTAATGCTTTACGGGATGACTTTATGATGACTGTGAACTCACTAGGCTTTAGGAATTTTTCAGGTCTATTGTAATCTTATGAGACCACTGTTGTATATGAGGTTCGTTGTTGACCAAAACATTGTTATGCAGTGCATGATTGTAATTCGCTTCAGGATGTGAAAATGGACCACTGGCCAAGAATATAGACAGCTCGAGGCCTATAGTCAGTGCTGGCAAAGAGAAATCTAGGGGATTGGGTATGGTCGGTCAGTTAAATATCAGAGCATAATCTGGCCAACTAGAGAAGGGGTAAAGGAGTCTAATATTCATTCATTGATTTACTCAAAACTACATACTGAGAACCTGCACTGTTTCTGGTACCGGAGTAGCTCATACTCTAGCTGGGGAGACAGGCAACATACACAAATAAATTATAATACACTCTGATAAGTTATAGTGATATTAATAAAGTCTTTTCAAAACAGAGAAAATAGAGCAAATAACATTGGAGGAGTTGAGAAAGCTTATTGGCCCACTAAGTGTTCTATACAATGAGGAAGGAACATTTTGATCTGGGTGGTAAAGGATGGGTAGAAGTTTGCCACAGTGAAGATGCAGGATAAGATAATCCTAGTTTGAGAGAAATAGAATGAATATAACTTGAAATTATAAAGTTCTGATGTAGAAAGGGAACTATGGAAAATTCAATGGAGAGTCAAGAAGATTGGATAAAGAGGGAGGTGGGCGCAGATTGGTAGTCTTCAGCTGCTGACTCTGTTAATGTTGTGTAGGCAACTGCAGAGCTGTCAGAGGTTTATTGAAGTGTTGGATGACATGACAAATTTGGTTTTCAAGAAAAACAACAACAGGATGAGGGTGGACTAGACTGAGAACAGCCAAGTAACAGAAATATTAGGAAGCTCATTGATTTAATAAATACTTTAATAATTTTTGGAGTGGTGAGGAATAGTCATCTATAAATATCTTGAATTTTGCAGCATTTCTATTAATAGTTTTCACAGTATTCTTTTTTTTATTTCAGCATATTATGGGGGTACAAAAGATTAGGTTACGTATATTGCCCTTGCCACCCACCCCCAGTCAGAGCTTCAAGCGTGTCCATCCCCTAGACAGTGCGCATTGCACTCATTATGTATGTATACACCCATACCCTCCCCTCCCCACATCTGCCTGACACCCGATTAATGTTATTCCTAAATGTGCTCTTAGGTGATGATCAGTGAAACCAATTTGATGGTGAATACATGTGGTGCTTATTTTTCCATTCTTGGGATACTTCACTTAGTAGAATGGGTTCCAGTTCTATCCAGGAAAATATAAGAGGTGCTATATCACCATTATTTCTTATAGCTGAGTAGTACTCCATGGTATACATATATACATTTTATTAATCCACTCATGTATGGATGGGCACTTAGGTTGTTTCCAGATCTTTGCAATTGTGAATTGTGCTGCTATAAACATTAGGGTGCAGATGTCTTTGTTATAGAATGTCTTTTGTTCTTTTGGGTAGATGCCCAATAATGAGATTGCTGGATCAAATGGTAGGTCTACTTGTACCTGTTTAAGGTATCTCCATATTGCTTTCCACAGAGATTGCACTAGTTTGAAGTCCCACCAGCAGTGTATGAGTGTTCCTGTCTCTCCGCATCCACGCCAATGTTTATTGTTATGGGACTTTTTGATAAAGCCATTCTGACTGGAGTTAAGTGATATCTCACTGTGGTTTTGATTTGCATTTCCCTGATGATTAAAGATGTTAAGCATTTTTTCATATGTTTCTTGGCCATTCTTCTGTCTTCTTTTGAAAAATTTCTATTCATGTTCTTTGCCCACTTTTTTTTTTTTTTTTTTTTGAGACAGAGTCTCACTTTGTTGCCCAGGCTAGAGTGAGTGCCATGGCGTCAGCCTAGCTCACAGCAACCTCAAACTCCTGAGCTCAAGGGATCCTCCTGTCTCAGCCTCCCAAGTAGTTGGGACTACAGGCATGCACCACCATGCCCAGCTAATTTTTTCTATATATATTTTTAGCTGTCCATATAATTTCTTTCTATTTTTAGTAGAGATGGGGTCTCGCTCTTGCTCAGGCTGGTCTCGAACTCCTGAGCTCAAACGATCCGCCCACCTCGGCCTCCCAGAGTGCTAGGATTACAGGTGTGAGCCACCGCGCCCAGCCCTTTGCCCACTTTTTAATAGGGTTGTTTGATTTTTTTCTTGCTGATTTTCCTGATTTCTAAATAGATTCTAGTTATCAGTCCTTTATCGGATGTGTAGCATGTGAAAATTTTTTCCCATTCTGTAGGTTGTCTGTTTGTTCTCGTGGCAGTTTCTTTGGCTGTGCAGAAGCTTTTTAATTTAATCAGGTCCCATTTATTTATTTTTGTTGTTGTTGTGATTGCCTTTAGGGTCTTGTTCATAAATTCTTTGCCAAGGCCTATGTCTATAAGAGTTTTTCCCACATTTTCTTCTAGAATTCTAATAGTTTCACACCTTAGGTTTAAGTCTGTTATTCACCGTGATTTGATTTTTGTGAGAGGTGAAAGCTGTGGGTCCTGTTTTAGTCTTCTACATGTGGCTATCCAGTTTTCCCAGCACCATTTATCAAATAAGGATTCTTTTCTCCAGAGTATGTTTTTGTCTGCTTTGTCAAAGATTAGATGGCTATATGAGGATGGTTTTATATCTAGATTCTCAGTTCTGTTCCACTGGTCTGTGTCTCCATTCTTGTGCCAATACCAAGCTGTTTTAATAACCACAGCCTTGTAGTATAGTTTGAAGTCTGGTAAATCAATACCTCCCATTTTGTTCTTATTGCCTAGAATTCCTTTTGCTAAATGGGGTCTTCTCTGGTTCCATACAAAGCATAATAAAATTATTTTTTCTATATCTGTGAAAAATGATGTTGGTAATTTAATAGGGATTGCATTGAATCTGCAGATCACTTTGGGTAGTACAGACATTTTAACAATGTTGATTCTTCCGATCCACGAGCATGGTATGGTTTTCCACTTGTTTACGTGCTCTGAAATTTCCTTCCTCAGTGTTTCATAGTTCTCCCTGTAGAGGTCTTTTACCTCCTTAGTTAAATATATTCCTAGGTACTTTATTTTCTTTGTTGCTATTGTGAAGACTATAGAGTCTTTAATTTCGTTCTCAGAGTATTCTTATACCCAGTACTTCATTTATACTCTAGACAGCTTTGTGAAGTAAAAATTATTATTAGGATTACTTGCATTTTATAGATGAAGAGAGTGAAACTTAGAGAAAATAAAAGACTTACCAGTCTTTCATATACTGAGTAGAATGCGGGGTTTAACTCGGGTATTTGATCCCTAAGAGTGTTGTTTCTTCCTACCATACAAATGCTCAGAAGTCAACTGAATTTTCAGTAGGGCATGGAAATCACATTGTTACAAAATTAGCTATAATAATTTGCCCTCCTGAACCCACATACTTGGGTAGTTCCCTTCCATCCTGACTCTAGACTGAGCCGTATGACTTTCTTTGGTCAATGGGACAATAGTAAACATGACTAAATTGAAGACTTGAAAAATATTGATACATTGGGGCTTTCTCTTTCTCACTACTCTTTGGAACTCTGAACCTGCCATGTGGTAACTCCTTGGCTTGTCTGGTACATAGAGAGACATGTGGTCAGATTATCCCTGTTGCTCCAGCTGACTTCAAGCCAACCACAAGACATGTGAGTAAGGCCAACCTAGATCATCCAGATGACTCAGAATTTTTTTGTTGTTTTAAGCCATTATGTCTTGGAGTTATAATGTAGCAAACACCAATCAATATTCTAGTACAAGGTATTTATTTTTGCAAATACCCTTTGTACCTACAGCCTACAGATAATTTGAGCAAAGCAAAGCAACAAAACAACAACAAAAAGTGAGTTGGAAATACGCAAAGGTTTTATTTTTTCCAATTTGAGCCTATTTTCAAACTTCGTCATATGAGAGTTACCTAGGCACTTGTTAAAACACTCAGATACTTCAGATTACCCCAGACCTACTAAATCAGCATTTCTGTGGCAACCCTAGAAGGCTGCATTTTTAACACACTCCACAGTGATTCTTACATTGCACTAAATTTTGAATTTAACTAAGATATTATTTTCCTTAACTTAAACCAAAACTTAAAATAGATGGTGACCGGACATCAGATGTTATTAAAAAATGGCAAAAATTGTATAAGTTAAATATTTACTTTTATACTGAGGTTATATTATTAGTGGGAAAAAGAAATGAAATGAGGAAGAAATGAAAGGGAAAATGATAGGTAGGGTTACTCTGCAAGATAGGAAGGGGAGACTTAGTCACTGGGGAGTATATAGACTCCCAAAGTAGAGTGAAGACAAAGAGAAATAGAGGAGAAAAGGATTGACAAGAAAAATAGAATAGACTTGCTAAGGCATGACCTCCGGATAGTTGAAGATTAATACCCACTGTAGCAGTCTCAAGTTTCTTCCGTGGATTTATACAGTAACCCAGAGACAGCAAGATTCATGAAGCATAAAAGAACACTACAATGGCTGCTAAAGCACTGGTGTCTCCTAACCGTCGGAAAGGGGAGCTGAGAGCCAACTCCCAGTGAATGAGGGGGTCCAGTTACACTATGAGCTCAATTAAGAGAAAATCAACCGGCTCATTATTACACACAACGACATTCATTCTTCTGAGTGAGGAGAATGATTACAACTTGAATAGCAAAGCCACAAACCACTAATCAGGGTATCTCAGGTTTGACCTATTCAAGTATATTCCAAATTACCCAATTAGCTGGATTGCCAATAAGTTCCTTGTAGCAGTTATATTGGCACTGATGATGCCATAATCAGTTGTCTTAATCAAGCCTTTGAAAACAAAAATGATGGGCTGAATATAGTCATAACAAGGGCTGGGAAATTACAGCTACCAGGTCACCGCTGTTGGGCTCCTCAACATTCTGTTCTGGTAACTGTTCCCAGAGGACTGTGAGTTTTATTTGGTTTGGGTTTCGTATTGCCCCTTATCCACCCATGTTCAGGCTATGCCTATTTCCTGATCTCCCATTCTCTTTTGAGGGGTACCACTGCTAGCTGGGTGACCTACACTTCAGCTCTTTCTCTCGTTCTGAATCCACTGGCCGTCTTGAGCCATATCTTGGTAACCTGGATTCCTAGCCCTCTTTTTTTCTACCCACCAGGTGGAGTTGGGCCCATAATCCCTAAACTATAAAGGATGAAAAACAGGGGACCTGCCTAACCCTAACTTTCCTGATGATGACAGAGTACTTTATATTTCTTGGGCAACAATAGTTTGAGGGCAGGGACTGTTCATCCCTATAGCTCCAGAATTCATGTCTGGCAAATAGTTCATACTTACAAGCATTTGATAAATGAATCAGTAAATAAATGGAAAAAAATGAAGTTTGATATCAGTCGTAGCACAGCAACAATAGAGGCATAGGCCATGACATTTATTAATAAAATAAGTCTGACCACAGCAAACACGAACTCTGTCAGTCTTGTTTATTTTTTCCAGTGCCTAGAATGATGTCTGAAATAGCATTTATGCTCAAGAAACACTTTGTGAATGAATGAATTGTCACTCATTCAGTAAGTAGTAAGCAGTAAGTAAGCAGTAATTTCTTTCTCTTTCTGGTGGAAATCATGAGAGGGATTAATTTCCATATTTGGATTAAGGGTGGAGATTAAGGAACAGCCACAAACTACAGAGCACAAGAGAAGAATTCAGCATTCGCTGGAACCTGAAAAATCTTAAAATTAATCTTGGCGAGGTCATTGGCTTTTCTAGCATTTGAAGTGGGAGTTTGAATGAATCCTTTCAAGAAATTTAGGCATAGGGATACCACAGAAGGACCACTGGGTTACCCAATTATTAATAATTAAAATAACAATGAGAATTGTTGTAACAAAGTGAAATATTGTAAGAGCAAAAAAAGCTGAATGATTGGGCAAGTTGAAGAAAAATCCAAAGAGAAAGTTACATTTAGGCTGGTCTTTTTAAGCATTATTGGCAAAAGTGCATGAAAAAGTCTCTGACTTGGTTTGGGTTTCCCTAGAAGCAGACCCTGACGCAAGCATTCAAATATGAAAGATTTCTTTGGAAGGTGGCCCTGGGAAGTGCTGGCAGTAAAGTTAAGCAACTGATTCAGGAAGAGAAGGAAACAAATGAAAGTGTGGTATCAAATCAGTTACCTGCCAGCAACTGGAGATCAGGAACTCTAGAAAGCTCTGGTAGACAATGTAGGACTCTCCTCAGAGTTATTCTAACTAAAGCACCAAGAAACTGAGCCATTTATCCACCAACTCTTTGCCACTGGTTGAAGGGCTGCTTCTAAGGGCGTTATCTCTTCCCTTGCCCTGCCTTGCAGGTAGGTCAAGCATGCTTCCTGGGCAGAAGAGATCCCTGGGCAGAGTGTCACTCAGTCCCTAGACTCTGTTAAAATGTAATGAAACTAAAATCAGTTCAGCACCAGCATGACTTGCTTCTGTTTCTACCTTTGCAACTGATTCTCTCTTTACCTCCCCCACCAAACCAGGGGCCTATAATAACAAAGGATACTTAAGGAAGGCATTGTCCCTTTTGTTCTTGCTCAACTAAGACCTGAAGCAGAGTTGGATTACTTCCACAGAGCTGGGTGGTTGGATTTCAACCTGCTAGGCCAATCAATAGGCAAAGTTTCCATGAGAAAACATCCTCCCTGATCCTGCCCCAATACCTGCTCAGAAGAATAGAGTGATCATTGTCCTAGACCCCTGGTTAATTGATTGATTCTCTTTGGTGTCCTCTGACATTTCTGAAACTGCCTCTATATCCCAGACTCTAATATCTCTGCTCAACTTTCTGGAAGTAATGTCATTACATTGTGAACTACTTAAGGACAACCTCTGATTTTTTGGTACCAACTTTGTATCCTTTGCTATCTTTAGTATTGCACCTGGGACATAAAGGGTGCCTAAAAATATTGTTGGGTGGATGGATAAATAATGGATGAGTGACAAAGTAAGTGAATGACTGATCCCTGTCTCCCATGGTAGTCTGTTGACCAGCTTTGGGGATCAGTTTGCTTCACCATCCTGATCCTTATTCATTGTTTCAGGTTATTCAACTTCTCTTCAAAAAGTCCTTCCAGGATGTTCCTGGCTTTTGCAGAACTGTCTCCAACCTCGACTTTCACCAGTCTTCCTACATCTCACCCCTGGGCTCTTCCTTTGTGTTTCCTGCCCTTTGGTGTGCAGGCTACTTCCGAGAGGTAAGGCATTCATTAATAACAAGCTCTAGTCCAGGTGTATCATAACCTTTTTGTGAGATATATTTTCACTTTAAAAGATAATGCCAGGATTAACCTAAAGATGCTATTGCCAAGTTTTCAAAGTGGTGAGGGCATGTATTTTGGAGCTGGGCTCCCTACTATGCCCTAATTCTGCCCTAATGCCACCTTCTTCTCTATGGACAGAGATTGGGCACAGAGTTGTGGCTTTCCTGCCCCATCAACCCTGAGTAGATCACATTCCTCTATGACCATTTGCCTATCTGATTTCCTTACTTTCTAACAAGAAGACAGGATGAAGTTTGGGGATCTCAAATTTCAAGTTTAGTTATGAAGGCTATGGACTGGATCTTAACCTTTTTCTTAGATCAGATACCTCTACATAAGTCACAATTCCTGCCAAAGAACACTGTACTATCAAGAAAGCCTCATGATCTATGAAATACATCTCCGAAGAAAGGATTGTGGGTAGGTACTGAGGGAGTGAGATTCTAACCAAGGGTACCATGTATGTACCATAGGGTAGTCCCAAAATAAGTGAAAATGACTCTAAAGTCTGGATACATGTGCAAAAAGAAAATGAGTAAGAAAAATAAGAACTAGGTCTCTGGCAAGAAAAGTTTCTGGGGTCAGAAAGTTTAGGTTTGCAAGAATTGAAAGGACCACACATCTGAGTAATGTAAGGATGTGTGTCTCCCATAACCACATACACTAAATAAATCATTCTCACAAACAGGGGAACTTGGGGTGGTGGCAGAAGGTGGCACAGAGGGAGCTTAGGGCTATGGGAGGGAGAAAAGTTACAAAATTAGCAAGGAACCAGATTTTTCCTAAAAAGATGCCAGTGATCTATCTGGATTTTTAATGAATCATTTTATGCAAGACCTCACAAAATCTTGCTTGCAAAATTAATTCAAATTGGCTTAGATATGAGCACTGTTGCATGTATTGAAACTTAGTTCACAATGATAAATGGAACAGGGCAACAGTAAATGACAGCATATCATGGGGAAGGGAGAATTTTTATTGCAGAGCTTGAAGGACTGGTTTTTGTCTGGTCTTATTTAACATCTTCATTAATGATCTGCAGAAGGGAGTAAACAATAATGTATTAATAAAATCTGCACATCAAAATTGAAAAGCAAACTCTGATGAAGTCAGAGAAATGATGCAAACGAATCTTGGGATATTAGAAATTGGATCAGGACATAAAATGAAAACTGGATGGAAAGGAAAAAGATATATATATATATAATCTTAAATATTATAATATACATAATCTCAAATATTAAATATATGTTGTATACATAAAATCTTAAAAGATTTTATATAAAAATCTAAAAATCACTGTTAATGAAGATATTCTTTCAGAAGAAAATCTAGAGAGCAATATATGCAGCAATATTGGAAAAGATTTTACAAGAGTGTGGGGCAGGAAGTGCCGTAAGAGGACACATGGCTGATGTGGCCACAAAGAGCAATAAAATATCGCTTTGATGGAAATCTCCTTCCAGACTCTCATCTCCCTCTGCTGAACATACACACACATGCACACACACATACATGCATGCATGTGCACTTACTGCAAGAGGAGAACAGTCACCTTTTTTTTTTAAAGGGCTGGGCATATTCTGATCAACTTGAATTTTTGCCAGTTACCACCACTGTTAGAAAAAAAAATTGTTTTTGTGTCTACACTAGATACAGTCTTTAGAAATGACATGTAGGGAATTTGTTTCAAGAGAAAATGGGACAAAAATTAAATTTCTCAAATGAACTGAATGCTATGAAACATACTACATTTTCATGAATCATTCCTTTTATATAAGCAAATGTTCCTTAAATATTTTGGCCTCAAGACACCTTCACACTCTTAAAATTATCAAATATCCCAAAGAGCTTTGATTGATGTGGGCTATAGCTTTCAATATTTACCATATTAGAAATTAAAACCAAGAAAAAGTTAAAATATTTATTATTTCATTTAAAATAAGAATAAACAGCATACAATAACATAATGTAGTTTATGAAAAATAACTCTTTTTCAAACAAAATCATTAGTGGGAAAATGACATTGTTTTACATTTTTGCAAATCCTTTTCACATTTAGCTTAATAAAAGACAGCTGGATTCTCATATCGGCTTCTGCATTCAATCTTCTGGACATGTTGTGTTGGTTGAAATATATGAAGAAAATCCAACCTCACACAGATATGTAGAAAGAAGACAAAAGATAATGTGGACCCTCTGAAAGAGCCTTAGGGACCCCAAGGCAGAGGGTCCTTATCCCAAACATTGATAACCCTACCATAGGTCAAAGATTAATTGTATATGCTGAGATGATTCCTTGTATATACTAATGGCATGGGAATAGAATTTGATAGCATGGCAAGGTCTGAATGCTTGGGGTATATAGTGAGATACTAACAACACTTTCAGATCTAATATCTACAGCCTAATAAAGGCACCATTCCCTGAGGTCAGATCAAAAAGTACTTATAAAAATAAAATACAACTAGAAAAAAAATCTCTTGGGCTTACAAACTTACCAACTTGTATGAAATTGAGTATACTCTACAAATTTACTTATGTCATTACCAGTGGGAGCTCAAGCAAACCATTCTCCATGCTGAATGACTGACTTTTGTTAACACCAATATGGAGGCTACAAAACTTGAAGGTCACTCAAGAATAATCTCTGGAACGTAAACCACCAAAACTCGAAAATTGGGTTGTGTTACTGAAGGAAGTCCAAAGGCAAACAATAACACTATTCTGTAGAATGATAAGCCTCAGAGAAATACTTTAAAATAGTTCCAAGTCAGACCATTGGATCACCTTTCAGACTGAATTGGCCAATCAGTTTGGCAAATATTTTTACTGCTCTGATCAGTAGTTTAAATGACTTGACCAAATAGTTGCTTTGGCATTCTCTACAATATTACCAAAGGATTTGACACGCAATTCTGATTATGTAACTACCTCACTTACTCAAATTTCTTCAAATGCTTCTCATTGTGGTGTGCTCCAAAAATCACATAGGGGGATTTTTCTTTTAAATGTAGAATTCCAGAGCCCACCCCTAGGCTACTGAACTAGAATTTAGGGGGAAAATGGGTTCTGAGAATACACCTTGAGTTTTTTGGTACTCAATTTGTAGATAAAAATCTAATCTTTGTGGGATTGACTACAAGGTTCTTCATGATGAGTTTCCTAAGTTTCTGGGTTAATTTAATATAACTCAACTCACACAATACCCATACCCACTACTTATAATTCTCCAATGTGCCACATTTTCTTGTCTCTTTGGCTTTGATCCATCACCATAATCAAGGCCATAAATAAGTCATCACCTCCCGAAGTTTTCTCCTACCTTCTTTGTTATTATGTTGTTGCTGTTTTCAATCTTTTTCTTTTAATAATTTTTTAGTTGTAGAGTCAGAAAGTTAAAAACAGAAGGAAAAATACACATACACACACAGAAAGAGAAAAAGAGAGAGAGAGAGACGGCGAGAGAGAAAGAGAGGTAATTGCATACAAAATTGGCCAATGTAAATCAACTTTGTAGAAATAACATGAGCTTGGGAAAAGGGGGCTGCCACATACCTTTGAGGCAGAAAGTCTCATTAGTATGCAATAGAATAAACAATGAATTCCAAATTCAAACTCAAAACAGTAATAAATCAGAGCAATAAGGTGAAAATGATGGAATCCACAACAACAGTGGCTATTAGCATATGCACCTGCTGGGCAAAGCAATCCAGGGAGATGCTTGGGAAAAACTTCCAATCCTGAGACCAAGAGCAAAGATGTTATTTTGAAATAGGAGACAGATGAAGCAGGGGTTCTGAACCCTTTGAATGTTTTTGGAAGGTTGGAATGGAAAACTTAGCTGACCCAGAACCCTTTTTCAATGACAAATGAAGTAGTAATTTTAAGGGGCAAGGTGATCAACACCTTCTGAAGTTTTCCAATTTACTATCTCACTCTTTGACTGTTCCTCCTGGTTTCATTGCTATCTTGTGATTCTGGATACTTAAGATAATAGTTAGAATTATAGTAGGAGGAATAAAACAATGTTATGATGTCAGAAAATTCTACATCTGTGGCTAAACAGGTCAGTATCATTCACACCTAGTTGCTATATAACAGTATCAATGGATGGGCCACACCTGCTGACCATGTGAGGCTCCCAAATTGTCATTTTTTCTAATTCTGGTGCTATGTGTGGGTGTTGGCTTGACTCTTTTCAGGGGGATTTCTGTTTTCATTTTTCAACCTCAAACAACCAGCAGCCACAAAAATATCACTCCTGGTTATTCCTAATGAGGAAGATAAAAACATTGTACATGATCTGTATATATTAAGTTTTTACAAATTAATCACACTCATTATAGCTCTTTAAATAGATAATTCAACAATCTGATGTTAAAAGAATTAGTGTTTTTAATAAAATTTAGATTATAGTTCAAATAAATATTATGACATTGTTTATTTGTTTATTTTATTTATTTTTTTCAGCTCATTATGGGGGTACAAAAGTTCAGGCTATATATATTGCCCATGCCTCCCCATCCCCCTGAGTCTGAGCTTCAATTGTGTCCATTCCCTAGACAGTGCACATCGCACTCATCATGTAGGTGTGCACCCATCCCCTCCCCCCACCCCATCCCCCCCAGTCAGAACTTCAAGTGTGTCCATTCCCCAGGCAGTGCGCATCGCACTCATCAAGTAGGTATACACCCATCCCTTCCCCCCAGCCCCCACCTCTGTCCGATACCCAGTTGGTGTTATTCCCAAATGTGCACTCAGGGAAACCAGTTTGCTGGTGAGTACATGTGGTGCTTATTTTTCCATTCTTGGGATATTTCACTTAATAGGATGGGTTCCAACTCTCTCCAGGAGAACCAAAGAGATGCCATATCGCCATTATTTCTAATAGCTGAGTAATATTCCATGGTATACATATACCACATTTTGCTAATCCATTCATGAATTGATGGGCGTTTGGGTTGTTTCCACATCTTTGCGATTGTTATGACATTATTTAAAATCAAACCTTATTGGTATAGAATAGCCTGGCTTTGAGCATGATGAAAATATTTGTGAAATATTCTATTTTCTAATATTTCCACATGAAAATCAAATAAAAAATGATTCAATCTAATAATGGGGGAAACCTCCTAAATAATACAAGTAAATATTTTTGCATGGAAATAAAACGTTTAGAATAGACCCAGGAATAACGTTAGCTAATGTGTTTTAAGGACTTCCTGTGGGCCTAGCACAGTGGTATTCTCATTATCCCTAGATGCACGAGAGCATGTGGGTAAACGCATTACAAGGTAGCAGTATGTCCAAAGTCCAGGAGTTATTTGAGAAAATAAGGCATATTCATTTGAAAAATAAATCTGATCAACTTTCAAATAACTTGGAAATATGATTTCTTCATAAATGGTATTTTGGGGCTGCTATTTCTATGTAAGAGTAAGTCTAGGGCCTATATCTGATTTCTCTATCATCCATTCTTCTCACCAGCTGTTCACTAGTCACTCTTGATGTCTTTTGTTCATCCTGAACAGAGAGTTTCAAAATCTTCTAAGATAGATTAATTTCTTTCAACTCTTTGCTTTTGTCTGGCTGCTCTGAAAGCAAATCTCATCTGATCCTGACCTCACCTCTGTGCCCCTGACTGCCACTTTTTGATCCTTTAGCCTTTTGACACTGCCCAATCTGCAAAAACTATAACAACACAACAAATTGGATCATAATGCATTATTTAGTTACAGGCAATTTTCAAATAACAAAACATAAACAAATATGTAATGAACTGAGTCTCTTCTTTGTAGTGATTAAACTTAGCTGTCAGGGATTTATTTCCTACATGTTAACCACAGTGCTAGAAAATAAAGTACAAGAGTGAAACATAAATATAAAAAAATTACTTAATGAATACTGTGAAGAAGCTGAGATATCGGCTGAATCAGGAGAAAGCATTGCTGATTGCAAATCATTAGACTGCTACTCAACTAAGCAAATTATTATATAAGCCATAACTCACAACAGGGAGTCCTTGCAGCAGCCCAACTCCTGCATTTACACCCTGAAGGTGCTGAGGTTTCAAAGGTGCATGTTTCACCTGATGAACTTCCTCCCATGGCTAAGCAATGCACATGCACATATGTGTGTATGAATATTTATATATATTTGTGTGTAGACTATGTGTACTTACAAATATTATGCATACCCCTTTATTAAAAGAGCCATTGCATGGTCCATTTGAAGAAAAGTTTTATATTGTTACTTAAACATTTTTTAATTGCTTATAGCAGATTTCTCCTTTCCTAGTTGACATTTAATTTTAAAAGTGAGACTTCAGAGCCTTAAGTATACACTCAAGAAGTCCAGAAGTCAGGAAATAAGAGAATTTCTAACCTAAATAGATCAATGTGAGAAGGAAAAAGTCATATTCATATTTCATATTTTAAATATGAAAATTCTGATTGTATTTGAGCTTCACCTCATATTATGACTCTTCTATCAGAAGTTCAACTCTTTGCAGAGAAGGAGTGTGTTCTTTGTTATCCCAAGTACTAAGTAGAAAGGAAAGAACCTTAGCACCCTGAGAATGTGTATCTCTCATCTAGATCTGCAGCTTACGACAAGTAAGAATAATGTGAGGCATATATCCTATATTGCCCTTAGGTATTGGTTGAACCAGATGATCCCAAATTTTGGGACTCTTTTAACTCGTCAGCATATATGATCATAACGTTAGAACCAAAAGGTGATCTGTATAATGTGAGAGAAGAGTCATCAATGGGCCAAATACTGCAGTGCACAAACAATGGAATTTAATTAAAACAAAGTCTCAAAAAGCAATTTTAAATTCCTCCTTGGAATAAGAGTTCCACAAAGACAACCACCAAGTATATTGGTTTATGTTGGGTAGATGGAAGACATATGCTATCTCTGTCTCTTGGAGTTGGACACATCTGGTGAAGTTTAAATGGGAACTTGGAAAAGGCCAGATAGGAATACTTCATCATGCCAAACTGAGCCCATCTTTTCATATATTTTTTGCCAGAGAGGAAACAAGAGCAGGAATGTCAGTGTCAGCCACACATAGGACACGTGCCTGGGGGAACATTGTCACAGACACATGTGGACTGGATCTGTGTATTCATAACAGCCTACATATCAATTGCTCTCTTTGTGCCAGGTGCTCTGTTTAATGCTTTATAAGGAACATCACATTTAATCTAGATATTAACACTATTATGTAAGTACTATTATTACTTCTACATCTTAGGAAAAGAAACTAATCTAGCAAATGAGTAGAGCTGGGCTTTGCACATAAGCAATCTGCTACAGCCTACACATAAGCAACAAACTCCGCTGCCTCCTGGAATAGTGTGTGGCTGTGATACCTTAGAGGGTAGAATGAGCAGATGGGCAAGAGACCAAGGTTTTATCCTGTTGTTAGCATAAGACTTGATCTTTTAGTCTTCCCTTTTTACTCTGTGCTTACGGTTACACTGTTATTATCTCCTGCATGTGCCGTATTCCCCTGCCCCATTTAGTTAATTTTATTAGTGTTTATAATGACTTCACAGCACAGGTTTCATGAGCTGGGAATATGTGTGCACTTAGTTGTCACTGGCCAAGAGACTTAGCAGATGGAGGTAAGATGACGAAGTGCTCTGGGAAGATCATTCAGAAGAAAAGAAACTGTGGAGTAGTGTAAAAAGGAAGATTTACTACCTGGGAAACAGGAAACCAGAGGATGGACCAAGAACCAAGGATATATTTTTAAATAAGCAGAGCAAATAAGCAGCCTACCAAAGGGAGAAGCAGTATGTTCCCATTATAGTTTCAAAGGGTGAAGATCTGTCTGGTATCTATGTTACACATTAATTTAACAACAATAATAATAATATATTACTACTGAAATGCAATAGGCTTTAGTCTCTCCTCTTCCTTTGAGATAGGGTAATACACCTGTTTAAACCAGTTTGAATAAATTACATATACATTACATCTCCATAGGAAAAAAAGACAGTAACACAGAATGGCCTGAGTCACTGCATATTTCAGTGTAACCTGTATTATATTCAGACAGAACAAAAGACCTGTTACAGCAACATTCTTGAAGAGGTATCTGGGGATGTTGCCTTGCTAAACCTACTTGCCCCTAAGCAACTCTGTTCTGTGTCCCAGAGTTCCCCAGTGGGATTGAGTTCCACTAGCTCATAGTGGTCACTGGTTCGATATCACACCCTTCATTGGCTTCCTTCACTTTCTCACTTCCTACTCCCCTAAGGTGTATCCTTTGATCACTTCCAGAATAAACTGCTGACACTCAAATTCTTGTTTTAGGGTCTGCCTCTGGGGAAACCGAACTGCAATAACTTTAAAAATACATAGTTGAAATATGTCAGTGTATAATATAAGTGGATAAATACACCATGGGTGTGAAGGTGATCACCTATGGAGAAAATGATAAGTCAGAACAGAAAGAGGTGAAGAATCTTTCTTGAGGGTCATGACTGTTTAAGGATCAGGAAGAAGACATATCAGCAGAAGGAATGGCAGAGGGAGTTGCACAGAGATAGGGAGCAAAAACCAGGGCAGGGGTTTCATGCGAAGATTTTTTAAAAAAATTAAGATGAGATACTTGAACTTACTTAAATGTTGATGGAAATAATATGACATTAATAGAAAAGAAAAGTCTGAAAATGCAGGTAAGTGAAAGGATGACTAGTCAGTGGTATAAGATTCCCAAAAGAGTATGATGAAATTGGATCCAGATCCTAAGTGGTGGGATCAAGGGACTTGGTAAGTTTGGTCATGCAAAATAGAAGAAGTTTCTATCTGATATTTCAGATGATTCTACATTTGGGAACAACAAGATAATGATTGATTTTCCTCCTAGTTTTTACCTTAACATTTGACAAAATAAAGAGTATTGGCTTAACCAAAACTCAGAACAATACAATTTCACTTTTTTTTTTCCTTCCAGGCTACTCTATCATTTCAAGAAACACATTGCATAGACATGGAATTTAAAGAGAAGATTTGTTTTATTTAATATTAAGTTAAACTTCCTTCCTCCATTCATCAAATTGAATTGGAAGGAGTAGGAGTCCCTAATCAAAGACCTCCAAATGGAGAAATAGTCTACTGATTCTCATAGATCTCATGTCCTACTTAGTGTACACAATTTTCATATGGATTATAATGAATCATATTAATTTTAAAAAAATCACAAGGAGCCTTAAATTTAAACAATTCACAAGAAGCTCTTTTTTGTCCAGCTAAAAATGACATCTGGTCTACATTACTGCAACAGATGCTCTTGCAACCATAACTGAGTTCTAGATCTCTAGTCACTATCGGAACCAAGAGTACAGTGACTATACAATGATTATTTACCTCTTTGTTCCAGATTTTTCTTAACTCTGCAAATCTATTAGTTTCATATACCTTTCTGTTACCGAGACTCAGTGTATAATGAGTAAAATAATTGTATAACTACTTATACTCTGGTCCATTAGCCATGGTCCATTAGCATCCATGTCATGGTGCTAGGGTTTAATATGGTTAATATGATCCTGGTTGAGGGACTGTATTGAAAATTAAATTTCAAATGCAATGTAAAGCACTAAAAATTATTAGAAGCATTTTAAAAAATGCTTATTTTCATATGTAGGTTAGAAAAATCTGACTTGACTTTGATCCTAGGACCTGCTAGGCTATAGTGAAATATACGTAAGAAGAAGAAAGTGTGATCCTACTCTCTGTCTCTAACTATGAGATACTTGTGACTAACTCCAAATATTCTCTCCATAGTAAGAGGATGGGCTGAATTATTCTAGTACAACCACTGTGATATTTACAAAGATTTAAGACCTATAATAAGATGTACAAAAGGAAACTCTATTTGAAATGATTTGAAAGCTCACATAGAAATCTATTTTGTAAGTTATTTTAAAAGCTGAGTTTAGTAAAATGAAATAACAGAACATTGTAATATTGAATTATTAAAACAATTGCCTTTTGGAAAGGCTGCTTCTCTCAGGTGTCATGTGTGTGCATGTGTTGGACTGTGTATTTAGCCATGGTATTGCTCTACCAAATGGGATTAGATCCATCCTTGGATCCTGCTGAGCACCCTCCCCCCTCAAACCCAAGATTATGAAGGCAAAATGGAGGGGGTAGATAGGAAGGAAATATGACTTATTTAAACGGTATAAAAATGCTGGAATGAAATGAGCATTCAAAACTCTTATGGTTGAATTTAATCTTTTGTTCAACTCATTCACTGAGAAAATCTGTCTCCAAATGGTTGATATTGCAGAATATGATGACTCCAGTAACCTCTCCTAGCTAGACTCTACATTTGCTATAAAGACTATTGTGGCTGATGGTAGATGATAAAATTTACTCCCATAGTGTGTGGAGGAGCCAAGTGCCAATAATTTAAGATTTTTCATGATACAATACTAACTTTATATTCTAAGCAATCACAACCTATTTTTATCCACCTGCTGTTTTTATGGTTTAGAAATCTGTCTGTTTGTGATGGTAATTTATTATATTATAAAAAAAGATTTTCAAATCACAGACTTGCATTGAGTTAGGGAAGGAATTAAAATACTTTGCCCCACTCCTCTGGATAAATAAAAACAGTTCTTTCACTAGATTGAGGGTCTTTAAGGAAATGGGACTCTTGGTCACCTTTAGAGTTTTCATTCATAAACAAAATCTGTGGGACTATATTCAAGTTTTTGGCATGAAAAGCCTAGAAATCAGTTTTTAATAAGTAGAGAAGAGTGGTAACTACATATTTTGAGGAATTTCATCATTTAGAATATCTTGTCAGCTGCTTTGTCAAAATACTGTCTAGTAGCAACCATAAAATTAATATTTTTCCTAATTTTGGCAGTTGATGACTACCTTTATAATTTCTGCCTCTTATACCTGTATCATTATTTGCCTAATTTTTTCCTGTGTATATTGCCTATAATAGTCTATGTTATATCTGTCATTATTTGCCTAATTTTTCTTCAAATAAATTCTCTTTCCACTTAAATCAATTTGCATAAAGTAAATTTTATATCACAACTGTAAATAAAAACATTCAATAACCATAAATAGAAGGTAATTAAAAAAAGAAAATCAATGTTATTAATTCTAGCTATATACTGTTCTTATTGAAAGATAAGTCATAAAAGTGGACATTTAGATAGGTAGAGAGGCCTTTAGTACATATTGGTATTAAACTAGTGCTTTTTCCTTGAGAAACCAGAAGGGTTGAAGGGAAATTAAAGCATTAATATCTTTATATAATTAATGTAGAAACCAATACTACTAGTCATATATCTACCACACATTAGAGGCACTGCCTTAAAATAGTAACTTGCAGCTAAATCCATTGGCACTGTCCTCTACACATTTGACTACAATTTGATGAGATCTAAAAATGTTATTGTTGCCTTTTTTCAATACCTCAGTGATGGTTGGTTGCAATTGAATGCTATTTTAAATTATATTTGAATCATTCAACTACCAATAGTATGATCCATTGATAGTTAAGCTATATGTTGTTAATGCATTGCTCTCCACCCCCTTTAGTTTAAACTGTCTTTATCATTTTGGTCAACTCTAGACCCAATTTCTAGTTATAAGTAAACATGTGTGGGAACATGCATTTTTCTATTTCAATGATGTTAGTTACATAAAAGGTACATATGAACCAGCTCATGGATTTTAAAAACACTCCTATGCAGGGTGTTCACTGTATAATTATTCTACCCTTTCTGTATTTTTGAAATTTTTCTAATAAAACATTGGGGAAAAAAACCTTATAGTACATGACAACCCAAATCATGAACTTCCTAATTTGTTCTCAAGTTAGTGGCTAAAAGTGAAATACACTCTGGCTAAATGAGAATATTACTAAATTTTCTTCATATAGGTTTTGGGCTCATAGAGTCTAAGGAAGGTTGCAAAACCCAAATTCATTCAAGAACTGACAAGTGCTGATAAATGAACATATTTTGGTCATTTACTCCACCAATAGCTAAAAATAACTTCAAATATTAAGCCTTTTATCTTCCCATTTATGATCTGTTACATTTTTATTGTAACAAATGATTCCCAAACTTTAGTATTGGGAAGGTACAAAAGGTAATATTCAGATATAAAGAGGATATAGATTTGAGCTATTGTATCAGCAATCCATTCCTTTCTGCTGATTTTGTCTCAATTTTGCCTCATACAGCCTCTCAACAAAATATATTAATCTTTCTATAATTATTTGGTGAAATTTTTAGCTTAATTTCCAAGAGTAAAGGTTTGCTCAAACATGTACATACAATGGTGTACATGGGGGACATTTAAAAATCTTTGTAGTGATTTTTGACACTTTTGCAGTGAGGTCTGGAGAATTATAATATGCAGCAATCAGTTTCCTGACTACAGAATAATACGTATGACAGTTCCATGGTGTGAATGGTCCTCATTACCTGTCAACAAATAATGGTGACTTAGCAAGTAAGATTTAATGATTTTAATGAAGAATTATTGAAACTGGCTGTTACTAGAGAAAGACAGATACATATATTAATATGCATAATATCCTCTGAAATATGGCTACATTAGATCTTTACTCTTTTCGATTGATATGCAAGCTATAATAAAGCTTTTACTGTTATTCAATATCAGCAATGGCCTTAGCAATATAATTTGAGTTGCTTGGTGGAGAAGGCAAAACAAAGATTATAGAATATTGTTTTTTGATTATAAGTTTTAAGATCTTAACTCCATTTAACTTGGTTACATCAAGATTCCTAGAGTGAAAAAAGGAACTGATTAAAGGAAAGGAAGAAGAATATCTGAAATAAACTCTCATACATTTTTACTCTCCCAACAGCTTTTCAACAAATGAAATCTCAATTAATTAACTTCAATAGCACAAACACAAAACATTCTATGACAAATATTTTAAATTTTTTGCTAACATACCCTGTTCAGGCAGGCAGGCCATGCAGCATATTTTAAAATTCATTTCATATTTTCTTCATTGCAATGATTAATTACCATTGCTATGATTTGAAAAAAAAAATCACAGCTCCTGCTCTTTCTAATACCCAATCTCTTAGATCAGCATTGCCTAGTGTATGTAAGATGCAGATGTTTTCTGGGATAGCATGTCCTTCCTTACCCCTGAAATTGACCCCTGTGTAAAACAATCCATTGTCCACCTGGCACGTGAATAGCACAGTAAATTTTAA
Organism: Eulemur rufifrons; assembly: GCF_041146395.1. NCBI lineage: Eukaryota > Metazoa > Chordata > Mammalia > Primates > Lemuridae > Eulemur > Eulemur rufifrons. The sequence goes on from NC_091001.1 coordinate 63,097,668, forward strand.
GGTTCCACGGCATTAGCTTAACCCACAAGGGTAGTGGAATGTTTAAACTTCAGCTGACATTCTTGAGGATGCATGGTTTCAAAAAAGAGTGATCATGGTCATTATAGAACATGTTGGATTTTGTCTGTACTTAAGCCATTTGCCATGAGAATTTTTATCTTTAACCGAGGAAGTCTGAACCCTATATCTATGGATCACCCACCTGAGTGTATTAAATTCGTTTATCACAGTTATTTTTACCCCAAGCCTAGTTTGACATGCATAGATAACTTAGTATTCATTCAGTACAAGGGATTTTGAAGCAAATAAAAAAATGGTATAGCTTACCATGTACACTGCTAAATGCTATTGGTAACCTTTAAAATTCTTGTGTCTATTTGGGCACAACATCATAACATATTCCAGAAGCATTTACAACTTTTTATAATGAAAGTAGGTTGTTATCAAACAACATTATAAAGTCTATAGGGAAAATGGGACATTTAGAACATGAGGAAGCATTACCATAGAGTTCTAAAAGCATAGAACTAAAAAGAATATAATAGAAATAGTACTAATGCCTGGCACTTCGTCTGTTTGTCCAATCAATAGACATTTATTAAGTTTCTACTGTATGCCAGATGCTGACGGTAAGAAGGCAGAGAAGGCACACTCCATATGTGAAGGAGCAAGGGCCAAGAGGGAGGAACACACACACAAGGACACAATAAATAGAGATAGTGGCAGGGGCTTTGAAAGCACAGAGGAGAGAAAGTGCAAATCTGTGTGAGGACTGGAAGACACTTCTTCCTCTGTGGTTTATTTATTTCCTTCTAGTAATCCCCTCTAAATGGCACTTATGTTCTACTTAGACCTTCTATGACTGTAAGTGGTTGATGATTGCGTTGGATAGGAGTTTGCTGTTCATAGTAAAGGAGACTAAATACTCTTTTCATGGGGGAATTCACATGAAAACATATGTATTTGACAACTCTCAGTAGATCATTCTCGACCAAGAATGTGTCAAGGACAAAAGCATTTGTACTCTCTCTATTTAACAAGATGATTGTTTAGAGTCAGACTAATTGTCCTCAATCCTGGTTGCACAGGAGGTTCTCTTGCAGCATTTTAAAAAAGACACTATTTTGTTTCCACCCCAGAGAATCTGATTTAATCAACCTGAAATGGGCTGAGAGAATCAGTATTTTAAAAGAGTCCCCAGTTAATTTTGTCCTGCCAAGAGTTGAGAGTCTTTGGTTTAGATTACTGGCGCCTTTTTCAATCGGCTCCATCCGAGATTTGAGTAAATCCTTACACTTTCAACCACCACATTAGTATGACTACTTACTTACTAAGATAAACAGCAGCCCCAATTCACCTCCTCTGCTTTTTTTAGAGCCTCGGAAGAGTTGATGTTCTCCTTGCTTTCTTCTCCTTTCCTTAAATAGCCTGTCATAACCAGGCTAACACGTTCTTCTCTCATTCCGAGGCAAGTTTCATCTCTAGGCAGTGGCATCACTCAAGCTTCTGGGCCCAGGTGATCCTCCTGCCTCAGCCTCCCGAGTAGCTGGTACACTCCAACTCTTCATCTAGTTTTTAAGATGCCTTTTTGATGTGAACTGCCTTCAATTTTGTCCTTTTTTTTTTTTTTTTTGAAAAGTGTTATTTTATTAGAAAATATGTTTTTATAGAATATTTGTAAAACATAATGCATAAAAGTAAGAACAAAAGTTACCCTCAATACCACTACCACAGGGAGTACATATTTTCAATCTTTTTTCTATGTTAACAAATATGTTAATATTTTATTTACAAACTTAGAATCCTGCAGTGCCCAAATAGCTTTCATAATCAATACTTCACCTAAAAATATTTATGTTGGAGAGTTTCAATATTTATAAATAATCTTGAAGATCATGAATTTAAAGGCCTGCTTGGTATCCATTGAATATGTAATACATTTTTTAATAAAGTCTTCTATTTGGAGCATTTAAGTTACTTCAAAAGGTCCACAGGTAGATTTCATTTTTTAATACCAGTTTAGAATTTTGGGAGAGTTTAAACCATTCACGATGATTTTAGTATTTCACAAGTTTGGTTTTCTTCCATTTCATTTCATGCTTTCATCCTTTTTTTTTTTTTTTTAGCCTCTTTTTCTGCTTGTTTTTCCTTCTTGCCCATCCTTTGGCCATCAGAGATAAGAGTGAGCTGGGCTGGGAGTTAGCACCATGGCAAGCTCCCCTCTCGCTGCTGGATCTACCCTTTTCTCCCAGCTCTCCTTGTTCAAGGAAATATATGGAATGTTCTGCCTAGATCTCTTCCTCCCCTTTCCTGGGCTTTGTGCTCCTTCACATACAGCTCAGAACAGGATTAACTTCAGTGTGGTCTAGATCTTGCAGACATTCTTGGGAGTTTCTGGTCTGTAGTGTTTATTGCTGATGCAGGCTTTTCCTTAGGTCTGGCATGTCAGTTGTGAGAAGTAGTCCTGTGCAGAGATTCCAGACTCAGACATGAATGGGCACTAATCAACCCCTAGAGTTTACCTGCATTATGTCTTCGTGCACTAATTGAACTCTCAATCTCAGTTTTCTCATCTATAATAAGGAACAGTAATTGTACTCAACTCATCACATTATCATAAGAATTAAGCAAGATAGTACGTGTAAGATGTATAGTACAATGTCTGACATGAAGAAGTGCTTAATAAATGTAAGTGGATGAAGATGAGTATTTCAATGAAAATCTCAGTTTGCCATTGCGCTCAGAACCATTTCATGAAGGAGAACTAAAAAGAAATCTGATTATTTTCTTGGAACCATTGTTTTAAATCAAAATGAACATAGGTTAATTTATAAAGCCAAACAATAAGTTATTGAAAGCAGATTTTTTAATTGTCTTACAGTTGAATCATCTGTACCTATGAAGTTTTTCTTATTTATTAATAAAATTTGTTTCTAACATTTCTAACACCAAAACTCATGCTGGCGCTTAGACTCTGTTCTGGGCTGAATTGTGCCCCACCCTGTTTGCATGTTGAAATCCTAACCCTCAGTGCCTCAGAATGTGACTGTATTTGGAGATCAGATCTTTAAAGAGGTATTTAACGTTAAATGAAGTCCTTAAGGTAGACCCTAATCCAGTAGGACTGGTGTCCTTATAAAAAGAGATTAGAACACAGACACACCAGAGGAAGGATCCCACATGTGAAGACACCAGAGTAATATGTCCTTCTACAGGCCAAGGAGAGAGGGCTTAGAAGAAACCAACCCTACGGGCACCTTGATCTCAGACTTTTATCCTCCAGAACAGTGGGAAGATAAACTTCTGTTGTTTAAGTCATTCAGTCTGTGGTACTTTGTTATGGAAACCCTAACAAACTAATAGAGGCAAAATTTGCCCTCTGTAAAGTTTAAAAATGTGTTAATTAGCCTGACTTTTAAAAACACATCATCATCATCATTATGCTATTTTTTAGAAAAATAGCCTTAGTTCTTGTAAATGTTCCTCATAAATTTTGAGTGTTTTGGACAAAATTACAAAGCTGGAAAGAAAAGAGTTGCTTCAACCTGTATGTTTGTTTTCTTAAAAAAAATTTTTTTCTTGCCTTAGTCCTTGCTTTCTACCCTGGACTTCCTGTAATATTTTCAAGAGACTCATATGTTAAAAGTTTATATTCTAATGTTCTCATTGTCAGTTTACTTTTTCTTGTTAGACTGGATAAGGGTCTCTAAAATGTCTAAAATATATGCATGACCTTTTTCTTCATGGTCTTTTCTAAGAATTCATTTTTTTCCTCTTAAATCTATAGTGATGCTATATCTGAGTGCTCAACAAATGTTAGTTGTTTGAGCTAAGTTTAGAAGAGAATGAGTGAGTGGGTTGAAGCGGTAGTTATACGAAGCCAAAAGAGCAAATCAAGAATTATATCTTGGCACAAGTGCAGGGACACAGACCAGTGGAACACAACAGAAAATCCAAATATAGAACCATCCTCATATAGTCACCTAATTTTTGACAAAGCAGGAAAGAATATACTCTGGGGACAAGAATCCCTATTCAATAAATGGTGCTGGGAGAATTGGTTAGCCACTTGTAGAAGACTGAAACAGGACCCACAGCTTTCACCTCTCACAAAAATCAAATCACGGTGGATAACAGACTTAAACCTTAGGCGTGATACAATCAGAATTCTAGAAGAAAATGTAGGAAAGACTCTTACAGACATTGGCCTAGGCAAAGAATTTATGAAGAAGACCCCCACGGCAATCACAGCGGCAACAAAAATAAATGAATGGGACATGATTAAATTAAAAAGCTTCTGCACAGCCAAAGAAACAGTCAAGAGAATAAACAGACCACCTACAGAATGGGAAAAAATTTTTGCATACTACACATCAGATAAAGGACTGATAACAAGAATCTATTTAGAACTCAGGAAAATCAGCAAGAAAAAATCAAGCAACCCTATCAAAAAGTGGGCAAATGACATGAATAGAAACTTCTCGAAAGAAGATATAAGAATGGCTAACAAACATATGAAAAAATGCTCAACATTCCTAATCATCAGAGAAATGCAAATCAAAACCACAATGAGATATCACTTAACTCCAATGAGAATGGCCTTTATCAAAAAAACCCAAAACAACACATGTTGGCGTGGGTGTGGAGAGACAGGAACACTAATACACTGCTGGTGGGACTGCAAACTAGTGCAACCCCTGTGGAAAGCATTATGGAGGTATCTTAAACAGATTCAAGTAGACCTGCCATTTGACCCAGCAATCCCATTACTGGGCATACACCCAAAGGAAAAAAGGTCATTCTGTAACAAAGACTTATGTACCCCAATGTTTATAGCAGCACAATTCACAATAGCAAAGATGTGGAAACAACCCAAATGCCCATCAATACATGATTGGATTAGTAAACTGTGGTATATGTATACCATGGAATATTACTCAGCTATAAGGAATGATGAAGATACGACATCTCTATGGTTCTCCTGGAGAGAATTGGAACCCATTATATTAAGTGAAGTATCCCAAGAATGGAAAAACAAGCATCACATGTACTCACCAGAAAATTGGTTTCCCTGATCATCACCTAAATACACATCTGGGAACGACACCAATTGCATATCAGACTGAGGTGGGGGGTGGGGGAGGGGATGGGGGTATGCCTACACAATGAGTGCATTGCACACCGTTTGGGGAGCGGTAACACTTGAAGGTGCTGACTCGGGAAGGGGGCGTGGGGAAGGGAGGGATATATACCTCATGATGGGTGCAATGTGCACGACCTGGGGAACAGACACGCCTGGAGCTCTGACTTGGGGGGAAAGGCGGTATAGGAGCAACGTATGTAACCTGCAATTCTGTATCCCCCATAACAAGATGAAATAAAAAAAAAAAAAAGAAAAAGAACTTAAAAAAAAAAGATAAAAAAATAAAATAAAAAAATAAAAAATAAGGAACGAGCAATAGTAGTAAAAACTGTACTTAGATGTCAAAAAAAAAAAAGAATTATATCTGATGGTTCAGAATACTCTTATATAAAGTTGAAGTTTTGTATTTTGCTTGAATTTAACCCAATTAACAGCCTCTGAATGATAAACTAGACTTATTTACTTATCTACCCATATTTTTACCTAACAAAGAGGAGTAAAAAAAAGGAAAACATTTTATTTTCTCATCAAAAGAAAGCTCTCTGAAGAGATTAAAAAAAATATATATGTATATACACACTACAATAGTTATCTAGAATTTAGATCCTGAGGAATGTCCATTAGTGTTTTTCTGATTGAGAGATTCGCCACTTAAGAGAGGCTATTGTCTTGAACAGAAAAAGGTGTGGCCCTTGTAAGATAATACCTCTCTTCCTCTGAATAATTGTCAATGACTCTCGAAATGGGGGAGGGGATATCTTGACATGTTCATGCTTTTCCCCTTAGAATCATTAATTGATGTAAACTTCAAATTAACTTAAACATTTCATATTTTAAGGTGTTTTCCAAGAAACATGTATTAGAAACATAGAATAATTATACCAGATATTATCTTAAGAGCTGATTTTATCCATTTTACAAGATTTTAGGAAATATAACCAAACCATTCAGGATAAATTCTTAACTATAAGATTTAAAAGAACTTCATTGATAGTGATTCAACAACCATCCATAAATAAATTTTCATTTTATGTCTGCATTTGAACCGCGGTGGGGGGGATTGTGAAACATTACATATTACAATGTTTATGATTAAAGATTTTTTCTTTTATTGATATGTAGTATTTTACATATTTGTGGGGTACTTGTGAGTGTTACATGCATAGAATGTGTAATGATTAATCAAGATATTTGGAGTATCCATCACCTTGAGCATTTATCATTTCTATGTGTTGGTATCATTTGAAGTCCTCTCTTCTAGTTCATTTGAAATATACAAAATATTGTTGCTAGGTATACTCAACCTATTCTGTTACCAAACTTTATAATTAATAATGTTAATTGTTAACAATGTCATAACAATCAAGCATAGAGGCATAATAGAATCTTACCAATGTAAGAAAAAGAAATACATTTTGGAGCAGTCAACCCCATATTTTTCTACTCGGGAGATCTCATTTCCTGAGTATAGCATATGGTATTTTATTTTTCTCCTCCTCTCTCCTAATTCTAAGGTAATTATTCTTAATTTATTTTATAGTATGACATTTCCAAATAAAAGTTAATATTCCAATTTTAACTACAGTTTCTTATCAATACCATGCATCCTTCCCCATCAATTTTGTTCTTACCACTCTGGGTTCTGCAATTGATGCACACTTTTATGTTATCCAGGTTTAACATATTGGTCAACTTCTTTATCAATGTAAAGCTTATCGGTTTCTGGAATGCTATAATTGCTGTATTCACTACCTGCCTTTCATATAGGGTAAATTAAGTCACCAAATTTAGTTATAGTCATTTCCTGGAGGAGAGAGGCAGTTAAACTTTGTGGGTCCAAAGCTGGGAATGACTTCACAATTATAGAGCAACCACAGACCATGGTGTTCCATATAAATGATCACAGCAGCCTTTCAAATGGGAGCCTGTGCTTAGAAGATGTATGACTAAACTTTGTAGCTGACTATGTCATTTTAACTTATCTCTCTTGACATTGGGATTCTCTTTGTTAAATTTACCGGCAAGGCTCCTCTTCAATGGAGCACCATGAAGTATTTTAATTCTAACCACATATTGATTCATCTAATTTCATACTTGAATTGTCATAATTTATCAAATTTATAGAGTTCTAGATGTATAGTTATGTGGTTTATTTGTTTCATAGTTGGGTTCTTTTCCTGTTTCTGAATGGGATATCCCACTAAAATCTCCATTAATAAGTTCAAACGCTACCACAGGACGCTCTGTGTGCAATAGCTTTGGATAGTTTCTATTTAATCAAGAGGAAGATGAAAGTGGGTGTCCATTTCTTTCAACTCCTTAGCTCCTTCATCATCCATCATAGTCAATGTGTGGTTCCTCCGGACACAGCATTAATGATAGCTGTCAAAATAATAGTCTGTGGGTTAGAGGTCAGGAAAAATATGTAAAAGACTTCAGGGTGAACCAGATGATAAAGTAGCTCATTTAGTCATTTAAATGCTAGCCTAGCATGGCCTTGGTGGGATCAGGGGTTAGTGGAAGCAAGAAAGAATAAATGGGGACATCTCCAAGTAGTTTACTCTTGTTAAAAGGAAAAAAAAAGATGATAATAGCATTACCAAACAAGCACACTAGAGGCAATTTTCTTAATTATAGTGCTGAGCCAGCAGTGCACACGGAGTGGGCTTGCTATTGGCATGAAAGCTTTTACTTTCAAATAATGTTAACCCTTCCTGGTACTGTATGTCTTAATTAAGATAATTCCTGGAAGTGCTGCCAGTGTCAGCAGTTTTGCATTTCCATTGCTGTTTATAAGCCATTTGTGAAAGAACTGAGCTGGGGTCCTGGCACAGGGTCCAAAGTGAGTTACTTTATTGGAGGAACTTTTTCAATGAATCTAAAGGAAAAGCTCATAACATTTTGTTTTATTAATTGGTTACTTAATACTACACTATACAAATTCTAGAGAGAGAGAGAGAAAGAGAGAGAGAATGCACGTGCTATCATCTTGTCCCATAAAATGACCTGGAACAGCAAAAACCATGACATATGATCCATATAGAAAATGCATTTTTATGTTTTTAAAGATAGACTGCTGCCTTAGTCAGTTAGGGTTGCTATAACAAAAATACCATAGACTTGGTGGCTTAAACAACAATATTTATTTCTCAGTTCTAGAAGCAGAGAAGTCCCAGATCAAGATGCCAACAGATTCAATGGCTGGTGAGAGCCCTCTTCCAGCCTTGTAGACATCTACCTTCTAGCAATATCCTCACATGGCCTAGGTAGATCAACTTTTTCCTGTTTCATCTCCCAAGGCCACTGATCCCATTCATGAGGGCTCCACCTTCATGACCTAATTACCTCCTAAAGGCTCCACCTCTAAATACCATCACATCGAGGATTAATCTTCAACATTTGAATTTGGAGGGACACAATCAGTCCACAGCAGCCACTAATTGGCATTTATAGCCTTACAGCTCAATTTTTGGGTATTACTAATTATAATGCATTCTTGTTACAGTATATGAAAGTACTAGAGCAATTGCTGGTAGTAATTATACAACGTAAGACTCATTGAAATCTCATTTTAACATTTGAAAAACACTGTGTCCAAGTGAATTTTAAATGAATCTTTACATTTTATACACCACTGCAGAGTTCTAAGATGGAACCTTTGAAATTCTCCAGAGAATAACCATAGTTAATTTATGATCATTTGATGACTTACTTTTGAAAAGTGATCTGTGGTACATAATGTCACTCCAAAGTATGTTTTCCTGATTTCTCTAGGTGTAAATGTAAAATGTGGCCTCTTTGAGAAAAACTATGGTTCACTAAAATAGTAGGCACATCAAGAATCAAGCAAAGAAGAAAATTAAATATTAGTTGACAAATTTGAGTTCCTGACTACTGTTCATCAGGTATCTATACTTCAACAACTCTGTGGACGATGGCTAAGTCCTCATGTTACTTTGGTTAGAAAGTTAGACAGATAAAATTTTCACATGGGCTAATTTGCAGAGACTAGACTCATTCTGTTTGTAAATTTTTATTATAGTTTCTTTAGATCTCTATTATCTTATACAGATTACTTTTTACACTTACACTATTTTAAGTACAAGCATATTTTCAAACATCAGTTTATGAGTTAGTTTCAAACTTTAGACACCAAATATATGAGCAAACATTTCTTTACCGCTCATGTTATGAGATTATGAGATAATATAAAAAATATATCAATCATTCTTTTAATTGTTTTATATAAGAAAGATGCCTACTATAAAACTATGCATTTTTTTAACTTCAAAAAAATGTTTTTGTTTTTGATAATTGTTCCCATTGGGTGGTTAGACTCTATTATTGTTCTGTGAGTCTTCCTTTCAGAATTCCTCTTTCAAGAGTTTATTTGTTGTCACTGACTCTTTAGAACCTTTTGCCAATGACATCAGAATCACTGGGGAACTACCTTTATCTTTAATTGTATAATGAACCCAGAAGCCAGCAATGGCTGAAAATTTTCATAACTGAAAGATAGTTAAGAAATTTTTTTCTTTAGTGTAAATATGCTTACTAAAATAAAAAACAAAACTCAACAACAAAACCAAAAAAATAAATCACAACTAATAAAAGAATTTTTTCATAGTTTTTAAGGCAATGCTATTTGTCCATATTCTAGAAAAACCTTGATAGTGTAGATAATATACATCATATAAGTGAAAAAATAACAATAGTAGATTTATTCTTTTTAAAATCCAAATAGAGTGTACAATATGGTTGTTAACCACATTCAGCCATAACTTTTGAAGATCAATCACTAACATTTACTTCAATTTTTTTATCATTTCCTATTAAAGTGCATAGTATTACAGCATCTTACAACATCTGAATTCCAAAGGAAAAAATATTTACATTCTCTTGGAGGTGAGAAAGAACATAAGTGTATGTGGTTATCATTACAGTTTTTAAAATGAATACTATAGTAATGTATTAAGTATAAAAACAATACAAACGTCTCCAAAGAAAATGATGATCTAAATTAATCTAGGGCCTAAGTGGACTATTTAAACAGCAAAAATAAAATCTCATTTCCATTTTATAAGACATAGGGTAGTTTAAATCACTTGGACAGAGTATTTCATTGGAATGTCATGATGGAGGATGAAATTTTAATGGGATAGGATAGGATATAAGAATGAAGGAGTAGGAGATGACTTAGAAATGTTAAAAAATGGTAGCTTGTAATGAATTTGTAGTTAGTTGTAAAAGTCATCTTTCTCTTTCTCACTTCCTGAATTATTTATTCTTTTATTAATTTATTCAGTAAGAAGTTACAGAAATTCTATTTTTAACTTTTATATATTTGGGAAAAATTGCTCATGTTTACAATTAACAGGATCCCAAATGTTTCTGAAATCTCTATTAAAGTGAGAGGGGAAAAAAATGAAGATTGTAGCAATCACAAACATGGAAAACAGTTCAAAGTTAATCAATTTATTAAGGATATGTTCTTGAGTAACTGATAACGTCTCTGGATCAAACTTTCTTCCCCCATAAAATGAAATTAAACCAGCTGATTTACTTTTAAATTTAAGCTGCATTTGTCAACTATGAGATGAGCTAGATCACTGAAAGGCTGGCACCCTTCTGAAATTTGCTAATTCTCCATTTTGCTGAGCAATTTATGTCTCAATGTGTCTGCTGCTCTGTGAAGCTATAAGGATAGTCACAAGCTCAAACCTTAGAACAACATTCAGAACGCTTGACAGAAACTGAACCTTGATCTAAGTTGTCTTCCTCTTCCAAAATGTGGTTTGTCAGACAGGTGAGCTTTGACCTGTCCTGACGTAGCTTAGGGATCAAGGTCACAAGCAGTTTCCTTTTCCATCCAAAGAGCTCCTGGGAGACACTGCAGATCTCTGTTTCAGTGTAGACACCTTCTTTTCTGGCTTCATATTAAAGTTGAGACTTTCTTTTCACTCTGTGGACAATAGGTATATAATTCCATAGACCGTGAGAGAATGAACACAATACTGTTTTAAAGGATGGTACATCAATGAGCATTTACTGGGTACAACCTGTGTGCTTAGTGACCTGGGGTGATGTGGGAGAGCTGACGCCATCCATAGGCCTCAAGAGTGAGACAGAGATTAAATAAAAAAGCAGCCACATCAAACACCCTCTGTCCTGACACTTCCAATCTGCCCACTCAAGGTGGAGAGAAGAACTTGACCTGATCTCCAGTCCCCCCTCTCCCATCCACCAGCCTTGCCCCTCCCCAAATGTGATCTATTTCGGCTAGTGACTCACAGACCATAAAACAATAGGACTGGAAGGTACAATAGAAATGACATTTTACAGAAGCCAGGGAAGGGCACTGATTTGACCAGGGTCACAGAGCTGGTTTCTGGCAAAATCACTACTAAAACTTGGGTCTCGTTTCTATTACAGTTTAGTTACAGCTGTTCATACTCAGCCACTCTGACACCAGGCAACTTCGAGAAAATTCTGTAATTTTGTATTTGATTTTTAGGGCTACTGGAACAAAATACCATAAATAATGTTGCTTAAAACAGCAGAAACAGCTTTTTCCCATAGTTTTGGAGGCTACCACTCCAAAATTAAGGTGCTAGCAGGGGCATGCTTTCTCTGAAGGCTCTAGGTGGAACCCTCCTTGCCTCTCCCTAGTTCTTGGTGATGGCTGGCAATTCTTAGCGTTCTTGTCTTGCAGCTACATCACTTCAGTCTCTGCCTCTGCTGTCACATGGCCTTCTTCCCTGGGTGTCGGTCTTTACATCATCTTCCCTCTTCCTATAAGGTTGCCAGTCTGAGTGGATTAGGGTCTACTCTACTCCAGCATGACCTAATCTTAAATATTAATAATTACATCTGCAATGATCTTATTTCCAAATAAAGTAACACCTGGAGGTACTGGGAGTTAGGAATTAAATATCTTTGGAGGGGTGGTGGTGGTTGCACAGCTCAACTCATAACATACCCCATAGCTTGTAGGCTGAAGCCTACAGAGATCCAAAGGAGAATGGAGGGGATAGCAAAGTGAGTTCTTCTGGGTCTTCCTCAGTTTCTTCCCTTGGTTCTCTTTTACATTCAGGTGTGTTCCATTAATTAAAATGGGAGGAGCTTTGCCACTGAGAAAATAGGAAGGCTACTCATTGCTATTCCACTCTTCTGTCTTCCCAAAGCAGCCTATGGTCTCCAGGTGGAGAAATCACGGCCCTCCCTCTCTTATAGTCTTTGCTTCCTGCTTCCTGTCTGCCCATCACAAAACATAAGTCTCACTCTCCTGGCCTCGTTCATAGTCATCACAGGCTGACCAGGCAGAGAGCATCACAACGGCTAATGGAAACTTTCCTCTGCATAAACGGTGCAGTTCTCTAATTTGTTTAGCTAAACTGCATTAGTCATACTGAAAGTTTTATCATCAGAGTCAAATACAGGAAGCTGGAGCGGACATGCTGTATTTTAAAAAATTAAAGCATCTTTAAAAATAAGCTTGGCATATTGATTACCTAATTTTCCAAACAAGAAGCTCATTCCTTTTAATCCTTGGCATTACTGTAAATTCTATTTCCGCTTATGGGTCATGCTGTTCAAAATAGATTTTTAAAAAAACCCCACAGTACACACATATTTCATGTTAGGTTTTGCTTTAAGATCACCTTTGCTAAGATGTTACTGAATTGAGAGAGAAAGTTGAGGTCGTAGACTTCTACAGGAACTGACCTTGCCACTGTAAATTTGGAAGAGTGAATTTGCATGAGTTGACACTAAAACTTTACATTCATATATACGATTTTTATATGTGGTCTAAGGCCAGCAACTATGGGCAATTATTTTTGTCATTTCTATGGAGGTCATTTCATTTGAACTGTTTTTTTATTTCTTCCATCCCTTTGTAGGAGTGGGTCTTTAACCACTTCCTTTTTCATTTTACTACTTGTTGCTATTGTTGTTAACTTTGTTTATAAAAAGATAGGCAAACATATGGCCTTTGTCAAAGACTTGGTCAATGCTACTGGACAAGCCATATTATTATTATGTGAGACATATTACTAGTGGGCTAGATCCTGTTAGGTGAGTGAGCTTTCTCATCTTCGTGCATAATGCTTTACAGAGACTATTGCTCAGATTTGGAGGACAGTTTACATAAAGCCCTTCCAGAGTGTTATCATATAGTGAGCCCATTTGAAATCTTGCCTTCCAAATAAGCCACTATGGTCACAGGCTTCATTTTATCAGATTAGTGTTTTCAATGCCTAGCATGGTGCTCACATCGTAGTACAACTCAATAATCTGTTGCCTAATAGTGAAGAACAAGCAGGCAACTGCTTCGTAGTCTACATTTAAGGTTTACTGAATCTCTTATTCTTGGTTCTAAATTAAGCCCCTTCTACAATAGATTTTACTAGACCCTATATTGATTAAAAGTTCTCATATTACAATAACAGAGGAAATGCCTATGATTTGAAAATTCTCAGATAAACCATCTTACAGGTAAATGTTTTAGGTTCAGTGAATTCAGTATATGCTAAACAGGAAGGAATTAAATTGAAGGAAAATAGTGGAAAGGTTTATATATTTTCTTCCAAAGTTTAACTAAAGTAATTAAATTAGAAAACCAATCACTTTGTGTTTGCTCCTGGAGTTTATTTGGGATAAGCAATTTATGTAGTAGATTCTGCATTGCCAAGTTAATTTTTTATGACATTTGCAAATGGATCAGACAGTGTAACATTACCTCCTTCTCCTTGCAAAAAGAAAAAAAAGCAGCACCAAAAATAAATGTCCTAGGCATAGCTCTCACATCATTCAAATTACCCAATTCAATGTTTGAAGCCAATCTAAATGGCTTTACCCATCCCTACCGCCACCCTCCCACACTGGAAATATGCCCCCAGTAAGACATCTTCATGATGAATGAGCTAATGTTTATGAAGCACTTAGAGATCCTTGGGCAAGACACTATCTAATTACAAAGTATAGTCCTCATTATTAAATGGAGGCTATTTTCCCCCTGTGTTTTTCGTTATCCATGCCATTTCCATGCCATACCCTCCTGATGGTTTCCATTGCAAAGTGAAATCAGCTTCTTACAAATAAGGGTGGGGGGGGGCATGAGAGCTTAATAATTTTAAGTCACAGTGCATTGCACATGCCCAGAAAAGCCTAGATCACTTCCAAATTCAAGGACTAATAAAAATTGGAAGCACTCCAGTAATTTTAAATTGCTTTGCACATTGAAGAGTGATTTAAAATCATTGAAGTGATTCAATTTTTTTTATATATGCACTTCAATTTAGAAGTGAGTCAGACAGACAGCATCATGATGTAGGATAGAAGTCCAAGACACTGAATTAATGTTTAAAAAGTTAGGAATTAGACTAAAACATAACTGAGGAACTAAGATCAAACAGTCACCAGAGTGGATTGGGCCATTAGATTGAAGGACCACAGTGAATTTCTAGACACATTTTCCAAGGCCTGCCCTCCCCTTGTCCACGACCATCTCTTTCAGTATTTATAGAGTTTACTGCTAATTTATAAATGCATTATATATGCTTTTAACATTCCTCAGGTTTATTTTTTCAGTATTGTTATTTATTTTTGTCTGATCATTTAATTTTCATGTGGGTGAGTCTTTGTGTAGAAATAAAACGTGAGTCACAAATGCAATCAGCATAGTTAGTTGAACATTTTCTAGAGCCACATTAAAAAAAGAAAAAATGGGCCGGGCGCGGTGGCTCACGCCTGTAATCCTAGCACTCTGGGAGGCCGAGGCAGGCGGATCGCTCAAGATCAGGAGTTCGAGACCAGCCTGAGCAAGAGCGAGATCCCGTCTCTACTAAAAATAGAAAAAAATTATATGGACAACTAAAAATATATATATAGAAAAATTAGCCGGGCATACTGGCGTATGCCTGTAGTCCCAGCTACTCGGGAGGCTGAGGCAGGAGGATCGCTTGAGCCCAGGAGTTTGAGGTTGCTGTGAGCTAGGCTGACGCCACGGCACTCACTCTAGCCTGGGCAACAAAGTGAGACTCTGTCTCAAAAAAAAAAAAAAAAAGAAAGAATGTAAAATTAGTTTTAGTAATATATTTTATTTAACATAATATATCCAAAATATTATCATTTCAGTGTATAGTTACTATACACAGTTCTTTAGATATTTTACATTCTTTTTCCTTTGTACTAAAGTCTTCAAAGTCTGATGTGTATTTTACACTTAACAGCACATCTCAATTTAGGGTAGCTGCATTTGAAGTGCTCAATGGCCACATGTGGCTAGTGGCTATCCTGAACAGGGTAGCTATAGACTAGAAACACTTGAAGGTATGAACTGTGTTTTATGCTTTGCAACACCAGTTATACTTCGAGTTTGCATTTTTCATTACTTTTACCATCTGACTTAACTTTGTGGCTATAATAGTCAACAGTGCAGGTTTATTAGCATAAAAAACAAAGCAAAGCAAAACCAAACAAGCCAGTGATCATTCTTCAGGTCACAGGCAGTTTGACAGCACTCACTTTACCTGAGTTTCATATAGGATTAAAACAGAAAGCTGACATATGGAATTTCCTGATGGCCTAAGGCTGAATTTCAGCATCTATGCATTTATGCATAAAATTCAAATATGGTCATGGGAAAGACCTCTCTATTTACCGTGACAGCAAGAAGAAAAAGGAAACACAAGAATAATATTTGGTAATCAAATCGAGCAAGAGTTTATTCGCAGCTACGAAAAGAGGAGCATCATTTTCCCAGTAAAGACTTTGGTCAGTGATTGGTTCCTGTCCCAAGTCTCTGCTGGAAAAGGCATTCCATGCTCTGGGGACAGATTTTTCAGAGCCTCCCAGGCCAGAGCATGAGGATATGAGTAAATGCAGAAAAGATGGCATTGCACAGAGGATGCATTGTTGGGAAAGCAAATGATTTCACATGACTCAGAGCAAAGAAAGGATGTATAAGGCCACAAATGACAGTTTGATTGATAGAGATGAATGGCCAAAGAGAAACCCACACTTAAAATTCTTCCTTTGAACATTTCTCCTCAGAAGAATTTTATAGAACGACACTGTATTTTTCTATCCTTTTGCAGTCTTTTAATTATTTATTTGCCTGATTCTAAAAGCAATGTATGTTGTTTATGCTGAAAGTGTCAAACAGAGTAAGAAAAAATTGCCTTTATTCCCCCCATTCAGAGGAAATCTTTATTAATACTTTGACTTATTTCCTTCTAGTCTTTCTTTTATGGATTTTATATAGTTGAGATAGTATTTTGCCTTCTTGATTTTACATTTGAACATTTTCCCATATCTTTAAAAACCTCTTAGACCACAACTGGCTTCATCATTCTAATAACACTTTTTCCATTATATATATATTTTAAGTGAAATAATTCTCTTTTATTAATGTTATTTGTGATGATGAGTTAATGCTCAGTTTGATTATCACAGGTGATCTTGTATTTCACATACCTTGAATTTTAATAACTGATGCTGTAATGAACATCTTCATACGTAAATCCTTTTCTGCATTTCAAGTTGTTTTCTTAAAATAGATTACAAAGGGAATTACTGGGTCAAAAATATGGACTTTTGTAAGGGCTTTAGAATTATATTGCTAAGCTATTTTCTAAAAAGTCTACGTTTTCCCTGTTTGACACCCAATACAAAACCAGATCATCTTGATACCTTTATTTCTAGTTTTGTCCCCAAACCATTGTTTTAACTCCCATTATGCAGTTTGGTTGATATTATAGTAGTCCATAAATTCATAAATTGTAATAACTTGGTATAATAGCTCTATTCAAGCAGTAGCCTGCCTTTAGCACCTATTCAAATTATTTGTGAACAGACAGAAAAGGGAGAGAGCCGTTGGAAATATTTTCCTTTGTTAAAATGTCTTATAACTTTAATTTTAGCAGATATATTAGTGGGAAAATATTTTGGTAAAAGATTCCTTTCTTATATATGCTAAGAAAACACTGTTGGATAGTCCTCTGTTGCCTGATGAGCTAATCATCTTTTAAGATTTGTAATAACTTACATTTAGTGAGAATTTCCAGACACTCTTCCAAAAACTTTACATTTTGGATTTGCCATTTCATCCTCATAATAACCCTATGAGAAGACACCATTGTCAGTTTCTTTTTCCTATTTAGGGATCTGAGGCTTTGATAGCAAGAATAAGTAACTTACTCAAATTACATTGCTATGAAATAGCAGACTCAAGATTCAAATCTAGAATCCAGAGATTCTATATATTTGTAGGATTACCTGTTCTTAACTGCTACCACCATGCAGCCTCAAATTCAAACCTCTTGTATGAAAATTTTTTAAACCATCTTCATATAAAACTTTCCCCTTCCTGTTTTATATTCCCACTGTGTCCTATACTTTCTATTTCCTTTGTGTCTCTAACTCTTCATTGCACATATCTGTTCACTAGTTGAACATAAGCTTCTGAAGGGTAAGTTGGTGCCAGTTCATCCTCTTATCTTTAGTGTTTAACAGAGCCAGGCACCTCCTAGGTGCTCAGGAAACATTTATGGAATAAATGGTGTGAGTAAAAAAATCTTGGAAGAAAGTCACAAGATGCCATTTTATAATAGTATTCTTTTAAAAGTATGGAGTTTTTCCAGAGTACATGGTCTTGTTCTTATAAGCACAATTTAAAACAATAACCCAAAAAAGAGGAAATGAATCCTTTAGTAGTATGAGAACTTTGGGCTATTAAAGTAACATTTAGGGTACTCTAGGTTGTACTTGGCCTGTAACACAGAACAAAAGTTCAACCAACACTCTTTAAAGACTTCCTAACTGTTGTAAACCAAAAGCCCATTTTTTTAACAAGTCTAAATTGATGTATAATAACTGAGAGTTCATGTGAATCTTCATGGTTTCAATTGTTTCACTTTTATTAGCTTTTTCAAAGTGCAGCTCAGTAGGCATGAACCCACACAAACCAAAACAAAAAAGGAGTTTGCACAGAGTTTTTAGAAACTGAAGATACATAGTATGCACAGCTTCAATCAGCAACTCAAGGGAGCAAATATATCCAGTATTACAACCTACCACATTAAGAAAAATGATGACTCCTCAGGCAGTTTCAATACAATGTTTAAAAACTAAATAGCAAGGAAACCATTTAATTACTCTTATGTGTGTTTATGACTTCTATGTGTTTACGACTTCTGTGTGGTTTTTTTTAACAAGGATGGATGTGTTCTTTGTAGAGAAAAGAAGTTGTGTGAAACCCCAAATGCTCAGGTTAAGACCCAAGAATGATAAAATGTCTTCCTCACAGAGCATTCCTACATTGTAAAAAGTGGTTTCAACCACAATGACTGAGAAACAAACTCCCATTTGTCTGCATCATACAGTTTTGGATGGAATGATACATCTTTATTCTTGTATTAACTTAATATATTTATATAAGAAAGAACCATCTTGAGGTTTGGTATACATTGTCTTTGATTTTATGTCTATTTCATAAGTAGTGGAGTTTGGCACTATGATTTATACTTACTACCTTTCCTTTACCATAAAGCCTTGCTATACCTAAATGCAATTAATATAGGAAAAATACATTTAAACATAAAAACTACTATTTAAAAGTATAGTTAGGAATTTTGTATATATGTTTATATATAAGTGCACATTATATGTACATTCTTTTGTAAATATTTTATATATGTATGTTTTGTGTGCACATATATGTGTATGTATATGTATGTGTGTATATTCAGCATATTTAAAAGTATAATTATATAAGTGTTCTAAGTCATCTCTCCATGTAGAATTTCCCCTGTCCTCTTTTATGTCCCCACTGTGTCCTATATTTTCTGTTTCCAGAAGTACACTACCAATATTTTCTAAGTACACTTAGGCACAGAAAAATTTGTTTTTCCCTTATTTTTTCTATGGAGTGACAATATGTTTGCAATATGAGGTATCAGCTTCTATATAAACCTGAAATATTTTTCTAATGATTTCTCATATGACAATAATGTGCTTTGAAGGCTTGCAGTGGCTCAATGTGGTGGCTGTGCGGAGATAGAGGATGCTGGGTCAGTTCTAGATATAAGGCAAGTGGCCAAGCAGTATAATAGTAATATTCAGGAAAAAAAGTAACAGCTGGTATTGAAAGTTCATGAAGTGCCACCAAGAAGATGTTCTGAAAATTTTAGTTCAATGGGAGATTGAAATGAACAAAGAGCTTGGTTAGATACTAGGAACTGGCTTCCGGTACTTCATGAAGATTTTTCCTAGTGACATTCTGTGATCTTGTGCTATTTCTATCCAGCTTTCACTGCTTCACGTTGGCTTAAATGTATCACTCACATAATAATTGGGTCTCAGGGTAAAATCTCTCCAAATCAACCATTTATCTGAGTTCTGCTTTGGCACCATCAGAAGTCTAATTCAATTCAATTCTTGTTAGTGTGGAGTCAGGGAGCCGGTTTTCAATAGAGACTAGGATCACGTCCTGATGCAGGGTGTGTGTTGTGGGTGAGGTTGGGCTAGAGCAGCAAGAGAGCAAACTCCAGGATGGAAATCCATGGGTGGGAGCAACAGTGGAGCAAATAGCTTCTAGGTATCAATTTCTGCTCTTCTGGGACAGATAGATGAACCAGAGTTGATTCAATCAGACTTATTCTTCCACCGAGGAGGCACTGCTTATAGGTAGTAAACATTTCCCCAGCATTCATCTGATAAACTGGGGTCAGGAGGGTCAACTGGAGCTTTGAGAAATTCTATACCAGACCTGGAATTTCCTGGAGGTATTTTGAGGAATACAATTGTAAGATGTGGGCTGGGGCAGGAAGGAAAAGAACCAAAATGAAGTGCTCTGGGTCCTCCACCCCTAATTCAACTAGAGTAACTCCATATACCATTTTCACTTGAACAAAGGGATTTGCCCTTAGAACTACTCTGAGGACCTCTACTTAGATGAACATATATGTACACTGAGGTAGTGCCACATACTTCACTGATAATAAAGACCATCATTGCTGATTACTACTTTGAGGCATAACGGGTGTGTTGCAGGAGAACTCAAGATGGATCAGCACCTCCTATGGTGGCTGGGCAGAACTGACCCTGTGCAACACAGACCTTGGTGGACCCTGATATCTCCTTGATAAGTAGCTGTGGCACAATCAAGGTTAAAATGAGATAACAGGGCAGATGCTAGAAGGCGGCAGTAGTCACTGAGTATCACAGTTGTTGAGGGAGGCGTAACTACTAAAAAGCATGTGATGAGGCCTGGCTACCCTCCAAACATGCTGGACAGTTCTGGGTGTTCATTTCCAGGGGCTGTAATGACCATGACTCCGGGCTAGGTGGAGGGTATCTGGATTTCTGTAGTATGGTGATATGCTTGAGGAACTTGAATTAAGGCAAACTCAAATTCCTCAAACTGCTTACATTTGGAAAGTGTTGGTTCAGCTTTCCTGAATGAATTGATAAAGTGATGCTACATAATAAAATAGACCCGGATGTTATTTAAGAATACAATGTATATTCTCCCACTTGAGAATAAAAAAAATCCTATTTGAAACCTCCGAAATGAGATAGGATTGTGGCATCACAAGATATGAATTTACCTCTATATCATCTTACTCTCAGGTATTAAGTTCATGGGTTTTGAGTCATCCAGGGATGTCTAATCCTTGAGCGTTGGATGATCAATCTATAATGCTATGAAACTGTGGTTCCAAGGGCCACATGGCACAACTGGGTCAGAGGTTTTTGTTGCCATGCTCCAGAGGCATGCATTGGTCTTGAATAGGGTGATTAGTGCCTTGATAGTGTGAACAGGAAAAAACGAAATTGTTTCAAACCAAGTCTTAGTTTAAGTTTTGGAAGGTTGGTCATTTCATACTTTATACTCAGTGTATCATAAAAAGCATGGAAACATATTCTATACTGTTCACGGGTAATGTTCCTGTTCATATTTTTATTTTGTTTTCTCAAATGTCTTGCGATGACTTTGGATACCTTTATGATCAAAAGGATCATAAAATCATAGATGTTTCAAGCTCCACTTTTTGCTTAGGTTTTAAACAGAACCTGGTTTTCATCTGAGTCATACAAGAAAGCATGAGGTATCTAAAATAGCTAAATTAATAGAAGCAGAGAGTGGAATAGTGGTTTCCAGGGGCTGGGGGAAGGGGAAATGGGGAGCTGCTATTCAATGGGTATAAAGTTTCAGTTATGCAAGATGAAGTTCTAGAGATCTTCTGTACATCATGTCTATAGTTAATAATACTGTGTTGTACACTTAAAACATTCATTAAAAGGGTAGATTTCATTTTATGTGTTCTTACTAAAATAAATAAATAGATAAGCAAGCAAGTAAATAAATAGAAAAAGGAAAAATGAAAGCAAGGACTCTCTGGTGGCAATTAACTGAATGGGAAGACTTAGAAGATTTGGATAATTCCCAAAAAAACTCTCAAAGCACTCTAGGAAACCAAGAAAAGACAGGGGTCAGTGCCCAAGAATAACTTGTTCTCTTGAATCAGGAGTTGTACCTGTTTGGTCTAGACCAAATTTTTGGCAAAAATAAGCAATTGTTGTAAACAGATCAGAAATATTACAGTGAGCTAGCTGGTAGTGGGCAGAATTTGGTAGAATAATGTCATGTTCAATGTAATGCAGAAAGTGAAAAGAAAGAAATATGGTGGCATGCTTAGTACCATATAATTCAGCAATAATGTTGGGGATATGATCAATAAT
This sequence comes from Eulemur rufifrons, assembly GCF_041146395.1. Taxonomy (NCBI): domain Eukaryota; kingdom Metazoa; phylum Chordata; class Mammalia; order Primates; family Lemuridae; genus Eulemur; species Eulemur rufifrons. The sequence continues at coordinate 63,119,557 of NC_091001.1, forward strand.
CTCTTCCCTGTAATAAACAGATACATTTTGTAAGCTGAAAAAGCACAGCTAGACGGTAAGTGGGAACCCATGTCATGGAAGTTCTAAAATCTAGTGTGAGGCAGGTGCTGACGTCAGTGAAAGGACTCTGTGTTCAGGTATCGGAAGATAGAAACATGGATTCTTTCCAGGAACACCTCAGCAAATCTGCCACCTTACTTTCTCTTTCCGTGGGATTACTATGATTTAATTTCCCTCATGCATAGCAACTTTTGTCCAATGGTACTACTTTTGTCCCTCAATACTGTTTAGCTTCCAACCCTTATATTCACACATGTTCCAGGATCATCAAGTTAAGAAATATTTTGAGACAGAGTCTCACTCTGTGGCCATGGCTAGAGTGCAGTGGTGTCTTCATAGCTCACTGCAACCTCAAACTCCTGGGCTCAAGTGATCCTCCTGCCTCAGCCTTCTGAGTCGCTGGGACTACAGGTGCAGGCCATCGTGCCTGGCTACTTTTCCTAATTTTTTTTTTTTTTTTTTTTTTGTAGCGACAGGATCTTGCTATCACCCAAGATGGTCTTGAACTCCTTGCCTCAAGCAATCCTCAGAGCTTGGCCTTCCTAAGTACTAAGAAATTTTTGATGAGGCCACAGCGACTACAGCCAATGTTTCATATGTGTCCTCCCATGGATGTTAAATATTGTTGCATACTTCTTGTCACTTTCAAAGTCTCTAAGGCTTTGATGATATCTTTTTTCATTTACATCATATTACAAAAGAATTGCCTCTCATATACTACCATAATTATTGACTTTCATAATGGCCACTTTAATTGAAATCATTTGGGATTTCCCAAAGGTAGTCATTCAAGAGCCATATAAATGAATGACCTATTAGCAGCTTTAGAATGCTACACATTATTAACAAGGGGAATTCCCTTTTCATCAGTCTTCTACTCCAAAGATTATATCATTTCAACAGGAACTAATCTGTTTCTCTTCAAGATTCCCTCAACTAACACTTGGGCTTACCTACTATATACCTTACTAATATACACCTCATGCCAGGCTTATCATTAACTCTGGGAGTTTGTACATGAGTTTGGTTATCATTCATAATAAGATTAATTATTCTTAGAATTAGAGATTGTTAATGAACCCTAAAATTCTCATCTAAATCCCTTATTTCACAGACACCCTAATGAATTGGCAGGCATTGTGATCCTAAGTGGATGTTACAAAAACATTCTCTCTTTGGTAAGGAGGATTTAGAACCAATTATCTTAAAATACTTTTAACCAGAACTTTACTAACATGAGTCATAATTAACTATTTTTATATTTCATTTATATGTAAAAGCAATCTCTAATTACGTATTCTCTCAGCGTATTTATTGAAGGCTTTGTTATGTGTAATGTTCCAGATCCTAAGATCAGGACTTTTTTGTACAAAGAAAAAATTTCAGCATATGTTCTAGTATACTGATATAATTTTAATTTATACTCTCTCTCTCTCACTGAGTGAAGAGATGAAGTTGATTTATTTCCAAAAAGAATTTCAGCAACAATATTGAAACAGAAAGTGATTATTCTAAATCAATAACAACGACACCACCACCACCACAATTAACCAACATTCCTAATGGCCAAAATGCTCCATCTTGGGTTAATTGAAATTTTACTTTATTTGGCTCCAGAGAATGTAAAGGAATTTGTGGGGTAATTGCAGGTCTTGCAGTAGCTAAGGAAATGAAAGAGGGGCATTGGAGTAAGCAGGTGCTAGAGTAAGATACTGATACCTTACCTTCTCTCTTTCAGAGATACAGCTATCAAAATATACCATTCGTTATTCATGTCAGGGCTTCAGTGCTAGGTTGTCTTTATATGCAAAATTCCTACACTCATTATATTGCTAAGACAAACCTTTCTAGAGTTGGGATGAGGTCTTAAACTTCATAACATAAATGAACAAACTATCTTAGACATTTACTGATGTTATGTCATATATTATTTAGGTGCCTATTTAACAACTCAGTAATTTATTTTATTTTTCAGTACATGTTCAGCTAAATTGAGCCTTCAATCACTAAAGGGCTTTGCACAGAATGTTTATTTACCATTATCACCCCCAGTACAATAAATAATTGGCCAAATCTAACTAACTTGGCCAATGTCTTCAAAATAGTGCAAATGTGTCCTTAAATACTTAAGTCTACAAAATGATCTGATATTCAAAGATCCTAATGTTTCAGACATGTCTGCCAGACAGAATTGGATACAATATATAAAAAAGACTCTAGATTTTCTGAGATTTGTCAGCATAAACACACCTTATGATTTTATTTCAATTGTTTTTTCTGTACTTAGTACATACAAGTTTTACCCACTCGCGATTGGAACTGTACCCCTTGTCCCATCTGTGAGTCTATTATTTTAAACAGTAGCAGATAATAGCTCTTTTCAAATAAGAAAGGGAAGCTTTAAACCTACATTAGTTGATTACACTGTTATTTTATATTAATCTCTCACTTGTGCTTCTTACTCCTATGGTTGCTGATTATTCTTATCAAGTACATAGATTCATGCTTAGGTTTTTGGTAGTGTGAACAATAAGCAAGGGATCTATTTACCTCCAAGAATTATTTGTTCTGGGTTGCACAAAACATTACATTCATGTTAATTTTACACAAGCCCAAGCTTTTCACATTTCTTGTATCTTTAATATTGATTCTGTTTTTATTTGGGGGAGAGGGAGAGTGATAAAATGTAATTTCTTAAAATAGGAAGTATGAATCTTCCTAAGACCTTCTTCTTGGAAGAAATATGCGGACATTACACAAGTCAATGGATAAGCTTCCTTTGCAAATTGGGTCAGGAAATGTGTGTCCCATTCCAAAAAGAAACACTTAAGAGAGAGAAAGATGATTATGCAAAAATTAACATGAAGCTTCTTTCAAAATGTTTGATTATGTGCCAGAGGGGAAACAGTATTATAAGGGTCAATTGAACAGAAGAGAGTAAGGACGTTTGCTTTTACATCAAATGCCACATTCAAAAGCATCCATTCTATTAAGTGAAGTATCCCAAGAATGGAAAAATAAGCACCACATGTACTCACCATCAAATTGGTTTCCCTGATCATCACCTAAGTGCACATTTGGGAATAACACCAATTGGGTATCGGACAGAGGTGGGGGGAGGGGGGAGGGGATGGGTGTATACCTACATGATGAGTGCGATGTGCACTGCGTGGGGAATGGACACGCTTGAAGCTCTAACTCGGGGGGATGGGGGGATGTGGACAATATACATAACCTGAACTTTTGTACCCCCATAATAAGCTGAAATAAAAAAAAATAATAATAATAAAAAGACTATCATCGACATATAAAAAAAAAAGCACCTTCTACTGAGAAGATCGTGTACATCCAACTCAAGGTAAAAGAGTTTGGCCTAAGGAAATGGTGGCTGCCTGAATCAATCTCTCTCTATACATATTCTCCTTAAGAACATCATCAGGAATGCGAATAAAACCACATAGGACCTGTGCCTTCAGCATTACCACCAGAAACTGGGAATATCATAAACTTTGTATTGCCTGTAAGTACAGAAATACATACTAAATTCTGACACAGCTTCCTCTGCTCTGCAAGTCTGTGGTTGAAGAGAACAGGAAGAAGCGGATCTTTGGTGACTCTATGGGAAGAGGAAAATAGAATCCAATATCGTGGATGAAGCACAGACGAAATCACCCCCAGAAAGAGAAAGATCAATACTAAGTGTTGAAACACTGAGCACAGATCTGGGTCTGGGGGGCTCCTTGCATCATTTACAGAGAAAGGACTTGACAGTGAGCAGGAGCAGAGGCGAAACCTCAGAGTATTGCTTCTGGCAGACACAGCCATAAACAAAGGGTGTGGCCCTTAGAGACATGACAGTGAAGAGAAAGAATGAAGTAGGAGAAAAATTAAGGATGCTGCTAAAGAGACACAGAACCTTAAGCTGCAATTCAAAATGTGCATGCAGCAGTTTTGAATATCTTTGAATCAAATAAAAATAGAAACCCTGATGGTAAGATATTTTGACACTCCATGCTTAGTGCAAAGCGGATCAACTGGATTAAAATATGAGTAAGGATATAACAGAACTGAAGAACTTAATCAGTAAGGTAGATTTTGTGGAAATATATCAAACATTACTCCCTGATAACAGAGAATATACCTTCTTGTCAAGTGCACAGAGAATATTTATGACAATTGATCACATAATATGTTGCTCAGAAAATTTCATCAGTTGCAAAACATAAATGTTAAAAGCAACATTCTCTGATTACAGGAAAATAGAGCTAAATATAAAAAAAATACACTAAAACCCAGCCCACTTGGAAATTTAAAAAAATATATATTTATACTTAGGTGAAAGAGAAAATGCAAACAAAAAGTAGAGTACTTCTGAAAAATTATGAAACATTGTATACTGAATCTATGTGATAGATTTAAAGCAGCAATCAGAAAAAATATTTTAGTTTTAAACACCTATATCAGTATAAATTAAAAATGAAAATAAATTAATTCAATTTCCAACTAAAAAATCTAGACACAGAAAAACAAAGTAAACAAAAGGAAGCACATGGAAAGACTCAATAAAGATACAAACAAATTAATGAGATAGAATGTAATAAAACAGTAGATCAATTTAATAAACCAAAGTCCTGCTTCTTTGGAAAAAAATATTAAATATACACACATTCAACTATTTAATCAAGAAATAAGGGAGAAAGCACAAATATACAAAATAAGAAATGACAAGGAACAAATAACTATTGATTCAGAGTAAATATTTTTTAAAATCATAAGAAATTACTTTGTACATCTCCATGGAAGTAATTTGAAAATCTAGAGGAAATATATGGGTTCCAAGGAAAATACTAAAAATGAAAAGCTTTTGGAGGTAGGGGTAGCCACTAGCCCTGACAAATATTAAAATGTCTTACAAAGCTTCTATAAGAAAAGCAGCATGGCACTGGTACCTGAATAATCAGACATGTCAATACAATAGAAGAGAACATCTGGAGACAGACCCAAGTTCATATGGAAATTTAGTATGTGACAAAGTGATATCTCAAATCAGGAAAAAACTAGACTTTTTGATAAATGATGTTGGAAGAAGTGGATAGCCATTTGGAAAAGAGTTAAAAAAATAACAAACCCACTCCTGAAGCCATACAAACTAACAAACTCTTTTTAAAAGAAGTTAAAATCTATTAAAAGGTTTCATTTTCTCCCAAATCTATTAAATGATGTTTAACTTTATTCTTAGAAATACAAGTTTAGATACATTGGATACTATTAAGTTTAAATTTAAGTTAAAATATACTGGACACTATTTTTCACTGGTTAAGTTGGCTAAAATTCAAAAGGTTGACAATATACTGTGACAAAGCTGTTGAAAAATAGGCATTCTCATTTATTGTTGGTGACAATCCAAAATGTGAAGACCCTTCTAAAAGGGAATCTGACAATGTGTAACAAAACTACAAATGCATTTGGCCCAGAAATCCCACTCCTAGCACTCCTAGCAATTTAGCCTGAAGGTACACCTCTAGCAAGCACCATTTGTAATTACAAATTATTGGCAATTACTAAATTGTCCAAGCAAAGAATATTGAATAAACTATGGCATACACACAGTGGAGTGCTGTGTAACTGTAAAAAAAAAAAAAAAAAAAAAATATCGAGGAAGATCTCTGTGAACTGATAGAGACAGATTTCTAATATATATTGTTAAGAGGAGAAAAGCAAAGTGCTAGAGATATAGCATGCTACCCTTAATGTAAGAAAGAAGAAATAAGAAAACATGCTAATTTTATAAAAAGAAACAAAAGAAAAGGATAAAACAGAAACTTTTAAAACTGAGTTCTTATGGAAAGGAGTTCAGGGTGGAACTTACAGGAGGAGTAATTCTAAATATAGTCTTTCGTATAATTTTTACTTTGGGAATCCTATAAATACTCTGCATATTCAAAAAAACAAACTAGCAAGGGTACGGTAGAAAAAAATCTCTAAAACTCAGTGCAAAGAGATTCAACTTATTTCAAATAAAATAGCTACACTTAAGCAGAAAAAAAAAACTATTGCAAAATGACTTTTGAATGCAGTACTTTGATCATCTATCCTTAGTTTAAAAAAAGAAGAAGAAGAAAAAGAAAAAAACTACAAAGAAATCTTGAATTCTCTGTAGTAAGGATGTTTTTGCAGTGGTACCTTAACCAAGGAATCAAAATTAACATCATTAGTAAAGGGCACATAGACATCATGTTTCTTCTCATATAATAACCTGGAATGGAAGCATTGCTTATCTACATATTCCACCTAAAATGCATAACTGGAACCTAATAAGGAAACAGCAGAAAAGCCAAATTATGGGTTTCTCTATAAAACAATTGGCTTATATTTTTTCAGTGATGTCAAAGGCATGAAATACAAAGAAATTCTGAAAAACTGTTCCAGATTAAAGGATACTAAAAAGTTCCTGGATTGCATCCTGGGAAAAATTGTTATAAAAAACATTATTGGAACAATTGAAGAAATTAAAATGTGGACTGTAGATTAGATAACAGCATTAAATCAGTGGTAAATTTTCTGAATTTGAAAATAAATGCTAAAGTATTAGGGGTTAAAGGCCATACTGTATGCAGCTACTCTCATACAGTTCAGAAAAAAATATTTACAAAAAGAATGATAAAACAATATGCCAAAATGTGAACTTGGAATCTGGGTAAAGAATATTCAGAAGTTCTTTATACAGTTCTTACAATTTTTCCAGGAATTTAAAATTATTTTGGAAAAAAGAGTTTTAAAAAAACATAGATGTACCCCCATAATGAGCTGAAAAACAAAAAAATAAATAAAAAAAAAAAAAAAACATAGACAATCAATGTGTTTAGGAACTCTACTAAGGCAATATTTTCTATAGTAGTATTGTATTACCAAACTAAACTGGGGTCTGCTCTCCCAGTGCAGTAAAGTCAGACACTGACTCTGAGATTTGCAGCAGGAGAAAAAAGATTATTGCATGGCGCCAAGTAAGGAGAACGGGCAGCTGACACTTAAGAACCAAACTCCCCAATGGCTTACAAGCAAGGCTTTTTAAAGGCAGGGGTATATTCCAGAAAAGCAGAAGTTGTAGGTAAAGTCGTGAATCAATACATGGAGGTTATACATTGGCTTGGCTGATGGGTGTGGCTCTTTCTAGGACCCTCAGGAAGAAATTTAGAAAAAGGAATGGTGGTCAGAGTTCAGTCCTGAGTTCCCTCCTTATCTGAGGTCTATGTGATTGCAGTTGTTATTTTTCATCTGTTGGGATTTCTGAAAACAACCCAAGAACATATGTTAATATGTTGCCTTTTAGTTTCTATAGGGAACCAAGACACCTTGTGACTCTGACTTGCTTGGGAGACTATTGTTACCATCTTCTTGCCTATCAGGTTGCTCATTTACTTTTCAAGGCTAGCTAGGTACCTAGAGTTTCCCTTGAAGGGACTCAAGATTTTTCCTTTATTTTCGTGCTTGGGGAGTGAGGTGGGCTGCAGGCCCCTAAGAAGGGTCCCTGCTCTGTCTCAATTGCAAGTGGTGAAGATTAATATCTCCTGGATGGAAAGAAGTATAAACTTTTCAAAAGCATAAAAAAAAATGTATATATACATAGCCTCTTCTGTGATACAGGTGTTTTAAAACAATTGACCTAATATGATCCTTTATCCTCTTCCTACCTTAACACTCTTTCCTCTAAAGTGGGGTTACACATAGTTCACCTGTCAGTTATGGTGAGATTATTTTGTAAATTTCCACATGCATAACATTAAGTTGTGGAACAATTTGAAAGGCATTTAAAAAAGTTATCTATGTAGGGATCTCTCTACTTCCAATTTTAAAAGTAAAAGATATTCTCAGAAAACTTTGGAAATACAGAAAATTATATTTAAAGGAAAAGAAAAATCATGAGTAATGACAACAAAGGAGAAGAGAGTTAAAGCGGTTTTTAATTTTTTTGGATGAAGGATCAAAATCATTTGGAAAAATTGGGTAGAGAGGACAAGAGTAGATGAAATGTTGATTTATTGATGAAAATAAATCCACTGCATTCCAAAAAATAGTAAATTTTCATTTGAATTTACTAAATTTTCCTTTCAGAGAGCAATCTCTCTTATAAAGAATGAAAAACAATTTGCTGATATTCAGTCTCATTAGGTAGATAAATCAATAACTACATAAAGCCTGAGTAGTTTGTTGGCACAAACTTGCATGACCTTATTTTCACTTAAATGTATCAAGATTTGTCCTGGCATTTAAAAAGAAACACTTTTAAGTTGTCAACCAAAAAATCTATACAAACAAGTGAATAATCAAATTATTCACTGTTTATGCATATAATGGTAGAAGTCTGGGGGAGAAAACGAAAAAGAGGGAAAGAGATAGATTAGAATTTTCCAGCGGGCCATGTAAAGCCAAAGAAGACGACAACTGAGAAAAAACCGCAGCACTATGTAAAGCTCTAAAACATGCCTCCTCCTAAAGCAGGCCTCCAGCCAACTGTGGGTTTAAGTGCGGGACAGCCGGGTCACTTTCCCGTGAGCTCCTTTCCTGTTAGACTCTCTCCCTAGTGTTGAGGCTTTTCCTGCCACAGGGAGAATCAGAATGGGACAGGACTTCCCTGTCCAGGGCCTCTGAAGCGGTACATCTGTCACGGATCATGCTATAGAACAGGAATGTTTGTTTTTGCTCCTATTCATTTCAACTGGCAGGCAGTTATTATTAGAATGAAAAATTAAGCCATTATGCTGTAGAAGTCTCGCTGGCTCTATCAAATTTATGGAGTTAATACAGCAAAATTATCTTTTATAGCTGATAAAAACAGCTGTATGTAGGCTGCCGGCCTGTCCTTAGTCAGGAGGAAACACAAAATGGCAGCCATGCAGGGATGCCCGCCCAAGATGGTGGCATCAATGACTGTGTTGACTGAGCATCACAGGAAGACAAACAAGTGACAGTGGTCTCTTCTGAGAGAGGCTTTTATTTTTATTAGTCTTCCTGTAGGAAGGAAACAAAAGACGATACCTTCCAGTTTTCTAATAACCCTCTGCACTCCTTAAGTAGCATTGTTATTTATAGTCCTGCCATTTTTCTGTTATTTAGTGAATGTTTCAATTAACATTTCTGAGATAAAAATATTCATGTAGCAATTACAGCTTCTCAGAAACCAATGAATTGCAACTACAGTTCCTTCCTATTTATAAACCACTTTTCTAATATCTTTAGGAGCTGCTTATCTCTTGTAAAAGATTTGAATCATAAAAAATGCAAAGCACAATAAGTACTGATGTGGTGCTTTTCATTCCAAGAGCTTTATAGTGATAACTCATTCAGGCCACCTCTGTAAAGGTCACATTGATGGCGGTACCCACTAGACCAGAACAGTATTGCATCCCTCGGGGTGGGGGTGGGGTGGGGGCATCCAGTTCTCTAGGGCACGCTTGTCTGAACAAACACATTAACACCTGAGCATTTTTTCAAACTAAATTCTTGACTCTTTTCTTAGCACATGTAGTAATACCCAAAATGCCAACAAGAGTAATATTTTAATGCTATCCTACAGACTTAGGTTAACAGTGTCATAGATTCTCCTAATATCCATATGTGCATATGTGTAGATAAATACATATATATGAATAATTACATATATATGAATGCCAATTTTTATTATTTGTTGAATTTTTTGGATGTTTTATTTTCTTTCTAGGATCCATAAGAATTATTTTATTGTGACACAGCTTACCTTGTTTTTCAGAAACTTGCTTTACTTTTGGAGAGAAGATCTAAGTTCTAACTTTGTCAAGATGGTGTATATTAATGGCAATTTTGACCTTTCCATTCATATTAGAATTAAAGGATAAATACATTGATGCAATTACTAAGACTAGGTCTCGATATAAATCTAGCTGGCCTGTCCCTTCCTTCTTGTTAAAGCTGTAGCAGGTTTGGCTAAGGAAGAATAAAATTCTTGAGGTGCAAAGCCATGGAGAAGGAGGGAGGGATTTTTGGTTTTCTGCTTTTTCTTTTCTTCAAAGATAAACTGACCAGAGGGAAAGAAGCAAAGGCACTGGTGTTAGTGGGAGTGGAAAGGCATTTGAGTAACAATAATAGGTAGTAGTTATTAGGGCTTCTTAGGTGGCACACTCCGTTCTTCACATTCCTTACACATTGCTTGATTTCATTACTTCAAGCCCATTTCATGGATGAAGAAATTGAGGCCCTCTTTAAATGACTTGCCTCAGTTCATATAGATAATAAGTGACCAATCAAGATTCAGATCTAAGCAGCCTGACTCTAGAGACCTCATCCCTAAACATCTTGTGAAGTTATTCTCCTACCACTAGGGAAACTGCCAAATGGAGCTCATCCCTTGGGGTGGCCAGTTGGCTGTTTGAGGTCAGTCAGGACAAGGGGATGGTCTCTGGGAAGAAGCCAGGCCCCATAGCCTCCACCTTTCTTCCTCCCCATCCCCCCCTGCCTCCTCTAACAGTCTCCATCAGGTGTGGCTCTGCAGTTCTGAAGGAGCTTCTCTGTGGTGGCTCTTGTTTCAGTTGGAGCGCGTTATGCCTTAGAATGGTGGCAGCTTTTCTTCCCCGAGGGACTTGTCTGGTTCAACACTTCATTGGATTAAGTTCACCATTGCCTAATTTCACTCCCCGTGGGCTTGCAAACTTTATAGTAAATGTTAAAGTGCTAAGGTCAGTAAACAAAAAAGTGATAATGTCAAAAGCATTCTATTTATCAAAAATCATTTATTTTATGATTACTTTTGACATGGTAAAGAGATCTGTGGTAATCACGTTATAGAATGTTTACCATCTAAGATTATAAGGATGAATGAATTTTTTCTTTCTCAATTGAGAGATTTGAATTCTGGTTAGGCCATTTTCTAGATGCATGACTTTAGGCAAATTTAGCTTTTCCAAGCCTCAATTTTATCATCTGTGAAAAGGGGATGATAAGAATGTCATAGAGCTGTAACGTAGTAAGGATTAAGTGAGAGAAGTAGTATGTAACTTGCTGCATAACCCCTGGAACAAGATAGGTGTTAGGCAAGTACTAATTCTTTCCCCTCAGATAAGCCTTAAATAAACACATATATAGACAGAACATAGGCATGACAGAAGAAAAATACTAAATCTAGACATACATTCTCAGTGATTGTGTATTATCTTATACACAGAATAAACAATAGAACTGCTGACAAGAGTAACATTTAAAATTCGAGCTAAGCATTCTATCACACAATTGATTTGACTTATAAATTAAAAAGCTTCTTCATTCAGTCTGGAAGACATTATGGACTAAGTAGAAATCGGGGAGTCATTTAAATGACCTGGAATTTTTATTCAGGCTAGACACTTTCAATTAAGAATTGTAATTTTGGTCTTAGAAAATTGATAATTTATAAAACTGACAGAACATTGCCTATAAACAGGTGATTATTTTTAGTTCAAATGAGGCATGGTTTGATTAAACCTAACAGTTTTTATTTATTGAGTATTGATTGGTATGAATGAGAACAAGATGTCGCAATGAAAGATATCTACATGAAATGAGAATGGCATGTTCACACTATGTGTGTCATGGGTAACGGTAACAAAGAGTAGTGATCTATTACTTTGTTTTTTAATAAAATATAGAAGCAGTTAAAATGAAAAGTCACACTACTATATTTAGCTAACATTCTATGCATTCCTGAAAGATGCTTATGCTAAAAACTATGAAAATACAGAATCTAGAAAAGGCATGTTTTTTCAAGCAACTAATACATATATACATGGACATAGAGACTGCACGTCTCCATAAATTAAAAATTAGATCAATTCCTAAAACAACAACAACAACAAATTCAAGAACTTAGGTGTATATAAAAACATGTTGGAAAAGGCACAAAGGTTAAGCACTAAAGGACACGAATGGCCCTGTTTTCAGAGACAAAATCCAACTCTCTGAATTTAGTTTGAAAACCAATTTAATTTAGTTTAAAAAGCCAAACTTTGATTATTTGTATGCTGCCAAGAGCTGGTGTGACTGAACTTTCTACTTGCCAACCTTATTATGTAAATATTCATAAATGTATATGTGTATATATATCCAGGGTAAACAGTACTATTTGCCAATACCAAGTGCTAACAGAAAGTGCTTTAAGAAGGAGGGACTAACATGAGAAAAGATTGTGCTTCAAGGGAAATTTTAACATGGCTCTTTGGTTGCACTGTGGAAATGTGTGGCTTGTTCGATGCAGACTGTACTGAGAGATTCCATATTGTCAGCAGCACTTGTATATGCTTTGAAAGTTTTGTCCAAGTTTCATAAATCTTGTCATATATCAAGTTATTCTAAATATGGCCAAAGTAAATAATCTGCAGCCAGAAGAATGAAAGATCATTTGTGCCCTAATTGCAGAACAACGTTCTCTCTCAGCCCATACACCACGGCTCTCCTTTCATTAATCAGGCCTTTGGTGAGTAACGTCTATTGATATTAGAAGGAGTTTTCTCTGAACAAGTTTCAGAGTATAAATTAGTCTGGAATTAGGATATTTAATTGTGTGGGTGACAGTCAAAATAACCCTCATTTGGCTTTCTTCTTTTTAATAATTACACTATTGAGAAACCCAAAAAACTTCTAAGAGGAATGTCAATCTCGGGAATTTGGGAACACTCCTAAGCCCTCTCACCCCTGTTACCTCTGGCTGAACATGATTCAGCTTCATGCTCTGGTTTAGTGTTCACTCCCATCCTCCACTTTCAGCTATTAATCTCATTGTGTTTCTCTGTCTCAACATTAAACTACTCAAAATTGAACAAAACATTACTCAGACTCTAGAAACACAGATTCTTCATGTTTTGTATGAGGATAAAAGCTGCTTTATCCTTCACTAGCATGTAAAACTGACATAGAATTATGACCTTCTGTTGAGTTGCTTTAGGGGTTCTACTGTTCTGCAATTCTTTTAGGGCTTTCACTCACACACTGGTTTGGCATTTCAACTGCACCTCTTCCTTGTACCTGGGATGCAATTAGTGTTACCTAATTCCCAGGTAGGACACTTGCCTTTGCTCCAGTGGCAGCCTCCTTCTCATTTCTTCCTTCCAGGAAATATGTCTGGAGTCAGCAACTGTGTCCCCCTTTTGCTATTTTCTTTTTCTCGAATCCCTGAAGAGAAGAGCTTGCTTGTCCCATATAGCCTGTCTTACCTTGTTTAAATGAAATTCACATAAGTGGTAAGATACTGAGAGTAAACAAGGCTCATGTAAAGGGTGGTCCCACTGTTGGCAAAAGAAACAAACCAGCAAATAAAAACTCACATCTGAGGTTCCATACACATCCATTCATTTATTCGACAAATATGTATTGGGTACCTACATGCATTGGTACTGATATGATGATAACTAAGACAGACCCGTTTTCCCAGGGCTTATATCTTCCAGTGGGGAATGACAGGTAGTACAAATATACAGACCTCATTGTTTCTGATACTGGTGGGTACCATGAGGAAAGTAAAACAGAATGTGACCATTGAGAGAAAGGGTTTAGGGAGCAACAGTTTACTATTAGATAGAATGTTTCGAGAAGACCACTCTGAGAACATGACATTTGAGTTGAATGATAAGAAAGAGCTAGCTGTAGGAGAGGGATGCAGATATTGCAGCCAGAGGAGCAGCTAGTGTGAAGACCTGCACTCGGGAAATCGCCTAGACTTAGAGAGAATAGTCTAAAAGCCAGGACGGCTGGTGCACTATGAGCATAAACTCTCTGGAGTGGCCAGTTTGGCCTTTCTATTTGTCAGGACCTTTGGTGAGGACCCTGTGGGCACATCTGTGTTTTGAAAGAGCATCCTGCATGCGTTAACCTCTGACTCTGATTCTTAGAGTGGCCATGGCCCAGTGGAGTCTGGTACCTGCATATTGGGTTTCTCTGATTACTTTCCCTGTGTCTCACATAAGAACTGATCATCAAGAAAGTTAAAACCAAAACTGAGCTTCTCCAAGATACAATCTATGAGTTAGAAGTACATGGCTCACTCACCTTATATAAGGACCAATATAAATGGTGGGAAAAAAGGGACCTGGTTTCCAGCTAATAATTTTCATCTAATCTTCTCTATTCTATTCCATGCTATCCCTTCCCCCAAGTCTCTGCCCTCTGATAATTTGTCTTTTTGTCACAATTTGCTGCCTTCTTTCCCATTAAATGCTGCTTTTGATTTTAAATAGTTTCTACAGATATAAAATGGTTGAATTAATAAAATTAATTATTTTTTGTTGGGGTCTCCGACACTCCTAAATTTGTTCCCTAATTTGGGAACACTTGGACTACCCCTATTGATTCAATCTTTGAGACAAGTTGATGAAGTATTGTGATTTTTAAAAAAATTATTATCATTGCTTTCTTTGTCCTCTCATTGGGGGCTGCCAGAGTGTCGGACCCTGGGTTACACAGAGAGGGGTGAACACACTGCGAACCCACCTTCACAGTTTCCACAGTGTGCAGGGGATAGAGACACAGAAAGTGACTCCACAAAAGCAGAAAGAGGCATATATGAAGTCCTAGGGCAGTGAACAGTCAATTCATTCATCCTGGAGAAAGAGTAAGGCAAGTTATTAATAGGAGGAAGTCAGAGTTGCTAGAGCAGGTGTATAGGCTCCAGCTCCCCAGACATTTCCATTTCTGGCTCACTCCCAGGAAAATGTAACATTAGATCCCATCTAACCTTTGCAGCTTCTGGGAAGGAGACACGGCACTCTTAGCTATTTACCTCTGATCCTAATCAGTCACATAATTGCTGCTCCAGTTTTCTTGAACCCCTAAACAAGCTATGGCTACAGTTGCTCTATTATTATTTTCAACCCAACCAGTAACAATATTTTATAATTTCTTTGTCCTTCAACATGACGTTTGACTCCGGATTATGACGCAAATTGATGTTGCAAGTTTTATTATCTTTGCTTTCTGACGAAACAGTCAAGGACAGGTGAGGAGAGATTCCTCAAGATTTCGTTGATATTTATGATGGGCAAGTGAAACACGGATGCTGGAAAATGAAAAGGCAATTTTAGGCAAGGTTTCTACAGGCCCAATGTGGAGAAAAAGCCAGGAATTTATTTAAATCTTTCTCACTCAATACCTGTTTTCACGTGAGGGGTTCACTTGAAGAATGGAGAAGCTCATCCAGTTAGTGTAGACCACGTTCACAGCCTCTAAATATCACAGTGTTAATACTTTTGAACCAAGGGAATAAAGATAATGATGTCAATACATTTGAAACTTGTAGCTTTGCCAACCCTTCCCCCACACACAAAAAGCAGAAAGCAGATGAGGGGAAAAAAAGCCTCTTTTAATGCTTTTTTCCAAAACATAGCATTACACTCAGTATATTAGTAGCTAGTACAAGTAGTGAATAACAAAACCTATTTTTGTGTGTAGATGAAGCCACAGGAAGTAAACAACATCACAACATTTGTAAACAAAAATATAATAGACTAAAAAATATATTTGCAGTATATGGTTTTTCCTAGGAATTCTAGTTACAAAAATGTACACCTCAGCAAAGGGAGTTCGGAGTACATGGGCTAGATTTAGCTATATTTATAGAAACACTATTGGTAGGTTCATCTGTGTGGATATTCCCTGGTCCCCCGATTCCCAGTCAAGGATGAGTACTGCTACCAAGTTGAGCCAATAACGGAGTGATCACAAACACAGAGCAATTTTATACAAATAGTTTATCACATAAAAGAAAGAATGAAAGTACAGAAGAAAGCTACACAAAGTGAAAATACGGTCCAGAGATTGTGGAACAGGTTAGTCTCCCCAAGTGGAGACAGACGCTGAAGGTTGAGCACAGGCTGCCTTTTATATACCCACTAGTTTGTCCCGCCTTTCTCCCTGCGGGATTGGTTGCCATTTCCCACCTTTGGGGGTGATTGACAGGTTGGTGTTACACAACAGATCACGTGACAGGTTACATAACAGTTTCCCTTCTGTGCATATGTCTTCCTCAGAATTCTTCACGTGGCTCCATCCATGTTATGCTAATTAGATGTAATGAGCTCTAGGTCAGTTAAAGGTTACTAGGAACTTTTTACTATGTATGTTCCCACCAGGGAACAGTTCCTAGCTGCAATTTGGCTCCTAGCTACAATGTGGTTCCTGCTCTCCACCCTTGCCACCTGTTTACCCTCCACCAGACCTAAGACTATTAGCAATAGAAAAAAAAATGAAAATCTAAATTTCCAGTAAAAGGAAATTGGGTAGTAAGTTTCTATACATACATATAACTATATAACAATTACAGTACTATATCATGGAAATATATTCATAACATACTTTTAGAGAAAATAAGCATATTGAAAAATATGTGTAGATTGAATTATATAAAATTGTTTTTGTAGGTCAGAAATGGTTGAATATCAGTAACTTATACCAAAGTATGATTCTATTTTTACAAATAGTAAAAATAAAACAATTGTGTTAATGTATATGCTTGTGTGCACAAAGACTCTGAAAATATATTTGCCAAGGTTTGCAAGGTTGTCTTCAAGATAAGAAGCTTAAGAAATTTGCTATTATTAATAATTATTATCTTTATTATTGTAATTTCCTTTTATTCTTCCATATTTTCACACTTTTCTTTAAGAAGAATATAGTCTTTTATAATAAGGAAAACCAAAATATACTTCATTTTGAAAAACTTAAGAAAGAAAAAATTTGATGCCACAAACTTGTGTGGGTGTTCTTTTCTTTCAGTAATGGAAGCTCCTTCTGCTATTATCCTTTATTCAGTCTTCATCTCTCTTCTTTTTACTACAGTAAAGGAACATTTCCCGCATTCCAGAGTAGACATTCTAAGGAATAGCCAGCAAAATGTGATTAAATAAGAGAAGAGTACATTGTTTGACACCCCATTAACTGACCAACCTCTTTAATCAGAATGTTCTCTGTTCCCAAGCAAATTTGCCTGTATCAAGAATTTGGCTAACACACACACACAGACACACACACACACACACACACACATTAATGCACATCGACATACATCAGTCAAGTTTATGTTTTGAGTCATTTTTAAATATCTGCTGGTTGGTGTAGTGGACACAGGTGCTAGACACCTGTGGGAATAACAAACTGAGGACAAAAGATAACCTATTTATATTTCAAATTAGAGCAGAACTGAGTTCAGTGCCCACATGCCAAAGTGCTCCTTGCTGTCTTCTTCTTTTCTTCAGGCTACTTCCATGATTCTTTTTTTGCTTTGGAGCTTGGATATCTTCACAGACTCTCATTTCCACTCTGTTCATATAGTCTGTGGTTTTTGGATGTCCAGACTCCAAGTCATTCAGCACTTTCAGTACCTACTATTACCTTCCTGACACTGTTGTTCTCTGCAAGTACTGTAGACATCAATACACATTTAGCCCAATCTCCTACTGTATTTACACCTACTGTTATCATAACTGACAAATGTAAAATGATGATCACAATTATAGCCTAGAGAAAGTACAAGGTCTTCAATCAGCAAAGAAAAATTAGATTATCTGTACTTGACTGTTCTTCCTAACAAAATAATACATTCATATTAGAGAAAATTTTTCTTAAACAAAACATGAACCAAAATATTTTTTACTGTAATTTAGATGACAATTCTCTTTCAATCACGGGGGCTGATTGTGT
This sequence comes from Eulemur rufifrons, assembly GCF_041146395.1. Classification (NCBI taxonomy): domain Eukaryota; kingdom Metazoa; phylum Chordata; class Mammalia; order Primates; family Lemuridae; genus Eulemur; species Eulemur rufifrons. Next base: position 63,137,308 of record NC_091001.1, read on the forward strand.
TTGGGCCTTGTATAAATTGGACAGCAGAACTCAATTATTTTGCTGGTTTCCACAAGAAATCTGTTCCCATACAGCATTTCATAATTAGAGTTGTCTTTACTGAAGATATATTCAGATTGTACCAGTGTACCTTTTTATTTTCCCCAAAGCCCACCCGACATCTCTATTTTTTCTATTCCAGTAGTTCTCAAGGTTTTGTATGTATCACTTGTGATGCCTGTTGAACATGCGGATTAAGAAGCTTCATGTTGTGAGATTTTGATTCAGTTGATCCGATGAGGTTAAAGAACTTGAAATTTTATAAGGCAACCTAGGGATTTTGATGAATTGTCAAATTGGGAAAAGAATGCTTACTTTACCAAATGGCCAAATGAATTTTTTCTTCCATTTTTCACTCTTCCTCTACTAATTTCTCAGCCTTTCTGGATTCTTTAGAACACTAGATATCCCTCCACAACCTTCATATTAAATTCTTTATCATTTTATTATGAAAGGCATCTTTGGTTATCTGAGCATTTCCTTGGGACTTTAATCACTATTCTAAGAACTTTAAATAGCAAATCCCTTCCCAAGAGAGTAATTCAGCTTCTTATATGAAGTTAAAACCTCATTTTATTAGAAAATTAACAGATGTTCTAATTCAATGAGTAATTGACGTATTTGGATTTTTTAACCTCAAAGACTAATTTTAGTGAGGCCCACTAATAGCTGTGACTAGATGTGTCTTAGAGACAAAGAATTATTTTCATGGTTTTAGTATATATACTTTCCCATCAGTATTTAGTCCAAGAGATAAAAAGATAATAACCACATATTTAAACTCCCTAAGATTTTTTTAAATGCATTTCAGGAAATAATAGCTGTGGCATTTTTTTTTTTTTGCCTCTGAAGCTACCACTCAATGAAGAAGTTTGCTCTGTGGGTAAAAATTCGGAAAATGGAGTCTACCTGCCTCTACCTCAGAGCCAAAGAACCTTCTCTCTGTTCAAATTGAGCTATAGAGTTCCCAGTTTCTCAGGATTCAGAGATCCCTGGTCCATCTGTGATATGCAGTCTCAAAACACAAAACAGCTGGAGAGATGATATGAACAGTTCATCTTTCCTTATTTATGTTTGAAGGCCAAGGCAGTGTTTATGGAACAAAGAATTTGTTTAAATGAATGTCTGAACATTGTGAATTCCTTGTCACACTTTATCTGGCTTCACAATTGATGTAGTGAACCAAGATCTCTCTATACATATGCTCACATGCATACATGTACACATAGGCATATAGTCATCTATATATACATGTATATAACTCAAACAGAAATTGCTGTTTTTCTGTATGTACCTAGGGAAATCTGTGAATGTATTAAGCCCACTGTATTCATTTATCCAAAGCTCGAGGGCAGACTGGCACGATGGAATATGAGTATAACATGAAAGTAATATTTATCACAAAATCATGGCTATTAAGAACCTTATATTCTTTGAGTGGAATGTACAATTTGAAATTAAAGTCTCATAACTGAGTAATCTTCATTTTAAAAGAATGTTCTCATAAATCTTTTACCCAAAATAGTTTGTAAAGATAATTTACCATTTTCCTCAAATTTAAAAATCATAATTGCAAGGGAAGCTCTGTGCAGAGAAGTTTGGGATGAAAATGTAAACATCTACTATTTTCATGTTACTGGAAGATGTTGGATAAACAGCTCTGACCTGATTGCTTCCTTGACTTTTCTCAATCTAATTTATCAATGACAGCTAAAAGTTTCTTGCAAACTATATCTTTCACCTTTGAATTGATCAAAAGTATTTGTTCAGAGAAATAATTTAACATTCTGATTGAATCTTGACTTAAATTGGGACTTTCATGGGCCTCAGAGCTTCAGTGTGCTAGGTTCTCAGTGGTCTTTGATGTATCTGCCCTATGTGAAATTTTTGGAGGACAAGGAAGCTCAGAATTGACTAGCAGTTGGCTGACTTTGGGCCAGTGAAGTGCTCACTTTGGTGGTGCAAGAGTTGTCTGCAAAGGGCAAAATCCTAAGTTCTCAAAAGCATTCAGCAGTGTCAATAGATTATTTCTTGAGAGTCACATCAAATTTATTTGTATTTCTTTTTATCTGATTTTAAAAAATAATTGAAATAGTTCTAAGATAAAAGTATCTTAAGACTTTCACTTATTAAAAACAAGCTAAACTACTACTCCTAAGCCTTCATGGAGATTTACTTCAGTATCTTACATGACATCGAAAGTGTTAATAATCAACTCTTTTCCTGGCTCCTATTTGTGGGTCCTTGTTCTTCTGTTTAACTCTAAAGTACCATATTTGTGTCTGTTGTGCATGTGCATGTGTGCACACATTCCTGTGAGTTCGTGTATTACTTTGATGAATGTTAATTTATATTAATCTAACTGAAATAAAATTAGAAAAATCCCATTTTGTTGATCCATTTAAAGTTTGAATATGTTTGTATGTTAACTTATTCCAGGTTTGTGTTTTATTTTGTTTCAGTGATCTTTGTTACCTGAGGGCCTAGAACAACGTTGTAGGCCCTCAACATATTGATGCTATGTAATAAATTAATTGGTAGGAAAAAACAAAGGCAATATTTTATTAAAATATTTGCATTTTACAAGTCTTTGATTTTGCTCTAGAAAATTGAAGTTAGGGTAACAATTTGATGTACTAATGTCTCTATTAATACTTGCAAGTAGTGAAAGTTTGCTTGACAACTAAAGTGCAAGTGCTTTTTAAAATATGTTACTCCCATGATTTTTAGGCACTTACATGGCCTTTAACATTGTTAGATACACTGTGTTATTATGTGCATATCTCTACCCCAATTAATTATGATTTCTTGAATTAGCTCTTAAAAATCTATGTGAATAAGGACCAAATCTTTCATCATTTTGTAGTCTCTCACATTGTTTCACATAGTACCTTACACACAGGTGTCACTAAAGGAATGTCTATTGAATTACTCCAACTAGGGATAGAAAGATCAATCAATGATCTTGGAGAATACACCAAGAATTAAATAGATGGTAAGGTATGTTATAAAGATAAAAAAAATACTGCACAGTAGGAATTCTGCTTCCAACAATGGTGGACTGGTTACAAAATTCATTTAGAGCAATGGAAATGCTGGAATAAAGTACTGAAAAAATCTAATTGAGGGCATCAGATAGATACAAAGGCAAGATAGAGTCTTGCTAACATCCAAGAGAAGGTTGGTCTCTGAATTTTTTATGACTGGAGAAGAAACCTGATTTAAGACTTCTGTTTCTGACTATAATAGAGTAACAGAGACTGGATTTACCTATCCACCTGGAGCAGTCAAAAAATAGGGAAAATAAATTGTACAATGCTTTCAATACACTGGATACCAGGCAGAAAGGTCAGTAATCCCCTGAGTGATGAGAAAGATACAAGGTGAGTCCTACCACTGCCCAGCTTACTGCCTTGAGAGAGTTTCCAGGCTATGGTGCAGGAAGGAGAAACTGATGCAGAGCCTGGTAGACTGCTAGTTAAGGAGCTGGAGACGTGAATTCAGGGAGACCAGCTGGAGTTCACAGAGAAGAATACTGAGGAGGAGAAACCTACAAATAAAGAGAACCCCAAAGAGTTTCAAAGGATCCTCCTCAAGTGTTCATCTGAGTAATGATCAGCATATATACGTGAGGAAGCTACCCAAGGCTGGAAAAGAACATCTGAAAGGGTTGAAGGAACCAGTGCCTGAAGATTACACAGGGCCAGGATTAGTACCTCTGCACACAACTGAGAAGGAAAAATTCATGGGTCACTTGGAAGTGTGCTGAGAAAGGTCTTGTCTCAATAGACAGAAATAATTATCTCTACAAAAAGCACTGCCCTGTTTCTGCCTAACAAATCTTAGATGCAAATAGTGAAAGGATCAAATAGTTTTTTAACTATCTTTACTGTGCCCAAAACAAAGCTCAAGGCCATTTATAAATGTTCAAAAATATCCAACACTCAACAAGGTAACATTTACAGTGGCTAGAATCCAATCAAAACTTATCAGGCATAGAGAGAGGCCGGAAAATACAACCCAATAAATGCCTAAATTAGAACAGAAGAAAGGTCTAAAATCAATAGCCTCAGCTTCCACCTTGAAAAGCTAGGAAAAGAAGGTCAAATTCAACCCAAAGTAAGCAGAAAATAGGAACAGGAAATAATAAATCTCAGAGCAGAAGTCAATGAAATAGAAAACAAAAAACAGTTGGGAAAAATCAATGAAACCAAAAGCTGGTTCTTTGAGAACATCAATAAATTTGATAAGCCCCTAGCCAGATTGATTGGAAAAGAAGTTATAAATTAGTAATATCCAGAATGAAAAAGGTGACATCACTACAGATTTTATAGGTATTGAAAGGGTAATAAGGAAATAGTTTGAACAACTTTATGCCAATAAATATGACAATATAGATGAAACTGAAAGATCCTTTAAGGCCACAAATAATCAAAGCTTCTCTAAGAAGAAATAAATTGCTTTATTAATGTATATCTTTAAAGAAATTGAATTTATAATTTAAAGCCTTTCCAAAAAGAAATTTCCAATTTCAGATGGTTTCACTGATAAATTCTAACAAATATTTAAGGAAAATATAATAATAATTCTTCATAAATTTTTCTAGAAGTTGAAAAGAAGGGAATATTTTTCAACTCATTTTATGAGGCTAGCATTATACTGATATCACAACTGTAAAATACATAAGAAAAAATAATGGATATCAATTGTGAACATAGGTTCAAAAAATTATAAACAAAATTATAGTAAATCAAACCCAATAATATACAAAAGTATAATACATTATGACCAAGTGTGGTTTATTCTGGGAATACATGACTGGTTGCACATTCAAAAACCAGTCAATATATTTCACCATATTAACAAACTAAAAAAAGGGAAAAAATATATAATTATCCCATTAGATAAAAAAAATACTTTGAGAAAATCCAACATCCATCTGGTAAAAACTCTCAGCAAAATAAAAATAAAATGGAACCTTTTTAATCTAATAAAAGATATATCCTCCAACCACAGCAAACATCATCATGTTTAGTAATGAAAGATCGAATGCTTTTGGCCTAAGATTAGAAACAAGAGAATTACCACTATCATCACTACTATTCAATATTTTACTGAAGTCTTTGGCTTGTTTCTTCATATCTTCACAGTGTTTTGGAAAAGTGCTCATTTTTAAATTTGATGAAGTTCAGTTAATCAATTTGCCTTTTATAAATTGCAATTTTTATGTCATATCTTAAAAATTTTGCCTTACTCAAGGTCAGTATTTCCTTATTTTTCACAAAAGCTTTATAGTTTTAAGTTTTATGTTTATAAATATGAATATATAAACCATGTTTTGTTCAGTTTTGTTTACAGTGAGAGGTAATGTTTGAGGTTATTTTTTCTTACAAATGTGTATTTAATTGTTCTATCACAATTTGTTGGAAAGACTATCATTTTCCTACTTTACATCTTTTTTGATATATGTGTAGCTCTGTTTCTGAACTTTATCCTGCTTCATTGTTCTATTTTTCTAACTTGATACCAATACACACTTATTATAATTTTTTAATGAGCCTATAAAATCAGACTGTTTCTTCTTTCTGAACATTTCTTTGACTATTCTATTTCCTTTGCATTTCCACAAGAACTCCAAAATACATTTGTCAATTATTTCAAAAACCTTGCTGAGATTGTGATTGATATTGCATCATAGATTGATTTCAAAATAATTGACATCATAACAATACTGAGTTCTCATAACCATAAACATGGTATATCTCTACATTTATTTAGGTCTTACTTAATTTTTCTCAGCAATATTTTTTAGCTTTCAATGTTTAGGTCTTTCACATCTTTTATCAGATTTATGTTTAAATATTTCATATTTTATACTATTGTAGGCGGTATTGTTTTTTTAATTTCAATTTCTGATTGCTTGTTGCCAGTAAATAGAAATATAATTGATTTTTTATATTGATCTTGTATTGTGCAACATGGCTCAACTCATATATTTTTTCTGTTAGCCTTTTTATAGATTTCATCAAATTTTCTACATAAATATTGTCTGCAAAGTTTTACTTCTTCTCTTCCAACATGGATGTATTTTATTTCTTTTGCTTGCCTTTTTTGCATTGTCTAGAACTTCTACTGAATAGAAATGGTGAGGTTATTATTCTCATCTTGTTCCTAATTTTAGAGAAAAAGTATTCAGTCTTTCTCTATTAAATATGTTAGCTGTAGGTTTTTCATAGATGACTATCAAATTGGGGAAATTCTCTGCTGTTTATTTCTATTTTGTGGAGCATTTTTATCATGAAAGGTGCTGGATTTTGTCAAATGCCCTTCTTGCATCTATTGAAATGACAATATGGTTTTTCTTTTTTGGTTTTTTGTTTGTTTCAATCTGGTGAATTATAGTAATTGACTTTTGAATATTAGGCTAACCTTTCATTCCTGAGATAAACCCTGTTTGATCATGTTTGGCAGTTTCTTAAAAAGTCAAATATCTGTCATATAATCTAGTCACTCTACTTTTAGGTACTTACCCCAGTGATATAAATTTATATGTCCATAAAAATCATATTTCTGACAACAGACTAGAATATATAAAAAACTGTCAAAATTCAACAATAAGAAAACAAGCACTACTAAAAAAATGAGTAAAAGACTGGACCAGATGCTCTATTAAAGAAGATAAACAGATGGCAATAAAGTATGTGAAAATATCCTTAATCATTAGGAAAATGCAAATTAAAACCACAATAATACTACACACCATTAGAATGACAAAAAAGAAAGGAAAAACATACAATACCAAGTGCTAAAGAGAATATGAAGTCACAGGAAATTTCATGCTTTGCTGGTGGGAATATGAAATGTACAAGCAGTAAGAAAAAAATATTGACAACTTTTTCATAAAATTAAACATACATTTACCATATTACCTTAAACTCCCAGTTATAATTATTTACTCAGGAGAAAAAAATAGCTTACATTCACAGAAACCTGAATGAGAAAACTTAGCGGTAATTACGAAAAACTGGAAAGCACTCAGACAGCTTTCAACTAGTGAATGGATAAAGACACTGTGGTGCATCCATACAGTGGGATACTAACTACTCAGCAATAAAAAGGAGAAAAATGTTTACTCATACAATGCTCTAGTTGAATCTCAAATTCATGCTGCTTAGTGAAAGAAGTGAGAGCCAAACGGTTACATATTGTATAATGTGATTTATGTGAAATTCTGAAAAAGGCAAAACTCATGAAATTACAGAGCAGTGCTTGCCAGGTGGTGCATGTTGGAGGAAATGTTGGGGAAAGATGGAGGAAATTTGGGGGGTGAAAGAACTGTTCTATATCATTGTGGTGGAGGCTGAAACTTTATGCTTTTATCAAACCCATAGAACTGTCACACCATTTTTCAAATGGCTGCATCACTTGACAGTCCCATCAGCAGTGTGTGAGGGTTCCGGTTTCTCCACATCCTCACCAAGACTTGTTATTATCTGACTTCTTGATTGTAGCCATCCTACTGGGTGTGAAGTAATATTTCATTGTGGTTTTGATTTGCATTTTGCTGGTGGCTAATAATATTGGGAATCTTTTCATGTGCTTATTGGCCATTTGTATATATGAGAAATGTGTGTTCTTGAGTGACTAGTAACAAAACTTACTCTCGTCTCCGTAAATAGACTGTATCAACTCCCCATTATGATGTTAAAGGTCTAGTAAAAAAGAACTAAATATTCATTCTGATGACCACATTGTTCCAGTAAGTTATCTGAAGACATTTCAAGATGAAAGGATATGTGAGGGTAAACTGTATGTAAAGGCAACAAATCATACCAAACATAGAGAAAGACTTCAAGTGAGGGCACAGGGAATAGAGAAAACAAATTCAGAACTTGCTATCTTAAGACACAAACTGGAATGATTCAATAATCTGGGAAGGTTTTGTTATTGAAGATGCTTTATTCAAATGTTAAGCATTCCTCCTAGGAATAGTATTTACTTACTTTATCAGTGTGTGTGGAGTAGCTGGGATCTCAAATTTTGTTGAAGTCTGCACAGAATTATTATGCAGACAAAGGTACACAGAAGTGTGTTTTATTTTGGCTAAAAGCTTATTTGCATGTCATGCACATTCTAATAATGTCTCCTCTTCAGAGTAGGTTTTTCCTCAAGGCAGTATTTAGAAGCTATATCTTCAGCTTTTAATAGAGAGAAGAAATCAATAAGCCATTCAAATCACTTAATATTCTCAGTTTTTCCAATGAAGACCAAAAGATGGTAGGAGAATAAAGTAACACTGACAAGGGTTATGATCAAATTCTTTTTTCCCTCAATGTAAATATAAAGTCCAAGTCACACAGGCAGAAGTTCTAACAGGGAAGGTTCTAATGTGTGCAGGTCACTCTTTCAACTGCCAGAAGGGACAAATAACTTTTACTAGGATATGGAGGTCAGTTTTAAGAAGATTGTCTGTAATGAAATAGAGACTTAAAGGTTATACTAAGATGTCTCATGAGATAATCTTTTTTTTTATAAAGAGAAAAAGCAGGTAGAAGATTCTTTAAGGTTATTAGTAAATCAGTAAGTGTGTTCTCAGGACTACAGTAATCAATGCTTAATCACTATTAATATTTTAGATTAGGATGAGTGTACCCTAAAGAGCTGCACAATTTCTTATGGGTGTCCTTGAGGCGGAAACTTTCACATTTCTGGGTATATATTGCAGGCAAGGGCTGGGACCAGGGTCCCTCTTGGCTGCCTTCAAAGTTCAAACACGCTCACTTGTGCTGTCATCAGTCCTACATTATTACAAATATTTCATGGAAACCAGCAAACATCCAAGAAAATGATAATATTGGTGATGTTTATTGCCCCTCCTAGTCATAGTCACATTGAGGGTTAGAATTTCAACATATACATTTGGAGGGGGGACAAAAGTACTCAGTTTACAATACTGCCTAAGCATCTTTGGACATCAAATAGCTAAGATTTTCCTAATTTTCTTTAAAACATATCTATATACCTTCTGACTAATGTCCACCTACAATGTAAACCAGCTGAAAGTTTTCTTAAGGCCAAAGATAGAATTTCTCTGAAGAAGAAAAATGAACAAACCTCCTTTAGTAAATACTCAGAAGCTTTTCTCTCAAATTCATAAAGAAATAACTATTTACAAATATAGCTATTGAAATGGATTTATTTATTCATTTATTATTTCAATTATATTTACTGACTGCCTACTATGTTTCAGGAATTTTTCTATAAGTGCTGTGATTAGTGGTAAACACGTCAAAAGCCTTTGTCCTCATAGAGTTTATGTTTTAATACAGAAAATAATAAAGATAAAGCACAATGTGACATAGTGATAGGTGCTGTGGAAAAGTAAAACAAAGCGAGGAGCTAGATGGAAAAAGATTCACTCATCATTAATCCCAGTCCTTCTGAAACCATCCACAAAAGCATGGATCTTGCATGTTGACATGGCCCAAAGATGAATAGTAAATGTGAAGTTACTGTTTATATTTGGAAGCACCTGCTGAACATGTCCAGGTTTAATTATTGCTTATGTACCTAAAAATTATCAGTCAATAGGTTATTAGAATTTTGTCCCAGGGAGATGAAGAGAGAATGCCAAATGGCTAATGAAATAAATTGCATGGTGTTTACTGTGGCTTTTGTATATTCACAAAGCTAAAATAATGATGTTTTCCCCAAATAGTTCAGAGTAAGTGCTTTTTATAAATAAAGATTGTGAAATACAATGGAGAGAGAAATGCACATAAAGCGTATTCAGCTTACCTAATTACTGAAAAATGAACACTCTTAAAAACACTCAGGTCAAAAACAGATCACGTCTAGCCTCCCATAAGTTTCCCATATACCATAATTCCTTTACCCTTGAGTTAACCAGTATCTTCACTTTTATGCTTGCACTACGTAAGTAAAAATTCCTGTACAATAGAATTAGCTTTGCCTTGATGTTATCAGAGGCAAATTTGCCAGTCAGATGGCTAGGAAGGAGATGGCATTAAATCTATAGAGCAATTTAAGAAGAATTGATACCATTACTTTATTGAACTTTCTAGTTCATAAATCTGATATATCTCTCAACTTGTTTTGACTTCTTTCATATCTCTCAATAAAGTCTTACAGTTTTTGCCATAGACATGTTGCACATCTTATGCTGGGTTTATTTCAAATTATATTCTTGATGCTATTAAAATTGATATTCTCTTATTTTAATTATAGTCTTCTAATTGTTCATTGCTAGTACATAAAAAGAAAATTGATTTTTATATATTAATGGTGTACCCAGAAAACTTGCTGAAGTTTCCTATTAAACTTATATTTTATTTTTATATTCTTTTGGATTTTCTATGCACAAATAATATCTTTGGTGAAGGTTTTATTTGTTCTTTTAATCCTTGGGCATAATATATGTGTGGATTATCTTACTTCCCTGGTTAAAACCTCCAGTACAACTTTGTATAGGGTAGTAATAGGATGAATTCTTAATGTAAAAGAGATAGCTTTCAGTATTTTACTATTAAATTGTTATAGGTAATCATTATCAGATTAATTCTTTTTTTTCCTATTTTGCTAAAGGTTTTTATTTTTAATACATATCTTTGCTTGTTTTTTTAATGTTAAAATGCTTTTGTTTTATTTATTTATTTATATATATTTTTAAAAGCTTTTATTTGTAGGGGGAAAAAACCCAACTTTGCCATGATGCTATCCTTTAAAGATATTGCTAGAATAAATTTGCTAAAATTTAGTTTATTAGTGAGAGAAACCTCTCAAATCTCTTTTTAGTGTCCTTCTTGGGTCTTGATACCAAGATTATTGTTACCTATAAAATGTATTGGTTAGTATATCCTCTTTTTCTGTTCTCTGGAAAGAGTTGTGTAAGCTTAGATTTTTTTTTTTTTTTTTTTCTGTATGTGTTAAGTAGAAGTTACTGGTAAGACTGTCTGTCTGGGTCTGTAATTTTCTTAGTGGTAAGGTTTTAATTAACAATTCAATTTATTTGATACTGATAGGACTAATAAGATTTTCCATTTCTTCTTTTAGTAAGGTACACTTTTCCACAAATTTGTTCATTTCATCTAGATTGTCATACATTTCGGCCGAAAGCTTATAATATCCATTTACTAATTTTAAATGTCTACAATATCTGTTGTAATTTCTCTCTTTTCATTCCTATTATTGGATGTTGTGCCTTCTTTCTTTTTATCTTCTTATGTTGTGTGTGTTTTATGTGATATTTGTTAATTTTTATTACTGTCTTCAAATAACAAATATGGCATTGATGATCCTTTTTATTGTATTGTTTTCTACTTCATGTTTTTTATTTTTTGCTTTTATATTTATTATTTCCTTCCTTCTTTATTCTTTTAGTTGGATTTTGTGACTTATTGAGATGAATGCTTAGGTCATTAAGTTCAATCTTTATTTGTCCTTCATATAGGCATTGAAGAATGCAAAATTTTCTTTAAGTACTGTTTTAGCTGCATCCACAAGTTATGACGTGTATTTTTTTATCATCATTTAAATATATTTTTAAATATGTCATTATGATTTGTTCTTAGACTCACAAATTAAAAGATTCTTAATTTCCAAACATATGGGAATTTCAAGTTGTCTTTTTATTATTGATCTCTAGATTCACATCATATATGGTATCAATCTGAAATGTATTGATTTTTGCTTTGTAGCCCAAAGTATGGTGTATTTTTGCAAATGTTTCATGTGTACTTAAAAAGAACTTTATTCCTCAGTTGTTGCAGGGAGTGTTTTTCTATATATCAGTCCTTCTCAAACTATCTGTAATAAAGAACTAGATTTTTTAAACTTCAAATTTATCATGGATCAAAAATTTTGTAAAATATTATAAACATGAATTGCTAGAAAAATAAAAGGGGAAAAGACATAAAATATGAGTTCAAATTTTTATTATTAGATTCAAAAACAAAATTTTTCCCATTAAATGTCTATAAAGGTTTCTTACACTTATTTTGTGGTGGAAAAAATAGTTTGTGGACCTGTACCAACCTGATACATGGACCACTCTGAATAGCATTTCCTTACATGCCCATTCAGTCTGATTCAGTAATTGTGTTGTTCATATCTGCTACATTCTCATTAATATTTTGTCATATTCTGTCAATTCTTATATGAGGTATTTTAAAATCTTCTAATCTGATCATGGGTGTGTCATATCTCCATTCTGTTTTGTAAGGTTGTGCATTTATAAGTTCCAGCTGTTATTAGGTACATAAATATTTAGAACTGCTTCTTTTCCTGAGGAATTGAAACTTATCTTTACATAGTGAATCTCTTTGTTTATAATAGTACTATTTCCTTAAAATCTGGTTTTTCTGTTATTGACATATCTACACTGGCATTCTTTTGGTTAGCCTGTTATTTTTATATATATATATATATGTGTGTGTGTGTGTGAATTTAGGTATATGTGTATATATAGTCATAATACATATATATACATATATTAATATATGTAACATGTGTGTTTTCCTTCTGTTTTAGAATATATTTTTAATATACTATTAAAAAGAATTATTTTTGATATAATACAATCTAATACTTTATATTTTAACTTCAGCCTATATTCCTTCTACATTTAACATATATATTTTATATGTATGTTAACATCTAATGTATTTTGTGTTTTCTATTTGTCCTACTGTCGGTGTTTCTTTTTTCTCCTTTATTGCTTCTTTTGGATTAATTTTTATCTTCCTCTTTCCTCCTACTTGTTTTCAAGTTATATACTGTTTTACTATTCTTTTAGTAGTTATCCCAGAAATTACATTATGCACTAATAACATCAAATTTATTCCAGTCTAATTTTAATCAATAATTTTACCTTTTCCCCAGATCAGGCAAAGAACTTAGAATAACTTATTATAATTTTCCACCTCTGATAATGTGATTATACATTTTAACTATCTCTTTTTTCTCTTTCTCTCTCACTAGTTATGTACATGTATTTGTGTCAATGCACTTCAAAAGATATCATTGTTTGAAAAGCCAAAGTTTATTTAGATGTGCACATATGTTTACTGTTGTATTTTCTCTTCATTTCATTTCTGTATTTATGACCTTCCCTCTATTTCCCTCTAGCAAAATTTTCTTTTTACTTGAAGAACAGCCTTTGGAATTTTCTTTACTGCAGGTCAGCAATAGTGAACTCATTTAATTATTTGTATGTGTATTTCATCTTCATGCTTAAAGACTATTACAAGTGTGTATATTTTTTCTCATAAGATATTGAAGGTGGTCTTCTGCTGTTGTCATTTGACTTTCATTGCTGTTGTTAAATTATCTGCTGTCGATCTGGCCAATGAACTTTTTCAGTTATATATTTTTTTCTCCCTCTACTGGACTTTAACATTTTCTTTTTGTGTGTTTTTCTGCTATTTTACTATGATGTATTTTCCTGTAAAATTATTTCTGTTTGTCTTGCTTGAGATCCATGGGGATTCTTGAACTTGTGTATTAATTTTTTAAGTCAGTTCTGGAAAAATTCTCACCATAAATGTTTCAATGGTCTTCTCTTTCATTCTCTCTTCTTGTTTTATGGGACTCTAATCATATGAATATATGACCTTTAACTGTATCTTCTATACTTTTTCCTGAAATTCTCTATTATACATTTATCTATGTCTCTGCATCTCATTCTTATTTCTTTTCACCTATCTGGTTCCACTAATTGTTTAGTAAATAACTTCTAATATATTAGGGTTTTTTTTAACTTTAAAATTTCTGTTTCTTCTTTTTTAAAACATACTACCTCATTAAAAATGTATATATATTTTTAGTCCCTGCTTAAAAACTATACAAACTTGACATTCATCTTATGCCTAACAAGCATATTCATTTTACAGTTTATGTCTGGTAATTCCAGTTTTGGTAGTTTTTTTGGATATCTTTCTCTTTTCTGTTGTTTTGTTTCTTATGTGGTATTGTCTTCTCATGTATCTTGTAATTTTTTGATTTTGTGTTGGGCATTGTGATAAAACTATACATAGAAATAATCTGAAGTCTACAATGATGTTATTTTCTTCTTGTAATAATTTTTTATTGTTCTTCCCAGGTTCTTGAGAGCTCTAAGGATCTGGAATCTCTTTAATCCAAATTCAGGGTTTGGCAATGTAGATGACTAAAAGCAGATCTCCAGAAATACAAAGACTGCTTTATTTATAGTTCATGTTTTTAGGTATCAGCCCAAGGTTGAGAAAGACTTACCATGTCCCCAGTCATGACATGGCCTATAGTGTTTTAATACTTTTAATGATATTAAAAGAACAAATCAGACTCTCAACTGCCTCGTTGGTGTTGGAAAAATCACAAGGTTCCAGATTCAGCTCTTTGGATTCTTATCCTCTCCAAGACCTCAGCTGGTAATTCCTCAGTATCTTACTAAACTTGTTATGTATTTAATACAATGTTGTTTTCTTTACTCTTTTGCACTTTAAGAAAATTTCATTCAGAATTTTTAGTTGTTTTCTACTTGAAGACTGGCATGAATTTCTTAGTTTGCCTTTCTCAGTATTGGAAGGACAAGAATGAATTTTTATACACAAAATCCTTGATTATAATAACAACTACTACTTATGATTTGATGTATGTGCCAAATCCTGTATAACAAACTATTTATATAATTGATTTTACTTGAACTTCATTATAGTCTCCTGGGAAAGGTTTTGTTACATTAATTTTATGATGAAGAACTGAGGCTCAGATAGGTTAAGTAATTTGGCCAACATCACATAGCTTCTAAGTAGTGCAGCCAGAATTAGAACTCAAATGTGTCTGACACAAAAGTATGTACTCTTCCCTTTCTCCCATATCTATTCTGATTCTTACTCTAAAAAGTGAGGTTTATTTTTATATCATTTAAAAAATGCTGTTTATGTCTCTTTGATTCAATAACCACTTTTGAAATAGTTAATTTTGATGTAGTATGGTGTTAAAAGGTACTGAGACATTATATTGGCTTTATAATTTTATCTGATATTTCAAAACAGAATAGTGTTATAAGTTCTTATAAGTTTTCAAGTAGATTTATCTCATGACATGTTAACATATTTTAGTGGCATATAGGTAGTTAGAGTAAACAACAGTGGATAAAACATGTAATTCAAAACACAGCTTGTATATTTTTAACATCATACAAATTGAATGCATAGAGTATTTTACATTTCATCTGAATCTTAAGAATTCAGTTGTTAGTTGAAATCAGAATATAAAAATTACAAGTAAAACTCAGAAGCTTTTGTGGACAAGAACATAATTTCCAACTATATATCTTTAATAAAGAGAGGGTGAAAGAGAATAGATTGAATAATGTTAGCAGCGGTTTAAAAGAGCATAATAGTCTCTTAAGGTAAATGTGTTATATGCCAGAAGACCAACTCAACCATTCTTTATTGGCTCTGCAGTTGAAAATTCTACACTAGTTTTCCTTTAGTTATTTCTGTTTCAACATGCACTTCTAGCAAAGCCAAAGCCAAAGTGTTGGCCCTGAGTAGATTTTTCTATTCCACTTTATGTCTCTTTCTCCTTGCTTCTATCTCTGTCTCTGTGTATGTTTTCTCTTCCTCCTTTTTATTTCTTTTTTATAGATTTTATTGATTTTTTCTTTACTTGATTGAAAGGTAAAGACTTGGCCATTTCATATTAATATACCTAAGTAATTACTATCTCTCCCTCCTCCCAGCTTAGACATTTGTCACAACATATTGAATTTTACTTAAAACCATTTTTCCTTCTTTCATTTTGTTTCTTCCCACCCTAACTTCCTTCCTTCTTTCTTCCTTCCTTCCTTCATTGAATTCTATTAAGCTGGCTCAAGATAGATGAGAAGGCAGCGTGATGGTGGTCAGAGTGCACACAAAGAGGCCATTCGGGCAAGAAAATACTCAGCATAATCAGAGGTTTGCTATATACAGGGACTTGCAAATACAAATAATTATATCAAGGATACTAGGAGTCAGGGTTCTCACTGTCAGATGGAAAATACAAATATGAAAATGGGGAAAGGTGGAATAAACTCTGTGGTTTTGGATTGTAATTTAAGAGGATACATATGTATAGGGATATATAAAAATACATATTTTATACTAACCTCTTTGTGTGTGTGTATATATGTATGTGTATATATATATCACCGTCCACTAAAAGAGACTAAGAACAATGACATCCCAGTAGCAATAAGCAAGATTATCATCCAGCTATTGGTTTCTATTTGCCATTTGCCACTAAAAGAACCAGCGATTCTTGGGAGAATGGCTTATTCTAGGGCTTAGGTGAGAAAGATAAGAAGAACTGAAATAATTGCCAGAAGGTAAGGAAGTGCTTAAAAAAACTATAGGACCATATCAAA
This sequence comes from Eulemur rufifrons, assembly GCF_041146395.1. Lineage (NCBI taxonomy): Eukaryota > Metazoa > Chordata > Mammalia > Primates > Lemuridae > Eulemur > Eulemur rufifrons. The sequence goes on from NC_091001.1 coordinate 63,153,758, forward strand.
AGAACACAGATTTTAGCTTGTAGAAGGCTGAGGCAGGAGGACCGCTTGAGGTCAGGAGTTCAAGACCAGCCTGAGCAAGAGTGAGACCCCGTCTCTATTAAAAATAGAAAGAAATTAGCTGGACAACTAAAAATATATAGAAAAAATTAGCCAGGCATGGTCATACATGCCCGTAGTCCCAGTTACTCGGGAGGCTGGAGCAGAAGGATTGTTTGAGCCCAGGAGTTTGAGGTTGCTGTGAGCTAGGCTGATGCCATGGCACTCTAGTCTGGGCAACAGTGAGACTCTGTCTCCAAAATAAATATGTATATATACATACACACACATACATACATATATATATTTATAATACTAGATCATACCCATGGGAATAAAATGGGAATCCATAAGTCTACACTCATGTAAATAAATATAGTTCTACTTTACAATAAAAAGTCAACTAATAAATTAGATCAATAGTATTATTTCAATTTTACAGCTAAGGAAACTGAAGCAAAGTAAAGCTTGGAGAAGTTAATCAACTTTTCCATTGTCACAGAACTGGTAAGTGATATATTCAGGCCATAAACTCAAATCTGTCTGACTCTAGAGTCCAAGTTCTTAACCAGTACATTTAGTTTCTTATTCCTGATCTTATGACTTTTAAACCAAGTCTAGACCTCCTGGCCTGATTGCCGGCTTTCTTTGAAAGTTTGGCAACCAGCCCAGTAGTTATAATCACGTAATGGAACTGTGAATCCAGTAGCTATCATTATAAACTAAATTCACCTTTCATCTTTTCTTAAAACCGTCCTTACCCACCTACTCTTTGCATAAGCTTCCCCAGTTCTGACACAAAGTCTGTGGATGGACGTTCGTAGTCATAAAATTTTCCTAGTTTAGTTTTTGTTTTTAGGAATTGGAATTACTGTTAATGTGATTTTGTTTTAAAGAGCTCAGCTAAACAAAACCTCCTTTTAAGAGAACCCAGTTAGCAGAAAGCAAATCCATGTGCTACTTTCCCTTGGCTCGGAAAGAGTAGAACCAGCCAGCAACTCAGACAACAGACCGTATTTTGCAACAGACCCCAAACTAGCTGCGTATAAGACACCAGATGCCAGCCAACTTCAACCTCTCCCCATATCTCCCATGCTAGAACTTTCCTTTCTAATTACAGTAAAAGGTTTGCAGGCACAGAAAAATTCAAAATAAAATCAGACTTGTTCAAAACAGGTTCACTCCTGAAACAGGGCAAATTAGATGTCGTCTGGGATTTTAATACCATTTGACTGACGGGCTAGCTAAGACTTGGCTCCCACACAGGCCAACAGCACTGAGATTTAAGAAAAGGTCTTTCAATTTTACCACACAATCCTCATGACCACCAATTGACACATAGCCACAGGTCCTTCTTCATGCCACAACGTGGCAACAGTCCATATTTTCTGCCCTGAAATACTGAAATTCTGAGCCAAATATGCAAGTGAATTAGTCATAGACTTTGTTTCTCTTTGACTTTATGTGTTAAAGGTAAATCTATGAATGTTTATAATCACAATTATGGGTTTTGGCATAGTATATCATGCCTAGTTTCGTAACATTATACAGTAGAGTTAGCCAAAAACCACCGGGACTGGATTAAGAACCTGTAGGGTGCTGGGGCGCTTAGGAATTTACCACTTTCCCTTTCTCCCTCCCTCTTACATAATAGACCATCACCATCATTAAAAGAAAAAGTATTTATTATTCCCAGTGAAAATCCAAAATGACTACAATTCAAGTGTAAACCACAAGTCAAATATAATGCTTCCATGGAATGTTCAATTTGAACATGAGAGATGAATGAATTAGAATGCAGTTTTTTTTTACGGGGTAAGTAGAAACCCTTGGGCTTTAATCTGGACCTGAATACTAGAAAGTGGCCTCTTGAAAGAAGTGTGACTTTTAAATTAAGGTGATATTCTTTCTTCAGTCCTGATGGGCAAATTGGAGATAAGAGACCCAGATGATGATTTCTGTCTCTTTTGTGTATGTTTATCTCCTGAGAGGATGCTATCATATGCCAAGTAAGAATCCTTACTGTGCAAGTGTTTCTTATCTGTAACAATAGCAATGTTCTTCTTTAATTAGGTGTGTTGGCCCCATTCCCATCACAGCTGCTACCACCACCATCATTTTCATCATCATCATCAATTAATACTGACTGTTCATTGAACAATAAATACTAAGTTAAATTGAAATATACTATATGTGAAGAAAAGAACAGCAAAAATACAAACAGAGAGTCACAATCAGACAACTGTGAACTTTTAAGATCCCTTTCTCTCTCCCGAAAACATTTATAAATCATGTGGTCTAAATCTTTCTTGCTATGATTTGCTTGTGTTTTCATCTGGACCTCGTGGGATGTCTAACATTTCACTGCTACTATTGCTGAAGATTCTTGATGGAGGGTCTGTAGGTGGTGAAGAGGGAAAGCTTCCTCCTTCACCCTCAGAAGGTTCCCTGAAAATGAACCAACACAAGGCAGATTGATAGGAGGAAAAAAAAGCATACAAATTATTTTAGTGTGCATAGCACCAGACAATCTCAGAAGAATGGTTACCCAATAATTCAATGAGGTACAGATCCTTACATACTCTTTCTTCATGGGGGAAAATGAGGTGGGGGAAATGTGGCAATTTGAAGGACAGTAAATGATGTGTAGGGGGAAATAAATGAGCCTAATGCTTAGACAATGATTAGTGAATAATCTTATTTGGAAATGGAATGAGACAAAGAGCAGACAATGGTTTGGGACCAAGTTTGTCTGGCTCTAGGTGTGGTGATTAATTTTCAGTCTCTTCCTCTGTGCTATGAGTTTTAATCTTTTCTGGGTAATGAAATTTCAGGCAAGGCAGTTGTGTTCCTCTTTGGCAGGTCTGGTTTCTAAAGTAGATAAGGGAACTTCAGAGAACAGGTTTCATTTATCCCATGCTTTGGGAGAGGCAGAGGATTGAGAGGCAGGAGGGATGGGGATCAGGTCAGAGAGACCTTAGGGCTACATCATGTTGAAGAGCCAGATTTCGGGGTATTGTTTTCTGAGCCCCAACAGGGCTTATGCCTTCAGTCATTTCTGGCTCAGACTTTCTGCTTCCACTAGATTGTCACTCTCAGATCTGATTCTTCTCACCTCCTGCATGCTGTCCCTTATATTGTATCACATTGCACCTTGGTAGATCCTGCTCCATGCTTAGACCTTTACTTTCCCCAAAGTACGTCGAGATCAAAACAGGTTTCACCAAGGGTAGAAGTTCGGTGAGTGTGTATGCGTGTGGAGGGAGAAGGTAAGGGAGATACTCAGCATATCAAAATAGAAAAAAAAACCATGAAAGTTGAAAATGGTTAGGCATTCAAATTCTTAAAAGTCTCTTGACAATATTTTTCACAGGGAATGTCTTGTGGACCCTCCTCAAATCCCAGCCTCCTGCTGTCTTCTGGTGTGCTCCTCCTCTCTGCCCTCCCCTCATCTATCTGACTCCAACCATTCCTGCTAACTGCCTTTTCTATCTCAGCCTGCCACACATTCAACATTTGTGTTTGACCACAGAGAGTAAGTTATTTCCTTGTCATTCTCCTATTGTTATTCTGGACTATGTGTTTTGGCATATTTTTTATAACCAAAAGACCAGGAGGTGATGATTCTGCTAAGCAGCAAAAACTATCTACCCTAAGAGGTAATTTTCATATGAGAGTCTAAAATAATCATTGTGCATAGGTGTGTGTATGCATGTATATGTAAATATACATACATACTTCCCCAAAACACACACACACACACGCACACACACACATTCCATTCCAAATGCAAGAGTCTCCTTAGGTTGTCCTGGCTCTCACTTAGAAACAACTGATGAGTTTTACAAACTTCCCAAAAGAAAGAAAAATCCATTATGCAAATCATAACTACTAATATACATTTTGAAAAAATGTAAGTTTTCCTGGATAGATGGAGAGGGCAGTTTATATTGCATGTCAGACACCAAACTTCTCTTCAGATTGTCTAAACACCTTCCTCTTCCTAGGGCAGTTACTGCCTCCTCTCTCTTTTGTTCTCACTGACACTCTCTTCTCTCTGTCTAGTTTCCCTTCGGGTTTCTCCTCTTTCTCACATCCGCTCTTCTTTTCTTGCCTTATCCAGGATCTTCTTTTCTAAGTCTTTTCATTCTTTTTAGGCTGATAAATTGAAGTTTTCTTCAATTTGAGTCACCACTCATTGTCTTACTTGGCAGAACAAAAGACCAGTATTTTTCAAAGTTGATAACAAGGGATTATATATTCTGGCAATATTTTTTAGATTTAACATTTATAATAATGCTAGGTGTTTCCTAATACCTCAATATTTGATATGATATAGAATAGCATAAAAACACTTGTTTGACACTTTTTATTTGAATTTTAGATCCCATTTTTAAATGGAGGTGCTCCAAGTGGCCCCTTGAAGGCAGGCAGTTGATTTACCATTTTCCACTATGGGGTAAAGTGAGCAGAAGTGAGACTAGAATGTCTCTCCCAAACTCCAGACCCGGCTGTCCACTGTCTACAAGGCATTTCCACCTGGTTGTTCCTCAGGGATTGTGACTCCACAGATCTTCCTCTGAAACCAGCTTCCTCTCCTGTCACTTTCTTCTCAAGAACTAGCATCCGTCTTGTTACTTAGGCCAGAAACTCTGTTCTCATTTTGAACTCTTTCCTCTATTGCTTGCTAAATCCAGTAAATCATTAGTCTTGTTAGAAAAATTATAAAACACACACACACACAGTCCTATGTCTCTTCCCAATGAGATGTTCTTGATCAGATCATCAGCTCTCAGCCTAATTAACCATTTAATCTCTCTCTCAGGCTCTGGTCTTATCCTTTCTAAATTATTCTTGTGTCTAACAGTGATCTTTCTCTCTCTCTCTCTTTCTCTATCTGAATTCATGTTTACAAAAAATAAAATAAAACAGTGACTTTTCTACATTGCATATCAGATCGTGTAATTCCCCCTCTTAAAATCTCTAATGCAATACATTGGCATCCAGAGCTTAGTCGAAATTCTAGCAGGTTGAAAGCTATCCATGAACTGCTTACATCTCCAGCCCCACTTTATACTCCTCAGAACTGTAACCACAGTCAACTGCTTTAAGTTCCTTTCAATAGTCCCAACATTCTCTCCTGCCTCTGACCCTCTGCATATGCAGTTAGTCCTGCTTAACTGTCTGTTACTCAATGTTCAGGTCTCAGCTTGGATTTCACATCTTCCAAAAGGCTTTGCCAAACCTTCCGCAGCCCCATACCTCTGCCAACACTGGGTGGATGGGTCAACATCCCGCCTTCAGGCTCCTGTAACCACCTATGTAACCACCCATGTCACACGAGGTATTTATCACTTGCATTAAACATTTCCTCCTTCTTACTCTGAACTCCTCAGTAAATAATGAACAACATGAACAGAGAGAATAGCCAGCCCTGAACCTGACTGCATTCCCAGCACATAGTAGCCACTTGGTAAGTATCTGTTGGTTGATTAAGTGAGTGAATGAATGAAACTAAATGCCTCATACCTTCAAGTTGAAATCAATATCCTAAGGCAAGCCCATGTCTCAATCAAGGACCTGAATGCCTCGGGCAGTTAGAAACCCAGAGGAATAACAACCTCCTTCTCATTGACAATCATCTCGGAGTGTATGGGCAGAAAAATCCAATCGCTCCTAAGCTCTGTACTGGAATCTTCCCCCAATACCTCTGGAAATACAGCGCCACAGGTCTGTGTGCCGTGCTGAGGAGGCAGTAAATGAGTCTCTCTGTCAGAAGGACTGTTTCCGACAAAGACAAGAAAGGATGAATGGGCATTTCTCTCCCTCCCTCCCTTCCTTTCTCCCTCTCTTGCTTTCTTCCTTCCTTCCTTCCTTTGTAGAGTCAGGGTTGAAATACACATGTATTTACTCACAAACACACACTTACAAATGACCATTTCCAGCCTCTGTTTATGGAGGAGGAGGACAAACACACAAACAGGCAGTATTTCACATATATCTAAGGTGAGCTTTCCATTGCATTAAATATTTATCAGCCAGCGCCTGCCTGGCCATTGAGTACTTAGGTATACTTAATTTTTTTAGTGTTATTTTTTTTCTGTCCAGAGTTGAAATGATGACCTTAGCCAAAGAGAAAAATGATTTACAATGCGTATGTGTACAACACAGCATGCTGGAAGCACCTATCTTCAACTCACCCTGTTGATGTAAGATGAGAAAGGTCCTGTTGGGCTCAGAAACACTCTGAGCATCTGTCCGTTTTATTTGGCACCAGGGAAAAGAAAAAGAGAGGAGAGGAAGAATTGGCAACTGCGGTGTAAGTTATTTGGTCTTAAGGGCTGATTCACCCCTAAAGAGAAAAGGAATTAGCCTCGGGCCAGGCTAACTGGGGGAAGATCAAGTTTATTGACACTGCTCATTGGAGGAAGGCCTGGGAAGGACACGGAGGGTGTGAGGCTCCTCGTTTTCCTGGGGCAGCTACAGCCCCTAAATGTGGCAGTGATAATAAGATGATATACTGTCAGACAATGATGTGTGTGGCTTTCCTCTCCTCCCCCCAGCTATTAAAGCTGTATTCAGTGGGAGACACATAGTAATTTGTTGAAAATCACGATTTGCTACGAAACTCTCACAAAACCCCAAGAGCCCATTATATTAACAGAAGTGACAAGAAAATAAATGTTTTTGACAAGGGAGTGTTCCTATCTGGGGAAGGTGGTTGCAATGTCGATGATTATTCAGGGAATCAAACTTATTTAAACACACTGCCTCTGATACTTAATAAATGTTATAGTGTGGCTTTTTGTGGCTAATAAAACTTGGTTTACATTCCACCCCATGCCTACTCTGATTTGCCTCCCTGGGCTCACTTAAAGTGCATTAAGGAGCAGCAAGCAAGATCAGGACGATTTGCTGCAAAACTTAAATAATTCATTTATGCACCACTGCTTTCAGACTGTGTTTTTACAAATGCTGTAATGAGACAAGCTGTGAAATGTTTTACATGGAGAAAAAGGCAGCAAAGTCGCTGAAAGAATACCCTCCTCCCATGCCTTATTTCCTTGAGGTTCAGGACAAAAACAAGGAAAGCGGTACAGGACTTCAACGTCTCTTATAGAATCATTTGTGCTATTTACCTAGTCCCCCATACATACAGTGTCAACTAGGTCCCATATATGCTTTTTCATGAACTAGAATGAAAGCCTTGTCATAGTTGAGAAATTTAATTCCCGAGTTAATTTATAGAATTGATATAGTCCAATCCAATTCCCAAAAGTATATTTTAGGAGAAGGACTTCACACAATCATTTTAAAGTTTATCTAAATAAATAACTGGGCAAAAATATCTGATAAATATTACAAAATTTAAAATGTCATGCACTTGAACTGTTAGATAATAAAGCATCTTATGAAGCAATAATATTTAAGAATGTGGCACTAATCACAGAACAAATAGACAATGAAACAGCCTAAAATGTCTAGAAACAGGTAAAGAATATTTACATATTCAATAGACAATAGAAGCAGCACTGCAAACCAATGAGAAAAGAATGTTTCATTGTTTAAAAAAGATGCATTATCTTGTTTGATAAATTGTATTCACAGAATTTACCAATTTAAATTCCAAATAGAGGAATGACTTAAGTATCACAAGTGAAATCATAAAAATTCTAAAAAAATAAATGAACATCTTGAAGAGGGGAAGATCATTTTAAGCATAACAAAAAAGAGATGAGCTGAAAATAGAAATATTAGATTTTATTACTGAGAAATATAAAAATGAACATTTGTATGGAAGAACACTATTAACAAAATTAAATGGTAAAAAATTAAAAATATTTTGAAATTGTAGGACAGGATGTTAATATTCCCATTACATTAGATTTCTTACATATCAAAAAGAACCAAATTTGTTTTTTTAATGGGCAAAGGATATGATTAGACAAGACAGAGAATATGAACTACATAAAATACCAAGATACTCTGTTTGTTTGTTATTCCTTGTCCCAATAGCAAGGATAAAAAGACTATTGACTGTTAATATTGAGTAGGGTATGGGGAAAAAAATCACCTTCCTAAACTTCTGACAAAGTGTTAGCTGTCATTTTTTTCTAAAGGGAATATTCTCAAATGACTGTGTGCTCCAAAATAGTTTTAAAAATACACATTTTGAAACAAATTTTTCTTCTAGGAATTAATAAGTGGAAGCAGTAGAGAATTTGCCAAATATGTATGTAGAAAAAAATTTATCACACAGTTATTCATAAGGGTAAAAACTTAAGGAAAGCAAACTTATCTCAAAGCAGGATACTTACATTTTATGGAATGTATAGCTATTAATAATTTTAGGAAGAAATACTTATTAATACATGCAAATATTCATGATATTTTTGAAGCAAAATACAGGCAACAAAACAGCATACCAGGTATGCTACTGATTTTATGTAAATATATATAAAAATACATGTACACATACACATACATAGGAAATGGAGACACTTCTAGTATATAAGGACACATAAAGGATGAAAGTAAATGAAGGAAAAATTATGCCAGGTAACTATTAACCAAAATAAATCTGATACAGTTATATTAATGTCAGACAAATTAGTCTTTAAAGGAAAAACATCTTGATAATGTTCAAGTCAGCAGGAAGCTAAAGAAAATTCTCAACTTGTATGTACTTAATAACAAAACTTCAAAATACATAAAAGAAAACTCAACCAACCAAAGAGAAATTATAACTCAATTACAAGGTGAAATATGATATATTAAGGAGATGAAAAATTGATACATTCGCAGAATATTTCAAAAGTATAATTAATAAGCTTAATCTAATAGACATAAACAGAAAAGTTTCCCCTCCTCTCAACTACGTCTGACTGGAGAATAACATAAATTCCAAGCGTACCATGACATTTGTGAATATTAACCATTGTAGTGGCTTTAAAACAAGTCTAAATAATTTTTAAAGGACAAGGTATCACAGAAAACACATTCTCTGCAGTGTAATTGATTTATTAGGAAGAGATAACTATGAACATTTGCATAAATTCCTTCAGAAGACAGAAAACAAGAAATGCTCTTCAACTATTTTATGAGGCTACTGTAACAAGCTTCAAATAACAAAATTACAGGCCAATTTCGCTCATGACCATATACGCAAAAATCCTAAATATATACATTTGCAAACATAATCTACGAGTGTGTAAAAGCAACCAAGTTGTTGTAGCTCAGTTATGCTAAAAAGGTGGTTTCAAAGTTTAAAATATCGACAGTGTAATTTAGTACATTAACCGATTAAAGGAAAAAAACCACATGAACAACTCAATATGCAGGAGAAATGTTATTTGACAAAATCCAGCATTCATTCATGATCTTTATTTAAACTTCTTGACAAACTAGTAATTGAAGAGACTTTCTGTATCCTAATGAAAGTTAGGTATAAAAGAAAACCCACAGCAAACATCATTTAGTGGTGAAAAATTAACATTTCTTTTAAAATCAAAAACATGCCAGGGGTACCTACTATCACCACCTTGTTTACCACTGTAGTTCACCAACACAACACAGTAAGACAAGAAAAATATAAAATTATAGTGATTGCAAAGAAAGAAATAAAACTATTATTATTTGTAGATAATAGGGTTGCTTATATGAAATCTCAGAAGAATTTATAAGAAAACTATTAGAATTAATAACTGAATATGCCAAGGTTACCAAGTATTAAGTAAAAATACAAAATTCAATTTTATTTCTATATATTGGCCATACACTTTTATGAAAATTAACATATATATAATCACAAACAAACAAGAATATAGGAATAATTTTTTTAAAGATCTACAAGACCATTATGAAGAAAATCATGAATTTTTACTTAAAGATAATAAAGAAAACTTAAATGTAGACAAATAACACATTCATAGATAGGAATAGTCAATATCATAAAATATCAATGCTTCCTAAATCACATAGCGATTTGATGTAATTTTTATCAAAATTCTAATAATTATGTGTAATGTGCGTGTGTATGATTTGACAAGATAATTCTAGAACAAAGGGTAAGAACAGTCAAGAAATTACTCAATAAAGTAAGACAGGGTGTGGGGACAGGGGAGAACTTAACTCAACAAATGTCAAGCCTCATATAAAAGAATATTTAGGCAAGAAACATCTCACTTGTACGAGGCAACTTGATACATGACAGAGGTAAGGCCGAAGATGAGTGAAGAATGCAAGTGGTGAAGCAACTATTTCTCATGCGCACAGAAAAAATAAAACTGGATTCATAATTATCACAATATAAAGAAATAATCCAAATGTATTAAGGATAAAAAAAGTGAAAGATAAAATTTAAAACTATTAGAGGACACATATAGGAGAACGTCCTTATGATCTTAGGAGAGTTTTTCAAACAAGACAAAAAAGGCTTACAGTAAAAGAAAAACAAATTGAGTATGGTAAAAGTAAGACTTCTACTCATCAAAAAAGAAAAACTATAAAAAGAATAAAAGACAAGAACAAACTGGAAGATATTTACTACACATAATTGTCAAAGAATTAGCATTGAGGATACTGAAGGAGGTCTTTAAGGAGGAAGGGGGAAGAAGAGAGGAAGGAAAAGAGAAAGGGAAAGGAGAAAGGGAAGGAAAAGGGAGGAGGAGGAAAGATTTGTGGATCGTAAGCTTATCAGAGAGATAGAGATGAAAATACAGATTTGTCATTTGCATATGGAAAGAGAATTACACGACTAAAATAGTATATAAGGCTTTTCATCCAGGAAAATCCTTAGAGATGAAACAGAAGGGACTACAGCAGTGGTCCCCAACCTTTTTGGCACCAGGGACCGGTTTCAGGGAAGGCAATTTTCCACAGACCAGGGCAGGGGTCAGCGGGGGTGGGGGTTGCAGAGCTCAGGTGATACTGTGAGGCCCATTTCCTAATAGGCCACAGACTGGTACCAGGCCGTGGCCCGGGGGTTACCCGGCCTGCAGGACTACACGACAAAGACCAGAGAAAGAATCCAGATGTCAAACATGATGGCAAAGTAGCCAGGGAAGGAGATAGTAAGCACAGAAAATAGAGAACCCAACTCTTTACAAGAGAGATATTTCTGTTCTTAGAGCAAAGGCCTGAAAGACTTCTGTCTTCTTTCAAACCAGGGTGGAAAGATTTCAAAGAAAAGTAGAAAAACTCTGCCTTGAGAATCTCCTACAGTTCCCAAATCCATAGCTATAAATGAACTACGAGATAGGGCAGACTTCATTTTATAAACAAGAAACAGTTCTCAGACAAAAAAAAAAAAAAAAAAAAAAAGACTTGTATTTGGCTCTAAAATTAAAATTCATGGGGTTTGATAAATTACATTTTCTTTGTACTCCAAGACATCTGGCTTTCTCTGCTTTTCCATATTGCCTCCGATTAGGGTATTACTTCAAGGTCTAATAGACCCCACCTCACCTGTGCTACCTCTCCTGAGCCCTTAGGTCAACTCTCTATTCTTCAGGAAAACAGACTGGAATGTGATTTTCTGGTTCTGCTCCTCCAAGGGAAGAAATGTGTATGTGATTAGCCTGTTTGAACCAGACACTGGATACATTCTGATGGGGCTTGTCTGCTTGGGCCATCACCACAAAATACCATAGACTGGGTGGTTCAAATAACAAAAACTTCTTTTCTCACAGTTCTGGAGGCTAGAAGTCCATGATCAAGGCCTGGAAGGGTCCATTTCTGGTGAGGGCTCTCTTTCTGGTCTGCAGACGTTTGCCTTCTTGCTGAGCCCTCACATGGCCTTTCCTTTATGACAGAGAGAGAGAACAAGAAAGAGAGAGAGAATGAGACTCCTCTGGTGTTTCTTCTTATAAGGAGACTAATCCTATTGAATCAGCCCTATCTCCGAATGCAGTCACGTTGAGGGTTAGGGTTTCAACATCATAATTTCAGGACAACACAGTTCAGCCCATAGCAGGGCTCATCTTGCTGAGAAAATTTAAGAGCCAGGACAATCCAGCACCTCATGTCTATGGGTCCTGAAAGGATTCCGGAGAGTCTCTTGAGGATGTAAGGCTGCTGGTTGGCTTCATTCTTTTTCTGATGTTAAAGTTGGTCTTTGTAAATGCTTCAAAAGTATAACAATACCTTATTTTTTTCCAGTTAATGTGAATAAACATTTATTACTTACAAATATAAATAATTAATTTGTACTGCGAGTTTATGTAGGGCTGAACATCTCTCAATCACAATGAACCCTAAATAATAACTTGGAACATTTGTAAGTAATATTTACATAGAAAGGATACAAGAGCATCAGCTGAAACTGTAAAATCACTTGAAAACCGAGCATGTCAGAGTATGAAGAATTTTCTGGACAGGCTCTTGGAGCTTACAGTTTACTCCCAGAGAAGATTTCAGAAAGCCATATAATAACTCCCTGGACACCCTGTTGTGTGGGAAGGTGGGGGCCGTTGCACTGTGGTGGGAGGTTCAAATACGAGGGCTGATATTAGCCACAGCTGTAACCCTAATACCTTGTCTCTTGAATTCTGTCCCAATGAGGCTCTTCAGTATTTGTGATTATCCCAAGAAGAAGAGCAAGACACAAAAAGCTGAAAGATGGAAACAATTAAAGGAGTACTGGAAGAGGCTGCAAGCACACAGCTCTCGTTTGTGCTTTAACAATAAAGATGAAAACGCCAGTGGGAAGAGAATTCTCTCTTCACCTCCACGCAGCAGCTGCAGGAGCAGACCCAGCAAGATTATACTAGTGTTGCTGAGGTCATGAGAGAAAAACAGGAATGCAGCCATAGCCACTTGCCCCAGGTAGTGGTGGAGGTCAGAGCAATGAGAGGAGAGGAAGGCCACGGCAAGCAGCCAAGGGAGATCTGTAGAGGTTTTTGGGAATATTTGAGAGAGATCTCAGGAACCCTTGAAATGGAAGAAGAGAATTGATATGGAGTCCTCAATATTTCCCCAGTGGGCCATATGCCTGAGACTACTGCTACTATGGCATGCATTGTTCAACTTTCTTCCTTAGGTGAGCGCAGCCTTCTAAGGTATGCAGTTGCTTAGAGATCTGTAAGTATGTCCGACTGCAATGTTGGTACTAGTTCTAGAGCACAAATTTCAAAGAGGAAGGCCACATCAGTTTAACTGTCTACAGTGCTTAAAATGTGCACCAGATAGACACAGCTGAAAGATCATGGAAGATAACTTTTTGATGGCCCAAGCTCAACAGTGATGGGTAGACTGCAACTCCTGAAAACCACAGAAGAGGAGGAGGGTGTGATTCAACAGCTGTACATTGATAGGTATTACTATTCTTATGAATGCAGTGGTCTTACAAAAGTCATTCCCCTTACACATGCGTGCTTGCACACACACACATACACACACACACAAGCATGCACGAAGGCAAAGGTTTATTCTTCCTTTACCTGCATCTCCCACCTGCCCACTCCCTACTCCCCAATATCCACACTGGGTGTGGTTTTAAAGCATCTGTTCTTTCAAGCTCAACTTTGATTTCACGTTAACCTCGTTCACTTGGATGTAAATGTTGAGATAAAGAGAAATCATTTATAGGTATCAGGGAAGGGTGGAGGAGGCTGAGTCACAGGATGGGGTGCCCCAGCCCAACACCTCACCATCTTCCCCCAACAACAGAAGAATTTGCTTTTATGCAGATAAAATATTGGCTAAATCTTCCAAGTCAAGATTCAATTTGGTTGCTAGTGTGGGAAAATATCCAGAGTTAACCCCGATGGACTTTCCCTGAGAAGGAGAGGAAAGATACAATAGCAAATAAACATATAGAAGTCTCCCAGTGCACGAGGCTAAAAATGGTCACGACTGGAGCCCAGCCTGAAAGCTGCATCAGCTGCTTCACCTCAACTTTTTGCCCTTTTCCGAACATGCACATATTTATAACCTGGGTTTCCCAAACAGATTACTCTGTATTTCCGCCATCTGGTTTATGGATTTTTTTTTTTTTTTTAACATACTACAGGCAGCCAAACGGTAAAGCTAGTAGGATTCTCATTTGAGGGAAAGCAACTCTGGCAGAGTGTTGTAAAATAACAGCACATTAGCTACTTGGAAGCAGTAGCACAGCTCCAGAGACTTCAAGAATGTTGGAAGACTTTGAGAGGCTTTAATTAGGAAGAAGCGACTGGACTGCGTTGTAAGTTTTGGAAGAATATTGAAATGTTGTCTTCCATGAGTATGGGGAGAATTTCACCAAAGAGTAAAAGGTGAAATGTTGTTTTAATTTTGCCTTCATTTTATGGTGGTGTCTCCCCTGTAGAAAGATGGTGTGGTTCCATTTATGCAGAGACCTCGTTATTGTGTCTTTGTTGCTTCCATTTCTATCAGCAAACAGAATCAAGACAATGTTAAAAACAGGTGTCCCTTTTCCAGTGGAAAGTCTCATTAAAGTTTGTGTCACAGCAACATTTTTGTTAAGTGAATCCTATGACACTGTTTAATTCCATTATAAATGCCAGAGATTCTGTGTACAGGCCCAGAATAGAATGAAATCACAGGTCAGAATATTGAAAATGTCCTCAAGATACTTACTTAAAAGAACAAATCATATCTTCCAGAAAAAAATATTATTATTCAAGATAGGATTAAAAGTATTCTACACTCAAATCATAACATAAGAAATAGAAATATAGAAGGTGGGAAATTCTGGTGGGAGTCTCATCTCCCTCACCCTGATTTTCACTTATCAACTAATGTTAAGAAAGCAATTCCTAATGACCAGAACTTGGCTAGGAGGTTTTAGTTTGGTCTAATTGGCTTCTGATTACCTTAGAGTTTCCTACTTGATATTTTATGTAACTTGGGCAGGGGGGAGGAGGTGGAATACACTTTTTCCAGACTTTTACATTAATCTCTCCAGATATCTTTATTTGTGTTCTTATGCTAAGGGATCAAAGAGGACAGTGTAAGGTGCAATATTTCAAGTGCGCGTTTCCTGTTTTGCTGGGGACTTCTACTCTGGTGTTTGCAGGAACAGGTGTCATTACACAAACAGCTATGAAACATTGATTGGGTGATGGATTGTGCATTTTGTGACTGTTCTAATTGTAACTCAAAGTTTGTTTCATTTAGCTGATAGCATCTGTCTCACTTGGGGCTGTTAGCATATCATTTGGTATGTGTTCAGTTTAGAAAAATGTTGAACATGAACTGGTTGGTTTCATTCATTCACTCACTCATTCATTTATTCATTTATTGGTTAATACAGAGAGCAGATACAAGGTAACTGCCATAAAAATGTCCACAGTGCCAGGAAAAGTTCTGAATGTCTCTAAAATGCCGAGTGCCATATACACAATCTGCCATTTAATCAACACTCCTTAGAGTATAGGAATTATTATCCTCACTTTAAAAATGTGGAAGCTGAGGTTCAGAGGGGATATGTAATTTGCCAAAGGTTATACTGCTAGGAAGTGATAGAGTCTGGATTTAAACTCAGTGTCCTCTGATGCAAAAAATTCATGCTATTTCATGCTACAACACCATGCTTATTCTTAGCATGTTAAGAGGGAGGTAATTAAATTATGATCATAGAATGGGATTCCTAAATACTGTAACCTTAAGAAGTATGCTGCTCCCAGCACTAATATCTGTCTTAATTCATGAGTTCCTTTAGTTTAGAAGTCTGGCAGATAACTGTTCTATAAAGGAGGGGGAGACCTGTACTATTTAAAATAAATTTCCAGCAGTTAGCAACCTTTTGATAACATATTTACTGACAGTTGGAGATCTTGCTGACATTAGTTTTATGGGATAAAATCTACCATAGTGGGATCTATCATGTCGCTACCATCTGCACAAATTTGGAGAGCAAAGGGAAGATGAGAGAGAGGTGGCCAACTTAGAGTCTCTCCCCATGGCCAGTTTTGTGCAGGTGGTGAGGGAGTGGAGAATTAGGGAATGAAACACTATGAGGGTTTCTCCTTCTCTTCCCTTCCTTACGCTGGACCAATTCTAGCTTCCATACATTAGAGAAAGAAGGTTCTCATATAGCAGACATGAGAAAGAGAAGGAAAAGAGGTGAATGGGTTGTAAGTGAGAAATAGGGTAGGAAAACTTACAGAAAATGTTTTCTATTCATTCAGAAATGGTGGAATAAAAGGAAGCCCCGAACAAAATGCCTGAAATACTATTTCATGTTTCTTCAATGAATTTTAAAGTCTTGGATGGGGGATATTTCCTCCCTAACATGAGTGACACGGACACAAAAGTATATAAAATATGGATGTGTGCTGGTGAATTAACATGTTGCACCCAAGACAGCCTCCACGGTCATTGGAAGCAACATTCAAATACAGTTTTCTGGTGTCCTGACATCAACTATTTTAGCTTGCAATTCACTTTGGCTGAGTCCTCCATGGGGTCCCTTACAGGGTAGCTCAAGTTTTTGGTTAGGCCTCTGGTCTCTAGAGTACTAAAGGGAACCCAGGCGAATTGTTTTACGTTGGAAATCTTCACACTGTCTCACTCATTCTCAGACACGGAACCTAAATTTGACCTCTGTCACACTGAGGAAAGACATAGTGAGCTAGGCAGGGAATTTGTGAGAACTTTTATAAGCAAACTTAGTGAACATTCAGGATACTATCATAGAGTGAATTTCCAGAAATTATGTGTCTTTATTATGATGGTGAATACTGCTGAAGGGGAAGAAATTCATTGGCTTATTTTAGGTTGGAGGTGGCTGAGTACTCAGAGGTAATCTATGAATATAGTTATTGGGCTGGAGATGAGGCTTATGAGAGAAAGGTGCTGATATGTAGTGAGATGAGAAGACTGAAGGCCAATTTAATAATATTCCTGTAAATGATGGGTGATCATTATGAAGATGTTGTATTTTTCCTATTTAATTTAATTAAAGCTGTCATCTGTTTTAAATGAAGGTAAAGGTCAGAGCACAGTTCTAGGGATGAGCCAGGAGACGTGAGGCAGAGTCAGTGCCTTCCCTGCGCTTTCCTCTCTTCTTCTAAATCTAAACTTTGCAGAATAGGAATTTTGCCCAAATAAAAACACAGACAGGCACTAGGGGAGAACTGGCGGGTACTGAGAAGCAAGGCACAGAATAACTCAGGGAAAAGTTTCTGTAGCGGAAAGGTTACTGAGATAGGGATGGTCAACTGTGCATATTCTTCTTTTCTTTCTGAGATCACAACCACAGCCATGTTTCCCAGCTTCCCTTGCAGCTACGTTCACTGTGGGACAGAGTCCTAAGCAGTGGCCCACTAGTGAAAGTGATGAAAACCACTTTCGCGCATGGTCTTCCACACATGCTATTCCAAGCCCTTCTGGTTGACCAGGATGAAAAAGAACGTGTACTGAAGATGATGGAGCCTCAGTCAGCCTGAGCCCCAGTCAGCCTGGTTATTGAACCACCACATGGTTCCTTAGATGGAGGAAAATCACCACCATCAGCAATGAGCAGCTGCCTGGAGTATTATTTGAGCAAGAAATAAACTTCTATTTTGCTTAAGTTATTCTGCATTTCAGGTTCCATTTGTTTCAGCAACTGCACCCTTAATAGTCACAAAAGATAATTTCATACAAAACTCTGAAAAAGAAGAGGTACATATGACAACATATATGAAATATGTAATTATAATTTATAATTTTAAAAAATAATAAACTGTTAAAACCTCAAAAACGCCTTCTCTGGAGGTCTTTAACATTTCTTTTCTGTGTCTGCACTTATGGAAAGGAGAGAACTTGCCATAGAGGAGAGGGATGGCTGCACACACTTTTCCAGGTTCCCATGCACCACAGTTCTGTGATCCCATGACAGTTGGGGCTATAGCACGAATTGTTTTTATTTCTAAAGGGATCTAGAAGATTGATGCCTTTCCTGTTGGGGAAATTGTCCTGATTTATGATCACTATGTTTGTATGTACTACATCATATTGAAGTATATTAAATATTTTGTTTTTTAATTTTGGTTGAGCAGGATACTGGTCATCCAAATTAATGGCCTTTCATGGGTGGCATAAATTCTGAGAGGCATTTGCAGTGGGTGTGCATTGTTTGAATAGTGGGGGCAGATTGATGGTTGCTGCGTCCCACGTGAGAGTCAGGCAGCCCAGCAACTGCCGGTGCACTCACTGCACGACCATAAACTTGAATTGTTATGATTGTTGGTAACAGTTGTAGTTTAAGTCATGAAGAAAAGTTATTTTAAAATGATGATCCATGTTGTTCCCTAATCACTATTTTTAAAGGCCTTAATGCTTCTACGATGTCATTGTTAGGCCCAACTCAAGCCCATGTAACTGATGGAAATGCTTCCATGCCACATTGCTATTTATCTGCATAACCATCAGAGTACATTCATTTATTGTTTGGATATCTTTGCCATTGGCTAGTTAAAACTAATTATGTACTTTTCTTTTTGAAAAATGTTATTCCCAGGTTGCCATTGTATTGTTTTCACATGAGTAAGAAGCCCTCTGCAGTCAATCATTTCTTAATTAAATTTTTTTAATTTTGCTTTACTCTCATGATGATGTTAGGTGCCAGAAGTGTGGGGAAGAGAGAAGAGGTACATGACATGGCTTCTACAGTCTTAGGAGAGACACATTTTAACATTATAAGAAATATTTACAAACAGGGGCAGCATTTCATACTCGATTTGCTCAAAAGGATCTGGAGTTAAATCATTTCCCTGGCACTTTCTAGCTGTATTATACTGAACAAGTCACTTGACCCATATGGGCTTAGTTTCCCCATCTTCAAGACAATCATGATACTCTCCACCTCCCAAGACTGTGTGTCAGATTCAGGAGTAACTTACTAGTTTGGTCATAGCATCAGTTCTGGGAAAATTAGAAAATGGTTCACAATTGTCAGCCAAATGAGCCCCCAGTGGATAAGGGTCTTCACAGGCAAGGAAAGGCTTAAAAAACAGCAGGTTATCAAGGAAGAATCACAAGAGACAAGAAGTCAGGACTCTAAACCCACAAGTGTGGGTGAGACTAAGCAGGTCTGAGTGAGTAGGATCCTGAAACCAGAAGTGTGGTGATTTGAATATGGTTCTGGGGTCTGTCCAGTGTTTGTTAGAAGCATCTTATTTATCAGCTGTGGTGAACAAGAGAGGTGTTCATCTTGTATCTGTCTTAGGAAGACACCAGAGAATCTGCCACTGATTGCTAGTTCTTGGGAATTGAGTTATACTTTTCAGATCACTAGATTTAATAAGGTACTTATTATCACCTGACTTATTTATTTGTTTATTGTATATTGTTTCCCTTCCTAGGATGCAAGCTCCATGAGAACAGGGACTTTTCTATTTTCTCTGGTAAATCCCTAGTGCTGAGAACTGGAACAGTATAGGTACTAGATATTCATTTGAATAAATGAATGAATTAAATAAATAATTGAGGATCTACTATGAGCAAATCATAGTATTTGCCCGAGTCACTTACAAGTATGATTAAGCCAAGGTGTCTGTCAAGAGATGGGATCTATTCAGCTTAAGCCAATTACCCAATATTTTGGCTTTCAATTGACTGAGAGATGAAGTGAATTAGGTAACTTTGGCCAGGAAGACACATAAGTCAGTGTTTCAGTAGCTTTTGAGGAAGAAAATTCTGGGCTCTTAAGAGAAATCCCAACTGTCTCTCTTTCTCTTCCCCCTTTTCCCCATGGTGGTGGTGGTCATCTTGACACCACAAGACAAAGCCAGCACAGGGAGCGAGGCAGAGCTGAGAGAATAGAAGAGAAACTGGGGCAGTAGGCATCTCACTTGATACCCAATTAGCTTCTAGATTCTCAGTTGTGAGCCCTTGAAAGTCTTTATTGTTTAAGCTACTGGGAGCTGCTTTGTGTTACTTCAGCCAAAGTATCACACTTGTTAAAATTCCTTTTGGAGAGCTGAATGAAAAGTATATGTGGTCATAAAGAAAGTGTCAAGTAGTCTTTCAAAATATTCTATAGCAAGAGGCATTATCCAGTGCTTTTCCCAGATAGAGGACAGAACAAAATCCAGATTGATTAAATTAAGAATAAACCCTTAATCTTTCTACTTTTTCCAAGAAGCTAAGACATAATAACAAATCCTATTATACAGAAAAAGAAATTGGAGAATCCTATATACTTTGGGACTGTAAGTAACTGATGCGCATGCGATAGTACTTGTGTGTGTCCAGTTTTCAATGCTGTCTTTAAGCGGTGCTATGCCGGGTAGGGAAACAGGCTGATCTGAGCTTCCAGCAGCACAGCCGTCATTTTCTTGGCCTGTTGGCCATTCCATGGCTCTTCCATGCACAGGTAGAAAAGGGCACAGGAAGAAGATGAGATTCAAATGGATCACTTCTGATTCTAGTTATCATGACTCAAAGATTTGTGAGGGAGGAATTTAAAATTATTGGCTAATGGGGAGTATCTAAAATTTAAATACTATATATGTCACTCCCACTTTCACCCCAGCACTCTCTAGACACCTTCTCTGCTTACTTTCTTCAAAGCATTTATTTTCTTGACATATTATACACTCTAGCCATTTAGCTGTTATTGTCTGTGTCCCCTCCTGAATTGCAAGCTCCATGAGGGCAGGGATTCTAATTAGAGTATCTAATGCACAGTAGCTACATAACAAATATTTGCATTTTATAAACTCAGTTTGAAATGACAAATCAAAGCTTAAAAGGGCATATTTTCTGCTATCTCTTTTTGGTAATAAACAATTTTTAGATGACAAGTTACTTCTTTAAAACTTGGATCCACTCTGAAAACATATTTAATTCAGGAAAGACTCTATTAAGGAACAGATTCACTCAATCAGGGAGTGAGAAGAGAATTTGGAGACTTTTTTGGAGTGCTGATTTACCCTACATACCTTAAAATTATAAAGATATATTGTTTATATATGCACTTTTAAGTATAGAGGAACCATTCTATTTTGAAACTACAATCACATATACATTAGTTTTGAAAGTGCTATAATAAAAAAAAAAAATGGTCAATGTTTTCAAATTTTTCCCCAGAAGAAACATGAGACAGAAATATTCCAACATTCAGGTTAACGCAGAGTAGACTGAAAGCTTGCACTTCTTTGTGTTCTGTTTTTCTGGATCATGATTTCTTGGCCTAGGAAGGTTGCGTTACCGCCCCCTAGGCTGCAGCGACTTCCTTGGTTCCTTATCCCTCCCATTTCCAGGTAGTCCGTCCTCCTCCTGCCCCTATTATGTGAGAAGATGCTGCGCTTCGGTGATCTGCAGAAAGTTAACAAGTGCTGAACAAGTGTGGAATCCATATGATTCCCTCAGTCCATTAGTTCTCCTAGAGTGAAGTATCCAGTTTCTTTCAATAAATACCATCCGCTCCTTGTTCGAGGAGATGCTCGTGAGTAAAACTCACCACTGCATGGCTCGCAATCAAAGGGGGCTTGTTAAACAGGTCATTGAAGGGCTTTCCCGGCTTGGTGGCTGGAGTGCTATATTTCCTCAACACAGGCAAGTAGTCACGCAGGGTGTTTATTCACTGAAGGTCAGGCTTTTGTATTACGAAACTTCTAGCACATGTGATAAGCAGTAAATTGCAGATCTATCACTTTTTTCCCCCCAGAAAGTGTGTGTGTATGAAATCAGCAGAATACTGCCTCACTGTGATTTATGGCCCACTTTTGACCACCTCTTATCAGGTTCCCACAAGCCCTTTTCTGATGCAGCTCATGTCTGAATGACAATAGACAAACCAGTGCCATTATGCACCAAAATCTCTCCCTGCATTCTAGACATCAAGATTACATCTGGGGTATTGATTTATTGCTGCCTTTCCCCCCCACAGGGACCAGTTTGTTCAGCCTGAACAAGATCGACTATTATTAAATGGAGCCAACAACTCTATGTGAACTTGGTAAAGAAATAATCGTTTGCTCCCACCTTTCTAACTACCCGGGCATATAAGGAAACTTGTGTGTTTAAATATTTAGGCTGTTTATTTGTCTCTGCTTGTCTCTTCTTTAAGTGTGCAAAAAAAAGATAAAACGGGCCTTGGGAAGTGGGGAGTCTTTCTTGGATGTTGAAACACAATGTGTTTCTTTTTATGAACCACACTGAAATGATTACAAATCTCTGCTTTGGTGTGTATTTCTGAAACACCTACTGTATCTGTGGCAATGAGGTTTTATGACAGCTTTAACAGTTTCTGCAAAATTTATATGTTCTACCAGTAGATCATTTTGGGGAAAGATATAAATTTTACAGCACATCAGAGTTTTATATCACCTACAAACGGCTGATGTAGGATTCACATCAAATAGGACTCACATCCACCCACAGTTTTCTATTCTTCAGGGTATTTATGTTTGCCAGGCAAAAGGGCCCTTCAACACTTTTCTCTTTACAAATGATCATTCTTCCTCCCTCGTTACCTTTCAGTTTAACATCATTCCGTCTGACTGTTTGTCTATGGGAGAGTCACCCACGCTCTCATCAATTTACATAGTAGACAATCTCGGCACTATTCCTGCTCTCTAACTCCTACATATGGGGAGGGTGGTATTTCTGGAGCCACCAAAGACCCGAGTGAGCTAAATGAAAATCAAAGAAGGGAATCTTTTTTATGTAGGGCTCTTATTTTCTGAACCCTAGTTGGTTCCTGTGGTCTAACCAATGGCCCTGGAATGCAATACTTAAAATTATAACTGCCTTAAGAAGCCTGTGCATGTTGTTGCTAAGTTTGGGGGAAAATTCTGGGACCATGGTCCCAAAGATTTAGATACACTGAAGTTAGAAAAAGAACAGGCTACTTCAGAATCACAGTTATAGCTACTCCTTTGTTGAGGATCTTATCAGAAAGACACTTTTTGAAAAATATCCGTCACCTCGGTTTAGGAGCCTCTGTCTTTAACATTTCTCATTCATACGAGTTCTATTCTTGTTGCCTGAATACTGGCAGTTTCTCACGGAGATATGTAATCATAATGGATGAGAAAACAGTGTGGGTCGAGAAGCATAGTGGGCATGTGCAGTTTGTCTGTTTCACTGGGAAACTCTCTTTACCCCCATCTCCACCACCCACCACTCCCTGAAAAAAAATTCTGCTCGATCCATTTGGTATAAGTAGGATGGACTTAGGACCTCAATCCAAAGCAGTACATATGTGACTCAAATCTAGTCAATCTAATTTTTCTTGAGTTCATGGAACCATGATCTATGCAAATGACATGGGTTCAGGGTTACCAGTGGCCATCCTGGGGACACACAGGAAACATCACTCTGAGACTGAAACCTAGCAGAACCCAGAGGTATATGCAAAGTTCTGAGACCTCCACAGAACCTCTGAATGCAGCTCTGTCTCAAGCTTACTCCACCCCTAGATTATTCATTCAGAACAGCCAGCAAATTTCTCCTTTTGATTTCAGTCAATGTGAAGAGGAAGGCAGATACCAACACCTGAGGAGTCAACTCAGATAAACCACATTATGCTTTGGGCACCTTATGGCTGTGGTTTTTACACAACACACAATGTTGTTTGTCTCTTTATAATCTATGCTATGGCCATTCATTAGTTATGGCAATGTAGAACAAGAAGTGAAAAAGCATAGGGTTCTACTAAAACAAAGGGTGGCTTCATCCTGGAGCCAATTTCTGTTTTCACTAGCCCAGGAGACCAGTCTAGACAAAGATAAGACCATGGGCATCTAGATTTAATCCCCCAGCAATATGGAGCCAAGATGAGTGTTTGAGCAAAGGAGCGACAAATACAGATTTGCTTTCCAAAAAGCGAAGACTGCAAGTCTGTGAAGGAGCAATGGCAATGGAGAGAGATTTGTGGAAGGGGCAGCTCTTAAGCCAAGGAGAGAGATGGTGTTGGTCTCAGCTGAGGCAGAAGCAACAGAAGGGGAAACAGAGAATCGGTTTTGAGAAAGGCTCTAAGGTTGAATTAACAGGACCCAGTCTTTGAACTAATGGATGTGGGAATGAAGTATCAGAATTGCTACTAAAGACAGGCAGGTAGTCATGATGTCAATTATCCTAAGAAAGAGAAGCAGCATGTATTGAGCAGTGGAAGGTGGGAGGGATGGTCGATTCCTAAGGTAGCTCAGCCTTGATTATAGTTTTATTGCATGCTAGAGAACTAGGTGAAGATGTCCAGTGAGAAGTTAGAAATATGGGTCTGGAAGTGTAGGGAGATATTGCATCTGAAGACATTAATGGCAGGAGACATCAGCATGGACCAGTAGTAGGGTCACAGGGCTGAATGCATTTGCTCATGGAAAGTATGCTTGGGGGGGCCGAAGGAGAAAGAAGGACAGACCCCCAAGAGCCACTGACACTTAAGGGCAGATTCAATGTGAGGAGACAGTGCAGGAGACTGAGCAGGAACAATGAGAAGCCAGGCAGGAGAACCAGGAGAAAGCAGGTGCTCAGGGAGTAAAATGGAGAGCATTTCCCAAAGAGGGGAGTAGTCTACCACGATCTAATTTATAAATGTGAGGGTGTCCCTGAACTTCTCAATTTATTTACGAATGAGCAAGTTACAAAACCAAGAAAGACTACAACAAAACACTTGCTGGAGGGCTCAGATGGGAAATGGCATTGCTACAAAATTAGCTTTTTTGGGGGGAAAATCCCGGCCCAGTGATAGCAACAGAACTGAGGGTTTATTTGACATCAGCCAGCAAAATATCTCATGTCATTATCACTTCAGAATGTCCTTTTTCCTTCCCATCCAAATGTGATCAACCGTTATAGACCATGCTCTGTTTCTCATCACCCAATCCCTGTTCTTTTTCTTGTACCCAAACCTATGTCCTCTCTAGACCACCAACACCATATGTATATTAATCTTCACACTCATTATAGGCCACACACTGTTCTAAGCATTTTGCATATATATCAATTTAATTAATCCTCCCTAGGCCTCTAGGATGTAGGCACTATTAATACTTCCATTTTATACTTGAAGTCACTAAGATGCTGAGATGTTAAGTAACTTTTCCAAGTTCACACAACTTGGAAGTGCTAGAGCCAGGATTTGGCTCTTCTTATAGTTTGATCTGTTTTTGTACACATGTGTGTGTATGTGTGTTGTGTTGTTGGGTTATATGGAAATTTTCCAAATAGCTTGCAAACCTTTTGAAAGTAGTGCCAAGATCTTCTACTTTGAAATCTTCTTTGAATTCAGTAATGAGAGCTAATGCTTATTAAGCACTTTCTAGGTTCACAGCCCCATGCTAAGTACATATATTCCATTTATTCCAGTCAATCCCAATGATGTGAATGGGTAACTATTATTTCTCTTTTACAAATAAAGAATTTGAAGCTTGGGGGGAGTAAGTAACTTACTCAAGGTCATACAGTTAGTAGGTGGTACAAGTGGGATTTAAACTCACATCAGTGCTAATGTCTATGCTACATTTCTTCACATACAATTGTTTATATGTAGTAAGCTGAATAAATGAAGGACTTATTGATTAGCTGCAATCATATTTGAGACTGCAGGGGTGGAAACTCACTCCTCAAATGCAGAACTAGTCCTCCTTGCTGGCCTGCCCCAGTTCCCTTCTACTTTCCATGCGGTGGGGAACTTCTGAGCACAGCTACCATCACGTATTAGATTCAAAACTACAGTGGAAGCTCAATTATCCAAACAAATCAGGGCTCAAAGGTGCTCAGGCATGCTGTGGGTTTGACTAATACAGTTTGAAGATGAAAAAAAGAAATGGAACAATGAGAGAAATTTTCACTTTCAGCATGTCAGGGCATAAAAGGTAAAGGAAATTGGCTTTAGGGAGTCATTTGAATAATGGGACAGTTCAAATAAAGGATGTTCAGATTACTGAGTTTGCACCGTACTTAATCTACCATGGAGAGAGCTGTACTCTAGAGCATTTGCTTTGGCAGTAGGCACCCTCTCAAAATTCAGCTCAGCCATGCTCCCTTCTCCAGCTTCCTGTATCTTATTGTCAGCCCTTGGAGAGTCCTAAATATTTTTTGTCACTTTCCAGATGAGGAAATCCCTTGAGTTGTTCATTTTGTAGCATGCTAACTTATATAGTGGCCACAAATAAAATCCTGTCCACCTGATCTCCTTCTTCAGATTGGGATCACATTGTCACCTTCTTTCAACAGAAGCCCTGGGGATAGGAACAGCAAGAATAATTGGTGGTTTGCCTTACAAGTCCCCTTCCAATGGCTCAGTATTCCATTGGGTGATTTGCCTGAAGCACAGTCCAGATGCTTGACCCTGGTCTATCATGGGGCAATGGAGGAGTACAGGGAAAGAGGTTTTCTGGCTTTGCCCTTGTGGAAGTCTGGGATTTGGTTTATCCCTGCCATGCATTGTTCCACTTCTGAGACTTGACATTAACCATTCTAAGGGTGACAGAAGAGAGATGTTAATCGAAAGAGAATTTGATCAGTCCTTAGTTGGAGAAGTATGTGGACTCAGTAGAAACTATTTTAGCATAAAATTATTTGTCAAAATGTTTGATTGTATTACAAATATTCCAACTGTAGGGTTTGAATTGTTCATTCCCTAACATCCAGATGAAATGGAATGGCTAAAACCTAGGAAATGAAGAATAAGACTCTGGAAAAGAAAAGAAGGAAAAAACTCTAAGAGGAGCCAAGGAATCAGGGGATGACTGGCAGGTGGGGAAGGTCCAAATAAAAGAAAATGTTCTCTACTGATCTCAGTAATGCTGGCTACATGGGGCGTCCTGGAAAACAGGTCATAGGCTCTGCGCACATGCACTGGGCAGCAGGAGGGCCAATTGAAGAACACCTGTTTTTATTCCTCCACCTCTCCCTTGCTTCCTGTAGATTCTATGGCTTAGAAGACGTGAGAAGAATCTGAATTAATAGTCTGTTTTATTAAATTTTGGAGACTCCATATGCATGCCAGTATAGCAACATTAAGAATGTACATATCCAGTATTTAATAAGATGTCAAATGTCAGCCCAACATTCCTCTATCAAGTCTTCATCCAGGTGTACCCAGGTGAGTGCCCTTCTCTACTTCCTTCTGCACACATGCACATACGTAGTCTCCTCCTTCTATGCACCCCCAACCCTGCTCCACAGTAACACAGATTTCTGGTCTTAGATATGACACTACTAAAAACTCAAAAAAAGGAGAATGAGCAGTGGCATTTTACAGAAGACTATCTCTGTTGTCTGTACTTGGATTCCTGATTCTGTTCTGAGCTGTGTTCCTTGGCTCTTCTCTTCTCTCTATATCTTATCCTGCTTAATGCCCCTTCAAAAAAAGAGAATAAAGGGAGAGGAGAGGAGGGGAGGGGAGGGGAGGGGAGGGGAAGGGAGGGGAAAGGAGAGGAGAGGAGCGGAGAGGAGAGGAGAGGAGAGGAGAGGAAAGGAAAGGAAAGGAAAAAGGGAGAAAAAGAAAAGAAACAAAAAATCTGCCCTGCACAAAGATAAAACACATTTTCTATTTCCTCTTCCATTTAGAGAGATTGATGGAATATTTGTTGTTAGATATTCAAAGTCCTTAAGAAAAAAATGTAATTCCAAAGCTTCTCTTGATTCTTTGTGTTATTAAAGGTGGGATTTTTGAACAGGGACTATTCTTTTACTTAACAAAGCACTTTAAAGATTCTTTTGGTTATGAAGGATTGTGCATAGCAAATGAATAGGAATTGAATATTTTTTTTTTTTCTGGAGAGCACAAGAGAAAGGAGATGGGGCCTTTTGGTCTTGGAGAAGTGCGAAGAGATGGAAAGAAAGGTGAGCATCCTCAGCAGCTTTGCATTGTGTCGACAGCTGGTTCCCAAGAGAAATGACCAGACATGAGAAAACAGAGGATTAACTTCGGGCAAAGTGATAGCTGCTGTTGTCCCTCGTGCTGTGAAATAAGCTCCCTTTGTTATTTCCAACGCTTTATTGAAAATTTATTTTCTATAATGGCACATGTTAGTGACACTGTGGGGAGGCAATAGATGGGAAGTGCTCACTATTGGGATAGGACAGGGAAGGGAATTGTGGCTTCCATGTATCACACCTGCTTTGAGGCTAGCAAAGTGCCAGCAGCAGCGTGTGGAGGGAAAGCAGCAGTCCTGCACGTCCAGGGGGTTCCCAGCAGTGGAATCCTCTGAAACCCAAGGCAACCTGGTAGGGACTCTGGGAGGCAGTGAGAACAGGGCAGCAGGTCCTGTGTGACCTGCATCCAGGAGGGGAATTAAGATAAATTCCCTTTTCCCTAAATATACAGGAAGATGGGATGAGGAATAATGGAGCAGTAGGCTAGATCCTGCTGATATATGTGGCTTCGGACAACACAGATGGCAGATAATTGAGTTATAATTCATTCAATAAGTGTTTATTGAGCACCTGTTATGTGGTAGGCAATGTGCCAGGTGCTAGGGATATAAGATCCAATTACACAGACAATATCCTCAAGAAACGTACATCTAGAGAAGAAGACAAGCACATGGATCAGCAATTACCCAGCAGTGAGATGAACAGAATGATGATTGTAACGCTGATAACAGCTATCACTTATCAGGTGTTTGCTCTATGCCTGGCACTGAGCTAAGTGCCTTTCATGTTCTATGACATTTACCCTTCCCAATAACTCAATGTGGGAAATTTTTTCAGTAGCCCCACTTAGAGAATCTAACTTTTCTTGCCCAAGTTCATAATATTTATAGATTTCTTAATAGGGTATGTAACCTTATGGGTTTTTTCCCAGGGTCTGTCCTCTTCACAGGGAGCTATGGGAGTGTAGGGGAGGAGCAGGTGAATCAGTTGATCATGAAGTCTTTAAAGAAGGAAAAGTAATATTTGATTTGATATTAAAATATGAGTAATAGCTTCATAAAAAATGTTGGGGAATAGGAGTGGGGAAAGGATTTATATGCAAGTTGCAAGAAGAGGGAATGACCTGTGCTGCTTCATAGAGATGTTCACACCACACCATGCTGAGAGTGCTTCAGTGTGGATGGGGTATAGGGGTGAAGGTGGAGGGGTGGTTTAGGGGAGGGGATGAGTGGGAGATGCCTAGAGAGGTAAGCGGATTCTGATAATGGCGGGCCTGGTGTGCCAAGCCAAGGAGTTAGAAATATATGATAAAGGCTGGAAATCCATGGAAGAATCTTCAAGAGTAGGATGACCTAATCAGAGTGGTTGTAAGAGGTCACTCTGGAGGCACTAAGAGAGATGGGAGTGGTTGGAGAGGGAAGAGTGAGGAAGTACAGTTAGAAAAGTGATGCCCATGTTGGTTTGACCCACTTGGTCATACCCAAGAAATGAGACAGAAGGCTGTTTAAGAGAAAGTAAGCAAGTAAACTAGGAGGACAGTTCTTACAGAAAGTGATTCACAGAGAGCCACACAGTTCATAGGTGTCTTCATGCCCTTCCTTTAAAGCTCTCAGAACCAGATCAACAAGCTCCTAGGAAATTATAAAGTTGAGTGTCTCCCTAAAGCATACCTTGCGACTTGGCTTCTCTCCTAGCGTGTCTCTTCATTGTTCCAACATACCCAATCTTGAGGCCAGAGATGGAAAATGAGCTTAGGAAGCTGCAGTGCAGATGTTTATGCTCTGGGGTCAAATTCTTGCATTTAAATCTTATCCCTATTTCTCACTATCTGTGTATTCCTGGGCAGATTTTTATTTAATTTTTTTTAACTTCCCTGTCCTTCAGTTTTCTTATCTATAAAATTGGGTTGGTAACAGTACCTGCTTCATAAGATTGGTGAGGCTTTCATGAAATAATAAATATAAAAGCATTGAGAATACTGCCTGGCAAATGGGAAAAAAATAGCAATTATGTTCCAGATAACCATGAACCTAATTTCTAGGGGTTCTTTTCTTGCCAATCAGGAAAGCTGACTGTCTGAGTCTAAAGCCAAGGCCCTTTGGCACAAGAAACATTTTCCAAGAGTTCTTCAGTCTCTCTAGCTATCTTGCCGAGACCTCTGCATCCTTCCTGCAGACAAAAAACAGAAAGCAGTCCCTTGGCCCTGGTGTACTCACTATCCAGGATGACTTCTCACCCCCAGTGAATCCCAGGCTCCTGGACCAAAATCGCAGAGCCTTCTTTTTCCATGAAGCTGCACAGTAAGGCTATTTGCAAGCTTATTCTGATCAGAAAGGAAAGACAAATAGAAGCCTGTCTTCTAGATGTGTCTTGGATGATGGGAAATTGTTGTTTTGATTATGAAATTTCCTGCTGCCTTCCTTTGGCTAATAAACAGAATAAATGAAGACCTCTAATCTGAAGCATGCATCCTATTTTATTTATGACCTCCTAATGTACTTGACAGCTTAGGACTTACTCTCATTTATACAGGGAATCCTGTATTGAACAGGTCAAAAAAATAGAGGTGAATTTGAAACTGTGAACAGGGATGATAGTTGAGGACTTGTGTAGCCAAAGATTCTCCAGGTGCAGGCAAGGAATCCAGAGACTTGGAATGGAAATTCCTCAGCATGATTAAATCTATCCAGGGATCCTTAGAGTCTAGCAGGTCTACTGTTTGTTTACATCAATTAACAGTCTTCTCAGGACCTTCAGCTATGGCTGGGGCACCCTAACCCTGGAAGGTCCCAAACCTCCTCCAACCTAATCTTATATCCTTTGAGATCTCCAACACTACCATGGGCTATTAGTTCACTAGAGAGTATGACAAGAACAACTCAGCTCTGTATCTACTGCCTCAAGAACTGAGTTCTATCAGAAATCAATGACATTATTTGTCGTTGACAAATAGTCAATGAAATTTGAAGGGTATGTCACAGGATCTGTGCCTCCAAATGGAAGTGGATGTTCACTAGATAATTAAGGACATTCCAAGAAGAGAAAATGGCAGAAACAAAGATATGGAGACCAGAAAGAGGAAGGTATATATCAGTTAGGATATAAAGCTAAGCTCTTATAAAAAAGAGAGTAACACTAGAGTGATTCAAACAAGATAGCAATGTATTTAGTTCCCTGTTTATAAGTAGGTGGGCAGGCTGAATGGAGCGAGTAGACAGCTCTGCTTTGTGAGGTCAGTGGGGTTTCAGATTCCTTCTTTCTTTGTTTGCCACTTGACAGTAATCGCCAGCTCTAGGGCCATGTTCCAGCTCACAGGAAAGGAGAAAGAGAAGTAGAACATAGGCAGTTCCCTATTTAAATGACATGACATAGAAACTGTTCACATCACTTCCACTCACATCCCGTTTGCTGCATTTAATCACAACTTTTAACAAAGCCTGAGAAATGTAGTTGCTAAGTGGGCAGCCATAGCCAGTTAAAACTCAAAGGATTTTACTTTGGAAGTGAGGAAGGGAAGCACCTATTGTGAGGGACAATCACTATGCACTGCACATTCTATAAGCCAGGCAGAGGGAGCAGAATATGCAAAAAGGTAGAGGCCCACAACTTAAAAATGGATACAGAACCTCTTAGTGTTATTCTTATGTCAGTATTGTGTAAACTTCTGATACAATGGCTTTGCAGCATCTAAGAAGTATTCACACTGGGACCAAGGACACCAGGGTTATATTTTAAATACAATTGGCATAGAGAGATTGCCAGCTCTCTGCTTTTGTATTACATTTTATCAAAAGAATTGATTATAAAAGAGGTCAGATTAGAATAGTTTATGTGAATTCCTGTGAAGTAGAAGAAAACTCCACTGTAGGAAAAAAAAAAAAAAAAAAAAAAACAAGGGATGTGTTATATGACATCATCACAATGTGTATTATTATATAAATAGAAAGCAAAGCATCTTGTCAGTTATATAATAGTACACTGATCTGTGTTTTATTTCAATCATCAATTGGGTCAAACTGGGCTGGGATAACTATACTGTGGATTTTAGGAGTGAAAGCTGAATGCAGGAAGAGATGGTAAGGTGGATAAAATATGAATCATATAACAGGTGTGCTATGTAACATAATTTCTGCTTTCCTACAGCAAAAATAGATCTTATACTTATGCTACATTACATCAAGGTGTAAGCTAATTATTTAAACCTAGAAAATCCAACTCTTGTCAAAGAGCAAAGGCAAATTATCATTTTGGACGTCTCCAGATTTCTCTCGTTTGAGAAGAGCCATCACTTCTGGAGTTTCCCTGGTAACTGGATGGTACATTCTTGCAGAGGGACTGCAGCTAACAAAAACCACCAGCTTGATGCTAAGGGTGATCATGGTGCCTCAATCAGTTGCATTGCTGTCGTTGGAGTAACAGCCCTCTTTTTGGCCATAGATATTTCCTGGACATGATGATGCTTAGGAATAATGTGAACTTTCCTACCTCCCGCACCCCCCCCCCATTAAGTAAGGACCTACTGGAAGATTAGCTAGCAGGTGACAATCGGGAAGTACTAGTGACAGATTTTTAGCTTCATACCCAGAAGACCAGCTGCTCCATGGTGACCCTGCTTTGGCAAGCTCCACTGGCAGCTGGTTAAATGTGTTGCTCTTGGCAAGTACCCACCAGCTGTTCCCACCTGTGGTCACATGCAGGATCTGTCAATTATGCTTATTAGATCTGTAAATCTGAGGGATAATCTGACCTGTTACAAAGAGCCACATGCATGGCATGTGGTATCAAACTTAGTGAATCTCCTTTCAGCGCGTGATTATTTTACACAAAGCATTTTATTTGCTTTCTCTCATACCCACACAACCACGCAGTGCTTGATCAGGAGACTAATTAATTGGGGAAGTCATTCTGCTGCAGGATAGCAAATACATATGACTTCAGAGTGTGGCCCACCACTGGAAATGTGCCCCTGTTCAAACACATTAATTCAAGAACCCATTACTTTCACTCCCTCACTTCTTACCTTCTGTCTCTGCATGGCTGTTTAAGCCATATAATTTGCCGTGTGAAAGAGTTACATAGGCACAGAGCATGAAGTACTCAAAGAAGTCATCCTATTAATTAGACTCTCACGTCATAAGATCATAAAAATTAGAAGTGCAGGGAATCTACAACATGAGGTCCTTTTTGCCCATCTTCCTCCTCTCTGCCTTCTGCCCAAATGGGATTATTTCCTATTGGATTTACTAATTCTTTGTTCACTTAAGCAGGAAATAGACTAAATATGGCATTTTCTCAGAGGTCCATCCAGTGTTATCACAAAAGGTCCTAAAGTAATTGACATTACATCTCTTGAACCTGTGTGATGAATCCTCATTCCGTAGCCTTTTTGCTATAAATATAGGACCTGTCCCAGCTGACATGCTTGCATTATTGGACAGACTTTAATCTTAGCATTATACAGGCCCACATTTTTCCTCTGCCAAACACTATTTGCAGTTCTGTCCCAGATGTAACAACCTAATCAAAACAGAATTTCATAGAGCACTACACAGAGGATTGGTTTCTAGGGGACTGTTCAACAGGTATCTGTATGTTTACTGCCTTCTTTTATGAAATTTGATACAATGCAATTGGCAGAGTGCATGTTAGATACTGGGACTCAACTCATCAGTAATGAATTGTAAATAATAAGGTTCAGTGGCAGCCAGAAACATTTTCACACACTCAAACACCAGTATTCTCAACTATAACATCACTGATGTGAAATCAGCATAGCATATTTCTACCTT
This sequence comes from Eulemur rufifrons, assembly GCF_041146395.1. Taxonomy (NCBI): domain Eukaryota; kingdom Metazoa; phylum Chordata; class Mammalia; order Primates; family Lemuridae; genus Eulemur; species Eulemur rufifrons. Next base: position 63,187,345 of record NC_091001.1, read on the forward strand.
TCTACATTGTCTTTTCCAGAGATGCATGTTATCAACTGAATTGCATCCCTGACAATGAATGCTGCCATATGTAGAGTGGAAAAGTGAAACCTTTCAATGATCAACAGAAAAAGGAAATCCTTTCAAAGCACTCTGCTAAAGAAATGTTCAAAGGACAAAGGAGTCAATTAGAAATGACAAGAGTGCAGAAATTTTGAGCTGAAGTAGTTTTTGGAAATTCTCTACTTATATAACATGTAGTAAGAACAAACTTTATAATTATAAATGCAATTTTACCTAAAAGTTAAAAAAAAAAGAAACGTAGATTTAAATCTTTGGCCTGTCCCTGGCCAGTGGTGCGAAAGTATTTTAGTATTTTGATTCTTCTGAGTCTCATTATCTTTATTTGTCAAATTGGAGTTTGCAGCATCTATAGGCATACCTTGTTTTATTACACTTCACACGTATTGCATTTTTTACAAATTGAAAGTGTGTGCCAACCCTGTGTCGGCAAGTCCATTGGTGCCATTTTTCCAACAGCATGTGCTCACTTTGTGTCTCTGTGTCACATTTTGGTAATTCTCACAATATTTCAAACTTTTTCATTGTTCCTATATCTGTTATGGTGCTCTGTGATCATTGACCTTTGAAGTTACTCTTGTGATTGTTTTGGGGCTCCATGAACTATGCTCACATAAGACAGTGAACTGACCTGACCAATCTGTGTGCTCTGACTGCTCCACCAGCCAGCTATTCTGCCATCTCCCTCCCTCTCCTCAGGCCTCCCTATTCCCTAAGACACAATAATATTGAAATTAGGACAGTTATGACTCTATGCTGGCCCCTAAGTGTTCAAGTGAAAGGAAGAGTCACACGTCTCTCATTTTAAATCAAAAGCTAGAAATGATTAAGCTTACTGAAGAAGAAATGTCAAAAGCAGAGACAGGCCAAAAGCTAGACCTCTTGTGCCAGTTAGCCAAGTTATGAAGGTAAAGAAAAAGTTCTTGAAGAAATTAAGTGCTACTCCTGTGAACATATGAATAATAAGAAAGAGAAATAGCCTTACTACTAACATGGAGAAAATTTCAGTGGTCTGGACAGAAGATCAAACTAGCCACAACATTCTCTTAAGCCAAAGCCTAATCCAGAGCAAGGCCCTAACTTTCTTTAATTCTATGAAGACTGAGACAGATGAGGAAGCTATAGAAGCAAAGTTTGAAGCTAGCAGAGCATGGTTCATGAGGTTTAAGGAAAGAAGCCATCTCCATAACATACAAGTTTAAGGTAAAAAGAGCAAGTGCTGATGGAGAAGCTGCAGTAAATTATCCGGAAGATACAGCTAAGTTCATTGGTGAAGGTGGCTACAATAAAGAACATATTTTCAATGTTGACAAAACAGCCAGCCTTCTGTTGGAAGAAGATGCCATCTAGGACTTTCACAGCTAGAAAGGAAAAGTCAATGTCTGGTTTCAAAGCTTCAAAGGGCAACCTGACTCTCTTGTTAAGGACTAATGCAGCTGGTGACTTTCAATTGAAGCCAATGTTCATCTATGATTCTGAAAATCTTGAGGACTTTATGATAAATCTACTCTGACTATGCTTTAAAAATGGAACAATAAATCCTAGATGATGGCATATCTATTTACAGCATGGCGTACTGAATATTTTAAGCTCAATTTTGAGACCTACAAATAGTTTTGAGAAAAAAAAAAGATTCCTTTCAAATTAGCACCACTCATTGACAATGTACTTGGTCACTCAAGCTCTGATGGAGATTTACAAAAAGATTAATATTTTTTTTATATCTGCTAACACAACATCCATTCTACAGCCCATGGATCAAGGAGTAAATTTAACTTTTATGTATTATTACTTAAGAAATACATTTCATAAGGCTACGAATGCCATAGAGAGTGATTCCTCTAATGGATCCGGGCAAAGTAAATTGAAAACCTCTGGGAAAGGTTCAGCATTCTAGATGCCAATAACAGTGTTTGTGATTCATAGGAGGAGATCAAAATATCAACATAACAGGAGTCCAGAAGAAGTTGATTCCAATCCTCATGGCTTACTTTGAGGAGTTCAAGAGTTCCGTGGAGGAAGTAACTACAGATGTGGTAGTAATAGCAAGAGAACTGGAATTAGAAGTGGAGCCTGAAGATGTGACTGAACTGTTGCGATCTCATGATAAAACTTGAATGGACGAGGAATTACTTCTTAAGAATGAGCAAAGCAAGTGGTTTCCTGAGATGGAATCTACTCCTGGTGGAGATGCTGTGAACATTGTTGAAATGGCAATAAGGGATTTAGAACATTCCATGAACTTAGTTGGTAAAGCACTAACTAAGTCAGAGTCTGAAAAGACTGACTCCAATTTTGAAAGAGTTCCAGTGTGGGTAAATGCTATCAAATAGCATTGCATGCTACAGTGAAAAGAAGAGTTGATTGATGCAGCACACTTCATTGTTGTATTATTTTAAGAAATTGCCGCAGCCACTCCAAACACCAGCAACCACCACCCCGATCGGTCAGCAGGCATCAACACTGAAACAAGGCCCTCCACCAGCAAAAAGATTATGACTCGCTGGAGACTCAGAAGGTCATTAGCATTTTTAGCGATAAAGTATTTTTTAATTAAGGTAGGTGCATTTTTAGACAAAATGTTATTTCACACTTAATAGGCTCCAATATAGTGCAAACATAACTTTTATATGCACTGGGAAACCAAAACATTTGTGTGACTCACTTTATTGCAATATTTGCTTTATTGAAGTGGTCTGGAATCAAATCCGTAGTATTGTCAAGATATACCTGTACCTTCAATCCCTATCTTTAAGATAGCATTTTAAAGAATCAAGTTTGATGTTGTAACCATAAGAACTTTTTAAATAGGATAAAACTAAATAAATGTAAGGTATTATTAACATTCTTATCAGCATCAGCATCTCATCCAACTCCTTCATTTTATAAATATAGAAATCAAGGCTCATATACTAGAAAATTCATGCAAAGCACCAGATGCTACACACTAAACCTAAGCCAATAACCAAAGTCTGTCATTGCCCACTGGATGCACTTCCCTTCACATTACACAGAAGATTCACGATATTCAAATTTGCTTGAAGATAAGCACAAGGCTAAAGTGTGATATACTCTTCCAAGAAAAAAAATCCAACCTTGCTCACACACCCTGCTGCCTCCACCATTTTAGCATTTTTAGAAAATATTATACATGCAAACTGGGATCTAATAATTAGTTAATTGAGTCTTTGCAGCAGATGGTGGAAGTTTATGAATTGAATCAATTAATGAATAAATAAAAATAAACTGTTGGTCTCATTAGTGTCCCTAAAAATATGTAAATAGCATACATTTATTTTCATAGTTCACAGATGGAGATATTGAGGCCCACAGAGACTCTGTTTGCTCCTGGGTAGGTGAGCTATAGACAGATACTCAATCTAAAAAGAAATTTCAACAGGCTATCTTTTTTTTTCTTTCTTTCTTTCTTATCCAGAACAAAACTTAGTAGAGGCTGTTTACCATCTTGTCTTCCTGTCTCCTTATCTATCATTTCCTAATCCAATTTGACCTTGGCATAGAACAAGTTGCACCAGTTGGAAGCAGCCTGGAGAGCAGTCAGGTCTCTATCCTTCCCTTTCTGAAAGGTCGCACAATCAAAAGGCCAGAGACAAGGAGAGACTGGGGCATTGGAACAAGTGCCTGAGAGAAGATGGAATCTTCCATTGTGCAAAGTATTAGTCATAGTCGAGATGTTCTCATTTCTGGTGGAGATTCTGTGCAGAAACTGAGTAGAGGAAAAGGAGAGAGATTGTTAAGTTGCTCATGGCTTGCCATTTCTAACAATCCTAACATCTGAAGGGGCTTTGCTTTCGTCCGAGAACAGCCCTGGACACACCACACAGCTGTGTTTGTCCCTTAAACCACCACGATGGTGCCAGTGTAGAGTCCGAACCTCCAAAACATTTTGTGAGACAGCTTCATGCTATGCAGCACTACACTGATGGTTAACACCACATTAAAATGTCATTTCAGGCAATTAATATTTTATTTATAAACACTTATAAATATTTATTATAAATGACTATTTAAATAGCAGCTCATGAGCAAACAAATCTATTACGTTTGTATTAAAACATCTTCAGATGCTTAATTATAGGAATATTTAGACAAACCATTAAAAATGTATGCCAATTTTCTTGAAAAGTCTGGGATCAACCCAGTTAGACTTCCCCACTTAGCTGAAGGGGCAAATCTGATAGGATGCCGCAGAAAAATGAAGGAAAAATCCATTTTAAGTTTTCCTCTCTAGAAGTTGGATAGATTCTATCTTTGCACCAGAGAAGCCAAAAGGCATTTAAAAATATTTTCTTAAAAATTGTCAGAGAAGATAGGCTCATTCTGGATAAATGTCTCAGGCTTACCTGGAATCAAAATATGTCGTGTCTCTAAATGTATTTGATTAAACATCTTCAGCTTCTTCAGCTATTTTAATCAGTTCCCAAACATGCAATTGGCAGTCCTATTTTTCAACCAGGAAGAAAAATGGTTATTGCCTGCATTGATCTGTTGTACAGCACATCACCCTACCCTACTCTGTTCTGAAAATATAATTAAAACATTCTATTTGGAAACTAGTGGTTCACCAAAGTATAACAATCTAGGTGTACATTTTCCTCTTTTATGGATCTTAAGTTTAGAGTGAAAGGAAAGTGAATGGGACTAAATCGCCTTAACTGGCTATATCTGTTTTTTTTCTGTTGAGAAGCTTTGCAATTTCCATAAATCATATGTTTTCACTTTAATCATATATTTCCACTATACTATTTGGTTGGACTTCACTCAACCTTCTTCTAGTGTTTGCACTATAGCTGTTGCACAAATACCGTATAAGACTTGCATACATTTAGAGCTTTTTAAAAGAGTGCAATGAACAATTTGAAAGGAAGGTTGCAACTCTTTCCTATATTTCTAAGCATTGCTCTTTGAACATCTTGTTGTCTCTCAGTTATGCTTAGCTAATTGTTCTCAGCTTTTGGTGCAAGACAAGTTCACTCTACTATATTCCTGAGTGGTTTGAAAAAGGGTCACAATCCACAAGGGTCATCTTATAAATTTTACGATCATTCAAATCTGTTAGCTACCTTTAATGATCTGAAATATATTTTTAAAAATTGGCATTATTATTTATAGTGGAACATATCACATAACGTAAAAAAGATGGGCTGGATATTTTGTGTAATCAAATAAAGATAGAGATGGCCAAGCATTGTGGAATAGGAATGAGAAATCTGGAAAGACATGCTGGATAACGGGCTCTGATGGGCACAGCTTTGAAATAAAATCCTAATAACCTGAGGAAATAATTTTAAAGACGTTCAGAAAAAAAAGCCAGACATACTAGAAAGGTTAGTTCTTTGCTTGGCATTTTTTCCCCCAAAGCCACAGTAAACAATCTCCAGTGCAGTTAAAATGTTAACAACACTGTGTTGAAATATGCACCATAAGGTCATACGCCGTAGTGGATCATCCCTCGGAAGTGAGCAATAGGCTGTTATTAAAAGGCACAGCCTCTGCACAGCTAATTCCAGTTAACCACTTGTAACCTGGTTACAAATGCAAATTTGAATTGCTCTTCCAGTTTTCTTTCTTATACAAGCAAAACCACGGTCGAATATCGTTACATCTTATTCCGATATCATAAACTGCCAGAATCCTCCAAGCAGGGAGACCTCTCAACCCATTCCAGAAACATCTAGCCGTCATTCCATGAAAATGGTGATGTTTGTGGTTTGTTTCTCTGATTAGGGGTCTGCGTGTTTTGTTTTTTTTTTTTTATTCCAGAAGCGGTGGCTATTTTTGGAATTCAACTTTTTCCTCTCCCTTTAATCCCACCCAGAATGCAGTGCTTGTAAACCGTACTGGCGTGTCACCTTTCCTCTATTTATTACATCTTATGCTTTAAATATCACCTCTGACAAACAAAAGAAAAGCAAATGTCCCTAAATTTCCTGAAGGGCTGAAACATCAAGCCCGGATTATTATTGTTTATGTCTCAGCTTTAGCAGCCCTGGTGTCTCCATGGTCTGCTGTGTGCGGGGCTGGCAATGATGGATGGCCATTACGGCAGCTTATTGGAAATGGCTTGATTTATAACCTGTTCTCCTGCCTCAGTCTAATGGCTTCATTTCTTTCCTCCAGTGCGTGATGCCACAGCCAAGGTCATTGCGCCAATGGCCTTTTGTTGTTAGTCTGCTGGTGACCAGTGTGCCCAGGAGTCAGCGTGGGGAGGGCTGAAGGGGGGAAAGGAATAGGAGGGGGTGAGAAGCATGGGAGTGGGGAGGCTCCAACCTTTACATTTTAATTTTTTTCATCTCGGTCCCTGATAACTGCAGTAGAACAGTAGATTAAATGCTGTCTTCTATTTGCTTCCCGTGCTTGCCAGACAAGGAGCTGCTTTATGATCCTCAGTGGGGAAGTCTATTACTCACCTCTACTTTAAATGACCAACATCAAATATATACAGCTCCCATTAAAGCTGAGATCAATAAAAATGCCATTAAGATAGTAAAAGTTGCTGATATTAGTGAAGCCCCCAAACAAAATATTTGATTTTCTTTCAGGTTGTTAGTGAGATGGAATACGAACATATAAGTGAAAGGAGAGCTGGCCATGCCTATGGTCAATAATTTATCTCAGAGATTCATTCAGCCTCTCACCCAATATTTCCCTCCTGTCTATTGATTCCCCATCATTATTTGTCATAAGCTGTCCTAACTCAAGGAGAAAATATGCCTTGCTGGTCCAAGGGGAGTCATACCTGGAGAAATAGAAAGGAATTTCATTAAAAGCGAGAAAGAACTGCTGTGGCTTTGAGAAACTCCAACAGGAAGTTGCCAAGACTTTTGTTAGAGTCCTGAAGCATGTTGTAAGCCCCTCACAACACTGCACGTGGACATCGTGAACGCTGGTCTGAGATGGTGCTCACTGTGGTTAGAGGGAAATCAAAGCCCTTTTCTGCATGAGATTTGAGCTTTCAGAAATTTTGTGTGTGTGTGTGTGTGTGTGTGTGTGTTTCCTTTATATTTTCCCTTTCACTGGATTGTTTCGAGTTGATTTTCCCAACTGGGCTCTTACGAGTACTAGAGGGAAGTCAACGGCTTCAGAGATACATCAGGAAAGAGTATACAAGTTTATGCCAATGTCATTAAGTCACACTGAAACCCTAATGGTAAAAGCAGGAATCTGGAAATAGAGTTAATTTTTTAAAGCATGGCTATTTGCTTAAGGGAAAATTTTAAACATTAGTTTATATTTTACTTTGATGGGATACAGTGTTTGTGATGTGGGATTCAATGGTAATCTTTGAAACTGATTTTAAACAATGGCTTGACAGCTTGCTTGATCTACCCCCAAAGGTCAATCATAAAAAATGTTTTCTAAGTTAAATCTACTTGGAGTTGGCTAATTCCTGCCCATAGATGGTCTTATTTAAATTTTCTCAACTCTTAAGTCAGTGCAATCTGGAACATAAATTTATAGCATTTTAAAACTGAAAGAGACCTGGAGGAATACCTAGTTCCATTTCTTTATTTAATAATAGCAAGAATGCTATTGTTCTTAATAGTAATTAATATTAATCTAATGTTTACTCTGTGCCAGGCATTGCACTAAGCAACTTACACTGTACAAAGTAGACAATATTCTCAGTTTATAGAAGCATTAAAAGGTTAGGTCACCTGCCCAAGACCATATAGTGCCTAGTGGTGGCATCAAGATTCACAACCAACTCTATTAGATTCCACAGCTAATCCTAAGTGGAATACATAAAATCAACTAGACAAGCCTGAGCAGCTCACCTAAACTCAATAATAGGATGCCCTAAATTGGAGTATATCAAGAAGGCTATTTGGAGGTAATTTTGAGAATACTTTCATTAAGTGATTCGATAATGAGGTTTTTTTCCTTTGGATGATCCTTGAAAATGAAAAACAAAGCGTCACATATTGGCAGTTCTAGAAATGTTTTTTTTTTTTATTTTTTTGCAAAAAATTGAAAAATATCAGTGCCGGTAACTTCAAACGTCAGAATCCACACTAGAACTAGTTGCATAATGTGCTATTTTAGAGATGCAAGTTATGATTTACCTGGATATTTGCTAACTTCTACATGTGATTCTGTTATATTAGCTAATAAATGAGAAATTATGTATGATGTCTATTCCTTGAAATATTTAACTGCAGCCCATGAGGCTATATAATCTTTTGTGGCTTTAGACCTAAAGTTTGAATAAGCCTCTATATCTCTCTTTAGGTCCTTGAGCAAAACTTATTTCTGAATTAAAAGTAAACATGAGCTTGTTTGAATTCATATCAACAGGAAATGGGGCTATCTCAGTGGCAAGAGGAGGAAAGGCTCAGGTAATACATAAAGAACCAGTTTCACCATTCTAAATAAACTAATGGGTTGTTAATTATCCATTATGCAGTTAGTTACAGGGTATTTACCTAAATTTATCAGCTGACAAACATTCGTGATCTCTCAATTTAGTCATGTTGTTTATGTGACTCTATGGAGTAGTTAACAAACGATTATCAAGTAACCATTCTGGGACAGAAGGGCTGATGGCCATGTATGGAAATCCCATCTGCAGGCCCTGTTGAATGTGACATTCAGTGTCTGGCATAGGTCTGTGTCCACTGTGACATTATGCAGGTAGGAAGGCCAGTTAGGAGATGAATGTCATTTAGGAAAGACAAAAGGAGGGAGATATAGCAATAAGAAAGAGATGAGAAAAGGAAGTAAAGAAGGAAGGAAGAGGGGAAGGCAGGGAGGCAGGGAGGGAGCAAGTGTAAGGAGATTATTCTGGTATAACTAATAAATTCAAGTTTTGAGCTTTGAGCTTCACATGAATGAGTCCACTTTCACAGATAAAAACTCTCTTCAATGAGAAGAAAGAACTCATGTACTTCCAAGTTAATGCTACTCTTTCTCCTCATGGAAACACAACACCCAGCATTTATTGCAGTAACAGAGGGATAAAAACACCACCATTTTAGAATGTAAGAGAATACCGGAGCTGGAAGATAATCTAGAGAGCAGCCTCCTCCTGTTACAGGTGAGGAAACTGGGGCCCAGAGATGGTAATTCGTTGTTCCAGGCTGCTGCGCTAGCCGCAGGGCTCATTCAGTGATGCTCTCCTCCTAATGCCCGGCTACCAGTAGACGGGATAGAATGAAAATCTGGATCTTGGTGTGATCTATCTGCTCCTGTTTCATCTTCTCATGGAAGATAATTTCGCCTGGTGACCTGCTGGATTTTCCAGTGTCAACTCTTTCTAGAGTGGGATGAGCTTCCTCCTCAAATTTATTCTCTACGCTTTAGAACACTTTACAGTTTATAAAATATTTTCATATTTATGACCTTATTTTTGATTTTTACAGCAACCTTATCAAAAGCAGACAGAGAGGACATAATTATTTCTATCTGATGGATGAGGACACTTTGCCCAGGAGAGATTAAGGTCACTTAGCAGAGGAACAGAATCTCTGTTCTTCATATAAAAGTCCTTTAAATTGTATCTTTCAGAGGTTGCTGCTTATACATGGAATGTCCAGCTGGTCTTTTAGGCCTGCAGTGCCTCTTCCTTCTGTTGAAGGAGAACCCCTTGTTTCTGTAATTCTCCTCCCTTTGTCTCAGCTATAATCAGCAAACACTTTGTCTGGGCAGCAGCTCTTGCTTCTGCATGATTGCTGGGTATTGCAGCACTGAAGAGGGTATTTACCCAGCTCTTGGGAAGGTTGTCCACTGATATCTCTCTGCTGGCACCCCTCTTTGGGAACTGCCTCTGCTGAAAGAGACAACTGGCCTGCTTCTATGACCCTATCACTGCGGCCATAGACCTCACTTTCCTACAGCACATGAGGAGTCTTGGTTCCTAAAATGGAGGCTTTCCTCCATTGTTCTTGTTGTTGTTTTCAATCTTAACTATTTTTAAATTAATAGTTCAGTAATGGTAAAGTATATTCATGTTGTTGTACAATAGATCTCCAGAACTTTGTTATCTTGCAAAACTGAAACTCTATGCCTACTAAATAACTCCCTATCTTCCTCTCCCTCCAGTTCTTGGTAACCACCATTCCATTTTGTTTTTATGAATTTGACTACTTTAGATACCTTATATAAATGGAATTATACAATATTTGTCCTTTTGTGACTTGCTTATTTAACTTAGCATGATGTCCTCAAGATTCATCCATGTTGTAGCTTGTGGTAGGATTTTCTTCCTTTTTCAGACTGAACAATGTCCCATTGTATGAATATATTAGATTTTGTTTATCATCCATCTGTCAGTGGACATTTGGGCTGCTTCTACCTCTTGGCTACTGTAAATAATGCTGCCATGAACATGGGTGTGCAAATATCTCTTCCAGACTCTACTTTCAATTCTTTTTTATATATACTCTGAAATGGGATTACTGAATCATATGGTATTAATAGTTCTATTTTAATCATATGGCAGTTCTATTTTTAATTCAATTTTTTGTTATATGGTTTTCCATAGCAATTACACCATTTTACAATCCCACCAATAGTTCACAAGAGTTCCAATTCCTCCACATCCTCACCAATGTTTGTTATTTTCTGTTTCTATTTATATAGAAGCCATCCTAATGGGTGTGATGTGATACCTCATTGTAGTTTTGACTTGCATATCTCTAATTATTAGTGATGTTGAGCATCTTTTCATATGTTTTTGGCCATATGTATATCATTGTTGAAGAAAGGTTTATTTAATTCTTTTCCCAGTTTTATTTACATTATTTTTTTGTTGTTGTTGTTATTGTTGTAGAGTTATAGGAGCTCTTTATATATTCTGGATATTAACCCCTTGTCAGATGTATGATTTATAAATATTTTCTCCCATTCCATAGTTTGCCTTTTTATTCTGTTAATTGTGTCTTTTGATGCACAGACATTTTTAAGTTTAATGTAGTTCCAATTGGCTATTTTTGCTTTCATTGCATATGCTTTTAGTGTCATATCCAAGAAATTATTGTCATATTGAATGTCACGAAGTATTTTTCCTGTGTTTTCTTCTAGGAATTTTATAGTTTTGAGTTTTAATGTTTAGATCTTTAACCTCTTTTAAGTTAATATTTTGCTTATAAGATAAGGGTCTAACTTCACTCTTGTGCATATGGATATCAAGTTTCCCAATACAATTTCTTGGAGATTGTCCTCTTGTCCGTTCTTTCTCACCTTTAACACTGCTGTGAATGACCTTTATTCCCTACCTCACACCCATTCCTTCCTAGAAAAAGGTTTCTAGCCCCACTTAAGCCCATTCCCTAGATTCCATTAGTCTGAGTTATCAGATTTCTTTGTAATTAGATCTGCTGTGCCAATAAATGTCTTCACTAATACCATGAATTTTCTCTGTATAAGAAAGAAGAAATAGACAAGTGGCCCCTTATTAGTGAATTGGTAAGAAATTAACCAAAATACTCAAATGTGCAAGACATGCCACATTTCTTTTCCTTTCCTTTCAATTACTGAATATCTGATTTGCTCCCCCATCCTGCATGATTTCTGGCAAATTCAAATTCAGGATTATGTGGGGTAGAGGAGTCTGCTTCTCTTGAATCCTGGAAGGTAGCATGGCTCTCAGAAAAAGTAAAAAGAGTTGCCTTCAGTCGAACATGATAGCTACAATATCCTCCCTGTGCAAGTGCTAGAGGACCCTTAAAGGCAAGAGCTTCACTGATTTTATGCCAAACTTGAACACGGATCTATTTATTGGTTTTAAACATGGATAATTGTAGTTGATATTTACAGAGGGCTCACTATGTGCCAGGCAGTGTTCTAAGTATCTTCCACAAATTTACTCTTTTAATCCTCACATATAGTATATGAGATTTTTTTTTAATTATTGCAACTTTACAGATAAGTAAACCAAGGCACAGAGAATTAGGTAGAACAAGGCCCAGTAGCTCCACAATGATGGGCTGGGATTTGAACCAAGGCAAACTCGTTTTAGAGTCCACGCTTTTCATCACAGCACTTGATTTCCTTCATTACACTTCATTTCCTCCCAAGACGGTCTAGAGGCCCTGCCACCTGTAGGTGGCACTACTGAGGAATGGGGCACAGGTCCCACTTCTCAAAAAAAGTGTCTGCTTCTCAACCAGGGCCGAGGTGGGGACTGATCTTCCCAGTCTTTCTCTCCTGAACTTCAGTTCTCTCCTTCCTCTTCCCCGTAACCCCAAGGAGTTCAGGCTTGTAGAAAACCAAAGACAACAAAAGAATTTTCTTAAAGCAACCTTTCTCTGATGGCAACACAAATCCCCCCCATCAGCAGAGCAGAAAGGCCTAACTACCTGCTTGGAATGGGTGCAAGGAAGAATATACGGGGCCAAGACTCACACTAACAGCCCCACGCATTTTCCATCCAGTTTATCATAAATCCTTCCCACCAAGGACCTTTGCTGACGTCCTGTCAGACTTGCGCCTGGTCCCTTATGTTTGTTTATTCATAAAAGACAATATATAATTCTTCTAGGCCGGAGACGTCTCCTTGAAGCATTACATGGAATGGGCAGTACTGGAGTTTTCCCACGGTTTTCAAATCGCTAAGGGAAAGAGCAGTCCTGGCTGGGTCAGGTTAGAGCAGAGAGCCCCTTCCAACAGGGAGAGACTGGATGCTGCCACGTGTCACTGGGACAATGGTTGTCTGAGTGCAGTGCTCTACCTGCTGTGCCTACCGCATACTTTTTACTGGCTCTTGTGAAATGCTGGCACTTACAGACTGAAGGGAAGTAGCAGAGAGGCCCCAAACGACATCACTGAGTCAAGAAATGAATGTCTGGAGGGTTGAGAAATAGGGCTGTCAAGGCCAAAACAAGCTTGCTCTCTGTTTTCCCTGTTTTCTCTCCCCACATCCTTCTCCATTAATCACCCACACATTCATCAACCTGGTTAAAAATACCTCCAGAACATTTAAACCAATTTCTTAACCCTAACGAGTTAACATAACATTTATTACATTTATTAAAGAGGCATAAATACCTTTCAAACAAAAGTCATTGGTCAGGGTTTGGGTGACTGAAGAGATTTCGACAAAATTGTTTAGCCTTGCAATTGAGGCTGTCACTTCATATGTGGGATAAGTAAGAACTTTAAAAGTAAATGCTGGATATGGATCTGTGACCTGGGTGGTTCTTGTAACTCTCTGCTTACCAGCTTATCAATGACAATGACATATCTTGCCAGTTTATGGTAAATACAAGCTTGATGAGGTAACGCACACATTTAATTAATGATCCCATAATGAATAAAGCATTGGCAATGATAGGCTTGTGGGAAAATGGGTTTGAAATAACAAGCACAAACCGTTTACTAAGCTAGGATTATGAGAATTAGATATAGCATAGTTTCAGAGCATAAATGCATTACCACTGATGCAATTACCCAGAAAAATGAAGCAAACAAAAGTTTCTGTTTTGAGAGACACAGAATCTTAAAGAGCCAGCAATCCATCCAATAAGATTCAAGAAGTCCTACCAGAAAAAGAACTGGTGTTTGCTGTCATTTTGGATTCAGTACCTTGGATGCTCTTTTCCCCTTACCTCGACATGGTTGACAGGTAAGGGTGGTATTTGATAACACCTTGTAAAGCCTAATCTGTGAGCCTTCTTACATACTGGTTCTGATTAATGAGTTTCAGCTACTATTCTTATGTTCTTTCTGGTTGGCAAACGAATGAAAAGCACCGTAGAAGAATAATGCATTCAAGATCTCCAGGCACTTGGCAAGCGCCGACTTCTTGATCTTTGCAGCACCTGTAGCATAAAAATCATTGAGGCTTTAGGAAGTGAATCATCAAGCATTAAGCGGGATGCCAAACCTAGTTCAGTGACCTTGTTGGACACAGCGACAGCAAAGTCATTCTCCCTCACTCAGGTTGTTAAAAATGTTCTCTGGGGGCGGGGCACAGTGGCTCACGCCTGTAATCCTAGCACTTTGGGAGGCCGAGGCAGGTGGATCACTCGAGGTCAGGAGTTCGAGACCAACCTGAGCAAGAGCAAGACCCCGTCTCTACTAAAAATAGAAATAAATTATATGGACAACTAAAAATATATGTAGAAAAAATTAGCTGGGCATGGTGGCGCATGCCTGTAGTCCCAGCTACTCAGGAGGCTGAGGCAGGAAGATCGCTTAAGCCCAGGAGTTTGAGGTTGCTGTGAGCTAGGCTGACGCCACGGCACTCACTCTAGCCTGGGCAACAGAGCGAGACTCTGTCTCAAAAAAAAAAAAAAAAAGAAAAGAAAAAAAAAACGTTCTCTGGGTATGACAAAGTTAGGCTTCCTCCCTACCCCAGGTAGAAACCACACTAAAGGGTTTCATGCTTTCTGATCTCTCAAAGAGGTACAGACATGTGTGATCTGATGTTAAGTCTTTCAGTGATCTTGGCCACTAGAAATGCAAAATCTTCTACCTATCCAGTAGCGACAGCCAAAAACTGTGAGGTTGCTGGAAGTATCTTGAGTGATTTGGTAGACATTAGATATTAAGAGACATTATCATTCTGTGACCAGAGAGTGGTTGTTGAGAGCTCAAGCTCTACAGACAGGATTTAAATCTTGAGTCTGGTCCTTGAAAGCTGCCTGAACTTGGGCAAATATTCAGTCCTTTTAAGACTCAGTTTCCTCATCTGTAAAAAGGGGACTTCCTCTTAGGGCAGTGGTTCTCATCTGAGGCTAATTTTGTCTTCCAAGGAACACTGGACAATGTCTGGAGACATTTTCAGTTATCACAGCTGGGGGTGGGATGAGAAGGATGTTACTGGCATCTAGTAGCTAAGGCCAGGGGTGCTGCTAGATATCCTGGTGTGCACAGAACAGCCTCCACAGCCAGTTACAGTCAGGCCCAAAATGTTAACTGTTCCAGGGCTGAGAAAGCCTGCCCCAGGATTATTATGATAATTTAATGCAATACCCCATGTAGAAGCTCTTAAAAGAGTACCTGGATCATACTAATTCTTCCTTTATTATGGGTTTACTTTCATAAGACACTACATAGTCCGTATGTAGGTAAATCAATTAACTACTATATATATATATAATTTACACAAATAAACACACACATACAAAGTTGGCTGTCTGTATCTGCATGTTTCACATCTATGAATACTACGCCATTTTATATAAGCAACTTGAGCACCTGCAGACTTTGGTACCCGTGTGTGTGTGTGTGTGTGTGTGCGTGTATACATGTGTGTGTACACATGTGTGTGCATGTGTTTCCTGGAACCAATCCCCCTTGGATACAAAGGAATGACTGTAATTTGTTAACAACATAAATAATTTATACTCTAAATTCACTATCTGTTGTAGGTGCACTAATCCCAGCATGCTGCTCTGAGGAACAAAATGGTACTCGAGCTGCAGCAGTCCTAACATGGGCCATGTTGGAAAGAGTCTCCAGCATCCAAGGCTACGTTCCCAACTGGAGCCAATTTCAGAAATAAGCGGCGAAGGAAGAAGCAGCAGCAGTGGTGCCACAACCTATTCGTTCTGTTCTGTGGATGCTTCGCAGGGAAGAGAGAGCGCCTCTCTCTCCAGGCCTCAGCATAACTGGCCTATTTCATGGCTGGACAAACATAGGCTCCTCAGCCTCCTTTTCTCCTTGACTGAACTGTAAGTATCCGACAGTGTGACGTGAAGCAGAGTTGGAGTGTGGCTGCCAGTGAGGGGTTTAAGAGGAGGATTGCCTTCTAGACGGGGTGGCCCCAGCCCCTGGTGAGACCAACAGTGGCGCAAGGAGCATCCTCAGGCCCAGAGAGCACAGCCGTGGACGGGAGCATTGCTCTGGATCTTCCGTCTGCCAGAAATCACTCCCAGCCCTTGGACAGCTCTAATGTTGGGCAAAAGTACTGTCAGGTTCAGTGGACATTGCTCCTGAGAGAGACATTTCTGTGGAGCCACAGTTCCCCAGATAGGCTTCCCAGTCCCTGACACAGCCCACGGTCCTGCAAATCTCCTCAGGTTTAGAGAGTGCTGCTGCCGAGGATGCCCTTCCCAGCCTGGAAGGCCATGGGGGAGGCCTGGAGTCAAGCGCTCAGTCTACGAAGTTTCTCTGTGAAGAAAGGGCTGCTATTGTGGGTTCATTTTTATGGTGCTGTTGCCTGCCAGATACCCTTCTTTATCCTTAGCGAGCAATGAGTCCAGCAAATCTCTGCATGTCCAGAGAGTGCTACAATTGTGGGGTGTATTTCAGTGGAGACTCTGCATTCAAGGGGTCCTTCCTAGTCTTTTATGAGGTTTAAAGTACAGTAAATCTCAGGTTCAGAGGTCCTGCTCTTTGGGGGGTGCATTGGTGTGGGTTCTGCCTCCAGATCGTCTTTCCAGATCTTTGCTGGTGCCCAACATCCAGCGCCGGGTCTTTCTAGGCTTCAAGAGCACTGATATTGAAGAGGAGATTTCTTACAAGCTTCTGCCTATAAGGTGTTCTTCCCCGTCCTTTAGGGAGGCCTGAAGATAAGCAAGGAGTTCCCTCAGGTTTAGAGAGTGCTTATGAAAAGTAGAGTGGTTCCAAGGAGCAGCTGCCTCTCAGACACACTTCCCAGACCTTTGAAAACCCTGGAGATTGGCAACAGGTCTCTTCAAGTTCTTCAAGTACTACTGCTGGGAGAAGCAGGCCTGAGAGCAATCCTGGCAGCTGGTCCCCACCAAGAGGCCCCGTTTCTCTAAACAAAGCCAAGAACCCTAGCCAAGGGTAAGGCTCCAGAGACCTCATTAAGAGTATTCTGACTCTTGCTACCAAACCTATGAAGTTTACCATTTCTCCTGCCTGGCAAAGACCCATTTTTAAGTTCTCTAAGGAGGAGCTCAACAGGGGAGATTACTCAATACTTATAAAGCTACAATTATTTGACACGGCGACCAAAGAGAATCCCATGGAAGATGATAGTCTGAATTAACACAACCAAAGAAACCTGAAGTTACTGAGACTGATGATCAAAATAATAAAAGCTATTTGAGCTCACCCACCAATGGGGCTGATGTTGAAAACCCCACTATAATCTGATTGAGAAGAATCCCTGCCTTGTAAAAGTACAAAAGGAAGAAATGAGATGATTTTATTAAGCTGTCTTCACTCCTCTTGTGCTCAGTTTTATCACCAACAGCTAGAGGAGGGTGAGTCAGAAGAAGGGCTGTCTAGGGAGTTCCTAGAACCCCAAAGAAACTCAGCACCATGCCTGATTTGGCAGAGAAGCAACTGGCTTGTGCCAAACCTGAAGTCATAACCAAGAAGCAACCCACTTACAAGATCCCAGAAAAGGCACCTAATCTTCAGGCAAATTATGTCATCCTCGAGTCAGCGCATGAACATAGTAAAGCAACCCTTAGTTTTGAACTCTCTTGTGCCAGGCCAGGCTCCTCCTAACTAACGCCTCATGCACCCTACTCATGACCCTCTTCTTGCCTTGGATTAGGTAGGCATCAGCTGATAGAGAGTGGCCTTCTCATTTTTTTCATCCTATCCACATTTTACCAAGTGTGTCTCAAGTTCTTCTTTCTCCAAGGATACTTCTCAGATATTTAAGTCAGTGGTTGTTAATCTTTTGGCATGGATCAGAACCATCCAGGGACTTGCTAAAAGATAGATTGCTGAACCTCATTCCCAGAGTGTCTAATTTATCAGGTCTGGGCTAAGCCCCAAGAACATGAACACTTCTAATGAGTTACCAGTGGATGCTTATACTTATGATTCAGGGACCACGCTTTGAGAACTACTGCTGTAAGCCAACACTGGACTCACCACTTCCGGTTAATAGTTTTGATTATTGTGGGTTAAATGTTCCTTGATAATGACCTATGGACCATCTGCATTAGAATCATATGCACACTGTTTTAAAAACAAGCAAACAAGTTTCTGTTTCTCACTTACAACCTACTAAATCATACTCCTAATGAAAGGGAGACCCCAGAAATCTAAAATGTTAGCAGGTGTTTCCTAAGTGATTCTAATGCACTGTGAAATCTGAAAACTACTAATATATTCCTTAAATATTGGCACAAAATATATTGTTTTTATATTATTATTCCATGTATTATAGGACTTTATCAAACTAAGAACTTTATTAAGTACTGCCTAGTATAAGATACTGTATTTGAAAACATTTTTAAACTCTAAATTAATAAACATATTATTGTTATTATTAATATATCTTCCGAAAGAGAAAGTAATAACCTTGAGGTCAGTTTCTTTGTATATTTTTATTGCCTCCAAGACCTAACAGAAAGCCAAGCACAAACTCAACAAACACTCGTTCACTGGTAGTAAATAAATATATACAAATATATGTGTGTGTGTGTATATATATATATATACACATATGTATATGTGACATGAAAGAAATACATTGAAAAGAAGCTAAATTAGGAAGGGGTATAATAAGTTCCTGGAGATGTCCAAAGAACCTAGGTTTCCATGTGCCTGAGAAAGGCAACCTATATGAGCAAGAAGCAGTTTTCTTTGTACTTTCCTAGGGAAAAATCTATTTTTCAAAAGTCTTGTGGAAAAGGCTACCTATGGTGCCAAAGCCACATCCTCAAAAGAAGCCTTTTCACTTGAGGCAAATGGCTCACTAACAATTTAGACAATCGAGTGTATGAGGTGAAGAAAGTCCTCTTAGCTAAAATTTTATCCAAAAATATGTTAACTGGGTATATAGTTTTGCAGAGATCCAAAGGAAAATGAACACCATTTAATCCATCTCTTTCTTGTGCAGCTAGGAATTTTGTATATCACTTAGGGTGCTTTTGGTTGCAGGTAATATACAAAGAGTGCTTAAATATAAAAAGGAATGATAATTTCATAAAAATAAGAAATCTATAGTCAAGACAGTTGTACAGAAAATTCAGTAGCTCAATAATCCCCAAGGACACAGATGTTTTCCTTCCGTCTACTTTGCCATCTTCAGGGCATTGGAGAGCTCTCCCTTTCTAGTCACAAATTGACTGCAATAGTTTCAAGAATTATGTTTTGACATGGCCATATTCAGAGCAGAAAAGTATTTTTTTCCATGCATATATTTTTATTACCAAGGAAAATCTTTTTCAGAAGCTCCTCAGGATACCTCCATTCCCAGTGGCTAGGAAGTGGGAATGCTACCAGTGCTACCTCCATGCATAAACCAGTCACGTGATCACAATTCACTGCCTGAGCTAGGAAGGAGAGCATTTCCCAGCACACATGTATGGCTGGGCAGAGGCACCTCCTAAAGTGGAGGTTCTTCCAGCAAGAAAGAAATAAAGCAACAGAAATGGCAATTGGGTAAATGACTAAAAGTGTCTACCAGACTGGTCTTCAAGTGACAGAAGTCTAAGAAGTTGGATTTAAATATTGAATTAAACATTTGAAAGAAAGTCTCAGAAGCTATCTCTTGAAAACTTAGCAGCATTGTTACTAAGTAAACATGACTGACTCATTTCATCCCTCTGGGACTTGGTGTTCTTATCTATATAAAGACAATAGATGTAAAAGTAGCAACCCCCCAACACTAGCTGACATTTCATACCAACTTAATGAGCTCACACTATGTGCTAGAGACGGTAAGGTCCTTCAGTCCTCACAAAAGGACTATGAGATAGAACTGTTGAAATCCTAGTTTTATAGAAGAGGAAGCTGACCTTCGGAGAGAGTACAACCCTTGCCCAAGTCGCTCTTTCCAGCATTCAGTCTGGAAACCAAAAATAAGTGCTCCTGAGGGGGTCTTTATAGTCATCTCTGACTCTGGAGAGGTTTCGAAACAATGTGAAAATAAGTTGCAAAATGTTTAGCTGAAATTTGAAATAATAGGGATTAAAGTAGAAAAGTAGATGGAAGAATCATGAAATTAGGAGATAAATGGAAAAGATGTTGATGTTTGTGATGAGATTAGGTATGCCAGACAAAAGTACAAGGCACCTGGTGAAATTTAAATATCAAATAAACAATAAAAAATGTTTTAGTAAAAGTATACCCTAAATGTTGTATGGAACTTACTGATGCTAAAACATAAGTCTTTGTTGTTTATTCAAATTTCACTGGATGTCCTGTATGTTGAATTGTTGAGTCTGGCAATCCTAGCTGGGATGGATAATGGCTAGAGAGTGGACAGGTGGGAGGATAGGGAGGTACAACTCTTGGGGATAATTTTTCTGCTGTAAAGGTGTGTGTGTGTGTTTTCTTTGGAGGTAGACCAGCAGGGGAAGGCAGGGGCATATGATGAGAGTTTAGAGGCAACAGTCTAGCATAGAGAACAAAACATTTGCTGCCAACGAGATGAGAACCTGAACATTTGCCCTGTGATTACAGCAGTGACTCACTGTGTGATCTTTGATAAATCACAACCTCTCTATTAGACAAGGTCCATATCAGGTGAGATAACAGTATCTGTCTTATTTCCATGGCACGTGAAAACAAGATCACTTGAGCATTGCTTATAAATCCCAGAATTGAAGGAGGGGCAGGGGATTGTAGTTTTGTTATATTACATCAATGAGAAGGAATGATCTAGCAAACTCTGTTAAGCTTGGAAATCTTTTCTAATTTCTTTGGGAAATGCTCACTAAATAATGATTCCAACCCAATATTGGATGCACTGATTACAACCTACATTTTGTTTCCAAGCCTTAGTTAACAAACCTGAATGTTTCCCTCGTTAGCTGAGTGCGTCGCCCTGTAACCGAATCAGCAGAAATTAGCAAATTCAAGCATCAGCTGTTTCTTTCCTGTATTTAACAGGAACCCTAATGCAACCCAGATTTCCCAGGATTTATTTTTTCACAAGTGCCACAGCAGTACAACACCAGAGGGATCTGAGCTAGGAGCATGTGCCCATAAAACATCGTTTCCTTTTGTGGTCGCCTTTGTATTGAAGCAGCAAATGAATGGGGCTCTAATTATCTTTGGAAGTAGAAGTCTATTACATGTCACTGGGCCCGTGTATTTTGCTAATAAAATGAACACAACCTGGGAAACAGGAACCATGGAGGGTGACAGGGTTAGTGCTTTCAGCGATATTCCCAGAGGCCTTGGAAGTCCTCCTACAAGTAACCAAATGGGCAGGGCCCAAGGCAAAGCATGATGCTAGGAATGAAAACGGGGGACAGCCCCGCAGAGGGCACAGACGGAGAAGATCCCATCCGGGTGTCAAAAGAGGGTGGAAGAGGGTGTGAAGTTAGTTACCACAGATTGCAGGCAGGGCACCCCCCGAAACACTCTCTCATACAGGGACCCTTACAGTCCGTGGCACGAAAATCAGGAAATAATCATGACTTCTTGATCATTTGCAAAGGACTTCCACATATAGTAGTTCATTTCATCCTTATTGCACAGATGAGGAAATGGAAGCTGGTAACGGTAAAATAATTTACTTTAATGCATATAAGAGGCAATATTCAAAACTAGGTCTACCAAAAGCCAGGCCAGGATTTTCTCCGCCATGCCCAGCAGTATTTTCCAAGTGGTATAAGTTAATACCTGCCAAACTGTGGCTTTCGTCCTCTTACCTACAGCTGTTGAAATTCCCACTATTAGCATCCCCTTGGGGGTTAGACAGAGAAGGAAACAAAATACCATATTGTATAAGCCAGATTAGGTAGTGACAGGGAAAAAAAACAGGGACTAATTCTTTCTGGATATTTCACCCTTGCTGTCATCTTGGAAAGCCAAGCTGGGAAACATAATTTATTGGCATTCATTGATTCATTGATTCATTCAAAAAGTGGGAATTCAACTTCTCTATGCTAGGTGCTGTGTATTCAGTGGTGCATAAAAGAGCCATGCCATGGTACTTGCCCTCACTGAGTGAACAGCTTGGGGAAGGAGACAAACAAAAGCCTGAAGTCTCATTTCCGACTGTGGAAAGTGCAGTGGAGGACAGTGCTGGGGTGTTTTACGAATAAAATATGGGGACGGCTTCTCCCATTTAGAGCAGAGCACTCTAAGGTGGTGGTCTGAGAAACTAGAGGGGACCCTCGAGGTGAAGAGTGGGTAGAAAGAACCTGAGTGAAGGCCCCGATGGGGAGAGAACACCAGCCTTTCCAGGAGCCGAAAGAAGGCCCTGAAGTTGGAATGAGGTGAGGGGGAGCGAGAGGGAGGAGCAGGAGCATGAGGGACCACCTGGGCTGCTCTATGCCACCAACGGCAGCACAGCCTGGCCTCTGGGTGGAGGGCACAGCCACCAGAAAAACAGGATTGTGGTGAACTTCAGCTTTGCCCAGTTGTCAGGTGTGTAATTTCAGGCGCAGGTGGTGGGCCTGACACTTTGATAGCTCATTTACTCCCCCATGTTGGATTCTGTTTCTGCCACTGACCTTCCTCAAAGAGCCTCACTCCCTCTCCATATTCACTTTAGTAAATGGACTTCAGTTCCACATGGGGACAGGAGAAAACAAACCTGAGCTGCCAACTACATTTGTCAAAAATATTTTCCCAAGCCCTGATAGAGACTCTGCAACAAGCTGAAAATTTGAGGCCAGGTCACGGCCACCTCCAAAGGTGGCTCTCGGGTGCAAATCCCACTCTGCCCTGTTGTCTCGTTTGCTGTTTGCGGCCGAGTGAGCGGCCGATCTGGGCAGCGATCGTTAGGAGTCACTGATTAACAGCGCTACCGAAGTTTTGGAGTTTTGTTTTCTGCAACCTGAAAGGGTGCTTGCTTTATGATTTTTTAATTAGAGTGTAAATATTGCAGCTCCATAAACCTCTTGATTTATAGCTGACAGGTGTGAAAGTTTGCACTTGCTGTGAAAGGCCCCAAGTCTTCTGTTATCTCCAGCTTCTGTTTTCCACCCTTTTCTCAGGCTACCCTGGCAGCTGGCTGTGTGGAGGTGCACACTCTGGCTGTTCACACACCAGGGCAGCAAACAGCACAATCTCCAAATAGAAACTTTATCCTCCGATTTCATTCCAGCATCTCCTCTGGGGCCTCTTCCTCCCTGTCACTTCTTCCCTCTTCTTCCCTAAACCACGGCGCAATTGCAGCCTGGCCAAGAACTCTACCCCATGACACCCTGTTCCCAGTCATACCCCACGTCCTGGTTTTCCTTCTGAAGGCACCAACACGTTCTATGCCCTGCTCCCTTTAACTGCTAGGAGAGAGGAATTAGTTTAAATATTTATTCATGGGTTCATTTGTTCAACATGCATGATTGAGTTTGGCTATATTACACACATTGTTCTGGGAGCAAGAGAGGCAGCAGTGAATATTCCAAAGTCTTTTCTGTCATGAAGAACATTCTAGAAGGGGGAGATAGAAAATATACACGTGACCAAATAAGTTAAAAAGATAATTTCAAACTCTGATCAATACTATGGAGAAGATGAAATTGGAACATACAGAAGAGAGTGATTGGAAGGGGCTTTGGCCAGAGATTAGATTATTTTCTCCATCTACCCAACGCATGGCCCCTCACTTCTATTTCTCTTAGAAGACTGGCTTTATTCTTCTTGCTTTTATGGCACATGGACTTCTCTATCCACATGACCCCAAATGCCCACCCCATCTCTGTTTTTTACATTGATTCAATAAAAGCAATCAACAAAGATCAATTGTTCTTTCTGGGTCCTTATTCTCAGAAATTAGAATCTGATTGGTCCAGTTTGGATCAGGTTCCATCTTAGTGAATATCAGCCTCGAGCAATCAGCTGTGTCACCCATGAGTAAGGCTGGGTCCTCATTGCTATGGGCGGAGGGGTGTTTATTCTAGACAGAAGGAAGAGTACGGGCTAGGAATATATGACAAGAGAGTTTTGCCATAGCAAGAGTCTGTGTTAGTTGTCAGAGAGGAGAAAAGAAAGAAAATAATAAAAGATTTGGTCCTTATCTTCAAGGTCCTTATCTTCATGTCTAACTGAGATATTATGATATACACACTCAAAAATAGTTCTCAAATATAATGTAATAATAAATGGTGCCTCTAATGAATATAAAAAATATTAAGTGCTCCAAGAACTTAGAAAAAGAGACAATAAGAGTTACGATACATTAGTGGGGTGCTCAGAAAATGCTTCAGATGGAAGTTAGATTTTTAAAACCTAAGAATGAAAGAAAGGGCAAAAACCCGGAAGTAGGCTTGTTCATGGTTTCCTTGGAAGTATTAAGAAGAACCAGAGGGAATTTGTAGTAGTTATTAGAAGGATAATTAACTACTAATCTAGTTGGTGTTTTGTAGATCTGTTCCTTCCTATAGAGAGACAGTAATCCAGGAAAGAAATGATTGAATCTTCAAGAGAAGAACAGTTATAAAGAAACAATGGGATTTTTAGTCTCAACATTTACTAGGAAGCTGAACTAAATAGAACAACTACCCTTGCAAGCTCAGAATTTGAAACCTGTCCATCTAGAGAAAACACCGGAAATAAAATCTCACAGCTATTTAATGTACTGTCAGAGGCCCCCAGGGAAGGAAGCAATGTTGCTTTTCAAAATATTTTGAATTTTATTTAAGACTTTTCTATTTCTATGATCATGAACTACTTCATGTCTAGGACAATTGCTGCTGGGTTGGATGACAACATTTACTCAGATAAACCTGTTTTACACCTGTAGTAATTAATAATTAGTGACCTCTTTCACTTGATCTGGCGTCCCAGTTTGATTACAAATTCAAGATTCTCTTACTCCTAGAACAAATTGGATAAAAGAAATGATGTTTATCATTATTTCAATTTCTTGTTTCTTTCAATCAAGATAAAAGGAAGCACAGCTCTAAAAACTTTCTGAGGCAAAAGTTTCTAGGTGACTTGGAAGTTAAGATACTACGCCACTTGGAAATTTCTCGGGAACTATGGCAACTCCTTGTAGACTCCGCAGGCACTACACAACTCTCCTTGTGTTATTATGCTTTCTCTGATTCTAACTCTGCCAGGCAAACAACCCCATCATAAGTCTTAAATTTATATTCCCATGGCAAAATAGGGGACCAGACTGCCTTATGGCCTTTTGGTACCATGAACAGTTATTACTATCTTTGGCCAGAAGAAACATATTTTTGACAGCAAACCAAAGATTAAGCAAGGTATTATCAGCTTTTCAAACACTAAAATGAAAAACTAAATGAGTGAAGGATTTTTGTGTCATTCAACAGAGTTTTAGTGTCAGCCATAACAGTTCTTAGTGGAAAAATGTTTAATACTCTCTACTTAATCAAATTAAATTCCTCATAAATGACTACTTGATAAAAAGAAAAAAATATCTATTAGTAACTTATCTTACAAGGTACAATTTCCCCCCAATTCCTAAAGAATGAAGCAAAGCTGATTGAGAATATTCTAAGTACAGTATTAGGGTTTTGATAAACATAATAAAATCTCAAATACCAAATTGCTCAGCCAGGAAGACAATTGGATAAGATGGGATAAGTTGATCCCCACTGATTATTTTTCCCTAGAAGCTTAAGCGTGAATAAAATGCTCTGGCATTCCACTCTTTCACCAGTTTTTACATACTGAGGTTTTCAAGTTTCTCATATTCTTCTATTCTATTATCCTCCTTTATCTTTCTTGGAGTCTATGCCGGGAATTACTCATGCATAAAGATTATGTGAGAAGCCTTCAATTCTAGTGCTTTTTTCTAATTGTCAAATTTACAGTAAAAGGGATAATAAGTATTGAGTACTGATTGATCTAAATTTCCATAAATGCTATGGAAATTTCTAGATACCAGGAACAATCATAATGTAGTTTGCAGTTGGCTGCTTTAATTATCAATCAGGTGTTTTCCACATTCCCTCCCCCTACCAAAAAAAAAAAAAAAAAAACCTTAACAGATCTAATTCCCTTAATTTTGATAATAGAGATCAGGAAAAATGTGCCTCATTGAAAATGCAAAGCTAGTCTTCAATGGGGACAATTTCTTCATTCTTTTCATTGATTTAAGTTTTGTCTCCTTTTTTATGTTACAGGCCAATCCTGAGGTTAGAGGTGATAATGTGGCATAATGATTAGGAATACATGAGTTAGAATCAAGCTATCTGGGTTCTTTCTAAATCTTCAGCTCTGCTCTTGCTAGCTGAGTAAATCTGGACAGGGTTTTTGTTTTAATCTTAGTCCCAATTTTGTCATTTGTAAAACAATATCAATAGTACTTATTTCAGTGAGTTAAACACACATTAAGTATTAACACAGAACCTGACATGGAGTAGAACTTTAATAAAATGTTGTGCTATTACATGAATAAAAATAGAGAATAAACAAAGAGCTTCAATAATCAGTCCCTGAATAATCATAGACTATGCATTTCTCCTCCACCAGATCTTGGTATCTGCTGACGTCCTCTCTTTAATTCCTGATGCATTTCTCCAGTTACAAGCTTAAAGTTCTCTATCTTTTTGGCACACACTGAACACCATTCCCCGAGGAGGCAGTTAATTCATTCAGGCCAATAGAAGGCAATAATTATAAGCAATTCAAAGTTCCCTGTGGACTTCCTCTGGGATGAAGATCCAACACCACTTCTGTATCATTACCTAGAGAAAGGGCGACATCAACCCTGGTAACGTGTTAGGATTGACCCCGAATTAGTAGGAAAGGTTTGCACCGGGTTACATTTCTCACAACTGTAGTCCTGTCAGAAAAGATTTCAGATACAATTCCTGGTGGTTTACTTTATCATGCATCTGTGAGAGAAGCCAGGTTCATGGTTCTTCAAGTTCACATGCCAGGATTACATTTTGGAAGGTGTTCTTTTGATTCACTGAAGTTCATTTGCTAACTTGGTTATACTCAGATAACCACTCCTATCTACCTATCAGGTAAGAGAGCACACAAATCTGGATCTACCAACACTGAAACTAAATCTGGCAAGAGCCTTCCCAATGTTGTACCGGCAGAGTTCTGGCTTTTACAAGCATTTTAAGATTCAAATCACTTTTATACTTAGATTTCTTAAAATTTTGCTCCGATTACCCAGAAAATCAGTCACTGCTCAGAGCGTATATTCTTTTATAGATACACAGCTACTGAAATCTAAGAGCAATTCATGGTTCTTTTAATTTATGACATAACAGTGAGTAGTTGTGGCAAACAGTATTGTTCCCCTAGCTTCTGAGAATATTCCCTAACACAACTGCTCATCTCTATAACCCTTGTGACTGTCCCTCTGAACAGCTAAATCTTCACCTTCCACTTGTGCAAACCTAGTTTTGTAGATAATCTCAGCAAGGCCTTAGTGACAACTGCCCTCCATAAAACTGTGATGTGGTCAAGATGTCTGTTTGGTGTCTTTTCTCACAAGATCTATCAAATCTTCCTTCAAAAGATGTTTTTGTCCATTCTTTCTAGTTTATAATAGGCCTCTTTCCTAAAGGATTTCCAAAGGGACCTTAGCCATTAAAAATATGAATACTCCCCTATCCTTTTGAGTCCTATTCAACAGAATCAAAACTTTGGACTGAAACATGAAGTAATATGTCTAAAAAGACTAGCTATGAGATTCCTTCCATGAGCATCAGTGACACATTTGAGATCATTGAGATAGTATGCAGAAGACACTATTTTCAATATGTCTTTATTTCATAAAACAAAGAGGGGGCTGTAAAGTGGTCAAGTATGTCTTTTCCATTTTCATGAAATCATTGATAAAATAGACAGGAAATATTTGATCAAGCCTCTTAGGACTTTCTAATTCTAAGTAAAAAGAAAATTTTTTATTATTTGTAAAAATCTTGCTGCTGGCTGCCAGAAAAGCCACTTGATAGGATACAATTGCTACCAGTAATAAGATTGTGCATGAGAAACCTCATCGTTGGCACTACACTAGAGATGAAAGTAGAGCAAGGAAAAAAAACACCTTTGTCAGACAGAAGGTTAGATGTACTATTAAAATAAAATCTTAATGGAAGTGAAGTGAAGGCCTGTACCATGTCCAAGATTTCTGGTGGGAAAGTTTCAGCAATGATGAATTAATTCCCAAATGAGGTAATTAATGAGCAATGCAGCATTTCACAATGGAAACAATGTAGTTTTGATAGACCCAAAGACAAGGAAATATTTTTCACACCAACTCAAAGTGGTCAAGGTTTGCATTTGTTTGTTCATTTTAAGCACTTAATCTACTTCATCAACCTGGGAATGTCCCAGGAAGAAAATGACACAGGGTCGAAGCAGTTACCTAAATGTAATGGATGGGGTCGCCTCAATCTCCTAAATTGAATTTATTAGATAAATGACCTTTCCTTTTGTTGTGTAAGTACATACCATGAAAAACAGCCCAACTCAATAGATTGTTTCTCTGAATTTCATTGAAATAAACTGAAACCATTTGCAATTTCTACTTCTTTACTGTGCATTCACTGAACAAATCCTTTGCATTTATTTTCAATCCCCACTGGTTTGAAATTCCTCCTGTCAAGGTTATCAGTTTCATCCATGGGGCCAAAGACAGTGGTCACCTTTCCATTCTCATCCTGTTCTATGTTTCAGAGGTATTCAACACGTTTGATCATTTCTTCCTTTTGGAAGCATGTGTTCCTTTGTCCTGTCTGACTCTACTTTTTCCTGGTTTCTATTATATTTATCAGGTTGCTCTTAACTCAAGCTCCTTTTCTGACTCCTCCTTCTCTACCCTCTTCCAAGTGCTCATTGACTCAAGATCAGTCCTAGCCCATCTCCTATTTATTTACACTCAATCTCTATATAAATTCATCCAGTTCTATGATTTTATCCAAACGCTATTGACTCTTAACTTTAGTTTCCAGCCCTGATCACTCCCTGGAGTTCCAGTCTAACTTGTCCAGCTTCCTTCTTGGCACTGACAGTTGCATGTTAATAAGGATCTTATCTTTGACATTTTCAAAGTGTATCTTGATTTCTCCCCTCCTACTCACCCCTTAACATACACACTCACACTCTATTTCCTCCAATGTGCTTCGGTCCTCAATCTTTCCCATTTCAGTGAAGAGTGTGCCATCCATTCAGTGGCTCAAACCAAAGCCTTCCAAGTCATACTTCTTTCCTGTCACATCCTTCTCACTGATTCAGCCCACCATGATTCTACTGCAAGCCACCACCATGTCTTTTCTAGTCCACTGCAATAATCTGTTAAAAGGTGTCCCTGTTTTTAATCTTAACGTCCCCAGAGCATCCAAAATGCTCTCTTTTAATGTAAGTTAGATAGTTACTCCTCTACTTAAAATCCTTCTGATCCTAGCATGAATGCTACTTTCTCATGTACTCAACCCCATTTACCTCTCTCCATTCTTACTTATTGTCTTTATAGTTTTTATCACTACCAGAAATTATTCTGTTTATGTTTGGACCTATTTCCTTAGACTAGACTATATGACCTTAGGAGGGAGAAGGTACAGCTCTAAGTACAGGTACATGGTAGGTGCCCAAGAAATTTCAAAAATTCATCAATAAGGAACAGCAAATTAAGTGCTTATACTGTGAAAAATATAGTTTGAAATGTTCATAAAACAAAAATTGTTTAAAAACATGTGGAGAATTTAACCAATTTATAATCATAGTAAAATACAACTTGCTTTTTGAAAAATAATATATCAAAAGAATGAAAGTAATATACAGATAATATCAATAAAAATAAAATTAAGACTTCATATTTTTTAAAAACTCATGGTAAATTACAAAAATTGATCATGTTGTAGGCTACAATGGAAATCCCAAAAGATTCCAATCAGCATAATTAATACAGGGTACATTTTAGCAAAAATGAATAGCTAATAGAAAAAGAGAAAACTAACTGCTAAGACTTTTAAAATACTCTTTTATGTAATTTTTTCTTTTGATTTAAAAGATAAATCAAAACTGAACATAATATATGGATTATTTAGATGAAAATGACATGAGAACACCACATAGAAAAACTGGTTTTATATATCCAAAGTGGTAATCACAAGAAATTAATAGCCATAAATGTATTTATTAGAAAATTCTTGAAACCAGAAAAAAAGTGAAAGTAATAAAACAGGAGAGAATGAATCTGAAACCAAAACTCAAAATCAATAGAGTTGATATGTAAAATTAACATCTAGTTCTAATAAAAGATCAGTGAAATAGCCATCTTCTGTCAAAGCTTGTAAAAATATAGAAAAAATAAAAATAAATACTATTAGAAATAAAAAGGAGCTATTAGATACAGATATAAAGGAGAACTTAAAACTATAAAATAACATTGTGTATAATTTTATATGAATAAGAGTTTCTAGATGAAATACATAATTTTATGGTAAAATGTAAATTTTTTAAATTAATTGAAGTAGAAGACACATGATTAATAACTTTATGAGACATTTGCCTGTAAAAAAAAGAGATCAGACCCAGATGGTTTTATAAATAACTTTATCAAATATTCAAGCAACAGATAATGACTATGTTATTTATATCTTTCTAGAGCATTGTAAAAGAAGAAACCTATCTATTAATAATTGCATAAGGCTAATATAGCTTTGATATCAGAGTTGAAAAAATAGAGCATAAATAATAGCTATGCATGCAAAAAAACTAAATAAGATCAAAAATGATTCAATCAGTCATCTACTAAAAAGAATAAGGCATTGTGATCAAGTATGGAAAGAGTTCAACAGAGGTAAACCTATGCATACAATAATCTATATTAATAGACTTTAGAAAAAATTACATGTTTATTTTGATAATGTAAACAAGGCATTGTTCAACAACCATCCTGATTTTAAAAGACTTATGGTGAATTATGGAAAAAAACTTTCTCAGCTTAATAAAATGAATCAATCAGAAACCAATAGTAAGCTTTATACTAAATTGTGTGAAATTCTGAAACAGCATGAATAGGAAGAAATATTCTCATTAAACTCACTTGCATTTAATGCTTTTACTCAGCATCATAGTAGAGGGCTTAGTGTATATAGTAAGAAAAAAAAGAAAAGCAGTAAGACGTATATACATATAAGAAGAAGAGAACAAACTGAGATTATTGCCGACTTAGAAAATCTAAAAGCATTTGAAAATAAATCATTTAATTCATCATCTAAAGAGAATAAAAGAGAAAACTATATGATTATTTCAATAAATAAAAAGTGTTGGCAAGATTGAACATGTAATTATGACAACATCCTTAGCAAACTCAAGATATCTGATAGAGATCATTACGGAAAGCCTACAGATAATTTTATGCTTGATGGTGAGATATTAAATGCTTTCACCCTAAGATTGATAACAAGAGAATGTCTGTTTACAACTTCTATTCAAATGGAGGTCTTAGTCATTGTCATTGCAATAAGGCAAAATAATAATAACAATAATAGTAAAAGCCATACAGATTTAAAAGAAAGAAAAACTGTTCCTATTTTCAGATGATGTGATTATTCCTGTAGAAAATCTAAAAAAATACAAAACAATTCCAGAAATAATAAGTGAATTTAGTAAGTTTGTAGTATACAAAGTCAATATACAATAATCAACTGAACCTCTATATAGTTGTAGCAAACTATTGAAAAACTTAAATGAAAAATCGATTCATTTTTAATAGTCTTTAAAATCATAAAATATGTGGGAATAAACATAAGAAAATATGTGCATGATCTCTACAAGAAATACTACAAAACATTGTGGAAAGAAATTAAAGTAGACTTAATAAGTAGAGAGATATACCATGGTCATAAATTGAAAAATTCAATAGTGTCATGACATCAGTTATTCCAAAACTGATCTATAGATTTAGTGTAATTCCAAGTATAATCCCCATAGTCTTTTTTTATAGAAATTGAACTAATTTTAATTTTTATATGGAACTGCAAAAGATCTGGACTATCCAAAACAATTTTGAAAAGTAATCAAGTTGTAGGATTTACATGATTTGATTACAATACTTACCATAAAATTGTAATAAATAAGACAGTGCAGTACTGGCATAAGGATCAATACATAAATAAATGGAATGGAACAGGGAGCCCAGGAGTATGTTCACACTTACCATTTGATTTATGACAAAGTTATGCAATCCAGTGAGAAAAGAAAAGTTATTCCAACTAACTATCCATATTTAAAAAAAAGAGCTGAACAAAACAAGGTAGAACTTGATGCCTACTTCACATAATACACAAAAATTAATTCAAGATAGATTATACATCTAAACATAAAAGCTAAACTCATGAAGCTTTTAGAGGAAAACATAGGAGAATATCTTCATGACTTGGGGGTACTCAAAGGTTTCCTCAACAGATAACAGAAAGCAATAGTACGATAGAAAAAACAGTGATATGATGGACTTTGTCAAAATTAACAATGTCTGCTTATATCAAAAGATATTAAAAAAATAAATATGCAACCACAGGCTGGGAAAAAGCTTTACAACGCATATCTAAAATATGTTTGGAATCTAAGATATATAAGGACCTTCTACAACTCAATAATAAAAAGCAAAATTCAATTTAATTTTTTAAAGTCAAAAGATTTAAACAGATGCTTTACCAAGGAGGTATATAAATGGTCAATAAGCAATGAAAAAGTGCTCCATTTTTACCACTAAACAGACAATAAGTGAAAGAATATTTACACAAAGAGGACATAGTTATAATTCCATTTATATAAAATTTTAGAACAGGAAAAATTAATTGATTCAGAAAAATTCAGAATAGTGTTTGCCTCTGGAAATGGGAGAGCAAAGATTGTCTAGAAAGGGGAATGAAGGAATTTTCTGGGTGACGGTTTTGGATTTTATAGGTGTACAAAATCTCCTTCCAGAACATTTTCCTACTCCTACCACCAGTGCATGAAATATTTTATTTCTCTATTTTTTTCTAACAGTTGTTATAAAATCTATTTGAAATTTTATTTTCATAATTCTTATAGACAAAAAAATTCTATTACTGTCATCTCAATGTGTATTTTTCTGATTCTCTAATAAGATTTAGTATCTTCTGTTTATTTATTTGCATTATTTTGAATTGCTAATTCATAGCTTTCACTTATTTTTTTTTCTATTGGTTTATTTGTCTTCTTATTGATTTAAAACTCTTTCTGTTACTGTATAAATCTAGATACTATTTAAGGGGCAAAAATTGCAATATAAACATTAACAACTTGTATAGAGAAGATAAAATAACTTAAAATAATTTTGATAATGATACTTTATCATAAGCAATCATTTAAATGTTTAAACATGATATTTATTTAATTTCTAAATCTAAGTGTATTTAAAGATTTTATTGACAATTTATATTGCTACTGGCACAGCAGAATAAATTTTCTAAAACAAAAATTGATAAGACACTTTCTAATAACCACAATGAACTATGAAGAGTTGTCATTATTGTCAGTAGTACATAAATTACACAAAAATCTTGATTATAGTAACATTATCAGTGATTTTGCTGAAATACAAGAGAGAAATATATTTTATGGAAAACATACAATAATTTAGAATTATTTATGCCTTAATATCATTACTCACCCAGCATCATTGTTCTACCAAGAGAATATAATTGAATACGTGAGTCTTTCATATTTTGCCAATTTTTAACATTATAAACACTTTAGCTTTATATTTTCTTAACTTGTTATAAATAAACATACATCAAGATTTGAAAATAAGATATGTTTTATTTAACAGATTGATAACTTGATTTAGATCCTTTAAATATTTACTCATCAGGTATGTGATCTTCTATTTGCACTCTTGCCCCAGGTCCTGCAGATTTTATGCACGGACCTGTTGCTAGTTTCTTGAAGTTTAAACCCTCTGTCCAGATTCTCCCTTTTCCCTGCCATTCTCCACATGGGACACATTCACATGGCCAACAAATCTGTCCGTCTACTGGTACAGAGCTTCTCTCTCTTTTTCATAAATTTGGGCCCTGAATAAACACCCCTTTGCTTTCTCTGTGGTTTTAGCCTCCCATTCTCTTTTATTTTTTACTTTTTTTTAATTTCAATTTTTTTGAGACAGGGTGTCACTATGTTGCCCAGACTGTATTTAAACTCCTGGGCTCCAGCGATTCCCTGGCCTCAGCGGGAGAAAATGAACCCCAGCCACTATCATTGAAAAAGGACTGAGGTAAAGTAGGCTGTTGGGAGACACTGGACTGGATGCCGTGCAATTCCAGCTCCTAGCATCCCCGTATCAACTGCTGCAATGTGCAAGCATGGCAAGACGTGGCATCACAGCAGATTCAAGTCTCTGCAAAAATGCCCAGGGCTTCTTTTCTGGGTTACAGATTTACTGTAAAATAATTTGAGCTATTTTCTCCTTAGTTTCCCAAGAAGATAAATAAGAATTTGTGTTCTGGATATCTGCGATTTTCCCTAAGGAACAGTTAATAGGCCATTATTGTTTTTAAGGTCAACCATCACTTTAAAAAAAAAAAAAATGTTTGCAAAGGTGGCCACATCTTCCCCACTCTTCTGCAATGTGACTGATTTATAGAATCCGGTGCCAGTAACATTGTATCAATTTTGCATATAGCCTGGGATATTTCGGTCTGGTTCCCCACTTCCTGTCTGCCAACAGCTTTGCCAAAGGCACAGCTTACTTGGAGAGAAAGGCCAAAGCCCACAATAGAAAAAAGATGAAAAAGAATGAGAGTTCATCACATGGGAATGTACCTAATGCATGTCACTCAAGGATAATTATACCTTGGTGGGAGGAATGAAAGGCAGAATCTTTATCAGACAGCCGTGGGTTTTTTGTTTTTTTTTTTCACTAGAATTTGGTTTAGGGGAGAAATGTTAGCTGTCATAACTAATATCAACCATGCTGGCATCTCCTTCAAATACATAAATACCAAACTAAAGGGAGAGACCTCAGGATAGAAAAATGCATGCCATGCCATAGGGGATTATTTCCTTTTCATTTGTAAGAGGTCAGACATGATTAATATCTGCCCTAACTCAAAAGGAAACATTGTTGACTTAAAGAAGAGCTCTCCTGATTGTCCAGATCTTACCTGAACTAAACAACTTCTCTGATGGACACTGATGCCCCCTAAATAACATTTCTCTGGAATGCGAACCATTTTTCTCACAGCTAGACAGTGTATGAAAGATGGCATAAGTGGAAGAACAGTATATTCTTTAGGATGATGACAAGGTTAGGTTTATGTCAGGGTCTCACACTCTTGCCTCAGGGGAAGAAAGGGAAGAGGGAGATAATATGGGGAATTTATCTGATTCTACTGAGGCCTTAACTAAAAATTCAATTCTTCAGATTTTTTAATATGTGCTCACTTTTCTCCTCTGTATATTGGAAGGTGCTCAATATTGTATGATCATTCTTTGGTGCTTCATGAAATCACGGTGACCTGAGTCTGGGTCCAATCTCAATTCATTTGCAAGGTAAGCGTCAATGTTGCTAGCATTGCACTTTATTGTGAAAATGTTCTCTTACTTTTATTATCATGCTTATATATGTTTTATGAACTAGAGAATTTTATTTTATCATTCCCCTCCCAATACACACACAGAGTTGACTCTGGTAGGGTTTGTGTGGTATCCAGAGAACTGTAGATGAAAGCAAGAATCTTTATATTGATGTCAACAGCAATATGATGTAGCAGTGAAAATAGTTGCAAAAATAAGTTAACTATCTCTGCCCGTCTTTGTGCAGGTGTCATATCAATCTTGGATAGTGATTAATACTAGTCTTGTCTAATTGACTTCTGCCATTTACCACCCGAGCTAGGTTGCAATAGCTTAAAACTGCTCAATTAAGCCAATTGCTCAGTGTGGTCCTGGGAGTACTTGTAAATACATACGTGCTCGCTTTTAAAGAAAGAGACTAGGCAATTTCTAGAGAAGTATTATTTATCTAAAAGTAATGAAAACTCTTAAAGATACAGAGAAGTTTTTACTTATGAGCTATTTTATAGTACACTATATATATCCCATCGTATAGATTGCAGACTCTGGAAACAGACTGGCTGTGTTTAAATCTCAGATTTTACTAACTGTATAACCTTGGGCAAGTTACTTAACCTTTCAGAGTCTTAGTTTTGTGAGTATGATAATGACAGTACTAACCTCATGGTACTGTTATGTGGATTAAAAAAATTATATATGTTAAGTATTTAGAACTGTGCCTGGCATATAATAACTGCTATGTAAGTTTTCATTAAATAAAATAATATCTATCTAATAGAATTAGATGAGTAAACTCTTAAAGTGCTAAGAAGCTACAGGACCTGACATATAGTATTAATAAGTACTACATGTGTTCACCAGTATGGCACAAATTGGAAATCATTTACGTCTTCCACTAGCCACTCATTACATTGGTGCTGAGACAGAGAGGGACACAAAAATTGGATAAAGACAAAAAAAATGAGCTTTTATTGAGCATCTACTATGTGCCAGGCACCCTACTAGCCATAGTATTAAATCGTCTCTGCTAATTTTCACTGAAAGCAAATAAGGTGTAACTGTTGCAATTTTACAAACAAGGTGATAAAACCCAGAAAGATGAACTGTGAGATGAACTATAAGAGCATGAAGCAAATGAGTCCTGAAGAACTCACATTTGCCAGATGCCAAAATCCAGCTCCTTGTGCTAGATTTCACAGTTTGGGTCCTCAAGGAGCTAACAACTTAGTGGGTAAATAAACACACATAGGTAATTATGGGCATATCAGGTGGTGACAAACATCTGAACAAAAATATAAGTAGGATATGAACACTGCAAGTGGAGAGGCATCTGATTGGAGAGGAGAGAGGCAGGGCTTTAGAGAAAAAGATGGCATTTGTTCTCAATGCCAGTGGAGTGTTCCTCCAATAACTGATCGTGGGCTGCAGAGCATGCTTAGCTTTGGGTATCAGACCCCACAAAGAGCAGGGTGTAGCGGTAAATGTGGGCAAATGGGTGAACACTGAGCCCGGGGGTAGGGCGGATGGGGTGGAACAGGGTAGAGGAAAAAGAGCAGGAGAGAGAAGCTGGAGGTCACTATGGAAAATATCATTAACAAAAATCCTTGCCTGTATTTAAAACCTTGGAGAACGGTGCTGAACACAAATCTCGTGTGCTCTCTCGGATTTAACAGCCTGTGTCTCTACAAAGGTGCCTCTTGGCCCAACAGTGCTCCTGATGACTTTGCCAGACTCCCCCACCTGGCTGTGGTCTGAGTTGAAGGCCCTGGACCACACGGCCTTTCACCCCTCGTGCCGCACCGTCTCCGTGCTGAGGTAGCTCTCCACTTTGAAGCTTGGATGAAACACCCTGGTGAGAGGCTTGTGGTCTGGCTGCCTGTGCGCTGCCAAGGGACTGAAGAATGAGACCCGGAAGTGTGGGGAGTTAGTTCTCCACGGGCTAAACTTGGACCAATAGAAAAAAGGTGGCAGGAGGAAGCGAGGAAGGCAAGTTCTCTTTCATTTCTTCCTTCTGTGGCTATGCAGAGCTGCAGCTTCTGCTGGGCACCCAGCACACACGCTGGCTGAGCGCCCTGCTGATGCCAGCTCAATTGCTCACAGCATTGTGTTGCTTTGCACCTATCCTTGCTTGGCTTATTTTTTCCTCCTTCACCATGGGTGTCTGCCTCTTAAATAAAGGAATAGCACTGCAATCCTTGTCTTAGGCTATGCTTCCTAAAGGACTAGAGCTAAGGGGAAGAGCAATGTGTTTCCCTAGATGCCTGTACACCTGCTACGTCTAATTTTCCAGCACTGCTTACCACACCTTCAGAAAATCCTGAAATTTATAAAGACAGTCTATTAAAACTCAACACTCTAGGCCAAGCCATAGAGTTCTATGGTGCTTTCATATACCTTTTCTATTCAAAGTTCTAGTTAATGATACAGAATTCATAGCTGAAGATGTTAGTACCATTCTTGGGAAGTACCATGGTTACTTCTCTTTTCGTTTTGTGCTTCTAGTAGTTGCCTTCACTCACTTATTAATTTATCAATAATTTACTAAATTCTTAACATGCACTAGTAACTATCTTAAGTATTGAGACAGGTGTATGTGCATGTCTGTGTGTGTATGCTTGTGCACAAGTGTGTGTTTGTGTGTGTGCATGTGTACGTGTGAGTGCTTGCTCATATAAAATCCCTAAGGACTTTACAATCAGAGAACAATTAAGAACAAGACATCACATTTAGAATCCACACATATACCATGCAGTCTCAATTTGCTGATCACAAACTTAGTTCTTATGTTTGCTCTGAGGGTGGCAAAAGGAGGCCAGTGACACTGCAGTTGTAGCTGTACCTTTACAACACGACAACCGTCAATGAAAAAGGGAAACATTTCTATCACTTCAATGGTTTTTAAAGCACAAAATAGTAACTTATCAGCTTAATTTTGTATTGGCTGGTGAGTTTAAACTTCTGCAGAGTCGCACGTGTGTGTGTGTGTGTGTGTGTGTGTGTGTATAAAGGGTTTCTTTGTACTTTTTTCTTTCCTCTTCTAAGAAAGTAGAACTTAATTCTATGGCAACACCTCTTTCGGTTATCCCTGAGTTTTTTATGGAACTAATAAAATCATATTCTTTGCTTTATTTTTGCTTGGTATTGTTAGTATCCTGGCTTTTGAGTAACCTGGAATGCCCTGATGATGCCATTGGTCAGCTAAGTATTACATTTGCAGCAATATTGCTCAAAGAGGAAAATGCTGATGTTCCTATAAGAGGAATTGGAATAGACAAGACTAGCACTGTTCCTTGTTGGGTGGGATATGGATTTCAAATTAGCAGAAAAGCAAAATCATAAAGACTGTCTTCTGAAAAAAATTATCTTGTCCATGTCAATTGTACTTTTTTTCCCCACTGTGTAGGTCTCCCCCATCCTTAATGGAAAGGGTTGGGCCTCCCAAAGGGCAAAAGTGGCATTAAAATGTGTCAGTCATCCATGCAAAACAATAAAATATGAACCTAGAGCTACTGGAGAAAATATGCCATTGTCTCCTGCAATGCTTCTCACAGTATACCCATGAACTGTTCCTTGTCAGGTGTGGTTAGTTAAGGAGCTTGTGTCAGAAAATAAATCAACTGTGTCACCAAGTGCACCGTTCAGTTCAGCTGACTGCTTTTTCACGGTAAGACTTTCGCTCAGTGAGTAGTGTGCTGATTTACATTCCAGCACGAGCATCTTATTCATCACAGGAAGGTGGTTTGAGTAGCACTGGCCTACAGCATCGTCAAGATAGTCTTTGCTATGCTGCAGCAGCAAGCAACCCCCAAATCTCAATGGCCTAACCCAACCCAACCATGATTTCTCAGTCATGCTACTCACCAGACAGGTTAGTGGGGGCTCGGCTCCAAAGGGTCATAGGGACGGGCTGTTGGAGGCCCCACCACCTGGTAGCTGATGTGTGGCTTCTTCATTCACCATCACAGGAGAAAAGAGACAACAGAGAAGCCATACAGAGAAGCCATACAGAGAAGCTGTATGCCTCAGCTACAAAAGTAACACATGCCTCTTCCACTCACATCTCATTGGCAAGAACTAACCACAGGCCCTAGCCAACTGCAAAGCAAGATGGCAAATGGCAGGAGAAAATAGAATATCTGGGGAACACTGGTGTCTGTGCCATATACACCATGCCAAGTTACATGACACTAAATTAATCAATTTATAAATCATCACTTTAACTTCATATTTTTGAATGTGACTCTCAACATGATTAGAGAGGTATCTAAGTTTTAGTGATTTCTTAATCTTTTCCTTTCTCCTCTTCGACCTTTAATTGGTGGTGTTGCATTCGTTCTGCAATTTTCAAAAGACTGCTGTGAATAGAAAAACTCATTATGATGTTAAAATTTGAATCAGCACTAACACAATCTTCTGTCTGATGTAACCAAATTCTCGAAGAGGAAAAGTCCTCCTTGATCTTTCTTCTTGCTCTGGACCTCAGCAACCTCAGGGAAGCACCTCGGGTCCAAAGGGGCAGCTCTCTGCTTCTGGACTCATCTCCTCTAATCTAGTTTTGATAGGCTTAGCA
This sequence comes from Eulemur rufifrons, assembly GCF_041146395.1. Classification (NCBI taxonomy): domain Eukaryota; kingdom Metazoa; phylum Chordata; class Mammalia; order Primates; family Lemuridae; genus Eulemur; species Eulemur rufifrons. The sequence continues at coordinate 63,227,258 of NC_091001.1, forward strand.
TCGCTGGGCAAGCCACCCGCCACCTCTGCCTTGTGCAGAATTTGCATTATCTAAAGATTACTCTGTAAGCTATGGTCCATTCGCCTTGGCAAATACTGTTTAAATATAGCATCCATAAATAAATGTTAAATAATTCATGAACATAATTTTGTAAATTCTGCTAGGCCACACCTCTCTGGGGGCATATTTATGAACATGCGTCAGCCTGGAATCAATGTGTCTGCCAAGCTCCTTGCCTCTGAGGCAGAATTCCCACATCTAGCCCAAAATGCTGCAAACAGCTCCGATTCCCCTTCAGTAGTCATCCATCATACTGTCACTTTAATTCAGATGCTGCTACTTGTTTTAATAACATACATCTTACACAAAGAATATTGCTAACACAAGAATCTTGGGGTAGATTTTTACAACCTCATAAAATGGTATTAACCCTCTGATCCCTGACGTTCTTTTCCATGCAGCCGGGGCCTCTGAATGCCTTCCCTGCCCCCTCCACACCCTCCAATCTTCCTGATGCTTATCAATAACCTTTGTTCACGGGGGCTATATAGCACCAGGACCTGACATCAATCACCGCAGTAAAAATATTATTCCTCCGGCATTGCCCTGAAGAATTATGGAAAGAATAAAAGTGTTATTGCAGGAATTATTTAGCAAACAATAGATGGATAAAATGTATTACGGTAAGTGTTAAATTATATCACCTCATTACAGAGAGTCGACTTCAGATACCATGAAGGTGGCTCACTGCCTTTTCTAAGTAGTTCAGAAGAACAATGGGAAAGACCACAAAAGATTTCAAAAGAAAACACCAGACTATAGCAACTAGGATATACTCGACTGAAGAGACATTTGTTTTTGGAGGAGTGATACGGAATAAAGCCTCCTCCTGGCCTGTTTTGAATATTAAGTTGGAATTTACAGCTGAGCAATGGGGGCTTATATGCTAGTTGTTGAATATAGGATGCTATTATAGGATCCTATAAAGAAAATAGATGTGTGGTCTAACTACCACCCCACCACCATGTACCCACTCCTCACACACCCTACCCAGTCTTCTAAGCAGGGGTCCGGGGGACAGCTTTCGTTGGTGAAGGAAATATGCGTCCTGCAACACTTAGATTTTAGTCGGTTCTAGAAAAGTGGACCATGCCAATATTTGCAGCCTCTGCCAGTGTTGGAAAATAACCTTCCCGAAATGTCAGATTAAGCCAATTACTAAAATCAGGCCTGCATTTTAAATACTATTAAGGATACCTAAACAAGGTTGGAAACCATGTTATTTTTTTAACCAAGTAGTCTTTTATCAGTTAGTGCAGATTTTTTTTTTTTTTTTTTTTTTTTTTTTTTAGGCATAATGTTACACTGGGCTCCTGGGATTCATTTGATCAACATGATTAAATTATTTCCTTACTCAGCTAGAAGGAAATTACTAGTTACCAGACATTATGTGTCTGTTAATTATGTGCAATAAGGCTCTCTCCTATCACACCAGCTCCTGCATTCATGTTCTGTGCATTTTAAAGGCATTATCATTAAAAAAATTTAAATATTGAAAAGGGACAGCTATAATTTTGTTTCATCTATTTAATAAATAAGTAATCTGTGAAATCAGTGGTACAAAGTGTCTCTTTGCTCTTTGTGTCAGCCTAGACATTCTTAGGAAGAATATACTGAAAGATTCTTTTGATTTCTATTTTCACAAAAGAATATTTCTCTGTTAGCTTTCTAGGGCAATAGCCAGGTCTTTCGTTACTGAATAGAGTGAATATGAGAATTGCCCAAAAGAAAAAGAAAAACAACCTTATGATCTTGTGGCTCCTCAATACAGTGTCTGTTCACCTGGTGGGGGAGATAGTACCAATTTTACATTCCCTCTTGTAGCTCAATCTACAATCTGAGGTATCAAAAGATTTTTTTTTTTTTTTTTTTTTGCGAAGGAAGAGACAACATATGGTAGCTGAGAGGCCTTATTTTGTCTCCTAATGAAATGATGTGCTTCTGTTTCATATTAAAGTGTTAATCGGTCTGAAATTAGGTCTTACAAAAAAATAGTGCTTTTAAAATACTTACTGTGATTCATGTTCTGCAGTCAAAGCCAGATGACTTTTATTTTTGTATCAAAAAGAGAAAGTGGAAAGCGAGCTCTTCCTCCCCTGACGCCCCCACACTTCCCCCATCTGCCTGGGCTCGGGACCCAGATCCAATAACCGGTTTATGGAACAGAAAGCTCTTTAGAGTCGGAGCTTGAGCGAAGCCTCGAAGGTTTTGTTTGAGTTTGAGACTCTTCATAGGTTTATGAAATCTCAAATATTTCAAAGAAGGAAGTTTCACATTTGAAGTAGGTGATCCTATTAGGCGCTGAGAGACGGCGCCTTTGTTGTGGGCCCAGGCATCATTTTATGTGAGATAGAGCCATGTCCCACTAATATGCCAAGACATCACTTTCATGCCAGAAACAGATAGGGCTGAACTTGTTTCATGCACTTTGGCTTTCATTGTTAATAATGAATGACAAAAGTTCAGAGGAGAGGAGCTAAGTGGATACTCGGCTTTAAAAGAATGAATTTTAACTAACAACATGCCAAACTAGTCAGAAAACCACTTAGATGGTCAGCAAAGAGCACACAAAGAATTCATCCTGGAAGTCTGTCCACAGTGTCAATAGATAGGTTACCCCAGGAGCCAGGAGGAGCAGGAGGTGAGCTCTCCTTGGAGAGAGATGCTTGTTGTGGCTCTGTGGTCACGTGACAGGTGGCCTCTCCCCACCCCACCCATCCAGGCCTGAAAGTTGCATAAGGACCCAAGAGTCACAAAATGGGAATCCCTTGTCCTGGCCTCAGAGAGTGGGAAGGAGACACACATAGAAACAGGGACAAGAAAGTTGATTGTTTTAAATCTTAATGGATCAAAATACTGATTCAATGAATTAGAGGTTTTTCTAAGTAAAACCAACACCTGAAAATCCAGAATTTCTTTTTAATTTCTTCCTTCCTTTCTTCTTCCTTCTTATCTTTTCCTTGCTTCCTTATTCCTTCTTTCCATCCTATGTCCTTCCTTCCTTCCTCCTTTCCTTTTGATCTTCTCTGTTTCTTTCTTTCCTTCCTTCCTCCCTCCCTTCCTTCCTTCTTCTTTTTTCCTTTTTTTTACTTTATAGTTAACTTTCTGGAGAAGACCTCAATAAGAAGAAAACACACTTTGGAGATCACATACACAGTATTTGTTTCATTCAACCAAAATCCATTGAGTACGTACTCCATGCTAGACGTCTAGGGGACACTCAGGATAGAAAAGTGAACAGAACAAACCCAGCCTCTCTTTCACGAAGCTTGGAATTGAAGCTACTGGCCTCAGGGCGTTTTTCAGCTTAGTTTTCTATACCACCTACAACCACAACTTGGGAGGATGAGAATTTATCTTTTGTTCCATCCATTTCATCATCAAAGATTCCAGTACATTCATTAGACTTGACATCTAGAGCAAGAAAGTGGGCATTTAGGAACCGATAATTTAAAAACGATTTTCTGCAATAAGGAATAAAACCACATCATTTGGGAATTTAAGTGGAAATCTGAATTATTCACAATGTCAAATTCTCTAAGCAGCACCTTTGAGGTTGTTTATGGGTTGGGAGAAAAAGACCCTGCATTGGTAACCAGGACATAGTGACTATAGCCTGTCACCACCATGTGTTCTAGATGTGACCTCAGGACTTCCTATCTATGATTCTGATCCATCATAGTAGTGTTTTATCACCTGCCTTCTATACCTTATTGAGTTAATATGAATATCAATAAAAATGCTATACAAATAGAATCAATTATGTTAGTAGCTTTTGATAGTCAAAATTCCTGCAAATTTAAATTCTGAGCCTTCAAAGTCAAATTTTAGAAAAGAGTTCCTTGGTCTTTGCTACGATACAAATTAGCACATTTTCACATTCTCAGTTTAGAAGGATGCCCTAATTTTAGGTGTTTCCCTGTGATGCTAAGGCTCTTATCCTAGCATTCAAATAAAATCATTATTCTTCACAGGAAGGGAAGATTTTACTTTATGTGTCAGAATTTGCTTTCAAATATTTTCCCAGCCACATTCAGACCACTACAGACCAGCCTTACAAACAGGCACACTCTCACTGCTCTTAAAACTGTGGAAAGACACTAGCTAACTCCTTTCACTGCCTTAGAAAGTCAGGCTAGTACATACGGATTGTGAACTGATTACTAACTTGTATTTTTGCAAGGTTGTAAAATGTAGAAACCCAGTTTGACTTTGTTTTCCTATTAATTGAAACAACCAGTTGTTTCAGTACAACTGTAGACTTGCCCTACAAGCCTTTCCCATCATGCCTTTTACTTGTAAATCCACTTGCATTTGCACAATTTGATGACTGGATGTCTTTCCACACCATAAGTTGGTGTTATGCTTAAAGCTTTTAGCAGGCAGAATTGGGTGCACACATTCATGTTGCTTTGTGCAGAAATGTTCCTCTGTCTGGTACAATTTGCCCCTGAGCTTTCCCTGTCTCATATATCTTAATGACCAATCCTAAAATGTTTTCTCTCCTGGCTCATACATTTTTCTTTTGTGTCTTGAATTTTGGAGCCCATGGTCTTCGCCTCGCCTCTGGAAGTTTGCCTTGGCTGTGTAATTGAAAAGTCCCTTTAATTCTCTTGCTTGGCACGTAATCAGATCCCTGTTCCTTTTAGATTGTTTCTCCCAGTTTGGAACCTAGCTACTAGCCTTTGGGTTTTTGCTTTACAATCTCTTGAAAAATCAACCCTTCCCTGATAAAGAACACTACTGATAATTCTTTTACTCTCCTTTTGCTTTGTGGTACATCAAGTATTCAGAGATGTATAACATACACAAAATGACATTGTTAATATAATAGCAAAAATTTGAGATTTAGCTGTTTATCAATAAATTAGTAAAACAAAATTTGCTATATTAATATGACAGAATATTAGACAGCATTAGTGATATGTATAGAGATGAATATTTACTGACATTGGATATATTCATGCTATCTTAAGTAAAAGATTGCAAGCACTTCTCTATGATAAATTGGTCAGTCTGCTATCTATCTACTTATCTACATGATCTCTACCCATCTTTCTATTTCATTAGAGCAAGGAATGGTTATTTATGGGTGGTAGAAGTATGGTTATATTTTATTTCTTCTTTATGCATAGATACACTTTATGATTTTCTAAAATGAATATGTATTGCTTTTATAATAATAAAATAAAGCAACAAAGGTTAGAGAAGAATAAGAAGACCTCTGGCTAGCGCCGTCCACATGGGCACATTAGGCAATCACACCAAGCCTTGACCCACTCAGCACTGTGAGTGAGTCCCACCCAATCCCAACCATTAACCTCTCAGGTCTAGGTACTTTATATACAATATATTCCTTTACCTTTAGCTCAGTGCCTTCTATGGGGGTAGATATTCAGTGAATGGTTACTAAATTTAGATAAACCAAAATTTTTCTCTAATAAGCTCTATACCATATAAATGCTAAGAATAAATAATGCATCATTAAATAGATGTTATAACTGAGGTCTTTCATAGCTACAGTGGGTTTCATTGTGGTTCTCAGTTCTTTACTCTCCCAGATCCACATCATTTGCCATGTGACTGCATAGTTCTTACCCCTGGAGTCAGATTGCCTTTCTCCACCCAGTGACTTTAGGCTTGACTACATGTCTTGCCTATGGGATATTAACAAACATAATACAAGCAGAGGCTTGAAATGTTCTTGCACAGTTCACTTCTCTCTTGAGCTTCTCATTATCATGAGAAGATAATGCCTTGGCCAGTTTACTGATCCTTGGAGGATGGGAAACATATGGGCAAGATTTGAATCCAATTTATAATTTGGAGCCATGCCCAGCTAAGTACAGACTGGATCAGCCAACAAAACACCTCAGCCTCTGCTGCCAGGCCAACAGCAGATGCATGAGTGAAAATAAATGAGTATTGTTTTAATCCACTGAGTTTTGGGGTGGTTTGTTACACAGCATCTTTGTGGAATTAGCTGACCAATACAATTATTAGATGTTAAATTTTATTATATTAATAGCTGAGTATGAGATATTAATGAAACAATAAAAAGTACGTAATTGCAGGTATAGAAATAATCCCATCATAATCTTACATGGGAGATCAGTAATGGTTATATATTTCTGGAGAATGGACAAAGCAGGTTTAAAGTTTAAGAGCACAAAGGAACTGAGGAGCCTCCTGGAAGTCAATTTAGGCAAGGCAAGCCACCCAGTTAAGTTTTGATCACCAGAAGGGAGGAATGATTCTAAGCAGGGTATGGTCTCTAAATATGCTCACCATCTTGTCCTACAGACTCAGGTTTGGGTCCCTGAGAGAGAAGGAGGTAGAATCAGTAGCATTGTCTGATGACAGATTGAGTGGCACGCAAAGGAAGCACAAGTAGTGACCAGTAATAACTGACCATATTTGCGTGAGAACAGATATGAGACACGCTTTAGGGTTTCCCAAAATTTTGAGAAAGAGCACACTGCAGAAGATGCATTTCATGAAAATGGTGGCAAGACTCAAGGTGAAATGTGGCTTATTCATGTCTTCATGTAAGATAACTCCATTTGTTCCCATGGCCTAGGGAGGCATCAGGAAATACAAGTTATGAGAGTGTTGTTTCACATCAAGAAGTGGAGATGAGATCTTATCATGTTGCTGACAAACTGGGCTGCTGCACTTGAATTTAAAATGAGGTCAAAATACCCAAACATACATTAGGGAAGTTTGATCAAATGAAACCCTCTTTTAATATTTTTGCAACTTTGCAATAAAAATTGCTGCTCACAAGACCATAGTGAGTCAAGAAATGAGACGTAACATGGGGTAGCCAAAGAAAGAAATAAAAGCACCACTAAAGGTGTTCCGCATCTGAGAAACATCATGTTAAAAATGAAAGAAAATAGCTATTACTTTATTTCATAAATTAAAAACAGTCAGAGCTGCCCTTTTTTAAAAAAAAATTTGAAACACTTTTTATAAAATAGTGGCAGTAGACTGATTTTACATGCTCAAGTGGTTTCTATTGGACTCCTACTTTCAAAAAAAAATTGTTTGCTTTTGGTAAGATTTGAATAGGTCATAAGTATGTGGATACCAAAATTAAAATGCTACCTAAACTTTGACCAGTTGTTTTAATATACATCAAACAACATTCATTAATCCTTTTATAGTCTTTTTGACCTACCCTGTCTGCATCTTAATCATTTTCTTGTTGTGCCAATATTGTTTGCATAAGAGTAGGTTTATAATTTATGTTTTTTATTAAAAGGTGTCTATGGAAAAGAGATTTACCATGACTCTTCAGAAAATTATATTTTTAATCAGCTGTAGAAATTCCTGGTACTTTCTACATATGGGGCACCTATTACAGTGATCCAAACAGACCCAAAACAACAAATAATCTTGTCTGTCTATTGTTAATTCTTTGACGAACAAACATATGTTTTGAACGTCGTTACTGCTAAATTAGCACAAGCAATCAGGCATCCTACGGGAATAACATAAAAATGCAGAGCACTATAGTATAATTACTATTTGCATTTAAATTGTGTGCAATACTTTTTCTAACTCTGTGTGGTAATAGTAATGCCTAACATTTACTGAGTTCTTTCTGTGTGTCAGTAAATAAGAGGGTTATCTCAGTTAATCTTCACAACAACCCATGATATAGATACTATTATTATACCCATTTTGCATATGAAGAAACTGAGATTTGGAGAGACAGAATCTTGTTTCCAAATTTGCAGAACTACTCAGCAGAAGCAAAGATTCAAGCCTGGCACATTTGACCATATTGCTCATGCTCTGTGGTATGCTTTTATTACTAATCAGCCAATATGAGGTTTCGATATTGCTTTCAACATAAAAGTGTGCAATTTGATCACTAACAGAAAAAATTCTATCATTTTGAAGGGAGTGACTTTTTAGCACATACCTTGTGAGTGGATTGTGAAGGGAGGAACGAAAGATTTATCCAAGACAAAATACATTATTTGTATTCCTCACCAAAATAATGATCATGGATGTGCATAGTGGAACTCCAAAGATTACTCTTTGTTTAGTAATTAAATAAAAAACTCTAAAGGGCAAATACAATAGCTCATTATTGTTTGAATTTCCAGAATAGGAAGTGCTTGCTTGATATCCAAAATTTATGGGATAAGGATGGAGGTACAAATTGGAGGTCACATGCTATGGTCACAAAGCCTGAAATGGACTCTTGCATTTCATTCACTCTATAGGCATTTATTGAGCACCTACAGTATGTGTTGTTCTTGATACAAAGATATAGCAATGAACAAGTCAGATAAAACTCTGTCCTAATGGAGCTTACATTCTAGTTGGGACACAGAGAAACAATGTTGAAGTTTTTATAGTAATAAGTACTATGATGAAAAATACTGGAAGTGAAAAGAGAGTGATGGAAACAACAAGGTTGCAGGTTTGCTAGATGAATAAGTCTGTGATGCCACAGCTTCTATTAATAATTACATTAATGTTGTGAGAAGAAGAGCAAAGTAATGTTCTCTCTTGGTACTGCCCTCACCCAAGGTGATATAGGTGCATCAGTTGATTAGTAGATAGCATTATTAACTGATTTCTCACTATGAATGAGTATGTGTAACTACTAACAGAGTTCACAAGCCTTGCTCACATGAAGCTAACTAATAAATTGGAAGAAATAAAATACACACACGTTAAAATAAAAAGGAGAGGGAAAGAGCATGTCTATTGCACCCATCTTGAAATGGAGTTCAATCAGCAAAAGAGAGGCTCCCCAGAGGCTGGAATGACCATGGAGCACAGAAAGCTTCATAGGGGAGGAAAAAATCAAGTTTAGACTTTAAAAATATGTGGAGTTTGATTAGGCAGGGACCTTCTTGTCTCTGCTGGGAGACTCCTGAGAACAGGGTCTTCCTCTGTTTTCTGCCATCTGTTCCTATCTCTTGCAGCAACTATCTGCTCCCGGTGAACCGTATGTGACCGTGTCCTGAGCTCCTGTGTCTGGCAGAGGCATAAGAAACGTGATGACACAGAGCCTTAGACTAAGAGGAAAGCTATATGGTTGAGGCTTCTTTCAGCCACGTGATCTTGGACATGGGATCTAACCTTTCTGAGCCTCAGTTTTTTCACTTGAAGATATGGTGCAATAATTGTTTTTCCTCCTTCTCAGGATTACCATGGGATTTAAAAGAGAAAAAGTGATGATCTAAGAATGTTCTTGGTAGACTGTAAAGTTTTAAACAGCCATTAGGGGCTGACAGGCCCTCCTCCCTAAGAGCGAAGAACACAAAAGAGGCAAGTCTTGCAGAGATTTTAGACTTCACCTAAACCAATTCTTAAATTTTGCAGATTAGGGAAACTGAGGTTCATGGGGATTCATGAACATCTATGAGACCACACTACTAGTCCATAGAAGAATCTACTTCCCATATTTCTAGACTCTGTGTTCTTCCTACCATACACTATGGGTTGGGCTACGGTATTGCATCAACACCAATGGAAAACATTGAAGGGATGAAACCTGAGGAAATGCCTCCAAGTTTAACTTCAGATGTGCAGTGAGTTTCTTGGTTCCAGCTGAAGCCTTGCATTCTGTTTGCTCTGGAGGTAGTATTTTAGCCAGCACCTGTGAAGTGTCACTCCCTCCCACCCCAAGTACTTTCCATGTGGCAAGACAGTAAGACTTATAGCAGACTAAACTGAGAGAGTGTTACCTACTTAAACTGTTTTTCTGACTTAATAAGAATTTTTCATCTACAGCAAGCCATTTTAAAATATTGTCTATACACAAACAGTCACTCTGAATAATAGGTCTGCACACAGTAAATGTCACCTCTCTAAATCACAGGAGACCTCGGCAGCACAGCACAGGAGGCTCCATAACAGTTTAAACTTCAGCCTCCCATTTATTATGGATGTGTTTATAAATCTCAGAGGGCACCCTTCCGCCTCCTGGGAAATCCGAAAACGGTGCCGTTGTTTGTCAGGGTGACTTGTCCAGGATGTCGAAGTCCTGGCCATCCTTTGTACACCAGGATCCCATTCGGCTGCAAACTGGGTCAGTCAAGGTTGTTGTCAAAGATGCCATTTTCTAATTTTTAATGACAAGAAAACTCTGTTCCAGAAAAAAGTATAGGGGGTTTGAAAACTGGGGGGTAGGGCAGGGAGGTTGAGAATAGATATGGGAGCTTTCTTTTCTTTTCTTTTCTTTCTTTTCTTTTCTTTTCTTCTTCTTTTTTTTTTTTTCTTTACCTTGAATAAATGATCTTCTCTACAAAAGTACTTTGAGTTTCTCACTTGAGGGAAGCAAAGGACAGCTTACACAGCAATGGCATTGAAAAACTCCTTAGCCATTCCCATCTGTCTTGGTTAGTATGAATACTTTAGCATTAAGTGGAGAAAAGGAGAATCCATCAATAGTTAATAACTGACCTTAAGATGGGAATTCAAAGTTCACCACAATTACACCCAAGTGTCAAGGAACACACATGGGACACTATCAATATATTTGAGTACAAGAACCAGGGATGGCAAATTTAAATACCATCAGAGAAAGAACTGTGCATTATATCATCAGAAAATATTGTTACCATGTCCAGCAGCCCATATTCAGATACTCAGAACCAAAAATCTCAGTTAGGAATGATTGTGGAAGTTAAGCATGAGAATCAAGCTCAAATTCTATCATGTTGCCAGTTGTAAACAAAATGTGCCTTAGATTCAAAGGCAGGCTGTATTTTAGTGGTGGAAATGAGATTAAGTAAAAGATTAAAAGAAAATATGTTTGTGCAGATAGGCTAACATGGATTGACATCAAGGAAATGCACATTAAAACCACAAGGAGTTATCACTACACTAGAATAGCTAAAATTAAAAACACCATCAGCACTAAATGAAGAACAACTAGAATTCCCTCACACTCTTCTGATGGGAGTGTAACTGGTACAACCACTATGGAGAACTATTTTCCAGTCTCTTACAAAGCTAAACACTCATGTTTTATGACCCAACTATTTCATTTCTGGGTACTCACCTTGAAGAAATGAAAAGTATACGTTCATAAAAAGACTTGTCTGAGAATCCTCACAGCAGCTTTATTCATAACGATAAAAAACTGGATATGACCCAAATAACCATCAAAAGAAGAAGTAATAAACATTGCAGCACATTCATAGAATGAAATACTACTCAACAATACAAAGGAACAAATCACAGGGACAAGTACATCTCACAAATACCATTCTGAGCAAAATAAGCTGCACACAAAAGAGTACATACAATATGATTCATTTATGTGAAGATCAATAACAGATAAAACTAGTCAATGGGAATAGAAATCAGAACAGTGGTTCCTTCTTGTGGGGGAAGGGGACCAAAAGAGATAGGAGGAAACTTACAGGGAGGAAGTGATGCTTGGTGTTGGTTACATGGGGTGCATATACAAGTGAAACTTTAGACTTAAGTTCTCATTTTAACGTATGTAATTATATCTCAATTAAAACAAAAAGAAAATATGTATGGATTAGGAAATGTAAAACTAATTGTCTTTCTGGTGTTCACTGATCATGAAGGCCAACTATTCAAACAGTTGTCCACAGGGCAATCAGCCACCTCACCTGGGTCCTCACCAGCCTTGTAGAATCTTGGGCCCCAGCCCAGACCTACTGAGTGAAAATATGAAGTTTAATGAGAAATACAGAAAATTTATATGCACATTGAAGTCCAAGATGCATCATTATATTGGCTATTTGTTTTTTAAAGAAAATCACAACCTTCGTTCATCCTATTTCAGACAAAAGCAGTACTCTTCGGGGGAATTATCTCAACTCCTTCCATGTAGCACTAATGTTGCTGTTAATCAAAGTGCCCTGCCCAGTCCTCCCTTGGCCAAGAAGCGGGCGTGTCCCTTAGCTAGGCCAAGCAGATTCTCTGTCACTAGACATTACCTTTAAGTGGTAGCAAATGTCAGAAAACAACTGAAGTTCATTCATTCAGTGAGGGTGGCAGATGAGACTGCTGCATGGTTCCTGCAGCCCCCACCTCTTCACCTATCTTAGATTTGTCTCTGTTGGGAGCCTGGTCCTCATTCCTGCTTTGAATTCTGTTACCTACCTGATATCCTTCCAATAAATTCACTCTTGGTTAAGTTAGCCAGATTTGCCTTCTGTTGTTTGCAACCAAAATGCATAAGTGATACTCTGTATTGGCTCATTCAGAATATGTAAGGACTCTAAAGGTAGTTTTTCATTCCATGGCAGAAAGCTTTTTGTTTTCCTAAAGCCTGGAGAAAACTGATTTATCCAGCACCATAGGCCAGTACAAAAGATCACTTTAGAATCTACTCCCATACCATCCCATTTTATCAATATAACCCTCAGAAGCCTGAGTCCCAGGAGGTCCATCCTCCATAAAATAACTCCACTGGGTGAGGCCATTTACACCTACTCTTTTCTGTATTTTGCTCCATACCCAACAATGACAGATGGAGAAACAATCAGTAGGAACCCTTGAAAAGTCAACCACCAAGAAGTAAAATTAATTTGAAATTTGTAGACTGGCAAGCTGTTCTCTGGGTGGCCTCCTCACACTTTAAAATAGAACTTCGGAGGAGAATATGACATTGGCTAAATTTTTGGAAACAAAAATTAGTCTTCTGGTAGAAGACTGATGTGTGACAGAAGTCCCCAGGTGACTTTCAATTTTTTTTATTTCACGCATAGACAATAAGTATCTTTTTGTGATAAAAATGAAGGCTCACTAACAAGTTTTTTTCATCCAAGTAAACATTGGCAGATAGTAAAATAATACCTCTGATTATTTTTAAGTTTGATGATGTTAGTTATGATAATATCTACTTAATGGTTTCTTTTGTAAATATAGATGATTTAAAAAGAAAGACTAGGATTTTTAAAATTAACTGATCTTCAATTCACTATGACTCCCTTATTAAATTTGTGTAAAAAAAAAAATCACACACCAAAAATGATTTTCTTTTCACTTATAATGTCATCTACAAAGGGGATTATTTTTTAAAAATTTAAATGAACCTTTACATTTGCACTGTGATAGACTAGATGGAAGGGGATCTCCTACTTGATTTTCTGGGGGTGGTTGTCAAATTATATGGGACTTGACCATTCACCATCATAGCCATAGTTGCAAAATGAAAATGAATTATTTCTGCATTGGGGGAACTCTTTTCTAGGACCAAAGAGCATGGTACCAAAATATTTTAAGTGAAAGAAAGAGATTACATGACAGTTACTACTAGTTACCTGCTCAGAATTGATTCCTCTTTTCTTCCTTAGTCATAGAACCTGGGTTTATTCTGCACTACAACGTATCCATCTAAACACTCCATTTCCCAGCATCCCTCACAACTACTGATGCTGATGAGATATAAACAGAAGTCATTGGGTGGGGAATCCTGGAAAGCTCCTTAAAAGACTAGACTATGTAGGTATTTCACCCTTTTGTCTCCAACCCCTATTTCTCCTTGTATGTAGAATATACATGTGATAGCTGGAGCACTTACTGCCAACTTAAATAATGAGAAACCCTTTGAAGCTGGAAGCCCTTTGAAGACTACCAAACCTTGATAGAAATATATGAATTTCTATTCTGTATGGGGCTCTTCTCTTAGGCACAGCTAAATCTAATTGTAAGTGACACATATGGGTAAAAATAAGTGACTATTTAGATAGATTTACAAGTCTTCAACATTTCTTTATGTCATATCTCCTGGTTTGGGGCTTTAACCCTTAGAATCATAAAATGTTAGAGCTCAAATAAATCTTAGAGAATATCTAGGCAAAATCCCTCATACTGTAAGTAGGACAGGCCAGGAGAGTTTCAGTGATTTTCCCAAAACTCTGCTGGTAGTTATTTATCAAGTATCCATTATAATCAGCATTTATCAAGTGCACATTTTTATGCCTGTCAATGCAACACTTTCCAGTACCCAGGACATCAGTCTTCTTTCCAGGATACGTCAAGTACCTCTCAATGCATTGCCTTTCCTTGTTTAAATCTATGAAATAGAGTAGATCTAATATATACTTTAATAATAAAAATACTAGGGAGAGAAGCTTGTCTTTTTAAGTTCTACCAAACCTCCCATAATAAATATGGGCTGACAGAGAGTCAACAATCGTTTTGATTCCATTCCTGTGCATGTGTGTGTGCGTGCATACATGCATGTATATTTCAAGAAGAAATAGTGGTAGTGTGATAGCCGTTTTTAGAGAAAGCATCTCAAACTGCTGAAGGACAATGATGCCTGACAAGCATTTCTTTTATTGAATAATCCAGTTTACAAATGCTTCTAGACAGGCTGCAGGGACTAGACTAGGTAACAAATATGACAACCACAAGCAAAGCCCAGATGGAAAGTGTTTCGAATGATAAAGGTAAGGATGAGAAGGCTTCTCCTCCATGAACTCAGCTATCTTAGTAGATCCTCTGGTCGAGATATATACTGTTCTCCTTTGTAGCAAAATCCTATTCAGGAAAAAAGAAGAGGGTTGAATTGCTCTAAGTACTTTGCAAGATCTGCTACTTGTGCTTGTTTGAAAGATTCCAAGGCACTGCACAGCCTGGGTGCAGACTGACAGCTGAAAGTAAATCAAGAGAGCAGTTGGGGAAAAGGCACTTGAGTAGCCAACTTGCCGATTTCATAGATCCTTACAGAGAATATAGGCATGCTGGGGCATTTTTGTCTTCGCAATTACTACTGAGATTCACCATTGCAGCGATCCACGGGGATTCGCTGAAAAGGTTAATAGCATCTATCAGATTTACAGGGTACAACAAGGAAGATGGCACATTCCCCTGGTGCGAGGTGTAATGTCACCTGTGTGGGCTGAACAGTCCACATTCATTACCATTCATTGGCCAAATGGCCTAGGTTTTAACCAGCCTTGGAATGTAATCTGTCAACAATTGAGCATTCATCGCATGAAAAAGTAGCGAGGGACAGTCGAAGAGAGAACGCAACAGGACTGGCACGCTGTGCTTTCAGCTGATGGACCTTCTGAGGAAGTTAAGACCAATCAGTGCCTGCGGTGAAAAGTTGAGACAGTGTAAGACCAAGGTGAAAATAAATATCCAGACCTTGTAGTGCAACTGTTTTAAAAATAACTTCATTAACACACCCACAGGCATCCTACCAAAGCTCTGTGTAAAGCTGTTGTTTCTCATTCACTCATTCCTACATAGAGTTTTCAAAAAGCTGTTCAGATTTGTGTAAATATGTGACTGTAATTGGCTTTCCAATTTCACAGCTTATCAAAGGCAGAAAGGAGGGCTCACCGACATTTCAAAGACAATAAGCACATTTGATGTAATGGTCTATGATTCTTCCCAATGTTTTTAACCCGCTATTGGAGAAACAGATGGTTAGATTTTCTAGGAAGCTTAAAACAGAAGCTGAGCTAATACAAAACTGCTCAGCTATCAGACGGGGCAAATCCATTCTGTTGCCCTTTTTTTTTTTTTTTTAAATCACAACCCATCAGAAGAAGGATTTAGCTTCACAAAAAGATATTTACCAGGAAGCTTTCTGCAGAAGAGAAGGACATGCTTTGTTAAACCAGATGCATTTTATTTTTCCTGGAACCAAGATTTATGAAAGCAGTATGCTCATATTTCTCCATATACAGTAATTGGAACTCATTATGCTAATTGTATTTCCATTATCACTAATTAACAATCAGAGTGACCTGGCCCACAGTCTAATTTGTCTTTAATCTGTTTTTGTATAGGGAGTTTTACCCTGTAATTTCAAGGTGATAATTCTATTCAGTGCAACTTTATGAATTGCAGAAGGGTAACACTTTTGATACTCGATGCTATCCTCTTGCAACTGTTTGGGATATAATGGGGAAGCAAATGTATATAACTATACATGCCCTCTCACTGATGAGCTAGAGGCTCAACCTATGACTCCTACGAGCATCCTTCTCAACTCTTGACCAGACTAAACTTCCAGTCACAGCAAGGCACAGTTGCCCACACTCAAACTCCAGCTTTCAATTTAAAATATGTAATACTTAGTCTAAGAAGCAGTTAATATTTGCTGTCATCAAGAAGGAAAATGGGTGTTTCAAGTACATTCTAATGATTAGTTAACACCGTACAAATATTTCCATGTGACAAATTTCTTGTAAAATGAGAAATGACAGGTTTGAATCACCAAGACACTTCCTTCTCATAAAAATGAGATATCAAAGGGAGAAAGAACACATCTGTGGTTTTCCTTCTCCGAGGATGTTTTTTATCACTTTTTGGGCAAACTTATAGCAATGGGTTGGAAGACAGAAGAAGTTGCTGAGTTTGGAGCCCAAGATCTGAGTTCAAGTCCAATTCCAATGCTTAGTAGAAAGCAACACTCTTTCTGAACTTTGGTTTCTTCAGCTTTAAAGTTAAGACAATACATTTGAGGTGAATCTTTGAGGCAGCATGGAGCAGTGTGAAGAGTGAAGGCTTGGGAATCAGACTGAGTTTAAATTTGGACTCCACCACATATGAGCTGGTGGCCTTAGGGAAAGCTTCAGTTTCCTTATATGTATTTTTTAAATAGGCATAATAATAGTTCTTTTTTCATAGAACTATTTTGAGATCAAACTAAATAAAGACTAATGTATATAAAATCTTTGCTCAATTCCTGGCACATGGTAAGCATAGAACAAGGCTAGCTCTGATGTTGTAGAAGAAGTCATGTGAAATTGCTTGCAAAATATGAAAACATCCTGCAGGGTTATGATAATCACTAAGCAGGGGTGAGATGTTTTGTTGCATTCTGGGGATTGAGAGTCACCCTTCATGACTGTGAAGAAAAGACCTCTATTGAGAAGGATGGAGAATGATATTGGGAAAGAGAAGGATTAAAGGAGAGAGAGAACTATGAAAGCTCCACATATGAAATCAATTTTAGAAAATATGCCTTTACTTGTCCTAAGAAACCTTGGAAATTTCAGATGGCAAGCATCTGATCCATTTTCCCATATGCTGACTTCTAATCTGAGTAAGCAATACCCCAAATGGCCCCTAGTCCTGTGAGTTCCACCAGATCTAGCTTCTTAGCCTGATGAGCTTGGTTTCCCTTTATAAAGTCAGCAACTTTGAGGTCTCTGGGAAAAAAAAAAAAAAAGGCAGCCCTTCTGTGATATCCTCCCCCACTGCTACCCAGCCCTCTGCCAACACTTGGGAACCAGTTGGATCACCATGCCTTTTTTACTGCAGAATGCATAGAGTTTTCCTTTTCTCAGGGAGCCTTGTTTCTTAGTCTGGCCTCTTATGTTAACGGGGCGATTTTTGTGAAGCTCCTAGGGTCTGGTACAATTGTACTCTACAGCACATCCTGGTTTCACATGCACAAAAAAAGTTATTTGGTTTTCCTTGTCCAGGGCATAAATCACAAGATATCACCTAATCAAAGAAATAATCTTAATCAATGCTTCACCGTCTGGCTTTCCATAACAATTCTAACTCCCCGTTGATGTTTTCCATCTTCCCTTCTGTTAGACCAGATGGTGCATGTTCTAGCCTCTTTATTATCTTTTTCTGACCATAATGCTCTGTCCAAGGATCGTTGTAGGAAACCCCTGGTGCTGTCAGCAGCAACGGCCCTGTCCTGCCTGTTATGTACTGTGATGATTCAGGCAGCCTTAGTTAATGACTATCCTTTTCTAAACCTCAACTTTCTTCCAACATCACTTCCTGGCTAGTCCATAATTATTTGAAAACACGACCACATCAGTCTTCAGATACCCAGTGTGAGCTTCCTTTTCCAGGTAGAAGCAGAATCCATCTAGAGCCCTTCCCACATGGTGTGATGCTTTCTCACAAGAAGAGTTTGCAATCAGCATCCACCCCAAATCACAACGTCTTTTTTCCCATTGTGTTAAGGAAGGGAAAGGAGTCATTATCCCTCCATGCTAAAGAAGCTGGACCATTACATTTTTCTCACACATAGCATCACGGCTTAATTATGCTAACTTTCCTAAACAACTGTCTTCCATTTATTTTTCTGTATAAGCCATAATATGCATTAAAAAAAAAAAAAACTTGAAATAACTGACATATCTGAACATCAGTGGCACGGTGGCTTGAAAAGAAGACAATTATGGGTCGATTAAATCTGCAGATCATTTTAAATAGCAATCATCAAACCTATCCTTTTCCTGCTCTATGCGTGTGTGTGTGTGTGTGTGTGTGTGTGTGTGGGTGGGTGGGTGTTTAAAACTATCAGCACCAAATTAATTCCGGAATAGCAATATCCTCTCTCCCAGAAATCATTTTCAAAATTATATCCCCAAACAAGCTGATTTTCTGGACTTTATTCTGATTTCCCCAAAACACAAATTCACATAATACAATGGGCAGGAAATATAACAGATAAAGTTGAAAGAAAGCATCGGTATCTAAATTCCAAAGAATGCACATCCGTCACTGAGTAGATAGATATGCTAACTTGGCACCATTTTTCTATGGTATCTGACAGATCTGAAAATCACAGTGCAGAGAGATTTTACCAGAAAGGATTTTCAATTTGTTGTTTAGGAAGATAGATCTGCAAGTATCTTCTTCATCCCTAACGACTATAGAATGTAAATAATCTTGTTATAACCATATTTCACATAAATTTTATCTCTGGATGAGGTAGGTTTCCTTTTAGGAAATTTCTTGTTTTTCCCTCTGACCAGTAAGTACATTTGGTCCTCTGGTTAAAATGCGGTCCAGTGAACTCAAAACTTTGCGTGCGGTGGGCCATCTAACCACGGGGACACATCAGCTGTATCGTCTTACTGGAATATTGTCTGTCTTGTTTACAGTCTGACTACACACAAAGAATTTCCTATAGTGCACATAATCTGTGTTTGAATCTTAAATCATCTTCCAAACCACAAACAAGAGGTATAGTCATGAGGGTATGGTTGAAGCCTCTCCTGTTCTACTTAGCTGCTTGACCATAACTTATTTACTAAGGAATAATAACAACTAGGGTTTTATTTTCCCCCCTCCAGAAATTTAGGACAATACTATAGAACACAAATTTTAACCCAAGCAGTTTATCAATAGAAGCTAATATGGTTAACTTCTTTCCTGAGCTTTAGCAAAGACTTTACTTAATTCTTACTGTGCTGGTGAGGTTTCTGGAATTTGGGATACTTTTTAGCGCCTCCTCCTCTATTCAAGAGGAGGAATGGAAATGTTTCATTGTGCAATTGTTGACTGTATTACCGACCCCCACTTGCATGCTGCCTGATGATTTGTATGTGGGGGCAGCCAGAAGGTCTCAGAATCATTTCCCTATAAAACCATTTCCTTGCTGATAAAGATTCTCAAAAGCATGGCTGAGGAAAATGGGTCAGACTGAATTCCTAAAACTGTTTACAGAAACATCCTACAGATTGAACAATATACTCCAGGCTTTTAGTAAAGCATCTAAAGTGCTCAAATTTTCTCCAGCCATGCACGAGAAAAATCCCACATTTCTCCCCTTTAGCCTACTTTTCCTGATACCTGAACATGGCCTTCATCCTACACAAACTGTGACCTCACACGTGATTACAATAGGAGCTCTTTCAAGGGGGTGTTTATTGTACCTATTTATTTTCTACATACCACAAAGTGTTATTAGATATAATCTATTTTTTAACTACAGATTTTTAAATACTTCTTTCAGTGTTATTTTATTCCAAGTAGAATGAGAACATAGTTAATTAATTTAGCCAAGACTTCAAAAAGGTTTTTTAGATATGGTGTCCAGGTTGGTTTTATAATTCCAGACCTTTTACAATTTTCATGATTTCATTCTTACCCCAAGTAGAAAGCAAAAGTGAATGAAGGAATTTAGCCAGAACTTCTATTTTAACAAATTATGTAGAGTCCTGATGTTTTGTTTAATACATTCCTTTGGAATCTGGTTTCTTGTGAGGATTGCATTCACTCTCTGCTAGGCATACTGCCTATAAAACCCGCCAAATTTGAAAGCAGGGGGAATGTTAGGGTCCTCAATGCAAATCTCATGTAATATCGTGTGGTATGTTTCTGACCAGGATAGTTGATTTCAAATTCATTCAAGATTAGCTGATGCTAATTTATTTGTGCCTAGTGAATGTAGGTGTTCATTTCATTTATTCATTAATTTACTAATTTAATATTTATGGAATAAATTGCTATGTGATAATCTCTTTGAGACACTTAGGATATGGGAATTAAGATACAGTTACTGGCCCTAAGAAATACATAGTTGAGATGAAAAGGCCACACCTAAATGACTAAACATAAGTTTATGAAAGCAGGGACTTTGTCAGTCTTAATAAACAGCTGTCACAAGGCCTAGAAGTGCCTAGCACATCAAAGGCACTCGGTGAGTATTTGTTGAATAAACCAATGACTAATAGAGCATAATGATGGCAAAGGCTTAGTCTGTCTTTTCAATGTTACATCTCCAGCACCTAGAACAGCGTGTAGTTTATAAAAGGAATTTAATAAATATTTAGCATTAGCGATGGGGCTGGCTTGTGACTGGTATTTGATGATGATGATGATGATAGCAATGATAATAAAGAAAATATATTAGCACTTACTATGTGCCAGTACTTGCCCCAAAATATCATTTAATCCTCATCACAGTCCATGAGGTTGGAACTGTTACTATCCCTTCGGATGAGAAAAAGTTAAGTAACTCCTACAAGGTACATGGCTAGTATTTATGAAGCAAATGATCTGTTTAAAAAACAGAACTCTCTTAAACATTTTGCTATCCTATCCAGTGCATGCTTGGTTAGTTGACTTGTATTCAACTATAGCCGGACTTTTGATGGTCTTGAGTAACAGGCTAAATCATCTGAAATTTATTCTCTGTTTTTTTCCCAACTATCATGGATTGTGTTATTCACATTTTTCCAGACTTTCACAGATTTAACATATATTATGCCATGAAATCCTCACTAATTGAATGTTTTTGAGATATATGTTAGAAAGATGACTCCACCTATGGTTTCTAAGAGATATCAAAAAAGGAAAAAACTTGGCGGGGCGCGGTGGCTCACGCCTGTAATCCTAGCACTCCGGGAGGCCGAAGCATGAGGAGCGCTTGAGCTCAGGAGTTCGAGACCAGCCAGGGCAAGAGTGAGACCCCGTCTCTACTAAAAATAGAAAGAAATTAGCTGAACAACTAAAAATATATAGAAAAAATGAGCCAGCCAGGCATGGTGGCGCATGCCTGTAGTCCCAGTTACTCGGGAGGCTGAGACAGAAGATTTGCTTGAGCCCAGGAGTTTGAGGTTGCTGTGAGCTAGGCTGATGCCACGGCACTCTAGCTCAGGCAACAGAGTGAGACTCTGTATAAAAAAAAAAAAAAAAAAAAAAAGGCCCCTAAAAGGAAAAAACTAAAAAGCGAGCAAGTAAGATCCGTGAGGAACACGTTGGTAATGGGGACTTCCCTGGACCCATTGTGGGAGTGGAAATAATGTGCTCAAGTCAGGCTGAGATTGCTACCTATGGCCAGTAAAGGAGGGAAAGAGCATGCCAGTGGTTTAAGCACAACTGACTAAGGGACTGGAGTACTATTTACTGAAATTATTAATAAAAAAATTGTCCCACAAGATAGTTTGGTGATGTATAGGATAAACACAGTTTTAAACGTGTTGGCTCAAAAACAAGGGTCAGCAAACTATAATCCATGGACTAGATCAGGCCCACCAGCTACCTTTGTAAATAAAGTTTCACTGAAACACAACCACACCCATTGGTTTATATATTGTCGATAGCTTCTTTCCGATTGCAACAGTATTGTTCCAAAGTTGCAACCGAGACCGTATGACCCATAAGCCTCCAATATTTTCCCTGCTTAAAAGTAATGGTTAAATTCTAACAGACTGTTAGAAATACTACCTTGGATCCCATGTGCATGTCCTCTATCTGTTCTTGAAAGGGTGCAAGTATGTTTCTAAATGTTCAATTAATTAATCAATGTTGCTGAACTCTGAAACTGAGATAGACATGCTTTCAAAACAAATCCCCCGATACATAAATTATGCATACATCAACCTAACCTAGGCAGGGTCCCAAGGCACCCACCTATAATTGAATCAATTTAGTTCATTACAACTCAAAAATATTTATTTAACACTGTTCTTAGGGCTACCTGGGCAGTGATAAAATGAGTGCAGACAAAAGTGGTAGTTGTATGGACAAAATAAAGCAGCAGTTATAATAAACTCATTAAGGTATTAATGTGGTTAGACACAAGGAATTCCACCAGATAGAGTCCATTTTCCTTTTCCTCCCATATTCTCAGGTTTCTTCTCTTCTTTCTTCTTTCTCTACCTCGTAAAGCCATCTTTAAGTCCCTCTTCGTCTGCTGAATGAAGTAGAGTGAAAAAGGCACTCCTGTGGGAGACCAGAGACTCACATTCCAGTTCTCTTTTGTCACTTCCAGCCTATTGTACTTGTTAAATCATTTAGTTTCCTTGACATTAGTTGTTTTTTCTTTTAAGTAGTGATAATTTCCTACAAGTTGAATAGCAAGAGGAGACCTCCATTATCTCCAGAGATCATTTCCAGGTCTAAGGTCTCTGTTTCTAAGGTTCTAGCCTCATTTGGACACCTTGATTCTCTGATTCCTTTTGAAATGTTACCTGTGCATTAATACCTGACAGTGCGTGTTGAGTGTGTCCTCCAAAAGATACGTCCACCTGGAACCTCAGAATGTAACCTTATTTGGAATAAGGATCCTTGCAGATATAATCAAACTCTAGATTAGGGTGGATTCTAAATCCAATGATGGTTGTCCAGATAAGAGACAGAAAAGAAGACAGACACGGGGAAGAAGGCCTTATAAAGATGGAGGCAGAGACTGGGTTGGTATGCCTAACAAGCCAAGGAACATTAAGGATTGCTGATAGCTGCCAGAAGCTACTAGAGAGGCATGGAACAAGTTCTCCCTCAGAACCTCCAAAAAGGAACCAACCTGGCTAACACCTTGATTTTTGACTGCTAGCCTCTAGAACTTTGAAAGAATAAATTTTTGCTATTTCAAGCCACCAAATTTGTTATAGTAGCCTTAGGAAATCATACTTTATTAAATAATTTTAGTTTTCTAATTCTCTATGCCACTGACAATTGGAGCATAGCTATCTTCTCTTTTGTTTTCTGCCTTATAGATTGCTATGATGTTTTAGGAAAATTTACAATAGGTTCTTTGTGAAGTAGTAAGTCACAGATGCTGAGAAAACACAATTCTTTCCCCCACCCCCAATTATTTTTAATTTAATGTGAGTTCTGCATTTGCTAGAAAATACATTTCATTTTCTTAGCTGAATATATTCTTTTGGAAAATATATCCTAAAGCTTTTATTAGAAGCTTTTAGACCTACCTGCCAAAAAACTAAAGCTATGGACCAAGATATAACTGTTTTTCAAAATCCCATTCTAGTATATTAAACATACATTTACTTTTCAATATAGACAAATACCATCTGTTTTGCTTCTGGACTCCAAAACCACATGATTTGTGTGTTCAGACAATTTTTCCCCTTGGAATTAGAGTTTTAAAATAAGGTGTCTTCCCTTTCAAAAGCTGGCTTAGTGACTGGCTTTATTTTGAAATTTAAAATGACTAGCATTTATGGATGTTAACTCACATTTATTAGCAAGATTTCATCAATTATGAAATGGATTGCTAAATGTCACTATTGTGCTTTACTCCCAAAGTAACTACATGCTATATACTTAGGAAAATATCATATAATTATAAAGTAATTCTGGGTTCTAGTAGATTACTTAGTAATTATACTTAATACTGTAGTTCCAATAGTGATTACTATGAAAGCTCATTATAAAAGGCAGAAACAGTCACATATGTATTCTTAATTATATCTGCCACAATAGAAGTTAATGTTAATTGAAGTGATTTATGGTTATTATAGTAACTCAATTAAAAGTATATACTAGTAGTGATAACCAACCTTCAAAAGAACAAAGTGTCAAATTGGTACCAGAAAAGTTAAAGGAGAGTCACTTCAGCCTAATTCTGTTTGGTTTTCTTTACTCAGGAAATGCTTCCAACATTCTCTTTCTATGAGCTTATTTGTCCTTCTCTCCCCACCACCTGAGACAGTATTTGGCATCTGGAAGTACAATACTCCATTATGTGTACTAAGTAAATGAATAAATAGCTTGTAATATTTATTATCCATCTAGAATTAGATGATGTGGTACATCTGAAATTATTCATAAGTGAATTGTGAGATTCTAAATTGATGCTGTTAATATTTTGGGGTCATTGACCCCTGTGGGAATATGATATGAAAGCTCTGGCCCCTCCTTAGTAAAGCGTATGTAAATACAGAGTTTTGCAAACACTTTCAGAAGGTCCAAGGACCCCCTGAAACCCATCATGGAACTCCAGTTAAAAACAATGACTCTGGAGAAGAGCTTCATTTTATGAACCTTACTATATACCACCAGGTGCTTGGGGCTAGGGACATTCCCAAGGGAACTGATGGTAGATCATTTTCCTAGATTTTCCTTTCTCTACCATTTAAAAAGATATGTAGAAAATCAAATTATTATTTCATTCATAATTTATTTTGCTTCACAATTAACTTTTTAATCATCTAACATGGGAAATTATACCAAGTTTATCTCTTTGAATGCTGACAACAAATAGCATTCATTCTCAAATATAAATATACATCCCTTTAAAAAGACAAGTGTGGGATGTACAATGTCTGGTTTTCAGGAGATATTTGGCTCTATTGCTAAAACCTTGTTCATAACACATTCCTAAATGCAGATATTTCTGAGATGATGTTAGTGTCAACCATGATCCAAAATGGTGACCGTTGCCCGTGCCTGTGGTACGCAGAGCCCCGGATCAGAGATTGGGTGGACACAGGAAGTACCAGACAGAGGCTCTGCCCTTGAAAACTCACTATCTCACCAAAGAAACACCAAGGACAACATCAGAGTGCACAACATAAATGCTCCTGGAATCTACAGGAAAGGCATGATGAAGATGTGAATCGTTGACAAACTTCAGAGTCAAAGTGGCAAAGAAATATAATCTACTTTACAACTTTTTTCAATTTAGACATAAAAATGCAAATATTGATAAGATTGAAATGATTCAAAAGGTCCAATTGAAATCCGAGTTACAAAAGCCTAAGAGAAAAGTCTAAAAAAAAAAATGACATTGATTTCTGGAGATCTAAAAATCCTACATATTTTTGGAAACTCTCTGGGGACCCAAATACCTGGGACCTCAAATTATTTCTCAGACCTTTCCTCCACATCTTTGTATGACTGAGATGGGCCTCACTGTAAGCTCTGAGAGAGTTAACCTAGAACAGAACACAGCTGCCATGTTATTCACTATATCAACAGGAGAATTACCCTCAGTCCCCAGCTGTACAGCACACTTCCTGCATCTTTCCTAATCTGCATAATCACTTGTCAAGATGAGTGATTTCTACCCACTTGTCAATGTTGCTGTTTTTTTGACATTACCTGCAGAATTGGTTTAACCTGTTTTAACTGACATGCTTTTCTGTGCAACTAGATACCACGGAGAGATATATTTGATAGGCATTTCTCCCTCCCCCAACTTCCCAAATGAGTTCAGTGCTCATGAAATGAGCTGAATTTCTCTGGAGAATTAAATTCATTACATTCTTGCCTCACAGACACAGGTGATACCTGAATACACAGATATCCCCACTAGAACTTTTTCATCGTATCTAGAAAATCTGCTCTGAGAAGGGAAGAGAAGTCTGCTCCCATTGATCAATGTACTGTTCACAATGGCTCTTCATCCCAAAGCAGAACATTTTGTAAAGCCCTTCAGCTAAAAAAACCACAATAAATTAGAGAAAATAATTGATATAAGCAAATTATCTTAAAAATGTTTATAGCCATCTCTTGACACCATGGTAAATCATAAGGTTCTGGGTTTAAAAGTCAAATCCAACTTTCTCAGCATTTGACAATGGGAGATATGTATCATTAGAGTCACAGAAGCTTAAAATTGGAATTGTAGACCAAGTTAAAATACATTTCTCTTCTATTTTCTACTCTCATTTTAGAAGTCTACAGTCTGTTTTTTCTCTTCTCATTCTAATTTCCTATTCTGATCTACCCAAATGGCATTCTCAAGGGCTTGAAGAATACACTCAAAATCGTTCAAATGTTAAAATTTTTTTAAAAAGCAAAATAACTCTATTCAAGGGGAAAAAGTCACCAAGTAGAAGCAATCCTTCTTCACTTGATCCTCCACCAAGATACGGTCAGTATCCTCCTCCAAGGGCCTTTCTCTTCCCATGGGATATGACACACTGAGACTAATCTAGAAAAAGCAGGCAAGTGGTGCCTCCTGTTCTGCAAAGAAACCACATTTTTGGTAGGTCTATGATGGTCAGATAGTATTTGCTAAAACTGACCCAGGAAGCTACACCTGATTTCAAGGTGGATGAAAAACAAATATTTTGTCTGATTTTAAATTTCAAACCACCATCAAGTTAAGGTGGACATTTCACTTTTTAAAAAAAAAATTTTTGTCTCATTCTCCTCTGACCACTGACTCAATATTTACTACTCAAGTCACTTACACAGTGGTAAAAAGTGTCCTGAATTCAATCATTCGGTAAATGCTCATTAGAAGTTGGTATCAGGCAGTGTTCTGAGCACTGGTGTTACAGCCAGGGACAGAACAGAGCAGAGCCTGAGGAGGGCAAAACCATCTGAATGATGGGACTAGCCTAGAAACACCCCCCAAAAACCCATGGTCTTGGTTGCCAAGGTCAAAGAAGACAAGTGGTTGGGGCACTTTTGTCTACCTTAACAATTTTTGTATACATGGATGTCTTTAGCTTGCTCCAGCAAGAAGCCTTAGAAACGATGGTTTTGTTGCATGTCTTCCTGTGTCTGGGAAAGTCTGCACCAATCTGCACATTACGAGTTCTTTCTAGTTTGGTCATTTAAATATTCTTTATTTTTATTTTAAACAGGTAACACTTTCACATGGTTCAAAATTTTTAAAACAAGTGTTTAATAAAATTCTTCTCTTCCACCCAATCCACCCAGTGCCTCCCTATTCACCCAAAGTATACTCCTCCTCTTCCATGGTACACCCACTGTTATTATACATCTTTCAGAGTTTCTTGATGCATACACAAATGAATATAAATATATTTGTAGTTTTTCTATCTCCCTCTTTTATTTTTTTACAGAAAATAGCATTTATACCTACTGTTCTACTGTTTTCACTTAACATTAAATCTTCGAATCTTTTTATGCTGGTACATAGAGAATTGCTTTATTCTTTTTTTAAAGCTGCATAGTATGTCAGTATATGACTGTACCATAAACAATATTCATCCAGCTCCCAATGGACTTTTAGGTTTTTTTCTACTCACTTGCTATTCAAAACACCACTGAAATGAATAAAATTGCGTGTATGTCATTTCTTATTGGAAAGATAGATTTCTGTAGGTGAAATTGCTGGGTCAATGGGTATATTCCTTTATAATTGTTATACATATTGATAAATTTTCCTCTGTGGAGTTATACCAGTTTACATATATACCATCATGAATGCCTGTTTCTACACAGCCTTCCCAAAGAGTATATTGTCAAACTTTAGATTTTGCCATTCTGGTGGGTAAAAGTATTACAATAGGGTCATTTTTAATGTACGGTTTTTCTTTTTATGAGAGAAGTTAAACATCTCTTCATATATATATTATTGTTCTGTTTATTCCTTGATATTTTATCTTATTCATTACTCTTATAAATGGGGCATTTTCTTTCATTACTTCTTCTAACAAGTTTTTTGTTTGAAATCAGTCCAATTGATGACAGCAGCAATATGTGTCTATTCTCAGGAGAGAATTGGTAAAAAAAACTACTCCCTCTTCTCACTTTGCCCACAAGGACATATCCTAAATTATAGTTTCTTAACATTGGTTGGCATAAAGTTTACCTTTTATTATAATTATAATTTATGCTCTAGATTTGAATGAAGAAAGCCTTAAAAACTATAAATGGATGACCTCGAAGGAATAATGTTTCTATACCATCTCAGTGCTATATATTACCTAATGCATTAATATATATAGCTAATTTATGTACATATGAATATTTATGTGTAAAAATATACATACATAAATATATGCTCATACACCTACAAAACCTACACATATATCTCTGGAGTGAAAATATCTTTGAATTAATATTCCTTTAGTTTATTCTTGTAGTCATATAACACATCATCTTAATATTACATATGTGGAGTAAAGACTGCTTTGGAATAACTTTGAAGCCTGAAACAAGAGGCCTCTCCTCAGCCATATATTTCGGCATCAATTGTCTTTTATTGGTAGATCAGTTCATGGTATAAACTAGGTATTTCCTGTCTCCAAGAAATGGCTGATTTGTGTCATTCATCCCTGTAGTCCTCGGCAGATTTTGTTTCTTCTCTTTCCAAGTAACGTAAAAGAACACTTTCTTAAACAACAAGGAAGTAGACAAATTAATTGTTAGCACTTATATTTCTGAAAAGATTTGCTTGCCACCTTTGGCCTTATATCATTCACAAAATGTGGAACTTAGGAACTCAGCATGGCTGTCCAACAAAGACAGCTTTTATTTATTTGTTTGTTTGCTTATTTATTTGTATTACTGAACCAGCTCAAAAGCTGTAAAATTTCATGTTATATTCTGGAAGATGTAAGAAATTTTAAAAATTAAACAGCATCATGCCCAACACAAATGAGCACATAATAAATATTTGATAGAAAACTGAATAAATGAATGAGTGATTCAATTAAAAAATTTACTTTCAGAATTCACTTTCAGTATCTTAATTTTAACTTTCTCATCAAAAAGAGGCACTTTTCTTTACCCATGCTAATAAAATCTGGGAGGATAGAAGCTCTGCTATCTATCAGTATTTGCCTTTAGGATTTCTGCATATCACTCTCTTTCCACTTCTTATTTGTCCACAAGGAAGGATGGTACTCCCATCTGGTCATGCTCTATTTCACGTGATATATCCTCAGTATCCAAGGAGAAGTTCTTAAATTCCAGAGAAGGTGGAAGCAGTAGCCCTATTAAGGAGCAAGGCAGGAGCAAAGGAAAACACAACCAACAAATATTTGGAATGGTGGGTTGGATCAGAGTGGTGGTGGTCAAAGAATAGTTACCAAATTTTCACTGACTACAGGAATGTTTCATGGCCCTAGATTGCCAAGCATATAGTAAGTTTCAAGCCCACCATCCATGTAGTCATATTGAGGAAATAAAGGCCAACTCTTCTAGTGAAAAAGAATATCCTAAATGCCTACATCTCATTTTATCTCTGTAAAGGGGTCAAGGAGTTAGAGCAGTTATGGACTTTGACCCTCAAAAGTTCAGATCTAGTTTGAACTTTTTCCCTCGTAACAGAGGGGAGAAATGTGAGTAGCAGACATGAAGCAACAAGAGAGCTATAGAGAAAATACATAATTTTTTAAAAATGTGGCCATCTACCAGCCCTAACTACAATAATTATTCAGACATTGTGAATCTTACTAATGTAAGGCTGGTGGCAGGCACCCCTCCCTTCCCTAATGAAAAAAGAGGCGGCTCCTCCTGTCCCTCGGTACCCGCCCCAAAACTTAAAGAAATTCCTTACTCCTGGTGCCAACATCTCCTGGCCGAAGAAGCTCCCATCCCCCAACCCTAAGGACATATAAAAACCCACTCAAACTTCTGTGCCGGGGCACTTCTAGGGTCTCTCTCTCACAGGCCCGCGAACTTCGCCCGGGAGTGCCCTAATAAAGCCTCTTTGCTTTCCCCTTTTCAATTCTGTTCGTCTTTCTTTCTCTGGCGCCAGCTACTTCAAAGAAACCTTACAACTAAGACATTAAAAAATAGAGACACATTAGGCACTAATTTTCATGGTGGAGTCACAGAGAACCTTGACATTCAGAGTTTCTAGGATAGCCAGCATCCCTCCAAAGTCATGAGGTCAGGATGTTAACCCACATCCTTGGAACACTTACTGTGTGTAAGGCACCTGTATCAAGCACATGACATATATCATCTCATTTAACCTCAAAACAACTTTATAAAATACTTCTTTAATGCCCTATTTACCAATGAGAAAACAGAGGCAAAGAAAGACTCAGAACCTTGGCTACCAGTAAATGTTTGATCTAGGATTGAATCTAGACCCTCTGCTCTGGAGTCCGAGCTCTTTAAGCCACTGTGTGCTTTTTTTTTTTTTTTTTTTTTTTTTTAACTAAAACAAAGTTGAGACTTTGTAAGCAAGAGGCAAATAAAGAAACTTTCAGTTGAATGCAAGCTTTTTTTTCTTTTTCTTCTTCACATTCAGCTGCAACACTGAAGTCTCCCCCACGCACTCTCTCATTCAAAACCCTAACAGAAAATGCAACAAAACCACTTTATTTCAACAACCTGTAGACCCTCAGGTCAATTTTCTTGCAGGCCTGCTCTAGACATGCACACAATGGTGAACTATGAAAGAAGGCATCAGCTTCCCCGGGGCAGCTGTAAGGATGCTGCAGGCCAGGGCCGGGAGGTCACCAGAAAGGTTGTCCCTGAAAAGCAGAGATGACTGATGGCCCAAATGTACAAGGGGCTCTGGAATGCTCTTTTATCTTAAGTCCCAATGCTCCCCCAGCCCCCAGCCCTCCGTTCCTCCCATACCTCTTTTTCCATCCCTCATGCTACAGATTTACTCTCCTTCCTGCCTTTCATTAGCCTGCCCCACAACCAACCTCCATCCTGCTTTCCTATCCTCCCTAAGAGCCAGGAGGGCTCTGACATGAGGGAAGCACTCTATCATCATGATGGGAAGTGTCAGGTGCATAAGATAAATGCAGATTTCATGGCACCACTGCTTCATTCAGCCAGGTTTTATGAGACTGAGAAAACTTGGAACCTTACGCTGTGGGGCCATTTGGTTGGCAGGGAGCAGAACAGACTTTATCCAGCACCGGCTGTTGGCAGCTCTGGTGCTGGATTTATACAGTGAGTTGGAGATTGCTTTGGCTATCAAGGCTACTGCTCAGCCAGCTGGGGGCCTCTCGAGGGAAGGAAGAGTAATGGTGTGAATCCTGGGAGAGAGCGTTCCACCTGAGCGCCCCCAGTCAGGTCTCCAGGATCCTACCTCAGACTGGGGAGTTGGTCCTGATGAGAGGAGCCTCACACACAGAGGCAGAGCAGTCCCCAAATTTCTAGCCACTCTTCTCCGATGCGTAATACACTGGTAAAACCTGGCTCCAGCAAAGCTGGAGTGAGAAAAAGATTTCTCTGGTGAGAAACTAGGTCTGTTTTGTTGTTTTATTTGCATTTATAATTTTCTATTATAAAGGATGTGGCTCCATCTGTCTTCAAATCTATTATCCAGAGGGGGTGTCCGCCTAGCAGACTAAGTTTGAAACAGGCTGTGCTATGATGGCAAAGCACTCAGATCCTGGAGCCAGACTGCCCAAGTTTGAATCCAGCCTTCTTCCCTTACCAGCTTTACACAACCTTGGGTGATTTTTTAATGCTCTTTGCATCTCAGTTCTCTCTGTTTAAAGTGGGCATAATACCAGCACTTTTAATATAGTTGTACCAATTGAGTTAATAAAAAAAATGTAAAGCACTTGGAACATGACATGGACAATGGTAAGTGCTTGATGAATTTTGGCTACTATTGCTTTGGCAAGTGTGCTTTCCTACTTCTTGCACGGTTTGATTTCCACCCTACAGGAGTCAATCTGAAGATGTGTGATCACAATAAGAAATTTCAAAAGGGATCCTCAGCCCTGCCTGGAGGTTTGAACTAACTACCCAATAGCACATGGAGCAGCTCAGCTCCAGATTCTAGACTTGCAGATGATGGTGCTGAAGAGGGAAAAGAAATGTGGTTGCTCTGTAATCCTTTTTTGAGAATTGCAGGAACATGCCATCTCCTTTTCACAGGTAGAGTAGACCTGTGATTGAAGGTTAAGGATGTAAAACTCTTTTCTGATCCTCTACTATGCAATGGTAGCAAAGACCCAGACCAATTTTTTAAAAGTGGAGTGAAATTCTTTGTGGAGATAACTCTAGATATTGAGGATATTGGCAATGATTGGCAAATGAGGAGATTGAGGTCTAAAATGAATGAGTTCCATGGTCCCACAGCCAGACAAAAGAAGAGTCAAGATTAGAACCCCAACTCTAAGCTCCTAATTCAGTGATGCCTATATCATCATGGCTCTCTAGGGAGCCCTTGTGGAACATCTGCCACCTTCCAGAGGGCTATCTCCTCTTGAATTGATGTTCTTTTCCTCACCAAAATCCTCTCTTCTCTAGGCATGGTCTCTCGACAGTAACTAAACTATGTAGACATTTAGAGCCATGGATTAATGAGCAGCCAGTGCCTCAGCACATATATTTAGAGAAGATGCTCTTCGATGTTTTGGTATAAAGAAGTCAGTAATTCGGTGAACAATTTTGGGAGCCTATTAAGATGTATACAGTTGTCCCTCAGTACCAATGACATGGGGGGAGATTGGTTCCAGGGCCCCTGCAAATGCTCAGGTCACTTATATAAAATGGCATAGTATCTGCACATAACCTACGCACATGCTTTGGTGTAATTTAAATCATCTCTAGGTGCCTTAGAACACCGGATACAATGTAAATACTATGTAAATAGTTGTTATACTGTACTATTTTTTATTTATATTATTATTTCTATGGTTGTCTTGTTGTTTTTTTTTTTTTTTTTTTTTTTTTTTGAGTATTTTTGATCTGTGGTTGGTCGAATCTGCAGAGGCAGACCCCCAGATTTGGAAGGCCAACTGTATATATGACACTGAGCTAGACAGTTGAGATGCTACAGAAAAGTACTCACCATCATCCCTGCCCTCAAACAGCTTGTAACCATTGATCACACACCGTGGAAGGGCCAGCGGAGCAGAGTGGGGGGTGGGAAAGGGCCATAGTTGAGGCGCTGGCAGAATTGGGAGTAGGAAGGCTATGGGAAAAATTGGACCTGTTTGGCTTTTTAGATTTTTCAATGTAATCTGTGGAATTGCTGCTTGCATGGTTTATGGCACTTCTTTAAGGTAAGCTCTATTATGATTTTTCCCCTAGATATTTTGAAAGAAATCTTCAGAAAGGCTCTTATCTGCCCTAGTAGAACAATTGTTTTAACTCTGCAAGTTAGTAATAGTGATCAGAGTAGCTATCATTCATTGAATGCCTACTCTGCACCAGACCCGCTGGTCAGAACTGCGAGTTAACAGATGATTCCTTTATGTTCCCCAAGTTCCAAGGGAGCCCTGTCCTCCACGAGTTTGAGAATTCCACACAGGGAGGTCTCCTGTTTAGCCTCACTAACCTTCCCTCTGAGGAGGGGGCCTACCTCGGGGGTCCCAAGTGAGTGGTACAAAGCACAATTCATAAGCATGTCCTACAACTTCCTGAGGAAAGAGCCTTACCAAATAAAATAAGGAGAAAATGAGAAAAAGGTTTTTTTTAAAAAAAAAAAATCAATTATACTTTTAAATTATTTTTTTCACACGATTTATTAGAACAAGAAGAAAACCCCCTAAAGTTCTGAAGAAATATTAACATAACATGCCTGTAACTCATGCTGTGTTTAATGAGAGGTGCTGTTTTTCCTGCCATGGGGGCCATAGCCCAGTGAGTGATGGCTCTGAAAAGGGTCACATACATATTCATCAAATTCGACATGCACATGTAAACTGGTTTTAATAGGCCATGACAGCAGAAGTTGTGTCGGGCAAATAGCTGCATATGTGCTCCTTCCCTCCACTGGCATATTTAGCCATTAATGCTCTGGTATCCATGGATGAAATATTAGCTTGTTAACTTAAGACCATCAGTTGTTGTTGATTTTCGGTGGCAACCGAGGGAAGAGATCCTCTCCCTTACTTTATTAGGGGTGAAGCTTGAACTTCAAGATGCTCATTTTACCTAATAGTGTCATTAATACCATTCTGCCCCCTGAGCCTGGAGACCAGAAGATGTATGCAAAACGTTCTGACAAAAATTGATATTATACCCAGCCCAAAATAAAGACCTGTATAGCCCCTGCTCTGTCGTTATCACAGATGGTACAGGTTTTTAAAACTTTTTCTTAACATGTTTCAACGCAAGATCCATTTCCTTCAAGTGTCAACCGGTTTGAAGGCTGTCGAGGCATGCATCGTAGTTGCTTAAGTGAACATCAGCAGCCCATTTGAGACTCTTTTCTTGGTTATCTGATGAATACATGGTCAAGCTGACCAGGGAATTAAATTATCACAAAGCAACTGAAGTTATGCTTGATTCATATAAAAAGAGACCATCAAGTAATAAAATTAGATGTTTATGCTTTTAGAGGAGGATCCCAAAGTCTGTTATTTCAAGCCCTGAGTTAGCATTGATAGATTGTTTTATTGTAACCATCTGGAAGCCCCTGACTACCTCAACCACCAACTTCTGAATACCTATATCTAGTTAAACAGAAGTATCTTTAAAAGACCATGAATATTCGGCCTCTTCTGTCAGTCAACTTTCTCTTTGGATCGAATTGGTGTTTTGTTCTACTTTCCATAAAACAAACAGCTGTGCATTTGAGTCACCTAGGTATTGGCACTAACTAATGGGATCTGGGACATGGTTTTCTTTAAGTAACATGTTGCGGAGGGGGTTCTTCGCCTGGAAGCTAATCTGTCATTCATAGTCAATCACACTTTATTATTGACCTCTTCCTCCCCAGCCCCATCCTTTCCTGCTTCTTCTCCAGTGATTAATCTTTGCAAAACAATTTTCTGCCTTTTGTTACCAACAAGAGTCCCAAATATTCACATGCTTAAAATAGAATGAGCTTTAGTTGCCAAGACAGTAACCAATGCCATAAAATACTTTACCCACTATTAAAATTATGCAATATGGTAAGAAAATGCATTCAAAGAGTAATTAGTTGAATAAATTCACCGGATATTTGGCTCTTTCTCATGAGTATATTTTCCCAGTCAGAAGGAAGTGGATGCATGCTGCCCTTTTCCACCTTCCCCAGATTCCACTGTGAATGAAGAATACATTGAATCCAACCCTACGGGTATTGTACAGGCAATTTTCTCTAAAAACAACAATAACAGCAACTAGTATCAGGTATTGTACTTTTCAAGTTAAAGGTGTCCAATCTATTCTGTGTTACTCAGAGGAATATATTTGTCTTCATTCTCAGACTTGGTCTCTTGGGATAGGATAACTTAAGGGAGCTCATAATTAACCTAGGCCAGCTCTCCCTTGTAATATGTGAGTGGTGCCATACAATTTATTCTAATGCTGGATTACAGTGTAGCGATTTTTATGCCCCACCTTCCATACATTTAAGAGTTGTTGATTTTACATGTTTTGAGTTACTCTCAATGGAAATGATGATCATCATGTATATAAGTGAGAAGTCTTCAGTATTTTCCCAGTTCTGGCTTCGACTCATTAGCCCTGTTGCCAAAGAACACAGGACACAATTTGCTTGATTTCTGCTTTTTTAGAAAAAAAAAATCCCCATTTCTATCTGTTCTAATTACATTTCAGTGCAATTAAGAGACACTTCCCTAGAAACCAAAGTTGCTTTTGCTGACTGGTGAGCAGAGAGAGCAAATGAAGGGCCGGCTCTTCTTTGACTTTGCTGCCCATCTCCAAGAGTCAGGAATGACTGGTGCACTTGGCTGATACAGAAAAATGCCATCTGGTATAGATTTCCTTTCAACTCATTGGGAGGAATTCAGGATCATGGGCAATAATTGAAAGCTGTTGTCTTTGGGGTGGTATTTTATTTAGGTCTTTTTTTCTACTTAGCTTCTGGAAACCAGGCTGTCTGAGCTAACACACATCTACTTATTCTACCTGTATTCACACTCCTGACAAATTCCCCTTAAGCTAAGAGTGTGCACCCATAAATAATGTGCAGTTTGCATTTATTCTGCTCCAAAGTGCTGTAAACATCAAGGCCTACTTATCAGAGGTGTATGCCTGGTAACAGAGGGTCATTGAGAACTAGGGCCAAATGAATTGAAGTAAGCAGAATGAATGGTGGTGTCGGTCATAACTGAACGCCGGGTCTGAATTGAGGCCACTCAAAGTAGATCACATATGACTTTAATCCACTGCTCTACCCAGCTTTCTTGGAGGATAAATCTGTCTCCAGTTTTTATTTACATATTATCATTTTACCGTATGTCACTGCCATAGTTTCAGACTTGAGTAAATCCACATTTAAATAGCGATTTGTCTCCTTTTGATAGTAAGTATTCTTGTAAGTGGTGGTTAGGATTAAAGGGAATTTGTCAACAATAGGTAAAGGGGCTATTTAGGATTAAATGAAATTATACACTCAGCCAAGAGAGCCTTCATTGGGAAGCTCAGTCCGGCAGGTGCCAGTCGTCCCACAAATTCCCCCTTTGAAGGTACAGTGATAATTCCCTGAAAGGAGAGAAGGGAAAGGAGGGGTGGAGAAAGAGCACACACAAATGTTCTCAGCTCGCAGACTCCCGGGGAGGGGGCAAATCCTGCCCCACACAGCCCCGGAGAGGCCACCACTTAAAGGTTAGCAAAGACTTCTTTTGAGGTGACATTTAAACCTTTAATAGCTCCCAGCCAGTTTGGGCAGGAATAATTTCCTCTCACTGGAAGCTGGGAGCCTGGGAGCTGGGCTCTGCTCAGTTACCTGTCTATAGAGGATGCGAGGGTGTAGATGAAACCCAAGCAGGGTGATTTGGGAGGAGGGGCGGAGCCCGCCGGTGTCTGGGGGCCCTGCCCTCCACCCTAATTGCACCAAAGGCAGAAAAAGCTTCAGGTTGCACATTAGGCCCTGGCTGAGATTAGCAATTATAATATCAGTTTCCCCCAAACAGGGCTGACAGAACGGCTCGGGGAGCAGAGGTGACTCAAAGTTTAGTAAGTCTCAGGGAAAGTTTACTGGCCCCTGCTGTTTTCTGGCCCACAAATCTGGCCTTTCTACTACCCAGCCCCGGCCACAAACAGTAGGAATCCTTTTCAATCACTATTAGCAACACTTCATTTCTGTCATATTTGACCCTTGGCAAACTGCAACTCTGCGAAGAACATTTTTTCCAGAAAGGAACCAGACATCATTCAGCTAGAGACGATTTACTGTGGGACGTGGAGCTTATTTGCTTTCGTCGTCCCCCTGGAGCTACTCAGCCTGTTAAAATGGATTGTCCTTTTGCACAGCCGTGCTTGGCGGGAGGGTCCTTCCTGAGAGGCAGAGAGAGCGGTGGAGGCCAGCCCTGGACTTTATCGACTTGTCATCTGGCCCTGTTGTCCTGAGTCAGGATCTTTGCAGTGTCCTGCCTGTCCAATCCTTCCCTGTATTTTGTAGCTTGTCTTGAAAGCAAGGTGTATGTTACATAGTCAATAACAGCCTCTTTCTCCTTTATGTCAGGGCAATGGTGGTGGCTCCTTCCAGTTTTTGCTCATATTTAATTTTCCTGAACACAAAGAAAAAAATAGAAACTAACCAAAACACCAGAAGCTTGAAAATGACTTATATCAGCTCAGGGCACAATTTTCCCAGCTTTTCCTTACATACTACATGAGAAAGCATTTGGGATTTTAAGTCTATTGTTTCCTCTGCCACCCAATCATCCACCATGGGAATTTCTAAGCAGTGCAAAGAGGGCCATGACTCACCAATACCCCATCTGGGAATCTTTAGTTGTTATGAATATTCATCTTATTTTGGTAGAGGGAAGTAAAGGAGAATTACTGTTGAATGGCAGAGTTTTTGTTGGGGATGAGGAAAAAGTTTTGGGTATTGATGGTGGTGATGGCTTCACAACATTGTGAATGGATTTAATGCCACTGAATTGTACACTTATGAATGGCTAACACCATAAACATTATGGTATGCACATCTGCCATGATGAAATGTGAATTCAGATCATACATAGCTGAGATGTCTGAGTGGTGCTTTCTTTCTCAGCATCCTCTCCCAGGAAGCAGACTTTCCGCAAAGTGCCCACTCATGGTAAGGAATGTTAAGGCAGGACCAGCCGGCAACCTGGCCCTGCTTCCAATGCAACTGTAAACCAAGATGAGCCAGCCAGTTAGAAAACTTGCAGAAACTTGGACAACCCACTAAACACATCACCTCATGGATGTGGAATACTCAGATGGTTTATACTGCTGCAAATTAGGAACAAGATGGGCCCAAGTAAAAATGATGGGAACTGTCTTCTCACAATGATCCACAGACATTTAAAGAGGCAGGAGATATGGATTTCCAGAAAACCACACATATTTGGGGGAAAATAGGGGTCATTCTCCAGAGGCTTTGATCCGTGAGTTGGCATTTCACAGAAGGCAGCCAGACTATGTTGATTCGACAACGGCGGTACAAGCTGGGACCAATTAATTTACACTGCTTCATGTGGGAAACGCCGCGAGGCCTGATATGTCCATCGCTAGTCTTAACAAAAAGTAATTGTTCAACGTTAAAATAGTTTATACAATTTATGAAATCAACAAGTGATTTGATCTTTCACAAGCACCAAAACCCATTGAATAAGTTTTTGTGAATCACCCTGGTCAATCCTTGTGACCCTGTGTTTTAGGCACTCTTTTAAAATCCAGGGCAGTGTGAAATTTGAAATTCAAACCATATTTCCTTTCCCACATAAGAATTTAAGCCTTGGACTGATTTTAGGCCTGAAGCTTTCCTTGATTCTTGAGTCAGTCATTAATGCCTTGGTTTCATAAGCATGGTTGGGCACTGACTTAGACCTTCTAGGAGAGTTGTGAGTTGGTTGAGATTCATTACCTGGAGCTATACACATGGTTAAAAAGAGGTGGCCCCACCTGAGCAAAAGCTCCAACAGTCATGTCAGCCTGGAGTTGATTTCTTTCTCTCGTTCAACACTTTTAAGCATTTTCTGGCAAATAATCTGCTGAACCCAGGGGACTCGGAGGTGGGCCAGGGGACATATTGTAGACAGAGAATCTGAATTTCCTAAGGCTGCAGTGTGCTTAAGGGCTGTGTGTGCCTAGAAGCTGTTCACCTCAAGTTCCGTTGTTCCAAGAGTTTAATGAATTGTCTCTTCCTATCTGAGATAGAAGAATGAACTAACTGTTAGGTAGGCTATGACTTTCAAGGGATGCTATGTAAAAAGACAGGACCATTTCAGTAGCAGATTAACTTTATTCAGGAGGAAGGGAAATCTCCCACAAAGATCAGCAAAATTATATCACTCATTTTTCATAATCGAAATACTACAGCAAGAGGAAGCTAGACTAGGACTTCTCCTGCCCTCACCTTCACCAGGACACTAATCTGACAGACGTGGAGACAGAGGGGTGGGAGACAAACCCCCACCTCATGTGCTGATAGAGACCTCAAAGGGGAATGATCCCAGAAACTGTTGCAGAACTCTTTGACCACTCAGTCAAATCCCGGAGATAAAAGAGATTATAGAGGAAAGAAGATTTTTGTGAGAAGAGTGTTTTTTGAGAGAGAGTTTCTCCTGTGTTGTCATTTCTCCTTCCTTTCCTATAGGTGGGTGAATTGGGTGGTCCCCCTCACATAAACCAAGTGAGGGGCATTTCAGTACACAACCTACTGTGCCCTGACCAATGCCTGACTCTTGGGATGGTGAACTGGGGTCTGACTCCAGCCTCAGGAATCCAGCATGCCAGAGAAGGCTTTGGTGGTGAGAGAAGAGAGACTGGCCTGCCCTACCCCAGTTGGCAGAACAAGAGATTGAAGAGTGTTTCCCATAGATCACAGGAAGAGTGTGTGGAAGAGAACGTCAGTGGGATTGTCCAGTGGGGTTCTGTCCCATAGGATCTCCTGGAGCGACGAAACACTTTAGCACCCACAAGGTACAGGCATTCCACCAGGGGCCAGGGGCTGGGAAGAAGTGTCAGCAACTACTTGGAATAGAGTTTCATCCAACCGGGTCAAGAGAACTTCATGAGAAAGGGGCTCAGCAAGGAATCTCCCGATGCGCCAAATAAGAGCCTCCAGGGAAAGAATGAGTTTTATAATTTTCCAGGTCCAGAGGGTAAAATGCTTCTCAGCTAAGTGATATCTATTCTATTCCCCTACCTCTCCCACTCTGTCACCCCCACCTTCAACCCCTGGTGGGAGAGCAGCTGCAGGTGGAGAGTGGGAGGAGGCCGTGCAGGCTGGGACAGAGCAGAGCAGGAAGATGGCCTGCCCCCCACCCCCACTGCGGGCTTGCAGTCTTACGCAGGTACAAGTCAGAGTTGAGAGGCAACTTAAAGTTACGTCAAGCTTTGGAGTTCTGATGGGCTTGGATCTTTTCATTACTTTGTGACTTGATTCTGTGCTTAATGACTGGAAGTAACCCAAAGCCTCTTTGCTATCAAAAAGTGACCGGAATTGTTGCAGGTGGCCCAAGTTTTCATTCAGGGCAGAAAAAAGTAAAATCAAATTGAATGGAAACTGCCACTCCATTGCAACATACCATTTATTCCACCAATGACAGTACCGTTAACAGAGATAGCCTTATTGATGAGGACACGAGGGTCTAAGAGGGCAAAGGAGGTCTGACAGACGAGGGGAAAGAGACACAAGAATAAGAATTGAAACACTGACCAAGCCACAGATGGCTCCTGAGAAGGTGTATCAAGTCCTTCAGGAGGTAGACGTGGTGTCAAAATTAGGATTCCTATTCTAAGAAACATGCTACATTGCAAATGTCTGATTCAATTTTAAGCAAATTTATGGAGAAATCTACCTTAACTATGTCTGAGTTATTTTCAAATATTAAACAATTTCTATTTTTTCTGAATGGCAATTATATAATTCCATGTAAATGTTGTCAAAATATAATACAAGTCACCTAAAATACAGCAGTTTAGCAATTCTACCAGTGCCAGTTAGGGACCACCCAGTAGTCAACCTGACAGATCCAAGTGACACTGTGCACGTAAAGATGATGTCTTACATGTGTATCTGGTCATGCTGACTCCATAATACGTACTGCAAGACTAAGAATCATGCTTTATCCCTTGATGATTAATAAATATTTGTCAAATAAATGCATAATTAAATAAGAATGAATAAAATAAGTAGCCAGTCATGAATATAATTTTGATTCTCATCCTCCAACAAATAGAATCTCACTTTTACCCAAATTATCCAAATAATTGGCCAGTAGAACACTGGCTATAGAAATGCTCTTACTTGAAATTGATTTATTTGCCAGCTGTCAATTTTGTGATATTATTCCATCTTTATTAGTCAGTGCCATTGAAACAAATGCAAGCCACAGAGCCATACGAAATGAATTGTAGATGAACTGGGTAGGAATGTATCTTAGCTAATCATTATACTAAGAAAAAAATGTGACTTGGCTCTAAAAACTATTTTTTTATTTTGTAATTTGTGTTCATCACCTAGAACTGGGGTGATGGGAATGGCAGAGAAATAATTCACATTTACAAGTGACAGTCATCTTCTTAGCCCCAGCAAACAAAGAGGAGGTCAGTTTTCCTATTCCCTGGACTGACTTGCCTCCCATGGGCACGGGAACCAGGGCACCAGGTACCTCCATCCAGGGGAAATGTGTATCTGAAGACAGAGTGGATAGTTTCGTATTTTCAGAGGAGTAATGTTTACACTCTATTTTGCTTTGCCTGGCTGGTGTGCCTCACATAGATAACCCAGCATCTCTCTTTTTCCAGAATACGCCTTTCTAGGAACAAAATATTAAAGTGAAGAATGAAAAACTGCCAAAT
The DNA here is from genome assembly GCF_041146395.1 of Eulemur rufifrons. Taxonomy (NCBI): domain Eukaryota; kingdom Metazoa; phylum Chordata; class Mammalia; order Primates; family Lemuridae; genus Eulemur; species Eulemur rufifrons. The sequence continues at coordinate 63,269,111 of NC_091001.1, forward strand.
GTAATTGCTGAAAAATCATTTTAGTCTCAGAGAATCGTCTTTTTCCTCTAATCTTTCTCAGTTGTACCAATATGGTTTTGTCAAAAATGACATTGGTCAGACACTAAAAGAATCCTTTTCGGTCCCCATTAGCAACACTTTCTTTCCTCCAAGCTTGGCCGCAGCAGGCTACAGCCACACTCTCAACATTGCTTTGAGAAAGCAACCGACATTCAACTACCACAGATGTAAGGTATGAAAAATGGCATTTTTAAAGACCTTTGAAAAATGTTAAAACATGAACATGGCTTTACTGTTATTTTCTACAGCAGGAATCTACATTTGTAACTGCTACTTCTAATCAATTTGGGAAGTGCCCATAGAGCTAGAGAAAAAAATAAGTTCGCATGCAACATTCTTCAGTTCTCATTCTATGTTACAACTGACTTTCTACATTGAATAGTTACCACTGTAAATGTGTAACTTTCCACACACTTTTGTTTTAAATTTCCAAAAGATCCTAGGAGCTAACACATTTGTGTCCAGGGTGGAGGGTTGTTTTTGTTCATCAAAGCAATTTTTGTTGCTATGTTGTGTAAGCGTAGATGTTTTTTTGATTGGTTATTGAAAGGCAAGAAATATGTTTTAAAGCAATTTGTGTCTTAGAACATTTTGTCCGCCTCATCACAGCAATGGCTATTAATGCTCTATTTGTAACACTGAAAAAGATAATTTATATTCTATTAGTACCTTTATCCGTTTCAACTGTCTGTGGCCAAAGTGGGTCAAACATTTGGCACTTAAAATGTTTAGCACTTAAAATTCCAGATAGAATAGTGATAACATGACTTAAACACAGACATTCTTTCTAAAAGAACTGAAAGAAAAAAGAAAACTTTAAAATTTCAGCAACACTTCATAGACATGAAATTGATCTCCAACCCAAACAACCCTATGCTCCATTATCATAGAATAAATTTCAGAGCTATTTAGATAGAACATAAAGTTCAGACAGTCACGTGACCAAAAACTCCAAAAGCAAGTAAATGCATCAGGGGTCAAAGGGCACAGAGCTGAAAGAAACATCTGGATTCCATCTTTTGAACTTTTAATGGAAACACTGATCACTTGGCACACATCTGGGGGTTTTGACAAGAAGAAAGTGTGGGGTTCTTTCTGGAGGGGGGCGTTGCTGTAGTTTACCATCCTTCTCTTGTGTTGGATATGCATATCTTCACATAATGTTAGTTACGATATTTGAGATATCTTAGAATATTACCAAAATTATGTTGTTTGATTATCTCTTCAGTGGAGTAGAGTTTTCATTTTCTAGTTTCTTTACTTTGAGTTTTGCTTAAATAGGAGTATCCCAGGAAAAAGTTAAGGAACCTGCTCATCTATGCAGAATGCACTTTCCCTGGGGAAGCTGTTCGTATCACTCAGCAGGGAGAACCATTTTTAAAATCACCATGCAGTAACCAAGGAAGAGGCCCTTAGCATTCAGCCAAGCTGGCTCACTGCCTACACCCCAAATTAACTCTCTCAGACATCTGCATATGAAAAACATCTCAGAAAAGCCTTGAAGAGCCTTTACAGCAAGTGACCTGGCTTTTACCACATTGTTGCTGCCTGAAAAATGTGTCTCCAGCACAAATAAAAATAATGCAAATCTCTTTGCTAGAGAATTGCATGGTTTTACTCTGAATATATTACTAACTGGGGACCCATGAGCAAGTCACTTAAATTTTTTGGACCTTAGTTTTCTCATTTGTAAAACGATGGTCCTGGACTACTTGTTTTAGACTAGTTTGTTTTCAGCAATGATATTTTATATGTGTTAGTTAGTGTCCTGGATCTGGCACTAAAAATAAATTTTAAAAATCTTGATTGTTTCAAATGTACTTTTTAATTTCTGCAGCACTCTCACATGCCTTATTTCCCTTGATCTTGTGAGGTAAGTGTGACAATTATTAACCTCCTCATTTCAAAATGAGATCACCAAGGCTTAAAGAGGTGAGGAGAAAGGCAATACATTTCTTTCCAGCACAGCACTCTTTCCAGGATGCAGGGTGTCTTTCATTTCCTGTGACTAACTCCATGAAAATTAGGTTCCTCAATTAGCAAGACCCATGCCACAGGAAAACTGATTGACAACATAGATGGTAAGCCAGGAAGTGCTTCCAGAATTCTGAGCAAAGGGGGCAATTGCTATTTCTTAAGAAGGAACTAGACAAATACACCAGAGAAATAATCAAGGTGTAATAGAACACTTTTCTAGACAGGAAAAGGGCCTAGTTTTCAAATAAAAAAAGGCTTACTATTAACCAGTCAAAATTCATGAAGACATGAACATCTGGACATGATGTGGATATTTTTGTTAAATTTCAGAAGTAAAGAAAGAATCTTATATACTTACAGGTATTAAAATAAGAGAATGTAGAACATAGGGGTTAAGAGTTCAGAGTTTGGGGTCAGAAATGTAGCTTTTCCATTTACTGACTGTCAAACCATCAAGTTTAGAAAATTTCTAATCTGTATTCTTAATAAGATTTGTGAGGATGTTGCTTTTATATCTCAAGGGCAGGCACTCATGTAAAAGGAAAATTTTAACATCTGGAATGTTTCACTGGAGATGAAAATTATGATTCATAAATTTAAAACACAAGGGATTATGTGATCAACACATTAAAGAGTATAGAAAGCTGAGTAAGAGAATTACAAGAAGGGGAAACTCTTCCCAAATTCATGGAAAACATGCCTATATTTACATGATGAAATAAAAGATATGTAACTGAGGACAGATATGAGAACTCTCAAAGGATACTACAAGGGGTGAAAGAGTAAGTAGAAGAAAAGCAATAGACAACGAATTAATAGAAAACTTTCCTGTGCTAGAAAAAGATGAAAAAGTGTGTCAAAAAGATGCATCAAATATTTGGTAAAATTATTAATAATTAAAAGTGACTCCCAGTTAGCAATTGCTTAGCAAAACTGTTGGCTTTTGAAGATAAAGAAAACATTCACTACTGCTACCTTCAAAGAAAAATTAGATAGATGATAGACAGACAGATAGATATGCCTTCCCATACATGTGTATATAAATATGTAAACTATAATAAATATATACATATAACATATATACGTATATAAAGCTATCATCAAATTCACCCTTTGGAATACTAAATGCCAAGAGATAATGGAGTTACATCCATTTACAGAAAAGGCTATAACTCAAAAATTCTAAATCCAGTCAAAACCATAATTCATGTGGCATACTAACAGAAACATGCAAGAAAACAAATATTTCAACCATATATCCAAATGTGAAAATAAAAGTTTAAACTCACTGATAAGAGAATAAAGTGTTTAGAAAGGAAAACGTAAAAAAAAGTAGTGAGCATTTAAGATAAATAATGTTTAAATAAATGTTAATATGGTTATGAAACAAAGTAAATGTCAAAATAATTCTTTATAAAGAAAATATGTAATAAAAATGAACAACCATTTAGATTTAAGATAGATTATTTTTTAAAAAACTTGTAACTTAAACAGGAAATTAAAGGAGATAAAAGTGACTAGTTTTTAAATATTGCAAAAGGAAGCCTCAATATCTACCTTTCATTTTTGACAGTTAAAAACATGGGTTTAAGTCATATTTTAAGTATGTAAAATTTAAATTATTAATATGTAAATTATTAATGGTATAAAAAGAATGTATGGATTCCAAATCTCTGGAGAAAACTTAAAGGACAAAAAAACAATAGTAAAATACAAAAGAAAAAAAAAAGAAGAAAAGAGGATACTAAAAGACCATAAAACCAAACAGTGGATAACATTACTACCACTGTTATTACTAATATTACTACTATTACACAACTACCAAGACTATTACTATGACGGCCATTATCATCTACTGGCTAATATTTGAGTATCATGTGTCAGTGTCTTGCCTAAACTCATTGCACTGCTTATAGATATTTAGAAATTTCCCCAAAATCACATAGCAAGTAACTATTTGAATCAGTATTCAAGAACAGGCATTGTAACCCATGCTTAAAACAAATGATCATGTAATTTTTAAAGTAAGTGGTAAGTTAAAATATGCAACCAAATGCAAACTAAAAGAATGCAGAGGTGGAAATATCAATGTAAAATAAAGTTAAATTCAAAGAAATCCCCATTAAATGATGCACAATTTTACATTGATATGGTCTACAATAAAAATTAAATATTCTTAACATGTTAAAAGTTGAAATCGAATGAATTCTCTAACCCAGGAGAACAAAGAGACCAGTAATCACTTGCTACTCATTTATTCATTCATCAAATATTTGCTGAGTACCTGCTATCTGCCAAGTACTGTTCTGAGATTGCGGGTAGCCCCATCCCAGCACCCTTACACTGACAGGTACAGTTGTTGGGGGTGATCGGGGGTCTGAGATATGTGATTCTAGGGAATACCTAAACCAACTTCGTTTTGCAATTTATGGTAAAATTAAATGATCAAGAGACTTTTTCAGAGATCAGAGTTTGTGCAAGAGTTCGAACTAATATCTGTGCCTCCAAGTAGAAGTGGTTTTTTTGTCCAATTGACACTTTCAGCTGACTTAATTTTTTACAACTACATACACCAGAATTACCCACGGTTGCAGCAGAAGCTGTAGACAAAAAACATGAGGAGGGAAAGCAGAGACGGAATAAGTAAAATCAGATGCAGAGTTGCAGCAACTCTCTTCTAAACATCCCATAAATGTGCATTTAGCTCATGTTTATTTTTACATACTTCACCAGAAAATAGCAACTGCAACGTTTCATTCCTGATGGTAGCTTCAGGCAAAGAGGAGGCATAAAGTGAGAAAAATGCACAATAAACAAACAAGCAACAAGCCCTTTCTATACAATGCAGATTTCAAAACTTTCACTCCAGTTCTCAGCTACCACAGTCTAAAAGACTTGCAGTATGTTCTGGGTGAATGGTAATGGTTTGTCTTGAATATCAAATGTGAGTTGGGATATCTGCACTTAACTAAGAAACTATAATTTTGGTCACAAACCTAAAAGTATATTTTTTTTCACTATATTCAGTAGAAAGTCCCTTATGATGGAAAGTCTTTTTTCTACCCCATTGATTTGGTTTAATCAACTACTGACTTTTTATTTTATCAGATTATGAGAAATATTTTATCCCCATTTAACTAAATTGAAGCATATGTGAAGAGAGGATAGGTATACCTTGGCTGATTCCAGCTACCAGGCATCTCTCGCAAATTTTCATTCTAGATTATGCCTTTGAACAGTCAAAACTTGTAAATATTATTTGAGGGCTTCTCTTGATGTGTCAAAGGCACATCAAACTCAAAGTATAAAAGGCTAATCACAGGGTGTGTACTTCCACTCAAAAGATCCTGGAAGAGAATTTCCGTGCAGTAAGTGAGCCACCAGCCTCCCATCTTCACCAGACCAGGGACTGCCATTAGTGTCCCCATCATTTCCACTCCTTCACCCAGCTCGCCACTGATTTTGCCCCCTGACCATCTCTTGCACACACCCACTTCTCTCCTGGGCCATGATGACTGTCACAACTCCTAGTTGGGATCTCACATCCATTCTTACTTAAATCCTACTCACTCTCCCCACTGCAGTAAAACAATCTTTTCAAAGTGAAAATGGGATCACATTGTTTCTCAATTCAAACATTTTAATGACTACATTTTATTTTGAATAGTAAATGGCATTCTGAGGGAGGTCTCCAAAATGATGATGAGAATTGTAACATGGCCTTGGTCTGGGTGCTCCATCCTCATCTGTCTTCTGTGTTCTTACCACTCTTGCTTTTTTCCAATCCCTTAAATCCATACCCTCCTGCCACAGTGCCTTTGCATATACTGGCTCCTCAGTTTGGGAAGCTAACTTTTCTACCCTCAATTCTCTTGTTAAAGCTTTCCTATCCTTCTACTCTTTGATTAATTATTCTTTATTTAGGGTAAGTCTTCCATTCTTATTTAGGGTAAGACTTCTACAAACTGGATCAAATACAGTGATACACCTTTGAACATTTGATACACCTCTCCTTCATAATTCTTACTACAATTGTAATAATGTATTAATAGTATTTATTGTCTTGTTTGAGTAGTGTTTCTTCTTTACTACCTCTCTGAGGGAAAGACTTATATAAGTTTTGGTTGCCCTAATATCACTAGAGTCTAGCACCATTTCTGGCATAAAAGAGACTTTCAGTAAATTTTGGTTGAATGAATGAATGAATAAGTAAACAACATATTCAGGGTATGAGTAGTCAGTAGTCTCTGGAGGGAGGTTATCCAAAATGATACTAATAATTTTTCATGTTATGACCTGTGCAGATAGGAGATTGCACATTCCAGGAGCGGCGCCTCCCAAGTCAGAACACATGGCTGCACACTAGTGTGTCGTCTAGGTAACTCGGTCATCTTGTGCAAGGGCCCATCCGTGCCTAAGTATCAGTTTCTCATCAATAAAATAATTGATCCACTGATTGGGGTAATGTGAGAACTGTATATGTTGGTAAAGACTTTGAGGGCTTAAACCCCAGTCAATCTAGATCAAGAAGCTGAAGGACTGCAGAGGCCTGTAGGAAACTGTAGAGAAAAGGGTGAATTCAGCCTTGATTGCTTCTCACAGAGGGCTGGGGAATTGTTATCTAGTGTTTACTGGAACACAGCAGCATGCACTCATTTATGTTGTCTGTGGCTGCTTTCGTTCTACAACAGAGTTCAGTAGCTGTGACAGAGACCACGTGGCCCACAGAAGCTGAAATATTTACTATATGGCTCTAAATGGAAAAATTTTGCCAACCCCTATTCTAGATTATCGCTATTGCTACTCTCTCAGTGCCTGGCTTCACATCCCCCCAGCTACGTACACCAAAAAGGAAAGTGTCGACGTGAGCCCTGCCTCCTCCCTGTCCCCCACATCCAATCCTTTCTACCTGTTACCTGAGGCCTTTTCTTGTGGACCTCGGAATTTGCTTTCTAACTGTATCCGTTAACCCCACATAGTTCTTTACTTTTGCAGGTCATGTCGCATAGTAACACAAGGGATCACATTTCACTCTAACTCCTTCATGAGGTAGGAAGAACAGGGACCATTACACCCATCTAACCAGTATTCCCCCCACCCAGAAGATGTAGTCTCTGCAAAACAAAAAGGTCAGTATGAGACAAAAGATAATTTTATTTATCAGAGTTACTTAGTTTCTGTATGCCTCACTTTGTAAAGTCAAAGGTCATACATCATAGAGATGTTGTGAGGATAAAACTAAATAATATATGCAAAACTCTTAGTCCAGTTTCTGGCCCGTAGTAAGGAATTATTGACTATGACTATTATTATCATTCATGTAACTTGGAAAATTAGAAAATACATAATTTTAGGTAAAATTTATGTAAATGATCTTTTTAAAAGAAATAAATTACTTAGGTGCTAGGTTCTGATATACCTCCAGGAAGTAGTATAATTTTTTAAATACATTAAAGAATTCTTTAAGCTTCTTCAAAAGTTAAAGAAGAGAATCTGAAGCAATCCAACTTATACAGAAATTGGGTACAACAAATATAGGAGAAGAAAGAATAATTTCAGGAAAAAATCTTTATAATAACAACTATATCAAAGGATTTTTAAAAATGATGCATTCTCTTAGCTTTTACAGCTATGAAGCACGGATGCAAATTTGTCTCCAACTTATAGAAACTTTCTGTGAATAAACCTGTCTTCTAACGTTATTTCATTTCTTTGCTCTAATTCTCCATAAAACTATACATTGGACTTATTGCATATTGTGTATTCTCATGAAATATCCAAAATCATCTTTGGGTTGAAGCAGTAGGTAAATTAATTTTGTTCTGTCAATGCATGCAAGAGACTGAACCTGACAGTATCACTTGCTTTCTTTGCCCAACAAAGGCCTACCCAGTGGATGGTGGTGATACTTGCACAACATTTTGGATGTACTTAATGCCATTGTTCATTTAAAAATGGTTAAACTTAAATTTTATGTTGTGCATATTTTCCCACAATTAAAAAGTCTACCCAACCTTCTGGCTTACTTAAACGATACTTGATACTTCGGCTATAAAAACCCACACGGATCCCCCAGGTCTGAATCAATCAGTCTTTTCTCCACTTTTGGGCCCTTACTTGTTCTTCTGTTGCAGAGCTTTTCACATTGCAGTTGTGTCCTCCCGTGTTTTATCCTCCTCTAGGCTACATGTTCCCTGAGGGCAGGCACCAATCAATCATCTCTACATATCTCTCTCTCACTGAGGATCACACTCCAACTGCTTTATAAATATTTGCTGAAGACAGGCAGAAAGTAATGGAGGACGGGGGCGGGGAGGAGACTTCAACACCAACTGCCAGCTCCATTGTCATTGGGGTGCAGCAGAAACAAGAAGGTATGCTGATTTCCATTAGACAGTACTGTCCTCTAAGATACTCTGAACAACTGCTCCCCACTCAGTTTTGCTTTCATATGAAAAATGATATATATGACCATATACAAGTAGCATCCTTCTCAACAGATACATAATACTTGAGCCCTTAGATAACAGTCCACATGGAAGATTCTCATTGTTTTAGGAGTCTCCACCCAAATGCCATCAACAATGTGGGAGACGATATCACCAAGCACAGCAGGCCAGAGCGTGACCGTGGCAGAGTCTTTGTCATAGGCTGTTGAAAGGGCAGTTGTTGCTCCACTCCACTCAACTCCACGTGTTGCCATTCTAGATGCAGGCCCAGTATTGCCAGAGCTTCTGGTTTTTCTTTAAGCTAGAAATTGGCTCAACAATTTTAAAACAAGATGGCAGGCCAAACAAAACATATCTTAGGGAAATTTGCAACCCTTCACATACTATCACAAATACTTTTAGGACATTTATTATACAAATTCCTTGAAATGCACCCCTTTGAATAAAAAGAATAATGAGTACCTAATGCAAAAGATGACTTTTGGGATTAAATGAGTTAATGTGTAAAAGTACCTAGCAAGGTATATGTTTCTATATGGATGCTCAATAAACATTAATTTTCTCTCTTCCTTTTCTCTTTCCTGTCTTTTTAATTGGGAGAAAGGTTTTTTGATTTAAAATGAAAACATGTAAAAGGGAAAGATGCATTATTTTTAATAAAATAGGCTATTTTGTTATATCAGACTCCATACCAACCAAGCCAACCTATTCCACATGTTGAGGCCCTTCATCAATGTAGATCTCTGTAGATTTGATTAAACCCAGACAAGGCTGATTTGTAACAGGTAGTTGGATTTTTATATGAAAATCCTATTTCCAAATAGGTTTCAGGATGCTTGAAAACAGATTTTTCTCTTTAATTATTTAAAACATTCTCTCATATTTTATTTGTACTATGAACTTATCTATAAAGTGTTTGTTGGACAAAATAAAGCTTTCATCCATTTTTTTCTAAATTACTGTGAATTTTACATCCAGTTCTATACATTTTACAGTATTTTCTGTATTCTCTAAAGAAGCAACACACCCACTCCCAAGACCAGTTCTTTCCCAAATGGCTCACAACTCTATAGTAAGCCATCAGTCATGGCCTGTGGGGCAGCATTACCCAAGAGAGGTACCACTAGAGTTAGAGTGTCAATCTCAAATTCAAATTTCTCTTTAAAAAATGGTTAAATGAGGACAAGTTATTTAGACCCTAAATAGCTCATTCCTCACCTGTGTAATGGGGTGGATTGTACTACTCTCATGAGGTTATTGTGAAGGCCAAATGGGATAAAGTTTGCGAAATTATCCTATAAACTGAAAAAGGCTAAACCAATAGATATCCTGCTTTGAGTAGAAGAGACAGCTGGTATTTAGGATAGGGACCCCAGTAAAGCTGTGTTAGTGGAGGTGTCTTGACATGAGGATTTTATTTGAGTAGTTTCTCCAAGTATCAAAGTCTCCCTGCCCTACAACTTCATCCCTTCCCTGTGCACAGTGTACGTCAGCAAAAGCAGAAGGGAAAAATGATTTGTTATTATTACTGTCAGCAACACAACAATAGTCACTACTATTTATTGAGCATTTCCTATGTTTTAGCCACCAAACTAAGTACTAGGCACACATTGATTCAAGCCATTAATACTTAGAACAGCTCTAAGTGGTGGATATCATGATCTCCAATTTACAAATGAAGAAACTAGGATTAGCAAAGGCTGGTGAATGCCCAGGGTCATTCACTAATTAATACACTGTAGACACAGGACTCCAATCCTGGCAATGTCAAAGCAAGGCCATATCAATGGGGCAGTAGTGTGGAATAATGTTCCCAGGACAGTTTTCCAGATAACTGAGATCAGTGCTTCAAGTGCCAAACTTTCTTTTGAGGAGTGGAGGGTCTATTTTTTCACCATTTCTAAGTATGGTCTTTGTTATGAAGATAGCATCAAAATCTTTTTCTTTTTTTTTTAATTTTTTTCTCCCTTTTTTGATGGAGGGGCCTTGGAGATTGCATAGTCTAACCCACTAAATCTGCAGATGGCATGGCTGACACAAAACTCCTTTGGCTACGACATAAATCAGCAATGCCCCCAAGGAGTAAAGTGATGTGTAGAAATGTTCCCTGCACTAAATGGCAACATGTCACTATGATCTATTTTATGATAAGTATCTTTTATTTGTTTGTTTCATTGTTTCTTTTCTTTCACTTTTAAGTTGTTAGGTGTCACTTGTTCTGGTCCTAGAGATCGTACCTTTCAGTAAGCATCCAATGAACACGTTCACACCTTGTGTTGCACTGTTCACAGTTTGCTATGAAACAGGAAACCAGGTAACTCTCTAAGATCAGGTGTCAAATAAGAGTAAATAAATTCTGAGCAAAAACCTAAGAACTATTTTTTTTTATATGAAGGCTCCCTATGCTGCCCAGGGTGGTCTCAAACTCCTGGGCTCAAGCCCACCTTAGCCTCCTGAGCAGCTGATACTACAGGTGCACGCACCACTGTGCTCAGCTCACCTGAGAAGAACTCTTAACGAGTAAAGTGCATACAATTTTGTTAATAGGTATGACCTCCAGTTTGGCTTCTGTGATGACTGTCAGTTATATCTTGGATAATTGAGTTTTTCTGCAAAACAAATGCCGTATAAGTGAAGAATTGAATACTTTTAGAGACACACATCCCCAAAGAAGGCACAAGTCATGCTTCCAAATAAATCGATTCCCGCTTCGGATCCCCTGTAGCGATCCTTGGAGCTAGCCAGCTCCACCTGCTCTCCTTGCTTCACTCCCCCTGTCTTTTTTATAAGTACAGTCAAATCATCCTTTACCCTTTTACTTCAGTTGTCATTTTCCAGCTGGAAAATAGCAAATTTGATCATTCGTACAGAAACAGCGTCTGTTGCTAACCCCTCAAGCTGGTGTACTGGTTTCATTTCTTGCAGCCAAACATTCAGGAACATGTGTTTATATGTATATCTTTCCCTTTATATTAGTAATAAGTGGGTCATTAAGGGCTATATAATGAGAGAATGCAGTTTTCTGGCCTGATAAGTCCCCGAGCTTCATTACCAAATTCATCTTACATGTCAGCCATTAAATAGCTTGGCATTTTCCTCTCTCATCCATGCAGTATCATTTAATTTCATCTAAATGGAGTTTTCTCTATGGCCATAATCATCATCATCTTCATTGCCACCACCATCAAGAAGCATTTATTACCTGCTGCAATGCATATGGTGCTACATTCAGTATAGCTCTGCACAACTCCATCATCATGGCCCTCACCCACGAAGTACAAGGAGGTTGCTCAAAACAGTGGGATTGGAGTTCAAGTCCAGACTCACCACAGAACAGCTGGGAGAGATGGAACACAGCATGTTCCTTTTCTGGGCCATGCTTTATTTGAAAATAAGATGGATGAGTTATGTTATCTCTAAGATCCTGTCACACTATAGTGTTGGATCCTCTTCCAAATTCAGCTGTGAAAATTTTAAGAGGAAAGAAGATCGGCAGAGAAGAGAATTGGTCTGGAGCTGTAAACAGCTGGCTATGCCCAGAGAAGTAATTAACCTCTGGGTCCCAGATCAGAGTTGTCTATGCAGAATTTTGTTTCTGTCCCTGACCTCAGTGTGGTTTCTCTGCATTCTCAACACCTTCTGTCATCCTTATTACACTATTTCTTTCTGATCTTGGCTTCCTCCCCACGTTCTCCAACTCCTGGCCTCCTTCTTCACACCAGGTCCTTACTCTCTGCTCTCTTACTTCTCCCAGCCACACATGGGGGCTGAGTCCTTGTTAGAGCCTCAGTTTTATATGGTTCTAAGAGGCAGCTCCTGAATCCCCAGGTCCCTACTCTGGAAACTCTGTCTGATCCCCTTGAACAAGGGCTGGGACCAAGCCTGCTAAGTAGGTCACCCAGTTGGGTCACCAAAGATTGACCTGAGGATTGAGGACTGAGGCTTTTCATGTAGGAAATTACCCTGGGCAAAGAAGTAGACAGAATGGGAGGAAGAACTCAAAATGGTTTTGAGAATAAAGGATGATACTCTGAGAAACACATAAAGTCCAGATAGTTATCATGGAGATGGAAATGGAAGAAAAAACCCAAAAAGCATGCCTGAGCTGAATACACACAGGAACACAGGAGGTGTGGGCAGGAGGAGGGGAAGAGGGCAAGAACTTAATGGGATACAGAGAGGAATTCTGTGATTTATGCCCTGAAATATGCCATGGGGCCAGGAAAAATGTCTTATCCCATCCCTACTTCTGTATGCATTAGACTGAATCAAGAGGCATAAAATCAGGTAGAAAGGCCTGATGTATAAACAGTAATAGTAACCTAATAATCCCTCTAATAATCATAGCTTAATTCCTTTGGCTGTTCATGACATTGTGCTAATTGCTTACAGTGCATTATTTTCTCATGGAATCTTCCCAACTACCTTTTGTTGTTGTTGTTGTTGTTGTTGTGGCATAAAGTATACTCTGAATGTTGTGCAGCCATCATCACTATCCATTTCCAGAACTTTTCCATCATCCCCAACAGAAACTCTGTACTCAATAAACAATAATTCTCAATTTCTCCCTCCCTCCAACCTTTGGTAACTACTCTTCTACTTTTACATTCTACCATGCAACTACCTTTAAAGAGTAGCCATTAAAGTGGAGTTACATCTCACTTGGGGTGAAATTCTAAAGTCAACATATAAGGCAAAACCCACAAACTATCTCTATTCTCACTGAAAATACCTAAGGAAGAAAGGTACCATATTAGTGACAGATATATCATCTCCAAAAATGTATGACCCATACAGTTTATCTCTTTCACTGTTCAGTTGAGCCCCAGATATAAGTAGCAGATTATGCATTTGGGATCCTACTACACAAAAGTATACACTGTGTCTTTAAACCAGAGAAACACGCTAGGACCTCAAGAATTAAAACAAAATGAGGAAGAAGCAGAGTCACATCTTCCATCTCATGCTTACCTGGGAAAATATTTATTGAGCTCAATGGCAGATGGAATCATCCCCACAATTCAAATTATCTCACCCCTCCACTCCAACCAATGCATAGTGTTGAAAATTCTTGTACACTGAGTGTGTAGGATAAAATTCCTTCCAATTATTATCCTCTTTATAATGATGAGGCACAAAGAAGTTAAGGAACTTGCCCAAATTCCCAAAGCTTCATGAATAGTTGAATTTGTGCCTTTAACCATGATTCAACTCTGCTAGACAAATGGTTATTTCTTTCAAGCAAATTAGACTTTCTTCAACATTATATTCTTTCCTTTACTTTTTTAATTAATCAGGGGTTCTAGTGACCAGGAGAGCTCATAAGAGGTACTTTTGAGGGTTACTCTAGAATTGCACATCCATTTTCTCAAACTATATAGTATGTAAATCTCTGGACCCCAGGGGCCAATTGTAAATTGGTTTCAAATACCACAGAGCACATAAATCTCTCTCCTCCCTTCTCCATCTCCCTCACCCCATAATCTACTCACTCTTTGACCTCCTCACAAGAAGCATGACTGCCTTAAATTTAGAGTTTTCCTTTCCATTTAAAAAAATGCACATTTTAAACCCTAATCATATTTCGGGGATGGAGTTAATCAGCCTTCTTAGTGAGTTTGCTCCCTGCCTCAGGTGAGAAGCAGCCTACAAGGACATAAACTGGCAGGCGGACGTCATGATTGGAAGTTGGGGGTCAGAACATTCAGGAATGATTTAGGAATGTACAGCAATTTTACTTACTTGAACTGCGGAGGGGAAGGTCAGGCTGAAACCATTAAAAAAAATCTAGATAAGGAAATATTTTGAGAAAGTATTGTTTTGTGACTCCCAAATACCTACAATAATGTAAGTTCGTCTGAGAGTTTACCCATTCATGCTATTGCCAACTGAAAGCTCTCAAGGACCTGCTTTGAGGAGTAGATGAGACTATTTTCTAATTAGCATAACTATTATAAATGAAGATAGGTTATTCAATGCTTGAAAACAATTTTTTTCCTAAGTAATCTTATTTACACCACTAATTTGTACTTCTTGTAAAAAAAAAAAAAAAAAAAAAAAAGGAGTATGCTGAGTAAAGGTAAATTTTAGCCAAAAGCAATACAGTTTCATTGCTGCACCATAATTAACCTTAGCTTAGTGCAGATTAGCCTTGGTCCAAGTTTCAATTACATTAAAGCCGAAGTAGCATAAATAAACATATGATTAAACAGAAAAATTCACTCATAAAATAATGACTTTTTTTCCAGTGGAAAATAGGATGAAAAGAAAGGTGGTTCACGGAGTGGTATTTATAAAATACATAGAGTTAATAATTAAATGAGTAAAAACTCTTTTCCAAAGCAAGAATTCTATCTTCAGCCAAAATGAGAACAATATAACAGAGTTTCAGTAGATTCATTGTTTTCCCATTTGGACAAGTCCTCTCTTTCATATTATTAGTTCTTTCTTCAAATGCCATGCTCCAAACATAAATGTGATTTTCACTGATGCCCTTCAACTTTGTCAGGCTAGCCACCCTCCCCCTTCCTTCCTAAATTTAATTAAAACCAGCATTCAGCCCTACTGGAGAGAAACCCTATTTACATAACACAAAGAAAAACAATTTTTAAAAGCCCACATTAATCATGAGCTTTAGAAAAAGTCACCCTAAATAGGATGTATCTAGCCAAGCGACAAGCTCCAGCCACTTAAGAAAAATACATCTTTCCAACTGCAAGGATACCAGTGTTACTGAAGAAAACATAGCTCTTTTGTTCCACAAATTCCTCATTTTCACATGAAGTTACCATGATTTACCTATCTTGATATAGAATAATGCATATTCAAACTTGCCTCGTCTACCCATATAATCTAGTGAAAGCTGAGTTTTATTTTACAGTATTGCCAGGAGTAGAGGAAGAAAACTCCAGTACCTACTATGTGCCAAGCAAAATGCTCAGCATTCTGTAGACATTATGTCATTCAATAGTCCCATCAGCTCTGTGACGTTGCTCGAGCTTCTCACCTTGAGCTGGAACTTTGAAACCACAAAAGTCCTACTATCCAGGAGTTCCCTACAGAAAGGGTTGCACAGACACATTTAAGAACATCAGACATCCACTTGTCTCCTTCCACATTTTGCACATAAGTCTTTGTGGTTATTTCATTGCAACCATTCCACTAAAAAACATTTTGATCAAAATGAATAGAAAAGTAAAAAAAAAAAATTGCCAATGGCAGAAACCACAAATGGGTGAGCAAAAGGGAAAGAATAATGCAGCTTAATCAAGAGTATTACAGAAAGCTGTCTGATGTTCAGAGATCAGAATTATTCACGATCAAAGAATTCACCCAACTCCTCTCTGGTTCAGTTTACCTCAAATGTAACAAAGGTAATAACATGGCCTATACTGTTCCAAAGAGTATGAAAGTTACATAATTATCATAGACAACTAGGTCTGTCAGAAATAAAAGGAGAAACGTAAATTATTGAATTTGTGCTATAAACTAGCCCCTGTGGAGCAATTTGTATGTGGTTTCTCACTTAATTTGTACCACAGTCAGGTGAGGTGAGCATTCTCATTCTCATTTTACAGGTGAAGAATCTAAAGCAAAGAGGGTTTAATCCTTTGACCAAGGTAGCATGCTAATAAATGGTAGAACCAAGATTTTAATTCAGAGTTGTCCTATTCCTATTCTCTGTCTACACCTGCTCTTCCTGTCTGAGCAGAGATGATCCTGAATAAAATCCGTGTTGTCATGGAGATGTGCCATGTGGAGTGCATGGACTGCCTGGTGCTGACTCACCTATGACTCATGTTTACTCTGTGTCTTAAAATGTCATGAATACAGTGTCACCTTCATGAACACCTCACTAGGTGTGAGCTGCTACAAAAGATTAGAGAGCTTTACAAGTTTCTTCCTTTCCTTTCTTGCTTTCACCTCCCTCCCTCTCCTCTCTTCTTTCTTTCTCTCTCTCTCTCTCTTTCTTTCTTCCTTTCTTTCTTTCTTTCCTTACTCCCTCCCTTCCTCCTTCCTTTCTTCCTTTCTTTCTCTCTCTCTTTCTCTCTTTTTCTTCCTTTCTCTCTTCCTCTCTCTCTCTTTCTCTCTCTCTCTTTTTGTTATTTTGCTCATTGATGTATGCCTAGCATTGACAGTGTCCAGCCTGTGCAGGTGCTCAGAAAATTTTTACTGAATGGGTGTACTGAATAAACTCCTAGTCAGGCCTGAGCTCTGTGACATCTGTTCTCTCTGACCACCCAGCTACATATAGATTGGAATTGCCCTTTTCAGAAATAATGTGGGCTCAGCTATACAATTATGTCTCTACGGCCCTGGAGACCAGGGGATTTGGAAAATAACAATGATTGCTATTCCTTGGATAACACAGAGATAGCAACAGCATGAAAACTGGGAAAGCCCCCACTAAATGGCACAGAATCCCTCTGGTTGGAGACAGGGCTGCTTGCCTTGACGTCTCCTCCTGCCCAGGTCTCACACATTCCCAGGATTCCTTTGTGAGTCTTTGGGGATACTGAGTGGGTGGATGGGTAGGGGGTGGCACGTCGGCCGGACTGCTGGGCTTATCCTCCTGCTTTATCCTGGCCAGCTCCAACCCCACAGGGTCAAGTCCAGCACTCATTATTCTTCACTTTGTGAACACGTACACACACACACTGTATTTGGGGGCGGGGGGGGGCGTAGGTGGGTGTAAATCAGGCTGTACTTTACAGGAAGTTCTTTATTTTGGATTTCCAGAGCCATGTCTCAGTCCCATTCCTAATGGGGCAAAATTCCATAAGTTCCCCAGGGGTTCCTGGGTTGTTCTGTCACTTCTTTTTAGTGGGCCCTTTTAATCCTATGAAATTATGGGAAGTCAAGAGGAAGTCAGTTTCTGAACCACCTTGGAGGTTGGTAAGTTCGAGAGTCACAGTTTCACAGTTTCACAACTCACCCATGGTTGAGACATCCAAAGTCACTTTACAGACTGGGATGCCTGAGTCTGGCTGTTCTGGACTAAAAACTAGGGAAAGCAGAAAATGACTTCTTGACAGGCTTGCCTTCCCTTTTCTCCTGCACTTCCGTGATTTGCCCTATAGACACGTGCCATAAACCAAAACCTTTGAATGGCCTTGCACCTTACTCTGAACAGTGCCATTAACCAGACTCAATTGTCCCTGATATTTCTAGTGGAAAAGCAAACTAGTTGAAAAATCTGGTCTAACTCATATTTGATATTGGTCTAAATCATATTGGTAAATTAGTCGTTGTATCTGTGCTTGACTTGCACTCTTGATCTCTGACTTAGGTAAGGTATTCTTGATTAGCCTTCTCATTTCCCTCTTTCTAACTTCGCTTACAAATTCCATCAACCTTATTCTGAATGTTTAAGATGCCTTAGACTCCAAATTCAAGACTATACTTGTTAATATTCAGCGGCAGTCTTTGAGAATCATGTTTCCAATAGGACACAAACTTTCCAAATATGGATGTATATAGTAAGTTTAGGAGCCTCAAAGCTGCCTTGGGAAATGTCATATACATTCTGTCTCATATAAGCAATATATAACTAGCCTAGGGTCCTAAGATACCCTAAACCTTAACTCCTTCTCTTCTGACCCCTTAGTCTTAACAATGATGAATTATACTACCCTTGGAGAGTAGCTAAATACTTGGAACCCCGAGTCTCCTTGGGCCTCCCTCAAAACCTTAGCCCATTTTTCTGATTCCAGCTAGCTTCATATTGATTTTATTTAATCTTCCTTCTCCTAGCTGTCAGCCAGCCAACCACAAAGTGCCAAACCTGCCAGGCATGAAATTTCCCCCTGTACATCTCTTGTCATTTGTTTTCAGAAACACACTTTGTGTTTGATTGTCTCACACTTATCAATTTGCCAAACAGGCATGCATGAATAGCGAAGGTAAAATATTAAAGCTACTCAAGTAAAAAGAGACCAATCTGACATAGATAAACTCTATCCTATGGCCATATGTTTGGTCTTTCCCAACAATGTACCATGTAAACTTAACACTTACAGTTTGGAAAGCACAGTTGATAAGCAAAACCACATGACCAGCTGGTGTTTTGCATGGTAACTGGCACACAGTAGGTGCTCAATAAATATTCAATTCATGAATTTGTGAATGTCAAAATATTTGACCAAAATTGCAGCCCACTAGAACCAATGTTATGTGCTATCTTTGGCCAAAGAAATAGTCTCCAGACCTTTTTGATTGGCCCCCAACCAATGTTTGATCAAGGCAACACTGTATGTACTACTGTACATAATATACCATGTTCCTTGTAAAGCATATGTGAATAATAAAAGTAGCATTTAATTATAAAAATACATAAATAGAAGTTCTAATATTGGAGCCAACATATTTCTTCCTTAAATGGAAGAAAATGTCATATATCACCTGAAACCAATGGTATAGCCTCAAAATATGTTATTTTTAGAATTCCTAAATCAATGGAAGAGAAATATGTAGAAAATAAAAAGTATTGAATTGACTAGATGTGTCATATTTTGATTTGTAATGATCAAAAGCTAACATTTATGCTATAACTGTGCCTAGAATTCTAGAAATTTGCATCAAACTAAATAATAAAATAATATTGTGAAATCTTGATTTTGGAAGGTCTGGGAAACTGAACATTATCTCTATTTCCCTCTGTTAGATTCATCTCTTTAAACTACTAATCTTTTTAAGAAACAGAAAAGCAGAAAAATAAAAACTCTTTTAAATTCAGTATTTCTCCAGTATAGGTCAAACTGCTTTTTAATCTTCCCTTAAACAGTGGAATTTATTAGACAATAGGAATAAATAGACCAAGTGAGATGTCAAAAAGGGAGAAAATTAGCACACTGTCATGTCAGATGGATGTCAACTATCAATCAGTTCAAAAGCCAAAATTTTCAAGGCTCCATTGACCAAAATAGTTCAGAATTCCATAGATTGTCAGAACCAGAAGCACCTTCTAAGTCAACTGGTCCAATGCTGCCCCCTTTTACAGCTCAAAGGACCAAATTCCCAGGCAGTTAATGACAGAACTGGGATTAGAAATCACGTTCTAATTCACTATGCCATGCTGCCTGAACAGTGTTTGCTAAAACAATTAACTGTTGTTACACTTTTTCTTCTGAGTGCCAGGCACTTTTCCAAGTGCTTCATAAATTTGGGTTTAATAATTTCAACTACCCTACAAGTTAGGTTACATTACTGCAGTATCCCCCTTTCAGAGATGAAGAAACTTAGGCACAGAGAGGTTAGGTAATTTGTCTAACATCACACAAAAGGTGAAAGAGCCTGGATAGTTACTAATTACCTCATCATTTCACTCTCAGAAAAAGAAAAGTTCCCAAATTATGACCAAGTCAAAATTATGTAAAAGTGAGTTGTTAAAATGAGCGTTTTCATTGGCTCAGTTGCTTTTATTACTTTCTGACAAGGTTCTAACAAATATTGGACTAATGTTACTCTTCCTTTATTTATCAAGCATTTCTGGGGGCCTTTCTTATGCCAAAGACTGTGCTAGAAGCTGGGAATTCAGAGTCAAGGGATTCAACCAGGCTGTGCTGTGAGGATATCATATTCTGGTGGCGGCGGTTGAGAGGGAAGTGATTGCAACAAGCATGATCCAGCGAGCTGGAAAAGAGCCCTCACAAAACGTGGTGGAACAACACGTGTGATGCTCTGGCCCTGGCATGCTGCACAAGGTATAGAGAGCAAGCCATCAGGCTACAGGAAGACCTTATCGTCTTCTCTCCCTTCTTTACCATTGTCAGGAGAAACACTGCCGCTGCTGGAGCAGGTGCAGGTAAAATGCTGGGATCACCAGAGACATGCAGGCAGGCACCATTTACTACCACCCCTACTTGCTGCGGGCGGTGGGTGCGCTGGAAAGGGAGCAGGGATTCCTCCTGCTGGGAACAGAATAACCTCTGAACGACTTCATCTCCTATCAAGGGTTCAGGATTGTCTTATGCTCAAAGAAGTCTTCTACTCACAGATCACTGCCAAATATTCTATCCTCAGTTTTTACCTATTAACCTTAAGACTTGATATATTTGAAGTGAGGTGAGGGTTCCCTTATCAATTATTCATTTATTCCTTAATTTGAATTTAAGAACTGTGAAAACATTTTACAGGATGGCATTAGCTTTCCCTTGCTCCCTGGGAGCCCCGATTGAGAAGAAAGTGGAGGTATCAGTATGTGTAAAAGAGAAATCAAGGCACTAAAGACTCTCATACCTCAAAAAAATTGGCCCAGAACTGGCTAGAGTATTGACGCAATGGAAGTTGTCCTTATACTAAGGAGGACAATGCATTTCAGAAAACTAGAAGCTCTGTGTGGCAGAGCTGTCTGTAGTAGCAGAGCACCACAGCAGGGCACCTTTCATGATCCAGCATCTTCAATAGTTGCTATTCATGAAGTTGCTGGACATAATGTAATGGTGGTTCTTGTTTTTCCCCAAAACCACTGTATGAGGGACCAAAAAATATAAGTGTTGATTAAGACTTTAAAGATCATTCAAACTATTCATCTTACAGTTGAGAAAATGAAAACCCATGGTGACAGAGTGACTCACCCATCTCCAGATTCTGAAACCAGTGCTCTTCCCTTGCATCGGGCTGCCTTCCTTAGGACTGGCCTGTAACTAGCATATGTGGCTTTGGGTGAGATGAAGAGGGATGAGTAAGAAAGGACCTTCCACTCACTGGGTCTTCCATCAACTTAGAAAAAGGAATTAGTAGTTCTCTTTCACTGTCGAGGATATTAAGGTCCAGAGAGATTAAGTATCTGTTCAAGTACAGAGTTGCAGTCAGCAAGTCATAGAGCTGAGAGAAATTTGAACTTGAAGGGATCTCTCCAACTCAGTAGACCATGCTCTGCCCACCCTTCCATGCTGCCTCTGATGGGTGTCCCTTTGGTTTTCCCTTCAGACATTAATGGAGGGCATATTTGCCTTCCTCAATCACATAATTAGCATTAAATAGAATTTACTTTTTTATCAT
The DNA here is from genome assembly GCF_041146395.1 of Eulemur rufifrons. Taxonomy (NCBI): domain Eukaryota; kingdom Metazoa; phylum Chordata; class Mammalia; order Primates; family Lemuridae; genus Eulemur; species Eulemur rufifrons. Next base: position 63,290,599 of record NC_091001.1, read on the forward strand.
AATTTTACATTAAATAATGAAGCACCTGGTTTCTATCAGGCTTGTCTAAAGCATGTATATATATTTTATGTGTCCCCCTCAACACACCTAGAAGTTTTAAAATAATTTGAAGATATCTTTAAAGTGTTATTGTCACTTTCATGAGTAGTGATGACTCTGCTGATGGTGGTCACTCGCTATGTCTGGCAGCAGCACTGACTGGGACGTCCAACAGCGAGGAGGGCATTTCTGCAAAGAACTCTGGCATGTAAATATGTAAAAATGACTCGAGGCTCTAGAGTCCCATCCATCATCACCACTTCTGAAAGCAAAGTGGCAAAACCTGAAGGTGGCACTATCACTGTAATTCTAGCACTTTCCCTCCCACGCTCACGCCCGCCAGTGTGGCGCTCTCAGCTGAGATTTGGATACCACAACCTGGCTCTGAGCAACAGTGTAGCAGAAATATGACCTTCGCTGTCCAATAGATTCAGCAAATTTAAGCAACAACATCAAGATACCAACACTGTACTTCTCTATCTTCTGCAAAGCATTCAGCTGATCAAAAGAAGGCTAATTCGTTGTTTATTTCAAGTAAATTTCATAATTGACTGCTCAAAGAAAACTGATAAACAAGGTCCTGGTCCATGATGAGCACTTGTTCAAACACCTTATTATGTTTAAATGACATAGCCTTTTCCCCAGTGTTTAATGAAGGAGGAAAAAATAATCAGCTACCCTTTCCTCAACCAACCAAAAAAGTGGTTTTGAAACTGCATCTTCTAGATTCCCAGCACTGATGGAAGCTCAAAAACCCCTGGGAGGAGGCTAGGGGAAGGAATCGGGGCCTCCCACACCCCTAAAGAGAGCAGCTTCACCTATAGGTTTATTTGGTGTTCTACGTAAAACTTCATTTGAAGAATGAGTATGAAAACTCCTAACAGTGCCTTGGAATCTTTACCCCTCCCCCCAGGTGGTTAAATTGCATTTTGTGTATGTGCTGAGGCTCATCTTCAATGCAGTTAGCACTGTCCTATATTCATGCCCCTTATGAGGAAGCAGATGTTGGACTGGCATATGGTGCCCACTCATAAATTTCTCTAACCTTTCCCTGGTGTATAAGTTACAGGCAATGAAAGGTTCCAGTGACCAGTCTTCACAGCTCTCCCTGAGGAGCTCTGGAGTACTGGTCCCATTTGTTCACTTCGGGTGGGTGAGCCAGTGCTTTGGGCATCCATCCAAAGACACCAGCCCAGATGGAGGCAGCAAGAGGCCAGCAGGGTGGATCAGACTCCGAGAGCTGCACCCAGCACCCCACCTGGGGAGCACGTGGTCCTTCATAGCCTGCAGGTGGTGACTGCAGGGACTGAGCCAAAGGCCTCAGCTGCAGGGGGTATTCAGAGCTTCAGAGATGAGCTGCGGTGAAGAGAAGTGGGTAAATGACAAAGAAGAGAGGTACAGATCAGTAGATCTTTTTCTTTTCTTTCTTTCTTTTTTATTTTCTTTTTGGTTGAGATGAAGACAGGGTCCTGCTCTGTCACCCAGGCTGGAGTACAGTGGCAGGATCACAGCTCACTGCAACCTGGGACTCCTAGGCTCAAGCCATCCTCTCACCTCAGCCTCCTGAGTAGTTGGAACTACAGGTGTAAGCCACCACTTCCAGCTAATTTTTAAAACATTTTTGTAAAGATAGATGATGGTCTTGTCATGTTGCCCAAGCTGGTCTCTAATTCCTGTCCTCACTCCAGACTTGGCTTCCCAAAGTGCTGGGATTACAGGCATGAGCCACCATGCCTGGCCGCAATTAGTAGATCTTTATGCAAGTGTTCACAAATTAGATCATGGAAAACCCAGAGGTGTCTATGAAGATCAAAGGAAGAAACCCTTTCTTGACATAAAAATAAAAGTGTACACTCACCTGCACTCTTCGTTCTGAGGACTACAATGGCACAAATGATCTGATTACATGTGATCTTGCATTTGCACATATTTTGTTTTTAGTTGATTTGCTTTGCTCTTTTCTCCTGATCCATATTGCAAACAATTTGAGAACACAAAGCACATTTTAAAAAAATTTCCCCTCTTTTTCAAAGCACCATGCCAGGCCCACACTATGTACCCAGTAATCATTTATGGGATGAATGACAGGTTGAAGGCCACTACCAATGACTTCCCTCACATTGGCAGCAGTAACCAACACTGGTGTAACACTCTGTTAGATCTATACCATCACAGTTGCTTTCAAGCACATTGCCTAACTGGATAGCTTACCATGCCTATTTTACAGAAGATGGCACTGAAACAATTGTTTAAATGATTTGCCCAAAGCCATAGAGATTTTAAATATAAAAGGATAGAATTCTTGTTTTCTGAATCATATCCCAGCTGTAGTTGCATTTAACCCGAACTTTAATTCTAGAATAAAGTAATTCTAGAATTTTTTAAAGTTATTTTTCCTTGAAAAAGGAATTTCAGGCAGATAAGAAGCCACATTTATAAATTTTTAGAGGTAGGATAATGTTATAAGGACTCCTGAAACTAGGCTCAACTGTGAGTGTGGAGTCCTATTTATCCCTCTGTCCTTCCACCCATCCATCCTGTATTGTGCCTCTTCTGTGCTGGAAGCTGACCCTGTGAAGTCCCAGGGAAGAACAGAGAGGTGAGTGCATTAAATAGAAGAAATGTGTTGCATGATAGACTAATGTACATGGTGAATGGATCATAAAGGACGATGCCTCCAACTCTGGCCAATGCAGAGAAGGCTATGTGGGAGGGTGATGCCTGAGCTGAATCTTGCAGGAAGAAGAGAGAACATGGTAAAGTTTCAGGCAAAGGAACAGCATACACAAGATGTGGGGCCGGAAAGAATGTAGTATTTTTTTTTTATTATTAACTATCAGTTTATTCCCAACTTGTCACTCTGACCTTTTCTCTCTTTATCAATTAATTCTTCCTAAAATTCAATTAGTATGCATTGGTCATTTACATGTACGTATTGGACATTTACTTCACATAGCTATTGTCATTCTTTTGCTTCCTACCTCAATTTCTCACCACCAGTATGACTGTATAACTGCAATTGCTTCTCCCCAGGAACCCACAGCCCCTGGTCATTCAAGACAGAATAACGAGTACATGTTGATGTGCACTTAATTTATGTGGGAGGCACTATGTTATGTACCATGCAAGGTACAAACTACATAAGACAATATCCCTGTCTTCAGGGAGCTTGAATTCTTACAGGGAAGATAAGACAAGTGTGAAAAATCACTGTGATTTATGTCATAATAGAAGTGCTGCCTGAGAGGTATAAAATGAATTACAGGCATTTGCACAGTGTAGTAGAACTCCATTATGACATGGTTCATTAGTACATGCATTTGGATATACTATAAATCAGCTCTTGATACAAACAGAAATAATGAATGAATCAATTAGAAGGCAGGAAGCCCTTTTTTCCCCCCAGATAAAGACCAGATTGAAGAAATAAAATTCAGCTTTCAAGTTCAGCATCATCTTGAATGGCTTCACAGCCCTTCTCAAAATTCAAGACAATGGAACTGTGGCAGCTGACACTGGAAGAGAGCCGAAGTGGTAAGGTCAAAATCCAGGAAGTCATTGTCACAGACAGGGTCAACTTGGCATGTGGAGTTTTCTACAATGTCACACAGGGAAGGTCCGTTCTCTTGTGTTTCCTAATTGTTCCATCATCCAGGACTCATCTATTTGTAGAGTGGGACACTTAGGAGGCATTTTTGTCACTGCCTTATCCCTCTAACCCCCATAGCCAAGCTGTCACCAAATGGTGTAAATTTACCTCTGAACGATCTTTTCATTCCATTCACTTTCTTCCCATCTCTGTTGCCATCTCTCTGGTCTAGGAAGACTGCGCTGCTGTAGTTTCTTCCTGACTGGTCTCCCCAGAGCCACTCCAATGGCTCTACAAGCTCTTTCCCACACTACTCCCAGAGTAATCTTGGAAAAATAGAAATATGACTATGTTGCCCCTCTGTTTATGACATTTCCATGGTTTCATGTTGCTCTGACAATAAAACCAAAATCATTAGCATGACCTCAGGTCTTGCTTTATTTCACTTAACCTGCCTCATTAATCTCATTACCCATCTTTCTCCCCAAGCTTCCTTTAGTCCAGCCACATGGCCTTCCCTTGGTATAACATGCCACACTCCCTCCTGGTGCACGGCATTGACTCATGCCCTCCCCTCAAGCTGGCATAGTCACCCCCTCCCTCCTAGGACTACCCGCCATGACGCCTGGTTCACCTGGACCCATCTTCGACATCTCAGTTCAACTCAAGTCTCACTTCCTTAGAAAGGCTTCCCTGACCTCAATCTTCACACCCCTCTGCAGTCTAGGGTAGATTCTTTGAATTTATATTCTCCTTAGGACTGTGTTTCTTTTATGTTTGTAATTAAACATTTGTCAATATGATTATTTAATTAACATCTGTCTTTCCACATAGACTGTGATCTCTATGAAAACAGGAACTCCGTCTACATCTGTGTTTGCTTCCCATTTTATCTCCAGTGACAATCAAGGCACTTGGCACATTGTGCTCGATACAAACATGTTAAATGAATGATCGAAGCCTGAGTGAGAGCAAGAAAGAGAAGATGAGAAATCAGGTTAGGTGAGGAGGAGTCCAAATGTAAACTTATCTAGGCGAGGATCTGCAAATGACAGGCTTCTTTTTAAAAAGGCACTGGTTTTCTTCTTTCGATCACATTCTTTTCTGTCATAAACGCAGTTATTGAAAGGTTATTTGGAGAGCAACCTCCTTATGGCCACCTTTCATCAGGTATTTCAATATATGTAATTATGACATGGGTATGATTGTGTCCAAAGTATTGACAAATCCAGGCAATGGAGGATCATGGTGCTTAAGAAGGAGAAGAAAGCAGTCAAGGCAAAGGCTGCTAGCACTTGAACCTCAGGGACCTGGAGAGATGCTTCCTTTGCAGTAACTTACTATTTTTTTAAAATAAAAATGATACATGTTGACCATAAGCAATTCGAACAATACAAATAAAGAATAAACAAGAAAAAAATGCACTGCTCAGGGATAATACTGCTAATGTTTTGATGAATATCTTTTCTATGGATAGATGTATATTTTTAACAGAACTGAAATCACATTTTACATCAAATCATCATCGGAACGGATTGATTTTGCCAAAAGATATAATGGAAATGGTTTCAAAGTTATTCTGATATACACAGAAACATGGTGGAGGTAATATTCCTAGCCAAGACAAGGAAGCTATAGATTTTCTGATTATTCTGATTCAAACCATCCAAGTAGTGCAAATTCTAAAGAGATACAAACTCATTAAAATGGAAATGTACTGAAGTGGCGCAAGAGATCATAGAAGGGGACGGAGATCGTGATGTCACCCATGACAGGCCTTCTGTTAATGCCTAGACTGGAAAACCAAGGCTTGAAAAAGAATGTGAGCGGTAGTAAGGAAGACACAGACTGTAACCAAGTTCTGTGTGTATGTTCAATTTGGACATTCCCCTGATCACTGCAGAATTTCAAGGCGAGAAGCTAGAAGAAAAATTAGCAATTCATTAGTAGCCAAGTTTGAAAAGTCACTATAGTCACTGTCTAATGAGGCTTTACGGTCTGAATCTCCAAGAAAGAAACAAAACATCTCCATTAGCTGGTGACAAACATCCCTGTGCAGTTCTGGAACCGAGGTTTTGTTGATTACTGACACTTGAGAGAGGGTAGTGATTCATATTATGAAAAGAACTAGATTTTTTTTTAAGAGATGCAACTTGGTAACTAATTTTTGTCTCTCCCTGCCAGTGTAACCGTTTGAATGTTAATTTAATTTTACAGAATATCATTTATGTAAATGTAATTAGAAGGGAAACATGATCTGGAGATGCACAGCACCAAAGAAAATTTATTACTCCAAGGGGTATTGCTCTAATCATTCAACTGCAATATTGAGTTTCCCCAGATTTAATCTAAAAGCAATAAATTACAAAAGGCTAATGCCCTGCCCAACAACAAGCTGTCATGAACCCAAGTTTCAGGGAGGGAAACCAGAAGAGGAAGAGAGGAAAAAAAAAACTGAACTTTATTTCAGCAACAGGCTATCACTAACTTCATATTTCCTGATGTAAAACTCGGCAGAGACAACATAGCTAGGGAAAAATTAAAAGCCTCATTTCTTAAACAAGAATAAAATGGCGACTTCCAACCACCTACTGCTTTTCCCTCCAGAAATTTGACCAGGGCTCTTTACTTGTTGTTAAACGTTGTAATAAATGTTGGAAGTTCAGGACTCCATGTTCCCCAACAACAGAGAGAGAGGAATCCAGCCAGGATGAAACAGCCCCATCTTTTCACCTTATGGCTGTGCTGTGCTTTTGCAGAGAGGAGGAAAAGGCACAGTCTGATTAATGTCAAGGCCCATATTGCATTCCATTGCGTGCATGCCTGAGAGCCAGTTCTCCCGGGGCACCTTGCCAACACAGAGAAGCCAAGCCTGTTAAAAGGAAATGCTCTTCAGACTCCTCTCCTCTCCATGCTGAGTGAAAGATTGAGATGGAAAGAACCTGGGCTTGTAGGTGATCTCCCTGTTGCATAAGCCCCATGCCTGAACTTGAATATGGCTGAGGCTACCTGGTCCTTTTAAGGTGCTCAAAAATTGCCATGATGAAAAGAGAAAAAAAAAAATCAACAAGCTGGTTGCACAAAAGAAACTCTTCGTGAGGTGTTAAAAAATGTCATTGCCTGGATTCTACCACAGAGCAATTAAATCGAGATTTCTGTGGTTAGGATTTAGGACATGGACATATTTTAAAAACTCCCCTGGTAATTTTAATGCAGAGCCCACAATGAGAACGACAGCCCTGGATAAAGGCTGATGGCACGCAATGGAATGCATAGTTTTTTTTTTTTTTTTTGAGACAGAGTCTCACTCTGTTGCCCAGGCTAGAGTGAGTGCCGTGGCGTCAGCCTAGCTCACAGCAACCTCAAACTCCTGAGCTCAAGCGATCCTCCTGTCTCAGCCTCCCGAGTAGCTGGGACTACAGGCATGCGCCACCATGCCCGGCTAATTTTTTCTATATATATTTTTAGCTGTCCATATAATTTCTTTCTATTTTTAGTAGAGATGGGGTCTCACTCTTGCTCAGGCTGGTCTCGAACTCCTGAGCTCAAAGGATCCGCCCACCTCGGCCTCCCAGAGTGCTAGGATTACAGGCGTGTGCCACCGCGCCCGGCCAGGAATGCATAGTTTTAAAGAGAGTCTGTGTTCAGTAGGTCACCGTGTCACAGAATCATTCCAGTAAGTGGGGATTTCTTAGACGGGACAAAGGTAAAGGTGAAATGTATCTACTCTCACAAAATAGACCATTGCAGCTGGCCACGTAGGCAGTGGTCATCATCAGGTAAAACCACATCCTTTCAATGTGATTTTGAAACCTAGGCAATAAAAATCCTTCTGTTTTTGTTACTATTTTCTTTAACAAGGGGCATAATATTATAATCTACCTCATCTTTCTTAAGTTGGGAGTTTGAAGATCATAATCACAATGCACTTCTATGAAAACATCCAAGTCCTCAAATAAATTCTGCAATTTTTTCATTATCCAGAAACATCCTGGATGTTTATTTATGTCTTTTTTTTTTTTTTTTTTTTTTTGCCCTGGAATTCTATATATTGGTTGGGTGGTCTAATTCAGAGAAGGGTGCACAATCCATGGCAAATAAATATTTTTAGAGTTCAAAGATAGAGTATTCTTTTTACCTTACCTGTTCAGGCTGTGCCTCAATTCTCTTCTTCTCCACTAATGAGTACCTGTTTTCTATTTTACAACCATTAAGTCTCATTTTTCACCAACCTTTTTTCTTCCAAAGCAAACATCTCAAGAGTGTTAAATTAAGTAATTTGTTGTCAGAGTCCCCCAGTATTACATTACAAATTTAATCAGCTAATTATTTTTTCACATTACAGATATTTAATTATTAGCTAGTTCCTCTCTTATGAGTCAACTGTACTACTTAGATGCAGGGTGTACGTAGTACAGCTCATCCCTCCCACCTTCTTTTAAAAGGTGCTAAATAACTTCATCAAAAATTAGCAAAAACAAAACAAACAAAAATTGGTTTAACATTCACATCATAAGGCAAAATAGTGCGAGTTTTCAGCAGTCTGTTTGGATTACAATGACTTATAGAGAAGAAGTTACAGTTTTTAAAACTTCCTTGGTTTACCTATCAAGTCTCAGCTAACAATATAATGTCTTCAACATCATCAACCAAAGACACCCAAAAACGTCACCAACCAATGACCCACACAAATCCTTTTCCACTGAAAAACAACTTAAAACTCACTCATTTCTATTAATGATTACATATCAGATTTTCAAATAAAGTTGATTGAATGTTCCCAGTTCTTATAAATTCCCAGATAATTATACATATGAAATAAAACAAAATGCTGAGCAATCATGAGACAATAAAACAACATAGACCACCTAGTCTGGAAAGTATGGGCTGAATTTTCATAATACCCTTTCTTTCCAGTTGCAGTTATTTGCCCAAATTGTCAGAACTTTGCTCTCAATCCCTAATTAATTTAGCCCATTGAGAAATGGCCTTCGCTAATTTATAAATTCTCAATATCAGCTTTTGAAGAGAAGTAAGTAATAGAAATGACTGTGGGATGATAAAATATGAAGAAAAAAAAGAAAACCCACAGGAGTTAGATAGGTCCTAGAATGGAATTAAGATGATTGAAAAGTAAAAGAGAAATATCAAGGTACTACAAATGGAAGACATCCAAATAGTACAGATAGACTTGGTTGCCTTAAATACTTTTTTGGAATAATGAGGAGTAAACATGAATACATCCATCCACACTTCTAAATGTTGTCTTAATAAGTTGTCTAAGTTTACACAGCTAATAAATAATGGAATTGGGATTTGAAACCAAAGAAATGCATCCACCCTAAAACCAAAACCTGAGGAAGAGCCTGACAACTTCAAATTCAAGGACCTGCAGTGGGAAGAGGCTAGAAGTGAAGGTAAAAAAGAGATTGCCCGCTGGGCTGGAGCAAACCCCACTTATCAATGCCATCAGTGTGCCCTTGTAATATAGCACCAGAGACTGGTAAGGGCCACCTCTTCCAGAAAGCACAGGTGACCACCTTTCATTCCAAACAGAAAGGCCTTTTGATTCTTTTGGCATTTCAACCGTTAGTGTGTAAGGTAATTACTAGCTGGATAACATTTGAGCAGGATTGATAGATTCCATTTAGGTCAATGTGTGGTGTATGCTTTCCCACCCCATGAAATTTGCCAAGGTCAGTAGGTTATAGGGCAAATAAATGCCACAATATATCAGAATTTTTTACTCCTCTTGTATTTCCTTGGCCTTGCTTCAGGTACTGGAGTCGGCCTGGGAAGCTGATGGTGTGCCCCCAAAGCCTGGTGCTGCACAGACAGCGCTTATTAATACTTAGTGACAGAATCAAGGTAATCGTAGGTATTGGTGGCATCAGAAGATTCCTTCAAGTCTATTCCTAGTATTTAAGACCAGAACCAAAAATTTAAAATGTACAAAAAACTGTGTTTATTTTATAAGCTATATTGTCTTTTAAAAAAGTGGAATTAATAAAGCAAGATGTATTTTTGGGGGGGATGGGGTTGGGTGGGGTTTCTGAGGAGGAGAACAACCATTTTGATGGGATTTTTTTTCCATCTATCAAGTAAACACATTTTGCTATCATATGCATAAAGCACTAAATTCATAATATTGGGGAAAAAAACAAACTAGAAAATATTTCACTTCATGGTTGATATGGACAGTATGTTCAATTTGGGTTCATTAGCAAGTTTATTCAAAGCTACCAATAATCTAAAAACTCTGCCTGGATCTCTAGACCTCATTTTACCTGATCTCCGGAAGCTTAGACCTAATAAAAAGTTAAAATAATTCTGAAATTAAAGTGTAATTGTGGGAGGCTGATCAATTTTTAGGTTATACAGGTAGCAAGAAGGAATGCATGTGACCCAGATCTAGCAGTTATTTACTAAAATTTGTGCCAAACGGTGCTGTTTTCATTATCTCAGGGCCTTCCTATAGCATTGTTATTTATTACAATTTCTTAATTATTCATTCCAGCAAGGTTTATAATTATAAACCAACCACTAATGAGAAGGCAAAATGTAATCCTTAGGAATCTCATTTTTATCTGACATTAATTAATGCCCACTTATAAATCGTGACTTAACCATAAAATCCATTTGGTGCTTGAATTTAATCTTTCATATCCATTGAAAGACTAGAAAAAAAAATCTGTTCCACAGCAGCCAGGTAAGTCCAATGTGCTAGTTTTATTAACATTTGAACCTATAACAGATTTATTTTTTGGTGTGAACTCTATGAATTTCCTCTATGGGTAATATTTGGGGCAGCAGATAAGAGTTTGAAGGCAGAAGGGATGAGTATCATTCTTTTCTTCACTCCAAGAGGCAGCTCTCTGTCAAGATGGCAACATTTTAAATGTTGACAAGCATGTACACTCTAACACACGCTTTTTGCCTGGCTCATTATGTAAATTATATTCATGTAATGCATCACTTGGGTATTCAGGTGCAAGCCCATGGTGTCTAATACAAGTCCTCCTTGTCAGGAGCGACAGCAATGTACATTTTCAGTAAAGATAACCAATCAGGGGGAAAAAACAACTGCTATTTTCAATCAGAACCATAGAAAGTGCCCTCAGTCCAGAAGAGACGTGATGCCAGGCTAAGGCTGTGAAATACATCTCTGACCTTATTATCCAGGCTCCTGTGTTAAATATAGTGGCTATAATGGAATTTGTATGCCCTATTTTCTGACAGGTTGAATGTTGCTTAGTGATCCAGGAGTGGAAAATGGCTGCCTGCACTCAGAGGAGATCATAGATTACAAACATTTCCTGGATATTGCGACCAGAGGATGCTGTTACGATGGCTCGCAAAAAAAAGAGGCCACCTCATAACACCTATAATTGGAGGAAGCCTATGTTCATTATCTGTCACTGTGTAAAAATTGTCCTAAACTATTTATTTATCTGTGGCTCAGGAATCTGGGCTGGCTTAGCTGGGTCTTCTGCTTTAGGGTCTCTCACAGGAGGCAATCAACTTGTCATCCAGGCCTGTGGTCATCTCAAGGCTTAACTTGGGAAAGATCCACTTCACTTCCTAGCTCACTCTCACGGTTGTCAGCAGGATTCGGTTCCTTGTGGCCGTTGGACTGAGGGTCTCAGCCCCTTGCTCGATGTTGGCTGGAGACCTCACTCAGTTCCTTGCCCTGTGATGCCATATGCTCTAATATGACAGCCTGCTTCACCAAAGCAAGCAAGGAGAGAAAGAGAGAGAGAGGGTGCCCCTAAGATGGAAGTCATAATCTTTTACAACCTGTTCTCAGAAATGATAGGCCATCTCTTTAGCATTAGAAGCAAGTCACTAAGTTCAGACCACATGCAAGGGAAGGAGACTATAGAAGAACATGGATACCAGGAGGCAGACATCACTGGGGCCATTTTAGAAGCCTCCTTACCAAAGCAACAGAGAAAGTGTCTCAGGTGCCCAAAATATTCCTGCTCCACTATGACATACTTATCACATTACCTGGCAAAAACTACAAGCCAGCAAAATGAAATGGTAGCACCTTGGATCTCCTCCAATGCCAGGTGACTGGCAGGAAATTTAATGGCGTTATTGACAGAGAGTACCTTGTCATAGTACAAAAAGGGAACTTCTTTTCAATTCTAAATGCAAGCAGAAAACCGTTATTTCTGGGGGAAAAAAAACACAAACATGCTTTAATGCCCTTTTCCTCCATAGCTCCAATGTCCACGGAGCCTTCTCCAAAGGCCAGAGGAGAATCTTAATCCTACGTGGAGAAGGCAAACATGGCAGGGTAGCTTCAAGGGCTAGGGAGCTGCTGCAACCTAGAGCCAGCCACAGTCAGCAAGTCACAGAGGATAACAGATGGAGGCAAAGCTTTCAGGGAAAATCACTGCATGAAGACTCTTAGCTTGATGACTCTGCCTTTGTGATGGGCCGAAGGAAGGCTAATATTTGATAACAAAGTCACTAAGACCAGAAGCACATCTTGCAAGAGGAACCAATGATGTGATACTGGAGCCATATTTGTCAAATAAAGAATCAGGAGCAATTCAGGAATATTCTGTTGGTTGGCCACACTGGCTAAAGGTTATCGCTAAATCCTAGGTGGTGAGGAACTAGAAAATTGCCACTCAAACCCACTGTGTGTCTATTATATTTTATGAAGAGATGGGTAGAATTTTCTGATAAATGACCTTGAAGCTCTTTGACAATGACCTTGGATTCCCCAACAATGATCTAGCTGGATTGGTGGCTTCCTTCTTTGGGAGAGGGTGAGAGGCTGTATAAGACACTGCACCCAGATCACTTTCCAAGTGACCAGAAATCCTAAAATTTTCAGATGCTGGAAATCTGCATTTCTTCATAACAGCTTTAAAATTTGGGGTTCTAAGATAAGACTTCTGGGATAAAGCAAGCCCACAATATTTAACCCTTCCCCCTTTAAGTCTGTTCATACAATTGCCTTTTAAAAAGGGATAATGGCACAGATTGCTGTTCCTTCAAGGGAGAAACAGCCTCACAGTTTAGCCGGGGGCTTCCCTGCCCAAGCACATCGCCCTGCAGGATGAGCAAAGAACTAAAGACCTGTATACCCACCAGCCCTTCTGCCCCAGAGTTCCACCTTGCACCAATTGACATTGGTGGTGTCTACCCTGAGAACTTTGCCCAAAATAAATGGATATGTATGAGATAATAGAAAATATCCTATTATTCTCATTATGAAGAGAGTCTTACTCATTTTGTTGTTGTTGTTATTGTCATTGTCTTCATTTTATTAATTAATTTTTTTGGGGGGGTGCAGAGTCTTGCTCTGTCACCCCCGGTAGAGTACAGTGACATCATCATAGTTCATTGCAACCTCAAAGTCATGGGCTCAAGCAATCCTCCTGCCTCAGCCTCCTCAGTGGCTGGGACTACGTGCACAAGCCACCACATCCAGCTAATTTTTTCTGTTTTGTGTAGAAATGAGGTCTTGCTCTTGGTCAGGCTGGTCTCGAACTCCTGACCTAAAGCAATCCTCCCGCCTCAGCCTCCCAGAGTGCTACAAGTACAAGTGTGAGCTCCTGTGCCTGTCCCATGGTCTTCATTTTATACAGCCCAAATTTAAAGAACCAGCTAATGAGCATAACAGACATACATGGGTCCAGCGCAGCAACTAACTATGAGAATGAATATTCCAGTGCCCAGAATGGACACCTCGTCAGTCATATACCTCATAATATGACATCTTAACCAAGCCTATTTCAGCTTAGGTGTCGCACATATAACACAGAATTTCGTCATCAGTAATTGATTGATTCAGTTCTGTTTTGAGTCACTGAAGCTTAAAAGTTGCCTTTACCTGGATTCCACAAGCAGCAAAGTTTAAGAGAAAGGCTAGGTGTGAGTGGTTTATTTGTTAATGTGATCCCAGGGAACCAGAATGAAATGGGAGGAGAGAGAGCCGGCACAAGGACATCACTATGGGTGACCAGCTGCTCAATCCTGTGGAATCACTTGAGAAGCAGAATGAAATGCATCTCAAAATGTCCCTGGGGTAGGGAAGGGACAAAGTAAGAATCATTTACCTATTGACTTTTAATCCCCATTGGTGAATACTTCTTCTAACCTGGTATTAATTCCTCCCATGTTTACAATGTGCATTCCTGGGCACCAAGTAAATTTCTAAAGCACTTCGTGCAGTAGTACCAGGAAAGAAACTCCATGCCTGCCAAAAGCAAGAGGTGTGCAGGACTGGCCTGGAGCAAGGCTGTACCTACTGGACACTGGTTGGAGCCCACACAGAACTGTCAGTTGCAACAATGGCTGGCATAGGAGATAAGTGGCTTAGAAGATCAGAATATGGTATTTAAGATTTATGTAATAAAAAGATTTTCAGATGGAAAACCCTTGTGGAGAGGCCATTAACCCTCAAAAGGGAAACACCTCAAAGTCCTTAATAACTTGTTTCTTAGTGGAAGTTAAGAGATAGGCACTGAGACACAGGAAATCATCTTATGAAGGAAGGTTGGTTTGTAGGTTTTACTAGGTGACATGATAAGCATGTCATTGCAGGGGGGATATTTTGGGCCCTGAGAGATGTTCTCAGTTCCTTTGGTAGAAAGCCTTTTAAAATGGCTCCCAAAGACCTCCACCTCCTGGCATCCATGCCCTATGTGATCCTCCTTGCTTGTGAGCTACACCTAGTGACTTGCTTCTAATGCAAAAGAAATGTCATATAAAACTAAGTGCCACAATTATTTCATTAAAATGGCTTTTTAGGATTGGCCCCATGAGAATGCAAGCTCTAGAAAGGCACAATTTGGCTAACAATCATATCATAGGCCACAAGGCAGTGTTTGGCACATAATGGATGCTCAACCAGTATTTGTTCAGGGAACACAAGTGAGTGAGGGAGTCATGGGCAGCATGTAAATCAAGGAAAGATCAAGCTTAAGTGATTTTGGAGTCATGGCTTGGGTACCCAGGATTCTCCCAATAACCAGAGTGAGCATAGGTTAAACATTCCCACATGACATTGGAAAAAACATGGGACATACATTCAGAAAACCTACCAGCTGTTTTGCTTGATTTCTTTGAGCCTCATTTTTTTTCCATTGGAGGAAATCATAATAATCACAATCTTACAAAGTTGTCATGAGAAACAATGAGTTTATACATAAAAGTGCTTTGCAAACTCACAAAGCTCTAGACGCATGTTAGTTACTCTTGGTTCTACATTCTCCAGAGTCCCCTCTCTTTTGGGTTGGAGCCATAAGGGAAAAACAGTCCCAGGAAACATTTTTACCTTTTCCTCACATTCCAAATGAAATAGTTTGGCTTTGCTCCTAAACCAAGGTGAAAGCAAGGTAGCAAAGGAGAAGAGAAAAAAGAGAAGCTACTTAGAGGCAAATGTAATAATTTGCCATGAAGATTTATTATCAAGACTCAAAATGCTGCCAAGAACAAGAATGTGGTGTTTTCTCATTTGACACGTACATTGATTGATTTCTTTTTGTACTGTGGTTTGACACAGCCTGAGAGGAAATGTGGAAACCTTTCACCTGAGTTCTAGAATGTCTGATACTGGCTCAGGACTTCACATTCCTATGTGATGCCAATTGACTCACTAGTTTTCACAAAAAATCATACCTATAAGAAGGAAAGCAGTCCTGTAGAACTGAAGTGTTTGCACAATGCTGTCAGCTCAATGTCTTGGGGGAAACTCCCTGAATAGCTGTAGGAAGAAGGCAGCTCATTTTGGAGTAAGTGGGAATAGAGTTGGAAATAGGAAATATGGAAGGAGCAGGAAAAGGCCAGCTATGAATCTTCTATGAGTTCATGTCCTTCAAAGACTCTCAGCTTTGAATGGTAGGACTGCATCTACTGTTTAATTGCTGAAATATAGCTGTCCCACTCGGTAAGCACACACTAGCACCTCAGGGCCTACCTCCTGCCCTAGTCCACTGGACCCCTTCCGCAGAAGTCTACACCACTGGTCCGCCCCACAATCTGACAATTGGATGATTGATGCCCAGCTCAGCATGGCATCTCCTGGGCCCTGCTGTAGTGGGATGGCCTGTTTTTGAATCTGTACCAGTTGCTTAGGCTGCACTATATCTCTTAAAGGTGTCGATATGACTCCTATCTTGGCACTATTCTATGCTTCCTTCCCATCGGGGTTCCCACTCCCTGAACGTAGGTGCACACACACATATATGTGCACAAGCATGCATACACATACAAGTCTACATATGCACACATACACACACCTATGCATATATACATGCACACAAATGTGAATATGCCCACTGACACACAAACATGCACACCTGTACAGAGTCACAAACACATACATGTAGACACACCTACACTCACTTCACCCCAGCTGCACCAATTACTCCCTGCTTTTCTTTCTGTTAGCACTTAGCCTTCACACTGGGGCTCAGCTTCCAAGCTTTGCCTTGGGTATAATGATGACAGAGGCTGGAAAAGGCAACGCCCTCCACTGATGCATTTCCCCATGCTTACCTTCCACTGAATTACTCTAATACTCCCGGAAATACTTAACATTTACCAACTGTTTATTTTCTGATGCATGCTAAAGTATTTTTAAGCCTCCGTTTTTCTCATATGCAAAATAATATTAATCATAGCTAGCTCAGAGATTTGTTATGAGGAATAAATGAGGTAATGCATCTAAAGGATTAGCACAGTGCCTCGATGCAGTCATTACAATAAATGGTAGCTATGGAAATAGTATTTATTATTAATCTTATTTAGTTTTTGAGCTTTGAGTGCCTATATCCTTCTAATTAACTCATCACATCTTCAAAATGGTGTCTATAGAATATGAGAAAATGTTTCTTCACTTCCTTTGCTTTTTTAAAATGTTTCACTTTGGTTTTAATGGTAAATAAAAGGAAAGGGCAGAGGCAAGTATGCTTAGAAGTTTGGGGTAAAATTTAAATTAACTTAGCTGACATGCATAGAAAACCAAACTAAGTTAAGACTCTTTAAAAAAGATTCCTTCACAATGTCATATTTCACTTAAATTGCAATTAACAATTAAAATAACTCTAAGAGTTTTAATTTGGGAGGAGGAGGATTTGCTAAAGCAATTCAAGGTACAGCCTCCTTTCTGGAAGGTCAGTACAGACTTTTTTTGTACCTCTTTTTGCAACACAAAGGCCATGTAAGGCACCTATTATACCTCCAGGGAGGACATTACGCAAGTCTAAACTACATCCAAAGTGTATTTTACTCCTAATAATTAGAACTGGATGAACAGCTAGGAAAAAAAATATGAACCTGTTCATACTAAATTGGTTCAGCTCTAACCGATCTAATGCAGTTTTCCAAAGAATAATTGATATTATATAATCATAACTGCCAGTTTATGTCACAAAAGCGACATTTGCCGCTTTCTTGCTAGCCAGCCTAATATCATCAATTAAAACATCACTTCTGTAACGACATTTCACCAGTCAGCTTAACATCATGAATTATGACATCACTTCTTTTATGAAACCAGAAGATTGAAGAAAGAGGATTGAGAAGATATTCGTACTGAAAACTAACATTCCTCTTCGATTTGTGCTTTCAGAGTCTTTTTTGCTCTGTTCATGTTGCTGGGATGAATATTAAAAATAATAGCAATAATAAAACCTCATAAGATCACAGTGAAAGCCATAAGAGCAAATTGTACATTTTCTAGTTTCCCTTAGTTCTGGTTTAACATCCCTGGATGGTAATATGAGGATTTAATTTCACAACTGAACTGTGAAATGGCTAGTCTTGGAAATCCCTGGAAAATAAGAAACAGAAAAGAAAAACTCTGAGTTTGGGCTTAAATTTGGAATAGTATATTCATGTCTAACCAAACCCATTTTAAAACAATTTATATGTCAGGAAGGTTGCATATTACCTGTAGGACTTCCAAAGGCTAACTACTTGTTTTCCACCTGAGGCTCATAAGTACATACTACAGAAAATGTGATAGTAAATAGATCTTTTAAGATGGAAGGCAAAGCAAAGCATAGGAAATAGTCCTCTCCCTGCGGTCCTGTGGTCTTGCCATGATCAAGCATAAAAAAATGTCAGATGTAGCAGAGCTACTAAACAAATATGTGTCTCTTTCCCCTTTCTTTTAAAATTTAGTAGCAGAGGGATAAAGATGATCTTTCAGCATCTTAATTCATGATTTTTAAGAAAGTAACCAAGTAGACTCTTCAGAAGTTATCTATGTAATGCTGTATATGAATATCACAAGAATTTATAAAAAGATAATATTTTTTCCTTTTACACCATGGACCAGAGGCAGGAAAACCATAAGAAATAAGGTAGATATTCTTGATTTCCACTAGCATTTGGTTTGGAGCATGCTAGAGCCACATGTTTCCTTCTAGGCTAACCTATACTGAAAATATAAAGCAAGTGCTACCAAAAAACATGCCACTAGATGGATCATATCAGAGGTCTTACAGTTCTACCTGGTTGTTGGCTTTTAGTTCTTAAGTCCAATCTTCAAAGTCATCAGATTAATTGGGTTTTCCACATTAGTCAACAGTAAAATAAAGAAACAAATGAACAAAAATAAAGGCAAAACAAACAAAAACAATTACTTGTATATGAATATTTTAACTAATTTAATTGCACAGAATTAGCAAATTCTGCTTTATCTTGAATTACATTAACTATGAAAGGCAAGTGAAACCTTGATTGCCACTAGACAAAGCCCCACAACACAAGGCCATAGACATGGCTACTTATACCGTTTGATGATTGAACACTAAAAAGTATCAAAATTTCAGGTTCATCTTAGGGTAGTTCTTAGTCAATGCCTTGCTCTGACAAGGGAAATTTTTACAAGTTTTTCCAAGGCTTGAGAAGGTAAACTACAAGATGTAGTGTGTCCTAAAAGGTCTTTCTCTTATGTATTGCTTCTGCAATTGTAGCCACATCATGAGGTTTCTGTTTGTTGATTCTTGAAGGAAAGGTAACCTTTTTGAGAGCATCTTTGGGCTAGAAAACATAAAAATTAAGTCTGATATTTGTGATAGAGACAAAAGCCACTGTTATTACTAAAGGATGGTTGGCTTTTAGAATAAAACATACAAATACCCCTCACACCTACACACACATTTTGGATTGCAGGGACAGGAGAAGAGCAGGGTTATAGACTTTATAAAATTTATAATTTATGGGGCACATCAGAATAAATATTTGAGTGTTGTTTAGCCAGTTTGGGCAATAAATGAACTCAATAGCAGACTTCTTGGTGTACAACAAAGTCCAGGTTTGCAAGTAATTTTATGTAAGCTGGGGCACATTTGGCTGCATTGGGACATGATTAAATTATTTCCTTAAGGATCAGAGTTACAGAGAGGGAATAAGTGTCATAGAAGTAGGAGTTTGAGAGGCTCCGAGTGCACTTGCTTTCTTCTTCAATAAGCAAAAGCATAAAGGAGGTATCTAAATACTGGCACAGGGGATGTGTCAGTTGCCATGAAAATGGTTCTTAAATGGCAGAGTAAAAATTTAAGCAGATCCATGCAAACTGTCAGAGCATATCTGAGTCGCCTCTAGAGGGGGGTGTGTTTTACTTAGTCTCCTTTCTTGACTTTTTTTCCAAAAGTTTTTGCCATGAATATTTATGCCTAGGCTTCATTCACTGACTGAATTTCCACTCCGCTGGAATTATGCATCCCCATAGTGCACCCAAGAAAGGTGAGCAGTTAGAGGTGAGGAAAGAGATTTCCTGACCTTTTGGAAATAGCAAGCTACACTGGATTAAGTACAGCTTGAGTGAAGTTACGTGTGGGTTGGTGAGGTGTAATTACCTCAAAATTATCTCAGTGAAACAATTAGCATGCAGTAGACTTGGGGCCAGATCTGCCGTTGTTCTGAACTTTTGTTAAAGCATCTGACTCCATCCCCAAATTGGGCAATTTATAATTCTTACAGAAGGTGCTAGTGTGGGAGTCTACATATTCCTGTTGCTGAGTGCAGACTTATTTACAGCTGGTGCTTGTCAAATGAGTTGTACACACGAAGGTGCTAGACTTGTTGTGATGGAAGTGTTTCCTCGGTGATGAAGCGTTCCCTAGACAAGTTCCTGGACCCATCAGAGGTGCAGATGACAGCAAAGCCCCCTCTCATTAAGGTCCTCAAGTCTTCAGGCTGTAGGTGCTGAACTTCTGGCTCCCAATCACCCACAGCTGGGTCTTTTTAAAACTTAATGTTAGGCAAAAGGGACTCAAGTTTGAGCACATAGCAGAAGCGTACATTTTTGGAAGTCATTTTAACTTCCTCTTTGCTTTTTCACAAAACTACCTCAAGTGGAAGGGGCAGCTTTATTTCATCTTGTTTCTGTTTCTAACAAAATTGAAAAGATATTCTTAGACTAACCTACTGTCTGAGCCTCAAAGATCAGTTAGTGATAGGCAGGAAGGTTGTTGTATAGAGGAAAGATCTAATTTAAAAAAAAAAAAAAAAGCTTCTGAGCACCTTTTAAAAAATAGTTAAATCATTTTAAAATGTGTGAGAAATCACAGCAAAATGGGATTCTTTTTTCAAAATTATTTTGTTCTAAATTGGTTATGTACTATACACTCTGAAGGTGGTGTCTGTACAGTTAGGGTAAAGGAAAGGTATGAAATGAAGTCAGATTTGTACTGTATAAGAGCATCTGTTTCTTTTACTCAATAGAAGGAAAATAGTGTTTGTCTTAAGTAGTAAATAGATACATGGTGATACATAAACAAGAGCTACTTATTCTGTAACTTGAATGGAATCAAGAAATACAAAAACAGATCAACCAAAAAGGTGTCTGAAGGATTGTAAATGTTTATGGTTCTTGAATAAAAAGGAACATAACATTATAAAATATATTTGTGTTTGTTTTTACTACCTATAACACTGTAGTGAGTAAAGCAATCTGATCTGGATAGACTACAAAATAAACAGTGGCAGGGTTGTTTAAATTTAAAATCCAAATTTTAAACTGAATTTCTCAAGCCAAGCTACTGTCCACAAGAAGAAAAATAGCTAAAAACGGATTATTTACTGGGAAGCCATTTATTGACATTTGCTAAGTACCAAGTACTGTGTTAACATTTCATGTGTCTTAACCACGTCATTTATTTTGCACAACCATCTTTGTCAAGTGAGTATTATCATCCCAATTCTCAGAATAGGGACATCTGAGCCCCAGAGAAATAAAGAAAACTGGAAATGCCACATAGCCAATCAGTAATAGGCTAAACTATGAATTTAGGTCTAATGCCAAAACTGCAATTTTTTTTTCACTATTTGATTTACAGAGTACATTTCTAATGAGGCATACACACACACACACACACACACACACACACAGGCAGAGGGAGAGAGATGTTAACATTCACTGTGGCAGTGTTATAAGTTTGAGCCTATACCAAATAGAAAGTAGAAGATACTGATAAAGTTTAAGGGCTTTTCACAGGAACGGGATAAGCATATTCTTTGGGGAAAATGGTCATATTTCTATGCTCAAGTAATATTTTTTTAATTTATTAATTATTATGACTAAAAAAGATGGAAGCATTAATCTCATGGATGCCTCTTCAATGTCCTCTTTGCATTCATGCAAAACTGCCTTAAGTGTAGGATGCAACTTTATTTTATCTTATTTTTGTTTGTGACCAAATTTAAACTGAATTTCTCAGGCTGAGCTACTGTCCAGTGAAAGCCCAAAGATCAATGGCATAACGATATAACATCAACAGCACACTGATACATAATGGCAATCTTTATGCAGTTTTTACTGTGTCATTATTGCTGGAATAAGGATTTGACTTGTGTTTAAAGTTATTGCTCCTTTCACAAATTTCTCTGATTTTTTTTTTTGATTGTGTAATGATGATGCAGCATGATAGAAAGCACATTGAACTGGAAGCAGAAGGACTCTGTTGGCCTTGGTTCACGTCCTTTTAGGCATGCCATCTTCGTTGGGTTAGTCCCTTGGTGGGTGCAGACCTCCCTTTCCTCATCTGTCGGCAGGATGATTTAGACAACCATATTCAACTTTAAATTCCATCACTGCTAGAAAATTTTACTTTTGGAAAATTTATGTGTGTATGTAATCCAAAAAAATTTCATAAATTATAACTGAAAGCTTTTCCACTTAAGAATAGATGCTTTTGTACTTTGCACAGCCCATGCCTATTATTATTTTTGATGCTTTAATGAGCTTTAATGGGATGTTCTACTTAAATTGAGCACCAGTTATCTGACTATGTTTTTCAGAGTGATATTTATTTAAACAAACTGAATTAGGAACATCTTCTTAGTCCTGTCTTCTTCTGTAACAGGCATTTTAAAAAGAGAATTCAAAGCTCTTTTGAGATTGACAAGAGTCATTGTTTATAAGTTCCACCTACATGAGGTACTAGAACACATCTTTCCAATATGACATG
This sequence comes from Eulemur rufifrons, assembly GCF_041146395.1. Classification (NCBI taxonomy): domain Eukaryota; kingdom Metazoa; phylum Chordata; class Mammalia; order Primates; family Lemuridae; genus Eulemur; species Eulemur rufifrons. Next base: position 63,312,673 of record NC_091001.1, read on the forward strand.
TTGACACTTCTTCCACAGTTCCCAAAGTCTGCATGACTTCAGATTTCATTCTGTTTACACTCACTTTATAATGATCTCACCCTGTCTTCTTTACACCACTTAGAGCACTGCTGACTCCCACATTTCTGTCTCCAGACCAGACAGCACTCCTGGCTTTAGATGCCTCCCCAACATCTGTCTGTTTGCTCTCTTTACTTGGATCTTATTGTGGGTTGAATTCTGTCTCCCCAAAGGATATATTACAGTCCTAACTTCCAGTATCTCAGAATGTGACCTTATTTGGAAATAGGGTCCTTACAGAGGTAATCAAGTTAAAATGACATCATTAGGGTGGACCCTAATCCAATATGACTAGTGTCCTCAAAAAAGGGGAAATCTAGATACAGAGATACAGACAGAGAGATGGTGTGAAGACACACAGGGAGATAAAGGGAAGAACACTGAGGATTATTGACAAACACCAGGCCTAGAAGAGGCAAGGAAGGATTCCTCCCTGGAGCTATCAGAGAGAGAATGTCAACACCTTTATTTCTGACTTCTAGGTTCCAGAACTGTGAGACAATAAATTTCTGTTATTTTAAGCCATCCAGTTTTGGTATTTTGTTACAGAAGCCCTAGAAAACTAATACAGATGCCTAGGAAGCATCTCAAATCTAACATGCCCCAAGAAGGGCTCTGGCCCCACCCCATTCTCCTCCTAATTTTCTCTTTCTCTGTTAATGAGAACTCTTGTTTATTGGTTGCTCAGACAAAGCAGTTTGATATCATCCTTGACTTCTCTTTTCTTTTCATTCCTCTCATTAAATCTACAAAATCCAGTATTTTATAGAATCTTAGATACCAGCAATTGTAAAGTACATGATTATCTTATTTACCCCTATGGAAAAAAAAAAATGGAAATCTATGACCCAATGCTATTGATTACAATTTTTCTTTTATGTGTATAAAGATCTCTAAACTTATGTAGAAATAAGTTTACCATATACCAATCTTGTTCATACAGCATAAAGAAAATGTATGTGAAATAAGTTGGTTGAAGTTTCCCAAAATATCAATTTCAGAACCAATTTTCTTAATCACTTTTGTCTCAGAGTCATAAGAGTACATGTTTTTCCACAAAATATCATCCATGGTGTCATTAAGGGTAGTGGCAATGCAATGCTCTGCTTCCTGAAGATTTTGAACAGAAGCTGTAAAACTTCCAGGAACCTGTGATGCAATTGAGGGAGAATAAAGCACAAAACCAAGTATGTACATATGTAGAAAAATGGCAACTACGTCTCTATGCTTCCTGGCCTGTAGTGATGGTAAAAGGCCATCAATTATAAGCCTCATCCCAATTTCAAAGATGTTAAAATGGAAGAAGAAGAAAGAGGAGAAGGAAGAGGAGAAGGAGGAGGAGAAGGGGGAGGAGGAGGAGGGGGAGGAGGAGTAGGAGTAGGAGGAGGAGGAGAAGAAGGAGGAGGAGGAGGAGGAGAAGGAGGATGAGGAGGAGGAGGAGGAGGAGGAGGAGGAGGAGGAAAGAAGAAGAATCTTAGGAATCATCTTACGCCCAAAATCAAAATATGTGTACTCTCTACCACTACCCCTTGATCCAAGCCACTGTCATCTCTTGCCTGCCTGCTCCTTTCAGCCTCGTAATTAATTTCCCTGTTTATATAATTGTCCCTCTATAATCTATTCTCCACACAGCAGGACATGTGATTCTTTCAAAATGGGATTTAAATTTCTTTGAACACAACAAGCACACTTCTAACTCAGGGCTTTTGCACTTGCTGAACTCTCTTCCTGAAATGGTCTTGTCCCAGAGATCCATACAGCTTACCTCTTTGCCTCCTTTAAATCATTGCTTAAATGTTGCCTTCTTAATGAGGTTTTTCTTGAGCATTTGATTAAAAATTCCTTCCCCATTTTAGTATTCTATTTACCTGCTTTAGTTTTCTCCATTGTACTCGGCACAGATATTTAAATACATGTTTATATATACATTTTCCTGATGATTAGAGATGTTGAGCATTTTTTCATATGTTTATGTTTATATCTTTATATAATATACTTTTTTATTTTATTTTATTGCATTCTACTCTATAAACATCAATAGACAGATAGACAGACAATTTATTTCTGCATTGTCTTATTCCACCACAGAGTAAGGTCCAAGAGGACAGAGACTTTGTTTTTATTCCCTGCGGTAGTCCCCATATTTATAAGACTGGCTCACACATAGTACAGAGTAAACATTTGTTGGATGAAAATATTTAATAGGAATGGGTTAAATATAATTAAATTACTGACTAAATTGCCATAGAACCTCATGAGTTAGGTGAAAAATATTAGGTATATTTCCCTGGATATAAACTCTATTTAAACTGTCACCATGTGGCAGACCTAGTTTTGGAGGACTAAATAAGACTATAAAAACAAAAATGTGTATCACCCTCTGCTTTTTCCTGCTATAGACTGCTATTAAGACTTTAAGAAGAAGCATGTGGAGAAAAAATAGAAATGAATGCTATTGTTTCTGTGTATACTGGATTTGTTGCATAGTGTTCAAAATGAACACGAGATGGGAGATTCGCATTTAGAGGGCTCCTGGCAATCTGAATCCTATCAGCCCTCCAGGACACACCAAGTATCAGCTTTTCTAGGAACCTTCCTTGGACTTTCCAGCTTACATTCTTCTTTTAATCTCTCTCTTTAGAATACTTGCACATTTGATTCCATTTCTTATCTACATGCAAATCTTTCATTTATGCAAATCGTTTTCTCCACAACACTGCACATTTCTGAAGACCAAGAACCTCATCAACCAGACAGAGAGTAGTTTCCATAGCCCCTAGCACGTTAGAACTATATCCATCTGGAAAGGGATGGAATTGCAGGGGAAAATGGAAAGGATAAACACTCAACAAGGCTGTCAGTTAGGTCCCACAAAGGCGATAGGATCTTCATAGCAGTGAGCCTCATGGGCTTTGGAAAGTTCACTTACTAAGAATCTCATTAGATTGGAAACCATGAACTATGGAGGAATGAGTGAACACCAATCAGATTACTTTTTAGAGAGTTAAGATTGTCCACATTTGTCTTTTAATTTACAGAGTTCTGCAAGAGCAGGGGGGCCTGCCCTCAGTTCACTTACACTTCCAAGTACTCTGTAGGAGACTTGTAGTTTATGGTTATGAGATAAGGCTGGGCAAGTATTCGACAAAATTCTGTTTGTTTTGGTTTTATTTTTATTTTTTGCAGATTATTCATCACCAGTAGAGCTGGCTTCATCTGAATAAACTCTCAACCTTAATTCCAGCTCTAGCCACCTTGTCTTTTGCCTTCAGTCTACACACTTATAGAATTTTCCTAAAATTGTTCCCGGTAGAAGCATCTATTGACAACTGCTTACCTTTATGGTAATTTGGGTCATTACCAAAATTAAACTTAAGTGACATATGCTGTTTAATTTCCATTGTCCACTTTTGTTCTATATTTTTATCTTGCTATTCTGCATTTTATCTACTTTTTTCAATAATGTCAAAATAATGTCAGAATTTTTAGAAATTATAAACAAAAACAAAATGAATAAAGGAGTTTTTTGAGAGCCTTTTCTGGCTGGAAATTTCCTACACAATTTCTTCTTTTATTATGCAGTTATATATTTACCTGATGTTCAGTGATTTTACTGAATAGAGATCATCAATTTAAATAATTCATATCTTTATAAAAAGAGTTTGGACGATTTGTGATATGAAATGAAAACATTGTTTCACTGGTTCAGCTATGCTAGGATTGAATGCAGGATTAATATGATCTTTGAGAAGGGAGATTGGCCCATGCAGCTATTGTTTTATTCAGTTTAAAAACTTTAAAATTAAGTGCACCATCTTTGTAAGGTGGCCAGTACCACTGTTGTACAATTTCAGTGCAATGCATATTCACATTGTATTATATGTGAATGTAAATGAAATTCCTGGAGCAGTATTCTCCTGACATTTACATAGAACACAATTTTGAGCAGTGCTCCTTGAAGTCCTGCAGCTACAAGGAATATTGGGGTGGGTTTGAAAAATCAACTAAAGAGGACTAGAGGGGAAATGTCTTCCAGCCATTCTGGCTTAATCTATAGATAGTGCTCACAGATGCCACCCTTGAGCCAAGCATTCTTGCTTGCATTTATAAAGTAAGCTAAAGATAAACACAAAGAATAAAATTATTAGATTCAAGATTAAACAGACAAGATAAAAATTCTCTTAAATAAAACAGACAAGATAAAAATTCTCTTTTAAAATTTTAAAGTAAATAATGAAAAACTAGATGGCATTAAATAAAAAGTAAAAGCAAAAGATCCACTCAACCAATACAATGATAGAGTGAATAGCTATTTGAAAAAAAAAAAATCAACTAGCAAGGTAACAAAGGCATAAAATGATAAATGAATAAATAAGATAGAACACTGGCCAGCTCACAGTTCCTGGAAGCTCCCAGATGTTAGATTAGAGGCTAGAAAAAGTAGCAGCCCCTGTCCAGAAAGTCATTGCAGGCCTGGTTCCCTTTTCCTGCCTTGTCCATTCTTTCTACTCTTCAGAAACTCAGGGAAGGTTGAGACGGATGGAGAAGCCATGATTACTTCTGCAAAATCTATTTTATCTGAACATGGATTCCTCAAATGACCAGGAGACCTAGGCTTTTAAAATTCAAAAGCCATGAATTTAAAGAGAATTATTTATAAGAATATATGCATATAAGATAACTCTCTCAATAAATTAGGAATAGAAGGGAACTTCTCAACCTGATACAGAGAATCTACAAAACACATACAGCAAACAACAAACTTAATATGGACATACTGGAGCCTTTTCCCCTTAAGATCAGGAACAAGAGTGTCAATTCTCACCACTTCTACTCAACATAATATTGGAGGTTCTAACCAGTTCAATATGGCAAGAAAAGGGAACAGAAGGCATTCATATTGAAAAGGAAGAAATAAAATTCTCTTTATTATCAGATGACATAGTTTAGGTACAAAACCCTATGAAATCTCCTAAAAAGGAACTAGAATTAGTGAGCTGAGCAAGTTATGAAACAAAAATCAATTGCATTTCTATGGATTGACTATGAAAAATCAGAAACTGAATTTTAAAAATCAATACCATTTATATTCGCATCAAAATATGAAATACTTAGGAACAAATATGACAAAATATATGCAAAACTGATACACTAAAATTTATAATACATTACTATGAGAAAGTAAAGAAAACCTAAGTGAATGGAGAGATATACCATGTTCGTAAACTGAAAGACTCAATATTATTAAGGAATTAATTTCCCCCAAATTTATCATAGATTCAATACAATCCCAAGTAAATCCTAGCAGGATTTTTGTGGAAACTGGCAAGCCAATTCCAAAATTCATACAGAAATTCAAAGGACCTAACATAGCCCAGACAACTTTTAAAAAGATAAACAGAGTCGGAGGACTTACAGTACCTAACTTTAAGAGTGATCCAAAAGTTAGAGTGACTGTGGTATTGATATCAACATAGACAAATAGATCATTGGAACAAAATGAAGAAACTAGAAAGAGATCCATACATATATGTTTCATTGATTTTCAAAGGTGCACAGGCAAGTCAATAGAGGAAGGACAATCTTTTCAACAAATGGTGCTAAACTGATTAGACATTCATTTGCAAAAAAAAAAAAAAACACTAAACCTTGACAAATATTGTTCACTGAATAGAAGATTAACTCCAAATGAATTACAGATCTAAATGTAAAACCTGAAACTTTAAAGCTTCCAGGGAAAAACAAGGAGAAAATCTTTGTGAATTTGTCTTTGGCTAAGATTTCTTAGATATAACACCAAAGCATGATCCACTCTATAAAAATTTGATAAATTAGACCTCATTAAAATTAAGAAATTCTGGTCTTTGGAACACAGTGAATAAAAAGTCAAGACACAGACTAAGATAAATTATTTATAAATCAACAGTATGGAGATTCCTCAAAGAATTAAAAGTAGACCTATCATTTGATCCAGCAATCCCACTGCTGGATATCTACCCAAAGGAAAAGAAGACTTTTCATCAAAAAGACACCTACCTGTACTCAAATGTTTACTGCAGCACAATTTATAACTGCAAAGATGTGGAATCCACACAAGTACCCATCAATTCATAAGTATATTAACAAAATGTGATGACATATATACACACACACACACACACACACACACACCATGGAGTACTACTCAGCCATAAAAAAGATGAATTAATGTGTTTTGCAACAATTGGGATGGAAGTGGAGACCATTCTCTTAAGTGAAGTATCTAAAGAATGGAAAAACAAACACCACATGTACTCCCTATTAAATTGGAACTAACCAATGAGCACACATGTGCAGAGATGGAAGTAAAACTCAGTGGAAATCAATCAGGTGGGAGAAGAAAGGAGGGGATGGGTGAAAATCTACCCCCAATAGATACAATGAACACTATTTGGGTGATGCACACACCTACAGCCATGATTCAGCATTACAAAAGTAATCCATGTAACCATAAACATTTGTACCCTGTTAATATTTTGAAATTAAAAAAGAAAATAGTTATAAATCACATATCTAATCAAGAATTGAATCCACAATATGAAAAAACTGTCAAATTTAATAATTAAAAAATTCAAACAACTCAAAAAATGGACAAAAAATCTGAACAGATACTTCAGCAAAGAAGATATGTGGATGACAAAAAGCACGTGGAGTTGCTCAACATTTTTAGTTATTAGGAAAATGCAAATTTAAACCACAATGTGACACTACTATCCCTATTTTTAATATTAGAAAGACTGTTCATACCAAGTATTGACAAGAATGTGGAGCAACTGGAATTCTCATACACTGCTGGTGGGAATGTAAAATGATACAACCACTTTAGAAAGCAGTTTGCCCTTTTTTAAAAAGTTAAACATACTCCTACCACATGACTTAGTCATGCCTTTCCTACATATTGTCTCGAGAGAAACAAAACCATTCGCCTAAGCAAAGACTTAATACATGACTGTTCATGGAAGTGTTAGGTCTGACGGAGAGTAAACAGGTGTCAAGGAAGTGGCCAAGGGTGGAGAGCAGGAACAGCATTGTAGCCAGGAACCAAACTGCAGGTACGAACTGTTCTTAGTGAGAACAAACATAGCAAAAAGTCCCTAGTAACCTTTAACTGACCTAGAGCTCATTACCGTCTAATTAGCATGGCATGAGTAGCGCTTCATGAAGGACTCTGGGAAAGATGCCTCTGTAGAAAGGGAAACTGTTACATAACCAACCTGTTATGTAACCCCAACCTGCCAATCACCCGCAGCAGCAGAAACGGCAACCAATCCTGCCACGGAAAAGGCGGGACAAACTAGTGAGTATATAAAAGACAGCGTGTGCTCGACTTCAGGGTCTTTCTCCATTTGTAGAGACTGACTGTTTCCACTCTCTCTGGAACCTATTTTGACTTTGTCTAGCTTCCTTCCTTACTTCCATGCTCTCTTTTACATGATAAAGTGTATAAAGTTGCTCTGTGTTTCTGATCACTCCATCATGGGCTTGACTTGGTACCAGTACTCATTCTTGACACTGGGGACCAGGGGACCGGGGAACATCCAGACAAACCTAAGAGAAGCTTTATTTGTGATAGCTTAAAACTGGAAACTTAAGCGTCTGTCATCAGGTGAATGCATCGACAAATTGCAGTGTAGTCATACAATGAATTAGTACTCTGCAATAAAAAGTAGTGACACTTGCAACGGATGACATGGATAAGTCTCAAAATAATTACCTTGAGTGAGAGAAGCTAGAGAAAAAAGATTACACATTGTCTGATTCCATTTATAGAAAATTCTAGAAAATGCAAACTAATCTGTAGTGAAAGAAAGCAGACCAGTGCTTTCCTGAGAATCAGCTGAGGGGTAAGGTGGGGAGTGAGTGTTGAGAGAGGTGGGAGTGAGAAATAAAAAGGGGCCTGAGGAAACTTCTGGTAATAAGGGATATGTTCATTATCTTGATTATGGTCATGATTGATTTCACAGGTTTATATATTTCAAAAGTGATTATATTGTATACCTCAGATATATGCAGTTTACTGTATGTCTTTTATACCTCAAGGAAGCTGTTAAAACTTCATAAAAAGTTTAATTAGAGTAGTTCAGTAAGTATTGATTGGATCCTAACAATGAATCCAGTTATTTAAAAGTGAAAGTTTGAAATATTAACGGGGCTGGTTATATGCCAGATAGATTTGAAGTTGAAGAGATGAGAAACAGAGAGACTGAGGGAAGTGCATGGGCTCTGGAGTCAGAAGGACCTAGGCTCAGAGCCACGCTCTTCCACTTAACACCCGTGTGACCTTTGGAAAGTTAACTAACTTCTCTGAGCTTCTGTCACTTCATCTGCAAAAGAAGACAGCATTTATCCTAGAGTTGTGGCAATTTGTTTAAAAATCATGTAAGAAAGCATCTTGCACAAAGTAGCCACTCCTTACAAGAGGGCAGGTATTAATGGTATTTTCTTTACAAACAAGAAAGATATTGCTGTTGTTCAGACATAAGGTTATAGAGGCCAAAAGTAGGGAAAGGAGATGAAGTGACACATGTGAAATACTTTGAGATTTTATAAAAAGACAAGATGTGATGACTAATTAAATTTTGGAGGCAAGGGAAGGGCAGGTATCAGTGATAACTGGAATAATAGCTCCTTCACTAGAAGTTTTTCTAGTAATCGGAAGGGAGGATCAAGATCTGTAGGAAGGTGACTTGTATGGTATAGACTAATACTATATCCACATAGATAGGTCCTGAAAGTGGTTTTGACGCAGGTCTAAAATTGAGTCTTTTATATATTGTTAAGAATTAAAGTCCTGAGAGTAGACCAGTCAAGGGCCAGTCAGGAAACCACCAACCATTCTGGGTATTTCACAGTTAAATGCAGAGAATTAGTAATGGCAATATGGAAAGGGCTAGAAGAGCAAAAGGTGGTGGGAGACGGGGTTGCCAGAGGATACAAGTATTTAACGCCTCCTGGCTGGATCCCACAGCCTCACGGTTTCTGTGCTGCTGGAAAGGCTACCAAAGGTTAGTTCTGCACTCATCATTGACCAGGCTGGAGTTTCTGGGAAGGTGTGTCCCTGCCTGGGCTTCTAGAGACTAGAATTCCCCTCCATCCTGCTGCCACTATGGCATCCACCAGCACCTGTGAGCGACTGCCACATTATTGGAGACAGCAGAAGGACACTGGCTTCTAATTTTCTCCCGCCTTCTGACCTCCCCCTGGTGCCTCTACTGACAGAGACTAACAGCAAGCCAGCTGGCAAGCGAGCCCAAGGAAATAAAAGTTTGCCAACTCCCAGCTCTGGCAGCATCCAGTAGAGCATAAAAATGCAGGACTGAGAGGCAGTAGGTAGATAACCGGCAGGGTCTACGGGAGTGACTGTAGAGAGAGAACAGGCAGACGGTGGAAATTGAAGCATTAGAGAAAGAGAAGTGGTGAGAAAGAAGGAGAATCAGAAAAATTCATGGCCCAGAAGTCAAATGAAGAGACAGTTCAAAAAGATGTATTCAGCGGTATCCAATGCTAGAGAAAGGGCAAGGTCTAAGAGAAGGCCACTGGATTTGACAGTTAGCAGTCCTGACAACCTTGAAAACCTAGTGTTCATTTCTCAACTACTGCAAGAGCAGATGCCAAATTTCAGAAAAAGTCAAATGTCAGGCAATAAGGTGGTGGGCGTAAGCTGTTCATTGTTGATACTTGGCAGGAAATGTGAGAAATTAACTGGCTTATGCACCTTTCTCAGAAACTGGACCTAATAAGGTGACCAACGCATCACAAGTTTTCCCAGGACTTTCCTGGTTTTGCCGCAGAAAGTCCCTGGTCTCAGACATGCCTGAGTCTCAGACCACTTGAGATGGTTAAGTCATCATAACCCCTCCGCCCCAGGCAAGATGACATGGCTGATCACTGTAACCCTGAATGTCTCAGACGATGTTCACAAATGAGTTACATTCAGCCTTCAACAAAAGATGCAGAAGATTTCGTTACCTGAAAGTACTAACGTACACCCTGAATAACCATTGTTTTGCTCCCGGGCTCACTAATAGTGCACTCATTCCACTTGACTTTAAACGTGATTCTTCTCCATCCAGGTCTCACCCTCTTTAGTCCGTCTGCTGGCTGCAAAGACATCCCAAGAGAAGCATTCTCCTACTTGGCTTTTCCAGCTCAACCTTTTCATGACACCCCAGTTAATTAATACCTGCCCTGGGTCAGCCTGGAGGAAAACGCATTGAGCTTGGAGATTTCCATTTTAATGTTGAACCCCAGGAAGGAGCAAAGCAAATTTATACCAGTGGGTCTAATTGCTAGAAAGGTAATTCTGCAAAGATGGAAATCAGCTGAAAGATTAACACTGCTACACCAGCTTGAGTGCCCTGGCTAACAGAGAGAAAATAATGTTTCAATTAAATGAAAGGATACTGAATTAGGTAGATTACTCAGGAGACTGGTAATGGAATACAGAGCCTTTCACCTCCAGGTCACCATTACTAATCTGGTCCAGGGCAGTTCTAGACCATAGTTCTGAGGGGCTGATGGCTCACCCCAGCCCTTGCTGTCTGCAGCACTTGATGAACTGGTCTCCCAAAGCACCTGCATCAGCCTCTAAGGTCACTGTGGTTCATTGAGGATGTAAGAGGAAGTGAAGCCCCCTATTTCGAGAGGAGGGGCCAACCATGAGGATAGTCAAGGACTGATGGAGACAACAGAACCTACAGGGAAATTGGGATGGGGAAAATGATTCAAAAAGGGCAGCCATGCACGGGAGGAAAAATCATATTTCAATTCACATAGGCACGTGTTCACGGTTTGACCTGAATTTAGACTTGGGATGGGAGTGAAAGTGGTGATTAAAGGTTTGTTCTTTGTGTGTATTCTGAGGGGGTGGCAAGGGAGGAGGGAGATTTGCATTTGAAGTCAAGTAGAACATGTTGAGTAAAACTGAGTTATGAAATCACTTATCACCCACGTCTGACTATATCCCAGGGCTTCTCTTATTCCACAAAATATTGCCACAAACAGAGAAAGTCTGATATAAGGAGATTAGCCTAATTCTGATGCCAGTGTAACAAAAGTCTTCTTCCATAATGGAACCCATATGTCAGCTGGAGTCTCCCTGCCCTGTGCAATCTAGATAAGATTGTCTCAAACCTTGCCGTCCATACTTTGTGGGAGTCTAAAAAGGTCCCCAAGATCCCTGCAAATTCTCAGAGGTTATGCTCTCATGGTTAGCTCTGGATCGAAAGCCCTTTTTTTCCTGGATCAGTTCAGTTAACCAGTTATCTTGCCATTCTGGACCGGCCCTGTCAAGAGGACCTAAATGCAAAACTCAGCTGCTTCCTCCAGCCCTACAACCATCATATTACCTCGATATATTTGTGTACACACAGACTCCATGCCAACTGGGATGTGATATGCAGGAGGGAGGAGGACGTTTATACCTCAACAACACAAGTGAGGGCAGTCCCTGTCCATAAATATCTGAGCACAACCCAATACCAGGGACATTTTGCTGTCCCGTTCACCCTGTTTTGGGCCCCTTAGCCTGTTACTATCCAACTGTTTCTGTTCTCTCATTTCTCTTTTTCTGTTGACCCTCAAAATTGCCCCAGAAACTCCATATTCTTATTTCCCTTGCAATTTCCACTTCCAAAAGTCACTGAGGCCAACTCACCGAGTCTCCCAGCCAGGCAAAAGGGCCTCCAGGTCAAGAATTCACCCTCTGATGGAAGTGGCTTGGGTTTTAAGAAACAAATTTTTTTTCTTCCAACTACAGTAATATACTAAAGAAATATTTCAACAATAGCCTTCTTGTTTCAGTTCATCTCTCAGGATATAAAACAGAAACATGGACATAGGCATGTTTTAGCATTCAAATATAAATGTTCAGATTGAATCCCCACAGCAGAAGACCGAACTAGAATTTTGGCACCTTGATGAAGAATTACAACACGGAATACTGATCAGGCAGGGATGGGCTGCAGTCACGTTAATAGAAACAAAGGCTCCCACGATGATTCCAAATTATTAATAATTAACCACACCTTCAATTCGGACAGTTCGGGGAATGTTAGTGTGAGAAGACCTACTTAGTGTCTGAGTGCCTTGGAATGTGTTTCTGAGAGTGGGGCAAAAAAGATTCATTGTTTCACTCCAGAATGCAGGTTTAACATCACCAGCTGCTGCAAAAGAACTGCCGGCCTCAAAGTGGTTTTCCAGGAGTATGACTGTGATAGGATATTGTTTTCTTTTCTATTAAATGTTTCTTTTCTATTAAATGTTATGGTGATGTACCCTTTAAGCATAAGATACTGCTCGAAATACCTTAGTTCTCATCTAATTCAAATTTTCCTTGTACAGAAACAGAAACTGAGGCCCTAAGAGATTGGTGGCCCTGGGACAGGAAAAGGGAGCTTTCCTCCACGTCTGTCCATGTTACCCTCCCCTGGGTCACATGTATTAATACCTTGTAGATTTATAAGAGCACAAATGGGTTATGAATCCTGGGGAATGACAAGAAGGAGAATTTTTCAGACATATGTTTTAGTATTCTATGCCCTTGATTTGATGGGAGATGTAAGAGGGCAGGGGAAAGTTGACCTACAGGTCACTGGGATAACCCGGTTGAGCTAAATAAGACAGCTTTTCATTAGCCAGGTATGTTGGAGTAGCTGGGGATATTTTTATTCTGGTAATGGAGAGATAGATATGGCCTCTGGGAATGGTTCTTGGAAATCATAATTTCTCCAGATGCTCAGTTTGGGTGTGGGACAGATTGGCTTCAAGGCCAAGAGCAACAAATATTACCATGAGCCCACTGGTCAAAGAGCTGAGGATATCCAAAGGTCTGGAGTCTTGCCATAGGACCCTTGAGGTTTTGTCATTATTCTCCACAGCAATCTTAAATCTTGAAATTCTTTGGACAGCAATAGCCAGAAAAGTTGATGGTCAGTAGAGCCTGCTCAGGCCCAAGTGAGCCACAATCGGTGAGCTCTGGGAGTTAACACCCCTCTCCAGAGGCTCACTCCACCAGGCCGCAAGACAGTTGTTTAGTAAGGGAGTTGGTCATTTACCTAATGGTCCCCTAGCACACAGTGGGACGTAATAAAGTTCCTGCCCTGGGGTGCCACACTTTCTAGCAGAAACTGGCTGAATAGAAAACATCTGGGACTATTTTTAAGTATATAATCTGGTCCTGAAAACTAGTTCTCCCATATAAAGGCACCTATCATTAATTTTTATTGAATGTTCTCAAAAGCATACTTGTAAATCTCAACTTTGGAGTTGGAGAGGGTGAGGAAGTAAAGACATAGGGAACATATACTATCAGCAAACATCAACATCAGGAATAGAGAGGCATCAAGCGTCTTTACTTTGGAAATAGAGATAGAGTATGGAAGGTATAGGCAGTCCCTACCTGCATCTGTATAGGAAGTCTATGGGGAAACAAATCCATACAGACAGACTGTATATGCAACAAAATATACACTCACAAAATATGACAGTGTAGTGTCAGAAAATGCCAACAGCTAATAATTTCCATCTTTTTTGCCTGACTTTCATATGCATAAGACTCTCATTTATACTATGTAGATATTTGCCTTAACGGGGGAAATATGAATTCCAGAATCTGTTGGAAAAGAAATGCTATTTTGATAATTTCAAGAATGTACTTATCTGTGTATTTCAGTAAATTCATTTGTAATTTGAATTTAAAAAATTAAGTTACTCATCTTTAAATATGGATTTATTTGAATCTGTGTGTATATCATGACCAGCCACTTTATAATCTAGTTTCTATTCTTAACTTACTTTTCCGTGATACAGAAATAGGTCTCAGCCTATCTCCTAACCAGACATATCAATTCCACTGAGTTTTCTACCCTCCCTCAGGACTTTCATTGCACTTCTAGATGACCTTTATCTCTCTACTTAATTCCTTTTTTATTTCTTTTTTGTTTGGGTTTTGAGAAGCATCTTAAAATTGAATTGCAATGAGTTAGATGAAGCATGTCAAAGCCAATTGTGGGTTGACTGGAAGTGACAAACAATTGCAAATTCAATAGATATGAAAGACAGGAGGTTTCCCTCACAAAGAGTATGCGTTTTTTCCAGATGTTCATATTGCAAAGGTGGCACAATTTTCATATCATTCACTTTCTTTATAGGTAAGGCCATAAGCTAAGCCTAAGGTCTAACTGCTTTCATCATTCTTTGTCAAGTCACCACAAATGTTCTCCTGACAAAATGGAAATAGCCCTACTGAATTTGTTTGAAAGGGAGGCTATTTGACAGCCAGGTGTAGTAAATACTAGGGCCCAGTCGCTGTAGCAGTGAATGCCCAATGAATGAAATGGTTGCATTACTACTTCTAGGCTGTTCGTTGAACAACATTTCTTACCAAAAGCCTAGGGAGAAAAGGCCACTCACTGATAAGGACTGCAAATATTAGCGCACACCAGCATGTGCAAACATGACCAAAACATTTTGTTCATTGAGTTCACCTAGAACAGAGAGCTTGTTTCCTGTACTTGGGATATATTTTATTCATCCTAAAGCTTGCAGATGTTTGGAAGAGTATGGGCTAAGACTCAGATCTGCATCCAGTCTGCCTCTTGCCCATAGCTAGTTGTATGAATCTCGGTTTGCCAGAGTATACATCTTCAGGACTTGCATGACACAACTACTTGGAGAGGGGAGGTATGAGTGCCAGAAGGCGGAAGCTTTCGATTTCCCTTTTTGGCTCTTGATTTGTCAGAAAAAAGGTAACCATCATCCTGAACCACCTCTCTTTATCAATTTTGCCAACCTCAAATCCTTCCTTTGCTATCTATAAACACAGAATTCTAAAGTGATAGGCTTTCAGGATATATTGCACTAATACATCATCAGTATTGTCATTATGATGTATTAACACAATGCATCATCATAGACCTGTCAGAGCCATGATTTATGACTCAAAAATGTGTTGCGGTATAGCAAGGCATCGGGGACTCCATTGACTGAACACTCGTTTATTTTTACACTTAAGGGCTTTGAGAGTAAGCTTCAGACTACTTTTCCTCAAAGAAGGACGAGGGGAAGATTTTGAAGGAAGGACTCCATTTCAAAACACTGGAGAGGCCAGTGGGTCACACTGAAGATATAAAGGTTTATGTTTTCCCAGACCACTTTAAGTTCAGAATCAAACTTTCACACTCCAAGTCATTTGGCTCCCACTGGAAGAATCTGGCCTTTTCCATGTCTTTCCATGCCTCCATTTAGAACTCCCTTAATAGTTAAGTGTGTGAGGTGTGGTAGGAAAGGTATACATTAGAGGCTTTCTTTTACTGCCAAAAGTAATAAGGATAGTGTTATATTTTATGAGAGTAATAAATGTGATTATGAAGGAAAAATTTGCTTGCAAGGTAGCTGGGAGCCGGCATTCCACGTTTCCTCTTTCTGAGCATTAAGTTCTTTCCTAATGCCCTCAACAAAGCACTAAGCACACATTGCATGGACAGCATTGAACACAGTGCCAAGAGAAAGGCAAAAGATGTGGAGCCATCATAGAAAAAGGGGGGAAAAGGACATAAGTAGAGAATTAAAGCAAGTTAAAAAGCAATGTTGTATCATTCCAATTACCATAACCCCATGGAAATGGTGAAAATGGAAGTAGATACCTCAGAAAAGGCTTCTGAGAAAGGTAATTCGTGGGGCAACACTGGGAAGGATGTTAGGGAGATGAGAGGACATCTGACTGCTCCCCAACTCTAGGATGGCAATTCTTTCCCTAATGCACTTTCCCTCACTTGTTCACCAGAGCCTGGTTTCTTAAGATCTGAAGCAACATTAAACTTGGAGTTTGAAAATTTGGAACTCAGGTTCTTCCAGCCTTCTCTGAGCCATTCACCTCTACCCTTCAATTTGTCTACCCAGGAGTATTACCACTTACATTAATGACAAAAGCTGTAATGATGAGAAAAGTAGAAAGTGTCTTTGGCTAAGTGTTCTCTATTATTGGATCCAAGAACCTGGGGCACAGCCCAACACTTGGCTGGTCAGAGCAAATGTCACCTTAAGGATATTCGTGGCCGGGTGCAGTGGCTCACGCCTGTAATCCTAGCACTCTGGGAGGCCAAGGAGTGTGGATCGCTCAAGGTCAGGAGTTCGAGACCAGCCTGAGCAAGAGCGAGACCCCGTCTCTACTAAAAATAGAAAGAAATTACATGGCCAACTAAAAATATATATAGAAAAAAAAAATTAGCCAGGCATGGTGGCGCATGCCTGTAGTCCCAGCTACTCGGGAGGCTGAGGCAGGAGGATTGCTTGAGCCCAGGAGTTTGAGGTTGCTGTGAGCTAGGCTGATGCCACAGCACTCACTCTAGCCCAGGCAACAGAGCAAGACTCTGTCTCAAAAAAAAAAAAAAAAAAAAAAAAAAAAGATATTCATACACTCTGACACACTTTTTCGTATTGAAAAAAAATGCTTGATGTAATTACAGCCATGCCTAATTCTCCCTGGCTTAATGCACCCCACGTCTGGGAAGCCGGAAATGTAACTAGTAAAGAATTCACTAACATGCGAGGCAGGGAATCTGCCAAGGGTTTGTTAATCTGAAGGTTTATTTTTTTATACAAATAAAAAGGGAGTTTGCAAACTGGTTCAGATTAACCAGGTCAAGTTGTATATTTTGTTAACCTTAAAACTGTTTTTTTTTTTTATCTTTTGCACATTTAAAAAAATGTACATAGACTTAGACAAGGGTGGTGTGGGTGAAAAGAGGTTGTCTGCTCAATAAAAGTTATAAGGAGATATGTGTCAGCTGCTTAATTTTCACTTTCTGGCTTCAGCTAGAAGCAGCTGCAAAATATCTACTCTAACTCAAGTCTTTTATGACTTTTACTGATTTCTTATTCAAAAGTGTCTTTTATTGATTTCCTAAGGAATCTCACCACCAAGAGCTCCATGGAGACACTTCTGAACACACTTGAATGCTTTATGCCACATTTACCACCACAGATGAGTCAAAATTTTCAGATAATTTGGTTATTAACTTTAGGCATTTCTGCTTTCCAAAGAAGCAAAATTACTTTGTTTTCTCATATATACCACATTCTAATCATTAAAATGGCTGCCATGATTAAAATCCAGCAATGGCGCCCCATTGTCCCCAAGATAGCCTGTGAACTCTCTGGCATGAATTCACCTATCTTCACAAGTGTTTCTTTACCTCTTCACTCATATGCCCCACTATTTCTATGTCTTAAATTATAAATTCCTACAATTCTTGAGCTATGACCGTCACACACCTAGTCAGCCAGCCCTTCCCTTGTCTCCAGTCCTTGTGCACTGCTTTCTCCTTCCTTCTTGCCTCACTCCTCATCCTCTGGGTCTCCACCTGGGCATCAGCTCCTCAGGAATGCTCTTCTCATCACCTCAAGACAGGATCTAGCTACTCTACCTCTTGCTGTCGTGGTCAAACTTTCCCAGACAGCTAATCTTTTCCTAGTCCTGATCACATTTTACTGGGATCATCCTACTGTACTCATGTCCCTGGCCAGACAGGTAGCTCTTGAGGTTTAGATAGTGTCTGTTTCTCAATTATATCTCCCATTATCCAGCATGGCACCTGGAATATTCTGCCCTCATATACATATTTGTTGAATAAATAAACACAAATAAATGAGTATATAATACACATATCAATTCCACGGCTACAAACTTCACATTAAGCTACATGGTTTTGTGAATATAATAAATTATTTTAAGCCTCTTATATATTAACAAGACCCTTTATCTCCACCCCAGCACAAGGCTTTGGACACAGCAAGTACTCAATAAGTATTGGATGATTGATTAATTAACAGAAGATCTTTGTGCACAAGGATTGACGTCTTTGCCATGCAGAGGCTGAGACCACACTCAGCTTAGTCCTCTGTGCTGCTATTTGCATCCTCCTGGAGGTTTTCATTGCTGAAAACACTAAAGTTCTTTTTGTCAGTTAAGCCAGTTTAGACATAAGCTCCCAGGACATTTACTGCCTGATCAAAAATTGGTTCATCATCAGGAAGACTTTGGTCTAGCACAGAATGTGTTTCAAGAGATCCTAAAAGGTCCAGTTGTCCCTTTATTGTTCCCCTTAAACTCACTGGCTTAAAATGTCTTACCAGTGTTTTACTAATTGAGCTTAGGGCTTTGATCCCCATAAAAATGTTGATAGCCATATCGGAGATGTGACCCTCCTTCCTACTTAGTCACCAAGACCCTAGCACCTAACATCTGCAGTATCACTCCAACCTCTCACTAATGCTCACAGGTGGATGTGTATCTTGGTTAAGATGGTCAGTCTTCTGGGAGGCTAGTCAGCTATCCCAGTAGCAAGCAGTTTGGTCTACAAGGCTATGACCACACATCACCATTCAACAGAGAGCAGAGTCCCAAGAAAACAGAATTAGGGATGAGTAAGACTTGGCAGAGGATGGGTTCTGTGAGAATTGTCCTGAATGAATATGGTGCTAGGGAAACCCATGAGCATCTAGAGAGCAGTCTGGAGAGACTGATGTCTAGAGTAGAGTTGGACCTTCAAGGGGGCAGAGAATAAAGAAAGGAGAGAGAGAGAACAAAACACACATTTCCCAAACTTTACAGCTTTTCCTTCCAACTGTGCTTTGACCAGAGGTGGCCTTTGGGAAATGCAATTCCAAAGAGTAAGAACATTGCTGTTAGAAGGATCCAGACTCACTTAAAAGAAGGATCCAGACTCCCTTTAGTAGTTAAGTGATCTTGAATAGGTCATCTCAAATACTCAGTTTCTTCATCTGTAAAATGGAAATTACAATTCTTATCTTACAAACCATTCTGAGGATTAGAGGTAATGTATGCCTGACGTATAGTGAGTACTTAGCAAGTTTCCTTCCCCTTCAACAGGATAGCAGTGTCTTTTTGGTTTGGAATTGAATTCACAGTTATCATCACCACTGACCAACAGAGTGCTCTCAGGGCCAATTTATACATAAGGAGACAGGAAATAGGGAATATCCATAACTGAGACCTCTTAGATTTAGAGGTGCCTGTTGCTAATGCTATAAAGTGAGCCTAACCTTTCTGATGCCAAAGCTATTAGAAGAAAAATGTAAAAAAATAGCCAATTAGTTGTAAATTCTTTATATCTTCAAATATTCAGGTATTTAGCTGTGTGGGAGAAACAGTTTATGACTTGATGACTTTTTCTTTGTCGTCCAAATGGCTTGGCCTTTTAGAGGTAGAGTCGTCAATATAGATACCGGTGTTATTTTAAGCCTTCAGGTTTTCTGTCCTTCATCAATCCAGATCATGGCCAAATTATTGGCTCATTCTGCTCCTTAGGGAGGTCCAGGTGTACCCCTTTGTTATTATCCCAGTGAGATTTTTGGCTCTATTTCAGAGCAAGGTTCTTAAAACAGAGGATTTTAAACAAATTTAGATTCTGTTAAGCAATAATTAATCTATTTTGTTAACTTTCGTTTGGCTATTTAAAATTCTCTGAGTGATAATTTTTTTATTAATATCACCATTTTGAAATTCACCTTATACTTTCTCAGCATGTTTGAGATGTGTCCTGCCAAATCGCATATGGAATTGCCAATAGCTAGACCGGTTTTTTAAGAGGTGAGTCAGAGAGAATTGAATTGAAGCCTTTCAGAGCTGAAAGCATTTCAGATTATCTAGCTCAACCATTCTCTTCACAGACGAAGTTTCAGCCCAGAGGCATAAAATGATTTGCTCAAGGTCATACAAGTAGGTTGTGGCAAAACTGGGCTAGAACTCAGCTCCTCCAAGTTCAGTGCCCTTTCTCCAAAAGCAGAAACGGATGTCCAAAAGGTTTGAAAGAAGCTAGCATAGTCATGATAGGCTCCTGAAGGAAACTAGGATGTTGGCGTTCACCAAATAACCACTGGCAGCATTTTCAAAGAACACAGCCAAGCACTTCATTAATAAGTAGTGATGAAATGGAAAAAGGAACACATCTGACAATGCTGGAATTCTTATCATCTCTTACACTAGTGCAGTGATTCTCAACCAGGGATAATTTTGTCCCCCAGGGGACATTGGGCAATGTCTTGAGACATTTTTGGTTGTCACAACTTGAGGGAGATGGGCAGAGCAGTTGCTACTGGCATCCAGTGATAGAGCCCAGGAATGCTGCCAAAGACTCTACAGTGCACAGGGCAGATCTCCACAACACAGAATTTTCCAAATAGAGCATAAAATAGTGGTTCCTAGAGGCTGGGGAGGATAGGGAAGGGGGACAGAATAGGGAGAGATTGGCCAATGGGTACAAAGTTACAGTTAGATAAA
The DNA here is from genome assembly GCF_041146395.1 of Eulemur rufifrons. Lineage (NCBI taxonomy): Eukaryota > Metazoa > Chordata > Mammalia > Primates > Lemuridae > Eulemur > Eulemur rufifrons. The sequence continues at coordinate 63,333,074 of NC_091001.1, forward strand.
AGAAAAGGTTCTAGTGTTCTGTTGCACAATAGGGTAACTGTGGCTAATGATATTGTATTATATATTTCAAAATAGCTAGAGGAGAGGATTTGGATGTTCCCATTACAAAGATATGATAAATGTATGAGGTAATGAATATGCTAAATACCCTAATTTGATCACTGCACAATGTATACATGTAGCAAAATATCACAGTGTACCCCATAAATATGTACAATTATTATGTGTCAATTAAAAACAAAAATTAAAAAAATTAATAAAAAGTAAAAAGAAACAAAAAATATTTTTCTGGCCCAAAATGTCAATGATGTGAAGGAGCTCAGGAAATTTCACCCCACAATATGACTCCTTGGTATAAAGAATATTTTAAATTAAAGGCCCTTAGAGATCAACACGCATTAGAAGGGGCTTTCCCTCTTTCTTCACAAAAACCAGACCCATCAAAAAGAACAAATGACTTCCCTTCTCCTTCCAGTTATCTCAATATATTTCAGGAAGGAAGATCAAGAATGCAACCAGACCTGGCCCAAGCCATTTTAAAGATAATACTTGTCTCTCAAGTTAATTTAATTTCCAAAGAAAACCATTTACAAGTCAATCTGTTTCCCCCATCCATTCATTCTCCCAAGTATCTATTCACCCTCCCTAATAACCCCTAAACAGACTTACCTATATTCCTCACCTCCTTCTCCACTCTAAAATGAGGGTATATAAACTTCCAGACCCCCTTGGGATATTGGGTAATCGCTCTGTGATTCTCTCCGATTCTCCCTGCGTGCACAGTAAATAAATTTTTAATCTTGTTCTCTTACTAATCTGCCTTATTATGAGTTGATCTTTTAGCAAACCTTCTGGGGTGCGGGGGACCTTTCCTCCACCCTCTTAGGTGCCATGGTTGAGAAACCCTGGGCTACTAGTTCTCAACTTTTTCAGAACCAGCATCTGCTTGTTATACATAACCCCCTTTACTATCCTGACATAAAATCAATGAGAAATATCAACTGCCAACATCTATAATCAAATATAAAGGAGAAATAAAAGTAAAATAGTCATAAGAAAATAATCTCTACTTCAGTCTGTAACATTCAGAGCCAAGTTGTCTAGAAGGTGCTTGTCCGTATTCTTTGATTCATAGCTAAGAGGGCCATACGTGAGGGCTGTTGGTGGAGTAAAGACCACAAATGGTGCTGCTTTCCAGTACATGCCTTTCTAAAATGGTGAACAATCTCAATAAAATTTTGAACAAAATAAAGTCTCTCACTAATTTTTAGTGTCAGTATACCTTGAAACCATGCAAAAATACTTTCTGTTTATTTGTAACACAGAGTGGGTGTCTAGTGGAACATCCACAAGCCCTGCTGGTCACGGGCGATACGTTGTTTTCCAAGATTCTCTAGTGTATTGAAGGGCAGGTGGCACCTCTGCTCCCACCCACTAATTGCCAGTCGCACCCTGCAAACCCTTCAACGATCTAAACATACCCATGTACACTTCTAAAATGCCTTCCGTAACTGCAGTACCGCCCCTCGGAGCACCAGGGGTTTAAACAGTAATGTAGATGTACCTACACACAAAGGAGTTTAATAATCTACTTGAATATGAAGTAACTTCTTATAGTGTTACAGCAAGTGTTACAGTGGGTGGTTCTGAAGACAAACCGAGCCCGGCACACGGAGAGTCGGAGAATCAAGGATTATTCGCCTGCGGGCTCATAGGAGTCTTGCCACCAAATTCTGAGCCCCCGTCTACTGAGTTTTTCCACTTTTATTAGGTTGGGGTGGTCCTAGGGGTGGGATCTCAGGTAGCTGATGCAATAGGTAAGCATGATTGCAGAAGCCAGGTAATAGGTTAGTATTAGGTTGATGAGGGTCTTCCCTACCAATAGAGTTACTTTTATGCAGTAAAATAAAAATTGTTATGCATTCCTTTAGATTATAATGAGAATTCCTTTAGTGGTGGGCCTTTATATATTTTTAGAAGAAGCCAAATTGACTCCTAGAACTATCTATACCCATGTTCTTTTTTTCCCTTAAAAAAAAATCACATGGCACCTAAATCACAATAATGAAATAATAAAAATGGTGACTATTCCAATAATCTTATTTTCAAAGATTTTTTTCCCCTAAAAATGTCTTTATTTTTAAATAAAAGAACTTCAGATTTTACTTTTCATTAATTCTGCAAAGCTTAGTTATGGATATGACAAGCAAAGCAAAACAAAACAAATGACAACAACAACAAAAACCATCCACTTCTGAAAACCTATTTCTTAAATGAGTGATGAACTTAGTACTTTCTCTCCAATTAGAATGAATGTATGTGCACTCTAATAATGCCAGGAAGAGCAGTATTTCCATGCTGTAATAAGATTTTACAACACATAACCTCAGCAGTTGACTAGCTTCTGTTTTTCAAGCCAAGGCACCATTTAAAAACACCAAATTGTTGTTGAATCTCAAATGTTTAACTGATGTACAAATTGGAAGATTTAGTGTTTCATAAGCTGGTGAATTAAAATATTTTCCAGAACTTTTCCTTATTATTTACTATATGGGATTTAAATCTTACTAAAAATAAATTATTTACAAGCTCTTAACCATGACCCAAACATCAATATATGTGTTCTAAGCCAATGGGTGGAGGTGGGAGGGTGAATGGGGTTTGAGAGTTATCTCCATTCATAGTCCTTCACCCAGGGCCACAACAATTTCATCTGTCTGCTTCCACAAGATTTTGTTCCAACGAAGGATTTCCTCATCTAAAAAAATCTGAGAACTACTACCCTAAGGGAAATTAGTCAGCAGACATAAAGAAATATAACATAGGTCAATTTTCATCACAACAAATACTATTGTGACAAAAATTTCTACATAGCAAAAGATTTCTGAGCCCTAGGCAATAACGCATTTGTCTTAAAAAAATATGCAATAAAACAAAATAAAATAATCCGGGCAATCATTTTATTATAATAGCCTTTGACTTATACTCCTTCCTTGGTGGAAGAATGAACGTTTAATCTGGAATTCAATGTTGGTAGTTTTCTCTAGGTATAGCCATTTCCTTTTCAATCTGCTTGATGTCTCCCTGATGTTTATAGTGAAATAAAAGACCTGAGCAGTTAAAAGAGGCACCTAGAAATGTGTTACATAGACCTTACTCTCCAAATATGATTCCAAGAACATGAGGGAAGGTAATCACGAAAGTAATATTGAGTCCCTCTATAGTAGGGATAGCTAGTTACTAACTATGTTACTAACCATCCTTGTTTTCCAAACCTTGAGTTTTGTTTGCATATTTTTGCATCCCACATAGTGTCTACATTCTTCAGCCTCCCTGCTATTAAGTACAATCAATGAAATCTAAAAATGTCATGTATGTCTTCAGAGAACACCACTTAAAAGGAACAGTCTTAGCAGAAAGGAGCTGCCATCCTCTCTCCAGCAGTTTGGAAGTCAATTGTAATGGCTAGAATTCCCACCATCATCTGCGAAAATGAGCTGTTGTTGAGGATGGGAGTCACCTGTTGTGAAGCGGGAAAATGGGACCTGGAGTTCCTAACCCTTTTGGAGAGCCACCAAACAGCCTCGGATTGCCCATTTCTGAATGACTATTGCATGGGAGAATAAATACTTTGTGATTTATCCACTGTGGTTGGGATTCTGTCACTAGCAACCAAACACAATTAATAGATTTTACTATCCTAACCAGTATATCCTTCTTCCTGGTATACTTTGGGATTATATTGCTTCTATTTAACTATTCATTCAAAATATACTATGTACCTTTATAATTCCAGCCATTCAAATAGGCAATGAGACTTTCTTAATTTCTTTAAAATTATAGTAGAGCTAATCATATGCTAGTTTTATTTTGTAACAATTTAAATTTTTTTCAGCCTTATCAAGATATAATTGATACAACAAATCACATATTTTTAATGATGTAATTTGTTAAGGTTTGAAATATGCATATGCCCATGAAACCATCACTGTAATAAAGGTAGTAAATACATCCATCATCCCTAAAAGTTTCCTTGTGTATTTGTAAAACCCTCCCCTTCGACCCTTCCTACCTTCCATCCATCCTCAAACAACCATTAATGTGCTTTCTTTCCCTTTATATTAGCTTGCATTATTTAGAGCTTTATATAAATGTGCTAGTTTTGACCAACAATTCTGAGGCAAAAGCACAGGGCCACATACATGCATGTTTTTGCCCAGTCTGGAGACCTGATTTGTTTCCCAGATTTCTAAGATGGCAAACTACTCTGCTATTGTTTTTGTTTCATAAATTATAGGACTTTATCTGAAATTAGCTACATTAGATACAGAAGAAGGAGTCCTTAATGCTTACCCTTCCAATTATATGCCTGATCAAAGAAAAATATTTTAATTTGTAAGTATGGATAGATGCCCAGGTGAGACTTGAACATATTACATGATTGCTAGAACAGTGAAGTTATTATACTTAAAAGGATAATAACTTTTAAGTTATCCTCACTTATTTCAAGATACTTACTGGCATCTAGACTCTCTATATGCATCTTAGGACATAAAGAGAGAATACACACATACACTAATGTTTTTAAAAAATTTTTCAAGCGTTGCAAATATTTGGAGTTTTGATGTTATCATACATTTTTCCATAATGATCTCAGCTGGTCTTAAAAGGCAGTTTTAACTTAAATATATTATCAATGTTGGTTCTTTATAAAGGGTATGGGTGAAGGTAGGATTGTCAGATAAAATATAAGATGTCCAGCTAAATTTGAATTTTACATAAACAATAAATAATTTGTTAGTATAAATATGCCCCAAACATTGCATGGAACATAGTTATACTAAAAGAAATGATTTGGGCTTTTTTGAAATCTAAAATTCAAATTTAACTTGGTGTTCTGTATTTTTATTTCCTAAATCAGGCAGCCTTAAGAGTGTGTGGTGGGGATTGGGGTATTGTGACGAGTTCAGAAGATGTGCCTGGGGGGAGAGGGGAGGGTAGAAGGCCAGAATGTGGCTAAGACTGGGATAAATGACCTGTGTGGAACCTATTCAATGGACCCACTTACTAACTTAAAATAAACAGTTTCTAATTGTTAGGGCCTAAAAGTAAAATCTTGTTTATAACCTGTGAGTAGGACCGCTTTATGTCAACTTTAAATGATTTTAGAAGCCTAATGCCGGGAACCAGAAATTGTCCTTCTGGGAAACTCTTTGGACTTGCATAGGTCTAGCTCTGTGGTTTTTCAGCTAGGTGTCTTTGACATACAAATTAACCCTTGGTTCAACTGATAAGCCAAACATTTCAGAGTAAACACCGGATACAATTTCCCAAGATATCCCTGGGAGAAGGTAGTTTTTAGGGGGAAGACCATGTCTAAGGAGCCCCTTACACCTTATACTCTGGAAGTTGAAAGGCATCTAATTCCTAGATGTTGCCAGCTCCAGATAATTTGCACAGTGCCAAGTTAGGACATCTCATGAATGAATGGGACTCAAGCTCATTCAAGATCCCATCCCATCCAATGGGGAAAGCCACTTAAGAAAGCCTCCTTGTCAGCTGCCACAGATCCACATCACGTCTGACCCACCCCCACTTTCTGTGTCTGCCAGGTCGTTAGCCACTAATGACCGTTACTAATGACTAGGCTATGCCAAAGACAGTGTGAGATGAGGCAGTGGGGCAACAAAAGTAAGCTTCAGGAATCCCTGCTCTCAAATACCTTCCCTTTCCTACTCTTGGATGCCATCTTGAATTTCTCCAAGTAGTGCTGTTTAGGTGGTTGGATTAGACTCCATTTTGCCAACTGTGCAGCTGTTTCTCTCTCCACCAAAGGAATCAAGTATAGTCTGGAAATAGCTCATTGACTGTCTAAGAAGATAGGCTCCACAAACCAAGGCAGAGCCAAAACCATCAAGCCACTGGGTTTTGTGTTTTCATATTTTGTAGCACTGGTCTTCACCAATCATGGTGGGAGGCTCTCCAACATGCTTCTGATCTCTCCAGGGTAAGTTCACATGGCACCTCAGCCCTGTACAGTCAGCACACAAGGATTTGTTCCTTCCATAGGCAGTGCTGCCTGACCCTGTGGTCTGGGCTCATGTAGGAAACAAGTTAGATGGTGTGATTGAGGAGTATGGGAAGTTCTCTCCCTCCTCCTCCTTTTCCCTATCACCCAGCCACCACCTTACCCAAATACTACAAGGATCTGCCAGATGACAGATACTTTCTCCCAAAGTTATCTTGAACTGTCAAGGGTACAAGTGAAATTCACACTGGGGATATTGACCATTAAATTAACATGATGCTCCCTGATTAAATAAAAATTCCCAGGTTAAGAAAATGAGAACCGTACCTTTTAAAGTTGTCGGTGTTCCCTAGAGAGTCATCCACTGCAACTTCTTTGATTCTTTCACAATACCTTGCATTTAGAAAGTGATCAATATTATTTGTTTATTTGTCGAAAGGAGATATTAAAAAATACAATGAAACACTGACTGGTGAGCTCTCATACTGCACGCTAGACAGATAGGTACTTATATGTTTCCTGACCAAATGAGTCCCAAGTATGATATTTGACCAAGTTTGTCATAAATTGTCTTCCAGTGAATTTCAAATCCTAACTCTCTTAGCATTCCTGATATCTTTCATGTTCCTCTTAGAGTTTCAACAAACATCTCTGATTGTCTCAACAGTCGCACAAGCAAAATATTTTTGAAAAAATAATTTTAATTTCTATTTGGAAAATAGAATCAGTTCTGGCTCACTCAGGCAAAGACAACAGTGAAGCAGTGGGAGAGGCAGTAGGCTAGGAATCACCAGCAGGACAGCAGCCTCTGCCCTGCTACTGCTGCTGCTGCTTCTACTACTGATGGTGGCCATGCAAGTAATTGTCCAAATGGGATACTTTTGAGTGTGAAAGGGGAGTGCTAAGGAAATTAAGCTGCAGCAATAGGTACACACCAAACCAACCAGGGTGCAAACTCACCCTACAAGTCTAGGCAAGTCAATTTCTCTCTCAGAAGCTCAGTTTCATCATCTATAAAATTGAGAGTAAGACGAGATGACCCATGTTGTCCCTTCAATTTAAAAGCCTTGAGCTGAGAACCAACTCTTTCTCATTTCTGATTCCTAACTAAACGTCTATGTCTGCAGCAAGAATGCAGAATGCGCACTTTGTTTATGCATGCCTTCTCTCACATCTCTATTTAATAGACGTTACTGGCCACACAAAATCCTCTTGGAGATCAATTTCAGGAAATTCAGTCTTCCTGATGATCTTAAAGACAGCATAGCTTTCATCACTTTGTCAGAAATGCAGCTATCCAAGTATGGACTACTATTTCCACTCACTGTGCCTTGGATACGATTTTCCTTTTAATTATAACAAGAAAAGAGTGATAGGAATGATGATGGGAAGACTGATCCAGAATATTTCTTCTTCATAGCAGAAGCCCGTTCTATTTCCCGTTTTCTACAGCTGCCTCATTTCCATTCATCGGAGATCCTTCGTCCCACAATGATATGGTGTCTTATGCAACTTTACTATGAAAGAGGCAGTAGTTTACATATGCCCCTTCTTCCTAGCCAACAAGAATAACAATGTATTAGTTATACATCTGTTATTTCACTTGATCTTCTCATCTGGAGAGATCCACATTAGATAATTCAGACAGGACATGTGATTTGTCTAAAAAGAGACACAGCTAACTGAGTAGCAGGCAGAACAAGGTACCCAGAACAATTTTATTATAAAAAATAATACTGTCTTTCAGGAAATCCTATAATTAATGAAGTGAAAAGACTCACACCACTTAGTAAGTTTTGTTTTTTAAAATATTTAAACAATTTTTTAAACACCAGGAGGTTGATGGTAGGATGGTCAATACTGGGTCCAGGAATGAAATTCTCATTCAACATGTTCCTTCAACATGCCTGTTTTTAATCCCCAGCTAAGGGGAAGCTACAGATTACTCTTTCTGAAAAAATAGTACAGGATGTTCAGTGTTAGAGCCAACATTTGTGAATTGTTCAATGATTTTGTATCTTGATTAAAACAACAAGAAGAAAAACATTTCTCATCTAACCACATGTAAATGGACGGGATGAAAGAGAGTATTCAGTGTTGTAATCATAGATTTAGAAAGAATATCCACAGAAATAGACATGTTAAATATCTCATTTTAAAAATCGTAAACAACACAAAGGGTTTTATTATTAAAAAGAAGGTTAATGGAACTAAAGACTCACTGGAAAAAAAAAAATCACTGGGCTGTTTGGAAGTATCCTCCTGTTCCTTATTATGTCTGCCAAAGAAACTAAGTTAACCACCCTCAAAAAGACTTGAGATTGGATTTCAAAATTTAGGTGCTTTAAATAATCACTAAGTACTCTTGAATCCATGTTAAATGCTGAAGTATTTATAAATATTTCTTTTAAATATACAAATTTTTAAGTTCATCCAGACAGGTGCAGGAATATATCATATGCCAACAAACTGTCAAAACTTTTGACAAAGAGTCAACAAATTGTGGCAATGTTTTTAGAAGAGCGCAGGTCTTTGTATGACATAAAATTCAATGCCAACGAAAATCACCAGCCCCATCTGCAATAACTCATTTGAAAAAAAAAAAGATTAAAAAAGAATTTCCATCTTTCTGCAGATGTCATTTGTCTTGCCAAGAAATTTAGTCTTGTAAACTATTACTATGCCTGACTTAGTCTTAAAAGCTTTTGGACCTAATAAGTGATCAAGGTGTGGGAACCACAATCTAAATTCTGGTTCTCAATGCTCAGTTGAGAGATGATGACAAATGCAAGCAATCTTTGCTAAAGGACAATGAAGCTGCAAAAGAAATTGGAGTCAGAAGAGGGAGCATGCCAAGGCTTTCTTGAAGAGTCACAATTTAAAATAGCTAACTAGGATAATTTTTTAAAGTGTTGCTGAAACATTAATTTAATTATACACTGGAAAATAATCCTTCTTACAAGTGTATTTGGTTTATGCACTGATTTTGAGGTTTTATGCTTTTTTCTGCTTTAATAGAACCACCAAAATTGGAAATAGAAATACCCAAGGGTCATGAGTGAGTTTCACATATATCAATAAATTAATATCTATTGTAAACTCAATAAAGTCCCAGATAAAAATCAGAGGATTTTTAACCACATAACAACAACAACAGCAACAACTATAGTGATGTGACCCCTACCTTCAGAGTCCATCCTATAACTGGAGGAGATCAGCTACCAAAATAACTAACAATTGTAAGGTAAGAAAGGATAAGTGCCCAATGAAACAAATGTGTAGTAACTGATTGAGGAGTTCAGATAAACGACAGGTCATTTCAGGGAGAAAAAAATCCAAAAAAAGTCTTTATGCAAGAGGAAGAATTGAAAGTACACTCTGAAGACTGGCTAAGCATTTAAATATACAAGGAAAGGGTAGAATTTCTAATAAGGAAAACATCTGGGGTAAATCAGCAGAAATAGTAGGTAGACCAGTTTAAAAATAGAGGCAGATAACTTTTATTCAACATGCTACTGCAAGTCTTAGCCAGAGCAATTAGGCAAGAAAAAGAAATAAAAGCACCCGAATAAGAAAAGAAGAAGTGAAATTGTCTATGTTTGTTCATGACATGATCTTATATGTAGAAAACCCTAAAGACTTCATCAAAATACTGTTATCACTAAAGAACAAATTCAGTAAAATTGTAGGATGCAAAATTAACATAAAAAATCAGTAGCATTTCTATACAATAACAGTAGACTATCTGAAAAAAATTAAGAAAACAATCTCATTTATAATGCATCAAAAAATATTTAAGAGTAAATGTAACCAATAAGGTGAGAAATCTGTATACTGAAAACTATAAAACATTGATGAAAGAAACTGAAGACAACACAAATAAAGGAATAATACGCCATGTTCAAGGATTGGAAGAATTAATATTGTTAAAATGTCCATACTACCCAAAGCTATCTACAAATGCAATATCTATCAAAATTCCAATGTCATTTTTCATAGAAATAGAAAAATACCCTGAAATTCTTACAGAGGTACCAAAAAAGCCCCAGAATAGTAGGGGAGAAAAGGCACACCCCAAATCATGGTTTGGGTGTGGCAAAGTCATAACATGTAACCAAAATGTTTGTACCCACATAATATCCTGAAATAGATAAATAAATAAAAATGTTCTCACAAGCAAAAAATAAGTATATGAGGTGCTGAATATGTCAATTAGCTTGATTTAATCATTCCACCAGATATACATACATTAAAACATCACATTTACCCTATAAATAATACAATGATTATTTGTCAATTAAAAGTAAAATATATATAAAATTTAAATAAATGCAAATAATACAACAGTTTTTAATGCCACATTAAGTAGTCTGAACTTTGTAGGCATTAAAAGTCAGTGAAAATTTTTGAGCAGGAAAAAAAGTAATGTAATATCTGAATATAATAAGTATAATATATACATATTGCATTATATATTAGGTAGTATTATATAATTAACATAATTATATGAATATAATTTGTATATATTATATATAATGTATATAGTCATATTTTGCAAAATGATACTTCGGTCAATGATGAACCACATATTCAACAGTGGTTCCCTAATATCATAATGCCTTATTTTTACTGTCCCTTTTCTATGTTTAGATATGTTTAGAACAAAAATATTTACCATCATGTTGCAGTTGCCTACAGTATTCAGTATAGTAACATGCCATAAGGTTTGTAGCCTAGGAGCAATAGGTTATATACAATACAGCCTAGGTGTGTAGTAGGCTTTGCCAACTACATTTGTGTAAGTACACTCTATGATGTTCACACAATGACAAAATCAACTAATGACAGAATTCTCAGAACACATCCCCATCATTAAGTGATGCATAACTGCATATTTAGCCAGGAATTAAGGTTCAAATTTGATTTAAGAATACTAAAGCTAGGCTTGAGGATACAAGGTAGTAGTTTATACTAAGAGCCCTAATTTGAGGTTATAATTCAAAGAATCAAAATTATTAAACCCCAAAGATATCTGAAATACAATGGCAGATGTTACAGGACATAAAGAATTAATTTAAAAAAGCACTGCCTTTGAGAATTAGAAAAACATCTCTGATTATTTCAGTAGATTATGTAATGTGTTCATTTGAGTGCAAGAGCACATAAATTCTATGGAACAAGAGACTAAAAACATTAAAAGTAAAATAGACTAAAATATAAAGGCACCACAATGAATAGAAAAGGGAGACAAATGCAATAAGGAAAATCTTCAGTAAATTAAAAATATAATAGTAGTATAAAAGACATTTTGGAGATTGAAAACTAGGATTAAAAATAAAGAGAAAATTAAGTTTATGAAATGGCAGAAAAATTTAAGAACTTAAATTATTTTTATTAGAAAATAATATACTATAGAGTAAAATTTCAATAATAATATTAATTGCAAATTTCAGATTATATAAACAGAATCCAAAATCCAAAATTTGATGAGACTTGGGAAGAAATAAAAGCCTGGTAAATGAATGTTTCCCTTTTTATAGAGAGTGAGATTAAAAATTATAATTTTTTAGTCTAATATTGAAACAAAATTGATTAAAGGATACTTTTGAAAAATTGGAAGTTAATCCACAGTAAACAAAATATATTAGTCTTAATACACTAGAAAAGAATACAGCAAAGAAAGCATGACTTACATTCTAAATTTCAAAGAACAACAAAATAATAAGGAAGCGTTAATAATAAAATTATAGAAAGTAACAGAAGTAAGGCCAAATATATCGGCAGTAACAATAAATATAAAAGAATTAAACATTCTTTTTTAAAAAAATTCAGGTTGAGTTAAAAGATCCAATTACTTCAACTAATGAGAACGTACCTAAATAAAAACAATACAAATAAGTAATAGTAAAAACCTAGACAAAGACAGATTATATATAATAAATAAAAAGAAAGGAAAGGCCTGCAACATTAATGTCAGATTTTTAAAAATGAAGTGAAAAAAATGCAGAGAGAGGGCTAATTCATACAGATACACTGTACAACTGCTAATAACTCTCTACATAGGCAATATCATTATGCCAAAATATAATATAAAATGTTATATAAGACAAGTACACAAAATATTCAAGAAAAAATTTTTAAAAGTCAATAGAAGTAAGAGAATTAAGGCAATGTTCATTGATGAGTCACATAGAGAAAACATAAGTAAATATAAGAAAAACATGATATAATAAATATTTTAGCTCAGACTGCCATAACAAAATACCACAGATTGGATGGCTTAACAGAAATTTATTTCTTATAGTTCTAGAGGCTCAAAGTCCAAAGTCAGGGTGCCAGCACGTTTGGATTCTGTGAGGGCGCTTTTCCCAATTACAGATGGCTAACTTCTTGTGTCCTCACATGGTGGAAAGAGGGCAAGCCAGTTCTGGAGTCTCGTTTGTAAGGGCACTAATCCTATTCATGATGGCTGTACTCTCAGGACCTAATTACCTTCCAAAGACCCCACCTCCTCATACCATCACACTAGGTGGATTAGGATTTCACATATGAATTTTGTGGGTGGAGGACACACAAATATTCAGTCCTATAGCAATAAACATGGATTATTAATTTAATAAATATATCAGACTTTGTATGTACCAGAAAAAGAATGCAAATACACCCTGATTTTATTGTTGTTATTGGTATTATTTTGTTTTGTTTTTGCAATACTGTGGAAATTACACAATTTGATCATTTAATTGGAGATACACACACACACACACACACACAAACACACATACATACACTCACCAATCTCAGTAATTATGGCAGGTTAAGCTCCCAGAGAAACAAATTCTAAGATGGAGATTAGTATTTGGACAGAGGGAATAGGACAGCTGTGATATAATGACCCTTTAATGCTGTCCAGAGGTTGGGTAAGAGAATTAGATTGTAGGTCAGTCCCAGGATTTAGGTCACCAGGAGAGGGGGTGTGGCATTGGGTGGGGCAGTTCTTCAATGGAAGCCATCCCCAAAAAGTTCTGGTAGCTGAGGGCTCTCTACCACTACAAACTCAGCAGGAATGAATATGGCTTTCATTCCTGAAAAAGGATCTGAACTGTGCATCACAATGTCCATCACGGAATGTTGAAAAAATTAGAAATAATAAAGTTCAGATTTTCCGGCAGAAAAAAATAAAGCCACAGGTTAAAAATAAAAATATAAATTAACTCTTAAAGCTGGAGTACTAAAAATCTTGTTCCTAAATAACTTTTTATTCGAAAAGAAAACTTAAATTATAATTATTTCATGTTAATAATGGACAAGAATAATCTATATATCAAAATATAAAAGATGTGACCAAATATATATCAAATATACGTTTATAAATCGCTTACTTAAACTTAATTATTATACCAAATATTACGAAAATAAATAAGCAAGCTAAAGCCAGGCAGGAAATATTTGCAATACATTTATCTAGCAATGAACATGTATTCCCAATATGTAAAGAACACTTACAACTCAGTAATAAAAAGACACAACCCAATTTAAAATTGGACAAAAGATTTGAACAGACACCTCAGAAAAGAAGGTATGTCAATGACCAAAAAACACATGAAAAGATGCTTTAGTATTATTAGTCATCAAGAAAAAATGCAAATTAAAATCACAAAAACATACTGTCACATCTCAACCAAAATGGTAAAATTTAAAAGATTGACAAATGTTAGTGAGATGTGGATTAAATGGAACTCACATACATTGTTGGTAGAAGTGTAAAAGTTACAACCTCTGGAAAACAGGCAGTTTCTGATAAAGTTGAACTGATTACCTAAGCTATAGCCCCAAAATTCTATTAGATATTTAGCCAAGAGGAATAAAAACACAGAAGCATAACAAAACTTGAACAAGACATTTGAAAGAAGTTTTATTTATGAGAGCCTAAAAATGGAAACTTTTTTTTTAGAAAGCCCAAAAGTTCATCAAAAGATAAATAGATAAACAAACTGGGCTATATTTACAAAATGGACTACTACTTGGCAATACAAAGAAATGAACCATAGATATATGCAACAACATGAATGAGTCTCAAATATATGCTTTAATTTATATGAAGCACAAGAACAGGCAGGTGATGAAAATCAGAACATTACCTCTGGAACATGAGGTGGGAATTAACTGGCAGTGGCATGATTTACCCTTCTATAACCATAGCGATGTTCTATATCTTACTTTGGGTGTGGGTTACATGAGTGTACTCATTTGATAAAACTCACTGAACTGTACACAAAAGATCTGTGCATTCCAATTTCTGTAGACAATACCTCAATAAAAAGAGCAAACATAAAGTGTTTTCAAACCTTCATTTTTAAAAGACTAGAGTATAAACACCAAAATATTAAAAAACATTGCTTTCTCTGAGTAATAGGAATAGGGATGAATGATATTTTAGTCTTTGAGCTTATCTATACTGTCCAATTTTGTCTACATTAAAGAGAAATATGACATTTCTTTTGTAATCAGAAAAGAAGTATATAAACATTGATGTTGATATGTACCATAATTTTCAAAGGTAACAATAACGCTGACCAATAAGAGGAAATTATTTTTGTTATTCTTCAGCTGAAAAAAGAGATAGATGCATTTGCTAATTCTGATAAGCTGTTAAAAAGAAAAAAAGAAAGAAAGAAAAAGTAAGAATAAGAAGTAATATCAGGTTAAGCACTGAGCATAAGACAGACTAATTTTTATTTCAGAATTTTATGGGTCCTTTTTTTATTTCAAAATATTAAGGGTGTACAAATGTTTTAGGTTATATGGATCACTTTTGTAATGCTTTACTCCCAGCTATAGGTGTGCCCATCACCTAAATAGTGTTTATTGTATCCGTTAGGTAGGTTTTTGCCCGTCCCCTCCTCCCCGCTTCGTCCTGGTTGATTTCCACTGAGTTTTACTTCCCTCTGTGCACATGTGTGTTCATCAGTTAGTTCCAATTTAATAGTAAATACATGTGTGTTTGTTTTTCCATTCTTGAGACACTTCACTTAGGATAATGGTCTCCAATTCCATCCAGATTGTTGCAAAAGATATTAACTCATCCTTTTTGTGGCTGAATAGTACTCCATGGTATATATATACCACATATTATTAATCCACTCATGAATTGATGGGCACTTGGGTTGATTCCATATCTTTGCAATTGTGAATTGTACTGCAATAAACATTCGAGTTCAAGTGTCTTTTTTGATGAAAAGTCTTCTTTTCCTTTCGGTAGATTCCCAATAGTAGGATTGCTGGATGGAATGGTAGGTCTACTTTTAGTTCTTGGAGAAATTTCCACACTGTTTTCCACTGTACTAATTTGCAGTCCCACCAACAGTGTGTAAGTGTTCCTTTGTCTCTTCATCCACACTAGTATCTATTGTTTTTAGACTTTTTTTAATAAAAGCCATTCTAACTGGGGTAAGGTGATATCTCCTTGTGGTTTTAATTTGCATTTCCCTGATGATTAGTGATGTTGAGTATTTTTTCATATGTTATTGGTCATTTGTGTATCTTCTTTTGAGAAGCTTCTGTTCATGTCTTTTGCCCACTTTTTTGTGGAGTTGTTCATTTTTTTTCTTGCCGGTTTGCTTGAGTTCTTTGTAAATTCTGGTTATTAGCCCTTTATCAGATGTATAGCTTGCGAATATTTTCTTCCATTCTGTAGGCTGTCTATTTGCTCTCTTAATTGTTTCTTTAGCTGTGCAGAGCTTTTTAGTTTAATAAAATGGTGAGAGGTAGGGGTCCTGTTTCATTCTTCTGCATATGGCTATGCAATTTTCCCAGCACCATTTATTGAATAGGGCTTCTTTCCTCCAGTGTATGTTATTGTCTCCTTTGTCAAAGACCAGTTGGTTGTAGGTAGATGGTGTATATCTGGGTTCTTTATTCTATTCCATTGGTCTATTTCTCTATTTTTGTACCAATGCCATGCTGTTTTGGTTACAATACCCTTGTAGTATAGTTTGAAGAATAGTAATGTGATACCTCCAGATTTGTTCTTTTTGCTTAAGATCACTTTGGCTATTTGAGTTCTCTTCTGATTCCAAGTGAAGCATAGAATTATTTTTTCTAGGTCTGTGAAGCATGACTTTGGTAATTTGATGGGGATTGCATTGAATGTGTAAATCACGTTGGGCAGTATGGACATTTTAACAGTGTTGACTCTACCGATCTATGAGCCTGATACTTTTTTCCATTAGTTTGTATCCTTTGTGATTTTTTTCCTCAGAGTTACATAGTTCTCCTTGTAGAGATTTCACCTCCTTGATTAACAGACAGAATGACAATAAGTTTTCAAGCTTAATTCCTGCTGGTATCACTGTATAGCAGGAACGAGGAAAATAGGAAGATAGCCACCCAGAGATAGATCCCATAGAAACGCATATCTCCCTAGAATATAAGTAGCTGTAATTGTATAATGCAGATTCTATTTTTTTAAAGCTGAGTATCATCAGCCGCTGTGAATCAGTGAGAGTTCACATAAAGCATAGTGATGTAACATGACCACTGATGTTTTGAAAACATTTAACTCTGGTCCAACTTGGGGTATCAGCATAGATACCTGTGCTAGATCCAATTTTCTGTTGGTACCAGAAGTAGAAAAATATTCTCTGAAGTGTTGGCAGTGTTTGCAAGGTGCTAAGTACAGAAAATAGGAAATAATTTAATGTGGCTCTAAATGGTACTTCTAAAATGTCTCTAAAAATAAATCCTTTCTGACTCCTCATTATGTGGCACAAATGAGAGGCCCCAAAATTATGGCTCAACACCCATTTTACATTCAAGGTCAGATAGGCAACAATCAGGCAATGATATTTTATTCTCCTGCACATATGAAATTCTGTTTGAACTCATCAAACTGAATTTATAGATGTGCTAAACTATCCAATAAGAAGATTGGGTGTAAGTAGGACAAGTTCTCTGCTTGGTTTCCTAATGCAAGTAAATTACTAGCCAGGTGTGATTTCACTTGGTATAGAGGAGAGAAGTTAATCATTTTTGTCCCAACCTTGACTGAAATACAGGTCTAAATATTTAAGAACAAAAAATTTAAATACCTTGGTAGTGATCATTCAGGAAAATTTCTGAATAGGATACACTCACATAAAGCCTTTTTCCCTCTGCCAGCATCTCAATAACTACTAAGGAACTTGGGAGAAAGAAAACAAAATATTTGCATATAAACTGAACCAGACTTGAGTATTTATTCACAGCAATTTAAATATGAAGAGATGTTCTTCTAGCATTGAGGGCTTGGTTGAATCCCACAGAACCCGATAATATTTAGAGCTAAAACGGATGCCCTGTCCTTAGTTCACCTCTCAATATCAGACTTCTGTGGGTGTAAGTAAGACTCATGATGTCAAAACGAAATTAAACATCTTCCTTGTGGTTGAAATCATGTTGTATTTTTAGTGAGAGGTTTTCTTCTTAATATTTTAGAGATGTAAGTTTATATATTCCAAAACATTCCTCTCTGGGGATGAGGAAAAGACAGTGAACACGGAAAGAACACAGTCTTACAAATGAATAGCAGGCCAAAAAAAATGTTTCGTTAAACCTTAATAGCAAAACAATAGAGAAAAGATTTGAGGATACCCCATATAATTAATAGAGTAGAACTAAGCATACCCCACATGCTTCCAAGAAGATCAGAGAATGAACTTGTGGCAATAAGCAATACAATAGTTAATCACTTCAGAGAAATCATGCAGAAAGTACTACATGTTCCACATTCAAGATAATGACCAAACCTCTTCAGAATCATCCCATCTGGTAAATCTTTTCCAAAGCTCAAATTGCACCAGGCCATCCTTAACCATCCTCCACCTTCAGGGCCACAAAGCCAGCACGGCTTAATCTGACTGCTTCAGCAGTAAGGACTACCTGTGAATAAATATCAAAGACAAAAATCCTATGCACGCCTAAAAGACTCCAAAGTGTTTGCAAGCTTAAGATTGGAATGGGCAACAGGCAACAAACTGCCAATTTGAGTTTTCAAGGAGAACAGAGTGAGGCAATGGTGTTCTGAGGAATACTAAGAGCACGCACACACTGACCTCTTGTACAAGGAAGGTGATCCAAACTCAAATGAGAACTATGTCATTCAGAACAACACTCTCAAGAGCAACACATTATCTTTTGGAATAACTATAGTTCAGAGCAAATGCACTTTAATCATGTTAAATATTTATGTGTTTAAGAAACAGACTTTTCAGGCTACATTATTGGGAAGCCAACTATTCAATTTTGAGAGATTTTATGTCTCTTTCGTAATTCCTGAAATCTGTGTTGATATCCCAGTGTTGTCCAAACTCACAGGATTGAGCTGTTATGATTTTAATTAAACTTGCAAAGTGGCATATTAAAAGCAGATCTAACCAAAGATAAAAATGAAGCAAGAGGGTGAGGCTTAAAACAATATTAACAACTAGTGTTTTGTGGTTTCTCTTCAAATACCAAAGAAGATTGAATTGGAGTGGGGGAATATTGGCTAATAAATTTCCAGAGGAGAAAGAAACCACCTCTATTTTCAATCTTTAAGTACAAAAGGGAAAGAAAGATCGTAGTTAAGTGTTGTTTACAATGTTTCCCTAAGTTCAATTCAGTGCAATGAGTTTGATGACAAATTCTGTAGCAAAGTGAGATTTTGTTCCCAGAATATTTCATGTATAACAGAGTCTATACTTAGAGCTGAATTTTCTAAAAATATGCATAGAAAATTTCAGAAGAAAATGCTGACAGATTCTTAACTCTTGGAAGGCTAAGGGGACACCACAATCTACTTCAAAATACAGTGCGTGAGCATTGTTAAACAAAAGATTATATACCAATTTTACTTGCTTTTTCCTGTCGCTCTAATTTAAACAAGTTGCACATGTAAGTGATGCTATATGCATAGGGTTTTGCTTTCGGTTTGCAATGTCAGGTTTGTTTATCAAAATCATATTTTTAACAGCTTGCCCCTGCGTGAGTTCAATCTCTTAGCCAGTTTGGTCTTGATTTTAAAAAGACAGCTCTCATTTCCATGAACTTTTAACAGAGACGTTTCAGACCTCGGAACGAAAGTCTTGGTTTCTACCTTCTGTGGTCTTACAAATGTGCAATGAAGTTTATTTACTTAGCACAGAAAGTACACTCCTGTTTGCCGTGACTGGAAGGTGGTCCCTGCCAGCCCTTGGAAGACCTGCAGAGTTTTATTCCTTCTCTACATGCACCGCTTGTGTGTGCAACTTGTTTAAAGTCCTTCTCTTTCTCTCTCTCTCTGCCTAGCCACAACTACTGTGAAGAAATTTCCTCATAATGCCTTTGAGCGTATTTACCATGTTTTTGCTCCTATTTGGAACTTTTAACTCCATTCATAAACCTAGTGATCGCACAGTAGTTAATAAGGGACAGAAATCTTCATAAGTGTTTTCCACCGTGGTTGAAATCCCGGCTTCTGTAATTTATGCCCGGCCATAACAATGCTCGTAAGCAGTTGCAGAACAGAAGACCTCCCAGTCATGGATTTGCTGCCACTTCAAGGAAAATGCTGAGACTTTGCCGAATATTTATGAGAAATAATTGAATGTATTTGCCTTACAGTCCATTCACACGTGATAATACTGTAGTAGTTTTTGCTTTGGTCATACCGCAGAACTTTAACCAGACATTTTTCTCCACCCACTTTTTCCCCCCATTTTCAGCGGAAAAGCACCAAAACATAAAGTCAATGCAATCATTATGAGGGTCTAGAAATATACTGTAGCTGGGCTTCCCAGATAAGATGTTCATTAAGAGGCTAACCTTTTATGGTATGAAAACTATGTGGATTTCTACACTGTGTCTTGAAACATCAATTTGGATTGGGGGCCAAATGGTCATGACTCTCACAGCTAATTATTCATGTTCCATCCAGAAAGTACCATTGTTTGCAATGTGGCTTAGGCTCATATAAACTTGGTTCTTGGATATCAAAGAAATTATTCTGTGCAAAATTATGTGTTCTGTGTAATTCAGCAGGGCAAGCTTTCAGCTTGGGTTCACCCAGGGAAATGAGCAAAATGAAGACCTTGCTCTGGATTGCTGCACAAAACCACTGCTCTGCCACCTCCCCTCTTAATGTACCTCTCCTAAAGCCCATTCAGAAAACTCTAGAAGATTACCTAAAATACTACTGTTTACATGGCAATCCCTGAGCAAATAGAAATGTCATTTTTATATAGCAATTTCTACCAGCTCCAGGATTGAGTTAAAAGTCACATTTGGAGGTGACAACATTGAATGAGGGACCATGCATGGTTATTCATTTTGCAGAAGAGGTTATTCATTTTGCAGCACTGTAGTGTCAGTCCTCAGAGCTACAGGATAAAATCGTGGCAGTGGGGAGGCTGGCAGAAGTGTATCTAAGTCCATCAGCGCCTCCTGGAAGGACTGTCCCCAAGTGTAGACAATTGTCTATCATCTTAAAAAAGAACAGATCACCATCAACATCATCAACACCATCGCCATTTTCAGCCCCAGCATCAAAGACCATTCACACGGTGCCTAATTTCAGTACTACCAGCATAGCCCTCTTAATTAAAATATGAATAAATAAAATGTATAAAATTCACCCCTACACATTAGCAGAGCCCAGTCTAGGGCATTATAGTTGATATTTGTATTTTTCTTTCTTTTTTCTTTTTCTTTTTCATTTTTTCTTTTGATAGCTTGGGTTTCTTTGGAGGGATTACCTCTTGCCTGTGGTGAGTAGTTTTAGTCTGATAGTAAAAAAACATCCCACCAGAGAGTTGAAGAAGTCTTTAGATAATCTTTCCTTTTTTATTCTCCTAGATTTTGATAATGGTCACATCACACACTCATCTCCTTGGGTATTTCCTAAAAATTTTGTAGCCATTCTCAATATCTCAACTCTCATAGCCAAAAAATCATCAAGTTCTGTCAAATTGCAGTCCATAATATTTCCTGAATCTCTTTCTCATCCCCCCTTTCCCTTCCTATCATGGTTCAGGCTGTTGGCAGGAGTCCCCTACCCTAGTGCAATAGTCCCCTCACCAGTACTCCCATTTCTCTCCATCCCAATTCTTTGTAATACTAGAAAAAAGTAATTGATCCCTTATCATGGGCCAAGTATTATGCTAAGCACTTTTTAAAATGTAATCTTCATGACCCTTCTGAAGAAGACACTTGTTTTTCCCACTTTATAGACAAGGAAAGCAAGGGGGAGAGAGATTAAGAAACTTACATATGATCACCCAGCTAATATCTATTCTAGTCAGCATGTGGATTCAGTTCTGCATGACTTCAAATTCTGTGCTCCAAAGGAAATAGAAACAGCTACCTCCCCTCACACCAGTGGCAGAGTACTCTTTCTAAAACACAAATGCCATTATTTATTTCACTGCTCATAACTCTGATGGTTCCTCATCTGTTGCCTATACAACAAAGTCACCCCCAAGTGAGCTTTCCAGGGTCTGCCATAATATAGCTTTTCTGGCCACATTTCTTGGTGATCAGCATACTCACCTGTGATCCAGTCATCCTTAACTGCCTGGTGTCCTTCAAAAAAGTTGTGTTCTCTGCTGCCTCTCTGGTCATTGGTATGTGCTGCTCATCTGTCAGTCGGTCCTGGAAAATCCCTGCTCAGTCTTCAAGATGCATCTGAGATATGAATTCTCTGTGAAACCATCCTTGGATTCCCCGGCCAAGCTCACCTCCACCTCCTTGGGGTGCCCATTGCATTCTAACATGCTCTGCTTGAGTCCTCATCATCCCTTATGCTAAGCACTTTTTGGCACTTCTGCAAAACTCTATGCTTTATTGATTTTCTATCCTTCTTGTTTCCATCCTACCCTACCTTATTCTGCATACAGTAAAATATTTGTTCATGTTACTCCTCTACCCAAAACCTTCCAACAATTTTCCATTATATTTAGAATAAATTCAGAAAGACTTAACATTGTCCAAAAGGCCCTATGTGATCTGGCCACCTGTCTCTGACCCCATCTCCACCTTCCCCATAGCTCTTTCTCTAGGTTCAGTCCTGTGACCTCCCAGCTATTCCTTGAATAGTTGAGGACATGTAACCTGGAAACTCTCAGGCTGACCATTCCTTCTGCCCAAAGGCTTTTCCCCCAGAGATCTACCTGGATGCTCCCCTCACTTCATTCAGGTCTCTGCTGAAATGCCAGCTCCTCAGAAAAACCTTCCCTGATCACCCATATAAAATAGAGATATGCCACCAGCATGACCTGTACCCTTCTATTGTCAGCACCAACCATTATCTGGCATTATATTACCCACGTAGGTGTCGATTTCTCTATTGTCTGCCATGCCCAGTGAAATGCAAGCCCCATGAGGGCAGGCCCGTGTCTGCTTTCTTCAGTGCTACACCCCAGGTTTTCACAAGCAGCTACGTAGTAAGCATAAAGGAGCACGTGAACCTCCTCCACTGATTCCCAGTGTTTATAGAACTGCCAGTTACACTGTGGAACTTCAGAACTTACCTACCATATACTGAGTGAATTGTGGTATAAACTATATGGAATTGTCATAGAATTTCCCCTCATAAACTTGACAGGTCAAAGAACCTTCTTACAACCAAAAGACTATTTCAGAAGTTGTTTAAATGGCAAGAGAACATTGATCTGATGGATAGTGAGGCAGAAAAGAAGAGAAGGAAGAGAGAGTTCCAAAATATAACTCACAAAATTCTTTAGCGACATTGCCTTGACCCAATATGAGATGCTCCCCTGGCCTTCCTCCTTCTGTCCAGTTTCCTCTTCACACTTTAAGGCCCAGCAGGAATCTCACCTCTTCCAAGGGCCATCTCTGAGCAGCCCCACTCTTTCAGATTGCTAAGGGTGCTAAATTCTAGCCACAATCATATGACTTGAGTAGGAGCCTTCGCCCACATTTTACTGTTTCATCTAAGCTCATTGCTACTCCCCAATTGATGCCATAGCAGCAACTCAGCCTCTAACTTATTTTCAGCTTTTATCCTGGTCTGGGTATATAACATGAGTCACCAAAGTCCTCAGTACAACCATTTGTATCTAAGAGGACAGAGCATTTATGTTCTGATAGAATTAACACAAGTATTTAAGCCCCTCTTGAAAACAAGCTATCATAAATGAGAGTCCCACTCTGGATCAAAGAGAGTGGGCTGGGTGGACTTGCTGGAGGATGTCCCTCTTGCATGAGCACCTAGAGGGCAGGGGCCTCCTGCACACTCCCACCTGGACCTGGGATGGCTCCAGTAGTGCCTGGAAAATTTACAACATAAGCAGGAATCAACCAACAGCACTGGCATGGTGGTTCTGTGACACTCACTTGTCATCTGTTTTCATCTGAGTTCTAAGAGTTTGCAAAGTGGCCTCTGTCTTACAGAAGAAAGGGGCACTTGTGGAGGAATTGCTGCAACGCACTCCATCTCCTCATGGTCTACGTCAAGATTAGTTGCTTACCCCTTTCCTTTGCTCAGGCTCACCCCACGCCCAATCTTCTAGGTGCTTCCTTACTCCACTCCACCCCAGAGAAGAAAGCTCTAGACCACCGGGACACCTGTGAGAGTCTCTCCCCTTCATTTCCACCTATCCCTTGTGATTAGAATGCTGTCTCCTTTCCTCTCCCCTCCTTTTTCTCTCCATCTCTTTTTTCTCCTCCCCTCCTCCTCTCTGCTTTCTCCTATTCTCTTCTCTTTTTCCTCTCCTAGTCTTTGTAACCTGTTTAATTTCAAAGACCCCTTCAAGGAAACCTTACTATCTGGGTCCAAACCCAACATTCTCTCTAGCTCACTTTCGGTACAAGGACATTTTCTTCAGGATGACATTGATTAAACTATTGTATGTCTTTCCCACCTGTTTGTTGAGTTTCCCACATTGGACTGAACGCACCTTCTGTTTTCTTTTGCAACATAACAACAGACATGCAGGGCGAGATGAATGACTTGGCAGCAGCCCTCACGACTGGAGGAGGAAATCAGGTAAGACCAGCTCCTACCAGCTGCTCTCTCTACTGACCCCCTTCACCTTGAAATCAGGACACTGGAAGCAGAAAGAGGAAAAAATAAAACTCACATGCATGGCTGCATCACTACATGCTTCTGGGAGGGAGTGTTTCTTTTTGTAGTGAGGATGGGGGAAGATTTTTGTGCAGAGGAGAGCAATGTGCAGTGGAAAAAGAGATAGATGTGCCTCAGTGGGTTATGAAGAAAATTGGGAGGAGATATTCCACTCAAAAGAATTATTCTGTCCCTATACTGGAGGATGGCTAATTCTATCTCACAAGCATAAGTTGTCTCATTTTTTGCTGGGTTGTAACTTTAGATACGTGGTCATGCAATTAAGATTTTCTTGGAATCACCCCACTTAACCCAATGGCATCAGGGAGCGGGATTTCCCTATCTTAGCAGCTAGTTCAGAGCTCAAGAGGCAGTCCAACAGCAGGCAATGTGAGGAGAGGCTGAGTGGCAGTTCTAATTGACCATTTCTACCCATGTTCCTCTTAGGAGCATACAATATGAGCTGTCACCGCTTCCTGCCAATCACAAGAAATCTGACCTAGAGAAAGCACCATCCAGAGCAAGGGCTGTTTATATATCCAATAAATTCCGTTTCCATTGCATTATCTTATTTTTAGGCCAGTGCAGAGAAAAGCATGCCTACCCATATCATAAAATCATGAATTTAGTAGATTAGAGATGATGACTTCAAATCTAAATATGTCCTCTGGCTGCCCAAACAAGAAGCCATTTAGCATTTGACACCATCCAGTCTTAGAGTTGCAAGTTTGTACTTTGGGGATACTCAAGAGCTCTCTCAGAGTAGTAGCTTATCAAATGCTTAGGAGGCATGCCGTGGGATGACACAGAGGAAAGAAAACAATGAATTAGCATTCTGATGTGCTATGAAGAGAACCTCTGGATGAGCTGTGTTACTGCGGCACAAGGAGTTGAGGCAACATAGGAGATTTATGCAGACAAGTTACATGCCACATTTGCCTGGTTTCCCTCCTTTTACAGTCAATAAGAGATTTTCACTCTGACACAATTTCGACAACACACACGTCTTAAGTAATGGCGACTGGAAGAAGAGAGGAGCCCACAAAGGCAAACTAACTAGACAGGCAGCAGCTCATCAGTGCCACACGCTCACGCTCAGCTCCTGTTGAACGGTCCTGCCATAATAGGGCCAGACACATGGATTTTTAAATGCCTCTACAAGTGCTTAGTTAGCAAGGTGGCCACACACCTATAGATGCACTGACAGAGAAACAACATGAGAAAACATGGTGTTTCTGCTTGCAGCTGCCATCCCCACTCCATCAGAGAACACAGCTGGGGCCTTCTCTCTCAAAGTTAGCAGGGGGCTGTGGGAAAGATGACAGGGCTGCAGAGTCCCCATCCAAATTGGCAGGAGAAAAAGGAGGTCATCAGACAAAGAACTGCCCGTCCAAATTCTCCATCCATGCATGGGCACACACAGGTGTGCTTCCATTTTTTAAGCTTACACCTCTCAGCTTGTTTCTGAACAGTGATTCTGCAAGAAAGGGGCCATGGAAGCTAGTAACACTGTTCACAAATATTCACAGCTCGCTCCATGGAAGAGAATTTGATTTCTCTCCCCTATTAATGGGGCTTGGCCACATGACACTCTCTGGCTGGTAAAATATGTGGGAGAGGATATGTGTCATTGACATGCAGAAGCTTTAGGAGCCAGTATGCAGTCTCCAAGTTCTCTTTTTCTCTCTGCTCAATGACCAGCAATGTCCCAAAGAAAAATTGCCCTGTCCACCTGGGTCCTGAAGTAAAGGCAACATGGAGTAGTACTGAAGTAGACCCAAGATACATAGGAACAAGAAATAACCTTTAAAGGACTGAAATTTGGGGGTTGTTTGTTACTACACTATAACCCACTTTAAAAAGGCTAAATGGACCAGCTATAATAAATCTAAGTGCGGGTGGCATCCCGGCTTGAGAAGTTCAAGCACTTTCTTCCTTTTATCATGCTCTCTTTTACCTGTAGCCCATTCCTGTTTGAATTGGTTCTGTCTTTGGTTTATTAGTGTGATCTTCCTAAAGTAGGGTATCAGACAGGGCAGATCCCTGAACCACAGCCGTGGATGTATATTAGGCAGATGGCATGAGTTAATTCAGTAGGAAGAGGCAGGCATGGATCTGACAATCATAGAACATATTATCCTCTTTCAAAATCACCTTATTGCCTTTGCAATGAACATAATTTATCGAGCATTACGTTAGAGTGTATAGATACTATCTCCTACTACTAGAAAGACTTGGTCAGAGAGCCATATGGCAAGCAGGACCTGTAATAACAACGTAATCCTATTAGAGATTATATATAGGAAAAAAGTGCACTAAACTTAAAATGGTTGGAAATAGTGTTCGAAGAGTCAGGGTAAATGCTCAATTTCTAGGCATAAAATTCACTATATAATCACAACACATTGATTAGCTTCTATGTGCACAGCACCATGTTTTTTGTAGAAAATAGTTTTGAAGCTCAACCACACTCCATATTTGTTAGTGAAAGGCCATATCCATCTATATATCACCAAAAAATCATGAGTCTTTATCTTATTCTTCTTCTTCAGATTTTAAGAGCTAAGAACCTCAGCAAATAGCATCTCTAGATCTGAGTGAATGAGAGTTCCTTCACATTATCAATTACACTGTTAATTATAAAATAGAAGCAGTGGCATGGTTGATTTATGGGTTAACATCATAATTAGGAAATAATGTCCTAGAACCATAGAATGTTGGATTCAAATGAGGGAAAGCATCTGAGATACTGATGCCCAGACAGGTTTAACAATTTACAAATGGTAGTGAATCTGAGATCCAGAGCTTTGGATGTTAGTTCTGTCCTTATAACTGCATGTTGAGCACAGGCTAGGTCCAGTTAAGAGATCCCATCTAAGACAACAGAAATTTATTTCATAAAGAGCATAGTGTTTGGGAGAATCAGGAAGATAGGAATGGTGAAGACCAGCAATCTACCCAAAATAGATGCTCTATTTAGAAAAACCCTGTCAGCCTTTTCTTGGATGTTGCTAGTGACCAGGAGCTCACTGCTCTCCAAAGTGTCTGTTCTGGGTAGAAACTTACTGGGTAGTAATAAGGTCTTCCCTGGGATCAACACATACCATCCTCATGGATATTTACATTAACTGGACATCGTTCTGTTCTGCTTTGTTAAATTCATCTCATCTAATGGATTTCAAACAAAAGGAGGGATGATTTTGGCTCCCAGGAGACATTTGGCAAAGTCAAAGTCTAGAGACATTTTTTGTTGTTTCAACTACCAAAAATGCTACTGAAATATAGAGCATAGAGGCCAAGGATACTGTTAAACAGCATATAATTCACAAGACAATCCTCTTTAACAAAGAATTATCTAGCCCAATATGTCAGTACAACTGAGATTGAAACTTTGATCCAGTCCAATCCCTATTTGACATTATATCACTTCATGTATTTGAAAGGGGTGTGTTATTCCTTTTAAGTCCTCTCTTTGCTACATACCCTCAGTTTCTCATGTTCTATACATGACTTAGTTTCACCATCTTGCAGTGATTCAGCTAGACATGCTTCACCATGTCTTTCTCTCTCATTAATTGCTTCAACCACAAGTGAACACTGTCCTCTAGATCAGACATAGAGACTCTTAATTCCCATGATCAAAGCACCTCATGGGTTTAGTGATACCAACAAACTATCACTAGAAGTATAAAAAGAGTCTGGTGTCTTCGATCAGAGTACAGGTTCAACAAAACTCCATGGTATTTAGATGATGGTAGAAATAGCAGTGGCAAAAATAACATTTATTTATTGAGTGTTGATGATTTGCCTGGTATCCTGCTAAGGGCTTTATATGCATTATCTCATTTAATCCTTCTTGCAATTCCATACCATACATTGTGTTATCATGATCATACAGGTGAAGAAACCAATGTGTTGATTGAAAACTTGCCTAAGGTCATGGAGCTGATGATCAGATTGGCCAGGAGTCAAGCCCAAATCTGCCTAACCTCAGAGCCCATGCCCTTTATTCCATAATGTGCTCTAATCCATTCTCCTCAATACAGGGATAAAATGGCACATTTTAAGTAAGAGTACAATGAATTAGCTAATGAATCTATCTTGACACACATACACCTATCTTGGCTGGAGGTTTCACTACTTTGCAACTTAAGACCAGAACCCCTTTCCAAGGAAACAAATCTACTAAGACAAATATTAATAGGTCTCGTATTTCAAGCATCAAAAGATTTGTGTGTTTTTAATGATCTCAAAGGTAAATACAGATCAGTGGCAACATGAACAAAGGAAAGCCAACATATTTGTGGCCCTTTGTTCAAGAAAGTTTGTCCCACTTAAAATTGCAAACCCTAGTCTGGATCATTCCAGATTCATGAGCACTCCGGGACCTTACATGGGTGAGTGGTGGCTACAAACCTCTGTACCTTCAACATTTCAGGTTTATCTTAGTTGCAAAAGAGTTTGAGTATTTTCTGCTTAGTGCTTCTACGTTTGCAGCCTAAAGACTGGAGCTTTTAGGCCTACGACTCAGGGATCTTTCCTTAGGAAAAAGGTGGACTATATTTTTTTCTTTTGGCAGCTCTTAAATTATTAGTCAATTTACCATGTAATCTTTGAGTTTCACCAAGTGGCTTCAAGGATTAGATACAGAGAACTGGAGAAAAGTGCTGGGATTATAAACTTTCACTGTGTTGCAATTTGAAACGGATTTTTTTCTTTCTCTTACAGGAACGTATTTCTGCCATATTTATATAGCACTTTCCTAAAGACAAGAAAAACTCTTCTGGCACAAGTGAGGGAGGAGTCACCTGACATTTAGAAAGAAAAGTTCTTTTGGCTTGAGAGCTCTCACCAAAACTCATCATAATTTAACTTTTATTTTTAAGCTTAAGAGTCTTTGATACTGATCTCTATTTGTCAGCATAAACGTCTCCTTTTTCCTTGCCCCTGGGAAGACCTCAGTTCTCTTCTGCAGCTGAGAATCTCCCCAGGATAACTTCCTTAGGAAAAAGAATGCCTTGTCCTGGCACCATTTATCAGCCCCTAAACCCCCAGATGTCCCTTGAAACTGGATTCTCCAAATGTCATTTCTCATTTCCACCTGGCCTGTAGTGACTGGCTCTTACCCTTTCAAAACTAAGGACTGGATCAGCCATGTAAGGTGGAGTTGGTTCAGCTCAAAGCCATAAAAGGCAGACCAAAAACTCTTCACTTTCCTAAATAACCCCTTCCTTCAGCCAGCCCAGTGGGATTGAGAACTCCCTATGGGATCAGAGAACCTTCTTCTACACGCATCCTCACCGTGAGCCTGAATGGTTATTGCTCTTGGGTCCTGTGGTTTTCTCTAACTGCGCTGCCTATGTCAGACGGATTTTTTTTTTTTTGAGAATTAATTAAGATAAGGGTATGAAATCTATTTAATCATGATAAAGCAGCTCAAAAATTCAAAGAATGAATATTACTAGGGGATATGAGGCCCTGGACAAAACAAAACTCCTTCCAGATAGACCAGAAAAGAAAACACACTCACAAATAAAATATCCCTCAGACCCAAGAATCCTCACCTCTTGGGAGCATTGCTTGAGCTCCCAAGAGTTCACTGAATCCCCCTCCTCTGGAATGAGTTCACATGACATTGTCTGTGTGATCCTTTCATAGCAGTGACTGAGGACTCTTTCCTCTGTTCCCCTCCTGCTCTCAAAGCTCCTTACAATAGACAAGAAGTTCCTTTGTCTTTGTCCCCAGTGTCTAGTTCAGTGCCTGGTACATGACGGACACACAACCAATGCTCATCAATGTAATTAATTAATAATTATTTATTAGCTAATTACTAATTAACACAAGTTAGTATATGCAAAGTGACAAATAGTTGGTAAAGACAAGTGGTCTAGGATTCAAAGCAGGGCTAGATAAATACAAAAGGTGTTAGTAAAGTAAAAGCTTTATAGAGAGTTAGGACGGGAAGAAAAGCAAGAATGAAATCCATATATCCACTCATTGAATAAGTATTTCTTCCAATATGCCAGGGAAATGTGTGGCATTTGCTTATTCATTCTTTCTCTACCGGGATGGTGATTTCAATTCTTACCGGGATGGTGATTTCAATTCTTAAGTTCTCCTTTAAATTTTAAAAAATAAGAATCAGTCCCAATGAAACACTAACATCATTATTTGTAGGACAAAGATTGTGTATACCCAATTCAAAATTTTTCTAGGCTATTGGGATTGACTCGAGAAGCGTTTCCATATATTTTATGAAAACCAAGTTTTTTCTTCCACTAGCAATCTGGTTACGTGACAGAAATACCTAAAATCTAGTGGCAACCTTATCTTCTCAAATATTTTCCAAAAGCCTCTCCCATTTTGGGTCCAACAGCTAGCTGTCTGTGACTAGTTTTCCTGTATCATTCCACCATTCCTATTTTTACTTTAAATTCAAACTGTTTTTGCTGTTTCCCACAATAGTTTTAGCCTTTCTGGGTAATCTAATGCCCCAGCCAATTTCCTGAGGTAAAGATGTGTTTATATAGAAATTGCTATCAGGAAAACAATTCAAGCAATGAAAGATGTAAGTGTACATTTTAATTGACAACTACATAAATAGAGATGGCGGTGGAGTCACATTTCAGTCTTGAATTGCTATATACATTGCCTTGTTCCCTTGCCTGGACCTTAGCATCAGTTACATACA
This sequence comes from Eulemur rufifrons, assembly GCF_041146395.1. Classification (NCBI taxonomy): domain Eukaryota; kingdom Metazoa; phylum Chordata; class Mammalia; order Primates; family Lemuridae; genus Eulemur; species Eulemur rufifrons. The sequence continues at coordinate 63,363,872 of NC_091001.1, forward strand.
CACAAAAACCTGTTCCACAAATGTTCATTGAGTGCCTACTATGTGCTAGGCCCTATGCTAGGCAATGTGCAAAACTGCACCAAGGAGCAAAACTGCACACTACCATGACATTTGCTACTTGCTAAGTTATGCGTTATTTATTGATATATGGAGCTTACTTTCCCAACTGGATTATAAGTCTTGGGAAGGCAGAGATCATTCTTCATTCACCCCTTATTCATTTCTGCCTTTCCTGGACTAGACATAGACAATGAAAATCAGAACATGCCCTTCCCTGGTAATATCTCTTCACCCGATGAATTTTACTACCATTTGTGCACGTAACTGTTGATCAGTTAGTACCAATTTGATGGTGAGTACATGTGGTGCTTGTTTTTTCGTTCTTGTGATACTTCACTTAGTAGAATGGGCTCCCGCTCTATCCAGGATAATACAAGAGGTGCTAGTTTACCATTGTCTTTTTATGGTTGAGTAGTACTCCATGGTATGCATATACCACATTTTATTAATCCACTCATGTATTGATGGGCACTTGGGTTGTTTCCACATCTTTGCAGTTGTGAATTGTGCTGCTACAAACATTCGAGTGCAGATGTCTTTTTTTATAGAATGTCTTTTTTCCCTTTCGAAGGCTTTAGCTCTTTGAGTTAAGCACAAAGCCCTTCAAACATAGGGCTCTATACTGCCTAGGGCAATATTGGGCCTGTAACATAAGGAAGAACAGAATGAATGGATAAAGTTGGAGCATTGGTTCCAAAGCACACAGTCATATCTAGTGGAGAAACACATGCAGACAGTGCTACCGACAAGAAGGTGAGTATATTAGAACAAACCAGCTGTAGTGACATTTATAACCCGTCCTGTCCAGTGTGGTAGCCATTGAACACATGTAGCTATTGAACACATAGAATGTGGCTCATACAACTTGAGTAACTGAATATTTAACTTTATTTACTTTTATGGCTAGTGGCTAACCCATTGAACACGGGAGTTCTGGGCTTAGTTTTGCCATTGGTAGGTGCTGTATAACTTCAGGGAAGTCTGCCTTCTCTAGGCCTCAAATTCTATCAGAAGGAAATGGATTAAATAATCATTTAGATCCTTCTTTTAGGTAAAATGCTGTGTAAATCAAAATGCAAGATTAACCGTTAAGACAGAGGAGTCTAGTCCTGGCTTCAGACTGATTTAATACTCATAGGTAGCATATGTAAATATGTAAATGCTAGTTCTTAGACTATTTGTGTTTCAGTTCCTTCTTCTATAAAAAGGAGATAAGAGAAACTGCACATCAGGTTTATTGCTGGGATTAAATAATTTAATAAAAATAGCACAGCATCTGATACATGGCAATGATGACATGCTAGCCATTTTTATGATTGTCATTAACTAGCCATTAGAATTTTCTGGGTCTCCTTAACTCTCTAAGCTCCAGTTCCTTTATTTGATATGTGCCACCTCAATTGTTAAGCAAGTGACTTAACCACTTTAAGCCTCTGTTAGCTTATCTGTAAAAGGAGGATAATAATGGAAATATCTGAGGATTAAATAAACTGACGTGTATAAAGCACTTAGCACAGTATCTGGCACTCAGTAAGTGGTAAATAAACAGTAGTTATAGTTGTTTTTGTTGTTAGAGCATAGAAAACTGCTTTCCTTCAGAGGCACTACTCTTTGCTGAGTTGTGGGTAATGGATGTGAAACAACAGCTCAGATGCTGTAAGGAATCCTGTTTTTCATGCTCTTCTGGGAATTCTGAACCCTTTTTCATCTTGAAATCCCCCAGATGGAGTCCTCAGAAGTACCGAGCCTTGAGTTTGGGGGATAGTTTAAAAGTAGAGGAGTCCTGATTTATTCTGGTTTAGAACTTGGGTCCACCTTGAGGGAGGAAAGAGGAATGGGGAGAAGCAGCTGGCACACTTGAAGGTGTGTTGGAGGGGGTGGCCACAGTGGAGATGAGGGTATAGATGAAATTGAAAAAGCATCGTCATCTCCAGGGTTACAGTTCAAAGCTGATCCCTGCATTTCTCTAGCATTTTTCTAGGCTGCTTTTTGCTGACATCAATCAACACCTAGAAGAGAAATCTACAGAGGGAACGGAGGTAGTTACACTAGATGCTTTTTAAAATAATCTACTTCATCCTCTGTACCAACTGCTGATAACAAAGCATCATCATCAGCCATGAGGGCCCTTCTCTGGCCCACACTTGGCATGAAGGTCCTCCTTTTGTGATGTTTGCCTCTTCGTGAAGACTCAACTTGAGGCTCAGTGTTAGCCTTATTTTTTCACTGCATGAAAAGAATTGAGGACCAAAGAGGGGTGCACAACCTTGAAAAATGGTTTCTGTTATTCTTGAGAGTGCTTGCAAGTATCCGACCCTCAAACTTCATGACAAATCAACAAGGAAGTTTCCCAGGAACAGTCAGGCTGACTCTGTCTAGATAGCTGCCCGCAAACAATGTATCTAGAGCTTTTAGGCTGCCCAACCACTGGCTGCCCCAGTGATTCTAACGTCTTCATTGCTTCTTCCTTTGGATCATGGCATTGAAGACCTCTGACAAGACATGAACCCTGCCTGATAAGGGTGGCCCTTGAAACTCCATCAGGAACTCATACCTGAGAATCAACTTATCAAAGATCCACAGACAGGGAGACTCAGATCTAGGGAGAGAGCCAGAGTAAGGGGCCCAGGGATGCATCAGAGGTTGCTCAGGGTGGGCTCTCTGCAGTGGGAAGGGGTCAGGAGGCCTGCTTGAGAGGTATAGAGCCTTCCTGAGGCCACAGGTGCTGGGAGTCTGGTAAGGGCAGGTATGAAAAGAAGAAAGGAAAGGGCTGGGGAGGAGACAGAAATTCATCTCTAACGCAATCACCTTCGCTGTTTTGCTAAGGGAGCAACTAACTGATTTGTTCCATAAAGAGCTGGTCAGGGTAACCCCATAATTCATGGAATTTATTTTCCCTCTCTGGAAGTTGCAATTGTGAATGTTGGAGATTTGGCAACATTAGGCAAGGATGCTGCCAGCAGGAGGAAGGATCCAGGACAACCCCACATGGGCCATCACTTGCTCAGATCTCACGGCAACCTTGCCTTGTATGGTGTTAGAGCCATGGAGCGTCCTTTCATCAGCCGAATTCTCCCCTGAATACCTCTCCATTATTCCAGCCGTGCACTCTGTAAATGACTATCACAGCTGCTCCGCAGAGTGTACAGACAGCAGCGGGGCAGCGACTGGGAGGCGCATGCTCGGGCCTTGGGACTCAGCAGAGAGAGGACTCACTCTCCTTCCCAAAACCCCCTGGCTTTCTGCTGGCGTACCACTTCCTGAAGTTCAGGGTCTTCTCTGACTGTCACACGGCATCCCCCTCCCCTCCCCTTTGGATCATTTAGTAAATTCTCAATGGAACAAAACTGGTTCCCTTTAAACCATTTTCTTTGCCCTCCATAAAACAGTTTAAGAGAACTGAAATTTCTCAGCAGACACTTGTAGTTAAGCAAAGCATTTCACAAACCTCTGGAATAAGGGCGATATTTTTTTTTTGTTTGTTTTCATTATTCATGAAGCGGCTTTAATCTGAAGGCTGATGTTCGGAGAATGCTCAGTCCCAACATGGCAGAGCTCACGCTGCGTTGACGCTGAAGATGTCACCCATGATAAACATGAACTGCTGTGACAATGGGAAGCGGAAGGTGAAGAATTGCTTCTCCAAGCAGGGTAGGGGGCTGAATGCGTGAGAAAGAGAAAGATGCATTTGATTGTGTTTACAAGATTCATTCACAGCACAGCAGGCAGTATTCACACTATAATATTCACCCTAACACAGATAATTTGATTTTCAACCTGGTTATCATGCATTCAGACATAGCAATACATGAAAATATATGCTTTAGCAGTGCATTTTAAACAAGGTTGCACACTTTAAGTCAGAATATATTAGAGGTGAGTGTTGAAGTTAGCAATTGTAGAAGTCCTAGAAATCTCCATTCAGCACATGGCATGTGTTTTGAAATTACTCAAAAAATTTTTACATTATGTTCCAGCTGTTGAATATATATACATATACAGTATGCAGTGAAAGTGATAAACTTGTCTGCTTTTTAAATTTTTCATGGTTTGAAGGTCTTTAACTTTCTATAGAATCTCAAAGTAAAATGGTTATGTAACCCCATCCACGCACATTGGAATTGTAACTATTACTATTAAAGCTGAGCGGGAGGTAACAGATTGGCCCAAGCCTCTCATGTGGTGAGTGAGGAAAGTGAGCTGAGAGCCTTTCAGTGACGTCTTCAAGGTCAAACAATTAATCAGTGAAGAATTAATGTTAAATTCAGTGTCTTCTGTATTTGTTTGTTCTGCTTCCCCCCACCCTCATATAGAATTGAATTAAATAAAATGTGGAAACAGCCTGCCTTTATCACAGAGTTAAAATCAGAGTTTTTCTAGCCCGTGGGTGTTCCTACCAAGGCTTCACCCATCCTGGCGTCCAGTCCACAGGCCTGAGAGGCAGCCCACAGGAGGGAAAGATTAATTCACTGCAAAGATTGCGTCCTCGTTGCTCTCATTCTTCCACCCCTCATGTTATCAGTCAAGAAGGGATATTTCTTGGCTATGGGGAAGTTATAATGGATAGCACTGGTCTTGGAAGACCTTGGTCTTTTAATGCTATGGGGTGACCTTCGGAGCCTGGGTATGACTCCCAGAGAAATACAAAGTTAAGTTTCAGTAGATTGACTTGTCTTTTCATTGGTGATAAATCCCTTTGTCAAGTGTGGTGACGGAAGACTTTGATTTGAGCCCTGGGTCAAATAGTCACACTCCACAAGCTGAGGACAATTGCTCCCCGATGCTAGTGGAACAAATGAATACCTGGGACACATCAGGAAGGCAGGCACCTCCAGAGGGGAGGGGGCAGCTAGAAGACAGACAGGTGGGGGAGGCAGTCTCACCTCCCCTCCATTCAGGGGGCTGCGCACCCCATTCAGGGGGCTGTAAATGCATCCTTGCTTTTCCACACTGTGCCAGGCCCACGTTTCCTTCCTGTCACATCACCCAGTGATTTTGCTCAGAGTCTGAGCAGTTAGAAGTAGATCAGACTGGAAATCATCCAAGAGACTAGGAGAGCCCCTGAAGTTTGTGAGAACCTGGTTACACAAGAGGTGATGACCCACAGTCTCCCATCTCCATGAGGCCTGAGGAAGACCTATGGGAGAAAGCACTTAAACTACCTGAGAGTTGTCTAAATGTTGGAAACATGTATTTTAGAATTGCCTAGTCGTGAAATGTTTAAAAATGAATTAGTTTCTAAATAGTCTAGGAGGTAGATGAATGTCATTCACAATTGTTTTCGAGCGATACACCATGGCGTTCCAGCAGTCTGGGATGCAGCCTGGTTCACCAGCTCTCAACCCAGAGTCCCTGGACTCATGTCCTGTCTCGAGCACTTGCTAGCAATGTGACCTTTGGGAAGTTACTTAACCTCTCTGTGCATCAAATTTTTCAGCTGTAAAACTGTCGTATCTCCCTTATAGGTCTGTGAGGATTGAATTGTTTAATTAGTATAAAGTACCTAGAACAGTGCCTGGCACTTATTAATCACTCAGTGAAATGTTCACTTTCATTTATTATTCTGCCTTGATGCAAACATTAGGCCAGAAAAAAGATGCCAATGTTTCCCTCTTTATCACACAATTATTCATAAATTGCTCTAGGAAGCAGGCTCTGGTATTTTTTCTTTTTCTGGCACCACCCTGCAAAATAACCTGAGATTCACCAGAATTGCATCCTGCTTCTGAGACCATAGGGAACCTGTGCATTGGGATTGAATATACTGCTTGCCTTGCACCACACAATTAATTGTGTTTAATGACCATTTTTATTAGGACGAGAATGGCAACAATGAAATTAAAGGCACACAGACTCAACATCCCCTAGTCACAAAGGAAAGTGCAGATGCCACCCACAAACACACGAAATGCAAACACACAATCAAAGGCAGAGGCAAAGCATTCCTTTTCCCCTTCCTCTTTTCCTGGGCTTTCTCCATAAGCTGAGCTCTACGCAGACAAAGGAGAGAACTGCTGTATGTAAAATGATGATCTCCACGGGTGCTTCCCACAGACTGCCCTCATTTTTCTGGAATCAGATGCCAGCTTAGCCAAGCCACCGTCTGCTCCCGGAGAAGGACCGCCTCAGCCCGAGTTCTCAGGAGGTCGGCAGCACGTCCACGCTCACTTGGGCTTGTGCTGTGCTCTTGCGGCCTCCCTCCCTTCCCCCAGCCTGGGCAAACCTTGGCAGGCTCCAGGTCACAAGCCTGCGTCTCCCCACCGATGTGGAAATCATTGGACTCTGGTGGTTTAAGTGTGTTGTTGATGCTTTCATCAAAGCGTCGTGCTCCCGCCTCATGCTAAGCAAAGCAGCTGGTGAGTGTTATGTAGTGCTCTGCAGATGGATTGGTGGTGGCAGGCCCAGAGCTCGCCACATCGACTTAAACAGGTGTTTGATTCTGCATTTTCCAGGTGGCCAGAAGGAACCTGATTATTCGGTAAGAGTAGAAGCCATGTGGGAGAGGAGTAGCTCCCCAGCATTGGCAAGGCGAGTAGCAAGCCACTTGGCTTTAATCCATCTGTTCACCAGACATGGTCTTAAAGCCAGAACATTTCCTTCTGGGGCTCGTACCTACTTTGAATTTTAGTGGACAATGAGGGGACTCTGCACTCAGCTCGCACTCTTTTGTCAAGAGTGGTCTTTTGGCCTGTGGGTAGAGGGTTGTTCACTAGGTCACCAGAACCAGGGGCCACTGCAGTTTGCAGTCTGGGCATCTCTGCTTCATCAGTCCAACTGCCAGGGGCAGCATGAGAAGCTGCAGTAGCTGCACAGTGCAGTATTTCACTGGGAATGGCAGACATCATCAACAGCTAGCCGGGAAATACAAAGATAAAACTAGCAAAACTGTTGCTAGGAAGGCAGAAGTCAAGAAAGCATGGAAGCAACCTTTTGCAGCAAGAAGATCCACAAGTGCGGTTTTAGCAGAGGAGACGGAAGCCCCCGTGCGCGGGAGGTTTTCACGGAACAAGGTGTCCAATGCCTACACAGTGTATAGTGCCATTTCTAAGATGAACCTGAAAACCCCAAAAGACTATCATGGGAAAACCTTAAAGGAAAATACCACAATGCTAAGAGGAAAAACTACACAAGTGTAGAAACCAAGACCAGAAGAATCCCTGGCAAGCACTTGCCAAGAGAACACAAAGGAGAAAAAGCAAGCCAGTGCACTTCCTGTGTAGCCCAGAGCCTACAAAGCCCTGAAGAACTGCTAGTAAACTGGGCACTAGAAAATGATCTACAAGGACAGTGGTGAAAACATTTCTCAAAAGTCTCCTCCAAGAGCTTAGAGTAAATTGAGTAAATTTATCATAACTTAAAAACGGGAGCAATGGGTGGGAAGGGGCCTCCTCGTCGGGCCACCTGCCCCAGAGCTGGCACTGTGGGCTCCTGCTCCTTCCCTTGGCGCCTGTGACCCAGCAGACTCCAGGGGGCAGGAAGGCAGCTGTCAGCTTTCACATGGCACTCGCTCCTGGCAAGCGAACACATCCCGCGACAGCCAAACCCCTGTCATGGTCCAATCAGCCCCACAATGGTGGAGCCTCCGCTTACTGGTGGCGGGTCATGAGAGTGTGGGAGCTCGTCTGCCTCCCGTATCCGACTTCCCAAATCATATTGCTTCCCCGGCCGAAAGCCGGAGGAGGCCTGCAGAGGGAATTTCTTGGGCAGAGTCCTGCTGTACAAATAAATGAGTGATATCCCAAGGATCGTGGATGGGTGTCTTCCTATAATTATTTACTTAAAATTCACATCCTACATTGTCCCAGAAGAGATCAAAGAATAATAAACACATATATATATATGTACATAGGTTACTCTGGTTAAAACAGGGGTTTTCAACCTCAGCACTATTAAAATTTGAGGTCAAATAACTCTTTATTATGGTGGGGAGCTGTTCTGTATAATGTAAGATGCTTAGCAGCATCCCTGGCCTCTATCCACTAGGTGCCAGTAGCACCCCCTGACCCCAGCTGTGACAACCCAAATGTCTCCAGACATTGCCAACATGTTCCAGGGGGTGGGGGGTGGGGAGGGAGATGTACAAAATTGCCCCTGGTTGAGAATTACTAAATTTAAATATATACATATATGCATGGGTATGTATGTATAATCAAAAATGAAGAGAAAAGGGAAGTCTAATGTTCTTAGAAACAGAGCATTAAATTCCATCTGAGCAGGCTCTGAAAGGAGGAAGCCAGGGAGAGAGCATTACCGTGACAGTCCTGGTGTTGCTGAAATGTGTGGAGTGCAGCCCAGGAGCCCAGCGCTGTGCCCAGGCTCACTGTAGTTTCATGCATGAACTTAGTGGGTCCTTATTATCAGCCCCATTTTATGGTGAGAAAAATAAGGCTTACTCAGGTTCACTAACTTTTCTAAGGATGTACAGCTCAAAAGTGAGAGACCCAGAGTATGGCCAGTCAGGTGGCTCTTAACTGCTGCATTGTGCTGCCAACCTGGCAGCCGTGAGACACACGTGGCCACTGAACACTTGGGATGTGACAAGTCTGAACTGGGATGTGCTGTGAGTATAAAATGTACTTTAGATTTCAAAGACTTCGTTCAAGAAAAAGAATGCAAAAATATTTCATTAATGGTTTGTGTTGATAAATGTTGAAATGATATTTCTAGTATATCAGATTAAACAAAATATAGTATTATAATTAATTTTATCTGTTTCTTTTTATTTTTTTAATGTAGCTGCTAAACAGTTAAAAATACATACGTGGCTTGCATTAAATTTCTGTTGGACAGTGCTATGTGAGATACTGTTGTCTCCCCCAGCATCATTTTAAAGAAAGGCTAAAAAGGAAAATAGTGCATTGTGGGCCAGGAGAAAGGCATTGGTAGCAAGGAAACCAGGATCATCATTTTTGGTTGTCAAAACGAAAATAAATAAAATTAAAATCAGAGAAATATTTTTGGGAATTATCTATAAAGTTGTTAAAGGGCCAAAGGAATACAAAATAAAAAATTCCAGTGTATTTCTATTCAAATTCATATGTCAGCACAGTTATTCTCTTCACTGACATCAAGTCGTGATTAGTTGGTCCCAGACTCGGCCCTGGGTGGACCAGCTGCTGTGCCAGCCTAAACCTCTGCTAGGATTTTTTTTAATCTTGCACAGACTTGTCATCCGAATGCCTCTCTGGGTGCTTTCTTGCTGCCTGTTCAACCCATGGCCTCCCTTGTGCCTCCTCGCCTTGTCTGGAGACACCATCCTCTTTCAGATTCCTACCTCCTCTCCGAGGCCAGCCACATACTCAGGAGGCCTCATACTGGTGGACCAGGAGGCCTGAATCCATTTTCTCACCTCTCCCCTGTGTGATCATGGGCTGGATCTGCAAAGCGTGTTTGAGGATATTACCAGTCTCCCAGAGTCTTTGTGAGGAGCAAAACATTAACCCACGCACAACCATTGGAATACTGCCTGGAGCAGGCTAAGTGCATCACAAACTTTAGACACTGGCATTTTCAGTTGTCCTTGGATTTTAAAAGGAGCCACATCATATCCACGAGGACATCCCTGTTTCCATTTGACCCATGTCCCTGTACTCATCCTTTCTCTCAACTATTGGGGAACTTAACCGCGGACACTGGAGCTTGGTGGCAGAGAGCAGATGGCAGGACCAGGGACTGAGCAGGCAGCACAGCAGGGGCGGAACAGCAGCAAGCAGAAAGCTGCTCCTACCACATTGTTATTAGAGCTGATGAACAACTCTGATCATCGCACAGTTTAAAATTATGGGATTCAGGGCCAAAGCCAACGGATTTGTTTCAAATCAGTAAATCCCCAGAAGAGGAAGTCTCTAAAGCAGACTCCAGGAAAGCACACCCAGAAGGCACACGCAACAGGCTGCAAAGGGCTTTGTTTGAAAGGCCTTGGTGGGGGCTGTGGGGTGGGGGCAGCACTCCATTCCAGCTTGAGCCTTGCAGTAGAGAACAAAAGCAGGCAGCAGGCTGGAGACGCAAGGAATGGCAAAGCAGCCCCCACCAGAGTCAGTAGTTGGAGATGGATGAAGGTACCCTCTGAATAACCTCACTTTGCAACTTTTATGCAAAAGTTTGACAAATGACACCATCGAAACGTACAAGAAAGTGATTAAAACCAGCCCTTCTTGTGAAGGCAGCACTAACTATCCCAGGGTTTTTGAGTCGGCTTGAGTCCCCCCCATCCAATCCCCTCATCCTCAGCACTATTTTTCCGAGTTTTCCAGAGCTTTAATATACTTTTTTTCATCTAGTCTTATTCTTCTTCTCTCTCTCTATCCCTCCTTGATATTTGAGCTTTGTTCTTCGAGTTCATTTTATCCAATAGACTCTGTTCATTCAACGAGCCAAAATGCTCATCAGCTTGCAATGGAAGCAGGAATTTTAGACACGTATTTAGCAATAAGAGCTTTCCCCTCAAACCTTACAAAGAACCTTTGCTGTTAAGAAAACCCCGGGGCTCCTATTAAAAAACAGATTTTTCAGGCCTCAAAGGAGACATACTGAATCAGAATTTCTCTGGAAGAAGGTGGTCTTTGGAGTGACCAGGTGAATTGTATCATCAGAAAAGCTCAGGGATGCTGTTGAGCTTTCTCCTGCCACCTCCCTGGTAGGTGGTTGCTGTACAAGGTGGGGCGAGTCAGTGCTAATCCTCTGATTGTCATGTTTTGCCCCTTCTTGGCTGAATGCTTCATCAAACTATGCTCCAGGTGGTGACCCATCAAAGGGACCAACTCCACCAAAAGCAAAATCACAGGGCCCCAGAAACTCCCACATGCTAATGTCTCATGCTAACGTAACTGGGCCAGATCAAAGGATCTGCAGCCACGCAGGGCTCTGGCCCCATAGAGGCCCCAGTTGTGGTGAGAAATGTCAGAAGTCATTAATGATGTTGAGGAAATAAATTATGCTCAGAAATGGCAATCCTCAACTTGGTTTTAATCTCCTCTGCATTACTCAGAGCTATTGGGAAATATCACCCTGCCTGCTGGGAAAGATGACAGTTTCTAGTTCCTTCCACCACACTCACTGGCAGCAAAATAATTCACTAAAGCCCCGTTTCTGAGCACATGCCAACCGGCTTCCTGAGGGAAGAAAGACATGGGTACATGCTGCACGTAAGCTCCTCAAGAAAATGCACTTAGGAATCCTGGCCTAAAATAACAAATGATTGGACTCCAAATAAATGGGCAGCTTGTCAGAAATCAAGTCCTCCTCCCATGTACCCTGGGCAAAAGGAAATATAGACTAACCTTAATAAAACTTTTCTGGGGGTCCAGTCAGTGGGTCTTTGAAAACCATCACTGAACCCTGAGGCCTCCTTGGACTCTGTGTTCATTACTTTCTGCATGAGCTTGGGGGATGATTCTAAAAGAAGCCAGAGCTAAGTTGAATATGCAATTTGTTGATACTGGCTCTTAAAAATAAGTAACAAAGTCACTCTTACAAGTTCTATCTTCCTTGTCCCCAACCACTTCCATATGCTTTACATATGGTACATTAACATAACACAGTTATTATTATATAGAAAACACACTCCATAAGCCTATGTGGGGAGAGGAGGAGGGCCAAGTGGGCTCTCTTTCAGGATGGCATGTGACAGAAGGTGGGACCAGTGAGGCATTGAGACCAAGGACCTCTGAGGTGGGATTCTCTGCGGGCCCCCATGACTGCGGCTCTCAGCCGCACCTGTGCATGACCTGCGCATGACAGAATGGAGAACAACAGAAAGGTAGTATTTCTGAACCTTACACGGCAGTCCAAACTCGTTTAAAATGACAACTGTCATTAACACAAACTTTTCTGACTTGTAGGGGGAGGGGAGTAACACTAAGTGTTGGAGGGGCAAGAGAACCTGGAATACTGAACAACAGCAATGGGTAGACCCTTCTCTACACAAAGGGACAGCTGTGACATGCATTGAGCCCCCAAAGACATCCAAAGAGGAAAAACTCAAAGGTAAAAGAATGAGCATGGTGTTACCTGTCTAGTTTATGTCCTTTTCCCTTTTCTTTTTCTTTCTTTTTTCCCCCCCCCCCAAAAACTGTCCTTCAAGGGGGCTGAAAAGCAATTTTCATGCTATGGCTCTAAATATCAGTTTATCCCTCCGACAGGGTTCTGAGCATGCTCAGTAGGAATGATTTAACACCGCGCTGATGACTTGCAACAGAAGAGCGTCATGTGAAAAGGTAGTCTGCCACAGCTAATGGGCTCTTGTTTCAAAGGGATGCTGTGTGTACATTACTAGTGTATGGAGAAGGTGCAGAAAGGCCCCGGCAGCCATTAGGAATGGAGTGTTGTTGATGATGAAAAGGCACTTTGCCGGTGAGGGAATGGTGGGAGAGAGAAGGCTTATCTGTCTTTTTGATTAGAAATGCATGCTTCCTTTCATCATCTGAGCTGAAAAATTGGCTTCTGCTCTTGGTTTATGAAACCATTTTTCTTTTTCCTTTCTTCCCAGGTTTGCAAACTGCTTAATAAATTAGTTACTGTGAGGTACATGGGTGCCACAATAACCTTAGAGGCTTTTCCCAAATGCATCCTTAATATTTTATAAGTATTTAAATAGATTTATTCAATTTGAGCCGGCTGATTTATTAAAGCTAGCATTCTAGCACGAAAAGGGGGTTCTATGCAGATTAAAGCTGATCAAAAGAAAAATTTAAGAGGCATTCCCAATCCATACAAAGTTTTTTAGGAATTAGAGTAAAACTTTTGGACACAGCTAATTGAGCAAAAGGGTTAAAGAAACACCTGAATCATAGATGCTTGAAAGGGGAGCATCAGGTCTATAGCCACATGGGTGGCTGAAGGGTTCATTTGTTTATTCTTTCATTCATTCAACCAGCTTCCTAGAGAGTGTCCGGAATTGTGCTCGGTATTGGTGCCTTTCTGTCAATTATGTAAAGTCCAGCCTTAAAAGATAATAGGACCAAAACTTATATGTCGATTTAGCTCCCAAGCTAGGGAAGACAACAAAAGTCAGGTCATCTTATCTAAGATTTTATTCTGAACTGCAAATGAAAGAGTGATACCACCCACCCCAGTCTGACAGGGAGGGCCAAGATTTGGCTCTGAAGGGTTGTTCTTATCTCCAGCGAAAGTGACTGAGTCCACAAGCAGTCCCGGGAGGTGACTCCTACGTCAGAAGGTCTGGAGAGGCCAACCAGACCAGTCATGCCTTGGGGATCCATTAGACCCTGTGTGGGGACTACAGTGTTTCTAAAGACCACCGTGAGCTACTAAGCCTCCAGGCAGAGCTTCAAAACATCAGATTCCGGATTCCAGTGGTATCAGACGCTCAGACAGAATCCCTCACCATGTGTCTGAGCAGTCTGTGAAAAGCTGAATTCTATTCTACTGGCTGAAAAAGCAGACTTGGAGATTTAGACAGGTCATGAAAGATTCAGAGAAAGTAGTCAGAATTAAAGAGAACATAGATCACATTTTCAAAATATGTTTTTCTTATTTACTGGATTTCCATGTACATAATATTTGTCAAGTGTTAAATCTGAATAGTTAGACATCTAATCCTAAAGAGGATGAAATATGTTAGAAAGTACATAATGATCAATGTCATGCAACATAATAGATAATGCCCCAGTGATACTTTAGAGATTATATGAATAATTAAGGTAATTATCCATACCAAAAACTATTTTATAGAAATGTGCTACAAAGAAAAAAAAATTATATTAGGATCTGAATGATCAGAAAGCAGCAGCCCCGTAGGCAATCTTTCTGAGGCCTTACCTTCTCTTTTCTTCACTGCTGTTTGACTAAGAGAGCTGAAAATTACACCATTTGTGTTAGAATCAAATGCAAATGGAATAATTGTCCCTTTTCTAATCAAAACACATTTGTGGATAGAAATACCACATGGGGCAATTTTCAGTTAATCATGGATGTTAATAAATATGACTCTAAGCTCATAAACAAACATTACTTTGGCTAATATAATATAGGAAATTATTGTTAAGCTTGATCAGACATGTAACAAAAACTGAACTTTGCAGAAAGTCAGCAAATTAACCATCTGAAAATAGAGACAAGCATCAACAACAATGAAAGATTAGATTTAGCTAAAATGCTTACACAAATCAGGCATTAGCATTAGGAAATATTTAAAGTTGGCTTTGCTGAAAATGGAAAATACTAAATATTATGAGCGTATTAGCTTCTTTAAAGAGCAAAGACTAGATGCTCAGTGATTAAAGATTTCAAAAACTAGAAAATCAGGTTCACCAAAATCAAAATGAGCGAGAGCCTGAATTATATCAAAGCCTCTAACAATGACTTCTGTTTTCCAATGAAATAGAAATATTTAGTACTCATTCTACTGCCATCACTCAGCTTGTAAACCAGTTGGAGATTCCTTTCTTTAGCCTTCCCTAAATGTAAAATGTATATTTGTTTTGGTGGCAAAATATCTAAATGGCTATAAAAGTATTCCAATCTATAAGACCAGGGCTAGATCAGACCTGTAGAGGCACTAAGTGTAGAAAGCTTATGATACCACCTCCCCTGCCTGTCATGCATTTAAAATAAAAATACTAATCTTACACTACAAAAGTAATATGTATACTACAAGTAAAATATTTTCTTTCTATTATAGATTTAATCATTTTGAAATTCTAATATGTTTCTCAAAGGCAAGTTTTTCTCTTTGGCAAATAGCTTCCGCTTGCTTTCAGGGTGCCCTAAGTGAAGTCTGTGTCATTCAGAATTGCCATAGTCGTTCAGAACTGTGAAAGAGGCCGGGCGCGGTGGCTCACGCCTGTAATCCTAGCTCTCTGGGAGGCCGAGGTGGGCGGATCGTTTGAGCTCAGGAGTTCGAGACCAGCCTGAGCAAGAGTGAGACCCCATCTCTACTAAAAATAGAAAGAAATTATATGGACAGCTAAAAAAATATATAGAAAAAATTAGCCGGGCATGGTGGCACATGCCTGTAGTCCCAGCTACTCGGGAGGCTGAGACAGGAGGATCGCTTGAGCCCAGGAGTTTGAGGTTGCTGTGAGCTAGGCTGACGCCACGGCACTCACTCTAGCCCGGGCAACAGAGTGAGACTCTGTCTCAAAAAAAAAAAAAAAAAAAAAGAACTGTGAAAGAAACTGCCTTGAAACGAAAGCAGTCTAAGGTAATGTCAACATCTAGGCTTTAGGAAGAAGAAAAATATTTTATCTGTTAGAGTGGGTTTTTTTTTTAATCTCTCTAGGTCAACCTGCAGACATCTACATATCAATGCAACCTAGTGAAGTACAAGTGTAAGATCAAGCTCTAAGCATCTAGGACACCCATGCTTTTATCTGAAGAATTTCAGTAACAAAGGCAAAAATCAACACTTCCTTTGGATTGTTTAGGTAACTGTCACTCTTCCCCACTTGTGCTAAAAATGTGCACCTAAATCTAAAATAGAAAAAAATATTTTGAGTAGCAAGGCAGTGAATTCAGGCTCAGAGGGCTATTTTTCAGTATATGTGGAACCTAATTTTATGCTCTACCTTCCATTTTTTTAAAAACTCCATTCAATCAACAAACATGGCTAGTAAGAGTAATAATTTCTTCTATTTACTGAACGCTATGAACACATCAGGCTTTGTATTTATGTTGCTTTAACTTGTTAAACTCTTATAACCATTCTATACAGTAGGCACAATTTTGAGTCCTCATTTTTAGGTAAGAAAACTGAAGTTTAGAGAGAATAAGAAACTTATTTTGGTTAATGGCATACCTGGGATTTGAACCTAGAAAGACTGGACCTGCTGGCAACGTTAATGAAAGGATAGCCTTTTCAAACATACTCCGTCAGTGTTCTGAATTGCTTACTTTAAAATATTCTGTGCAAGTCAAGATTGCAAAAAGTCCCTGATTCACATAATGTAATGGAAAATAATTACTTCTATTAAAAAATAGAAATTCTCTTTCAGTTTTAGGTTCACAGCTTGTTGTTCCATTTTTTCCATTATCAAGGAAATGTTGTAAAAGAAATATTTATCGTGCTGCATGTAAGTCCTTGCCTGAATCCACTTGCCCTTCTTCCTTACGGAAAGCCAGACTAAATATTTCTGAATGTCTACATGTTTAAATTTCGAACAGTAAGGAATAGATGGTACCTGGGGTGCCCTAACCAGACCCCCGCATTGTTAGCAGGTCTAGCATTCTACTGACATAATTGCACCACTGCTCTCATGGTCTTTCTGGGTCCATCCCTGGGTTTTTCTGATATAATCAAAGTCCAAGTAAAAAGCACTGGATGTTCTGAAAATCATTGTTGGAAGACCAAAAAGCAGACAATGAACTTTCAAAGCATAGTATCTTAAAGGAACCTATAAACGAAATAGGTCAAGGATGAGGCCCGTAAGTGGCTGGGAAAAAAAAAAAAATCTCAATTTAGTTTATACAACTTCAACTTCCCTGTCTGTACAGATTCCATATAAGGAATAGTAACTTTTCAAGCCAGCAGGCCTGGACATATTTCTTGGCCTTATAATTCTCACAGTTCTAGACATTCCAAGGTAAAGGGTCATTCAAACAGAGTTGTAATTCCTTGTGTATATTTATTTCCAAAGTATCTTATGCATAGTTTCCCAATGAAATCATAGATGGAGGCGAGGGGAATGCTAGCAGGGTTATTTTTCAAGCATGCCTAGGAGAGGCGGTGGAAAAGCACTGCTCCAGGCTTATCAAGCCCAAGTGCCCGATGAGAGCTGGACTGCCACAGCGTGAGCTCACACCACTGCAGCCCGACTCCAGCATTTGTCTCGGAGATGATGTCAGAAGAGAAGAGTGAGGAAAGGCAGTCATGGTATTTCAAGACTAAACCTCCCTATGGTCACCAGGAAAATGACATGCATAACACACAAGCCAGGTTGGTAGGGCAGTGTGACAGAGCCCGACGAGAACGTGCTGAGAGGCAGCCATCAGCATTCAGAGGTCTCCCCCTAATCCCAGCCACTCACCAGCAGAGCGGCATTGAGCACACCCACTTCACTCCTTCGCACTTCAATTGCCTTGTCTGTGAAACGAGTTGGACAGACCAAGATGGCAGCACATTCTCTTTGGATCCGATAGCAAGTCAGATTTTTAATATGTGTTCTACTGTCCTCACAGAGTCAACAAATACTATATTTAGTTTTACGTCTGCAGGTGAAAATTAGAAAGGCAAGACATTTAATAAAATGAGGACAGTTTAAAAAAAGACCCAGGGCTGATAGCTACTCACTCTAAGATAATGACAGTAGTTTAATCAAAAGCATTTCTTCAACTTTATTCAAAATATTGAATTATCCAAGAAAAAATAGATTGCCCTTATATTCATTCAATAAATATTTATTGTTATGTATTTACTCATTCAGCCTTTATTGAACAAACACACTTCTAGGCACTTGGGATACATCTGTGAATAAAGTGGAGTTTACATTCTCATGAGAGGAAAACTCAATAAACAATAAAGATAATAAGTAAGGAAATTCTTCAGTAAGTTAGAACATGGTAAATGCTAAGAAAGAGAGAAGGTTGAGTAGGCTGAGGGGATCAGGAGTTGATAGCTGGAGTTGGGGACTGGGTAGGTTTCCCCTTAAATAAAGTGGTCAGGGTAGACTTCATTGAGAAGGTGACTGACATTTCAGCAAAGACTTCTAGGGATGAGGGAGTGAGCTATGCAGATATCTGGGGAGAAGCAGTCCTGGTGCACAAGGAACAGCAGGTAACTGTAAGAACTGTGGCTCATTGATCCAAGGAGCATGAGAAGCCATCACAGGGATCTGCCCAGAAGAGAGTCACCAGCTGATCATTTCTAAATTCAGAAATTGTACTAAAATCCATAAAAAATTTCCTTTATGTGTTTGTTAATATGTTCATTGTGTTTGCTAAATGAACTCCCAGCTAATTGGATATCATAGCTTTCTTGCTATGTACGCATATGTACCCAATGTTGTAGCTATAATGTATGCACATTATAGCTATGTGTTAAATAAATTTAACTTCACACTTAAAATAAGTATGTCTGTAAGCACAGTATCCTATTCTTATTAATGTGACCAAACTATCATCAGACACTGAGTGTTGGTTTTCTAATCGAGAGTAACAGAAAAGTGTTGCTCTATCTAAATATATTCACCCATTAACCATAAAGCCTAACTCAAGCATTTGCAGAATTCTTGAACTTTATTAAAAATACTGAATAATACAAGAAAAAAACAGATTACCCTTTAGTAACCTGGACTCTACTGACATTTATTAAGTGTCAACTTCTGGGCCAGGAAATGTGCTGGGCACAATTGGGAATGAAGGATACCGAGAGGAGAAGGATATAAAGCACACAGTTTGGTCACTTAACCTTGACCAACCTCAGGCTTCTCATCTGAAAAACACAAGCGAATATCTTCTATTGCTCAAAGTTTTGGTGGGGAGTAAGCAAGATAATGTATCATATACCTAGAACAGTGTCAGGCACACATGCTGTAGGCACTTTACAAATACTGCTTATCTCTCACCTGAATCAATGTAAGAAGATGATATTATTTTAAAATTAAGTACAATGAAGCCAAGGAGGGATACCTAGTTTGCTAATGGAGAAGTTAAGTCCCATCCGTGTACTATTAGCAGAACAAGGTTTAAAAAGAAGTTCAAAATAGGTTTGAAGAATTAGGAACCTTTGTGCAGCCAAAATTTAAAGCCAATCAAAGTGCATTGAGGGTGCAGGACTTTAGATGAAATTCTCAACAAGAAATCCTAGTGTACCTCCCAATGTGTAAGTATTAAACAATACTCACTAAATCTACATGTGCCAAATTAAAGACAATATAGACAATGATGTAAAAAGATCTCGGCTCTTGAATGATGTTTCCAAGAAACTATTCTTAATTTTATTAGACAAAAACTGCAGAGAATTTAACCTGGAGTTGGAAAGCTTGGGTTCAGCCACTTCATTTTGCTGTGACTTTGATCACTTTACTTAACCTGCTGAAGATTAAGTACTAGTGCCTGGCATGTATAGAAAAATGCTTAGGAATGACAATAGCTGTTGCTCATTGCTTTGTACCAGGAACTCCTCTAAGAACTTTATTTTGTCTGATCTCATTTAATATCCAAAGGCCCTGCAAAGAAGGACCTGTTATCTCCCCATTTTACCGTTAAAAAACTGAGGCACAAAAACATTAAGTGATTTGCCCACAATCACAGAGCAATAGCTCTAGAACTTATACTCTTAATTACTAATTTAGCTGATCAATTATTTAATTACTTCTTCACTTTCTCTCCTTTTTCTCTTTCTTATCCCTCCCTTCCTTCCCTTCTTCTTCTCTCTTTTTTCCTTCTTTTCCGGTCTCCCACTTCCCTTCTTCTCTTCCTTCTTCTTTTAGTGAAACCTGAAATAGGGGGTGGGGGGCATGGTAAGTTTGAGACCAGGATGTAGGACCTGAGACAGCCACCAGCAAAACTGTGCACTAAGAAAATGTTTCCTTGAATGTCTCACTCTCTTCCTAGGCTCTGAATGCTCTTACCCATCCCCTCCCAGCATCTCCTGCATTTCCTATCAGCAGTGACTTGCTCTCAACTCTGCAAAGTTTGAATTATGTCTATCTGAGATTCTCTCTGAAGCCAAGGCATTAAACAGATGGGATTTGCAATGGAAAACAATATAGCCCAGACTGAGGTACAGAGATATTTAGGTACAGAGGATTCCCAAAGTTGTATCTCGTTGAGTAGCTGCTGCCACCTGCTAGTAAGGTCAGCCCAGAGCACGCAGGGTGGGTGATGAAAGCAACAGTACACCAGTTGCCCTGCACTTCCAAAGCTTGACCTGTGGCCATTCACACACCTTGCCTTGAAATGCAGGATCAGGAGCCATGTTATCAGCTCAGCCATAATGCAGGCCTCTTTCTCCATGTGTCTGGCTGCTCTGCCCACAGCCTCCACCCGCCAACCTCACACCCTCATGTTGCAAGGGCTGCAGGACCCAATATAAGAATTCTGTCTTAGAGGGATTTACAAGAGGGCTGATTTGCCTGCAAGCAAGGGTCCAGTGGAGCCTGAAGGCAACATAACTACAATACCCAATTAGCTGGGAGTTCATTTAGCAAACACAATTCCCTTTATTTGATGTACTTCCAGTGTTGCTTATGAGCTATATTCTACTTAGGAGTATGAACTCGCCAATTATTTGCCTTGTATTATGAATCATTTATCTAGTCAATCTAATATTCTTCCCTTATGCATCTTAATACCTCAATTAACTATTATGAGTCATTTGTTATTTGTATACCAGAAAACTGCTTTTCAAGTTATTACTTATTGGTCATAATCAATTAGGGAAGTTTTTAGACTACGGCTGTCTTATATAAAAACACTGGTAAAGTTCAGCTCCTATGATTTCTGACAATTAAATTGTTCTGTCACTTGGGGGCTCTCATTAATCTCAACTTGTCATCCTTGTTTATGCAGGTTATAATGGGCTATGTGTATAAGTGAAATGAGATGCTAAAAGGCTTTGGCTCCTTAACTCTTCGATGGAAGTAAAATCAAAATACTTTCTTAAAGTGGTGACTTTGAAGTGTACACTCTGAAGGAATTGTATTCTGGACAGTGGCCTATCAACTCCACATAACCCACGACAATCTTTATGTATATTTGCAATTAAGAAACTAGAAAAATATGGACTGGCTCCTGGCCCCATGGATTCTTAATATTTGCATGTCCAGGGAAGGAAATCTCAGAGCACAAAATCAGATTATGTTGCTCTCTGTCTTTATGGGTCAACTTTTAAAAGCTCTGGATGTAACTATTATGTACATGGGTAAAAGAAAAGCAGCACCACAGTGGTCAGAAAGGTCCTGGGGAAAAATTTAGACGTTAAGTGCCATCGACGAGGATTTGATCAATGGCAGGGATTTAGATGCAAGGAGTTCTTAAAAGGGGTACTACAGGATTAGGATTAAGATGTAATTTATTGAGTATCATTATTTATGATGTGAAATATGCAAACAGTGCTTTAATTAAATTCAGGTGTCTCTACCTTTAGCAAAACCTCTGACGATAATTAAATCATACCAAATAGCCCAAGTCAACAGATTAGAAATCTGAACAGAAAGCTAAAAGCCTTAATAAAGTCATAAATCACTGCAAAAGAATTGGTACGTATTATTATTACATCGAGAGCAAGTCTGAAAAGAATGCAAGAATGTGCAATAATAGAGCTGATGAAAAACGGACCTGAAATAGAGCTAGAAGGAACAAGGGGTGCCATATACCCAGATGGCGCTGCTGATGAGAAATTGGTTTGAGAAATAGCAACGTGTCAAAAATAAAAAGTTTTTTTAATTTTTATTTTTAAAAGGAGTCCAGATTCACCACTCTGACTTCCCAAGAAAATTCATGTGAGTTAAATCACCCTGTGGGGTGCCAAGTTGAGGGGGACTGGGGGACAAGTTCTTCCTTAGGAAAAGCTTGAGTAACTCTGAGTCTTCTGAGTAGCGCAAGTATCTTGGGATCGCTTCTGAAAAGCAAAGAAATCACTGTTGACAAGGGCTTTCCTGCAAGGGTTGGAATAGAACCATTACTTATCATCAGACATCGTTTCTCAGGATTCTGTGATTCTATTTTTACTATTCTGCTCTTCTGTACACAACGCCACCAAGGCCTTTCTTATGTGAATACAGCTAACGCTGACTGGATGCTTGTTACAGGCCAAGCACTGTGCTACATTCTCACCTGCATGACAGGACTAGAAAGTCAGCATTGTCATCATCCTCATTTTATATTGAAACTTTAGAGAGTTTCAGTAACTTGCTCAAGGTTAAGGCAATCTTCCTACCTCTAGACCCCAATGTGCACCACTGCACTGGCTTACCTCCTTCTTCGTGCCTGAGTGGCCCTCGATCCCGATCCCGATGTTAGACCATCTCCTCCTTCACCGCTGGTAAATCTAAGAAGCTTAAGGGCATCTAGGTGGTCTATGGTGCAAACTCCCTGGTAACAAGAACCACACCTTGTTTACTTTCCAATCCCGCTCCTTGCCTAACACAGAGTAGGTACCGATAATACTGCAGTAAGGCAGTGAATGAAGGCAGCAAAGGGAAGGAATTGCTGGTCTCAGTGACTTGGTATTATTACCAGCCCAACGTTCAGGCCGTAGGGCAGAGGAGTGCTAATGGAATGCCAGCTGAGAGACATGGTTGCTTGCCCAGCTCTATTGCTGGTTGGCTCTGTGTTGCTGAGAATATAATTTAGTTTATCTCAGCCTTTTTTTCCTCAGCTATAAAATGAGGAGTTGGCCCAAGTGATCACTTTGATTGATACCTTGCAGGTCCCACATTCTCCGATTCTATGCTCATGTCTAAGGTGTTTATTCCTAGTCCACCAGTGACCATGATAAGCCTGTCCTGTCCTAAAATCCCTACCATGTGCCCAGCACTTTGTACACATTACCACCTTGTGATCCTCATAACAACCCTGTGAGACTAGTACTATCACTCTCATTTGGCAGAGAAAGTGAAACTCGGCACATTTACAGCTCAAGGTCATGTGGTCAGTAAGTGCCAGTAAGGCAGACCTTGATCTCATCCGTTTTGAAATTTACAAGTCTATTGGAGCTTGAGAACTGCTGACACTCCAGTTAAATGGCTCTCTAGAAAGCACAAAATACTATCCCGTGACCCTGAAAAGTTTCCAATGTGATTTCCTCGATCAGTGGGGACCTGGGATTTGAGAAAATGAAGCCATCCTTGAGATGTGATTTTTGGAAGTTGCCATGTTCAGTCACAATTGCATTTCTAACTCCGGGCAAGCATCTCGCTAAAGCATCAGATCACTGCAAACCTGTCAACACTTGGCTGTCTCCACCATCTCCCCCAAGACCAGGCCCCTGGAGCACTTGCTGTCTGTACCATTTGGTTGTCACTTAATCACACTCCCTCTCATCTAGCCTGTTGCTTCATGTGCCTTAGTCTTGCCCTGCCAACACAAACACACGTTCCTTAAGGACAGAAACTGAGCTTTATATTCCCTTCCAGCCTTCCAGTATTAATAGAGTTGGACCCATTAAATGACCCTCCCTTTCATTCAACCTATTCAGCACATTTTCAGCAGGGGATCAATCAATGTGCTCTTTCTCTCCCTCAGTAGTACTGCCCTGTAAGTATTAGCAACCCCACAGTTCAACTGTTACTTGACTGGAAGCCACCCAGAAGGGTCTTCAGTGCCACATCATGCTGTTGAGTTGGGCATTTGACTGCCAAAAATAACATGATGCTGAGGTAAAGAATGTGAGATGCCTTCTAGAAAGAGCTTTGATTCCAAGAGAGCCCTCCAGGTGATATTTCCCTATTGGCCCAGAGAAAGCTTAAAATCAGGCCTAAGAGAAACAGGATGATAGAATCACTGACATCCTGGGGAAATCCTGCCACCTTCTTTCCTTCCAGATATGCCCATACCTGCTGCATTCCTGTCATAGCTGAGAATACTGATTTAAGTTCCTGCTTACTCTGCAATATGGATGACATGACTGCCATGCGTCTGATTTAAGAAATTATGCACAGCAAAAAAATCCTTCACAAAACTTAAGATTGAAGGACTCAAATTTTTAAATATGTATTATCCTAAAAGCAACTCTCTGCCTGTAGAGCAAATGGAGCTTAGGTAAAAGCTCTTGAAACCCCTTTGAGGACCTGTGGACTTCACAAAGCAAGAGCAAAAAGGCTTAATCACTGGCCCTGCCATTCATCCATCTTTGCAGGCACCGTGCTACAGGCTGGTATGCTGCGCCCCTCTGGGCACATGCTGCAATATGACAATAGGGAATTGAGTTGCTTCGGGCAAAGTCGTTTGGTTTAAACAAATAAATACAGGAATATCTTCAGGACACATCCTAGAGTGTTAGAAATTCTTTCCCACCCACATGTGGAAGGTTGAAGTGCAAAATATTAAGATCCATCATATGTCATAAGATCCTTGGTATTTTCATTCACCAAGGAAATAGGCCCCAACTGAAGACATAAAGATAATAGGAGACCCAAGGATACCCGGCAATATTAGTTACTATGTGGCAAGTACATAGTACACACTAAGCTCCTTTATTTGTTTTGTTTTTTATTTAATCTTCACAAAATCCCATGAAGTATCCCCATTTGGGCATGAGGATAATAAGCTTCAGACAGGTATAATAACAATGTGTTATTAGGTGGTAGAACCTGGATTCCAATCCAGAGCCTTCCTACTCCAAATCCAGGCTGTTAGCCCCAAAGATGAGTTTATGTGTCTATCCCAGAAAATGGCTGACCATTCAGGACTGGTCTTAGAGTTTGATTTGCATGATTAACGAAGTTGGAGAAATTAGGGACAATTGCTAACTTGCCTGGATACCTGCATTTGGGCTCCATTGAGTGGGTACACTCAGTCCTTCAGGTTTGGCTCAATGTTATAGGGCCAGTGTCAATGGGGAGGGTAGAAGTGCTGACTTTGAACATGTTCTTGAAAGTGCTGTTATGTGAAAAAGCTTTACAGTGTCAGAGCTGAGCAGAAATCCAGCTGCGAACAGCAAGCACTCTAAAAAGTGTTGATAGAGTCTGGGCCGTCTAGCTCAGGGCTGTGAGGGCCCCAGGAGTGTTTGAAGAGGTGACAAATGCTGGAGACCTCCCTTGACCCTCCCCACCAGCTGCTGCTGCTCACAGCAGAAGCTGCAGAGACTCACCGCGGCTGAAAGCCAATCCACCACACCCTCAGCCTCATGCCTCAGGAGCCTCGTTCCACCACCACCACCAATCATGAGGGATGCAAAGCAACTGCCCCAAGGACAGGGGTGCCCCTGGGAGCTGCAGACAAGAGCCTAGACACTGGGCCACAGTGATGACCTAGCCCCACTAGTGGTATCAGAGGGGCCAAAGCAGAGAAATTCTTCCTTGATCTCTCCCCAGCTCCTCTACCTTGGGCAGTGGGTAGAAGTTGAAGGTCACCAAGGAATAATGCCATCAGTAAGATGTGATGGAATCAGCAGAGGCTTCGCTTTGGAGTCAAAGGTACTTAGATTCAAATCCTAATCCTTCAGTGTACTAGCTATGCAATCTTCATGAGTTAAATAAGCCCTGCAAATCTCTTTCTTCACCTTTAAAGAGAATAATAGTAATTTCCATTCAAAATTATGGAAAAAATTAAATGAAATACTTTATAGATTGAGACACATGGCGAATTTCCAAAATTATTAATTTTCTTCTCTCCTTCCATACATTTACAAAGGGGTTAAAATAGCAATTTTCTGCTAAGAAATCCCATGGGGTTAAAAGTCCAGAAATGCCAAGTGAAAAAGTAAGCCAACTACAGAGACCTTGAAGTGTAATGCAGTTTGCCAGTGGACATGTCACCAGGGAAGTGAGTGGGTTACATAAGGAAATGTGTTAAAGTGCTCAGAAATGCCCTTTCCAGTTTTGATTATTTTGGATTCCTACAATGATTTAAGCGTATGGGGGCATCGTAATGAACACAGTGAGGACTTCCAGCACCAGCATCTTTTGAATCAGCATTTTAAGCCAACCGGAAAACTGCATTCAACACTGTCAGATGCAGAAGCTTGTCTGTAAATTAAAAATGTTTGGAAGCCAGTGACCTCACCTTTACCTGTGAAGACACACTTCTCTTTCAAGTCCAAGCCCCACTATGTTTTATCAACATCTTCATTGCAGGTGGCAGAAAACCCAGCTTAAACTGGCTTAAGCTGAAAGATATATAGTTCAGACGCTGAGCAGTCTAGTTAAGCTTCAGTTCCAGATGATGTAGAGCTCACGTGATGTCACCAGGACCCAGCTCCTCGCTGGCCTCCTTTATGTGGGCTACCTTTGAGGATCTGCATTGTGGCCCACAGTAGCTTCAGGCTCCCTTTGTCACAAAAACCTGGTCCAACAAAAGGGAGAAACTGCCTCTTGGATGGCACAAAAAGAACACTTGTAGCCCAGGTTAGGGAATTATGATTATTAGTAAACCCAGCTTTGGTTAGGCAGGTGGACTGGGAGCATTAGCTTGGCTTGGGGCATGTGACTCCCCCAGGAATAAAGACAGTGCCATAGCTGGGACATGGGCTGACAGTGAAGAAGTGTGGTAACTCCAGAGCAAGTGGGAGTACTGTTGACACAAAAGTAGTGTGGATACCACACAGCAAAAATCAACCAGTGTCCTCCATTACACTCTAGTCCCCAAGAACAAAGGCTTTTATGTCTCTAAACTTTACTAATTCCTTTATGCCATTCATTTGATGCTTATCACATGCAACCTTCTATTTTAGGTTAATGATTAGCACCTCAAGGGGCAGAGGGTATTTTAAATCTTTGTCTCCCTTCAACAGTGTCTTTCACAGTGCTTTGCCCATAGTGAGTAAATTAGGGGAATTTAATAGAAATTAATGAATTTAACACACACAAGCATTGAAAATGAGTAATTGAAGTCAAAAGTTGAAATAGTTGACCTGGGGAAGAGATTAAGAGGAAACAATGTTAAAATTATATAGTTTGGGGGAGGGGAGTAGAAGAAAAGGAAATCAGAAGCCCTTTATTCAAAAATCACTGTCAGAAATCCCCAACTTCCTTAAGGAATTTATTAAAGAGATTGAGAGGATACGTTGCTCATATGCACCCAAAACCCCCTGTGGAAAACAAGAGTGAACTCTTCCAGTCAAACCACCAAGATAAATAACTAAAGAAAAATATCCCAAAAGGTGAAGAAGGCAGATGAATTAATTGGGGTATAGAGGAGAAGGGGGAGGCAAGGGCTCCAAACAAAGGAAAACGGTTTTCCACTAAATCTACCAAGAACTTGGGAGAAAAGGCAGAAGTTCAGATAGGAAAAACTACTATCAAAATTTCTACAAACTTCTGTCTGCTGAATTAGATCTGGTCGCCATCACATCCTATCTGGAGGAAGTCTTCATAGCTATGTAAGACAGAAAAGTTGATTAACTCTCTTAAATACAATCACATTCTTTTTTAATTAACCTGCAGGTCTATCAGGGCATGGAGTGTAGATTGCTTCTATTTTATTAAGAATTATCAATTTTACCTTGGCAGGATTGCAACAGAACACAAACAAGTATAAGAAGTTCATTACAGCCCCATTGTTGAGAAAGATATTTCAGCTGAGAATTTCCCTTTAAGAGAAAAAGCAAAATGGGGCTTTGGGTCAGGGGAACATCTGACCACATAGAACAGGAGGTGGCAAACTATGTCAAGGGGGCCAAGTTCAGCCCGGTGTCTGTTTTTGTGAAGCTTTATTGGCTCACAGCCATATTCATTCATGTACAGTTGTCCAATGGCAGCTTCCTGTGCCCACAGGGCAGAGTTGAGTAGTTGTATAGGAATTGTATTGTCCACAAAGCTTAAAATATTTAGCAAGGATTAGAGCCCCTTACTGAATAAGTCTGCCAACTTTGGCATAGAAGAAAGCATCCCAGGCATGTTAATCAGGTGTGTCAATGGCAAGATGGTGGCGCGGGGTTTGTCATCATCGGTAAGGACACTCAGCGTGCAAGTAGAGAAGGGAAGGAGAGAGAAAGAAAGAAGTGGAGTAGGAACCCAGAGAAGCCATGATAAGGGAGAGCAGAGCTGTGTTTCAGCCGCTGTAGAGAAAGAGAGAGAGGGAGAGAGAGAGAGAGAGAAGAGCAATTAGTAGAAAGCGTCCAGGGCCTTTGTCTGCCTCAAAGTGTTTCTTTCCCCTGCTGCTGCTGCACATTTGAATGTTTTATTTCTTCGACCCTCTGAACATTACCAAACAGTTATTATCTGAGCTTCTAACAAACAATTATTCCAGCTCCTAATTTATATTTCAATCATTTTAACTACTGATCTTATGATCACATCCAGGCTCTGATCACATTAGTGTCTATTAACTATGCAGCAACCAATAAAATCTGCATGAGAGACTTAGTCCATATATACTCCCTTAGCACAATTTATTAAGATAATGTAGACTATTAATGTTTAAACTAAATGTAATATATATATTTAATATAAAAATTCTCATTACCGTGATTAATAAAATTTTTAGTGTAAGCTGATATTTAGTTAGAGAAAATGAACAAGTTAAGCCAACTGAAGTATTTCAGTTACATTAATTTAATTAAATATGACTTTTACATTATGTAGGATCACGTACATACCACAGATAATTCTAACATATTTAAGGAATCAAGAAGTAGAAGTTACAATTAAATCACCAATCGTCTTTCTAGATAAAGCACGCCAACTTTCCCCACTGAAGCCCTCTCACTTTACTCGACGGGCTCTCAGGAATTACACATGTTGAAAAGTAATAGAGTAATGCTGCTAGGTTTTCCTCATTCAAGAAGTCTCATTGTTTAGGGTTTTTCCTTCTGACTGCAGTAGGCAGCGTGTGTGTGTGTGTATATGTGTGTGTGTGTGTCTGTGTGTGTGTGTTCAGGGAAGAGAGGGAGCGAGGGGGAGAGAGAGAGAGAAAAAGAGAGAGAAACAGATAGATAGAAAGAGAGAAACAAATCTCATACTGGTTCTTTGCATTGTATTCATTTATATAGAAACATTTTTCAAAATGATTTCAGGATGTGTATTCTGGTCAAATTCCACTTTCTTCCTTCTGGCTCTTCCCTGGAAAGCTGGGCTGACACACCTGTCCTGACACTTCCTAACTGTGTGACCTCTGGCAAATAACTACTTGAGCCTGGCTTCTCCATCAATAAAATGGGAACAGGTAGGCGGCAGTATGAGGAGTAAGTGAGATGAGTGGAAACAGTCCAGCCCTTAATGGCTACCCTTCAGAGCTGGTGCCCTTGCTGCTGCCTCTGAAAACGTGTGATTTACTACTTCTTCTCTTCAAGCATTACCACATTGCCAGTGTGGCTGAATTATGTTCTACACTTCAGAAGTCCTTCCCAGTCTGCCGTGGCCATGAAACCATCTTGTTGTTCTTTTCTTCTGTGCTAGAGGCATTTTGCTGACATCAAAATTGACCTGACCATTCAGGACTAAGAAGGTCAGAGGGGGGGTCTGACAGATCTGTGTTTGAGTCTCAGCTTACTGGCTGCACATCCTTGGGTAAGTTCTTGGTCTCTTTAAACCTTGGGTTCCATCCCTACCAAAGAGGATGACCAATAATTATACTTACACATAGGGTATTGTGAGTACTAAATGATAACTACCGATAAAGTGCTATGAAGAGTGTCTAACTCATAGAAAGAGCTTGATAACAATATTATCAATAACAAAGGATATTAGTAACTTGTAGAACACGAGTGCTGCTCTTCTAGAGGCAGGATCATGTGTTGGTGGTGAGCTCTGGACTTGGAGAGACGACCCCAAAACATGTCTGCAACTAGCAGAGCAGCGGGCACTGTGAAAACTCAGTTTTCTAGGGCTGGGCATCGTGGCTCATGCCTGTAATCCTAGTACTCTGGGAGGCCGAGGTGGGAGGATCACTTGAGGTCACGAGTTTGAGACCAGCCTCAGCAAGGGCAAGACTCTGTCTCTACTAACATAGAAGAAAAAGATCTTTGTTCTAAAAATAAGACTCAGTTTTCTAGAAGGAGAAAGAGAGAGGGCTTTGTGTATAATATGATCCTGCTTCCCCCAGTGAGCCAGAGAATGTGGGGCACTAGGAGACTGTAACTCCATGTTCATATTTTTGGCATTAAATTATAGAAAGAGAAAAATCTAAATCAACAAGTCATGTCAAGAAAAATCATTGATGTCCCCTCACTAGGTTTATTTTTAAAGAGTCTGCTTGGGAATGACTGAAGCTGCAAGTATAGCCAGAAATACAGCCACTTTCAGGGGACCAGATGGAAGGGAAAAGAAAATTTGCCCCTAAAATCACCCACTCTCGGAAATGCCCCAAGAGCCCTGCTGTTTAATAATCCGGTTTCATACCCCAAAGCAAGGTGCTTCTGCCTACCCTGCTAAGAAGGGACAAGGATGAGCTGGAAACAATATGCTGACTTTTGGGCCTGAAGATCAGCACTAATTATTGTAATTCTTAAACCAGGAGGAAAACCAGAACCCAGCCTGAATTATCACCCCATCTCCTTAATAAATGTGGACAGGGAAATCTCAGCAAAGGTACTGGCTAATAGGCTGGAACAGATATTCCCACACAAAATCCATCCCAATCAGGCAGATTTATTTGGAAAGGACAGTCAGGCAATAATGGGAAGCAATTATTAAATGTGGTCCAGTGAACTTCTGGAGACAGGGAAGAGCCGTGCTGCCATTTCACATCCCTCTCCGAAGGGCCTTTGATCACCTCGCCGCCCTGACCCTCCCCTTCATTCAGCAATAATTTGGACTGAAGCAGCATTGTTCAGGTGACGCTCCCAGGACTAGACAGTCCTCCCCTCCCCTTTCTGTGACAAACTAGTTAATAGGACTTGTGTCATCACCTTTGTCAATTTCCCTTGCCCCATGACCCTTATTTTATTTCAAAGTTATGTTAAAAACCTCTAGAAAAGGCTTACTTCCTCTGCCAGTAAACCCACTGATTCTAGGAATCTGTGCTCTCTTTCAAACTTCATTGCAAGGTGCTATTTAGTGGCCAGTGGCACAGGCTCTGGAGTCAGAACCCTGATTTAAACTCTGGATCCGATACATTATAGCTGGGTGATATGATTTAAACTTTGTGTCTTCAGGGTCTTCACCTGTGAAATGGGGATAATGTAATACAAGCTTCACTGGGGGGGGGGTGCATGAGTCAAGTGAGTTCACACAAGTTAAGGGCAAGTTAATTTAGTGCCTTACACATAGCGAGTACTCAACGAATTTTAGCAATCATGGTCATCATCACCATTATCATTTTGGGGGAACTATGCCTTGCATCTGAGACCTCCTAATTCCAATATCACAACAAAGTGTGATTTCATTTTAAGAAATCACGCAATTTTAAGAAATCACTCTCTTCTCCATTTTATTTCCTGAATTCCATATTTATAAATAAATATTAGGTAAAACTTAGCTATTTGTGATATATTTTACAACTTTTTTTCACCTGTTCAATCTTGTCTTTCAAAATCTGTTCAATTTCTCTTTATCTTTCATCTGGGGCATTCTTGAGTTATCCCCTAACAAAGATTTATTACAAAGCCTTAAGTTGTATTTATTTCATGTCCCATTATTATATTTTTTCTTCTCATTTTTTTTAGGAGACAGGGACTTGCCCTGTCACCCAGGCGGGAGTGCAATAGCATGATCACAGCTCACTGTAGCCTTGAACTCCTGAGCTCAAAGTGATCTTCCTGCCTCAGACTCCTCCGTAGCTGGGAGCATAGGCACACATCCTCTCGCCTGGCTAATTTTTTCTATTTTTTGTAGAGACAGGGTCTTGCTTTGTCACCCAGGCTGGTCTGGAATTCCTGGGCTCAAGCGATCCTCCTAGCTCAGCCTCCCAAAGTGTGGGATTACAAGCATGAGCCACTGGGCCTGGCCTGCTTTAGCTGTTTTTTATATAATCATGTCTATATCTGTATTATTTAACTTTGGGTTAATGTGTCAGTTTTTCTGCATTTACTCCTCCCCCTGTCAATACTTCGTTTAAGTATAGTCTCACTTTCAGATATGGCATCTGTGCCTCACATTCTTATAAATTGCTCCTACTTCTAAAGTTAAGTGCCTTCTTTCCATTTAAAAATGTATATATTTCATTGATTTCCTGACAGGAAAGAATTGTTGATGGCCCTTCTAGTTATATGCTTTATATACTTCCACTTTTATTTTTTCTTTTCCTAAAGAAAAAGAAAATCAAATTTACCTTCCAAAAATCCCTCGACTTTTTTAAATGTGCTGCAATTTAAAATACTGTATGTGTTGAAAGTAATAACTGTAATAGCACCTTGCAGAAATAACAAGGTGCTTAAAAGATTTCATATAGTTTTTCAATGAACTGTATTGAGTCTACCATAAGTTCAAGGGTTTCTTCATGGAGTTAGATGACATTTCAGTTAGATATGGAAGCAGCCACTGAAGATGAGAAATGCATTCAGGACAGAGGCAAAATGACCTTGGGCCCAGAGGCAAGAATGTTCAAGGAGGCCTTTGGCAAGTCAGAAGTTTCAAGTACAGCTATGTGTGTGGAGCTTATAGGATGAAGATTCTTCAAGGCAAGCCAGTTTTTCTTTGTTTTGTTTTATGGTATGTATTTAAGGTGTACACCATGATGTTTTGATACTTACATATAGTGGGTGTATATACTTATACATAGTGGTTCCCACAGCCAAGCAAATTAACATATCCATCATCTCACATCTCTCAGGTAAGTCTGAAAAGCTGGATGAGGAGATCATGAAAAGCCTTGAGAGACATGCCAAGGAATTTTGTTTTCATCCCAGTATCTGGAGCAGCAGAGAGTCGTAATCAGAGCAGTGATCTGGGAAGATTAATCTGGATTAATAAGGGGAAAGACAAGTAAGAGAAGAGATCCATTAGGAAGCTTCTGAAATGGATTAGGTAAGACGTAATAGAGGTTTAAATGTGGGTGGTGTCAGCTGGAAAGCAAAAGGCCTCTCTTAGGGGTGAAATTAAAAGGACTTGGCAATTAACTGGATATGGCATTCCAAGTCAAAGATGCTGAAGACAGTTCTGAGTCATCAAGATGTGAAGGAGGGTGGAGCCTTGAACAAAGAGAAGGAAAATGTACCCTGTCTTTCAGCTCCAAACCCACCTTTGCATGTTCAGCTTTCGGATGCTGGGAATGGGACTCTGCAAACATCCTTTGTCCTTGGCTACCTGCTTCCTACTCTGTTGTACCGGTGGGAGTGATAGAAAGAGAAAACCTGAGAAGGCAGAAGGGACATGCTTCTTCCTGTTTGCTCACTGTTCTAAATACAGCCCTTCACTTTGGAAGTAGCAGTTATTTTTAGTTTCCAGTTATTTTCTACATTTCTAAAACCAATCTGCTGTTACACCCCCTTTGAGATACCAAAGGGGGCTCTTTCTAAAGGTCCAAGTCCCAGCTCTATAAGGACCCTTCTTCTAGTCTCTAGCTTCTGGTAATCACAGTCCCTTCCTTTTGAGCCCGAGCCCTAGGGTGGCTGCATCCCACCGTTACTATCTCTTTTTACTATCTCAGTGCTCCTCATTTCCATTTTCAAGGCCCAATACCTATTTAACCAATTCCCATATTAAATTATCTCTGTTAACAAAATTAGTGGTTTCTTTTTTTCCTGGTGGGACCCTAAAGGAAAGAATGGGGAAGGAAGGGTTGAGTTCAACCTTAGATATGTTTTGTATTGACTCTGGGATGCTGCTGAGTTTCTACATGGAGGTATCTAGGAAGAAGTTAAAAACTCAGGACTGGAATTTTATAGGCACACAAGAGTTTGGGAATTATAGACACAGAAGGATGGATGAAGCTAAGTGCTCATGCAAGGGAAGGAAGAATTCATGGCCAATCATAGAGAGTGGGTCACAGAAGGGACAGATTAAATATGGAGATGGTGAGAAATAATGACAAAGACTGAACTGAGAGCCAGTCATGGGATTTGGCAATTGGGATAGAATTGGTGGTCACTGAAAATAAAATTTTATTTAGGTAGTGGGTGAAGTTAAAAGGGTCAAAGAAGTTACTTCATTTATGCATAGAGTATGAAAGTCCAAGACTAAATATCCTAGATATTTAAGATAATTGAAGGAATTGTGTGGTAAACAGATAAAGAATAACTTAGAATGGAAACTCTGATGGTAAAAATGTTTTGTTTTCCTTGAATCATCAACACCTAGGATATAAGAACTATTCAATAAAAGTTAACAAGAGAAAGGTTCCATGTTTTACTTTTTAGAGTTGATGTGACCTTCACCTGTTTCTAATTTCAAGGAAGTATCAAGTAGAGAGTAGAGATACCAAGAGGGAATTAGTTTTCCTCATTTAAACATGAGGATATTTTACATGGAAATCCAGACTTCTATGAAATGGGAAGACATGGCAATGCTGTCTCTACATTCCCCAATCACGGCTCCCCCCAGAGTCCACCAGCCTGTTTGCTTGCTACAGTCCAAAGCTGAGGTCCTGGGTCAGAAGCCATAATCTTCGAGTCTACTCTGCTTTCTCTTACCCCCATAGGTCTCTGAATTTATGTCCAGCTGTTGTTGCAGATCTTCTTAGAAAAATTTACAGATTCAGTGACTGAAGCATTAGGTTGTGTGTAAGATACCTGACTCTCTAAACTGCACACACAAAAGTAGTTATTAAAGGGAAATTGAAGACCATTTCTTTCCAATTGAGAATGAGGACAAGAAATTCAGTGCATTAACTCATATTTCAAGGCCTGAACTCTCATCGCCTGTTTCCTCTGCACTCAAAGCACTCATTTGCTGACCAGGGGCAGAACATTGCCTGTGCACATGATCTGGAGTCCACGTGGTCCACTTGGGCCTGAATCATGACTATGCTGTAACTGTTGGGGCAGTTGAGACATAAAACCCACCAAGCTGATCAGACCTGCCCACCAGCACACCGAGGAGCAAGACTCATGGTTTTACTGTCTCATTCAGACTTTTTTTTATTTTAGAATTTTTTTTTCAAATTTCAGAGTACTGTGGGGGTACAAACACTTTGGTTCCATAAATTTCCTTTGCATCGAGCAAGTTGTGTCTTTCAGTCCTTAATGGTGTCAGGACAAGCCAGCTTCCACAAGATGCCACGTTCAACATCTGAGTTATTTTGAAAGAGACCTCAAGGCCACATGTGGCCCTCCAGATCCCCAAGTGTGGCCCCTTGACCAAATGCAAATTTTATAGAATGAATCCTTTTGATAAAGGGATTTGTTCTGTGAAGTTTGGATTCAGCCAAAAGGCTGCACTCAAGGATCCTGAAGGCCACATGTGACCCCAAGGACGTGGGTTCCCCACCCCTGGATCAGAAAAAGAGGAATTTACATCAACAAAAAATATAAAGCAAATGAAAAAAATGAATTGTTTCAATAATAATTAGGCTATTCTTAAAATCAAATCCATTTTCTGAATTTACTATAATTTTCTGAGGTTGCCAGACCTTGCTGTCTGTGCCTAGTTGTTCTATCTGTCAAGCTAAATGGCCATGAGAAACTTTGAACTACGATGAAAAAACTACATCAGGAACTAAAAGATGGCACCAAAGACCTCTGTGAGGAATACCATTTTTATGGAATCACCAGAAACAAGCCCAGTCTGAGTCTTTACCAACTTAAGAAAAATTATGCAAGCAACTCAGTCTCAGTAACTTAGCTCCTGGGGACTTCCTCTTACCAACAGCCATTCTGACCCAAATACCATAAAATGACTAGAACCGCCTTTTCATTAGATATTACACAGGTTTGTTTCATTAATGAAAGAGCCCTGTGTTGTCTGAAACAATAGAGAAGTTAACTTGGTCTGAGTTGCTGTTTGAGCCTGAATTTTGAAAACCTGTGTCTCTTAATTCTACCCTGAGCTTAAAATATGGCACACCTGGACAGTCTGGTTCTCTCCAGGGAATGCACTAACTCCAGATTTTTTTATGCGTCTGAAGTCCACCATATGGAACAACTGTGTCATTAAAATAAGCATTAGAAAGATTTGTTTACTCAGCTAGATTTAGATAGATAATAATACTTGGCAATTATATAGTGTTTTTCACCTGTCCATCTCAAAGTAAGCAATTTGTAAACACATATTGTTATAAACTCTTTATAAGCCAGAGGTATGTTAGCTTTTATCTGTAGAAAACAGTTCCTGCATGCTATATAGTAAGTCCATATCAAGACAAAAGATGGTGCGAAATCAATAAACAAAAACAAAACAAAACAAAACAAAAACAAAGCAGTCCAAGAATGTTAAATACATATATTCCCAAATAGTAACTACAATTTGTCCACCCCAGGCAGGGAAAAAGAGAGGCACTGCATAAGTGGTAAGTGTTTATTTTCTGTTATCTAGCCTTGAATCCACAAAAAGAGAATTTTCACAACTATAATACCATTACTTAAGGTAACTATAGATGAAATTCATCAAAACCTCATAACCACTTCCACTTTAGTAATTCAGTGCTCTGACAATAAGAAATCATAGCATTCCTATGCAATTTCAATTAGGCTTTCCATAACTGTCATCCCATTCGCCTACACTCATTGGCATTAGCAAGTGGGTGGATAGAAATGGGAGCTTCCAAGATGTTGAGAGATTGGGGTGCATAGGAGCAGATGGCAAAGTCAAATAAAAAGAAAGTATCAAGTAAGTAGAAGTCAAATCAAAATAATATGGGGTCACGAAATATAGCTGCCCATTGCTGATGAGAAGTCAAACAAGATTATTTCTAAAAAGGTGGTCATTGGATTTAGCTACAGGAAAGTCATTATTGACCTTAAAAATAGCAGCTTTAATGAAGTAGTGAGAGCAGAAACTAGGGTGGAGTTAATTGAAAAATAAATGGACTGGGTAAAGATAGTAGACTAAGCATACATGTTTAATGTAGTTCTCACCCAAAACTTCACTAGAGTAATAGAAATGATATTGTTGGAACAGAAAGTGTGGAGAAACCAGGCAATAGCATGTAAAGCTATAGATGCATTCTTCCAGTAATTCCATTTCTGAGATTGTATATTACAGAAAAATCTGCACATGTAAGGAAAATCATAGTCTCCAAAATTGTTTATTGTGATATTATTTATAATAGCAAAAGATATCATAGTTTATTCAATAGTTACCTATGCTGACATTTAGGTTGTTTCTTTTTTGGGGGGAGTCTGAATTCTTTTTTTTTTATTTCAGCATATTATGGGGCACAAAAGTTTAGGTTATGTATATTTCCCATGCCCCCCCACCTCCCTGAATCAGAGCTTCAAGCATGTCCATTCCCCAGACGGTGCGCATCGCACTCATTATGTAGATATACACCCATCCCCTTCCTCCTCCCCCCACATCTGCCCCACACCCAGTTGGTGTTATTCTCAAATGTGCACTTAGGTGATGATCAGGGAAACCAATTTGCTGGTGAGTACATGTGGTGCTTATTTTTCCATTCTTGGGATACTTCACTTAGTAGAATGGGTTCCAGTTCTATCCAGGAGAACATAAGAGATTCTACACCGTTATTTCTTATAGCTGAGTAATACTCCATGGTATACATATACCACATTTTACTAATCCACTCATGTATTGATGGGCATTTGGGTTGTTTCCATATCTTTGCAATTGTGAATTGTGCTGCTATAAACATTCGGGTGCAGATGTCTTCGTTATAGAATGTCTTTTGTTCTTTTGGGCAGATGCCCAATAATGGGATTGCTGGATCAAATGGTAGGTCTACTTGTATCTGCTTAGGGTATCTCCATATTGCTTTCCACAGGGGTTGCACTAGTTTGCAGTCCCACCAACAGTGTATGAGTGTTCTTGTCTCTCCGCATCCACGCCAACATTTTTGTTTTGGAAGTTTTTGATAAAGGCCATTCTCACTGGAGTTAAGTGATATCTCATTGTGGTTTTCATTTGAATTTCCCTGATGATTAGAGATGTTGAGCATTTTTTCATATATTTGTTGGCCATTCTTCTATCTTCTTTTGAAAAATTTTCTATTCATGTCCTTTGCCCACTTTTTGATAGGGTTGTTTGATTTTTTCTTGCTGATTTTCCTGAATTCTAAATAGATTCTAGTTATCAGTCCTTTATTGATGTGTAGCATGCGAAAATTTTTTTCCCATTCTGTAGGTTGTCTGTTTGCTCTCGTGACTATTTGGTTGTGCAGAAGCTTTTTAATTTAATCAGGTCCCATTTATTTATTTTTGTTGTTGCTGTGATTGCCTTTGGGGTCTTCTTCACAAATTCTTTGCCTAGGCCAATGTCTATCAGAGTCTTTCCCACATTTTCTTCTAAAATTCTGATAGCTTCACACCTAAGGTTTAAGTCTGTTATCCGCCGTGATTTGATTTTTTGTGAGAGGTGAAAGGTGTGGGTCCTGTTTCAGTCTTCTACATGTGGCTATCCAGTTTTCCCAGCACCATTTATTGAATAAGGATTCTTTTCCCCAGAATATGTTTTTGTCTGCTTTGTCAAAGATCAGTTGGCTGTATGTGTAGGGTGTTATATCTGGGTTCTCTGTTCTGTTCCATTGGTCTATGTCTCTATGTTTGTGTCAATACCATGTTGTTTTGGTTACTAAGGCCTTGTAGTATGGTTTGAAGTCTGGTAATGTGATATCTCCAGATTTGTTCTTTTTGCTTAAGATTGCTTTGGCTATTTGGTCTCTTTTCTGTTTCCAAACAAAGTGTAGAAGTATTTTTTCTAGATCTGTGAAATATGATTTTGGTATTTTTATGCAGATTACATTGAATCTGTACATCTCTTTGGGTAGTATGAGCATTTTAACAATGTTGATTCTACTGACCCATGAGCACGATATGTTTTTCCATTTGTTTGTGTCCAAGTTTATTAGTCAGATCATCAGGTGGGAATGCCCTGCCTGCTACAACCTCAATAGTTTTCAAGGGTCCTAAACCCTCAGAATTTTACTTATTGAGGAATTGTCTTCAGCAAATGTGGGAAGTTTATGTTCGAAGTATGTTTACATTATATAACTTTGAAAAGGCAAATGAAGAGTAATATATAAATGTCAAATTCTAGATTTATTTTATTAGTACTTTTGTATTACTGAATAATTTATTGTGAAGGAAAATTGAATTAAGAATAAACTAGTGCAACCCCTGTGGAAAGCATTATGGAGGTATCTTAAATAGATTCAAGTAGACCTGCCATTTGACCCAGCAATCCCATTACTGGGCATATACCCAAAGGAAAAAAGGTCATTCTTTAACAAAGACACATGTACCCGAATGTTTATAGCAGCACAATTCACAATAGCAAAGATGTGGAAACAACCCAAATGCCCATCAATACATGATTGGATTAGTAAGCTGTGGTATATGTATACCATGGAATATTACTCAGCTATAAGGAATGATGAAGATACGACATCTCTATGGTTCTCCTGGAGAGAGTTGGAACCCATTATATTAAGTGAAGTATCCCAAGAATGGAAAAACAAGCATCACATGTACTCACCAGAAAATTGATTTCCCTGATCATCACCTAAATACAAATCTGGGAACGACACCAATTGGATATTAGACTGAGGTGGGGGGTGGGGGAGGAGATGGGGGTATGCCTACACAATGAGTGCATTGCGCACCGTTTGGGGAGTGGTAACACTTGAAGGTGCTGACTCAGGAAAGGGGGTGGGGAAGGGAGGGATATATACCTCATGATGGGTGCAATGCGCACGACCTGGGGAACAGACACGCCTGGAGCTCTGATTTGGGGGGAAACGCGGTACAGGAGCAACATATGTAACCTGCAATTCTGTATCCCCCATAACAAGATAAAATAAAAAAAAAAAAAAAAAAAAAGAATAGGAACATGGTTGTAAACAGAACATTTGAGTGTTATTATAGAAGAAAGTTCAACAAATTTGTGGGGAACATTTGTATGTATATAATCAAACTTAAAAACACTAGATCTCAGGGGTCAACACCAAAATTCTAACCATGCAAACCTCCATCACAAGAAATCATATCTTCTAGCTGATTATCTCCAGAGAAAGAATACCAGCCCACTGGACCTATGTCATTAGTCCAGAGTAACCCTCAGTTCTTTGATGGGTTTCCAGCTTAGTAATGAATGAGTGAATAATTGCCAAAGTACTAACCTTTGCAGTTATCCCTTGTATGTAAAATTGTTCTACTTTCTGTGTTTTTGTGAAGAATTCAAAACTGTCTGTGGCATGGAAAATGGAATTCTGTTAATCTTGCTCCATATACAAAACTACTTTTCTTCCCCCCAATTTTTCTCTCAAATCCTCATATAAGATTGATGCAACTAGACACTTTTCCACATTTAACCTATCCCATTACCTGCCATTCATCCCTCCCACTCAGCATTCTGCCTAATCTCCAGGGGCACTTGGGTCAACCTGAGGAGCAAAGAAATGCACCATACTTTAGTGACAGCTGCCTGGTACCACGTTCAACCAAGTTATCAAAATGCCCTAGTGAGTCATGACTAAATATCTTAAATCAGTGCACAAATTTCTGTTCAATATTTGGCTTTCAAAGTGAGACAGAAATAAAAATAACCCTAAAAAGACTCATGCACTGGCTGAGGCCAACATTACTTCATATACATTTTTAAATTGAATCTATAGGGAAGGGAGATTTTTGACACAAAAAATCAAAAATCAAAAATCAAAAATATTTACACATCAAATATATATGTGTGTTTGTGTCTATTTCTGGCCAATTTATGTGTGACTTCATATTGGATATTCACTGCCCTGAAATGAGAACACACTAGTGTAAAGGGTCAGAATAGGAAAATGAATAAGGTACTACATTAAAGCTAAAATGACAGGTAATCTGTGAGTAAATAAATGAGTAGTAACTAAAAACTATGAAAAGAAAGTATTTTTCTATATTGATGATAATGTTTTTTTCTGCACTGTGATTACTGAAAGCTTTAATTCTATTATGTGTTTTTATTTCCTTTTGTTTCCCATTTTGCTATTCTCTCTTACAAACAAAAAAAATCATCATCTTCTCTAGTGTCATCATATTCTATTAATAAAATTGTCCCCATTGTTAATAACAAAAACATATTTTTTTGGTTCTCTTTTCTTACATGTTTCCTCTCAGCACTTCACTGCTTTGCCCAAAGCTAACCTGAGCTCGATGTCAGATTTCTCTCCAAGCATTGCACCTGCCCCAATTATATCTGACTGACTCCTTTCTCCAGCTGAAGTTGTGATGAATAAAGACAAAGGAGGCCAGTGGAAGTGGGGACCTGGGAAGTTCTCCTTTGGTTTTCCTATATGACATCCCACAGCTAAAGGCAATTATTTTGTCACTACACTTGTCTTCTTGCTTCTACCCTTTTCTTGGTTTTGGAAAACGACATTTAGCTATGTCTTGATCACCTCAGGAACTACTTGCAAATACTCATCCAAAGTTTTCGTCTGCCATTGTTCTGAGCTACTCATGCTGTGACCTGCCCATGTGCCCCTCCCTTCCTCTGGCATTCCTCAATGGTGACCTGAGCCTTATTCTCTCAGAGCATCTTCCCTTGAGACAGAGATCAGACAATTCATCTTAGTCATGAACTGACTGAGTGTCTTTCCTCTTACGCAAAAACTCTTAGCACTGTGTCTCCTATCTTCAAACTCATGGCAAGCTCTACGCCACCTCCAGCCACAAAAAGTCAGGACCATCAGTGACTCTACCAACAGACTCCACCCCTGCCTATTATCAGCATATTCAAAATGAAATAAAATAGCAATATATTTCCAATTTCAAACAAGATAAAAGAAGACTCATTTCTCCCTGTACCTCCCACTAAATACAGCTAAAACCCTTGGATTTTATATATAAAACAAACATAAGAAGATTCTGAAAGGTGGAGAAAAGAAGACAAACTAACTAGGGAACTCAGAACTCAAGAATAGACATAGCAACGTGTTCCCTGCATTTTCTTTTTTCTTTCTCTATATCCCCGACTGAATGCTTGAGAAGACTGTCATATGGACAGCTATTTTTGAAAAAGTTCTGGCAGTTTTTTGCAAAACTATACATATGCCTGCCCTATGACACATCAATTTCACTCCTATATATTTATGCAATGAAAATTAAATCCTATGTTCACAAAAGACTTAAAAATAATGTTTATGACAGTTTTATTCACAATAGACAAAAACTAGAAACTGCCCACATCCATCAGTAGAAGAAGGGATGAACAAACTGGTATGTTCATCCGATGGAATACTACTCAATAAAGA
This sequence comes from Eulemur rufifrons, assembly GCF_041146395.1. NCBI lineage: Eukaryota > Metazoa > Chordata > Mammalia > Primates > Lemuridae > Eulemur > Eulemur rufifrons. The sequence continues at coordinate 63,405,719 of NC_091001.1, forward strand.
TGTATAAACTCTCAATACTTGCAACAATATGGATAAATCTTAACGATGTAATGCTAAGTGAAAGAAGTTAGACATGAGAATAGAACATACTGCATGATTCCATTTATATGAAACTCTAGAACATGTAAAAAATATTCAATACTGAAAAGGATCGAGATTGTTATTGTCTCTGGGGAATGGAACAGGATTGACTGGGAAATATGCATGATGAAATTTTCTAGTATGATGGAAATACTCTAAAACTTGATAGGGATTGTGTTACATAGGTATATGTACTTCTTAAATTTCAGCAATTATAGTCTTGTTCATTTCATCATATGTAAATTACACATCAGAAATAAAGAATCACAAGGAAATATCAAACTCTAGTTAATGGCATTGGTGCCGAAATATTTAGGAAAAAAATGTATTTACGTCTGTAATTTACTTTGAAATGCAACAAAAAATATGATAGATAAATGGATAGATAAATATATAGTAAGCAAGCATTGTAAAATGATAATGGTAGAATCTAGCTAAATGAGTGTATACTGTAAACTTGTTTCAATTTTGCTTTTTGTTTGAAATTTTTTATATTAAAATGTCAGGGGGTGGGAATGGCCATATATACATGGTTTTCTTTCAAGATCCATTTATTTTGTTGAAATATTTCTTTATTTCATTATTTGTTTATTGTTTAGTCAATGCCACATTTTCTTACTTATTTTAGCTTTATATTAAGTTCTTCTCCTTTGAAATTATCTTAACTATTTTTGGCCCTTTGCTTTTACTATAAATTTTAGGAGAAGCCTATCCATTTTTACATTTTCTCTGAGATTTTGATTGAGATTGAATTGAATCTATGAGTCAATGGGGGGAAATTAACATCTTTACAATATTGGATCTTCAATGTGTAGATATATTTTGTTCCTCTATTTAGGTCTCTTTAATTTCTCTCAATAATGTTCTTAAGCTTTCAGCATAGAAGTCTTGAATCTCTTTTTGGTGTATTTTCTCTTAGTACTTGAAATTGTTTTATTCTATTGAAATGTTACTTTTAAGACTATACTTTCAGGGATCATTGCTATAGCTCATTACTAGAGAAGTTTCTCTGAACGTGTAGAGAACCAGAAACCATAAGTAGGGAGTGCAGTGTTCTCTCCTGAGCCTGAAGACAGCCCTTGGTGTTGCTTTGCTGCAACTGCCATTTGCCATTGATAATTGCTCTTCTCTAACTCTGGGGGAGTAAAAGGGAGAGGATACAGACTGAGTAGGGGAAGAAAAAAGAAAACAAACTTACTTTTTAAAAAACTTGTTTGCAGTATATAAAAATACAATGAAAGGAACCAGAGATCCTTGGAGAAATGCCTAATTCTGGGACTAGAGCAAGAAATATGTAAGATGAGCCTGGAGCATATTAGAGTACCAGAAAGTAAGGAAGTTCTGAAAAACAAAAACAAAATTCCACATTGATGAGATTACGTCAAAGGGACACAAGAGCCAACTGAAAGGGGTCCCTACAATCAAAGCTGGAACATTTTGGGCAACAAAATAAAGTAGTATTTACTGGATTACAACTTAAAGTATAAAATAAATATCCATGAGCCAATGCTCATATCAATGAATAACTGGATAAGTAAATAGATAGGGAGAGGAGACATATCTCTCATGCAAAAGGGTTACAAATAATTTATATAGATAGACAGCCCTCAACAAGAGGTAACATAAATTCCCACTCCTTAAGCATGGACTGCCCATAGTGACTTCATTGAAAAGTTCAGAAGAGGAAGTGGGGCTGAGCAAATGGAGAAACCTGACCAACACTACCGCAACCTGGTTCAACATCAACAGTGATAAATCATGTTGATAGTACATGATCTTGATATGATGTGATTAAAATGGCACTTTACCTCAATAGTCTTCCTCTCAAAAAGCCATAACCCCAGTCTAATCATGAAAAAAAAATCAGTCAAATTCCAGTAGAGAGGATTTCTACAAAATACCTAACCAGTACTCCTCAAACTGCCAAGATCATCAAAAGCAAAGATCTGAGAAATTGTCATAGTCAGGAGGAACCTAAAAAGACATGACAACTAAATGTAATGTGGGATCCTGGAACAGAAAAAGGGTGTTAGATAAAAACTAAGGAAATCTGAATAAAGTGTGAGCTCTAATTAATAATACTGTATCAATATTGGCTCATTAGTTGCAACAAATATAATAAATTCTGTTTATTGAGCTTGTACCCAGAGGCTTTGATAAAATCACTTATTAATTCTCACAGAGTATCTGTACACTCTTGATGACAATCATGTCATATGTGAATAATGACAGTTTTATCATTTCCTCTTCAATCCATCTATCTCTTTTCTTGCTTTATGGCTATGAATAGGACCTTCCATACTATGTTAAATAGAAGTGGTGATAGCAGCCATTTAGTTCCCATATAAGGTAGAAATTTTTCAACATTTCACCATTAAGAACAATTTTTACTGAAAGTTTTTTGTAAATTTTATTAGATTAAGGAACTTCCCTTCTATTTCTAGCTAGCTGAGATTTCTCTTTTGTCATGCATGTGTGTCAAATTTTACCAAATGCTTTCTGCTATATCTATTAATATGGTGATATAATTTTCACCTTTGTTTTATTAATGTAGTAAATTACATTGTGTGATTTTTTTTTCAAATGTTAAACTAACATTTCATCATTTGAACAAATTCCACTTGGTTGTGATATATTCTCCTTTTTACAAATCACTAGATTAAATTTTCTAATGATGTTATTTACTATTTTTGTCTCTAGTTTCATGAGAGAGATTGACCTGTAATTTACCTCTTATATTATTTGTGAGAATTTGGTATCAATATATTGCTAATCTCATAAATTACATTGGAAATTGTTCTTCTTTTCCTATTCTTTAACAGCATTTGTCTAAGATTGGTGTTATTTCTTTTTTAAATGTATGAAGGAATTTACCAGTGAAGCCATAGAGGTCTAGAGATTTCTCTGTGGCAAAGTTTAAATTGCAGATTCAATAATATTAATATATCCAGGACTATTCGTATTCCATTTTGTGTCAGGTTGGGAATGTTGTGCATTTTTAATAATTAATTTCATCTAAATCTTCAATCTCATTGTCAAAGTTGTTCTATGTCTTTTATGTTATTTATGATATCTGAAGATACTGTAGTGATATTTCCCTTTTAATTCCTGTCACTGGTAGTTTATGACTTCTCTCTTTTTTTCTTAATCAAACTTGCTACAAGTTTATCAATCATATGTTCTTTTTTTCAAAGATTTGTCTTGAGGTTGCTATATAACATTCTCAAAAATCTAGTTGAATGTCCATAGGAAATATATCCTTCTCCATGTCCAGCATCATGGAGTTCCCAAGCATTCATATTCAAAAGGACAATAGAGTTCTTTTAAAAGACACTAAAAATGAAACAAAATGAAATCAACAGAAAACTTCCTAGCACTGAGCCTTCTATGTGTATTCGAAGGGACTATGGATAAGGACTAAAGCTTGATAACATGCATTTTTGAAACTAGTGTGCTTTGATGAAAGAAAGAATGACATCAAGTAAAAATGCTTTCCTGCAGGTTGTCCAGTGGTCCCCCTGTCCTCCACTTGAGATGAGATGGTCTGGCCAGGAAACTACAAAACTAACAAGGTGGTTGTCCTGTGAAACCAATCATTAAACCTTGGTGGGGGCAATAAGGGAAAGTGGGAAATGTCCCTGAAAGAGCCTAAGAATAGAAAATTTTCTGATTGGTCTCTCTGTGTAAAAGTTGGGGATGCTGGATTGAAATAAGTGACCTTGTAAGGCTCCCTCTAGCTCGATTCACTCGGAAGTCAGCAGAACCTGACTAAAGACAACAAAACTCTTAGATTTGTTTAAACACATGCACATTTAATTTCAGTGGTGAAACTGTCTTGAGACATTAAAAATTCTATTAATGGATTTTTGCCCTGTTAGATGAACATATCAAAATACAATAAAGAGCTCACTAAACATACTTTGTAGAAATTGGAACTTTTAGCATGTCTTATATAACCATCATATATAAAAACATATATTTTTTAAGTCCCCATATGTCCTCCTGTTAAAAATAAAAACTAGTGTTTGGGAATAGCTATTCTCTGATAAAACTATCCATTGACTTCTTTGCCAGACAAATGCAGCTCGTAAATTGACACATTTCAGTCCATCTGTAAGTACAGCATGTTCCACATCACAATATAACACAGACATCTTAACTTTAAATGAGACAAAACAAACATAAAATTAGCACTGGTGGGAACCCCCTGCCACTCAATTTGTGTTGGGTTTAACACCTTCTTCTTTTATATATCCTTCCACATAAACAGTTTTATATTAGCCCTGATATGGTGCCTTCCAACAATTCAATGTTGAGCTGTTTAAACGCACTAATTAGCAGCTTGAATACAGAAGGGAACACATGTATTAAAAAAATCCTGTAAACCCAGAATACCCTTTGGGCCCTGCCATTTGTGTACGAAATAACTCAATAAAAAATGTACTATATTGTTAATCACAAGACCTTCCAGGAATATAATCAATCACAGAAGAAATACAAACTGTACTTTTATAAACAAAAGAAGAAAAATGATAAATCTCATTTAAGCCGAGCACAGAAATCATCACAATGAGCAGATGCATTTATAAAACTAAGCACATTTCATAATAATGATAAAAAATATTACAACTGTATATACATCCAATTGACATATATGCACTGCATTCAATTTTAGCACAACTGACAACACATTTATTAAATTAACACTTCATTTATTTCTTTCTATCACTTCCAACAGTACCAAAGCCATCTATATATACATATTAACTTTAAAAGAAATGAAGTAAATGATCTCCAAATACTTAGCACTATTTTGAAAATACAGAAACATATTTAATTTTCAAAGGATTCCAGGAACACATTCTTCTATAATCTGGAATGTCCACATAACCTAATTATTTCTTTTTAAATAACATTTAAGATAGCTAGCTATTTATAACTTCAAGAAATGTTTTTCTTTTCTCCAACTTTCCACATACCTTGATCAGATAGTTCTAGTTAATATTTCTAGTACATGTAAATAATTATATCCTTGAGTGCTTTAAAATTAGACTAATTTCTACACCATTAAGGAGGGAAAATATTTCTAGTTTTTGATGCATTATAAGTGGGAGATATTAATTTCTAGATGAAATTATTCATAAGCAGGGGAAAAGCTTTGTACTGGGATAATATTTAAACATAAAATGTTAAGCATCTCAGGATTTACAAATGATTAAAAGCAAATAGGGAAACATAATCAAATTGTATTTGGATTGTGGGACTTTCTCCCATCCATGCAATTTTCTAGTCTCCAAACTAAAAAGGATCTTTCTTTCTATTTTAAAATTGTTAAATTGTCATGTTAAAATGTTTTGAACAGCAACAAAGACTCAAAACCAAAGAAATGGCATATTTCAGTAAATATGTTTATGCTATGTCATATAAATGGATTATAAACAGTAATCTTTTTTGTTTTTATCTTTAATACTTTGTCATTTGCACAACCTGCCACAAGCAATGTAATTTCTAAAGTAAGTTGTGAAAACTTGAAGAAAATTAACTCAAGCCAAGTTATAGATATTATTTACTAGTATAGTACTACTCAAACTTTGCTATTTGGGGTTAATAGCTTTTAAATATTATACTGAAAGGATGGAATTGTCCCATTTTAGGTAGAAATTTCCATACAATGATTAATTTCCATTTTTCCAGCTTTTTTCTACTACTAAAAACAGATTTAGTCAAGGACCTCACATATTTGCTATGAATATATTTTAATGTACTTTCTCCAACAGAATAAAGCAGGCTGACAATTGGGTTTGTTTCTCCCCTCATGTCTTGCTTTAAACGGTATTTTATGTTACAGGCTAATGAGTATTATACAGTGCATTTAATGTACTTAATGTATAGTATTTCACTAAATACACAGAGTGTCTCTTTTGGGGGGCTGCCATGACTCTCGGGCAGTTTTATGTATGCTGGGAATATGTTTACATTCATCAAGGCTTTTAGAGATGGTTTCTCTTCTTTTGGTGAATATGGAGTTTCTTGTCACATTTGTGACAGGTGACATTTTCTCTCAGTGTCATCTGTCTGCTGTGATGGAATTGGGGTAAGACTATAAGGGTTCAGTTAAGGGAAAAAGACAATACTTCCAGTTCTATGAAGAACTGGCCTGCTATGTTAAATGTTATGATCATTGTATTTGTTTCCTAAAACTGCTGTGACAAAGTACCACAAACTGGGAGCCTTAAAACAGAAATTTATTGTGTCATAGTTCTGGAAACCAGAAGTCCCAAATCAAGATATTGACAGGAACTTACTACCTCTGAGATCTGTAGGGGAAAATGCTTCTTTGCCTCTTTGTAGCTTCAGGTGTGGACACCAATCCTTGGCATTCCTTGGCTTGTGGCTGTGTCACTCCAATGTCTGCCTCTGTAGTCATACAGTGTTCCTTTCTATGTGTCTTTACATTGTCTTCTTATAACGACACTGAGCTTATTTAAGGGTCCCCCCCTCTACACTTCAGTATGACCTCATCTTAACTAGTTGCATCTGCAATGACCCTATTTCCAAATAAGGCCTCATTGTGAGCTACTGGAGTTTAGGACTTCGACATGTCTTTTTTTTTTTTTATTAGGAGGGGGAGACACAATTCAACCCATAGCAATTATTAACTAATGTCAGATGTAAATCTAACCTAGCATGCCCACAACTACATTGCTAGTGAGAATCTTTCTCCTCTCTTCTTGTGGGCGTTTCATTGGCTGGAGATGGCTTCACAGAGAGATCCACCTTTCCTCTTTAGGCACTAATCAGGCAGAAGGAAAGGGAGTAAAGAGGAGAGGTTAGGACTGGTAAGAATCATTTATAGACCAAGAATGTGGTTTTGGAAAAATTAAGATGCACCGTCAGACAGAAAAAGTAAGGAAAGAATCCCCCCCTCCCCGCCACTGTTACAACCTAAAAACTTCCATTGGAGGAATATTCCCTCACTCCACTGGGCGGGCTCTGCTTTCCATTAATTCTCTCCTGTGGAGATCACTGATCTTGAGAGTCATTGACATCCTCCAATTCACTGATGGAAAAACTGCCCTTTAAAAAAATAGTGAAGAAAGGGCTCAGAAACAATGTGGAGGGGAGTAGATTTGCATTACCTCCCACTTCAGCCTTTGTCTTCCAAGTCCTTTCTGCAGAGTATTAAATGGTGTTTGGCTTTTTTCCTTTTCGGTTTTTCTTTTTATGAAGGGGAGGAGAAGTCAATGAGATTTTTGAAAGGGCTCAGAACAGAGAGGTCACTCTTGAACAAATGACATGGAAGGCAAGATAAATTTACATTTTTCAGACCTCATGAAAAACAAGGCCAGCTTTGTCTGGGATTCGCGGAGAAGTCATTGAAGGTGCACATCGGCTGCCCATTGGTCATGATGGGGTACAAACCAGAGAAACATGAGCTAAAGAGAGTTTATATGTAACTGCAGGTTGATCATCCCCAACTTCTCACAAAGGCCTTTCATTTCCATTTGGAATGGGGACAGGATAACCTAGACAGGCCAGTCCCTCCGTCACCAAGCAAAACACCGACTCTTGACATTTGCCTAATTATCCTTTCTCATCATCAGTCATTTCTTGAAGTCTCGGCTTCACTCAGATACCAGGTATTTCCGAAATTAATCATGTCATTGAAAGCGGCATCTTTTCATGTAAATGGACTTTATTATCTGGATCAGAAAGCCCCCCCTTTGAGCAGCGAAAGCCCATTTGTAGGGAAAGTGTCTGAAATCTGACATGCTGCCTTCCCAAGAAAGATTCTTAGTGTTGACCTCCCAGCAAGCACCGAGCATTCCTCACTGTGAGCTTGTGAGTGTGTGAGAGTGTGTGTGTCTATGTGTGTGTGTGTGTGTGTGTGCGCGCGCAGCTAAGAGCCTTGGGCTGGCTGCATGTTAATTTGCCCCATTGTTTCAGGGTGACTGCCTTTCCACTATTTAGGAACAAAGCCTTTCTGCATAAGCCTCTATGTACAATTATTTTATGTTTACTTCGAGGGCCATCATCCTATCTTTATTGCAACTATATTAGGGGACGCCAGAGCTTCTTTGTCTCCTTGTAAGGCTGCAGATTACAGACAGGGTTTAGCATGTTAGCCAGTACACTCCTCTTTCATTTAAAGGCATTTTACAGATGTTTGAGGATCCTGGACTAAATCAATACGTGGCCCTGCTCAGCCTCTCTCCAAATTCAAGGATGAGAGGAGGAAGATGCTTCTGAGAGCTGGGTGAAGTGCCGTCAAATTTAATTTCTAAGCGTAGAACATTTGGCTCATAAAGGATTGACAAATAAGGAATAGAAAGCAAGAAACTCACACTCATAAAAGTATCACCAAAACTTTAACAGGGCTTCTAAAAGGGATGCATACTCAGATTCACAGCATTGGCTGGAACACGTTAGCTAATTAGCAAGGAGGCGTGCCTGATGATGAACTAACTTTTGTAACCCCCTCCCAGCGTTCCCCGCTCCTGTGTATGTTCCCCACTCACTGTTCTTTCATTCTGTGCTTTAACAACTGGCTGTTAACAATGGCGTATTTTTTCTACAAGAGGAGTGAAGAAAAATGATATTAATAACTTATAACTTTTTTCTCCTAAGTGGAAATAAAATTAATGTTCTGACGTAAACTGACAAAAAAACAGGAAATTAAAAGTTAAGGCCAAAACTCCTTGGTGATAGTTTTTCCTTTTTTGGTCATTGTCAAATGAATTTAGTGAGGATGATTTGCTGGAGGAAAGACCTAATCATGGAATACCTCAAGAAAGAGAAAAAATGTACATATTTTTAAAAACTTTTTGCCCCCTGAACTGAAAGCAAGCCTGAGTTTTACCTGCACTTTCTCTTATCCACTTCATTTTCCTAAACCTGAAAACATTCTTAAACAAAGGAAAACAAAATACTCTTCATAGTCTTCAGAAAGGCTAAATAATACTTTTCTCAGTTTCCAAAACAAAACAACATAGACTCAAGAAAATCAAGAATATCTTAAATCAGAATTGGTAGAGACCACAGGTTATTTAGAATTTGGAAATACAGCTTTGGACTGTTCCATTAACATCCAAAGTCCCATAAGAAAAACAAATATAAAAATCAACTTTTGAGGGATTGTATTTAAGAAAGATCTTAACCTATCCATTTTTTGTAGTGTTTGAAGATCAGCCAAAAGGGAGAAAAGGGAGTGTAAATTCAAGGAATGAAGCTCTAGGCACTAGGCCAGCGACTCTGAGCATTCATCTTTCCCCCTTGCTAAGAAGAATGTTTTTGGGGAAGACATTTCATGAGGGGCTTGCATGTCTCAGGGATTTCCTGAACTCCAGAATGACTGTGAACTTTACCTTCCTTTCTGCATCTGCCTTCAGTCATATTAATCTTGGGCTCCTTTCATCTTTGGGGTTTACTGTTACAAACATAAATGGCTTATTCTGGTGAATTGCCATTCTTTGTGTTTTGATATATCATCTCCATCCAGTCTCTTATTTTGCAATAATACCACCACCGCCTGGGCTGCTTGTGAGTTCCATACGTTTTTGCACATAGCTTGTCAGGAAGTTGTTGAATTCCATATAGAATGATGAACCATGAGAACTAGATTATAAGCTTCTTGAAGGCAGGCTTACCACCTACAATGACAATTCTTACAAAATCAAAAGACAAAGAGGAAGGATATCTTTCTAATGTATGAATTTATTCATATGAAAAAAAAACAGCATGCCATAGTTGAAATCTGCATAACTTAACAAACTTCAAGACACACCATTCCTATTTGCTTGCATTATTTGTAGTATTGAGCTCAATAATACTAACAGGCTTAACCTGTCAAATTGAACAGTAATCATCAATGAGGAATCATGTGAGATGTCCACAAAAGACCATTCTTATCCACCAACCAATGGTTTTTATCTATTTCTTAGGACAATGTGAACTGAAAATTTTCTTTCTTCCCTAACCGTACAGATGCAAATATATAGTCAAGGACTGGTCATGTCTCAATCCCTTGCAAATGGTGAGTTAAGTATACTTTAAAATTTACTCTTATTTGTTAGGCTTAAACCAAAGGTGGGTGGGCTACCTGTGTTGTATTCTTATGGAATTCCAATGCCTAGGAAGTATACGAGTTGGGAGTGTCCTGGATTTATAAAGAGATGTAGGGAAGGTCTGTACACAAGATGGCAAATAAGCTAAAGGTAACTTTTAAGTCTGTGTTGTCTGCTAGGAAATCAAGAAGGCAGGGAGCAAAGCAGAGTTCTGCTGTGAGATCAGCCAGAGAAGTCATTAGGATTCTAAAATTGTTCTGATTTGAAGTCTGATTCTTGGACCAAGGTATTTTTGTTTGGGGTATTTTTTTTGTTTATATTTTTGTTTTTGGTTTTGGCAGGGGGAGGACTGTCTGCAGACACCAGAGCCTTCTCTCTCTACTGCTTTGAAAAAAGCAGGATTTTTTTCTGCAAAGTGAAGTCAAGCCATTAGAATATCATAGTCCTTGTCTTTAAGAGAGCTCCAGAGGATGGAATTACAAGACCTCTCAGCTAAATGTCATCTAGGAATTTGTAGTTCAGAGCTAAAACCTTGTCTCATCACTTTTGGCCCCTATTTCTTATGCATGAAATTCTCCAACTTTTTTTAAAATTAAAAAGCAAACTGAATTATTATTCTTTAGAAAGGCAACAGTCTCCTATAGTATTGACAATAAGCTGCGAGATTCACACTGGAAAGAATTTCTAAGATGGCACCAAGGTCTGAGCCAATAGCATCTGTCTTGTTTCTCAGTCATCCTAAAACCAGTGATTTTGCAGTTTCATTATCCATCTTAATTTCAAATGCATGACAACCTCAGACCCTGGGAAGAGGCATCTGTTGCTTTGCTTCTTTTCTAAATTGGAGTAGTCAAAGCCATCTCAAAAACAATTTCAACAGTTCATCTCATCTTCTCCCCGAATCTATCCAAGTTTCAGCCTTGACTGCTGCACGAGTAAGTGAAATAGTTTGTCTACCTCTGAAGAAATATTCCATACATTATAGTCAGGACACCTACATAATGACAATGGGCCCATTTGTGAAATACTTCATATCAAGGGAAGCCTAGAAATATTCATCATTTTATAGCTTAATGTTCCATATTTTCTGTCATGCATTTCCTTAAGAACTTCAGAGGAACGTCATGTAATTTAGTTATTAGCATACTCCAGCTCAATGTTAGTGTGCCTTGCTTTACATGATATTAATATATATGCTGCTAAAATGCATATGTAAATCCTTTCACATTTTGGTAAACTTAGTCTTGATTTTTATATTGAATTTACTGAGTTTCAGAAATTACAGCACTTCATTCTGAATAATTTTTTTGTTAGTTACCAAATACTTCAGGACTAATTCAAGATACTTAACTCACTGAAGATTTAACTGTCTACTATTTGCACAGTGCTGTGCTAGGAAAATTGGACAAGTGCTGGCCTTAAGGAATACACACTTCAAGGGAGAGCTATATAATAACACACACACACACACACACATATACTCACATATTTTTCATAAAAACTGTATTTCCTCATAAGAGCAGCCTAGCACAGTGGTGGAGGGTATGGGCTCCAGAACCAAATTACGTGTGTTCCAAGCGTTGCTCTGCCACTGACTAGCTATAAGACACTGAGCAAAGTTATCTAACGTACTTGTGCCTCATTTGCCTCAAATATATAATGGAGGTAATAGTAGAGCTCACATCAAGGGAACTTCTCAAGAATTATATTCAGAGAGAACAGTATCTAGAACCTAGTAGGCACTGAATAAGCATTAACTAATGTTATTTCCTCATCTGTAGATAGGAATAATAATAGTACCTTCTCTATAGAGTGGTTGGGATTATTAAATGAGTTAAGGCATTTAAACTTTTAGATGCTGTCATTTTATCATCAGCATTAGAGATATATCATCAAAATGCTGTCTATATAGAAGCACAGAGCAGGTGGAGGGACCAGATAAGGTCTAGAGTACTGGCAAAGGCTTCAGAAAGGAAGTGAAATTCAAAATGGTCTTTAAAAGATGAGTAGGATTTTTATAGGCAGGGAAGACAGAGGAGGGCTTTTCTGGAGAAAACAAATAAAAATAATCTGAGCAATGGTCCTGAAATAGAATAAAGCATTTATTCTGGCTGGAGTACAGGGGATGGATGTGGGAGATTACAGATGTAGGTATAGAAGAGAGGATGGAAAATTAATCTGGCAAAGCGTGTTTAGCCCATATTATTGAAGGCTTGCAGTACCCTGCATAAACAAACAAGCAAACAAATGGACTTCATCCTGTAGACATGAGGAAGCCAGTGAAGCTTTTGTAAGGATAAAAATAACATCACATGATCTAACCCATTTTATATCACCTTGCTAGCAATGTGGAAGGTAAATCAGAGAGAAAAGAGGTTGGAAGCAGGAAGCTGAACAATAGCAAGACAGCTATAGCAACAGTGTCGTGAAAAGATTAATAAACAAATAAATGGCAAAGATACAGAAAAGACTGCGTGGGAACCTACAGATCAATAAATCACAATGTTAGGATTTTATCTGAAGTCTTACTGAAGAAAAGTTTGAAAAACTTTTATGACATTTGTATGACAACGCTAAATATGAACACCGGCTACATATTTGATGACTTAGGAAGTTATTCCTACTTTAGGGGTTAAAATGATACTATGGTTATATATTTTTTTAAAAAAGAGTCCTTATCTTGCACAGAAATGTATTGAAATATTTGTGGATAAAATTACATGGTACCTGAGACTTGCTTCAAAAGTGATTTGAGGGATGAATAAAACAGGAGTGATTTGGGGGCTCGGTAATAGGTCTAGGAGGTTTGTTATTCTGTCTTCTTCTATGTCCAAATTCTGAATAATAAAAGGTTTTAGAAAGAGAGGGAGAAAGCACCATAGCAATGGGAATGGAAAAGAAGAGATGGGTTTCAGAGCCATGCACTGGCAGCAAGCAGAGGAGCTGGCAGCCATTTGGAAGAAGAGATAGAGAGACAGGATTCAAATTTAATCCCACATTTCTGGCTTCAGTGACCATGCAGGTGATAACGATCATGACCAAGAAACTAATAATGTGATCTCACTTGTGAAAGTTTTTTACAGTTTACAAAATGCTCTTGAGTTTGCTTTTATTTAATCCTCGGAACAGTTCTATGAGATAATACCTTCATTTGACAGATAAAGAAATTGAACCTCATGAATTTTACTAGTTCAAACAGGGAAGCAGGTTTTAGGGAGCAAGACAGTGAATGGAAGCAGGGTCAAACTATGCCTTTCGTGGGCCCTAGAGGCACTTTTACCTTTGTGGACCCATTCCGCCTTAAGAAAATGTTACATTATATTTTATGACTGTGTTGGTATAAACAATATATTAATAATACATATTAAAGCATTTTCTTTGACCTAAATGTTCACTTTTTGTTCTGATTTTAAAAGAAGTTAAAACATTTTTGTGAGCCCCTAAAAGTATTGTGGGCTCTTGACACTACATCTAATAGATAAATTGGCCCTGAATGGAGGGTGAAAGACCTTGGAAATCTTCATGAGAAAATTTAACTCTTATTAGAGTCATCTCCATAAATACTGTATAATCTAACAACACATACATAGGCAAACTTGAGGAGCTCTCCTTTTGAAGATATTGTTCTTGACTGCTTTAAAGAGATACATGCCTTTGTGATCTCAACAATCACCTAAGGTATGCCATTTTCTTAACTACAGAGAGTAATCATTCTCATTCAATAGCTTACAACCTGAAGTTCAATTTTTGGATGTCAAGATGACTTTTTTTTTTTTTGCATTTGAATGACAACTTCTTTAGGAATCTCTTTGTATCAATTCCCTTCCACTCCCCCAGATATACATTAGATGTCACATAAGGGGAACTTAAAAGAACAAAAAAGAAGATGTCAAACTTAAACCTGCCATTTCTTCTCTGGCAAGCTAGTGTTGGAGCATTGACATCCCAGCCAGAGTCTAATGGTACTCCTAAAGTCTCATTCAGAAAATTCTTAAATAACATTCATAGCTAATTCGCTCTGAAGATGTTCCCATCTTGGTACTACTGCAGAGGGAAACAAAGACAGAATAAAATGGGGAAATAATACATAGTAGTTCAGTAATATTTGACTTCTATATCAGTTGTTTTCTTTAAAATAATCTGCTTTTCTAAGTTAAATCATGGCATCATCAAATCAGTTACTCATCAACGTGGACTACAGATTTTATCTTATTTAGATGTTCAAAATATCATGTTGCCTGAACTTGATGACTGCTATGCTTTCTTATTTCTGAAAAATTCTTTATTATCATAGATTATCCTATCCTAGAAAGGGAACTATTTATTCCTTTTCCTTGTGTTATTTCTCAATACACTAAGCCACTGCCTGACCCTTCACCAACCCATAAACATAAACATACACATACACACACACACTCACACTTTCTCACATAAATTTCTCTTTTACTTGCTATATTTAAAAGGATGAATAGCTTCAAACATCAAACAATTCTTGCATATTTACCAAGGATGAGGGAATTCTATGGACAGCTTCAGGCTTGACAGTTTAAAATGTTAAGTTTGTTTCCCCATGTGAGATAAGGTTTATTATTTTGCTTTCATTACATTTATTTTCCTTTCATTGATAAAATAGTTTCCCTGGTTATTACTTAGTGTGTACAAGACAAAAGCCGCCCACCCCTTATTGCCTTTTACCTTAGCTGCACCGTGTCATGCAGCACAACATCCCCTGCAAATCAGCCATGTCCCCCAAAACAGTAGGAATTGACCCACAAATCTTCCTGGCCTAGAGTGTCAAGAATCCAGACCTTGTTATCCAGGAGCCACTGCTCCTGGAAAGAATGAGGGAAAACAGAGCAGCCCTGGCTCATACGAAATGTGGCTTTCCACGAATATGCTGACGGTCCCAGAAGGTCAGAGTGGGAAAGATCCTGGTTGGAAAAACCATGGATGTATTTAATTCATAATTTGTAGGTTTTCATATCTTTGCTTTGCTACATGTAGAAATGGATTCAACCTGAGTAGCTTGAATCAGTAAGATGAGAAATGAGAGACTAGCAAGACTAACTTAAACAGAATATATTAATGTACATACGCACACGCACACACACACACACACACACACACATCCTCAAGACTATTGCCTGTATTGGGAAGTGAAAATTTATAAAAGAGAGGCAGACATAAAAGAAGAAATTGTTTATTTGTTTGTTTGCCTTTATAAAACCCATTTGGGAGAAACATCCTTATATATACATCAGTTATCTGGCTTGTCCCAGTTACACTGATGCTAGAGATGTCCTTTGTTAGAAATTAATGTGTGTAATAAAGTTTTACATTTTTCATATGTTTTGAAGCATATGAGCTATATTTCTTTTGACTGCATAATTACTTTTTGTACACAAGAAAAATGAGGTGCTTAGCCCTAAGTAAATAACCTCAAAACAAACCAAGAATAATAGTTACATTCTTTTCATCTTCTAGGCTGTATACAATAAATATTTCCAGAAACTTTTTAAGTTACATTATTGTGACTTAAAAAAAAAACATTATATTGAATCAGAACTAAGTTCAGACAAAAATATATCCCACCCCTATATTGATATTTTGTTATATGTTTGTTGAGAGTGTAGACTAATTATAACTACAGCTTTTTTTCTAATTTATATTAATTTCCAAAGTGTTTTCCACTTATCTTCTGAAGGCATCTTTTACTCAAAATAAACTTTTGGAGAAAATAAGACAATAGATTTAGGGCATTTTAAGTAGTTTCCTTTCCTGGATAGGTACTTGAATAACTCCGAAATTCTTGCAGAGGAGAATATTATCAACAAGTTTATATGTTGTATTGATCACAATCCCTCTTCTTTGGATAAATTACATCCTTAAGGCTAAAACATTTGGCTGCTTCTAAATAATGGGGCTAGTTTTTTTTACATAAAGGAAACTAGTTCTGTCATTCACATTTTGAGGAACCAATTGGGTCTTTAGAAATATATATGTGGATGCCGTAAAAATCTTAAATTAGGGTCAGGAGAGACAGTGCTACAAATACTAACAAACTTATTAAAAGACCCCTAACTCTTTAGTATCTGGCTCCACTATAATTACCAGACCTTCTGTTTTCTTTTCCTTCTCCAGTAATACTTATTATGATCTTGATTTTTTTAAAAAAGATATTACTGAATTTGGTAAAGAAGTTCTAAGTTTTGCCAAGCTTTAATAAACCAGGAAAATAGTGATATTTTAAGTCGCTCATGATATACTCTATATAAATAAAGCACCAATGTCATGTAATTTTCTTTCATCTTGAAAATTGTAATTGTAACACAAATTTTGTCTAGAAATGCTTAGGAAAATAAAATCATGTTTCTCTCTTCCTCTCTCTCGCTCTGTTTCATAGACTAAAATCTGTGTGTGTTTGTGTGTGTGTGTACACACATAACAAGAGTAGATGCTATATATCCATATATTAACAGTAGTTACCTCTATAAATTAGACTTCTCTGCAGTTTTATTTTTTCTTATACGTTCTTGTAATTTGAATTTTTCTATAATAAATTATTGTGATTTTTATAAGGAAAGTTATTAATTTTTTAAGGGTTGGTTATAACTTTCTAATAAGATTTGTGAAATGAGTTAAAGGAAGCTTTGGAATATCTTTGCAAAACAGAAAATGTTACCTTTTATTTAGAAATCGCATCTGTGTTGGGGGACAGTGGAAACAGATAGGGTGATGTGTTAAGAGCAAAAAAGTAAAGATAAAAACTCAGTAATCTGCCTCTGAAAAGTTGGAAAAGAGAGAACAGATATAAGTAATCAGAAAAGGATTGATCAGAACAAACAGAAAATACATTGAGAGAAAAGAGGCTGGTGTGAGAAATCACAGTGAGGATATTTTATTCGTTCAGGAGGCTCGTTTGTTTGCTCATTTATTTGTTTGTTTAAAGAACTCGCTTCTGGAGAATTATAGTGCAACACCAGCAGCAAACACTGAGGGAAGTGGAGAGACTGAAGGGAGAGATTGTTTCAAGTTTCCAAACACTGTGAGTTTCCAGAAGAATCATTCTCTGTAGTGACAGAAAAAAAATAAAAAAGCCTTCAAGTTACCCACCACTCCTAGAGAACACAGACCACATGACTATGCCTGGAGTGTAACCTCAGAGACAGAGACTGACTCAGTTTCTTTCCTGTGTTAGTCAGTGTCTACCATCGACACAGAAACTCCTCATCATTCTGGTGGGTTGTAAGTGGCCAAGAGGCCATGTTTTGCTCCGTCTTTCTTTGCTAAAACTCATCACTAGGAGTGGGGAGCTTGGTTCTTGGACTCTAAATTTTGCTAGGAGGTGTCAACACATCTCTCCTATCCACATATCTCACACACTCATTTTTAGATATTGGTTTAACAGTCCTCAGTGGGTTCCCATGACCACAAGCATGAGTCCCACCTACTTCCCACCTTCACAGGCCTCCCCACGCCCCAACACACATTCCTCCGCACGCAGACCACCCTTCTCTCTGCGTCCAGTACCACCTTCTCTAGGTCCCTAAACACTCAACATGCATTTCTAGCTTTTTGATCTAGCTCATTTTGCCCATTTTGCCAGAGGTAGTCTTTCTAGAAACATCTTCTACCTACCCTTAAAGATTCCATCAAGGACCCACACAATTCCACACCATGCTGAACAATCTTGTCCCAAAGCCATCTATGAACTGCTCTACATCCAGGCTTTTAGTGTAGACTTCTCATCTCCCCATCTAGATCTGGATCTAGTCTCTTGGGAGAGGAGCATGGCCAGGACAGAGAGAGAGCACAGAGTATGGACAGTCTACACGGACACATTATGTGAATTACTTGATGGGGGTGGAAGGGAATCCTGCTTCACTCTCATATTCATATCCTGCAACCCTGTAAGGGAACCAAGCCGGAAATTGTTCCAGAAGTGTGACCTACTTGCTCACATCTGGCTGACCTGTTCTTCCAGAGTGCAGCTCTGCAAGCCAGGAGCCTTTCAAAGGAATTGAGCTCAGGCTCTCTGCAAAAAGATTTTCTGTTTTAACCTCTTCCCACCTCCTGTTCCCACTCCCACATCCCTGCACCCTGTTCCAATTGAGACTTGGACCAGTTTAAATAGATGGTTTCCCTCATGTCCCATAGAAACTCAAAAGTAAATAAAACAAACACTGTCATTCTTCCTTATAATAAAAACACTCTCCTTATTTCTTTTAGTAAGAAAAAACAAGTTTCACACATTAGGTTTGTTTGGCTGGATAGAATCCAAAGACAGAGCTGTAAGACAAAGGACAGAGTTTTAATGATGACTTGTCTGTTTATAGATGAGTAATTAGACTTGCCGCGCTGGAGCTGCGGGACGGTGACCCGCAGGTCTGATATTCATTTACATGACTCACTGAATGTAACAAATTTTAAAATAGAGCTTCTAAATATTTAGAAAATATTGTTTCTAAGTATCTACAGCTTCTTTACAGTGTATCAGGCTATTTATATTGAAACACTATCTCTTTTTATTGAGCAATAAGGTAGATGGCTGAGCAGAAATGCGTGCAGAGTAAAATATAATTAGT
Organism: Eulemur rufifrons; assembly: GCF_041146395.1. Classification (NCBI taxonomy): domain Eukaryota; kingdom Metazoa; phylum Chordata; class Mammalia; order Primates; family Lemuridae; genus Eulemur; species Eulemur rufifrons. Next base: position 63,424,449 of record NC_091001.1, read on the forward strand.
ACTGTGGGGGAGAAGGAAACGATATGGCTATTAGCTGGTGGACAATCAGGCCACCCTCACAAGAAAGGCGTTTTTATGCAGATGAGGATGTTGCTCCTAGACATCCATTTGGACTTTCTATATTTGGTTGCCTTGATTTTATGATGTTTTAGTAGAAGAGGTATCTGTCCCTGTAGTTCCTCCAGACCCAAACAATCAAAGTTTAGTGATAGATTCCAAAAGTGGTCACAAACTCCTCCCTTGCCTAGATCCATGTTCTTAAAATCAGAATTTGCTGCTTCATCCTTTTGGAGGTGGAGTTTATTTCTCCATACTTGAGGCTGAGCTGCCATTATGACATGCTTTGGCCAATGGATTACATCAGAAGTTCTTTATACCTGTTTTGAACATTTTCCTCAAAAGGTTTTCTACTTTCTGCTCTTGCCCTTGAAATTGAAACCCTGAGTGTCTGCCATGTGGGTAGCCTGCTAGATGATGAGAGACACATGGCTTAGTCATCCCCATCACCACAGGTGACAGCCAGCCAACCCTTAAAAGCAGAGCCACCTAGCTGACTCAAACCTGACCGCAGATGCATGAGTGAGTCTAGCCAAGGTAAAAAGAACCACCCAGCTGAAAGCCCAACTCAAATTTCAGGCCCACAAAAATCATAAGCTAAATAAACAATTGTTGCTTTGAGCCACTAAGTTTTGGGCAGTCATTTCAGCAGCAAAAGCTAAGTGGCACCGCTGACAATGGCTCTGGGGCATGCAACCACCCAGAATAGCACTTACAGATCATAACCAGTGACCAATGCCTCCATCGTGACCATAAAGCAACCTTGTTTCTGCATGAAACAAGCAAGTCGTTTATTCAACCAAAGTGTATGGAGCACCTAGTTTAATTCAGGCATTGTTTGTTCAAGGTGCTGGGAGCACAATAATAAACAAGACCGACCAATTTCCTGCCCTCCTTGAGCTTATATTCTGGTGACAAATAGAGAAAATAACACATAAACAAGTAAATATATTACATAATGTGAGATAGCAAAAAGTGCTATAAAAATAAAAGGAAAGGTAGGAAAGGGAATAAATAATAATGAGGGAGGCTATATTTGATAGAGTAGTTAGAGGTGCCTTCCTGGAAAAGAGACAGGAGCAGAAAATAAAGTATGGGAATGAGCCATATAGAAATGTACAGAAATAGTATTTACTATTTGATGGAGCATTTTCAATTAAAATTATACTTAAGTGACCCTAATGAAGACTTCAGTCTGGGAGTTTCTTTGTCACTTTGAAGAGCTTAAGTAATCTCACCTAGTACTCATACCTGTATCATTATCCAATCTTCAGATTTTAAATTTAATGGTTAGTCACACAAGTTGCTGAAAAAGATTACTGGTAGGTTAAAGAATTTTCTAATGTTGACTTGTTAATGGTAGGCAAAATCGTATTTCCGTAATTAGATATATGTATTCCTCTCATAAAATAGAAGTTATATCCCTAGTAATCTTTCACTGAATTTTTAAAAATATTTGTAATTAACTCTATCTCCCTTTAACCCCTCAGAACTCTAAGGGAAGGCAAGATTTTTTTTTTTTGTTACTGTTATTGTTTTTGTTTCCTTGTTTATTTTAGTAAAGGATATTATGTGAGTTGTTTGAGATGCTGTATAATTATATTTTGTTGTTCATGGTGAGAAATAAATCAAGTGAGACATAGAGACAAAACTTTATACAGCTCTCATTCTGTGTTCGATTAAACACAATATTGAACTTTTAAATTTATTTGCAGAATTCTAAAGGCATCTGGCACATGCCATAGAAAAAAGCAAGTAAGTTAACTTTCAACAGGGGTGAACACACCTGTTTTTTTTTTGTTTGTTTTTTTGTTTGTTTGTTTATTTTTCTATTTCAGCTTATTATGGGGGTACAAAAGTTCAGGTTACATACGTTGCCCATGTACCACCTATCCCCCTAGTCAGAGCTCCAAGCGTGCCCATTCCCCAGACAATGCGCATTGCACTCATCATGTAGGTATACACCCATCCCCTCCGCCTACTCCCCTCCTCCCCGAGTCAGCACCTTCAAGCGTGAACATACCTGTTTAACAATTGATGCAAATCAGTCTCCACAAACTTGAAGTAAATCCAAACAGGAATTCATGCAATGGTTTAATAAACGGTGAGGTTTAAGGACACGTTTCACCATGTGGTTGAGCATAAAGCAATGTGGGGAAGACTTTTGGCAGTTCACAAAAACTTATTTTTTCTACTTTCTGGGCACAGAGCTAGAATGTATCTCCCAGCCCACCTTTTATTTATGTTTGGTCATGTGACTCAGTTCTAGCCAACAGAACGTGAGCAAAGGTGTTCAGCACCATGGCAAGACCTGGTCCATAAAACAGTGCATGCAGTCATCTATGCTCTTTCCCTTCATCTGGCCAAATATTAGTTAGTACTCAGGGTAACCCTGTAAGTCCACACTGAAAGTAGCACATCCTCTATCGGTCTGAGTCCATGAAAAACTGCAGGGAGCAAAGCTTCTATTTGCCTGTTAAATTTTTTGAAAATACATTTTTTCCCTAAGCTATTATATTTGGCAGTGGTAGGGGGTGGAAGGCTATTGTTTCTGCAGCCTAACATATCTTAATACCATTCTGCCATATAACCCACACCAGAAAAATAAATGTACAATATTCTTTAGTGGTAATGCTAAGGCAATTAATTGTTTAATAAAAAAATAACTACAAAAGTAATGCCAACAATGAGATTTCATTTATACATATATATATATATATATATATATATATATATCTTTAAAGACCCTGTTTGCAAACAGGGATCAGATCTTCTATATCTTTTTGACTCCTAACAGGTGGAAAAGGTGTTGACTCAATAGTAGGTTCTCAGGAAGTATTGAATGAATGACTAAATGAGGTAGAGTATAAGATTTGAGCAGTGTCAGGAGACGTAGGTTTTAGCAAATATTCTGCTATAACATGGCTCTGTGAATTTATATATATTTCTCTCTCTGAGCATTAGCTTCTTTCTTGTGAAATTTAGGTGTTGGTCTAAATTTCTCCAAGCTGGAAAATTCTAAGCCCTGTTTCTAAAGGTAGCTGGCCCCTTTCAATCACTAAATGAGCAGGACACAGCAGGTCCAAGGCTACCATGCTGTGAGAATAGAGAATAGATTGTGCAGGCCTGGGAAAGCAATGTCTCTTAGGATCCAAGCCACAGTGTAAGCTGCCTCTTCTGCTTCAGGGGTGTTGCAGCCTAAGTATTAAGTACCTTCAAAAAACTACGAAAGGAGATGATCAAATCTAGAAGAGGCTCTAAAGAGTACAAGGCCTGTTCTGTCATATCACAGATGGAGAAAATTAGAGCCTGGAGGTTAAGTCACACAGCCACTCCCCTCTGCCAAGGCTGGAACTTGCATTTCCTAGCCTACAGCCCAGGTTCTCAATCATATCATGCCTTCCCGATGCTTAGCCTTATCCAGGCTTAAAATGATCTATATCTGACCCATATAGTAAGAATATGCTTTGTTTGTTCAGTTGGTTGGTTAAAAAAATTTTTTTTTGTTATTGAAATATTATCATGCCTTTTGTTCCTCTGTCATTTCTGCAGTAGGCCTCTAAATCAATTCTAATTTTTATTTTCTCCTGTAACGTGTACTAAATATGATAACCACAGTAATCTTAAAATCTTCTGTGACAGGCTTCCTAGGCTGGCATTTTTGCCCATTCGATAAGCGTGTTTTATTCTTTGCCCCAGAATACACTGTTTTGGAAGCTTTTCTCTATCATATTTCATCAGGTTGATACCACCAACCCAACCTCCAAATCCTGAGACATAAATTTGCTACAGTTTCTGGGTTAGTGTGGCTTTAGCCAGCAAAGCAGAAAATCTGAAAGAAGAATTACTTTGAGAGATAAATAGCTATTGAGTCTATCATGTGCAAGAGGAATGATATCACTAAGAGAGAGTGAAGGATGTTGAAGGAAAGAGGAAACTGGTAGACAGAATTGGAAATCCTAATAGAGAGAGCTGATATAGAAGAAGCAAAGAAGAAAAATAGCTAAGCCTTTAGCCCATTCATTCATTGAATGAATACTTGCTGAGTGGTGGATATATACCAGACCAATAAAGGTAGGGCAGATACATAGAATAAAGTGCAGCTTGCCCTTGAGGAGGCTCCTGCTTAGTGGTAGAGCAATTAGAGTTGCTACCAAACTGGATTTACTCTACTACCCACATACACATATACACGCACACGTGCCCAGACTTAGCTTTCCTTGGGAAGTTTGAAGTCTTAAGTAGAGTGATCATTCTCCCTGTTTTGACCTGAACAATCCAAGTTTATGCCTATTTCCCTGGTATAATTATTAATGGCACCTTCTTTCACTTCAAAATTGTCTTGATTTGGATGAATAAATTATATGGTCCTCTTACTTCCATGTTCTGTAATAAGGGAAATCACCATTGGTGTTGGAAACCAAGAAATCAAGACGATTGGGAAAAATTATTCAAAGGAAGGGACATTCCCATGCAGGTGCTTGAGGCACCATGCCCTACATGTACCCTGCCCCACAGGCCTGCTCCATCCCATGCAGGTGCCCTGCCCCACAGACCCGCTCCACCCCAGAGGCCTATTCCACCCTGCGCATGCACCACACCCTATGCATGCCTCACCCCACCCACACACATAGCACCTTGACTGCCCAGGCCTGTGTGTGCACCATGCCCAGCAGATCTCCTCTGTCCTATGTGCAGGCCCCATCCCTCAGGTCAGCCCTACCTCTCGTGCATGTCTTATACTACAGGCCTGTCCTGCCACAGTGGCCCTTGTGGCAACCCCAGGGGAATGGGGGAGACACAGCAGAACAGCAGTGTTAAAGGCTCACAGTGCATCTACTCCTCTCCTGCATGGTCAAGCTTCTGGAGTAGGACCCAAGCACACCATCCAGGGACACATCCCTATCTTCACTGAGCAATAGAGGTCCAAGAAGAAAACAGGAATACCATATGTGCTATCTGTCTTGAGCTGAGAGAAGAGGCCCCAGATGAGAAGGAACCAGCATTAAAATTCTGGCAACATGAAAAAAGAGGCTGTCTCAACACCCCCAAATGATCACAATAGCTCTATAATAATGAATTCCAACCAAAAGGAAATTGTTGAAATGACAGATATAGAATTCAGATTATGGATGGCAAGTAAGATGAATGGAATTGAGGAGATGGTAGAAAATCATCTCAAAGCAACCAAAAAGTAGTTCAGGACAGGAAAGAAAAATTCATTAAAGAGATAGATAACATTAGAAAAGAGGTAAGAGAATTTGAAGAAATGAAAGAGTCATTTAAGGAATTTCAAAATACAGCATAAAGCTTTAACAACAGATTAGGCCAAGCAGAAGAAAGAATTTCAGAGCTTCAAGACAAGGATTTCAAAGTAACCTAGTAAGTGAAAAAAAATGTAGAAAAAAGAACAAAGAAGAATGAATAATCACTGTGAGAAATATGAGATTATGCAAAGCAAGCTAATATAGGAATCGTAGGTATTCCTTAAGGAGAAGAAGAAAAAACAAAAAGTAGGTTTCTATTTGAGAGAATAATTGAGGAAAACTTCCCTGGTATCACTTGAGATTTAGATATCCAGATACAGGAAGATACATCTGGAAAATACACAACAAATAGGACATCAAAAGACACATAGTCATTAGCCTGGCCAAAGTCAAAGTGAAAGAGAAAAATGCTATAAGCTGCAAGACAAAAGCAACAAGTTACTTACAAAGGAAAACCCATCAGACTAACAGCAGACCTCTCAGCAGAGACCTTTCAAGCCAGAAGGGACTGGGGTCCCATTTTTAGTCTTCTTAAACAGAATAACTGTCAGCCAAGAATTTTTCATCCTGCAAAACTAAGTTTCATAAATGAAGGAGAAATAAAGTCTTTCTCAGACAAGCAAACACTAAGGGAATTTGTCACCACTGGACCTGCCCTACAGGAAATCCTTAAAAGTGCTCCATACATGGAAGAGAATAATTAATACCCAACAGAGTAAAAACACCCAAAAGTAAAAGCTCACAACTCTTATAAAACGTAGCACAAGGAAGAAAACAAAGCAACTAGGTACATTGAACATGATGAACAGAACATTATCACAATATCAATACTAACATTGAGTGCAAATGGTCTTAATATTCCATTTAAAAGGTATAGACTGGCTGAATGGATGACAAAACACAACCCAAGCATATGCTGTCTCCCAGAAACCCATTTAACATACAAGGATTCTCATAGACTCAAGGTAAAGGGATGGAAAAAAATATTCCACCCAAATGGAAACCAAAAGGAAGCAGGAGTAGCTATTCTCACATCAGATAAAATAGGCTTTAAATAAACAATGGTAAAAAGAAGACAAAGACACTCATCATATAATGATAAAGGGAACAATTTGGCAAGAAAATATAACAATCCAAAATATATAAGCACCTAACACAGGAGCTCCCCAGATTCATAAAACAAATTCTACTAGATCTAAGCAAGGAAATAAACACCAGCATCTTAGTTGTCAGAGATCTCAACACACCACTGAAGGAACTGGACAGATCAGAATTCAACTGGACAGAGTTCAACTGGACAGAATTCAACCGGACTTGAACGGGACTCTAGAACAAATGGACCTAACAGACATCTAGAGAATACTCTGCCCAAAAGCTGCAGAATATACATTCTTCTCATGAGCACATGGGACATTTTCCAAAATGGATCACATGTTTTCCCACAAAACAAGTGTCAGCAAATTCAGAAAAATCAAAATCATTCCATGTATCTTCTCAGGCCACAGTGAAATAAAACTAGAAATCAATCCCAAGAGGAACTTTCAAATCTACTCAAAGTCATGGAAATTAAACAACCTGCTACTGAGTGATCCTTGGGTCAATAACAAAATTAAGATGGAAATCAAAAGATTTTTTGAACTGAATGACAAACGTGAAATAAGCATCCAAAATCTATGGCATACAGCAAACGTAGTGTTGAGAGGGAAGTTCATAGCTTTAAATACTTACATCAAAAAGACAGAAAGATCACAAATTAACATCCGAATGTCACACTTCAAGGAACTAGAAAAAGAAGAATGAACCAAATTCAAAGCCAGCAGAACAAAAAAACAACAAAGCTCAGAGCAAAACTAAACAAAATGGAAACCAAACAAAAAATACAAAGGATCAACAAAACAAAAAGTTGGTTCTTTGAAAAGATAAACAAATCAATAGACCTCTAGATAGATTAACCAGAAATAGAAGATAAAGGACTCACATAAGCTCAATCAGAAATGAAAAAGAGGACATTATAACTGATACCACAGAAATACAAAATATCATCCATGACTACTATGAAAACCTCTACATACACAAACTAGAAAATCTAGAAGAAATGGCTAAATTTTTGGAAATGCACAACCTCCCAATCTTGACTCAGGAAGAATAGAAATCTTGAACAGACCAATAATGAGTAATAAGATTGAAGCAGTAATAAAAAAATGTCTTCCAACAGAAAAAAGCCCTGGACCAGATGGATTCACAGCCATATGTTACCACACCTACCAAGAAGAATTGGCACCCATTCTAGTGCAAATGTTCTATAGCTTTGATAAAGAGGGAATCCTCCCTAACTCATTCTATGAAGCCAGTATCACCCTGATACTAAAGTCAGGAAAGGATACAACAAAAAAAGAGAAAACTACCGACCAATATCCCTTATGAGTATAGATGCAAAAATCCTCAACAAAACTACTGGCAAACAGAATTCAATAGCATATCAAAAAAATAATACACCATATCAAGTGGGATTCATCCCAGAGATGCAAGGATTGTTCAATAATACATAGATAAATAACATGAACAGAATTTAAAACAAAGACCATATGATTATCTCAATAGATGCAGAAAAAGCATTTGATAAAATCCAGCACCACTTCATGATAAAAATCCTCAAGAAACTAGGCATAGAAGGAATATACATCAAAATAATAAAAGCCATATATGGCAAACCCATAGCCAACATCATACTCAATGGGGAAAAGATGAAAGCATTCTCCTTAAAAACTAGAACAAGACAAGGATTCCCATTGTCACCACTTCTATTCAACATAGTACTGGAAGTCCTAGCCAGAGCAATCAGGCAAGAGATAGAAATAAAAGGCACCTAAATTGTGAAAGAGGATGTCAGACTATCCCTGTTTGCTGATGATATGATCTTATACCTAGAAAATCCTAAAATGACTCCTAGAATTGATAAATAAATTCAGTAAAGTCTCAGGTTACAAAATTAATGTACACAAATCAATAGCATTTCTATATACTAATAACAGTCAAGCTGAATGTCAAATCAAGAACTCAATCCCATTTACTGTAGCTACAAAGAAAATAAATACCTAGGAATATACTTAACCAAGGAGGTGAAAAATATCTACAAGGGAAACTACAAAACACTGATGAAAGAAATCAGAGGTGCACAGACAAATGGAAAAATATCCCATGCTCATGGATTGGAAGATCAACATTGTTAAAATACCCCCATCCCTTATGGAACCAACCTAAGTGCTCATCAACTGATGAGTGGATAAAGAAAATGTGGTATATATATACCGTGGAGTACTACTCAGCCATGAAAGGGAATGAAATAATGTCTTTTGCAGTAACTTGGGTGGAATTGGAGACCATTATCCTAAGTGAAGTATCTCAGGAATGGAAAAACATGTTCTCACTTACTAGTGGGACCTAACAAGGGATATATATGGACATAAAGAGCAGTAATAGACATTGGAAACTAAGAAGGGGGATGGGGGGAAGGATAGAAATCTACTGAGTACAATGTACACAATTCTGGTGATGAGTACACTGAAAGCCCTGACTACAGCATGATACAATTCATCCATGTAATGAAAAACAGTTGTATCCCATAAATTTTTTGAAATAAAAACAATAAATTAAAAGCAAAGGAAGGGACATATAAACTTCAAGGAAGTTCATCTAACCTGGATGAGAACGAGAACTATGAGCTGACCACAGTGCTTCTCCAGTTTGACTTGAGTGGATCCCGAGGCTTACGTGGAATCTCTTTTAAAAAAAAACAGTAATAAATGAATAAACTTTCTTTTTTAAGAGCAGTTTTAGGTTCATAGCCAAAATTTAGCAGTAAGTACAGCAAGTTCCCATATAACCTCTGCCCCTGCATATGTAGAACCTCTCCTACCATCAACATCCCCCACTAGAGTGGTACTTTTGTTACAATTGGTGAACCTACACTGACACAGCATAATCATCCTAAGTCTACAGTTTACATTAGGGGCCACTCTTGCTGTACATTCTATGGGTTTTGACATTGGTATCATAGCATGTATCCACCATTACTGTATAGTGTTATACAGAGTATTTTCCCTGCCCTAAAAATCCTCTGTGCTCTGCCTATCCATCTGCACGGAAGGCTAGAATGAGCTGCAGTTGGGTGTTTCCCTTTGCCCAGGTAGATAGGCTCTGGTAATACCCCAGTAGGTTAGACTCTAGCAAAATAGTTTCTCCTGAGATCAGGCCTTGTTAAAAAGAACAGAATGCTCTGGTGTATTTCAAGGTTACTTTTCCCCTCCCCCTACAGGAAGCCCAAGGGGATTATTTTTCTCTGATTTTCTCGTGGAACCTGGTAGAGCTCTTAGAGGTAAAACTCACAAAAGTGTGAGGGCTTCCCCAGTGATTGGGTCCCCCTGGTATTTTTGTCTCCCAGACTTGTCCACACTGAGCCTCCAGCAACGCATCAATTACAGTTCAAGTTTTCCTAACCCAGTACTGGTTTCCACAGGGGGTTCTGCTCCAGTAAGGTGTGAGTGCCTCTGTATTTCCCTGTCTGTCTCTCCAATTATGGAGGCAGAAGTTTGCCCTGTGACCTCACTTCTCTGACAGATCCAAGAAGAGTTGTTGACTTTTTTTGTTTGTACAGCTTTTTACTTGTTATTAAGATAGAGTGATAATGTCTAAGCCCCTAACATGCTGGACCAGGGAACTTCCTTTTTTAAAAAACAAATAACCCACATGGGCAATAAAGAGAGAAAGCACAGGTGAGTGGCCAGAGCTTATACCTGGGTTCAACACCCAGTGTCCTCTCTTGCTTGTTACTGACCTGGGGTCAATTTACTCCACCTTTTTGAGTAGTAAATATCCTCTCCTGTTAAAACGAGATATTGATACCTAGTTTTGAGGCCCAACACATATATGCGCATCCTAGTTCAGGATCTGGTGAGTCATAAGTCTTCAATATTGTTAATTCCTTTTGTCTTCCCCTTATCAGTCACCACAATGAATCACTTAATCCTCCTGAGGCTATCCCTTCACCTTTCAGAGGGGGATAATGATCCCCTAAACTTACAACCTCACAGAGCTGTCTTGATAATCAAAGAGTCCATGCATGTTATGGCTCTTTAGGAAAAAAAGAGGATACGTTATTAAACAAAGTCAAGGCAAGACTATTAGCACCTCATAATAATTATTATTATCATTACAAATATTCAAGCTGCACCTGACTCACCTGTCTTTATGAAGTTTAACATTGAATCATAAAAGTCCTACATAACAATCCAGCCTGAGCTATTTTCCAGACCAAACTGGTCATTTATTTGTTTAAACAGTTTTTTCTTCAATAATCAAAGAATCTGTAAGACTTGTCAAAAGAGTTTTTGGTTACCGTTCCTGAATTTCATCAGCCTGTGCTGTAGAGGACTACAAACAAAAGGGCTGCGGTTCTCCCACTCTCCCACCCCAAGGTAGCCACTTAGTCTTATGTTCACAAATGCCAGTGCTTGGCCCGCTCCCTCCTGCCTGCCAATTCAGATGATTTTGTATCATTAAGCATGTAAACCACCACCAACTCCTCAGCGAACGTTCTACGCCCTGCACAGCTGGAAGACATGAAGGGACCTCAGAAGTTATCCTGGGTTTTTCTTTATCACCCTCACTTCACGGGTATTTCCCCCAAGGTTTCCCATTTTCTGGAATATACCACTCAACATTTTGACCCTGCCAGGCTTAAGTGATCCCCTGACTCTTTCCAATATTGCAAAATCTTAAAAAAGTTATCTTTGTCTCATCACCCAATAACTCCCAGACTATATGCTCCTGGAACTCATTCCCTTGGGCCTCCCAAGTCAGGTCTCTGTCCAGCAGGTTAAACCTAAAGGAGCTACAACACCCCCTCCCCCCGCCCCCAGCTAATGTGTTCTCTTTCGCGGCATCCTTTTCTGGTACTTTAAGTGAAAGGCCCTGCATTGTCAACTGATACTAAGCATCTTGCATAATTACTTGTCACTAAACTGTAGCCATTGGTTTGTCTTTCTTAAAAAAATAAAAATAAAGATACTTATTGCGCGATCTTGCAGAGTCAGCAGTTTGCTTTATGGCATTGTTCATTACTGTCCTCGAAATAATCCCATGCACTGTAGTGCCTCCGCAGTATGAGGCTTGCCTTCCTCTTCATATAGTTTGCTTTTCACTGTAGCTGCTAAGCGGCATAAATCAATACAATGCGCACCATAAACACCACAAGTGCTAACCCTGCCAATTGGCTCTCTTTAATTGGTTTCAGCTAAAAACCTGTAAACCTATTTGAAGTGAAAAGGCAGACAAATCAAAGGCAAGATGAATGACCTGGAAGGCCTTGCTGAGCCAGGGGTTGCGGGCTCCAACATGGTATTTTTCATCTCTGTCGTGGTTTTTTCCCATTTTCCTCTAGATCATTTTACTTCCGAGGTATTATGCTTCCATAGCCTCCATATTTATAATTAGGGAAAAGAAATTGTAAATACCCAGAGGCCAAAGGGTGCATTTTAGTGATTGTGCTAATGGAGAAAGCGACTGGAACAGAATAAATATCCCCCACAATTTAGTGGAATATTAACAATTTTTCATGGTTATCTTCTTTACAAGTAAACTCAAGCCTGGATGAATTCTCTCCCAAATGTAACCCACAAATGGAATATTTGCTGTACATTTTTGTCACCATGCTGAGCTTTAAAAACCTATGGCTTTGTTTCATTTCAAAATGCATTTACTTTTTGATTTGCATTGCTGCAGGGAGAGCCTGTGGTTCCGATATTGTCCATTTGTTTATCCACAGTGACAGCAGTGCCTCAGGACTGCTCAGACCCCAATGCCTGTCACTCAGCTCGGGCAAACGGAGGGGACCGGAGGAAGCCATTTCACCTGAGGGGTCCATCCAGGTCAAAGACTGTGGGAATGGCCTCTCCACTACACTGGTCCTGAGTTGGCCACACTCCACTTTCTTCCCTTTGCCTTAGGTGGATGCTCTAGTCAAGCAAATTAGTTACTAGTCCATGATCAGAACCACTGAGCCTGGAACCTTTTTCTAGAAGGTTCCAAATCTTGTCAAGCATGCAATGGTATTTGAAAAGGAAAGCCCGTGTTCAACGAACAATAATTTTAAATGTATGCTAAAGCAGTCACACAGAAATCCCCTGGGTGGAAACTTAGCAAGATTGACACTCACAGAAGGGCTTGGCAAATGATAAGGTGTGCGTGCACGCACACACTCACAACGCTGGCAGAAAGGAGCTCTCACTGGGCATGTGTTCAGATAGGCAGGCTGTGTCTCACGGGCAGGGCCATCTCTCAGGCAATTGCCACATCTAAATTAGCATTTCAATAACGCGATCATTTCATCACACACTTGAAACCACTTTTATTCTCTATTTTATTTAAATAGGGGATGCAGCCAAATTTTAGGAGAGGCTACATGCTAAGGCAGCCTCAAACTCGATTCACAAATCCCAATTCGGTGAGTGCAAATGCAATAACATGGCATGTTCATTCAAATCTTTCTTTAGTGTTACTTTATTATTTTCATTAGCAATCCCCAAAAAGCTAGCACCACAGTTTTCAAGGATCAGTATGAGGTTGAATTTCTGGCCATACCCTCAGGACGAAGTTGATCATACAAGGTCTATCCCATCCAGGAATTAGATGCAACTAGCGGGAAGATACGTACTAGGGTATTTTTAAACTTAACCAGCCACCAGGGCATCCCTTTGATCATGGACTCGGAATGGGATGCACAGAATATCTCATTGTAACCTGTGCAGGTCAAGGTAGAGTGATGTTGAAGCACCAAGCCCAGTGCTTCTGGTTTTGATTGACGTCATTGATATGATCTCTCCCTGAGTTTTTGCACCCGTGATGGCACCCAACCCTCCCTCCTTCCCTCTCTCCTTAGTTAACACAGAAACAACTTCACATATCGTAGGCACCGAGAGTTTCCACATTTTAGGATGCCTTCAAAAATCTGTTTTCAAACTGATGGATCACAAAATACCCCATAATGCTGGCATGTTATTTGTTATAAAGTTTCTCCCAGTCTATGAAGTCGCTGCTCTCTAGGTGGCACTGGAGACAGGTGAGGAAGCAGTTGGGTCTATGAGATCTAACAATAAACAATTGAAGAGTTAGAAAATGCTTTCTTTTACAGCCTGTTTTACAAATTTACCAGGAATAAAAAAAATCACCTCATCAACGCTGTTTCAGTGAGTTGAGCTATTTAAAGTGCACTGCCAGAGAACAGCCAGGGATTTTCCACAGATGAGCTCACCTGGATGCCCAGAGGACTATCAATTTTCTTTAGTTTGTTCATAAACACAAAGAAACAGCTAGGTTTCCGAGCACAGAATTTCCTTCCTAACTTTCTCGTCCCCTAACATCCCCACCTCCACCAAATTTGAAAGACACGGCTGTCTGGGCTTTGGCAAATGCGATGTTGACAATCCCTACCTAATTGTAGGCTCATTAGAAGATGTTGAAAGTGGAATGCTTCTGATCTACTATTCCATTTTTTCTTTTTTCTTTCCATGACTTATTTCAGGTTTAATCTATAAAGCAAAGATAAATCTCTACAGGAAATGGAACATATCTCCTTAACACAAGTATATAAATTGCTTAAATTTTCCATGAAAATAATTTTCATCTATCTAAATAGCTCAAACATCAATGCCCATTGAAAGAGACTAAATGTAAGATTGCAGAAAGTGGAATGACAATACCAATTTTTAGCCATAGTTAAGATTTCACTATACCAGAGTCACCATGATGTTGAATTAATCAACCTTATGATAAATGAGTGGGGGGAGGGGGTGTTCAGAACGTGGGATTTACTGAGAATGTAATCGTGCTGCCTTTCTCGCTAATGTATCTCATTCATGTTCACTCTTCTGCCTGACCTGAATCAAAATGAATCCATGATAATACTGTTCAGAGACACTTTCAAAGAGCTGGAAGTACCACTGATGTTCACAGTTTCCAAAAGACCACTGGAAATACCGTTTTGTTTCCAAACATTAATGCATTCTGCCAAGCAACACCTTCAGTGTTTTAATAAGTTTTCTTCCCCCTTCTTTAATCACATGAGTTATTTGGGGAGAATTAATCTATTTCAGATTTCATCACTCTGTTCCTATCTACTTTATGAGGTCTGGATGTTGTCAAAGAGAAAGTTCTCCAACCACCTTCTCCCTCCAATCTGAGCAGTAATTCGGCTCCAAATGCTCCCACCACAGTTCAGAACACCCAGAACTATCTGTGTACTTTTGGGGTTTGTGCCTTCACAATTTAAATGAATTTGGAAAGTTTTCCCACATCTCCAAACAGTACTTTGCTTGCCGTGAAGAGGCAAATGAAAGGGAAGACTTGATGTGCTAGGTTACTCCAGACATCTGCCCTTTTCTTGTCTCCTTTTTGAATGTCAACCAAAAACATATTTTCATTTTCTAATAAGAAGAGTGCAGTGAAAGCGAGACCGGCACAATTCTGGGCAGCATTCCCCAGCGGCTTCCAAAGTAAATGCATCAACATTCTCATTTAGCACCACCTGCGAGAGAAGGCTATGGTCAGCGTCAGGCTCGATAATGTAAAAATGAAAATTATTAGTTAGAAAATAGGTTTCGGGATCAGGTCTATGGAGGATAAACATAAACAACAGAGAAATCCCTCTTGGAGACAGCCTTCAGAACACCTTACAAGCATGCTTTATTTGGAATTCATGCATTAGCTTCATTCCCTTTTGAGTCTCACTCTTTCTTCTAAATCAAACAGTTTTCAAATACAAACTCAACTTCATGAATTATGGAAATCTATTCTTTATCAGCTTTTCCCAACCAAGTTTCCTTGAGATAATTAAGCCCCATAGAAAGTGATTTTGAGTGACAATTTTCTCAATTCTCTCAAGGAGGGTACTTAGCTAGTACTGTTCTAGATGCACAGAAAGTAGGTTAATTTATTACATACAATGGATGCCTTAGGGCACAGGGACTTAGTTCTCTAACAATCCCTGAGAAGAGTGGTAAATGTTTCAAAGAACATAGAAATGCCATCACAAACTAATTTGAGTGACATTCAAGGCCCTCGTGTCCTCAAACATTACTAGCCTGACCAAAACTACAACAACTAGGAATACCAGCAGTCGTAAGAAGACAACAAAGAATAGCTTCCATGTGCTGAGTGCTAACGATACACCAGTCACCATGCTGAGGACTTAAGACAATTCATTATTCCTTGTTAAAACGGTATATAAGCTCTCAGGCCTATCCACCTCCTTGGGTCTTCATGTCTTATCTATGAAGGCCTCTTTGTACATACAAAAA
Source organism: Eulemur rufifrons (assembly GCF_041146395.1). Classification (NCBI taxonomy): domain Eukaryota; kingdom Metazoa; phylum Chordata; class Mammalia; order Primates; family Lemuridae; genus Eulemur; species Eulemur rufifrons. The sequence goes on from NC_091001.1 coordinate 63,440,125, forward strand.
TATTAACATCCAATACAATCTGTAACCCTTTCTCTTATTCATCTGTCTTTCGTCAGTTTAATTTTCAGGCCCAGCCACAGAGCCCAAGAAGGTAAAGGAAAAGTCTGGTCTCCCCTATACAACCTTCTTCTCTCATGTCCCTCCACTTCTACCCCAGCCTCCTTTGCATTCTGGAGGAAGAGTGTCTCCAGTGGGGCTCTGCAAACCCAGTACATGGGGCACAGAGAAGAAGAAAGGGGAGCATGTCTGTCTCAAAAAAAAAAAAAAAAAAAAAGGAAGCAGCACAATGTTGACTTAGAACGGACTGCCTGACGTTGAATGCAACATTCAAAATAAAAAAGTTCACGGCTACAGACCGAACGGTTTCCCTTCATGTCTGAATGAATTTCATGTCTCAGTTTTCCCCCCCTAGGTAAGATTCTATTTCTAAGATTTAAAAATAATTATAGAAATTAATTTCTAAGGAGAATAAAGCATTTGGATCCTCTGAACGTCAAAATCAAAAGCTCTGGATGTAGTCCCCCACGTGAAATATCTCCTCTTTCTCATTTTATGAAACTATTTAATATTCTGATGGTAGATTCAATTGTTTTGAGGCTGAGGTACTCAGGTAGCACTTTAAGGTTCTCAACATTGAGCTTATTGGAGTGGGATACCGCAGGCATGTATTTTTCTTCTTGTACAGTATTTTATTGGCTGTAAGACTTTATGATTATAAGATGTACCAGTATTTTGTGTACCACTAACAAAAAAAGAGCCGCTATTTAAACTATAACACCATTAACTCTAAGACATCTGGTTTTAGTGACGTTAAAGTGTGTGGGGTTGGGGGGGAGTGTGTCTCAGAGACAATAAAATACGGCAACTCTTTGTCCTTGATTACACTTGCCCCACAGGCCATACACCTCTGAGGGAGTGTGGGGGCTACTACATGAAATCCTCATCTTCCTACTGCCTACTAGGACAGCCCTGCCGAGGGACCCAACACCATCGCTACTGCTTCCTGCTTTGAATCAGGCTCTCAGCCCACTGAGAATGGAGGACTGTGGTCTGTAGGTCTTGGACATTTCCCAGAGAACCTAGCATGGGGCCAGGCTCAGAAGAAACACTCAGTCATAAGCTTCTTCAGTTTACAAAGCCTTTCTGGTTTTTTTTGAGACAGAGTTTCACTCTGTCACTCAAGCTGGAGTGTCGTGGTGCCATCATAGCTCACTGCAGCCTCTAACTCCTGGACTCAAGCCGTCCTCCTGCCTCAGCCTCCCCTAGTAGCTGGGACTATAGGCACATGCCACCATGCCCAGCAAATTTTTAAATTTTTTGTAGAGACAGGGTCTTGCTATGTTGCCCAGGCTGGTCTCAAACTCCTGGCCTCAAGTGATCCTCCTGCCTCAGCCTCCCAAAGTTCTGAGATTACAAGCATGAGCCACTGCACCAGGCCCAAAGTACTTTTAAATCCACACTAAAGCAACCATTCTCCCCGTACTGTGACACATGCCACATTCATGAGACAGGCAGGACAGGAATTATTACCCACACTTTACAGAAAAACAGAGATGCAGCTAAACTAGGCAGCTTCACTCGCCCAGGGTCACACCATGAGCAAATGGTGCTGCTGTTAGGAAAGCCCACGATTTCAGACTCCCAGAGCAATAAGTTTTCTTCTTCTGTTACCTTTCTCAGCAACCAGAATAAAATGCCAAGTCTAGAGGTTCTCTGTGGTGCTTTCCACCCATCTGGAGACCAGGAAGTACCATGAGCACCTAGATTAGTGCTCCAGACCAGGCCCCTGAGTGGATGCCCAGGGGTCTCAGAGCCACCTCCTCTGGGACGCCTGCTCCAGCTCTCTGCTGACCTCGCCTCCTCTGCAGAGGAGCTTCACCACCTCTTAGCCAAGAAGTAAAAGGAGTCACACCCATGGCTTTAGGATTTGTATTCTCTACTTGAGTATCTTTCAAAATATATTTTTTAAAAAGTTTTAAAAGAAACAAATCTCAAAACCATGAATACCTGGTCTCTCCTTGTTGAGATACAGAAGCAATGGCAACACCACAGAAAGGGATTTCATAACCCCAATATGCCTCTCTCTCTGAGGGTGAAAAAAAAATTAAAAACACATCATCTTTTCACTGCTCTTTCCTTGCCATAAAAGGGGAGCTCTGCTAACAGAAATCAGAGCATTCAACTTATAAAGATTTAGGGGAAAGGAAGATTTTTTTTCAAGAGATAATTTTTTCTTGATTCAAATCTCTTTTACACCCTCCTACGTTTTTTTTTTTTTTTTCAGCAAATGCATAAAAGAATTTATTTTTTCATAAAAGGGGTATTAGGCAGGATTGTGGACATCATGTGTGCCTCCCTGAGAGGAAACACTCTCTTTCCCATTAAATAATAAAATATGCTATAGAGCGTCACAACTCCTCAGACCCAGGGGACATTAAGCCAGGATCAGCAAGCACCATCCATGTGGAAAGATATGAATATATTTTTTGCCTGGCACATACATATTTCCTTTGCAGCTGCCTCAGAATCCTTGCTTCCTGATGGACGTAAACTCACTCCTTCCCAAAACAGAGAGGGAAGGTGGACATTAAAGACCAGATAAAAACAGACTTGTATTATCTGCAAAAACTCTGCATAAGAAAGTGTATAGAATTCTTAATAATGTCGTTCTTAGCTATTTTTTGTTTTGTTTTTCTCTCACTTGTAAGGTAAATTTTTAAGTGACTTTCTTTTAGTTGCTGCAGGCTAGGTTTGAGGTCACTTTCTGCTCTATTAATTGAGAATAATCAGATATTTTATCTCTATCATAATTTCATTTTTCTTCCATATTGGACAGAAAGCACCAAAACCTCGTGCTTATGAGGGCCTTTTGAGGCTTATATGTTGAAGCCAAGTAAAGACACAAATTACAAATTCCATTGCAACACCCACTAATTGTCAGATTTTTGTAGAAGACTCTAATTAAATCTCATAGGAAAAGAACACCAAGCCATGGAGAAAGAAAAATCAGTTATTTAAACAACTCTGCTAAGAGCTTAAAATAGATACAGAACAACATCCCACAAAAGTTTTGCGGGTTTTTGTTTTTGTTTTTGTTTTTTTGCAGGCAAGAATAAGAAAAATCAGGAACAGAGAAATGTTGGGCTAGATAATAATATTCTAAGCATCTGAAAGGTAACATCTATAAAAATTTTATGAGATGCGCTAAATTTATTCCAGACAAAAATCTTCATCGACTGACTGCCTATTAGATTGTCTTTATTGTCTTTCTTTCTTTATAGAGCTGTCACAGGGAGATTCCTCATGCTCAACCAATCATGGAAGATTTCTTAAAAACCCCAGAGAAGAAAGAGATTGGTACATCAACCTAATCTATGTAGATGAAAACCCCTCCTCCAGTTCTGCTGATAACAGCTGCCAAAAAAAAAAAAAAAAAGTGTCTTTTATGAGATCCTTCCTGACAGAACAAATGACAAATCCCCCCAAAACATAAAACCTATTTCTCAAAAAGAAAAAGCGCTAAACTTGAACCGCAAAATCCTCACAAGGTTGAAAAAAGAAGACAGCTCTCTTGACTGACTCAGGTAAGATATCTTTCTCACAGATGCAGATGCAAAAAGAGACATCACAGTGATACTCTTCATGGTTTTCATATAAAAATAGATGTGCCAAGATTAGTCAAGTCAACTCACAAATTTCATCCGCATGCCCCAAAAATACTCTCAAAAGTCGCAGGGCCAGGTCCCTCTTCCAAGTCCCTCCATTCAGACCTGATCAAAGCTATTCGTCTCTTACCCTACTCTCTGCCTTGGACATGGTACTTACTGCAAGACTGGCCAGGGATGTGACAAGGCACATGAATGAAGATCTGGCTCAAAGAAACTTCCTGGACTTCCTCTGCCTCCTGCTTCATCCAAAATGGGACACTGCTCTGAGAATCTTTTCCAAGTTACTCGACTTCCTCAAAATGGGTACAATGGCATTTTTTACAAAATTATATGTGACCTGGACCTTCATCTTCCCTTCCCTGCAGATGAGCTTCCTATATGGTTATAAACCAAACTGAGCCCTCCAGAAGTGCATGGCCTCACCTCCCAGCCCCACCCCATTTCATCTCCATGGGGCTCCTTCTTCTCTCCTTCCCTGGGGGATTCCCAGAGGACAGCTCCTTCCCTCCTGCTGGAGATTAATGCTTCCACTCAAAGGTCAGCAGGGACGTGGCTCCAGCAGAGCGCTATCTCCCACCTGTGCAATGGACCTCTTCCTGTCTTCTAGCACTTTTCCCTCTACATATATATAAACAGAGCTCTCCCACAGTTACAACTTCAACCATGCCCTCCAGCTGGCCTTCCTTGCCGTATCTATCACGCTGCTTCCCAACCGCCTCCCTAGCTTCCTGGAGGCCATACTGAATCTCACAACAATCCAACTTCCATTTCCCTCTACTGACTGGGTTTTCGCCCAGATCAGTAATGACCTTGACAACTCTTTCCTTTGAATTCTGTAAAACCACCTCTCCTACGTCTCCTCCTATTTCTCTGGCTACTTGCCACAGCTCATCTCCCCTGCCTCTTCTTCCTCCAGCACGTTCATGGGCTCGCCACGCTCTGCATGCTCCTTCATCATCTCATTCTCTGTGTCCTTCTCTGGCCCCGCGTCCGTGCCCAGCTTCCACAGGACCCACAGGATGGTGACACCCATCTGCCATTTGGCCAACCCACACCCGTCTCCACCACATCTTTCTTGATGCCTGAAATAATTTTCACAGAGAACATAAATGCCATTTTACTATAAAGCTTAAAATACAGATAATTCTTAGAGAAGTAAAATGCCAGAAAATCTTTTCCTAAGAGATCATTTTGTGGGAGAAGGAGAGGAACAGGAGAGGCAAGTCACACATTCTCTGTCCCTCCATTTTTTATTTATCACAACTGGGATAATAACAATCATCCCCCTTACATCAGCCATCAGAGAGATGAAAGTACCCTGAGAATTTTTTTAAAAACTATAGTAATATTATTATTAATTGGCATAAATACAACTGGTTTTATTCTGAGGAAGCTTTTATACCTCTATTCTCCTACACTCTTGTCTGAGGCATAGCGCAACCATTTTGATTACACTACTCTCAAAATTTTCCACCTCATCTCTCTTTGAACACCTGGTGAGTCATCCCTGTCTGACCCTGAATTCACTAGAAAACTCTATCTTGGGACAGATTAGAAAGAGTATAGGAAGCCATACAAGAGGCAGAAAAATGGAAGTTCCTAGTATAAATGTGGGGCTCAAAATCCATTTTACATCCAGCAGGAATACTGGGGTAGATGCCTGCTCCCTAGTGCTGCTCGCTGTTCTGCCCAGGATCGAATATCCAATACTAAGCGAGGTGTGTGCTTGCAGAGGACCTTTGCACACCTTCTCAGAACTTGGGATAAGAAAGAAGGTGCTTGGGCACAAATCAGGAGGCTGGGCTGTCATCAAGTCACCTTCTTGTTCAAGAACCTAAAATGATTATTTCACACTAACAAAACTCAGCAAATATGTCTGGTTCATTCTTTTCGCTCTTGAAATTAGGTGTCTCTGTGTGACTTCCTTTAGCCAATGAAATGTGAGCGAAAGTAAAAGGTGGCACCTCCAGGCAGAAGCCTTAAATGCCTTCATGCGATTCATTCTATTCTCCTATTTGCCCCCTGCCCTGGCCCTTCAGCAACTCTGCAGAAGGGCGGTCATCAACGTGGGTCCTGAGGGAGCCCAAAAAGGGGTATAATGTAGAGAAACACCCCCAGCCAACCTGCAAAGAATGGGGAATGTTAGCAAATCAGACTTTTTTTCCTTAACACAACATATCTAGGTCTATACTGAATAGTGCATTTATTAAATCTAGCTTCCTAAATCCTACCTAATTAGGCCTCTCACTTGCTCTTGTATCCTCATCTTTCAACATGCTCCAACATGAAACAGGCTGATGGAGGGAAGTGTATTCATTTTCTGTTGCTGTGTAACAAATTACCACGAATTTAGCAGCTTAAAACAACACCATTTATTATCTCAGTTTCCATGGGTCAGGAGTCCAAACATGCTGGGTCCTGTGCTCAGGGACTCCACAGGCTGCAATCAGGTTGTCAGCCAAGGCCGTGGTTTTATCTGAGGATTGGTGTCCTCTTCCAAGCTTATTCAGTGTGAACAAAATTTGTTTTCTCGTGGCTATAGGACTGAGGTCCTCAGCTCCTAGAGGCCACCTTTCCCCCTGGGTAGTTCACAAAGTGACTGTGTGATTTCTTTCAGGACAACAGGAGAGTCTCTCTCTCCTAAAGGCTCACCTATTTAGGTCAGGCTCACCTAGAACAATCTCCCTTTTGATTGACTCCAAGTCAGCTAATTAGGGATCCTAATTATATCTGCAGAACTCAGTTGACCTTTGCATATAATATAACATAATCACAGCAGTGACGTCCCAGCCTATCACAGGTCCTGGCTACACTCAAAGGGAGAAGATTATGCAAGGGTGTTGAGTCACTGGGAGGCGTCTTGGAGTCCTGCCTACCGAAAGTGGCCATTCTGCCTTCTCATGTCCATACGCCAGCTCCCGCTCCCCTGGAGGTTGTACGGATACAACACCCCCTTAACTGCAAAGTCTCTTCTGTCTTCTATGACAGTCCAAATTTTTTCCATCCTTAGCTCTGAGACAGGCCCTTTCTCTCTAAAGCCTCCCCTAAGACTGCCAACCACATGCAGAGAACACTTAGAACTCTTTCCTCTCTTCTCTTATCGTCCTAATCACTGCATAACACATAGGTAACAGGAGAGTAACTCTTATGGCCTTACTCATCTATATAACACAAGTAAAGGATGATAAAATAAAAGTTAAATGTGAGGTACCAAAATTCAGTGTCTATGACCCTCCAACGTGAAGTGCGAGATGCAGACTTTCAAAGGAAATAACTAAGAACAGGCTTCCTGAGTCAACAAACTTCTTTCCCATAAGGGGAATAAAAAAGGGTTAAGAGAGCTGGAACTGTGGGAGAATGATTTGGGAACAGCTGTTCAGCAGCCTCAAACCTTTCCTCCTGGTGATGGGGGAGGGTGCGACGCATTAACCTCAAGCCTAGCGAGAGCCTCAGCGAACAGCCTGGAACTCTCATTATACCTTCTACAGCCGGAACGCAGAGGTCTGCCCCAAACCCACACCTGAGGAAGCTGCAGTAGCCTGTGAACAGAGCGCACTTCCCTCCAATGCCTGGGGACCTGATGTCACTTGTCCTCAGGAGAATCAGCCTGAGGTCATTTTTGAGATGAGCAGTGCTCTAGAGAGGGCTTGTCATGAGGGGATAAGGGGCCCCAGCCACAGAGCCTGGCAGAGGGAACGGAGCTAAAGGCAGGTGCAAGTCAAGAAATACACAGCCCTTGTGTGGAGAGAAGGGGAGGTGGGGGTCCTGCAGGTGATCTCAGCACAACCTTGAACTTTTCCACAGGAGAAAGAGTCATCTTTTGTCATCTGCCACAGTTTGCAGCCCAGAGAAAGCAAAGCCAGCTCCCCACAGTACCAGTCATGAAAGAACTTTCCTGTCTCTCTTACTTCTCTGTACAACTGCACAGGGGAGAGTGGGGAGGGGTGAGCAGGGGGGAGAGAGAGGGAGCCCACTGGATAAGGGAGGCGAACACTGGCCTCTGCGTGAAGCCCGAAACGCTGATTTGCATGGGCTTCCTAACTTCTACTGTGTTTTGTTTTTTCCCTTAAAGTGGCCATGGGACTATTATCACCTGAAAGTAAGCAAAAAAGCCGTAAGACTCTGAGTTTTTATCCAGTGGTAGGGGAAAATCTTTCCTTCTTGAACAAGTTTAAAGGGAGGGGACAAAAATAAAGTTGCTTTTAGGATTCCGCTCCTTCAGTGCTGTCCATCCTGCTAATATGTTTTTATCTGGCACGTCTGTTTCTTCACACTGTTGTGCTCTCTTTTAGGAGGAGGCTACCAGGAGACACCAAGAAAGTCTTCAAGAAATACTTGTTGATTTTTAAAGTTCAAAGTCATGGATTAATATCAGTCTTAGCTTCCTTGAAAACTGAGATATAGTATTTCTTGTCTTTTCTGAAAAAAGAAGCAGAGCAGATTTCAGCTACACACACACAGACACACACACACACACACACACACACATCTCCTCGGTCTCCTTGGATGGAGGCAGAGCAATTCCTAAAACTCCACGTGTGGAACCGTTTTGTTTCTCAAGCAGACAACCTCTCGATGGCCAGTTAAAGGTTACTCGACTCTGATACAGGGTCTAAACAAGAATTCCTGGGGACAGAGATTAAAGGAGAGTTCAAAGTGGGGACCAGAGATTTTATGCAAATGTGCTGTGACTCAGATGGTGAGCCGGCAATCTAGTGGAGAAATCGCAACGTTTTTTCAGATGTTTGGGGAGTGAACAAGGACAGGAAAGTGAGTGTCTCAGATACCCACTGGGGGTGTCATAGTCGGTGTGTCAACTATAAAGGAAACCCCACACCTATAATTGATTTGATCGAAGAAATAAATACTAGGCTACTGCAGCTGTCTCAAACAAATAATTTAAGGGCAAAAGTCCATGTGTGTTTCGAAAATATCACAAAGGAAACACATACACAGAGCCAAGTTAATGTGTGTGTGTGTGTGTGTGTGTGTGTGTTCACATACCTATAAACTCATTTTATACGACTCTTCCCCAGAAAAACAAAAAATCAACTAGTAAAATTCGACATTGTTTCTAAAATGTCAGTTTGAATTTCCACTTGGGATACAGCCAGATCCTCCATTCTACTTCTGAACATTGTGTACACTTTCTCGGTGTTCGATGCCAGTAAACCCCGACCACTTCACCTCAGTAGTCTACCGACACTGCCGTGTCATATCACAAGAAATAAAACCAAATGATTCTTTTATTAATGACACTCTACCGAGACATTTCCTGATATCAAGGAAGCAGTCAGGGGTGTTGTCCCTGGGCTGCCCTTTCATGGCTCCTGCCTGCAGCTGGAGAAGTTCTCCAGGTGCCCATAAGAGTGGCACTCCCTACAGATGAACCAAGCCTGTGCATTGAAAAATCAAAATGGAACAGAAAGAGGAAAGTGACCCTGGTAAATTGGGAAACTAATTGGAGCAGAGGGGCCAAGGAGCAGATTTATTTGTTTTGTGAATTATCAGCAAAATCCCTCGAGGTGCAGCTTATAAAGTGATACAGATTACAGTGTTATGGAAGAGGAATGAGTCTGAGGTACAAAAGAGATGGAGGGATGTATTATGAATATTAATACTTCTGTTAACAAGGCCTCGAATGTACCTTCCTTGTACTGAAGCCTCAAAAGAACCTACATCTCAAAATGAACTTGAACAGTCCCTGCTGAATCATAATCTCCCAAAAGCTGATGAATTACTCTCTTCTGGAAAAAAAAATGAACTTCAAAGTGGACATTTCCTGGGATTAGGGATTTAGAGGTTAAAAAATAATAATTAAATAAGATGTTTAAAAAGTCTTCATCCAGGAGAAAACAATATCTCTATAATTTGTCATTTACTAAAACAATTAAAACCTTAGCCACACATTGAGGATAGGAAGTCAGGAAACTAATAATGCCAAGCATATGTATTTATGTGTTAATTCATTGAGCAACTGCGTCAGGGTCCATGCTGTACCTAGGTCATGGGTTGAATTTGTAGGGAATAGAGATACATAAAGGAACAGTTATGCAAAGAAAACATTGTACTAAGGGACTTACATGCATTGCCTCATTTAATTCTCCCCCATCACTATAAAATAGGTTCTTTCATTATCCCCGTTTTACAAATGAGGAAACCAAGAGGATAAAGAACTCACCCAAGGTCAAGCGGATATTAATTGGTAGGGCCAAGGCCAGAACATATTTTAGCCCAACTCCAAAGACCATGCTTTCAATCACAACAGCATTGAGAATTTATGAGCCCCTGGGTGGCCATGGGACTGGAATGGTGGCAGTGAAAGTGAAGCAGTCACAGGACTGGGTGGAAGCTTGGTATGAGAAAAGGAGACTGGATTCACAATTCCTTGAATACATCCTAACCATCATGCCTCCTGTCATCGCGCAGGCAGATTCCTCTGCTAGAAACTCTTTTTTCTCTCTTCCTCCCAACTCCTGCCTTTGTCTTGCAAGTGGGCACTCCACTGTCCTTCTCCCTGTGCCACTCCCTCCTGGGGATGCTTCTCATCCTGTATCTTCAGTACTTCTGTTACAATATGTTGTATTATAAAGTGTGCTTTACATATATCTTTGCCACTCACTCAAGGGCATCTCAAGGGCAGAACCAATATATAGATTCATCTCATTTAGTTGCCCCCAGCTTTTAGCACAGCGCTAACATATCTAACGTGTCTATAAAATAAATAAATTAAGGCCAGGCACATCGGCTCACTCCTATAATCCCAGCATTTGGGAGGCCAAGGTGAGAGGATTGCTTGAGTCCAGGAGTTTGAGACAAGCCAGAGCGATAGTGAGACACCCAGGAGGCTAAAGTGGAAGGATCACTGGAGACTAAGAGTTCAAGATTGTGGTGAGCTATGATGATGCCACTGCACTCTAGCCTGGGCAACAGAGTAAGAACCTGTCTCAAAAAAACATAAATTAATTAATTAATAACTATGAGGATATGAAAAGCAGACACCACATTCATGTTATAATGAGAAAACTAATCTGGACAAAGGAAAGTCACATGAGAAGAAATGACCAAAACTAGCCTTTGGAGTCAGATTGTGGAGGTCATTCATTAAGGCCAAGTTAATATACATGGACTTTATATGTTATGCACAATGGGGAGATGCTGTAGGCCTTAAGTCCAAGCAATGGTAGGCTTTTCAGGATTTAGTGAATTTATATAGACCTTGACCACAGCATGGTTGGGAAGCAGAAAACCAGTAGGGAGCTCATCGACAAAGGGCAAACCAGGTGTCATTAGCACTGAAGTTCAATTGACCTTATCCTTTCCTTGACATTTATACATTATGAACATGTGCTTGGGTGTCACTCAGCCCCATTTTCAAATACTGGACATATCTATTTAAATTTTATATATGTGTGTGTGCATGTGTGTGTGTGTGTGTGTGTGTGTGTGTAGGTAGATAGATGACTTGCTACAAGCTAGACACTCTGATTTGCTACATGTATTGACCTTTGCAACAACTCTATGAAAGAGATCCTGTTATCAGTCTTACTCTACAGAAAGGTTAAGTACTGACCCACAGTCACTCTGATGGTAAACGGTGGCAGCTGGACCTGATCCCAGGAAGCCTCCCTCCAGAGCTAGGGATCTCCAGCAAATACTGCACTGCCATTTGGATACTAAGACCTGCTGTCTTAGTCTGTTTTCTGCTGCTATAACAGAATAACTGATACTAGATAATTTATAAGGAAGATAAATTTATTTGACTTCCTGTTCTGGAGGATGGGAAGTCCAAGAGAATGGTGCCAGCATCTGGCAATGGCCTTCTTTGTGTGTCATCCCATAGCAGAAGGGCAAAGGGCAAGAGAGGATGAAAGCAAGAGATTAAACTCACAGTGTCAAGCCCTTTTATAATCAGCATTAATCCATTTACGAGGTTAGAACCCTCATGACCCAAACACCTCCCATTAGGCTTCATCTCCCGACATGGTTGCATTGCAGATTCAGTTTCAACACAAATCTTTTAGGAAACACATTCAAACCATAGCATCTGCCTCCAAAGTACATCCCCAATTTGCCCATTCCTCTGTATCTTCATTGCCTCCATCCTGGTCTAAGGTACCATCTGCTCCCACCTGGACAACACCAACTACCTCTAAACCAATATCCATGTTTTTTGCCATGGATTTCACTCTCAACTGTACAGCACCAACTGCCTCTAGACCAATATCCCTGGGTTTTACCTTGTACAATACATTTTTGGTGTAGCAGCCAAAGCAATCTTCTAAAAATTGTAATCAGTCACATCACTGCTTGCTGAAAACCCTCCAGTTGCATCTCTTACTTCTATCAGTCCTGACCAGTGGCATTTGGTCTTCTTGCTCCCTGGAATGTTTTTCTGTGCATTACTGGCCTCTCATCAGTAAAGAATCAGCTACTGTCACCTCCCCTAAGAGACCCTTCATGACCACCTTGTCTAAAGAAATCCCTCTAGAAGGTACTTGCTATAACATCACACACTCTTATTTATAACTTTCATCTTCACCTGAAAGTGTCTTTTTGATTTGTATGTTTACTTTTATATGTCTCAGTCTTTTATCTAGAACTAAACTCCCCAAGAATAGTGGCCTTTCTTCTTTCTTCTCCTCCTCCTCTTCTTCTTTTTCTTTATCTCTTTATACCAGGTAACTAGAACAGCATCTAGCATATAGTAGGCATCCAATAAACATGTATTAAATGAATGAAACACTGACCCTGATCCTTATTCTCTGTGCAATATCAAACAAATGATTTGACTCTGTAAAATCTACTCCACAAAGTGACAGTGAGATTGACGTGATCTGAAGTATGTGAAGTACGTAACACAGTACTTGGCATGTGTCAAGGGTTCAATCCATTTCTGTGCCCTTCTCAAATACACAGAATGCATATCCATATGTTACATCATTTTCTTTAATTATTTATTCCACTGCTTGTTTCTGTTATGAATCAGTATCTACCTGCTTTACCAACACTTCCCCTATGTGATGCTCCATTACACTTCTTTTTATATTGTCTGACGTTGCACTGGGAAAAGAGGTGCTCCTGGGGTGGGGTCATGTGATCACAAAAGCAGATTTTCCTAGTCAAAAGTGTCCAATAAAAATGGGAAGTTGCTTCGTAAGTGTCTCTGGAAGTCTGTGGTTGAGTTCACAATATCTTAACAGATTAAGTTAATGCAAATAGCAGATGTATGTTGTAGCAACAAGACAAATGTTCAGCAGAATTAAAGTTATTCATGTGTAGTCACACTGGGAATATTTGCATGATATTTTGCTAATTGCTCCAAAATCTGACTCGTAGAAAATAAACAAATGGGAAAAAAATAAAGCAGTAAAAATTAGCCCCAGACGTCTCTGGTTTCTCTTTTCAGCTCCCAACATCTTTCTTCAACCAGTCAACTTTTGCTCTGAAAGACCAGTGGTATTTCCCAGTCTCCCAAGCACTTTTTTGGACCCAGTAGTTGGGTGGAGACACTCACTGTTTTCCCCTAATAATGAGACTACGTCTAAAAGTACTCGATGTGTTTTCTTGCCCTGAGTCCTAGTTCCTTCCTCAAACTTCAAATCTATCTGCTTAGGTTTCCTAGCTAAAGGACCATATTGATAGATTACGCTACTTTAAAATAGTTTAAATTTGTCAAGTTTTCTTAAAATATTTCAAGTGACCTTTTGTCAATGTAGACTAGATATGTTATTTTTTGAGGGCTGCCATAACAAAGTACCACCAACTGGGTGGCTTACAGCAATAGAAACTTATTGTCTCACAGTTCTGGAGACTAGAAGTCTGAAACCAGGAAGCAGCAGGATTGGTTCCTTCTCAGGGATCCAAGGGATAATCTGTCCCATGCATCTCTCAGCTCCCATGGGTGGCTGGCAGTCCTTGGAGTTCCTTGGCTTGTAGATACATCACTCTAATCTCTTTCTCCATCCTCATGTGGCATTTTCTCTGTGTCTCTGCATCTTCATGTGGCTGTCTTCCTATAAGGACACCAGTTATATGGGATTAAGTATGACCTCTATTATGACCTCATTTTAACTAATTACATCTGCTTTCAAATAAGGTCACATTCTGAGGTCCTTGAGGGTTAGGTCTTCAGTCCATCCTTTTTGGGGGAACACAACTCAATTGATAACACTAGGGGGTCTCTAAACTTTTATGAACATACATACCCAATAATTAAAATATATTGTGCATACACCTCAATATGTCTGTGTGCTTGTGTGAGAAACATATGCTATATATCATATAGCTATAACACACTAAAATCTACTAATTTGTCATATACCTTATAAAGCAAACACAAAAACAGAAATTAAAAAATGAGAAAAAAGAAATTAAATGCAGCAATACTTAGTTTCCTTATCCCTGGGCGATCATCTTGTCCTCTGTTTTTTGGAAGAATGTGCCTGTATAACTGTGAAGGGGATGAATTGAACTCTGTAAGGCAGAAAAAGAAAATCATTCAAGAAAGAAAAGCAAGATGACTGAACTTGAAAGACCTGCTCTGGAACAAAATTGAAGAGTTTGTGGTTAAATGCATATTCTAAGCTTAAGCTCCTCATAATTAAAATAACCCACCATTTAATTGGAAGTGGGAGTGTTATTCTAAAAGAACCAGGGTCAGTGAGCTCCACCCACTGTATCAGAATTCAGGAAAGAGGAAGCAGGAAAATCTTGTCCCCAGTGGCAGCAGTCCTTGCTCCTCCTCTGTCTCCTTTCTTTTCCTCCAGGAAGTGATTTTTCCCCAGTATTGTTTAAACATCATAAGAGATAGGGATTCAAACGTGAAAGCAGAAGGCCTCGGAGAACTTAGCTGTGCATAGCCCAAAGAACGTGAGAAAATGGCCTCTTCTCTCAAGGCCTCAGCTTCCTCATCTGGGAAATGGGCGTTAACACTTATCTTATCTCACTCAGGGTTTCTGTGATGCCACACGTGGCTCTAGACCAGAACATGCTATGAGGAGACCACACTGTGTGTCCCTTCCCAGAAGCCAGTCAATGTGCCAAATCAGTGACTTCTTAATCAGGACCCCAGGTCAAATCACTCCGGGGTGCCTCAGTTTCTCTATCTGTAAAATGGGAATAATAAAGCCCATTCTGACTATTTCAGAAGGATTTTGCAAGAATAAAATGGGAGTATGTACAAACAAATACTTTATAATTGATAAAAGCACACTTTACTATAAAACTATAGTGTTTTACTTTTAGTGGATTGAGACAGTAAATGCAGCTTTCTAATTCATTAATTTATTGCACGAAAGTAAAAATCGGTCTTCAGCCTTGAGAGACCAGAGAGGAACGTTAGTGTCCCTCAGCTGATTAGCATGTCATTCCAGACCTGATTCAGAACCATTAACAAGAAACAAACTATAAGAGCTGTAAAGCTCGGGAAGCACTTTCGGCTCTGAGGGATAAGCCTGCATTTAAACGAACACATCCAAGTGAAACCTACAATGCTAAATTTTTATGTTGTTGCTATCTAACAAGATTTCAGGGAAAATTAGAGAGAAGCCTATCTTGTACTTACTGTTCATTGTCTATGAGCTCCATTGTCTGCGAGCCCCTTCTCTACACCTTTCATTGGTCTCACTTGATCTGTTTTTTTTTTTTTTTCCTGAGATTTGTGCTTTGTTTTAAGATTTTAGGACAAAGACGGATTAACACACACCGAGCCCCTCCCCAGCTATCACTCTGAATACAGAGACTTCCTTTGTTAGATGCCCAGGTGAAGCCAAGCATCCCCCAAGGAGGACAGATGGGGTCCTGAGAGGATGCTCCACCCACACGGCACACCATCGGATTGTCACCCAAGGGACCACAGTAAAACTCCTCTAAATGGCAAGACAGCTGCTAGGGGCTCTGCTACTTGGACAAGAGCAGCCAAGGCCCAGCGCTCCCTAACGGGAGGTCCAGGTTCACTGCTCAGCCTGAGAGTCCTGCTGGCCTGTGGCTTCCGCAGCCCAATGCCCACCTTTCTCCTGACCTCAGTCACCTTCTCAATTTCCCTTCTCTTCACCTCACATCCATCTCCACATCTCTCCACAACCACAGTTCCTCTGCAATCATCTCGCTTCGGCCATCCTTCCTTCTCCCAATCCCTGGAATCTCATTTCAAATGCCCCTCTCCCAATATTTCAGCATTTTTAGAAATTCCCATTTTTCCCTTCCACGCTTCTGCAATCCATCAAGGAAACCTCTGATAAGTCTTCTTTAGCCGATACATGTACAGTCACGGGTCACTTAATGATTGGGACTTGTTCTGAGAAATGCATCCTCAGGTGAGTTTGTTGTTGAGCAATGGTACAGCCTAGGCTATATGGTCCAGCCTGTTGCTCCTGGACCATAAGCCTGCACAGCATGTGACTGTGTAGACACACAGGCCAAAGCTACTCACCTCCAGCCTAACTGCCCTTTGCTCTCCCAGTCCTGTATTTGCCATACCCGGCTTCAATCTGCATCTGCATCGAACTACTGCTGCCTGTTCCTGTCCTAGCTTATGTTCCCTCTGCTGTTCATGTCCCCAACACACTCCTCTGTGAAAAACTGCTCCCCATCGTAGAGGGCATGTTAGAGGGTGGCAAATACAGTGCCTGCTCTGTTTTATTTCAGAGTGAGGCCAGGGCTTTGAATCTGTTAGTTGGGATTGAAATCCTAACTTTGTGATTAAAAGCTCTATGTTTGAGGCCAACCTATGTCCTTCTCGGTGGTTCTGTTTGCTCACTGATAGGATGAAGACAACACTACTCACTTCGTGGGATTTTTGTGAAGATTAAGTTCAGGGAGATAAGATGCCAAGCTCCAGGCACACTGGCAACATTGGGTCAGTTATCCTCAGCCTTCTGTGGGGCATAGCTCTGAACGCTGACTTACAGGCAGTGAGCTTTTCTGATGACAAGGATGAAGTTAGCAAGACCTGAGATTAGAAATTCACGACCTTGGCTGCACGGCCAATTCACAAGGGGAACCTTAAATATTCTGATGCCCAGGCCACATCCCAGACCAGGTAAATCAGCCTCTCTCACGTGGGGCCCAAAGCACAGGAGATGAGGAGCCCTCAGCTTGCTAAACTTGAGGATGGAAGGGAGGTAGAGGAAGGAAAAAACTGGCTCCAGAATTGTTTATTTTAATATAACCACACTCTCAAAAAATACAAACTCCTTGTCCAAATACATTCATTCCATGCAGGCGGTAAACCTTTAAATGACCTGCTTGCCATCACCATATTTTATTGAAAAAAATTATCCACTGCTGACAATGGACATCAAGACAGTACTTCTTTATAAGACTTCACTGAAAGCAAGCAGGAGGGTGAGTAGGAGCATTACCCTTTCCCAACCTCCCCAACATACACACACCTGCAAATCTAGAATATAGTATGTGTTAAAGTTTTATTTTTCCTATAGCCTAGACACTGAAAAATCCCCCCAAATAAAAATTTCTACTAAGCCAAATATACAAAGCTTAATGTGATATTTTAGAAGCCAAACCATCAAATCTAACATAAGCACAATTTAGTTTTTCTTTTTTAAAAAAAAAAGACCAAAATAGTATTCTTGCAGGAAGCATAAATTGTATTTGCTAGAAGTAATAGCAATCTCTTTAGCAATATCCCCTAGGACTCACTTCAGTCTATTTTCTTAAGTGCTAGATTTTTAAAGCTCTGTTGCATACCTCTCTCTTAGACATGCTGAACTGAACAGTCTAAATTCTGGGCACTTAAAGGTGCAAGATTGGTTGAAGATGTATCCCTAAAATGAGTCCTTTTATCAGTCACTATTGCTTCGTGAGTCCCTGGGGAATAAATTACTCACAAATCCACAAGCCTCAATTTAGAGTTTCTCACGTTGTTATACTTACTGGTAGATTGATTATTGCTCAAATATATTTACTCCTGGCCTCCTATCTTTGTAGGATACATACGTTTCTCTAATTTTGGACTCAGCCATGTGACTTGCTTTGCCAATGGGATGTTAGCAGATGTGATACAAACAAAGACTTAAAATGCGCTTGTACAGATGTGTTTACCCTTTTGTGACTCTACCATCAACATGAGAAGAGCTTAGGCCCAGAATGAATGAACCTACATGGAACACATATGAACACAACACATGATGAAGCCCTGGACTTAGCCAGACCTGCAGTTTAAAGCAGAACCAACCAGCCAAGCCCAGCCTAGATTAGCCAACTTTTACACAATCCATAGTGGTATGAGTGAGAATAAACGACTTTTATTTAAAGCCACTTGTGTTTGGGATGGTTTGTTATACAGCAATAGCTATCTGATATATACTACAAGGCTTGGTATTCAATAAACAATAACCCATAGAGAAAAACTGGTTTGGAGATCCACTTCTTATGGCCAATGAAAAATATATTTTTAAAGAGAGTTGCTAGGGCAAAAGATTCATTTTATCCTACAAAATAATCATGCTGTTGCAATCATCATTGAATGTCTATTGTGGGTACAAGAAAATAAAGCAAATAATTATTTCTCTGAATAACTAATTTAGATAGTGAAAAATTCATGTCTTTGAAGCTAAATGGAAAAGTTGGCTACAGGTTCCCTTTGGTGTAAATATCAATTTTGATAATGGTTATAAAATAAAAATCACTATAGCTGTCACTTACTGAGCACTTACTACATATACTTTATGTCAAAATACTACACTAAGATAGTTGCAATCATTTATGCCCATTTTAGAGATGAGAACGCTGAGGCTTAGAATGGTTAAGTAACTTGCCCACAGGTACCAACCTAGAAAGCAACAAAGCTAAGATCTGTCTAGCTCAAGAACTGAACTTTCACTACTGCCTCTAAGAGTTAAAAAGACAAACGTTAAGAATGATGCAAAAAGAACATGATTCTTCCCCAGTAAAAGATAAGTCATAATATAAATCTCTCTGACAAAAGGTGGCTCTTCTGGTTTCCTTCTTCTACTGACCATCTTGAGTTAATGCCTCAGGTATAAATATTCAATGCAATTAAACAACTATTTGGGGGGCGCTAATAGGTGCCAGGCCTTATGATCAGGCTGAGATTTACAGTTGAGTACAGCACACAGTTCCTTCTAGGAGCTTTCAGTCTAGTAAATAATTGATGTTGAAAATATCCTACCCAAAACTCCCAGTGTGAGCTCTATCATGTTCTAAATGCAGGGTGAACAGATGTTCCGACTAATGATTGCCAGGGTGGGAAGAGGGTGATAGTTGGGGAGTTAGTTACATTTACTCACTGAGAACGCTCATTTCTTTCTGAAGGCAGCCAGCAGCCAAAAAAAAAAAAGACAAATTCTAAATTAAAGGGGAGATCAAGCTGTGCAAGACTGCTGATTAGAGTGAGAGCTGAAAGATAACGGCTGCGCAAACGCTGAGCTCCAGTCCATGGTGCACGAGCCAGAGGAGAAGCGCACCCAGGCCTGGTGGCTTCCCCGGGAGTGTTGCTGGCCAACAGACAATAAGTTAAAGGGGAAAAACGACCGTGGTTCTGTTGAGCTGTATAAGCCTTTCTGGTATATAAAGGATTAAAAGTTTATTAGATCTAGGTATTTTGCTTAAATGAAAAAAGAATTGTGATTCAATGTTGTTATGATGCTACTATCCAAAATGCATCAAGACTTCAGAGATCACAACAGATCCAAACATGGGACTCTCTTTCACAAATAAGTTGAACTTTTCCAGCCCCTCTTTTCTATCCAGCCAAAAAGCAGGCCTCGTCTGAGCTGCCCTCTACTTTTCCACACCACTTATAGAGGAAGAAAAGGGGATTTTGCTGAAACCATTTCACAACTAGGATGCTAAGTGTCAAAAGGTATTTATCAAGGAGAGAAAGCATCCAGTGTTCCATAATTTTCCTTCACCAATTGAAAATAAACTGTTCCAACCCTAATTGTTTCATAAACAATTACCATCAGAGTATATTGATATAATCTTGCAAAGAAATCCCAGACATAGTTATCAAACTCTGTATATAATCAAATATTGTATCTCTCTTTGCAGGAGAAAGTCAAATGTGTACGAAAATTTATTTTATGCATAAATCTAATTCTAATTCCAAATGTAACATCATACCAACAATATCACTTGCTACTTTTTGTAAGTTATTTCACTGATGTGAACTTCAGCTTTCTTTAACTGTAAAATAGGAATAAGAAACCTACTGAGAGAATTACTGTGAGGGTTGGAAATAAGACACCTAAAGCACTTTGCAAGACAGAGGAGAAAATCAATACATGGTAGCTGTTATCGTTGTTATTAATACTGCTCATATCTAAAATTCTGCTATTGCTTCTATATCTTAATTATTGTTGTCATATGGTTTTATAGGATAAGTCTCCTTCTAAACACAAAAGGTGCAGCAAAATGACTCTAACTCCCTATCACCTTGTTATGGGTCACACCTCCTTTGGATTTCAAACTGGGCTGCCCTTACCTCTGTTGCTGTGTGTATGAGTAACTGGAGTGCACAACCTTAGCCCCTTCTACCTTGTGAGCTTCTGGGGTCCTTGCTAGAACCTAGGCACTCTGTATCTGACTTGGAAAGATTTAGGATTGACTGTTTACATAAAGTTAACAACAACTTCAAACTCTGATGGAGAAATAGAATTTAAAGATACAGTGACGTCTGCTGGTGACAGGGCCCAAAGAAATCTCAGCAGCCACCCATTCCCCTGGGTTAAGAGAGAAGCCCTAAAATGTTTTGCAAGTGGAGATCTGGTTCCTCTCCTAGTGGTTTACAGTTAGCTAGGATGGGGCCATGAAAATGCTCATGAACGCCCAGGCTACCAGTACTGGTGGGTCCAAGCTGGCACTGGAGTTGGGGCATACGCCTTCCCTGAACCAAGTCATTACCATCCTCACATCTTAGCACAAATTAACTTACATGACTGGTTATTAGCTTAGCCTAGAAAACCTCAGCCAAAAGGAATGTTATCATAGTTAGAAAAATAATCCCACATTATTTTCTCATGATGAATTATGTTAAAAACATACTTTTTCATTCAAACTCCTATTTGTCTTCTTTGGAAACCAGCAGCCCCCTTCCATCTTTCTACCTAAGAAAGAGCTTAGTGAGTCAAGGTGTTTGGAATCTGTTGTTTTCCTACCCAGCATCCATGCCCCCCTTCCTTTGATTCTTTCTGGGATCACATGTGAACTCAGTGGGACCACCACTCAAGATACCCTGCTCTCCAGGAAATTGACTCATCTATTCTCCTGTTGATGGACATTTCAGTGCTTCCAGTTTTTTGCTATTTCGAACAGAATAGAACTGCTGTGAATAATCTTTGTATTGCTTTCTCTTTGTTTGTTTTTAGAGACAGAATCTTTCTCTGTTGCCCAGGCTAGAGTGCAGTGGCACAATCATAGCTCACTGTAACCTTGAACTACCGGGCTTAAGTGATTCTCCCACCTTAGCCTCTTAGCCTCCCAAGTAGCTGGGACTACAGGCACATGCCACTATGCCCAGCCGATTTTTTATTTTTTTGTAGAGATGGGGGTTCACTATGTTGCCCAGGCTGGTCTTGAACTCCTGGCCTCAAGCCTCTTAAAGTGCTAAATAATCTTTTGGGGCTTAAGTTAGCTAAAGTGGGTTTTTGCTGCTTACAACTACAAAGTATTATCTATGTGGGATACAGAAAATACCCACTTATGATGCATCATTACTTATAGATATAATGTTCCTTACTAGGTACAAATTATCATAAAATTATAGGATTTTAAGGAATTCCCAAGGACACTCTAGAGCACTGTTCTTCCATCACAAAAAGGAGCTCTATTGTACTCATCGTAGTTTTCAGTCATCTATCATCTACCAGTTGAGAATCTAATTACAAAAAAAACCTTTAATCTGGCCAGGCACAGTGGCTCATACCGGTAATCTTAGCATTCTGGGAGGCCAAGGCAGGAGGATTGCTTGAGGTCAGGAGTTCGAGACTAGCCTGAGCAAGAGAAAAACCCTGTGTCTACTAAAAATAGAAAAAATTAGCCAGGCATGGTGGCACACCCCTGTAGCCCCAGCTACTCAGGAGGCTGAGGCAAGAGGATTGCTGGAGCCCCGGAGTTGGAGGTTGCAGTAAGCTATAATGACACCACTACACTGTAGCCAGAGTGAGATTTTGTCTCCACAAAAAATAAATAAACAACTTTAATCAACTGATTTCTCTTTCTCTTCTAATGAGAGATGAATAGAGAGTTACCTTGCTAGTTTTTGAAAAAAGTCAGGAGTGACACAAATGGCTAACAAATATTTGCAAAAGTGCTCAAACTCATTAGCAATCATGGATATGCAAATTAGGAACACAATGAGATACCATTTATACATTAGATTGGCATAAATTAAGACATTGTATAATATCAAAGATATAGATCCATGGGAACTTTTATTCATATGTGTTGGTGGTAGGAAAATAAACTGGTACAACTACTTCGGGAAAAAATGTGGCATTTTGTTATAAAGTTGAATATTGATGCACACTACAACCCAGGGTAACGCTCCAGAGAAACTCCTGCCTATGTGCCCCAGGGGACAGGAACAAGAATATTTACAGCAGTTCTGTTCACAGCAGCAAAAATCGGGAAACAATTCAGACTCCCACCCACAGGAGAATGGATGAACAAATCGTAGAATAGTCACATAATGGAAAATTATAGAGCAGGGAAAATAAATGGGCTAGAACTGCACAAACAACATGGGTAAATCTTAAAAACAAAATATTGAGTAAAGATAGCAAATCCCAGCAGAGGAGGCAAGTTACACCATTTTTATAAAGCTCAAAAAACTATCAAAACCAAGCAACACATTAGGTGGAGGGGTGTGTGTGTTGTGTTTAAATGATTTTTAGTAAAGTGAGCACTGTTAAACACAAAGTTCATCCTCAGGGTAGGAGGAGAGATGGGGGATAAGAGAGGATTGTATAAGCAATTGCAATGATGTTTGTCTCTAAAAGCGGGTGGTGAGTTCACTGTTGTTCATTATTCTGCTTCATTACATACATGTGTGTTACATATATCCTCACATAGAAAAATACAATAAAGGAAAATATACCAGAAGTAATAGCTTCATCCAAGGACATGAGAAGAGATTCTTGCACAGATTTCACAAAAAACATTGTAGATATTTGGGGTATTTTCTGAGTTTCCTCCTATCCCAGAACTCCATAACGTCTCTTGCTCTGGTTGTTTGTTTGGTTTTGTTTTTGTATCTTACTCCTTGTGTGTCTTTCACGGGCCTCTTCCCACTGGAGCAGTCTGCAGCATTCTAACCAGTAGTCCTATAAACTAAGATAAGTAGAGTGAGAAGGTAACTGATCTCTTACAATTTTGCTAGTCACACATGTTTAACGTGTGCATTTTCTTCCTAACGGAAGAGGCCATTTCTATCAGAACCACGGGGTTAATATATTTCCTTCCTTTCCAATCTCCCCACCCCATACACTAACCAACCCCTCTGGGAAAAAAGCTTTTATCTTATCAGAGACCTATACTTTGGGGATAATGCAGCAATATTTTATTATTGCTGCTAATATGTGCGTGTGGCTATAGTTGAAACAATGGGGAAAGAACACTGCTTTGTTCTGTGCAGGCAGAAACCTACACTGGCCAGTTTAAGTGGCTTCTTTCCTCCAGCAGCTGCCTTCTCAGAGGTCTGGAAATGCCTAGTTCTAACAGAAAGCCTTTGGAAGCAATTCCTGCCCACTAAACAGAAGAGAAAAGAAAGATATCTCTGTCTAAGGCTACTGCAACTAAAACTGTTCAAGTACATGAGTTTCAAGAGTGTGGGAAGAGCTTTAGTCTCTCCAAGTTTAAAAAGGTGACAAATTGTTAACAATTATAAGTCCGGGGCTTAAAAATGAGCCCAGTAATGGATTAAGTGGTCTGACATACACCAAAAAAAATGTGTTTTTCTGGGTAAATCTTTGTCTCAGCTACTCCTCTACTCCTATCAACTGTACCTCTTGCAATAAAAACTTGGATTGGAGCACTAATCCATATTTATATTATCCTGTTATGTTACGTTATGCTGAAAGCAACCCAATTTGCTAATAGCTTGTTACTCTCTGGCTGCATTTCCCCCAGGCCTAATACCATTCAATTCCTTCTTAGGGTTGCTTTCTCCAAGGAATGCTGATTGAGAGCTGGACTGCCTTTAACACATTCAATTTCTAAAGTATTCCTTCAAATGCTTTCTTCCTTGGGAATAAAATAAATAGGGAGCAGCAACTACAAGAACACAAAGTGAGCAGACAGTACAGAATGTATATTGCATCCCAGAGGCATGCTAATATAAACCCATTGACTAAAATGCCATGCCACATATTCCTGAGTCTCTTTTAAAAATAATTGGTTGTTTCCCCATAGAGCCTACTCTCACTATGGAGAATTTTCTTAAAAAAAAAAAAGAAATTTAAAGCCATCCTAAAGATGCTGAATCAGTCAGGAAGGGCGAGGTTATGCTGCAGTAACAAATAAAATGACATAGCCCAGGGGCTTAAAATACAAAGGTTTATTTCTTGCTCTAACTACGTATCCTGAACAGGTAGGCTGAAGGCTCACCTCCACATCACCCAACTCTGAAACCCAGATTTACAGAGCCCACACCATTTGAAATGTTGCGGATCACTAAAGCTGGAAAAAGAGGGATATTGTGAATTCATGTATGGATTCTGAAAACTCACAAGAGAAGTGACACTTAAGACTTCCTCTCCCATTTCAGTGGTCAGAGCAATAGCTGTCCCCAGCAAAAAGAAAGCAAAGAAGTATACTACCAGGTGCTTGGAAGTAGAAAAAGAGAAATATTTCGTGGACAACAGATACTGAAATAGATCTGAGGAGTTCCCAGAAATGTCACCTCCCAAGATTCAGGGTGGGCATGACTTTTAGACAGGTTGACTTTTAGTGCTTACTAAAGCACCTGTTTGTTGCTGATGAAAAAGTATGGAGTGTACAGAGATACTCATTAAATCAGAACCCAGCTCTGAGTTGATGTTCTGGATGGATAGTTACTGCTATACTTCCAGACCCCTGAATAAGGTTCTCAAAACAATTTAATGATGTGAGCCCAATGATATAGGTAATTTGCAAATTCTAGCCAGTAGACTTTTCATTTCTAATATGCAGATGAAAGTGAGCATTTTCAAAAGAAATTTTATCTTTTGAATTAACATATAACAAAATACCTCCAGCTATGAGTATAGAGCAAAATTATTCATTATTTTTAAGGGGCCAAGAAAAGAAAATGTTGTAACTGGGAACTTTAAAAGATGAATGTGAAAAGCCAAAATGCTATAAATGTTCTCTATATGCCAGAAACGCCTGAACTTTCCATTTTTACTAAATTACATCCAATGTAAGCACATTTGGCCTTTTCCTTGCTTCCTCATACTATGATATTCCAATCAAACTGCTTCAATATAAACTAAATCTTGATCCAATATTATTATCTCAACCAGAAGCTCATTTTAAAGCACTATAACCTTTAATGAGATATATGTACAATGGGTAGGAGCAGTGATATACCTAAAAAGCTGTTTCCCCAGAAAAGGAAGATATATTTAATATATTATTCTAGCTTCACCTTCACATTCCACTTGCCAGGGAACTAGGGCCAATAGCCTGTGTGAGCTCTCAAGGAGGGGGCGGCTCTGCCACGAATCACTTCCTCCTTTCTCTTACACAATACTTGATTTTCCAAGAGAGGAGTAGGAGCACAGGGCCCATGAAGTATTATTATAAGCTTCCCTTGGCATTAAAAGTAGGCACAGGGAGAGGAGAGAAGTAGACTCCAGACAGTAAAAATTCCCTCCAACATCGGTACTAGGCAAGTGTCCTTGGTCTAGGGCAGGAATCAGGAAGATTTTTCTGTAAAGAGCCAGGTGGTTAGTTTTTGGCTTTGCAGGCCATGAGGTCGCTATTGCAACTATTCAATTCTGACACTGTGGCATGAAAGAAGCCATAAACTATAAGTAAACAAATAGGCATGATTGTGTTTAATAAAACTTTATTTATAAAAACTGGAGACTGGCCATCTTTGCTCCATGACTGTAGTTTGCTGATTCCTCCAAGGGAAGAAATACTAGTGCTTGAAATACTAGTGAGAAATACTGAAGCCTAGTGCTTGAGTCTTACATGTGGCCATTGGTCTGCCTCGCTTCTCATGTTCTTTTATGTCCACACTACCACCTTTTCTTATTTGTTTTTTGTTTAATCAAAGTTGTACCTTGTTTCTCTCTTCAAATATTTCTCTGCTTTCATAACCATGATTGCTACTGAGTCCTGCAGATAAAATTTCAGAGAAGTTTTTTCTCCTTATTGTTCAGAAATGGATGCATATTTACCTGAAAATTCCATCAATCAACATCCCTTATTAGCTAATAATGTGTGGAATGCTCTATACTAAGGCTGAGGGCAGTAAAAGAGGAAGTAGCAATCAGCCTTTGCCTCAAGCAGGTAACACTTGCATTGGAAGTGTCAGAAGAAGAAGTAACTTTACATTTCTTTGACAGAAACATGAATATGTGTATAATCACTGGTGAAAGAAGACTAATGACAAATAGGTGTTCAGTTAGAAAAGTAACCCACTATGCTTAGAACTCAGAGCAGGAGGAAAGACCAAAGGCTGGAAGGTTCCTAGAGAGCCTAGAGAGAGGGGATTTGTGTGGAAAAGAGAGTAAATCCATCAAATATGTTTTAATGCATGAATTCATAAAGATGTTTGCCCAATAAAAGTAATCTGCATTAAAAAAAAAATGGGGGAAAGCTTAGCTAAACAGATTTCTTTTCTATGGGACTTCAAGGCTATGAAAGTGTCTTGTAAATCTTTTTAAAAGAGTAGAGATACTAAATTTCTTCAATTCTAAGACTCATGTTTATTTTTTACATTTTAACATTTGTGAAATTGGACTGCATCTTACAATCCATAGCATGATTTGGTTTAATTAGCAATGTTCACTCTTCTTTAGTAATCCGTAAAAATAGTGCATCTTACAATCAAAAGTTTCTTAGATTCTATGCAATGAAATAGCAAGTTCCTTTTCCATTCATCTGGCTACCATTTTTTCCATAGCACACATGTTGACAGCTCTCAAACTATATTCTGAAGAACACCAGCTCAGCAAATGTTGTATTTGAATAAACGTACAGGTCACACATTTGCTTTCAGTATCTCCTAGAATTCCTCTAACATACAGATTTTCATTTCTCCACCTGGAAATACACACTCCCATTTGCCTGGCTTTGTTGTTGGCTATGTTGTTCTTTGTTGGTGTGTGCAACCTATGTGTTTGTGTTGACTTGTTTACATGTTTGTTGTTTGTTTGGAAAGAGAAGTCAATAAGTAGCCAGGCTAATTTTATACCAGTTAAGAGGAAATAGTGCTCCCTGTAACTTATTTAGCCTTAATCTCCTTTGGCCAAATTTTATCTCTCAATCTAGGGTATACTTGCCCCAAAGTATAGTCCTTACTATCTGAATATGACCTCAAACATAGAAACTTACCCTTTACAACATACAGCCAAGGACATACAGCTAGAAACATTTCTGGTTGGTTGTGTAGGACAGCTCTTACTACATTTCCCATCCCATCGTGGGCAGTGACCACATCCTACACTTTATTTTTAACTCACCCCAGGCCTAAGCAGCCTTTTAAAGGTGGTCAATGTTTACTGGCTCACTGATAACAATTCATTTGCTATTGAGATTTCCGTTAAGAACTGTGCATTGAAAATGTGGGCTGGCGTTCTCTTCCTTCTTTTAGGAATTTCTGTTAATGCTATGCCACTCTAGGATCTAAGAAATCTCAACTAATGAATTCTTGAATGGATCCGCGGCCATTTGGTCCAAAATATATCCTCTATCACAAGGCCAGCTGGATGAGGCTGGAGAAAGTCCATCCTCATGGAGGGAGTATTAAGTTCACATTTTGTGAATTCATAACAAAGGAAGGAAAAGGCGTTTTCAAATGGGCCCCCAACGGATACAAAAATATGGCAATAAAAACTAAAACGGTAGCTTCTAACACACAGCTCATAATTATAAAAGCATAACAATAGAGCACAAAGGAAGCCGATCTCCATCTCCTCACCTGCTCAGCAGGCCCCTTAGCTGCTGGCAGAGGTGCAGGCAATGGTGCCAGCGACAGGGCCACCAGGGAGACAATTGGAGTTTTTCTTTCAGAAAGTCACAACTAGAAGGTCATTGAAGAAGATGTTTTTTCCCAAACCACAAAACTAAGTGAGACAACACCTACCCGGCATGCAGTATGGACTGCTGCCATTGGTTCTGCTCTGGGCACCGGGTAAAGAAGATTTTCTTAATTCTGGGTCAGCCCTGGAGATTGGAGGAAGCAGAGATGAAGAAGAAATCAATCTCTCTCTCTCTCTCTCTCTCTCTCATTCTCTCTCTCTCCATCAGCAATTACAATTCTTCTCCTTGGCAAAGAGCTCCAGAGCTCACGTACCAACAGCAGCAGAGAACTCTCTTCTCTTTGCCCCTCTTTCTCTCATTACCTTTCTGGCCTCTCTTCTCTCCTGATTTTTTCCAAACTAAAAGGGCAGTGGGGAGGATGAAATCGTGTTAAGGGATTGAGAAAAAATGGCCAAGGTTGGCAGAAAGACAATTATTCCAGTTCTTCTTTTTCCTTCTTCAGTATCTGTTTCAAGAAAAAGCTTAACATTGAATTCGGGCGGTTGGAAGATGTAAACAAACAGTGAAGAAAATGTGAAACAGGGAAAAGATACGAAGCTGAAAGTCTCAAATTTGGTTTCCAATTTCAATTTTTTATCAGAACTCAGAAGTCAGTTGATATAAAAAAAGTGCCTAAGTATCAGTGCTTCTTCCTGGTTGGTGAAAAAAAAGAAAAAGAAAGAAAGAACAAAGAAAAAAGCCTAAGTATGCCCCAGACAACACAATAGCCCCTTTTGTAGTGAGCACCCTGCTCCCTCCACGTGGCCTCACAGCACTTGTCAGAAATGATCTTCAGAGTGCTAAGTCTGAGGAGGCTCCTAGGGGTTGGCCCTGTAGATGAAGACCTGCAGGTACCCTAAGTGTGCCCCGCAGCACTGAGGTGTCCACAGCCACTGCCCGAGTCACGGGAGTAGACAATTCAGGGGTCCTGAGCACGGTCTAGAAGAAAGGACATGGGCTCTGTGTGGGCACGTACAGTCTGCCCTGCACACTATTGCTCAGTGGGGATGGCACAACAGAGGACAGTCAGAGTGGGCCTTTCTAAAGCCTGGGGCCAGGGACAGAGCCTGTCCTGCCCTGGTGCTCAACCTCCTGAACTCATATTCTCTAGGAGGTCTCCTGGGCACCACAGACAGAAGTGGATCCTTTCTGTCTCTCTGTCTCTCTCCCCGCTCCCATCCCCCTTCAAGATGAGCATCACTCTACAGTGTTAGAGATTTTATGGTATATGTATAAATACCCTTACCAGAGCTTGTTCATACTTTCCTTGAATTTAGGAACAATGCCCTGTCCGCTTTTGTATCCTTCGCATTACCTAATGCAGTCCCAAGCAAGTTGCACTTAGCCAGCACAAAAATGCATCTGAATAGATGGTGCTTTTAGAACTCCGTTCCAAAATTATCTAACACATTTTTGCCTACAATGTGTAAAAATTGTAACATATACATGCATATACAGAAGACTATAGACTAAAGTGAAGACTTTTCACCCCCATTAGACTGTTCGGTTAGTACTCTCATCTCCCTTGAATCAACGCCCTGCTGTAGTCATGCCCAATACATTTGTTCTCTATTCTTCCCCATCAAGATTCACAGAGTTACCTGGTGCTTTAAGAGCATTTGAAATTGGGTGATTTCAGGTTTGCAACAGTCCCAAATATATGAGTTTATGTACCAATAAGAAGAGCTCATGGTTTCTGTATTTTCTGGTTTCTCAGCATAGTATACTGGTTTCCATGAATAATTTTGGTTTTTACCAAAGCAATTTTTTACTTAAGGTTTTTTTATATATAAAACTCCAGAGAACTGTTTGTGGGAACAGAAATGTGCCAGAAAATGCAACCCGATAAAGGGCAGCAGGCGGGGGAACAAACAGGCCATCATGCGGGTAGGAAAAGTACTTATTCCTAGGTTGAATATCTGACTGCAAGGCAGAAATAATGTAAAATTCTTAAAGGCAAATCTCTGTATTGTGGACACTAGCAAGCCAATTCCCCATCACCAATGTTTTAAGTTTTGTTTTTTTCCTAATAGGTAGAGAATCTCAAGGCACTGAAGCAATCTTCCCATTACAAAGTAGAATTATCTATCCATCCTCCTCCTCCTCCCTCCCCCGCTAACCATCTCCCCAACGGCTACACACAAGAACCATTTATATTTACATTAAAAATGATTTGGCCTATGTACACTGCACTGTTTGACAGCAAAGATGGATGTTCGCTTATAATTAAGTTTCAGCATAAATGACATCATTCAAGAAGATAAGCATCCCTATTCCCTCTCTGCTGGTTTTCTCATATGATACTGAGGTTATATGCAGACTCGGATGCTTTTTCTAGCTTTCTTGTCAATGGACAGTTCTGTAGCAACTCGGTTAACTCTGAAAAGCTGAAGGAACTTTTTCCTACCTAATTCATCTTGTTTCCTTGCCTTCAGACAAAGAGGAAGGGGTATAAATCCTCCTCACCCAAAATAAGGTCTGTAGACCAGTGGCATAGGCATCACCTGGAGGTTTATTAGAAATGCAGGATTCTGTGGTTCCTCCGACTTGTGGGATCAAAATCTGCATTTTAAAGAAGATCCTCAGGGGATTTTTCTGCAAATGACATTTTGAGAAACACTGGTATAAAAGTCAAAATCTGTACAATGGTTAGCTTTATGGATAAGATGCATTGTGTGGCTGTTTTCTGTTTTATACATCAGACTTTGAGGGTTAGGTTTTCAAATTTTCATATAGTTGTTTCCATATTATAGCAAGAGAACAATGCTATTATTTTTTTGCCTTGTATAATTTTCATATTATTACATGTGTATAACCTAACCTTCCAAGCCAAACTATAGGGCAGCAAACATACAAAAATAAATTATTCTACCTTTACTGTATACAGAATTTGTTTAAGACATTGTATCCAATATTAGGGAGGTAATGTTATGTATAGGTGATATCCCTGCCAACAGTTAGAATTTGGTGTTTGTTTACTTCTTTCTTACCCCTCATCATCACTAGACTGTAAATTCCTACAGGGCACAGATCACGTTGTTCACTATTGTACCTGTAGCTCCTACCACAGTGCCTAGCCCAGGAAAGATTTCCTTAATAAATGAATGACTTTATAATAGTGTAGAAAGTAAGATGCATATGCAACATCTAAAAGCCTGGCATAAGTAATTAGTGCCATATAACCATGTTGTTCAGACCCTCCTCCACTTCCATAAAACTGATCTGCCTACGAAAGAACTAAATCAATCTTCCACAAATTCTTACAAAAAAATAGAAAGGAAGGGAATAATTCTTAACTTACTCTATAAGGCCAGCATGAGCCTGATACCAAAACCAGGCAAAGATATCACAAAACAAGAAAACTACAGACCAATTGGCCTTATGAATATAGACTCAAAAACTCTCAACACAATATAAGCAGACCAAATCCAACGTGTAAAAAGGATTATACATCATGACCAAGTGAAATTTATTCCAAGAAGACAGGTCAGTTCAATATAATATTCCATATTAAGAAAATCAATGTAATGTTCCATATTAATAATAGACAAAAACTATATGATCATATAATAATTCAGGAAAGTATTTGACACAATCCAGCAAAATGTTTTTGTGATAAAACACACACCCACACACATTTAACAAACTAAGAATAGAAGGGAATTTCCTCACTTTGATAAAGAACATCAACAAAAACCCTATAGCTAACATCATAATTGTAAAAGATAGAAAGCTTTTCCCCTAAGATCAAGAATAATACAAAGATATTTCCTGTCACTACTTCTATTCATTATTGTATTGGATGTTCAATCCAGAGCAAATTAGGCAAGAAAAAGAAATAAAAGATATCCATATTGGAAAAGAAGAAATAGGACTATGTTTACAAATGACATGATCTTATTTATTGAAGAGCCTAAAGAATCTACAAAGCAACTGTTAGAACTAATAAACAAGTTCAGTGAGGTTGCACTGTATAAGATCAAGATACAAAAATCAGCCATATATCTCTACACTAGCAATGAACAACTTGAAAATAGAATTAAGGAAGCAATTCCAGTTACAATAGCATCAAAAAGAATAAATTCAACAAAAAAGTATAAGACTTATATACTGAAAACTAGAAATATGTTGGAAGAAATTAAACAAGACCTAAATAAAAGACTTCATGTGTTCATGGATTGGAAGACTTAATACAGTTGACCCTTGAACAACGTGGGTTTGAACTGCACTGGTCCACTTACACACAGGTATTTTTTAATAAAAATTACACTGAGTGTGCCTGCCTCACCTGCGTCCCCTTCCACCTCCTCCGCTTCTGCCTCTGCAATTCCAAGACAGCAAGACCAATCCCTGCTCCTCCCCCTCTTCCTCCTCCACCACAGTCTACTCAACATGAAGATGACAAGGATGCAGGCCTTTAGATGATCCACATCCACATAATGAATACTAAATATGCTTTCTCTTCCTTGTGATTTTCTTAATAACATTTTCTTTTATCTAGCTTAATTTAGTCTAAGAATACTGCATATAATACATATATATAATATGTTTTAATAGACTGTTTGTGTTAACCATAAGGTGCTTCCTGTCAACAGTAGGCTATTAGTAGTTAATTTGGGGGGGAATCCAAAGTTATACATGGATTTTTGACTGTGTGGAGAGTTGGCACTCCTAACTCTCACATTGTTCAAGGGTCAACTGTATTGTTACGCTGCTAATATTCTCCAAATTGATCTATAGATTCAATGGAATTCTTATCAAATCCTAGCTGCCTTTTTTGCAAAAATCAACAAGCTGAACCAAAAATTCACATAGAAATGCAAGAAACCCAGAAGAGCCAAAATAATTTTGAAAAAGAACAAAGTAGGAGGACTCACACTTCCCATTTCAAAATTTTCCATAAAGCTTGGTAATTGTGGTTGTGTGGTACTGTTAGACATATAGATGAATGGAATATAATTGAGAATCTGGAACCAAGATCATACATTTATGATCAATTGATTGTTGACAAGGGTGCAAAGATAATTCTATGAGGAGAAAAGCCTTTTTAATAAATGGCCCTGGGACAACTGGATATCTGTATGCAAAAGAATGAAGTTAGACTCCTACCTCACACCATATACCTCAAAATAGATGAATCAAAGACCTAAATGTAAAAGCTAGAACTATGTAAGAGAAGAAAACATAGCTATAACTCTTTACGACCTTGGATTAGGCAATGGTTTCTTAGACATGACACCAAAAACACAAGCAATCACAGGAAGAAATAATGGATAAATTAGACTTCATCAGAATTGAAAACTTTTGTGCATCAAAGGACACTATTAAGAAAGTGAAAAAAATAAATAATCCACAGAATAGGAGAAAATATTTGCAAATCATGTATCTGTTAAGGGACTCATCTCTAGATATATAAAGAACACATACAACTCAAAAATATAAATAACCCAATTAAAAATAGAGGACCAGAATTGGTAATTTTCCAAAGAAAATATATGCAAATGGACAATAAGCAAATGAATAGATGTTCTATATCACCAGTCATTAGGGCAATGCAAATCAAAATCATAGTAAAATACCACTTCATACTTCCTAGGATGGCTATATAAAAAAACCAAAAAATAACAAATATTTGTGAGGATGCAGAGAACCAGAACCCTCTTCATACATGCCTAGTGGGAGTGTAAAATGTTACCACCATTTTGGAAAATGGTTTGTTAGTTTCTCAAAACGTTAAGCATACTAGTTACCATATGACCTAGCAATTTCAATCCCAGGCATCCAAAAGAATTGAAAACATATCCACGCAAAAGCTTATATATGAATGTTCATGGTAGCATTATTCCTAATAGCCAAAAAGTGGAAACAGCCCAAATGCTCATCAACTGATGAATGAATAAAGAAAATATGATATGTACATACAGTGGAATATAACTCAGCCATAAAAATGAATGAAATACTAACACATGCCATAACATGGATGAACCTTGAAAACAATGTGCTAAGTGAAAGAAGCCAGACATTGCAAGTCACAATGTGTGATTCCACTTACTGTATATGACATGTCCAGAATAAGCAACTCCTAAAGGCAGAAGGTAGATTAGTAGTTGCCAGGGACTCTGTAGAGAGGGGAATATGTGTGACCACTAATGATTACAGAGTTTCTTTGGGGGATAATGAAAATAGTCTGGAATTATTAAAAAATAGTGATAGTGGTTGCACAACTTTGTGCAATTCCAAAATTCCACTGCATTGTACAATGTTAAAGTGTGAATCTCATGACATTATATGTCAATTTAAATAAAAAATGCAACTTCCCCTTCACAGGTGTTGCTCTCCTACTTTATAAAACAATGGCATCTCTCATCCATCCTGCTGGTTTATGGTGCATTTCCTGGGATATGGTATCAAACAACGAATGATTCAAAATACTGTTATCTTGATAAAGCAAATGACCCTAAAAAATCCTTTGATAAAAAGGCTGATTTCTAATTTTTTGCCATCCATGAAATTATGGGAAGAATTAATCAAGTTCTCAGATAATACACCAATAAAAATCATTTTTGATGATATATCACAATATGATTTTTAACATAATTCAAAATGATTTCAAGAAACTGAGTGACATGGCTATCACAAAGTCCCTTCTATTCTTACCTCCTTTCTTATGCGAAAAAGTTTTCTCAAAATTTACATCTATAGCAATGAAAAGTAGAAATAAAAATTGATGCTGAAATCACCCTCATTCTGGTAATAATATTCTTCCACAACACATGAACTGATTTGGAAAAAAACAGCTCTATCCATTTCATTAAGAGATGTGTTTCCAATAAATTTTACTGTTTATGCTTAATAATAGGTTTTCAACCTTTGAAATATATTTTTATTGTTTTTTGGTCAATTGAATACAATAGGTTCTTGTAATATTAACTCAGTCCAGAATAAATATTTTAATGCTTTGAGCCTATGATTACAGGAAATTTAAAAATTAATAAAACTTAAATTTATATCCATATTTTTATAACAAAGAATTATGATTAAGTAATCAATAAAAGGCTTTAAATCATAAAACATATTACATTAGGGTAAAATTCTGTGGAGAAAATGAAATACAAGTTCAAAGAGAACAGTAACAATATAAAATTCCAATTGTTAAAGAAGAGCTTGTTCATATACTTTTAAGTGAAATTTAGATTTTATTTTATATGTATATGGGGGTAAAGTAAAAATGTAAAAAAAGTATTATGAAAAATTTCAAACATAAAAATAGTCTTAGTCTGAGACAAGGGTTTGTGCTAAGGCTGTCTATGTTTAGAAGTTATCGTGAGGGCTCGATGCAGGTGGTTTATTTTGGGATGTGATCCTAAGAAACAGGAGAATCCTGTGAAGACTATAATGGGGAAGGAGTGACACCCACCCAAAGGTATGTTACCAACCTGATCACACAGTGGGAACCAGGTGTGTGATTCCACTAGGGACCCTCTGAGAAGCCATGCAAGTTGCCCTTCAGAACCATCCAGCAGTTTCTGTGCCCCGTGAGCCTAGAAGCGTTAACTTCCTTGCACTTCCAAATTTATGTCTGCATCAATATGAAGTAGGATCTTCCTGCAGTTGCCCCACAGGGCAGGAGAGACACCTGGTGCAGCTGAGGCCATGTACCAATCCAGGCATTACTACAGTATGGCAGGCTCAAAGCATGCGTGGTAAGCATAGTAGTTGTCCAATGTATAAACTAAAGGTAACAGAGTGATATAATGTACACCAATATACCCAGTATGTAGCATCGACAATGATTTTGCTTCATCTATACCTCTACCTATATCCTTAACTCCTATTGTGTTTTAAGTAAATCCCAAAGATCATCCAATCTCATCTGTGTCTGTGTGGGTGTATATATGTGTGTGTGTGTGTGTGTGTGTGTGTGTGTGTTATTAAATATGAAATGTCCTATTTCCTGAAGTACAAAGTTTGACAGTTGATCTCTCTGACATTTCTACTTTGACACTCCTTGTTTTGTGTTTATTGTGAAGGTGCATCCTCAGCCTTTCAAATGCATGTTTTGGCTTGTGATTTTTTAAAGCAATTTTTGTGAAACCATGGTAGTCAAATATTTGTGTTATTTTCAACTGTGAGTTCCATCGTGGAAACAATGCAGCACAGACAGCTCGAAATATCAATGAAGTGTTTGGGAAGGATGTGGCTAAAGAATGCACAGTACATTGATAGTTTGAGAAGTTCTTCTGCTATGGTGATTTTAATCTTGAAAATGAGCCACGTGGGCAACCTGAGACAGAGGTGGATAATGATGAGCTGAAAATGTGGTGGATGGAAGTGAATCCATCTCAACCTACATGTGAATTAGCAGCAAGGTTTGACGTTACTATTCCAACAATGTTGGACCGTTTGAAACAAATCAGCGAGGTCAAGAAGCTGGATAGATGGGTTTCGCATGAATTAAACAAGCATCAGAAGAGACATCGTCTTGAAGCTTGCCTTTCTTTACTGTCACGACATAAAGGTGAATCATTTCTACACTGTATTGTTATGTGTGATAAAAAATGGATTCTTTCTGGTAATCGCAAGCATTGGACACAATGCTTGGATAAAGATGAAATGCCAAAACCAGTCCAAAACTGTATATTCATCAAAAAAGCTAACTGTGCCTGTTTGGTGATCCAGCGCTGGTATTATCCACTACAGCTTCATGAAACCTGGTCAGTCCATTACAGTGGATGTCTACTGCAACCAACTGGACAAAATGATGAGGATGCTGTGATTAAGCAGCTGAGATTGGTCAATAGAGACAGGCCAATCCTCTTGCAAGACAATGCTCAACCACATGTCACACAAACACGGCTGCTCAAACTACAGAGTCTGGGTTTGGAAACTCTCTGTCATCCACCGTACGGCACCAACTGACTACCACTTCTTCCAGGCTTTGGACCACTTCTTGCAAGGGAAAAGATTCAATTCTCAACAAGCTGTGGAAATGCCTTTCGCTATTTCATTGCCACTTGCTCTCCAGTCTTCTTTGCTGCTGGCATAAACAAACTACCATTAAGATGGTAAAACTATGTCAATAGTTTAGGTGCATACTTTGATTAATTGTACTGCTTCTATGAGATATAAAGGACTACACTTTTGATTCAAAATTGGACATTTCCTATTTAATGACCTTAATATTTCAGTAGGGATCTCTAAAAGACAATGACTTCTTTTTAGCATAATCTCAGTCACAGTAGCCTTAAGAGATTTTATTTTCTATGGCTTCTAGAAGTAGCATATTATTTTATTTGCAATAAATTTTGATCATTCTCTGCTAGAATTTCGGAGAGTAACAATCTAATCCAATCAAAGAGTAATGTCTTAAAATCCACTCTGTATTTAGTTATGACTTTAGTCTTACTTAAACTTGGCCTCTTGGTTCCAGGGAGAGAAAAAGGCAAAAGACAAAAGACAAAAAAAGAAATAACAACAATAACAACAACAACAACAAACAAAAAAAACCCACCTTGTAGATACTTAAAAAGGAAGAGAGAGCTCTGACTTGGGGGGGGTTGGGGGGCATGGGCAATATACATAACCTAAACTTTTGTACCCCCATAATAAGCTGAAATTTTAAAAAAAGGAAGAGAGAAAAAACAAAGCATCATAGATCACATTCTCATTTTTCCTCTCAAAAAGCAATTGAGTGTTCCATGTAATTATTTATTTTTAGCCAAATCCCAATATTTAAGGAATTGGGATTTCACAATTTAGATGATATTACTTTTCTTCTTCTCCTTCTTTTTTTCTTACCTACTTTGGATGCCTCTTAACCTTCTAGTTATGATTTGATGGAACATCTCTGTGCATATGTATTCACAATAAAATATAATCAAAGTAATTTTTAATGAATTGTGATGCATTCTGGGATTTTCTGGTATCTGTGTTGACATACATCCTGACTTTTGCTTTCTATACCAGGCCTCAAGCTACCCTCTGGAGATTCATCCAACTACCTATTAGGGATGAGAACATGTATTCAATCCAAGTTTAGAACCCACTAATACTCCATAGGTATAAGGTTACAAACCAACTTGAATCTTTTGGTGTTCAACTTTGTTTATTCTTGGCAAAGCTCAAAAAACTTAACAGGGCTCAAAAGATTTCTTGGACATGGGCTTTAAGAAAAAGCATTTTGATGAGTAAAGCATAAATGAACCAGAACCCATATGGATCAAATTTTCCTCAAAATGCACATGGGTTTAATAATTAATGGAAAAAGTGCTTCTAGCATGCATTTTGGGTTTTATCAAACCCCAAATATTTGGAAAAAAATAGTTTGATAGGTTCAAAGAACCCAAACTCTGATTTGATGCACCCACATTAATATCTCTTGATGGTGAATAAAAATGAGAATTATTTAGGTGTAATGGAAAACAGAAACAGAACTTGTTCAAAAATTATGTGAATGAAAGAAAATAACATAATGCTACAAAGTTCATCTTTGTTCATATTTATTTTCTTACATCCTTCTTTTGAGAATGTCGAACAATCTCTTAACTATACTCTAGCTCAGCCTATTAAGAGTTTTGAAAGAAATTATTGATTGCAGTTGAAAAAGAAAAAAGAAAAACTGAATGAAATCCTTTGAGATGCATAATACGTCATGAAATTTTCTAAGTTATTTGCAAATGTTTCTGCCAGTATCAATAAATCCCTAAAATCACAAGATAAACTGTGTTAATTAAAGAATGGTACTATGTATTTAGAAGTTTCTGGAAGTTATGTTTTTGAATTCATAGTAGTGCTGCTGTGTGTCTGAACAAAACTTAGTTTTTACCTCTTTTCCACTAAGACTATTACATTCAACTGTAGGGGTATTTTCTCAGCAGAGCTTAAACTTTTAGACTTTATGTATATTTAGTATTTTTATATCTCAAGAAACAACTATAACATTGAAAAAATATCATCTAATTTCTATTGAGTACATGGACGTTCTATAAATGTTGTATCAATCATAAAAAATAGTACTGTGTTTTCTTTGTGTACACTTGAGAGCTACCATAGAAAATAATAATCAATGCATTTTTCAGATAACTTTCAACTAAATATGAGTAGGATAAGTCAGACCAATAAAATTAATTTTGAATTGTCTAATCCTTTACCCCTTAAGAAGCTATTGAATTTTGTCTCACAATTATTTCATGTTAAAATTCCACACAACATAATAGTGATCTCTCCTTTTTGTTTACATTTGTACATATGTAAAAAGTGACATAAACAAAGTAAGTTAATGCTATATCAAAATACTCTGAACTGAAAGAACTTTCTAAATAAAGTATTTTAATTATAAAAATAAGTAAAAAAAAGAAAATGTGGGGGGTTGCCATCACTATTTAAAAAAATAAAAAAGAGAGAAGGAAAAATAGTGACCATATTTCTTAATAGAAGCAAAGCTTGGTGTCTTAAGAAGGACTTATATTTGGGTATTTTTTCTGCCACTGTCTCTGGCATGTGGGCCAGCAGGCTGCTGTGATGAGCCTTAAGAAAGGGTTCCTCAGAAAAGATTTCTCTAAACTTGAAGAAAGGACCAGACTCCATGAATGGGGTAACACTGTATTTCAACCAAAAACAGTTGCCTGGAACCAGTTAGGGATGCACCATAAATAGAATTGAATGCTGTCTCCACTCCAGCTATTCTTTCTACTCATGCTCACACACACACACACACACACACACACACAGACACACATATACACACACATCCTATTGTAGAGGGCAGCTGTGTAGAATGCCAGAAGTCCAGCAGAACCATATTAATGATATGACCCTTTATGATAGGCGTTTATTTATATTCGGTGAAGTAGGTTACTGACAATTTGGCCATTAATTTGCTGTTTATAAATCGTATTTTCCGTGTGTAGTAACCACAAGACTTTGACATTCACAGCCGTGTTGAAAGAAACAAGTTTATTAAAGAAGGGGAAGGAAAAAAAGATCAGTCCTTTAAAGTGCACCAAATTGCACATGTCAGCCACTAAGTAAAATTCTGTGCTTGAAAAATAGCAAAATGTCCATTGTATGGGAAAGGGAAGGGATATAGCGTGTGTGTTCACTTCACATACGAAAGGAAATCAGACCAGCAAAGAAAAGTCTAAGTATTCCAACCCCTAAAGAAACATAATCCAGAGTTTATATCAGATGGTTTATGAGAGTTTATTGGAATATACAACAGGGTTCATGTCGTGTGTCACAAGGTGAAACCTGTTCGTTGGTGATTTACAAGCTGCATGTGCCGGCATTACTGTAATTTATAGAACACAGATGGTCCTGGGGTGCCCCGCTGACTTGTAGCTGAATCAGGACCTAAGCCCCGCGTGTCATCTGCTCTGGGTACCTCAGGCTCACTTCCCAAAATTACGCACCGACATATTTCTGTTCTGAACTGGAAGATTCCGGAGGCCCTTACCTTGAAATAAATGCAGCTTAAAAATGTGCAACTGCAGAGATGTGGGAAAGATTTAGGCTAGAAAGACATGATTTTTCCCCTTCTGCCCAAAAAAAGGTGCCCTCAGTCTCTTAATTTCCTCTGGGTAGCTTTAATTGATAAGTTTGTCACTATTATATTGGTAATAGAAAAACAAGATATTGCATTACTTTTTTAAACAATCTTTTTTTATTTTTTAATTGACACATAATAATTGCACACATTTATGGGCTACATAGTGATGTTTCGATATCTATGTATAGTGATCAGATCAGAGTAATTAGCATTCCATCATCTCAAACGTTTATCATTTCCTTGTGTTGGGAATATTAAATGTTCTCCTTCTAAGCTATTTGAAAATACATAATATATTATTGCGAACTGTAGTCATCCTTCAGTGGTATAGAACACTATAACTTATTCCTCCCATCTAGTTGTAACTTTGTATCCTTTAACAAATCTCTCCCTGTTCCCTACCCTTCCCCCCACCCTTCCCAGCCTCTAGTGTATTCTGTTCAACTTTGTACCTCTATGAGATCAACTTTTATGCACTTCCACATCGGAGTGAGAACATGTGGTCTTTAACTTTCTCTTCCTGGCTTATTTCACATAACAGTAAGATCCTCCAGTTCCATCCATGTTGCTGCAAATGACAGAATTTCATTCTTTATATGGATGAATAGTAATCCATTGTGTATACATTCCACATTTTCTTTATCCATTAACCTATTGTTAGACACTGAGGGTGATTGCCAATCTCGGCTATTGTGAATAGTGCTACAATAAACATGGGGCTACAGGTGTCTCTTTGATATATCCATTTCCTTTCCTTTGGATATATACCCAGTTGTGGAATTGCTGCCTCATACGGTAGTTCTATCAGTAGTTTTTTAAGGAACCTCCATACTGTTCTCCATAGTGGCTGTACTAATCTGTATTCCTACCAACAGTGTGTAAGAGTTCCCTTTTCTCTGCATCCTCACCAGCATTTGTTATTTTTTGTCTTTTTGATAGTAGCCATTCTAACAGGGGTAAGATGATATCTCATTGTGGTTTTTCATTTGCATTTCCTTGATGATTAGTAATGTTGAGGATTTTTTCATTTATTTGTTGGCCATTTGTATATTTCTTTAGAGAAATGTCTGTTCAGATCATTTGCCCATTTTTTAATTGAATTGATTGTTTTTTGGTTTTGAGATGCATGAGGTCCTTGTATATTCTGGATATTAATCCTCTGGGTGAATAGTTTGTAAATATTTCCCCATTCTGTAGGTTGTCTTTTCACTCTGTTGATTGCATTCCTTTTTGAATGTGTCCAAACAATGTATCTGTGCTATCTCCACTCTCCCCCCAGAAAAACTTCTTAAAAAGGAAAAAAGGAAGACAAGTTATTTCAAAATTTTTTGCTTATTTCATATATAAAGTGGCAAAAAGCCTTCATCCCTAGCCACCTTCAAAACTATTATATAATTGTGTCTTTATGATAAATTCTTTTTATAATCCTCAAAGGATGTGGTTCAGAAAGATAGTGCAATAATGTAAGACGGATGTTTACAGAATCGAATGTAAATGGATTGACCTTTTTCAAAAGATTATTTTATCAGCACTTTATTTCACAAATTAAGGCACACTTGTTGGTTTTGAACTTGCTTTCAGTACCTTCATTTGAAGTTTCTAGCACTCCTCATTCTGGCGCTAACATATTTCATGGTGTGTTTGAACCTCTGTTGGCCAAGGGGCAGTTAGAGAAGAAAGGACCCTTGAAGCTCCAATTGTGTTGCTCAGGCATCTCCCTTTGAGCCATTTATTGAGAAATTGAATGGAACAATCCAGCAATCACTAATAACACGTTCCAGCACCCTTGCACACTGCCACCAAGTGCTCCTATTTCTCCATGCTGGCTGCCCCTCGCAGCTCTCAGGATGGCAGAGAGGGCAAGAAAAGAGATTTCTAGTGCATCATTTCACAATTCAGCAGCATGTACCTCACCCCCGGACTAGCACTGCCCAATAGAAATATCATGCGAGCCACATATGCAACTCTAAATTGTCTAGTAGCCACTCTAAAAAGAGAAAATGGGTGAAATTAAATTTAATATATATTTTTACACAACCCAACATATCCAAAAGGATATCACTTAACAAGCAATCAATATAAGTATCACTGAGATATTTTTTCACGTTCTTTTTTTGTACTGCATCTTCAAAACCTGACATGTATTTTATACTTACAGAGCATTTTAATTCACACGGACCACAGCTCGAGTGCTCAGTAGCCACATGTGGTCGGTGGCTCCTGCATTGGATATCACACTTCTAGAAGGTTTCTCCTCTCCTCTGAACAAGTTGGTCTAGAAAACCTGAAGCAGGTGACAACTCCTGTGACCTTTTCTGCAAGAAGTAGCCATTCATACAAGTTTTGATACATTAAAAAAACCTATCTATATGTAGTGTGTATGTATATACTGTTTTCTGATCAGGCAAACGAAAATAAAAAGTCCAAGAGGAGAAACAGAAGGAGAGCTGTAATGGAAATAAAATTGACAGCCTCTCAAAACTCAGGTGGCACTTTCCTTTTCCAGTTAATTACGGTTTTAATTACATGGCTTCTTGCGACTCCTTGATACCTAATAAACCAGACTCTGTGGGGCAGCCAAGTTGGGTTTTGCTTGAACTGCAGGTGTAAGACTCAGCATGAAACATAAATCAACTTCTTAAACACGTTCCCAGGGTGTGTTCAAGCTTTTTCTTCCTGTTTGCTTGTAAAATCACATCTTTTCACCATTGTTGGTAGAGAAATGATTGAAGCAGCTAGGGGTTGAATAATAGCTTTGTGTTTTTGACTCGCTTAGCCTGGCATAAAACATTTTGCCTCAGATGAAATAGAATAGCAGAATACAACATGTAGGGTATTTTTTTTTGTCTTTAAGTTTTATGAATAATATATACTCCTAAATATTGACCATTTCATTTAGAAAAATAAATGCCTGTTAGAGAAAACAAGAATGAAGGCCCTGGGAATACATTGGGATTTCTGGTCTGAGTATTTGGAACCCATAAGATGATGGGAAATGCATTTATTTCAGGAAAGTGCTGTGCGAGGTCAGTCGAGTTCAAACACCGGAGAGTGTGTGCCGCCTTTGCACGCACGGTGGCATGGGGGCTCTCCTGCAATAGAAAGCAGGGAGGGAGGGAAAGCATTCCCAAAGTTCTCATTGGCTGAAAACCCAGCAGCATCTGATGGCATTATGAGCAGCTTGCAATTTAGCCTCAGCAGCAGGAAAATCTGCAGTTGATCAGCTATGCCATAACCAGTAAATGTCACCATGGTAAATGTGGATTTCAATGGAGGGTCTTGCAGTGCCTAGTGATAATTCTGCCAGTTCTCCTCTCTTCCCTCCTCCATCCATAAAGAGAAAGTGCAACATATGGTATTTGCAATGTTATCACAAAATATGAGATACTGGGTGAAATAAATTACGTGTGAAGGGGGTTTAGCCCATAATTTCTAGTAATTTCAAAAACATGAAAATGGCTTTTGAAGTAGAAAAGAAGGTCTTTCTCCTTGGGGAGAACTTCAAAACACATCACATGTTATATAAACACAAATGCATTTACCTTGCCTGGACCTCCCTTTTTTCTCCTTGGAATCCTGGCTAACTGTCAGTGATGTCTGTGTTCTAACAAGAGGTTTCTTTCTCAGACCTGAATTATTTGAATTTAAACTCCCTAATAGTGAAGTTCTGCTGTGAGTCAGAAAGTCTGGGGGAGGGCTGGTAAGCGAAGGAAGTTGCTGCGTATGAATCATGGTCTTTTTAGCAAAGAAGATCCAAAGTGGGTTCATGATCTGTCACTCCTCCCAAGTTCTTGTCAATAATGCTGAGTCCTAAAAAGATGCCTTTCTTGTCTCCAGGGATCTGTTTGCTGTGCTCCTCCCATTAACTTGGATAGCCCTGTGCAGATGCCTAGAGACACCACGGATCAAACCCAGAGACCCAGGATCCAAGGCATGATGAAACCCTTGGAAAACCCTCATGTCTGGCTCCTACGCACCCCCGACTGTTGTTGCCTTTTGGATGTGTGTATACTAACTCTGGGCAGGCAGGCAGGCAGGCAGGCACTTTGTTTTTATATTAAATATTAGCACTGTAGAGCTAGAAATGGGCATTCATAGAGTATTATTGTGACTACAGCCATCAGAGTTTGTGGATATTTGTGTTCTGTTCACCAGCATCCTTTATGTAAAATAAATGTCGATGACTGTGTATAATAAGTGTTTGTTGAG
Source organism: Eulemur rufifrons (assembly GCF_041146395.1). Taxonomy (NCBI): domain Eukaryota; kingdom Metazoa; phylum Chordata; class Mammalia; order Primates; family Lemuridae; genus Eulemur; species Eulemur rufifrons. The sequence continues at coordinate 63,484,765 of NC_091001.1, forward strand.
TCTGCTCTGCTATAAATTCCAGGGGACCCAGCCCAGTACCTGGCATACAGTTGGTGCTCAATAACTACTGGTTGAACAAATAATGAATTGAAATGAATTTAGACTTTTCCATCTTTTCTGGACAGGTGAGAGTGCAGTAAGGATTTTTTTTCCTATTTATTATTTTTATCTTTTTTTTTATTTCAGCTCATTATGGGGGTACAAAAGTTCAGGTTATATATATTGCCCATGTCCCCCATCCCCCCAAGTCTGAGCTTCAAGCGTGTCCATTCCCTAGACAGTGCACATCACCTAAGTGCCCATTTGGGAATAACACCAATTGGGTACCGGACAGAGGTGGGGGCTGGGGGGAAGGGATGGGTGTACACCTACTTGATGAGTGCGATGCGCACTGCCTGGGGAATGGACACGCTTGAAGTTCTGACCGGGGGGAATGGGGGTGGGGGGAGGGGATGGGTGCATACCTGCAGTAAGGATTTTGAATCCCAATTCCATAGTTGTGTTAAGATCCATGAACACTGTTAGAATGCTCATCAAGTTGTGGGAAAAGGCTGATAGAATCCAACTTAGACCTTCCCTGAATTCCTCAGCTGCCCTTCTCAGTCAGTCCTCCTGGCTGGGCAGAAATTCCAAGGAGATTATTTGCCCTTTAATGCCAAAGTCATCTTCCCTGAGGTGGTGGGATGGAGGAAGATATGGGAAAGGAGGAGGAAGATGAATATCAAGAAGAATGCCCTGCAGTAAAGGGGATGGCCCCCTGAGAGCTTAGACAGCACTTTTAAGCATCTTTTTTTTTTTTTAGTTATTCTGCATAACAATCATGTGTTACAAATATCATCTTCATTTTACAGAAGAGAAAACTGAGGCTCAGCGAAATGAAGTGTCACGCCTAACATCATGATGCCGAGAAACAATAGACCTCAGATGGATACCCAAGTTCTGAAACCAAGAAGACTAAGTCCTTTTTTAATTAGTATTTTAAGTGAAAATGTAGTATGTATGATAGTTTCAAAAAATCAATTAGTAAAAACTAAATTAGAGAAAATGTCTTTGCTTCAATCAGACCCCCAATTTCCTTTTCCAAGGAAACTACTCTGTACAGATTCTTTAGTACTCTTAAAGAAATTTAAGTGTACATGTAAATATTTAAAACATACAAACACAAACACATGCACACAATTAGGGGCATAATACCATGCTCTTCTAAACTTAGTTTTCTTCATATAAACTGTGACTTGATTAGAACTTATATAAAGATTCCCATCACAGATAGAACTATTGTCATCGTTTTCAATTCTGCAAATATAATGTATTTTACCATTTCCCCATCGGTAAGCATTTAAGTTGCTTCTAGGAATTTGTCATTGTAAACAATGTTGAAATGAATATCCATGCACATGACAACAGTCATTTATTTGCTTACAGGTTTTCTAATATCTGGTTGTCCACGATTGCCTTGGATGATGCACTGGGCTGAGGAGGCAGGTTCAGTCCTGAGATTGCCACTCCCTAGCTGTGTGACTTTCCCAGATGTAAAATGAGAAAGCACAGGAAGGTCTCAAGAGGCAGAGCTGTGCTGTGTGGTGGAAAGAGATGCAGTGTGACCCAGGACACCTGAGTTCCAGTCCTAAGTATACCAATAACAAGGTCTGTGATGCAAGATTTAAGATAGCCTCTCAAAGTCTAGATGAACTCAAAGACCCCCTACCTCTTCCAAAACCATCTACAGGGGAAATAACAGCTTTCCCCACTCGTTAGATTTGCTGCCAGTGCTTTCAATGCAATTAACTTTGCAATGGATACCATGGTCTCTTCCTTACCATCCATGTCCCCTTCTGGGATATTCACATTCTCCTTTACAATCCCTGTGTTTTAGGAGAAGCTGACATCAAGTTGGAGCTTGTGAGTAAGGCCTAAATTCATCAGTATGATCTCTTCCCTTGGTCATAGTTTTGGGTCTGGAACAAGTACACAAACCAAGTTGGATCAAAAAGACACAGGGACCTTCTGGGTAAGGAGAATTCTCACTCCTTTAAGAGATTTCTGGATGGAGGAACATGTAGACCCAAGAAGTGTTCATGGCCATCTCCCAACCACAAGGAGAAGCCAGCCTTGAGATAAAGTTAACCCCAGAAAGGAAGGATGGAGAGAGAAGGTGAGTGGTCCTTGGTGGTATTACTAAACCACTGAAACAAACCAACCCTGAGGCTTGCCTAACTCTGCTTGCCATATATGTGAGCTAGTAAGTCTCTTTTATGTTTTAAGTCTTTATAATTGAGTTTGAATCAGATTTTTCTGTTGCATGCAATTAAAGGCATATTAAGAGACACGGAATTAGATATCACTATAGATACTCATGTAGGTATACAATTTATTGGTGTTTATTGAGTACAGGCTGGGTACTGTGCTAAGTACTTTTTAAGAATTACTTCCTTTAATCATCACCATAACCCATAAAAATAGATACTACCATACACATCTGGCGGATGAGAAAACAGCTTCAGAAATTTTTGTAACTGTTCAAACTATACAGCTAATCAGCAGGGAAGGTGGAATTGCATAGTTCCACCTAAACAAAGCAATTGTTTAAAACCACCTATCCTCTGATCGTGACTGGTATAAACATACTTATTCAGTTTACCACTATCCAAGCTACAATGGGAAGGGCGGGCGAGGTTGTCTTTCATACACTGCCCGGTCAGAAACCTCCTTCCACGGAGATGCACAGAGCTCTAAACTGCCTTACCCCACAGGTAAAGAAACTGGCTCTCACTGGTAGACATCTTCTGTCCTCCTGAGCCATGCTTACTGGATCTGCCCCACTCCTTTGCTGCTAGATACCCATTCAAGTTAAATTATCAGTGGGTTCATTTGTTTTCATGATATACTTTCCCCAAGTGTATATTTATATTTTACCAGAAACCTCTGAAGTCTTCACCTAAAGGAGAGATTAATGGAGAACAGTTCAGGTACCAGGTAGACAGTTCAGGTCCAGATGAGTAGAAGTGATTTTCAAACAGTTCTAGTTAGGTGATTACATTTACCACTGACAAGATTGTAAGGACATCACATTCACATTTTATTAGCTGAAAACTGGTAAGTTGATTCAAAGTCTGGTACAAATTTTAAAAATAGCCAATCTAAAAAGATAAGAAATAATTAGTAAGAGAGTAACATCTCCATTAACAAAATGTCAGAAGTGATGAACCCTTTGTTGTGCATGAATATGCCAGATTGTTTATGAACAAAAAAAAACATAACCACATACACACATACAAAGGCACACATATATACAATATCAGTAACCTTTTTTTCCTGCTTCCTGATTAATTCATAGACAAAGCTCAGATTATCCAGTGCTTCCATGTCTTTGTTTACATATTTTCACGGCTTAAATATTTCTGGATTAAGTCCTTCTAAATAGCATTGTTTCCATTATTGTGTTTTGTTTATATAAACTGAAGGAAGGAACGAATGAATGAAAGAACCAAGGAAAAGAAGGGAGGAAGGAAGGGGAAAAGAAGAAGGGAAGGAAATGTAGTTAACATCAAAAATAAATTGTTTAAAACACTTGTAGAAAAAATGAAAACTGCAATTACTTTTACTAATTTTATTTTCTGCCATAATTTATACTACAATGTTTTATTATGTTGATTACTAGAAAGAAATAAAAGGACCTCACCAATAATTAATTAATTGTGCAATTAAAATCACACACCTGAATCTTCCACAAATGTTTAAATAAATCATTTTTAAGAGAATTGGTATGTAGTTGCTTTCCCAGATGTTCCAAAGGCAAACAAATGTGTTAATTAGCATACTTTAGGACTTGAACTATACTTGTCTCCTCTTTATAATTTTGCCTTTTATTTCCAACTCTAAATTCCTCAGGCAAAAAAAGGTCAAAGCCTGGTGTGGCACCAACAATTAACGTTGGAAAAAAGTAAATACATGTTTTGTGAATCAACGATTAAATTTAAACTACAAATGGGCTATGTATTATTTGCATGCATTGGGAAAAATCTACGAAAGTAAGAATTAGAAGCAAATCAACCTGCTGAAATAACAATAAACACACATTTTAAAATATCGAAAAATAACTTTTGTTATATATTATCTCAAGTAATCCTCATAGTGCCTTTGTGGAGAAAGTATTAATGCCTTTTATTACTCCTGTTTGCACCGAAGGAAACTGAGACTGAGAGATTGCTTAAACTTTCACAGCTAGTGAGTTACAGAAGTAGGTAATACTAGAATCTAAAAACTCCCAAAAACATGCCCATTCTTTTCACTACACAACTCTTTCTTCCAGGAAGTCAAGATTTTGATAAGTTGGTAAAGAGCTTAAGAAAGAGATGTCAAGAAAGACAAACAGGAACGTTGCTATAAAGTGGAAAGGGTGTGTAAGGAATTATCCGATGTGCCCAAAGAAACCCAGTGAACATGCCTCCAGAGTAACATGGGAAGGAAGAAAAGCTATGAAGCTTTGAGATCAAGATTTATTTTCTGGTGAAACAAACTGAAGCTGCCCCACATTAGCAAAAAGCATTTGATAGCATGACAGAGTGAAGCGAAAAGGCTGACAGAATGAGATCTGCTGCTCAGGGTTCTGAAGAGCCCCAAGTGCCGGGGACTGTAGATGAACCCAGTGTAGAAGGACTTTGTTGACTTACAGCAATGTGTGAAGGGCTATTTCCTCCCAGTATCATTTCACCATTAAGAGGAAGAATACTGAAGCTGTTATCATAACAGAAGTTGCCTAACAATTACAGTCCGTCCTCAGTTAATATCATCCACAAGTTCTTGGAAACCAAGACATTAAGCAAAACCAATTTTACCATAGGCTGATTGGTATAAACAAGAATTAAGTTTCCACAGCATATTTCTGGTCACAAAAACATCACCAAACTTCTAATAAAACAAAATACTTCTAATATTAAATATTGAAATACATGTGAGCTATACATACCTTTAAGAAAAATTAATAAAAACAAGTAAGATAATTACTTACCTAATTCTTGATGAGTCAGCAGTGACAGCAGTTGCAGTGGTGGTGAGTCAAATCGAGGAATAAATGTGTGCAAAGCGAACATTGTAAGCAGCACCTCCTATCACACTACAGTTCAAAAACAATCACACGTCTGGCAGGCTCACAGAGTGCTTTCATACCGTACGATTTATTGTGCATTTGTGTGATAATCGCAGACTTTACATATTTATTGTATAATAACTTGTATTCATTCATTCATGCATGCATTTTCTAACCTGCTTATTCCAGATCAAGGTTGAAAGTGCCTGAAGTCTATCCTGGTGCTTCAGGACACGAAGTGGGAACCAAGCCTTGACAAGACGTTATTCCATCACAGGGCACATTCAAATGCACACCCACACTCACTCAGACTGGGACCATGTAGACTCGCCAAGGAACCTAATGTGCACAGCTTTGGGATGTGGAAGGTTGCTGGTGTAGCCAGAGAAAATGCATGCAGACATAGGGAGAACATGCAGACTCCACACAGACAGTGGCCTCTGCCAGGAATCAATTTTTTCCTCATTAACATCATAACAAAACAATGTTGAACGAAACAATGTAATTCAAGGACGTGCTGTACAGGCATACCTCTGACATATTGTGGGTTCAGTTCCAGACCACCACAATAAAGCAAATATCACAATAAATTAAGTCACACAAATTTTTTGGTTTCCCAGTGCATTTCAAAGTTATAGTTACACTATTTTGTAGTCGTTACATGTGCAATAGCATTATGTCCCAAAAGACAATATACATACCTTAATTTTAAAATACTTTTGTTGCTAAAAAATGCAAACAAGCATCTGAGCCTTCAGCCAGTTGTAATTTTGCGTTGGATGGTCTTGCCTCAATGTTGACAGCTGATGACTGATCAGTAGGGTAGTTGCTGAAAGTTGGGGTGACTGTAGCAATTTCTTAAAATAAGAGAACAATGAAGTTTACCTCATTGACTGACTCTTTCTTGAAAGAAAGATTTCGCTGTAACGTGCGATGCCGTTTGAAAGCATTTTACCCATAGAACTTCTTTCAAAATTGGAGTCAATTCTTTCAAAGACTGCTATCAATTTATCAACTATCTTTATATAATATTCTAAATCCTTTGTTGCCATTTCAATAATATTTACAGCATCTTTACCAGGAGTAGATTTCATCTCAAGAAACACTTTCTTTGCTCAGCCACAAGAAGCAACTCCTCATCCATCCAAGTTTTACCATGAAATTGCAACAATTCAGTCCCATATCCAGGCTCCGTTTCTACTTCTCTTGCTATTTCTACCTCATTTGCACTCACTTCCTCCACTGAAGTCTTGAAGTCATTCATGAGCATTGGAATCAACTTCTTCCAAATTCCTGTTAATGTTGATATTTTAATGTCTTCTCCTGAATCATGAATGTTCTTAATTAGCATCTAGAATGGTGAGTCCTTTCCAGAAGATTTTCAATTTACTTTGCCCGGATCCATCAGAGGAATCACTCTCTGTGGCAGTTATAGACTTACGAAATGTATTTCTTAAACAGTAAAACTTGAAAGTCGAAATTATTCCTTGATCCATAGGCTACAGAATGAATGTTGTATTAGCAGACATGAAAACAACATTAATCTCCTTACACATCTCTATCAGAGCTCTTGGGTAAGCAGGTGCCCCGTCAATAAGTAGTACTATTTTGAAAGAAACCTTTTTTTCTGAGCAGTCGTTCTCAACAGTAGGCTTCAAATATTCAGTAAACCATGCTGCAAATAGTTGTGCTCTTATCCAGGCCTCACTGTTCCATTTATAGAGCACAGGCAGAATAAATTTAGCATAATTCTGAAGGACCCTAGGATTTTCAGAATATTAAATGAGCATTGGCTTCAACCTAAAGTCACCAGCTCCATTAGCCCCTAACAAGAGAGTCAGCCTGTCCTTTGCAGCTTTGAAGCCAAGCACTGACTTCTCCTCCCTGGCCATAAAAATTCTAGATGGCACCTTCTTCCAATAGAATGCTGTTTTGTCTACATTGAAAATCTTCTGTGTAGTGTAGCCACCTTCATCAATGATCTTAACTAGATCTTCTGGATAATTTTCTGCAGCTTCTACATCAGCACTTGCTGCTTCACCTTGCACTTTTATGTTACAGAGATGGCTTCTTTCCCTAAACTTCATGAACCAAGCTCTATTAGCTTCAGACTTTGTTTCCATAGCTTCCCCACCTGTCTCAGCCTTCACAGAATTGAAGAGAGTTAGGCCCTTGCTCTGGATTAGGCTTTTGCTTAGGGAATATTGTGGCTAATTTCATATTCTATCCAGACCACTAAAACTTTCTCCATATCAGCAATAAGGCTGTTCCGTTTTCTTATCATTCATGTGTTCACTGGAGTAGCACTTTTAATCTCCTTCAAGAACTTTTCGTTTGCATTCACAACGTGGCTGACTCTCTGAAGCAAGAGAGCTAGCTTTCAGCCTATCTCTGCTTTTGACGTACCTTCCTCACTAAGCATAATCATTTCTAGCTTTTGATTTAAAGGGAGAGACATCAGACTCTCTGTTTCATTTCAACACTTAGAGGCCCTCGTTTGGTTATTAATTGGCCTAATTTCAATATTGTTGTGTCTCAGGGAATAGGGAGGCCTGAGGTGAAGGAGAGAGATGGGAGAAAAGCCGGTCGGTAGAGCAGTCAGAACACACACATTTATAGATTAAGTTTGCTGTCTTGTATGGGCACGGTTTCTGGGGCCCCAAAACAATTACAAAAGTAACATCAAAGCTCACTGATGACAGATCACCATAGCAGATATATTAACAATAAAAAAAAAGTTGGAATACTATAATGAAAAAGTTTGAGAATTACGAAAATGTGACACAGGGACAGGAAGTGAGCACATGTTGTTGGAAAAACGGCACCGACAGACTTGCTCAAAGGAGGGGTTGTACAATCCTTCGATTTGTAAAAAGCTCAATATCTCGGAAGTACAATATAGCAAAGTGCAGTCCAAGACTGTATGCCTGTACTGGAAATGAGAGAAAACAACCTACATCAGTAGCCTCTGCTCCATCAGTCTACTTTTTAATCAGGCACACAGGCCCACTCCTAGAACCCTCAAGAAAGAAAAGAACCACATTCAACAAAAACTAAATAAATCAGGGTATTAGCAAGACATTCTTGTATCAGGACCGCAACACAGTAGGGGAGGGTTACTAAGAACTCACCCTCAGAGGCCCCGGGGGACTTTCTTTATAAGCCATGAATCCAAAATACCTTTGCTTACACATGAAGAAAACATTCAGAGCTGTGAATCCTACTCTTTAGTCCTTCAGAATAACAAAGAAATGAGTGGGAGATCCAGTAAGAAGATCTAGAAAGGACGATAATCACATGTGAAGGAACAATTCTTTCTTTCAAATATTTGTAAATGCTCTCACAGGTCTTTTCTCCCACCGCATTTCTCACCTCCCTGTAAAGAAAAAATATTCCCTGATTACAGATACAGTTATCATTCTTAAATTGTAGAAATCAAGGGGTCTGGTGATATAACCAAAGTCATGTAGGAATTAACAGGCAAAGAAAGTATTAGAGAAGTCGATCCCACATCTTTTGATGTTTCTACCTTCAGATGGCGGCCACCACAGCGCTCAGCCTGTCAGCAGGAGCAATTAAGGCCCAGAGAGAGGCGGGTCCCAATTACAGAAGTGGAAATTCCAAGTGTAGCCCCCAAACAAGTAGTAGCACTGAACAGAACATGAAGACGTGGTCCGCACAGCCCTGACATTTTATTTTCATTTTCCATGCATCTGCCGGTTTCCCCATGGCAGGGTAAGTCAGAAGTCCCAAACCTGCTCTACTAATTCTTCTGAGTAAACCACCCATTTGCTAATGTCTGTGAACCTCATTGCCTAGAGGCAACCACTATCGATCGGCAAAAACATTCCATAAAAGACCCTCTTATCTGTCTCCTCTAGGGTCCTCCAGTTTGCAGCAATTTCCAAATGTTCCCATTTTTGGCAAAGTTATCACCAGGCAAACTGTGAGTTCCAGTTCAGAACATCACAGAATCAATCTTTTTTGTATGACCAGAAATCAGGAATACATTTAGGAGTGTGGATAGCAGAGAGACTTTTATAGCAAAGATTATAAATAGGTACAGAGCTTCCTTAAAAAAAAAAAAATAGTCTTATTAGAACAATTAAATAAACACCAATAAAAGGAGATTTGGAATTCTTTGACAGCACAAGGATAAAGAAAACCAGATAGCTATAGAGATTTTGGTACTATTTATAGCCATAATATTGCTGCTGCAGAGTAAGGAACATATTTACAGTAAAGAAAAGGAAGAAAGATCTAAGGCGTTTGGTAGGCATTGATAACAATTATTTGAAAAAGCAAAAAAAAAAAAAAAAAAAAAAAAAAAGCCCTGGAACATTTAAAGAAAACTACAAAGGATTTTGTCAGACTCAAAGGGAGAGAAAACTCCATAGCTGGAGCTGCAGTTGAGAATCTGCAAGCGGTTACCTCGGGCAGAGCGGCGTGGGGAGGGGGGGGGGCTGCCTCTCCCACCCCCTGACGGCTTTCCTCGGGCCTTGGAGGACTTGTTGGCAACGTGGCTGACTTGGCACCACAGTGAACGTGTTGCTTCGAGATCGTCTCAAATGTGGAGCGAATGTGGGAGGAGAGAGGCGGTTAACTGAGTTGGGAGAATTGAATGCAGACTTCTGAGATAAACTTAAATGACTCAGGCTGAAGAACAGGACGTGAAGAAATGGACACTTCTCCCGCCTCAGCGGGGCCTCCGCTGGCACCAGGGCAGGCTTTGTGCACTTGTGCCCTGTGCAGTTGTACAGGGACCCAAGTTCAGAAGGGCCCGGCACGTCCTTCAATGCTCTGCTGTCCCCGTCTTGAAATCCTAAATAATTTTTAAGCACGGGGCCTCACACTTTCATTTTGTACTGGGCCCCGCCAATCACGGGGCTGGTCCTGCTGTCATGACAGCACCATGTGGTGTCTGGGCCCTGTGACAACATCCAAAGCTGGTGGCTCTGACTCATGACTTCACAGCAGGCAAGAGCAATATGGAGGAAGTTGAGTTTGATAATCTTATTGACAAAGTGAGAAATTCAGAGATGGGATTTCTTTCTACTTGGCAATAGCTTGACCAAGGTTTTATTTTCTATTGTTTACCAGTGTTGTATCTTTTTAAAAAGTCATTTGGCCTGTGGTTGGACCTGGTGCAGTTCCAGAGATAGGGTTGTAATCGCCAGGCCAACGAGAGGAAAAATGCCCCATCCACTCAACCCAATGCGAGATGCATTCATCTTCCTGGGAGGGAAATCTCTGTTAGACCCTGAGGTTCTGCCGTGGTGAACCTTGTAGAAGGGGCCTGATTGGTTCACTGCACTGTAGAAAAACAGTACTGGGCTGGTTGGCCGCAGGGGCCTGGTGGATGTTCAAGTTTAGATCAGTTTGAGAAGCTGATCTGAAGAAGCTGAGGGACAGAACATTCTTCGATTGCTTCAGATCCACATCCTGTTAAACTCAGAGCCGAGCCTCGGCAACCTCCAGCACTGTCTTCACAAAAGAGCACGCTGCTTCTGTAGCACAGAAGGTCCGTATAAATATATTATGTTTCAATAAATAAGTAATATAATTAAGAGTAATCTTTTCCATATCCCAAATTCGGCACTAAAATTAAACAAGCCCGCACATATTCCAGAGACAATAACCAAAGGGGAGTGGGGCGAAGAAACAGATGAAAACAATATGAAGACATGCAAAACTGCTATTAGCTTGAGACAGATAAAAGAATTTCGAAATTATAGCTTTTGGTAATGTTTAAGTTGAGAGTCTAGTAATCTGGGTGCAATTGTACTTGGGGGCATTTGTTCTTTGTACAAGAAAATAGATTAAGAAAAAAAATGGAGTTGCTAAGCCCACGACCAGAAAAGAAATCTTCACAGGAGGGCTCTGGCCCTTTGAAACAATGTACAAAACCTCTCACCACAGGGCTGCAAAGTCAGGACAGGGAGCCAAGTGCTGCCTGTCGAGTTTTAGAGCTGGAAGTGAACCTAGAAATCATTCCCTTTTGCTTCATAGATGCTGTTTTTTTGTTTTGTTTTGTTTTTTTCAGGTGGGAGGATGTCTTATACTGAAGTCCTCCGTGCACACAGGAGGTGAAAGGGACTGGGGGGCCCTGTGGTCAGCACCTTCCCTGCCCACCTCCTCAAGATGGCCTCTCATACGGCCAACTCACCACACATGGCCCAGGGAGCAGGGGACTTGCCCAAGCTCACATGGCTCAATAGAGGTGGCTCTAGGACTTGAACTCAGGCCTCCAGATCCAGTCCAGGCCTCCCCGATGAGAGGGCAGGAGCACACCTGTGCACCCAGTCCCAGGGAAGCAGAGACAGGCCGTCCCTCTTGCCCTTAGCCTGGACTCCCTGAGGCCATAGTGTATGGACACCCAGGCTGGGCCGCCTTGGCTCTACGAAGACTTGGGGATCCAGAGTGAAGATTTTCCAGTTCTTAGAAAATAATTCTAACCCTTGTTTCCTGGGTCACTGCAGTCAATCCTGATCATCATTTCTACTCCCAACACCCGCTGACACACACACACACACACACACACACACACACACAGAGGCACATATTCACTGTTTAATATGACCAGAGCCCACTTTACTGAGGAAATACCCCAAATGTCCTTGTGTTTGTGTTTGTGAGCAGCTGAAATGTGCTACAAACCAGTAGTTCAAACTTGAGCTTGCATCAGAATCCCCTGCAGACTTGCTAAACAGACTACTGGGTGCCGCCCCCAGAGAGTCTGATTCAGGTCTCAGGTGGGGCCCAAGAATCTGCATTTCTGACAGGTTCCCAAAGAATGCTGATGCTGTCAGTCCAGGGACAACACTTTGCCAACCTTTGCTATCAACTATATCTGAGGGAACCCTGGCTCCATCAGCACAGCCTTTGCAGTGCTGCAGGCCTGAACGCCCCTCCCAAAAAGATCACACCTGTCACCTCAATGCTATGCTGGAGTTTGCTAGAATTATCTTCAACACAAAATATCAAGAACAAGGTGTGTTCAGCATAAGACCCTCAGGCTCTGCCTTCCTGTGATACTTTCTGCCCCGCAAGATGGTCTGAACAAGAGAATGATGTCGTGGCTCCAAAAAAAGACTCCCCCCTTCCTCAGAGAGTGCAAGGTTGCACAGCTGAACATCGTGACTTGGTGGCTGTATTAACACTGGCAAGATCAAGAATGTTGACCAGGTAATTTGAGGAGAAAAGGGGAGAGCAGGTAACTGCACTTGAAGGCACTGGTTTGAAATTTCCAGATTAGCTATTTATGTGGCCTCAAATCTCAAGCTCAAGGGAGGTAAGAGGCGGTAAAATTTTTCCCTGGAAGGGCAAGAATAAAAGCAAAATCCTGTTCTTTCGAAATGATAAAGCTGGTGTTCATTAGCATTTAGAGAGGTACTATTTTCCTATATCCCAATAACTCTTGCATTCTTTTAGATGAATTTAGCAGACAGATTTCTCCTTCTAATTGTGTTTCCTATGAAAATAAGATAATTGATTTCAGAGAAATGTTATTCACAAATTAGGTTAGTTTCTCATTTATATTTTAATTTCTTGCTTAGTTCTGGTCAAAAATCCTGTGAGCTATGTATTTTAATTTATAATTAAATAATCAAGTAATAACAGGACATTACTATTAATAATATGTTGGTCATAAAAATGAGAACTTTGAAAGAAATGTACATAGAGACAAAGCAATGTGAAGAAAACAGAGAAGTACATGTTCATTTAAAGTTAAACTTTGGTTCCTAATTAGCCATTGTTACACTCTCAATTCAATTCTATAATGGTCTAGTTGTGTGCTAGACACTGTTGGAAAGCCAATAAACTAATAGACATGAAAGGTTTAGACATTAGTTTTAGTGGCTAAAACCAGTAGACATTAAAATGTGAAAAAATGTAATGGAATTATTTAACAGAAGCATAAGTTAGTGTCACTACCCTTAAGAGTTTAAAGTGACCCTAACAGCCAGCTGTCTGGGTCAACCTTCTCATAACCTGAGCATTTCTTCTCTAACGAGGATCATCATGCTCCAGTGAAACCATTTCAAGTGCTAAAAGCATCTCAAGAAAGTCCACTCTGACGGGACACATTGAGTGAGCCCATAGCCTGCCCTGTGGGAACCCATCAGAAATGTGAACACGGCTTCCGTGATCTCCACTGTAATCCCTCAGCTGCAAGTTCAGCATCCCCAGCTGTATTAGTCAGGCTTCTCCAGAGAAACAGAGCCAATGGGAGATACTCATATGTATGTATGTACAGACGTGTGTACATATATGTATTTAGAAACAGAGAAAGATTGGCTCACGGTGGGAAGATGGGCAATGCCCAAATTGGTAGGGCAGAAGGGAATTCGTGTACAAGTGGATGTTGCAGTCTTGAGGAGTTCTTCTTTTTCTTCTGGAAACCTCAGTCTTTGCTTTTAAGGCCTTCAACTGATTGGGTGAGGCCCACCAACATCACGGAGGGTAATCTGCTTTGCTCAAAATCTACTGATTTAAATGTTAATCACATCTAAAAAGTACCTTCACATCAACATCTCAATTGGTGTCTGTCCAAACATCTGGGTACCACAGCTCAGTCGATTTGACACAAAAATTTAACCATCACACCAGTCTTTCCGCCCTTTGGTGCCACTGATATGTCAATTAGCATCCTGGCCACCTCCAGGGACTAGGACTTCATTCCCTCAGGGCTTTATGTGTCCCTGAGGAGATATAGAGTCACACTGTGGCCTCTCCCTGACCCATTCCTGCCCACAGGAGGGGCACAGGAGGGGCTTGCCTGACTACTGAATCTGGGAGATGTCACAAATCCTGGGGGCTAAAACCATGTAGGTCGGCGGCGTCTGCTGCTCGGGAACTGCCTGTGGAGCTGGGTTTTCTCTCTGCCTGTGGGGGGCTCACCAGGCAGGCTTGGCCCCTTCCAGGTGAACCTGCAGTTCTGGCAGCTGCATTTAGTGCTGGGTTGGGATACGGGGTTAGCATGTCTATTTAACCAGCTTCCTCTGAAAAAGCTGATGTTTGGATTTAAATTTGTCTGACGTTTTTGTGTATTCCTCAGTTGGTTTAGAAATAGGAGGAGGAGACCAGAATGTGATTGTTGTCCCTAAATCCACATTGGCCCCACTCCCCAGAATGTGCTCTAGTTTGTCAATCACCACCCTTCAATCCCTGACTTCAGGAGTCACCCAGTCATGCTGTCCCTTTCAGCTGTGCGTCACACACCAATGTGTGGCCTTGGGCTCGTGGTTTACTCTCCCTGAGCCTCAGTGTCCTCATTCACAAAACGGCCAGTGGCACACATTACCTGCTTCTCAGAGATGTGGTGAGGGCTAAGTCACACGAGATTGTTAAGTTAAAGTGTCTATTGAAAATGCCTAGGAGATGCCAGGTGCTCAGTAATTAGTAACAATAAACAGCTAATAATAATAATAAAATTTTAGCTTCAATCACACTCTTGGCTCATTGTGAGTAACATTCAGACAAATTCTCTTCCCACAATTTGTGTTAATTTAATGAACTTTTTATCCCTAAGAGCAGAATTATACACCTCATCCATTTTGCAAATAAATTATTTGGGGGTGAAAATCCCTCCTCGAATTCAGTAGCCCCTGCATCTTAGCTCATATTCTTGTTAATTCTTATAAATCATTATACATATTTTGTCTGATCTAGGCCTGCCTTCTCCAATTTCTTTTGGAACAGTTTTCAACTAGCTATAAATCTACCTAAAATTATAATGCCCTCTAGGTTGGTGGTATCCCTAATTATCTCATGGGAGAACTTGTCAAATTTAGGCTTCATTCATTTGCTTATTCAGTAAATATTTATTGACCTCATTGCTATATACCAGGCTCTGGGCTGGATGCAAGAGTTGCCAAAATGAAAGATCCAGTGCCTGTCCTCAGAAGCTTCCAGAACAGTGAGCAACATGAACACCAAAAGGCAGGTACAACACAGTGTGGCCAAGGCTGAAATGGGAAGGCACGAGTGCCGGGTGGCTTCAGAGGGGGCCATCCTGCCCAGCTTGGGGGTATAGGACAGACTTCCCAGAGGACAAGTCACCTGAGTTTAATATATAGGCAGAAAAGGATTTAGCCTAGCAAAGAAAGCAAATAAATACCTTAGCATCAGAAGAAGTAATCCACCCAAAGGCAAGGCATGGGAATAAAAAAGATAGCAAATGAGGGTAAGCATCAAACTTATTAGGGTCAGAGCCCAGGCTACCCCTGGGGCATCAGAAGGGCCTCTTACCCCACACTCAAGGGAGAGCAACTGAAGGATTTGAGGAAGGAATCAACAGGACTCAAATGGCATTTAGAAAGGTTACTATGGCCTTGGGTGGGAGGAGAGAAAGCCTTTTGGAAAGACTTTCCAGTCCCATCGCTAAAGGCAAATAAATCCAGAAGAAAGGTCACGGCAGGAAATTTCTTTGTTTGAGTGCTGGATTTTCAAGATGTTAAACCAGGGAGGAGAGGTTACAATGCTTTCCCAGTACAACAAGTAAACTGAGTCAAGGACCTCAGAGTTGGATAGGACTTGGGCCTTGCTCTGACAGGGCTGTGACTGTACGGCTCACATAGTGTGCCCAGGAGCTGGGGCTTGAGAGCCGCACTGACTGGTTCGTGTCACAGAGTCTGCGGTGGCGGGTAGAACATCAGGGTGCAGACTCCTGCTGTGTCCAGAGACCTCTGTCCACTGCATGGCTTCACCACGGAAGAGACTGTAAAGTGAAGAGCGAGTGACATGGACGGCTAGTTCCTAACTTCAGATCTCTTGGGAAAGAAAAATTATATTCAGTTTCTTTGTGCACGGTCATGTCAACAGTGATCCTCACTTGGAAAATTTTTCTCTTACTCTCCATTTTGAAATAATAGCAAAATGAAGTACTCAATCACCTGCACTCCAGGACAAAAACTTTTAAAGAGGTTAATTTTAAGAACAGAAGCATTTTAAGAGATTGCTGTTATTTTCTTACAGATTTCTAAAGTGGATCAGGTCTTCTTGAGTGCTATGGCGGCTCTAGAATGTTAGGAAATACGAAGACACTAATTTCCAAAGAGCCATTTCTTGGCCCCAGTATACTGCAGCATCTGACCTTATAAGGCCTCACGTCCAAAGAGATCAGCCTTGCCGACAGAAGAGCCAGGGAAGCATTCCTGTACGAAAGGAGGATGGGAGGCTTCCAGGACGAGAATGAGTGTGAAAGACTAAAGCTGTAAAGACAGACAAATGTGTTCTCTTGTCAAGAAAAAAAAATGAGATGATACATAGCAACAAGTGTTTTGTCTCATTGTTTAATAGTAATTACAGCTATTTACATAGCACTTACTATGTGCCAGTCATTATTCTCAGAACTTAACACATGTTAAATCATGGGATTCTCACAGTAGCCCTGTGATATAGATAATATATTGTCCCCATTTTATAGATGAAACTGAGGCACAAAGAGGTGAACAATTCATCCAACGTCACACAACTAGACATTGAAACTAGGGAATTTGGCTTTTAACTGACACTAGGAAGAACTGCATTCAGCTGTATTTTGTTTTTGTCAATTTTATTAATAGCAGATTCAAATAGGATTTTAAATAATTAGTTTTGAATTGGAAACACATGCGTTATCCTGAATTCACACCTCAGGGAATTTTGCTTTTAATTTCTTGCTGTGCTTCCTTATGGCCCATATTATTTTCAAAATATAATTGGAAGATATAAAATAACTATGAATACTGGCTTTTAGATAAGCAACTGCTTAACTTAGGCAAACTCAGATCAAATTAAAGCTGAAGTCTCTTTTTTAAAAAAATTTTACCTTTTTAGATATAAGATTTTTGTTTCTGTTCTTGTTAAACTCTAGGCTAAAAAATAGACATATTTATTTAGTTTGGCCTAGGTCTACTGTGTGTTGCTAGCTCTATTCTTCTTAGTTTATTGTATCTCTTAATCTTCTACCCATGCAACCAGAGACATCAGTGATGAGGGCATTGGAAAAATCTAAACAAACAATAAATTCTAGCTACAAGATTCTTTATAAATGTAGTGCTTAATAAAATAATGCTTGGAATCATGATGTTGGAATGATTAGATCTTTGTGAAGTCACCAAATCAGAAATCCACTAAGAAATTCCAGTGCTTGCCATAACTGGTAATATTTTTTTTTTCATTGCCTGAAATATTTGAGATCATTATTTTATACATGATAAAATAAAATAGTTCCTTGTTTTGAGAAACAAATATAATTCAGTATTCAATAGTTCAAATAAAGCTGGAAGCCATGATATTAATATTTTCCTTCTGAGCCTAAAGCTTCACTTGTGATCTCCTTTTTCTCATTTTCCCTTTTGGAGTTCAGAAATCCAACTCCGGTCTCTTTCCTTTGCACTGATTGAACACCCTCACAGAAAGCTTCCCAAAACCCCCACCTGGCACAGGCCCTGGGGCACCCATGTGGCACCTAGAACCTGGTCTTGGTTTATCTGCCTTTGGTGACACCAGTACCAACAGCAGCAGGACACTGACACTCCAAATCACCGATCGTCTCAATTGGCATTTAACTTTTTTTTCTACTCATGGATTTTCTCTCTCTCTCTCTCTTTTTTCTTTTTTTTTTTGTATTTTCCAAACAATTGAGTCATTCAGCATGTGTTTATTAAGCACCTACTAAGCTCTAAAGACTCAGGAAAGGATAGTAAGCCAGAAAGACATAGCCTCTGTTCTCAGGGAACTGACAGTCTAGAAGGGAAGAAACAATAAGGTATGCCAGGTATACAGTAACAATACAGGATGTAGTGGAAATGCATAAAGAGAATATAAGTATCGGAAGAAATAAACCAACATGTTGAAGCAGTTCTGGAGTGGTGGGATTTTGGTTAATTCTTTCAAATTAAATACCCTATTTCAAGGTCTTTTCCATGTTTAATTTAATCAGAAAAAATAATTATATAAAGGGAATTTTAAAAACAAAATACATTTTCAGTCTATTCAAACACTAAGTTTTTTGGGGTTTTTTTGTTTGTTTGTTTGTTTGTTTACTAATATCAAAAATTTTTGTACTTATTCTGCCAATGAAGCACTGTTTTTCACATAATGACTCCAGATCCATTGAACGGAATTAAGCTCTTCCTTCCATTATACCACCATTGGCTCCTTGGACAAGCACCCTTTCCAATTTCAAAAGGTCTAGGCAATGCTCACCTCCACATTGCCCCTTCATGACACCTCATCTTCCTTATTCTTTCTCCCCTGAGCTTCAGGAACAGAAACTGTAGAATATAAACTTTAATTCCATGAAATTTTACAGTATTCCTTAAATTTATCCTTTCATTCTCTTTCCAACATCTCCAGCATCCACAAAACAATGACTAAATTAGTCACACTCTGCAATGACATTTTGGTGGGCCATATATAAGACAGTGGTCCCATAAGATAATAATGAAGCTGAAAAATTCCTATCTATCACCTAGTGATATCAAAGCAGTCATAAAGTCGCATCATGACACATTACCTTTCCTATGTTTAGATATGTTTGGATACACAAATTCTTACCATTGTGTTACACTGCCTCCAGTATTCAGTATAATAACATGCTGTACAGGTTTGTAGCCTAGGAGCAATAAGGACCTTACAGCCTGCGCGTGTAGCAGGCTAGACCATCAAGTTGTGTTTAAGTACACTCTGTGATGTTTGCACAACCACGAAATTGCCTAAGGATGTCTCTGAGAATGTATCCCCACTGTTACACAATGCATGCCTATATATTCATTTCTATAAGAGAAGTAGAAAGGATCAGCAATTATAAGTCAGGGGACTTCTAAGGAACTGGCTACTTTTTATTTTATTTATATTCACCCTGGGATGGTGAATATACAGGTATTTGCCATACTTTTAATCTACATAAATGTTTTTACACTATTATGTAGGTATGTGGAAGAAAGCACAGCATATAGTAAATATACTTCAGTGATATTTTCAACATGAAACAGTAGTCATCACATATTAAGCACTTAATATATGATACCCACTGTGATAAATATGTTGAGTGATTTTTTTCATTTAATTTCCCACAACAGGTAGAAGGTAAAAATTAATCTTTTTTCCCTCATTTGTCAGAGGAGAAAATTTAAACTTATGGAATTGAAAACACTTGCCCAGGGCCACGTAGCCAACATGTCATGGAGCTGGAACTCAAAACCGGGCAGGACAATTCTGGAGCTAACCTTCCTAATCGCTAAGTTAAAATTAGGGGTTGTTCCTAGATTTAGTTCCATGTGTAAAACAATGAAAAGAAGCATTATATTGCTTACATGTTGGAATGATATCTGATAGAGGTAAACTAGTCCTTGCACAGGTGAATGGGCCAATTCTCACAAGCTCTCGAAGCTCCTCCTCTCTCCTCACTGTTCCCTAATGACGAAATACTCCTCACCTTTCTACTAGGATTCCAGATACCACTCTTGTAAACACCAGCCAAACAACAGGACACATTTTTAGAGCATCTACTATAAGTCAGGCTCTCACCTAAGTGCTAAGTGCATTAAATCATTTGATCCTCATAACAACTCTCTGCCCTGGACGTTATTCTGGTACCCATTTCACAGATGAGAGGACAGGTCCCAGGAAAACTGTTTCCAACAGTTACACAGCTTGTAAGGAGCAGCACTGGCATTTAAACCTAGGCATTCTGGCTCCAGACTCTATGATCTTAATCACTTATATACTACCTCCCATGAAATATCATGATTAGAGTAAGGGCAGATAAAAAAGCAGGCTCCTTTTCTATTGAAATGTTGTATCAAATATAGATGTTCTATACCAAATAAAGTGCTCTAAAGGATTTCTATTCACAAATTTTCTTATGGTTTTGGAAAAGTGTGACATGTGTACTAGATAAAAAACATGATGGCTTGGAGACAGTGAGAACAATATAATTGCACTTGAGGTTTTAATTTAATTTTGTTACAAATTCACTGCCTTTATTATCTTAAGTTAACAGAAATTAATTCAACTATTTTAAAGCATTACAGTCATTTGATTCACATTTGCTTTAAGTTATTTTTTAGGAACAAGGCATGGTATTTTATATATTAATCTAAATTTGGGACAATCCTTATATATGAGGCCCTAGAACAAAAGATATTAAGCTGAAAGAGACACAGTCTCTGCCCACTGAAGTTCACAACCTAATGGTAGATAAAAAGTCACAGTGCATATGATTACCATACAACATATTAGTTTCTAAAACAGAAATACACTCTAGAAATGACTAATACAGTTTATGCTGCCCTAAAAAATAGATGACATTTGAACTGAGCCATGCAAAACAAATGCACTTTCACTAGGTGGAAATGGAAAGAAAGGGCATTCCTGGTAGAGGGCACAGCACAGTCAAAAGTCTGGAGGCACAAAAGAATACCATATGTATAATTTTTTGCTGCTGTAGTGCAAATTGCTAAGGGGGTCATGGTGGAAAATGACTCTGGAAAGGCCAGTTGGAGCAAGATTACAAAAGCCTTTGCCAGGCTCAATAGTTAGACCTGAAGGTAATAGGGAGTCTTAAAGATTTTTAAGCAGTAAAGTATCATGTCTATTATTTATTTTATTCTGTAATCCAGGAGACTGGATTACAAAAGGGAGAAGCTGTCTACAGAAACACCAGCCTGAAGGCTATTTTAATAGTTTCATCAAGCAATACCCGAGTCTGAACTAGACTGCCTTATAAAATAAGTAGTATTTAGACCCCATTTTACAGATGAAAAAATCAAGGCACTGAAGGTAAAGTAACTTGTCCAGCACTACACAGCTGGTAAACAGGAGAGCCAGGGTTCAACCCTAGATAGTCAGACTAGAATGTCCCCTGTACAGGTCACTGCTCTACCAGGCTGAATGATGATCATGTAGGTGAGACAGGAGAGAGTCCAGGTAGCCAGAGAGCCTTTAACTTGGGCTACAGAATTGAAGGTGCTCCCATTACACACCACATAGATCACAGAGGAAAAGCAGGTCAGGTTTTTTCCAGTCTGGGTATATAGAACATTTTTAACTGTGTGGCCAAAGCTTACGAATTAGAGACTAGAGTAAAAGAAAAACAAAAGCCCAGAAAGAATCAATGAGTTCAGTTTCAGACATGTGGTCCAGGAGGTCTTCGAGAGCCAGGCCAAGATGCCAGGGAGCTATTGAAAACGCCAAGGCTAGGTAGGCTCAGGAGAGGTATGGACTGGGAAAAGTCAGCTGGACGTGGAATATCACTGCTGAATAGACGTGATCCCAGAGATGCAGAACCTGAGACTGTGAGAGGCAGCTCAGAAGAGAAAGCTCTGGAATCAGATCCATATTCAAATTTGGGGCTTGTATGTATGTTCTGGGAAAGTTTCTTCACTTTTCAAATCAGAAATTTTTTAATTTATGACATGGAGACTGTAATGCTTCATTTACCACTTGTAAAACTGAAAATTAATATATCTCTAAAGTACCTAGTACATTGCTTTCCAAAAGTAAATGCTCAATAAACAGTAATAATTCTCATTATCATTATTATCATTTAAGGAATTCGTTGAAGGTAAGGCTCGAGTGTAGGCAACATACTGGGCTCCCAGCCCAATTACTCTGTCGGCAATTTTTCCCATAAAATTCTCTTAACTACATGGAATGATCACTAATTTTTCAACCCAAGAAAAGAAGCTTCCTTTGGGGAGCATGAATTAGCCTTTTTTAAAAAATCAGTTCTCTATCAGCCAAAAGAATAACCTAGAGAAATCAGAGAAAAAACTGTATATATATGTATATGTAATAAAATATAAAACATTACTTGGAAACAAATCCAGTGCCACATTTTCCTAGAGTCTTAAACCAGCAAATCTGTGGTGTGACTCATTGCACCTAAGGAAGAATCAGGCAAAAAGGTGATAGAAGGAAAGGACTTTCTCAACCCTGACCATCTTGCTCAGGATTTTCCACTGTGAAAATATCTGTGTTCACAAGGGGCACAGCCCCCAAGGAGGATGGTCTTTCAGGAGGCACGGAAAATTTGAAGATCTAAAGATCCAAAAGAAAATACTTGGACCCAGAAATGAAGTAGAAGCCTTGAAGGCCAAAGGATATGTAACCATTTATTTATCACTTTGTCATTTCCAAATCCCTCAGACATATTTTTCTTGGGGATTCAGCGCGGTGAGTAACAACACGGTGATTCAGTCAAAGACCTTGGGATTGAGAAATTACAGTAGAGAAGAATTTCTGGTAAAAATGACTTCAATTCACATCACATCACACACACGCGCATATACACAGGTCAAAACACAAACAAATACACTTAAGAAAAAGGGACACTGGAAATAAATGAAATTTATTGTTTAATTTGATTGCCTCTACGATAATATGTTTGGTAAGGATGTGAACATAAGCAATGTGGAAAAAATAAAATAAACGAAGAGGAAGCAGTGCCAACCTCATCCATTAGACACAAGGAGAGATGTTCCAAGAAAATTTTTTTTTCCTTCTCCTGCTAAGGATTCTCGGTCTTTTTAGTTCAGTTCTCTGAACGTGGCTACAGAGCTTCAGACTCCGCTGGTTCTCCCTCCTTTCATGCCCCTAACTCTGCCTGAGCTTATCTGAATATATAAGCCTGCCCTTTGCTCAGATTTATGGATCCAGCCAGAGCTGTGTGTATTTACAGTGTTCTGACCCGAAGACCCTGGGCTGAAGGAGAAGAGGAGGAAACTGGGACCCGTTCCACAAACAGAGACAGATATGAGGGGGAGGCAGAAGGCTTTGCTAGCACTTAACATTTTTAACTATTTGGCCAAAGCTTAAGAATTAGCGATTAGATTAGAGTAAAAGAAAAACGAAAGACATCAGTGCAGACTTGGAGAGGGTAAATTGTATATTTTTGCTCTAGTCTAGTTGCTTGGAGGTTCTGGATCAGGGCTGGGTGGGGTTAAATTTGATGCAGAAAGTCAGAAAGAAAATTGGTAAGTCACTTACAGAGGGAGTTATAAAATGCTTTGGGAAGGCAGAGGGTCTACAAAAATGAGGATATAAACAACATTTAATTAAGTCAGAAAATTTCTCCAACCACAAGTTGAGCTCCTTGTGTGAAGCAAGACTAGTTGCATTTTTTTCAACTGTAATTGGCTACAGAAGAAAAATCCCCTGCTCTGTGTTTAAATGCAAACACATTGCTATAGATTACCAAAACTCAGTCAATTATGAGCTGAACTATGTTTCTTAGGGCCTACTGGCCCACTTGAAAGCAATTGCATTTTCAAACAGGGCTGCTTAGTAAATGGGCCACCAGTATATAAACCAACTGGTACATCTGTGAAGTGCATGCACCAGTTCAGGTGGGAAATAAAGAGCAGTTGAATCTTGGGCAGTGCTTGGTACCTCAAAACTGAATCCCTCTTTCTCAGGGCCACATGTTTGTACACAGGCAAAGAAAGCACAACTTCTATCTGGGGCCAGTCTCAAATGATCTACTTGCTGAAAACACTTGAGTTCATGGGGAAAAACCCTGATCTACCAACAGGCTAAATCAGAAATAATCCAGCTTCATAAGTAAAGGCCACAGTATTCATTAGAGAACTCAAAAACTAGGCAACTCGGAAAACATAGTAAGTGAATCCTTCTCAAATCAATTTGCATTGCAATAAAGCAAAGAGCTGTAATATACATAGTTGAAGCTGTGATTGGAAAATTTGTGAAATATCATCAAATTGTTTCCTTTTAGTCATTTAAATATAAAGCAATCATGTTCCCATGATGTCACCTGTTAAAGCTATAATGATGTGCTTGCTATACTGAAGATATTGTTTGATTGGAACATTTTGTTTTAACTAAAATATGTTGTGGGTAATAAAGAGCTGTTATTACAGTCCTTTCTAAATGGACCTTTGTGACTTGGATTGAATTATCACTAATAATT
Organism: Eulemur rufifrons; assembly: GCF_041146395.1. Classification (NCBI taxonomy): domain Eukaryota; kingdom Metazoa; phylum Chordata; class Mammalia; order Primates; family Lemuridae; genus Eulemur; species Eulemur rufifrons. Next base: position 63,508,773 of record NC_091001.1, read on the forward strand.
GCATGAGAAAATGCATTGCTTAGCATTGTGTGTGGCACTTCATAAATGTTAACTTGTTTACTAGTACTGTATTATTATTAAAATCATTTGTCAGGAAATCAAAAGTAAAATTCATTTGGTAAGTGAACTTTGAAAAAATTTATAATACAAAAATCCCATAAATGCATTTTCTTTTCCATTTATATGTGCCATTTTATGCTTAAAATCAAACATAAAATTCAGAGTAGTAGAGTTAAAGAAGGCATTTGTTTATTGCATCAGCACAAGTTGACTATATAGCAGTGAAAACTGGGCAAAAAAAAATGATGAATGGGAAAGAGCTACCCTGACAAGGTTTCATTTCTAAAGTAAAATGGAATATATTACATGGTATTCTAGAAAACTAATTTTTTGATCACTCTCTCTTTTGAACTTTTCCTCCAAAATAATAAAACTTCTGCTTTGTAAATAAATGCACACTCAAAACAGATGCAACTGCATGAAGAGTATTTAGAAGAATTTGGGGGACTACTACATTGTAGCAAAAATGCTTCCCTGTTTCATTTCCGTTGTGATCCATTTGCCAGTGAAATAATTTGTTTGTCTAGTACGGTGTGGATCGTAGCAGCAGTGGGTTCAGATGTAACCATTTCGGAGTAGAGGCCTAGCTCAGTATGCCCAGGGAAAAAAAAAAAAAAAAACGCACCACAAAGAACATTGAGATGAATGGCTCTATTTTATGAGCCATAAAAGTTTTATTCATCTTGACACTGAAACAGGTTTAGGCAGTGAGTTGACACGCCTTAAATAAATAAGTGGAATTAATTCCCCAGCCCTTGAAACAATAGCAGCATGCATGTAGCACTGAGAAATGCCCCATTGTTTCCTGTGGCTGCCTGATATTGATATTATTTGTGTTTTTCTGTGCTGCTTCCTCAGGGGCCTGGTTGATCCACTTCAGATTCATCCCCTGTTTTATTAGAGGTTGAAAAAGGTTCAAGACCTGGTTGTACCACAGCTCCCACCGACAGCTAAGGAACCAGTTTGGCGTCTGGTTTGTCTGTTGTTTTACTGCTGACCTTCAAATCAACTTTAACCCCTGACCTCTGGAGGCATCTATCATGACAAGAGGCTGTTTAACACAAATGGTGCCCATTTATAGGGGAAGAGACTCAGAAGATTTCCTTTTTATGAAGAATTTAGTTTTTCACCCCTCTTTTCTCAGTCACCACAGGTGAAATCCCTCTTAGCAGCTGGCTTATGAAATAATGTGAAGGGAGGCCTTAATGAGCAGAAAGCACCCTCAGCTGGAGATAAATATATGCAAATGAGATGCACAAACAAAGGAGCCTGGACAGAGAAATATCTGCAATTCCAGCAAAATGCTGCCTGCAGCTCGAAGATGAACAGCTTTGATAAAATGGTAACAAAAAGCACCTTTTTATCCTCCAGCGTGTTTTACATTGCAATAGACCATTGTCATTGCAACCCAGTGGAGCATGCAGAGGTTTTCTGCACTGTTTCAGAAAACTGTTTAAACATTTGTTTTAAGGCATTCATGAAATATAATCAATGGACTGCTTCTTTGTTGTTGTGATTTTTCTTTTTTTTCTGAGTGTGTTTTAGATGTCACTGTAGTTATTTTACCTGTTGGTCTTTTTGTGGTTTAATGTTGCTGTCTTGCTGTGCTAGTTCGAGTTTTTGTGGCGACTGTTTCTTCCACTAGTTAGAAAGATTTTTTTTTTTTAATTTCAATGGAAAGAGATTTCAAGTTAATAACTAGTAAGAATCGGCTTTGAGCAGCACCCAAACAACTAGTTTTAATGATGGCAATCAAGTGTGAGAGCTAATTCAGAGACAGGCATGTAACATGCTGATTTTAATAAGCTTTAAAAAGGCAATCTCTAACTTTTAAAAGTCTCTTTTTAATTTAATTGTTCTTGGTTCATATGATACCAAAACAAACAAAACCATTAAAATATGTTTTCAATATGTATCCACAGTGTTATTTGATGGTGTTTTAAATTAGCATCATGTTGGTAAAATATTGATTTGATGAGCTTTAAAAATGGAAAAGCTGAAATTATCGACCTATTTGGGGGAAAAAGCAACATTTTTCCCTAAAAATGAACAAAGCCTTAGCCCCAAGTTCTTTTCAGAGAGAGGCTGGGCTCACAACACGTAAATTGCTGCGTTTGAGCATATGTGTTATGTTTAGGTGAATAGGCAAAACAGCTAAGGTGAGAGAAGAAACACTATGCACTTCATATATGTCAAAATACTATCACTCTAAAAGCTCAGCAATATTTGGTTCTTTCATTTATAACACAATCCTAGCATTCTGCAGCAGAGATGTATGAGGATCTTTACATTTCCCTTACCTAAATTATTTCATCTTGGTAGCTAGTATTGGAGTGGAGACATTTCTTCTGAGTACTTACTGTGTAGCTTTCACATTTTATGTGCATTTCATCAGGCAAATGTCAAATTTGCTAATAACAAGAAAATCTCCTCATTTTTAATCATGCCACTCCTGTTGCATGGGGTGGGGGTGGAGGAAAGGGGGGTGGGGGATAGAGGAGGGAGCATGAAAGCATTGAGCAGTCTGACCAAGAGAAGGAGAAAATGCTTATTTGGATTTTAAAAGGACACATGCTCGGTTATCTCAATGTCTGTATCAGTGCATCATTAAATTCAGAATTTCAGGAGTTAATAGAAACTTGGTTATATTAGGGATGCTTTTTCAACCCCAGGTTTGAAGCGGCATAATTATGTTCAACTGCTGTTGTTTGGAAAGGGCAAACAGCATCTTAGGCACAGAACAATGAAATTACAGCTGAGATTTAGGTTAGCAAAAGCCGTCTTCTCTAGGCTTTTATGATTCATTATTTCCCATTAAATACAGTATTAGAAGTGTACACTAGATAGCTCATGGTTGCTGCTCTCGGAGCACATTATCTATATTACACAGGTCTGGGGAGCAGAATTAGAAAACTTTGGGGGAATGAGCAATATGTGTTTGCTGATAGAAGTACCATATGGCTCATCTTCTTCAATTGCTTTCATTGCGACTCTGATGCTGGAGAAATTAAAGTTTTATTTGATGTGGCACAGCTTAATGAACTGTCTTCTGTTAGGAAAATTGAATATGTTTCCTGTTATTTGAGCACAGAGCCTCCATGGTTTGGCTGATGAGGGATGCATTATGTATTGTTTATTTAGCATTTTGAAAACAAAAGCAAGATATTGAAGGTAAAATTGATTACTGCTGGATTGCATTATATAATCAAGTTTTCTCCCTTTAAATTTCCCTTTACAATCCTTTTGTAATATTTTAATATGAGATTGTTTCAGGTTTTTGTTGTTCAAATGTACACAGAGCTATGGCTTTATCAAAATACCTTTATTTGTAAATGAGCCACAAGAAACTCTAAACCCAGTATTGTTATATTTACAAAGTTCTAAGAATGCTGTCTGGGAAGAAACAAAATAATTCAATTTGTGTGAATCTAATTGCAAAACTTCTAGTGAGTCCCCAATCGGTTTTGAGAGAATCTAACATTTGGCTAGTTGAAAGGGGTGTCATTTTCTTTTGTTTGAAGTAGACCACTGAGGAACATGCTGGGTGGGGCCATAAGACAAGGAACAGACTTTTAATATTTGGAAATACAAACCTCGAAATACCAAGTTTTGATTTTTGAGTTAGTTGTCAGCAAATAAAAAGCTGCATTTGACCTGTAAATTAAAAAAAAATAAAGTGTAGATTTCATGAATTTAGATTATTTTATTGAATATAATGAAAGAAAACATATGATCAAAAATATACTTACATGCTGAGAAAACTGGGGTATCAATCTATGTGAATGTTCTCTATTCCCTGAAGAATCTGTAAAGAGATACACTTAACATTTGGTTTAATTTCCTTTGTTCTAGATCTGATGGTTTTTTTTAAATTTTAAAAACTGAATAATCTCTAAAGACTGACTGTAAAATCATCTTCTAATCACTGCATTTCTTTCTTTCGTTTTTCAGTGAGAAATATTCCTCACATGTGTTGATGTCTCAGACACATCAATCTGCAACAAGCAACTAGGATAAAAAATAGTTAAAATGAATCAACATTTATCTGGAATATACAGTCCTGACCCACCTCTCCCCCCAAAGAAAGTCATTTGTCTTCTGTGTCCTGTGATGTTTTGAGGATTCTGGCAAATATGGCAGTTAAACAAACTTCTCGCACAATCTAAATACAGTCTGTTCAAGAGAGGCTTCCAATGTTTATAGACCATAAGTAAAGGGAAAAAATCTGGTATTTAACCAAGAATAGTGCTCTTGAAAATGTCTCCGAACAAAGTGTTTAAGCAAAACTTTGGCCACAGATATTCTCAATTCCTCATTCTTCCTCTGATTTTATTTTCAGTGAGGAATTTTTGTAGTCCATCATTTTGTTCCTTTCTTTTTTTTTTTTTAAATTAACACATTAATTTTTAAAAAAGAAATGCCTGACTAGGAACCTGGTCATACAAACTTCCTTTGGAAACAGTTGAGAAGAAAACATCACATTTTTATGAACCCCATCTCCTGACAGGGGCCTCAGAGGAGGAACACCATTATACATTGTTATCAGCGTGGTGTAATTTGACTGTTGACAAAGTATCCGTGGCAGTGAGAATGAGCGCAGTTAGAAGTGTGGCGGATTGTAATCAAGAAGATGCTTAGCTGTGCAACACTGCATCTTGAGCAGATTTGAATCAACATTGCCTTAAGGGGACACACACACATACCAAAAGAAAAAAAAAATCCATTAATTTTTAGAGGGAAAATTAGAGTGGCACTTGATGAAGTGAAATTTGACATGCGTTAATTGCTCTGCAGCTCTCCTAATTAGAGATTTTCAAATTCTTTTACTGCTGTCACCGTGATGGCACATTGTCTTGCTGGACAAATACTAAAATTGCAAATGGGTTTGATCAGGAAGTTTTACGTATGAAGATAACACCGTATCCCCCAGTCTGCTTCCAAAAGCTGGACAGCTGGAGAGCAAAGATGACTTTCAGCTTTCCCTTCACCCCACGTAAAAAAAAAGGCTTATTAAAATAGTTTCGTTATGAGACATAATGTAAAGGAAGCAGGTGCTGATGTGATTTTCTTAAACAGATGGAAATGCTCCTTTGATACTCATGCCTCTGCTTCATATGAAATATTTCAGGTAGAAGAAAAAAGCCAGTGAAATGCTACATTACATATACATTCTCATATTTCTACTTATATTCTTCGGAAATTGGAGCAAGGTGGATTTTTTGAAAGGCCATGTCACATTTTTCCCCTGGTTTGAAGGCTAAGGCAACAGCATGCTAGCTTCCCCTTCTTGTCTTAAAGTAATTATGCTGATGTTTGGGCCCCCAGGATAGCACCAAATATGATACCATAATAATTTTGGTTTCCTTGTTTCAACTCCTCTTGTCTAGCCCTTGAACTTCTCTTAATTCATTAACATATTGAATTTTTTCAATTTTCCATTTTCTTGCAATAACAATATTAATGCCGGGGTGAAAGCTTGATTGGAGCTAAATTACTTGTTACCTGCTGGCATTTATTTATATGGCATTGAATTATAAAGCTTTGCTATTGTCATGCCTTGGGCGAATTGTTTATGACACCAGTAATAGGAGTAATTGTTATTGTTGAAATTACCTGTCAGCTACCCATAGCAGTGGCCCTTGTCCCACTGACAAATAGTGACAAGGGAGAGGTATCCTCCACGCGTCCCCCTGATGGCTTCTCCTCTGATAATAAGAAGTGCAGGGCCTCTGATAATTTGCCTGTCACTGTTGAGTGCAGCTCAGAGAGAGTTGGCCAAATTGTTGTCATTCACTTTGACAAAGACAGCAAAATGCTCCCGTGCAGGAGGAGGATTATCAAAATAAATGAAATCGCTTACACCCCCTTTGTTTGTTTGGCTCAAGAATTGCCTGGCTTTGTATGAGGTTGTGAAATCAAGGTCCAGTTCTCATCGGCCGGTGTACCTCTATTCATTCTAAGATGAAGAGCCCAGGGAAGGACAGGCACGTTAGAAGACTTGCTATTTCACAATTTGCATTGGTTAGTACAAAATAATATTTAAATGCAAAGAGAAAGTTAATAAAATTGTAAAAAGAAGTCTAAATATGTGCTTGAATACATTCATTTAAAACACATGTAACATGCACACCTTTTCTCTCTTGCCTTCCTGTTTATCCTTCTTATTCTTTTTTGACCAATGCAGGCATTCAAATTCAATAAGCATTCAAAAATGCACAAATTTCCCCTTTGCAATCAAGTTTTCTTTAAAAGTTTAGAAATTTGCATCGCTGACTCTTACAGCTTTAAAAGATTATATAGTCAAATTTAGGATTATTATTTCAAATGGCCTTTTCCCTGCCATAAATTATCTTTTATTTATATACTATCTTCACGTGTAAAGAGATAAATGAAACGTAGTTTCAGGTATGAAGCATCAATTATCACAGGCTTCTGGAGGAAGCAAAACAGGTCTGTTATTGCCAGAGCTCAAATATAAATATTTGCATTTTAAAACCCTTTAGTTGCAGCCTGTGAACCTGTCACAGAGGAAGGAAGGGGAGAGAGAAGCCACAGAGCTGGTGTCTGGGAGTGTCCCTGTCTGAAAGAAATGGACTTTAAACTAATGGAACCTTTGCTCTTATAAAAGCCAGAATCATTCTCACCTTTCCACAAAAAAGCATCATTTCATGCTAGGAAAATTCTTATTTTTAAGGTGCCTGTGAGGCTATTCCTCATAGATCTTCTTGACAAATACTTGCTGTTATAAGAAGTAGGAAAGAAAAGAAAAAATAACCAGGATAAATGTAAAATATTGGCTCCTTACAGGATAGTAATCAGCTGTTTATTGGTCTCTACCAGACAAGTAATGACCAACCACAGTGTTAAGTGCCAGCAACATTGCCTTGGGCCCTTCCCTCCTAACACCGGCCATTATCTGATTAGAGAACCTCCAAAGAAGTCGCTATTGCATAATTTTATGGGTCTTAACAGCACAGGTTGGCTGGCAGAAAAACTACCTAGGAGGGTTGATAAAGCAACAGTGAAACATGATTTTATTTACTTCACTTACACCTTGCTCTCTGAAAGAGTATCTGGGTATCTCAGACACTGGTGGCTGCAGAAGAAACCTAAAATTAGTTCAAATAGGAATTGCGTGGGACATGGGGGAGGGGGAGGGGCAGACAGGAAAAGTAAAATTATCCCTTAAAGCTTTTCATGGGAGGCACAGTCTGAAGTGATGAACAACACAGTTATGGGCCTCTAGACCTTTCCTTAGGTGTTATGTATTTTAAGCAGGTAAATAGATTTTTAGCAGTGCTAAAACAATACATGAAATATGATTAAAGGAATAAAATGTGTTTCTCATCCTTAATAAGAATGTATTCTTCCAGCGGCAACCACTCCATGGTTAACTCTGTTGAATGTCCCTGATTAACAAGTGGAAGGCAGTGACATAATTAAGAGGTTATCTGTAGTAATAAAAATGCTCAAACCTGTCTCGGAATGTGATCCCTTTAACAGATAATTTTTAAGAATGTAGCATGTCCTTGCTTTCTCTGTGGAGACACACGTTAGTGATCCCAGGAGGGAAAATAAACATACGTTTTTAAATGAAGATATTTAAAATGTACCCCATATTTCAGCGTGTTGCTGTAACCTGGTCTTTTTTATGTTCCTCCTATAAAACCTAAATTAAGCCTCTTAGGAGTGGTTTTGCTGCAGGTTTCATCTGAAAACACAATACATTTTAAATGGTTCCAGTACTTGAGTGCACTTTAACATGTAATCACTAATGTGCAGTCTCTTCTCTCTTCCAAGCACCAGACCTTCTAAAAGGATAAGCCTTCTTTAAAATTTAGCTTCATTTGAAATGTAAACTTTTAACAAATAGTAATTGCTCCTGTAGTTGTGTTGATGAAGTGACTGGTAGCAAATCTTTTCTCTCTCTCTCAATCTCTCTCTCTCTCTCTCTCAACATTTTGAAACACCCATCAGTGTCAAAGGGAACTGCATACGCCTCCTTTGCTGCTCTAAATAAGACTCAGCAATGTTACGAAAAATGTCAGAAAAAGCTCAGTGGATTAAAGGAACATTTCTGCACCATGTCAGGGAGGATGGCAGGGCAGGCTGGTCTGCATAATTCTGGAAGATATTTTTTGTAAAATGCTTACTCTATAAACCGAATGAAATTTTGTTTGCAAAGGTTTGATGCTGTATTTGATAACATACAATCTTCAGTTGTTTTTTCTAAATCTTGTTATTTTTTAATATGTCTTTGCTATGTGTTTTTAAAATTAGGACAATAATATACTGTTCTTTTTGTAGAACGTTTCTCTACCCGTGTGCAGCGTTAAAATACATTTCAGACTCCTCCGTGCAATTTTTTTCCTTTCTAAAATTCCTGGGATGTTCATTCAGTGAAAGCAGTGAAAACGCTAGGCTCTTACACATGCAAATTCATTGAACTAATCAGTCCTTTTGCCTCTTAAATAAAATTTGTATATAGCTTTGGAGATTTTCAGAACAGTTCATTTATATATGCATATAAAAAATGAAGCATTTACATTTCATTTGTGTATTAAAAATAAATAACTGGTTTGAGGTTTTTTGTTTTGTTCTATTTTACTAATGGATATTCAACAATAACAAAATATTACAATCGCAGTAAAATATTCCACAGTATTGTAAGCATGTCATTAAAACCTAACAGTTAAAAAAGAAAACATCCTACAAATTCAATAGTAGATATCACCAGAAATGGCAAGATTAGTTTTATGGAAACAAGGTAAATCTCAGCTGATTTTAAATATAAACTTTTCCAAAACAGGTTAAAAATGAATTTAGACAAATTTGGCTCTTAACCTTTAAAGATTTCCTGCCCATTTCTGTATGTCCTTTATTACATTAATTTTTTATTTAAATTACACCATTAACTGGATATGAATTTATCAAGAATACATGTATTGATTTATAAAACAGTACCATTAATTATTATAATAGCTAGATGTAGCTGATATTACAAAGCCATTTAAAGGTTTTTAATATAACTTGGACATACATAGATAGATAGACATTATGGACAAGACTACAATTTAAACTGGCTACCAGCAGTTAATGAAATCCTTGATTTATATTCTAGTTTAGAGATTGATTATATTGTTGCTTTGTAAAACTGTTTATATTATGCCATTTTTCAAAGGATGTCTCAATAAAAAAGCTAAATAAAATATTCAGTCAATTCCCAAAGCAGATTTTGTTTTCTATATTTTAAATGCTAGTGAAAATAATTGATTGTGTGTGTTCCAAGCTTTGTCATTTCCATTCCAGAGGTGGCTTTCCTGATGGGAGCCTCGTTTGCATATGCACACTTTTCGCACACTTGATCCTTGCAGAAACAAACCCCTTCTCTTTATTTCATTATCCCCCCCACACACAACAAACCAATGTATATTTCACAGACCCCAAACATCAGGACATATAAGTCTTTCTGGCATCTTTTATGTTATGCATTTTTTTTTCTTAAGGTTGTGGAAAACTGGGACTTACCCCAAAGCCGCAAAGCAGGCAATCACGAAGAGTATTTGGGTAAGAATGCAATCTGAAGAGAAAAAAAGAAAAATGAGGAAGAATATAAGCAAATAACAGTAACACTTTCAAATTACTTTTCAAATGGTAATTAGCCAGCCAATAGATTGAAAGTTAAATTCTTTTCACATTGTACTTGGTTTGGGTCTCCTAGTCTCTTTATTTATATCACTTTTCCTTGCCTGGCAACATATGTTACCGATTTATTATAGTATTTTTACTGTTAGCAGACAAATCTAAAGGCTAGCTGAGAAGGCTAGCTTCATCTGATGACTTTAACAACAACTGCAGGGCATCCTTGAGGGTGAGCCAATAGGCTCTTTTGAAGCTATAATACTATTAACCATTTTGATGCTGAAATATTTCTTATAGCCAAAGTTGGTTCTGTCTTTTTGTAGGCACTTGGGGTTTTACATATACAAAAGTTAAATGTAAATGATTTGTTTTGTAAATATTTCAATAGCCCTCTAAGCACTTTCTTCCAGGTGTCTTAAGTTCCCTAAAAGCCATAGCTTTCTTTATTTCCCCTTCTTTTACAGACACAAATCTGTGGCACACATTTATAAGCAAACAGCTATCAAGCATCAAGTTAAGTTGTCACTTCACCTCCCCCACACCATTAATTCTCTGCTATGCTATTAAAAGAAACAAACATCCTTTAGAATTTAAATGATCACGTTTCTCTGATATATGTACAGCCTAGAAAAGTAAAGTTCAAGCAAGATTCTTCTCGGCTAAGAATCTAAAATTACTTTCCAAATTAGAGATGTCGTATATTAAGGCTATTTAAATAGGTATGTGACCCTCGCTAAAGGTTTATGCCTTTCAATATGTCCACCTAAAAATGTCTGTTTTAGAACTGTATTTGTTGACTAAAAGTGCTCATTTTTAAATTGCCAAATAACAAACTTCCATTTTCGACAATTTCTAATTTATTTCAGTCCAAATTATCTACTTGTTTTAATTTAAAGTTTTTATAAACAACTTCTGTCTTCATTAAATGTCCATGTGGGGTTCATTTCATTTACAATTTCAGATACATTGCATAAAATTTCCTTCAAAATTCATGACTGGAAAGTTTAGAAATTAAATCTCAAATATTGGAAGTCAGTATTTCTTGTCTAAAGGGCCAGCTCAGCAACTAAAATTTAACTTAATTTTGATGTTAGACTTCAACCAATAAAAAACATATTCATCTGGGGGTCTAACTGTTGAAAACGTGAATTTTGAGGACCGGAAATTCACTCTGTACCCTTGGGATCCAGAAGGCACTAAGATGTCTGTCCAAACATCTAATGTAGGAGATTCTGTCCGCAAATATAACAATGCCACAGCTCTCCAACATATGCAAGAAAACACAGCGGGGGCATGGGCAATATATATCACCTGAACTTTTGTACCCCCATAATGAGCTGAAATTAAAAAAAAAAAAAAAGAGAGAGAGAGAAAGAACACAATCGTACCTGGTTTTAAGACATTTGCATAAAAAATTTGACTTCAAAACAGGTGGCAAAATAACTACCATCTGTGAAACCACTCATTTGATTCTAGTTCTTATTAAAAGTCCTCAGATATTCAGCATTTATACTTCAATGTACTTTAACCAACCTTATTTTAGTATTAGCTATAATGGCCCCACCCACCCCACCAAAATATTATAATAAAAATAGTAGTTGGTAAACTTTATATTAGACATATGTATAGTTATGCAGTTTCATCCTAGTCTAATTTAAGTTATTATTGAAGTTGGCTTATTGTTTATATTTGCTATCAGATAGTTACTGTATGCATTTCTTTTTTGTCCCCGAGAGGCATCGTATGGTGACTATGGTAATTTTAGGTCAGAAGTAATTATGATCAAAAAGATTTCGGCTTCAGAGAATGAGGCCACCTTTTTGAAGGCATAAATGCACTGCAATTCCAAAAATGATCAGAGGTAGGGTTACGAATAACCCAAGTGACTCGGTGATAGTCCCGTCACTTCATGAATGAACCCGTCCTAAATGCCTTGATTAGGACAAGTTAGTTTTTAAATATTATTCTTCTTGGAAAAATGAATGGCGATAAGGACGTTGGAAATCCTGGAGTTTTCTTCTTCTTCAAGAAAAATATGTTTTTGCTCCAAAATTGAAACTCCAACAGAGTATGATCCTCATATTTAGAAGACTGCCAACTGCATGAACAGGGCTCAGAGCCCTTCTAGAACAGCCCCTCTACTCTGTGATAACCTGGCAGGCAGTGCCTTTAATAGAGGCGCTTCCCCTTCACCTATCCCCACCCGCCCATACCTACCACATTCTCTCTCTCCTCCACCTTAAAACAGGTGTCTTTTTAAAGCCTGAGTCTAAAGTCTAAAGATACAGGTTCCTCTGGTGCCTGGCTTTGGCTCTGTGGTTATCATTCTTATATATATCTGGGGACTACTCAGAGTCTTAGCTGGAATCCCCGCTCTCCCCATTGTTGCCTCACCTCTACCCCGACCCCCTGGGCCACCCCCTGCTTTCTGTTTTGTTCATCACCTTGGTTTCTCCGCCCCCACACCACCACCCCCTGCCCCCCACCCCCGCCCAGTTTCTGACCTGCTCTTTCTCTGGATCAGACGCGGGCAGGTTGAGAGGTAATGAGAACCAGATGGACATAGTGCAGAAATTGCCCAAATGGGTATGAGAATGTGGGGAGCTGTCAGGCATGGAGAGAAGCTGGAATTTTTCAGCAATAAAATGGGATTTATCGCCACTCTACCACAGTCATTGCCGACAACCGTTTACCTTGACAGAAACCCCATTCCAATAGGCCACGCCGATGCAGATTCCTTTTTCCCAAAGAGTGATGATTGGTATTTGTTCTAAGGCTCAAATGGCCTGCACTAAAGGTGAAGCATTAGGCCAAAGTCCTGTATTCCCCACTGAGGCAAATGAACCTGCTAAAATAAGTTCCTTCCACAATGGCTGTGTAATTGAAACCAGAAAGTGAGAGAATTTGATAAATTGCTTGACCCTGAAGGAATGTTAAGGTCATAAATTTTCATTGCATTTTTTTCTCTTTTTTTTTTATTTTTATATATTGATTATATTTAGTATTTGCCTCAAAATTCAACAAGCTTACAGATCATCGGTGGTGGCCCCAGGGGGAAGCGCAGTAAATCATCAGTTAAGAGGGCAGGGGGCATTCTCCCCTCATTGTCCAAAGAGGAGTGTCAGCTCCGAGGTATTCCAAGGACAGTCGTGGAAGTGTCTTACATCTCAGAATTATTCCAACTTAGCACGCAATTTGTCCTGGCATAGACAAAGTAAAATCTACAGGAAAGATTTTTCTCAGAAGGGTGCTGCTGGACTTCTATCGTTCAAGAATGATGAACTGTTAAGAGGCTGGCAATCCATTTGCAGCAATCACACCCACATACCTTTTTCCGTTGTAACCTAAAAATAAGAACAATTGTATTTTAGCTACAAAGGGTGACCCTCGTTTTAAGGTAAATTGAAAATGTGCCTGTGTGTGCGTGCACGAGCACCCGTGCGTCCGAAGGCTGGTTTTGGCAAGTCTGCTTTCAAATGATTCAAACCTTTTTTTTTTTTTTTTTTTTTTTTTAAATCTGGATTGTTTTAATGTGGAAATAAAACATAGGTCATAAAAATAGTCACATATTACATAATGTAAAATGGACTAAAATACTAAAGTCATCACCTAATAGCAAATTTCTACACACTTTGCTGTAAGGTTTTACTCGTTTTTCTAAAAAGTGAATGAACTAAGCTTGCCAGCATGTTAATGCAGCTGTATTCTCTACTGATTGCTCATAGTACTATATTATGAAGACATACATTCTCTCAATCTGAAGCAGGTTAGATCATTTCTTAATAGCCAAAACTGCTTTTTCTTGAAAATTTCAAAGAACAACATATCTCCTTTGTATTTTACTTGGTTTGTTAGAACCATTAAACAAATAAAGTCAGAGGTATCTGATCACTAATACATCACTTTTATGTTCAGAATTTTCAGAATTCAGGAGACCCTAAACGGGATACAGGGTGGAATTTCTGATTTACCACTGGGACAATTTCTCTAAGAAAGGTTCCTGCTGATTTATTTTCAATGACTAATTATCATCTCAGAGTTTGAAACCAACACCAGACCTAGGATATATAGGTATTAAATAAGCACATGAGTTTTTCCCCAAATCCATCTGAACTGTGTAAAAAAAGATAATTTATGTTGCATTCCATAAAGTATTGTCAGTAAGAGTGAGGCTAACTAATTTCTATTCTTACATCTTACTTTCTTTTGTTCATAGGTAATTAATGACCAATTTTTTTAAAGAGTATTTCTATCTCAAAAGAAATTTTGTCAAGTAAGGAAGAGGGAAAGAGGGCCCATGAAAGAAATAAATCTCAAATCCTATAATTCCTAAATACAAAGTCGGAGAATTTTTGAGTAATACAAAGTATACTCAATTTTTGAGCAAATACAAAGGAGTACTAGGAATGTTTAAAATCTTGGAATCTGGCATCAAAGTACACGACAAGATGATAATTTTCATATTGTATCATTTATATGTATATAAATACTCTAATAAGACTCCAACAATATGTTTTCATCTTATAGATAGGAGATCATAATATACATATGATCTGCCTTTAATCCAGTGGTTTTTTTCCAGTGGCTTCCTTCCTCTGCACTTAAAAATTTTATTGCAAAGCGGTTTCAAACAAACAAAAAATAAATATATGCATATGTATATATATCTATACATATATAAGTATAAATAAAATATGAACAGAAAATGGATTCAATCACTAATATTTTTGCAAACTAATGTTCAGCTGATGCAACTCAATTTTATTTTGCATCACATTAGTGTCATAATGGTAATGACTGGCTTTTATTCACTAACAGTTTGAGTCAGCACTTTGAGACATTTTCAAATTAGGTCATACTGCACATTTGTGGCTGATACAAAGGTTGATTAAAAGAGCTGCACAATTGTAAAGTGATGTGGTGTGAGTTGAATTAAGTTCTCTCTGATAGTTACGGGAAATGTGAGCCACTATAACTAAGCAGAAATAATGTATGGGCTATAGGGGGAGAATATATTTCCACAGAGTGCTTGAAGTAATACTCATTTACAATTTAACAAAGTCCTCTCTCTGTTATGGAAGAATTCTATCATGGGGCCTAGAAACAAGCCATGAATTACAAAAAGGACACTGGAGGCCTGGTCCCCAGTTCTGTTTCAGCGAAAGTCAGTTTTTGCCTTTATGTCCCTTTGATCTTCTCAAGAAAGATCTTTTTTTAATTTTTTTTTTTTTTGTTTTTTTTTACTTTTAGACTCTGTCTACCACTTTTCTGAAGCCAAAATGATCCCATGTCACAACCAAACCATTTGCCTATAATGTAACAATTCTGAGGCCAGGCTAAATTGCTATGCAAGTGAGACCTGGAAGAAAAACAAAACAAAAAAAAGGTCTCTTTAAAGTAATATTGTCATGGCAAATCTACAGCCTCATCTACAATTTGAAAGCATAGGATTTTCTTTAATTCACCCAGCCCCTCAAATGAATTGTAAAAATGGCCCCTGAAAGGCAAAAGTATCTTTTAATTGAGTTTGAAGAGAACAAAAATAAAAAGTTGAAACTCTTAATTGTTGGTTTGTTCAAAATGAGCAAAAATAATGGTTATTATGAACAATATGTTCACATCATATTGCCCTCTCCATAGAATAAAGGAGACATAGAAAATTTTCTAAATACGCCTAAATACAGTGCAAGTGGCTTTAAAAGCCAAGGAACCTGGAAAAAAACTTAAATGGTACGTGGCACTTGAACAGAAAGAAAAGCTCGTTGACTTAGCAGCTTTGGTTCTGAGGACAAAAAAGGACTTTGGCTTGCCCATGCATACTGTTTGCTTTCTTTGAACTGGCATAGTGAAACATATATTTAATACTTCTAATGTGATCGACTCACAGTTTATTTCATGTTTGATGTGTTTATTAAATTTCAACTTCCCAGGCAGACTTTTCTGCCCTCAACGTGCATTCCCAGATTCAGTCCCTGACAGAAGGCCCATGACAGTGTGCACCACCCTGCCCCCCTCAGACCAGTGACCTCTAGTTCATTCTCAATTTCTTCCAAATTCTGAGTTATTACACTTTGGACTGAGCTTGCTTTCTCAAATAAGAATGACTAAGCAAACTAAGAGGAAGGGCTCCACTAAAAAAGAGGTACATATGCTGATTTTTTTAAAAAAAAATACCAAATTAGAAACACGAAGCTGTAATAACCAGAACTATTCTCAATATTTATAAATATCTCCATATTCCAGGCCCTGTAATTATGATTTTCACAAGAATGAAAGAAAAATGGCCTTCAAGTCTTGGAAGGCATGAATACAAAGAAGAAGGAAGGGAGGGAAGGAGAGAGAAAAGAAAGGGAGAAAAACAGGGAGGAAAGAAGAAGGAAGAAAGATTGATTTCAGCTCTTCCACTCGTTCCGACAAAGACCTCCTCCTGAATCACCCATCCCTGTTGACTGATCTCTGTCCCTTAGCTGTGACAGACCACAATCTAAGAACATATACAAAATCTCTGCCTTCAACTTTGCTGTCATTGTTTTTTTGTTACTGCATGTAATCAATATTTTTAATTAGCTGTACTCTGAATTTGTATAACCCCCAATTCCCTTCATTATTGTTGAACTACAGAGGTTGCACCACCCAGGTCTGACTATTGAATCATAAAAACTATGGTCATGAGTATCTTCCAGTGGAACTTTCCATGACCCAGACTAAAAGACAAATATCCCTGGATGCATAGTGTGCCAATTAATACCTGAAGCAATGGTGGCACTATGTCTTCAGCCCATACATTTTCATTTTGAATACACTCCGGTATTTGCAATCACTTAATTTACATTTTCAAAAGGTCACTTGTGGTGCTAGCTGGAATGGATTGTATATTTTATTTATTTTGAAGTAGGCTAATTTGCCTAGCCAGGAAGACACACCTTTCCAGCCACTAGATGATAAATAAATCTGAATCAGCCATAATATCACAGTGAATAGGTATAAGTAGTTTTGCTCTTTTGTTAAGCAATTAAGGGAATACTTGAATTTCTGCAACAGCTTAATTTAGTAGACAAGAACAGCATCTAGTGAGCTATGTTTATTAATAGTGCTTTTTTATTGTTATTTTGCAGAATAGATACAGCAACATTACAGGGGTGCAACATGACTTTTGATGATCTGGCATGCAGTGATTAAATAAGGTTAATCCTCATTTCATATGCTAATAGGATATTTATAATCTCTACAGCATATCCAATTTAACGATTTTATTCTCTGTTGTTCAGAAAGTATTTCTTATTAGTGAAAGAGAATATCCTTACATTCACCACAGATGCTGGTTTAATTGGGCTTGAGTGCATTGTGTATAATTAGTCCACTTCTCTAATATTTCATCTATAATTACGCAATGAACAATGTGCTTAATTTTCATAAAATTGGTGGGTTCAAAAGAAAGTCTTCCAAAAAAAAAATGAGCATTCTATTTTCAAGGTTTCCCAAGCCCTACTAAGAGCCTGCTGAAAACAGAGCTCAAGCCAGAGTAAGCTCATTGAATGGTGATTGGATGCCCAAAGGCCTTGAGAATAAAAGCTAAAATGATGTTCCCTTCCAGTTCCAGTCATCCTACTCGATGACAATGTTACTGGCAATGTTGTTTGGACCAGGCCCAGCTGTCACTGGAGAAGCAGGATAAAAGTCCCCACATGCTATATTCCCAAGGTCCATGCAAATGTCAACCTTCAAGATGGTATTTTGAATGGCAAAGCTACTTGGTTTGAGGTTTGGGTTCTCCCCTACCCCACCCAGAGTTCCCTCCTTCCCACAGCATTTAGAGCTCTTTCAGGCAAACCCAATCCAGACAGCAGCCAATGAAGTTTTATCATGGGAACCAATTTTTAATTTTGTTAGGGAATACAACCAAGTAGAGAAGGAGGGAAAAGAGGGAGAAAAAAAAATGGTTTATAATGTTCAGGGTTCCTCTGTTGACTGGAGTAAGTTAGTAGGACCTCTGAGTGTGTATGTGGGTATTGCCCATCTTAGTTCAAATGAGGCTATTTTTACACTAGCAGCCTAGTTCGTTATAGAATTAAAAAAAGAAAAGATTGCAAAGATGAAAGAAAGATGGATTATAGGGTTGTAGTTGATTTTTTCCAAGGGCCATAGGAAGGTCTCCATTGTCAGTGCTATCCAGCTCAGGGAAGTTAGCCAAGATCAACAACATATCCACATGGCCTCTTAAATATGACTTCTCTTATATTCCTAAATGACCATCCTAGAAAGACTTTGGATGGTTCTTACTTTGTCATTTCACCTTCAAACACGATTGCTCCACTTCTGCTAAACGAGAACCAATTGTCACAGTGACTACTATGAGGCAGCAGCCTACCCATGGCCATCAGACAAAGACCCCAAAAGATTTCAAACAGAATCTCTTATCTTTTGAACTGATACCCTTGAAATAAAGCTGGAGGCCCCTGCATGAGTCAGGGTATCGTCAGGAAAAATAGAATCACTACGTGATTCAACAGAGGGATTTAATCCAGGGAACAACTAGTCACAAAAGTGGTGGAAGAACTGAAAGTCCCAGCAGGGATGGTGAGATCACCAAGGATGCAGCCATGGCAAGAAGTCACTGCCACCCTTGCCAGAAGGACTATGGGAAGACGGCAGGTCTGGGACCTCAGAGGAGATGCAGCCACTGCCAGAACCACCTCCAAAGTCAGTTGGAGGGTGGGAGACTGGATGTTCCAGCCTGTCTCTTCTTCCCTAACCACTATCTCCCTTTGCAGAACCTTTGAGAAAGCCAGATGGCAATGTACTTTGCAGAATTAAGCTCCCTGGAATACAGAAAAGCAAGGAAAGGAAGAGAGCAGGTCTGAGAGCAAACAGATAATATGATCAGCACAGCCCCTTCTCAACAGCCGTAAGACTTTTGTGTGAAGATAAAATTCCAAACAAACCCCTGTGCGAATACAGTACGAGGAAATTGATATTTATTTTGGTTTCAAATTCCTAAGGCGTTATAGCTAGGAATACCAACTAGGAAAATGGCTATCATGTTACAAATAAACATCCAAGCAAACTCGATATATTTTAGTTGCATGAATTAAAAAGAAATACAAATGCTTAAAAAGTTGAGGCCACCCTCACTCCCCAACCCTGAGATCGTTTGTGAAGGTCACGTGTCATTTCCTACACCAGTGTGGCCCACAGGCAGCAGAGTGAGGCACGAATAGGAGGTGGATCTTGTCCTCAAAGTTCCCATTTTACACAGATTCTGTTACACCCCGGTTTGCCTGGACAAGGGTAGAAGCTTTTGTTCAGGGAAGCACTGCTGTGCCCTGACTGAATGTCAATGGCTTGTCTATGCTCAGGGTCCCCATAGCCAAATCAACTATAACTGCTCTTCCTGGACGCCAGCTAACACTAATGGGGTTTGCTGTTTGAGTTCAGGAATAATGTCGCCTATATCCTTGAAACCTAGACACAAGCACACCTTTCAAGGCTTAACAGATTATCTTCTTGCTACTCTATTTTCAGCCATCACTTGCCTGTTAAAATGCATGGTGCTGCCGTTAAAAGAGATTTGCATTTGGTCCTACAAAATGAAGATTTTATAAGTTGACTTTTTTTGCTTTCTGACCAGAACCCATATTACTTGGAAAGGGAAAGGCCAAAGGGAAATTATTGCTATTTTAGACAGCAGCATAAATTTTCTTCCTATTTTTAACCTAGCTTTTAATTTAATAAGTTTTATGACCCTTATATTAAGTACATATGTTTTACAAGACATTGTGTCCCTTGAGTCACCCTGAATTTGCTCTATTGTACCAGAGTTAAATAAATGAATACTGTGTTTCTGATTTTAGTTCACCCTGTATTTGATCCTTATAATATGCCTGGTAAACCTTCGTAAAAGGAGAGAGCAACAACACAACTCAAAAGTTATCTAAAGGCTAGCACACACTGTTTTAAATAAAATTAATGAAAGTGTCTCTTTATAATATTTTAAATTTCAAATTTCTGTACCACTGGTTTTTATAATAAATAATTAAGGATATACAAAATATTAGAAATGGTTTTTGGTCTTCAGAATTGGCAACTAAGCATACAAATACTTTTATATCCTTATTCCTTTGGCCAACGCAAAGGTATTTTTTCCCTCAAATTAAAGCTTTGAAGACAACCATTTCTCTTTGGAAATCTGAAGTGATACTAATATTTTTATGCAAAATATTCTATCATCATGTGTTCGTGGTCATTTGAAAATGAGTTTGGTGCTATCTAAACATAAAGAGGTTTCTACCAATCCTGAAAGAAAGATTATTTGAACAACTCTATGGTTATTTAAGAAGAAAAGGTTGAGTTCATAGCAGAATGGAGAAAATCACCTACAGTGTTGGTGAAAAGAGGTAGTTTCTCCTGTGGCAGGGAGGGGGCCGAGGGGTGGGCAGGAGCAGAAGTTTGGCTTAGCTCAAAGTTGTGCGTTTGGTGGGAAAATGTAGCAACCTTGCACTGGTAACAAAACTTGTTTTTTAATTATTAAGACATAGCAGATTTTTACATCTTACCAGAGTACAGTAGCTATTGATTCAAACTAAACATTCAACCAGAAACTCTTTATAATGTAATATGATTTGTTCTAAAATATGCTTTATAAATCTGTTGCTTCAATTCTGATTTTTAAAATGGCTTTCCTATGCATGCCAACATTTAGTAAATCAATAGGCCACTAAAAGTGCACTTTAGGTCAATGGATTAAGGGTGGCACAAACTCAAGAGGGAAAAGTTAGCTTTTATACCACAATTTCAGACTATGTGCCAGACTATATAACTGTGTACACTGAAGTTTTCTAATGTATGAAATCCAATTCAAGAAGCCATCAATTTCTTTCCTATTCATTTTGTTTGCTTTTGTCCTACTTCAGTGACTTTGAAGGACATGACCTTAAAGTATAACTGGTTATTCAGTAGAACCTCCCTCAAAGATCTACATAAAAATTGATGTTTATTTCACAACCATGTATGGGCTCCAAAATTGATATGTTGCCCTGTGATTTTATTATTAGAGGAAAACATCCATTATTTTCAAAAGGAAAAAAATTCTCTGCCTTTCTATATTTCATTTCGAGACTGAGTGACCAAAATATTAGGACTGTTTGAAATCTATTCAAACATTTGGCACCTGGTAGATTATGTGCGTTTAGAAGGCTTTTTGTTTTGCTTTTAGAAAGAATGCAGAGTCGCTAATATCTAGAAACTCTTGGTCAGCCCAGCTATCCAAGTTATGGCCACACTGGTGAGAAATACAGGTTAGGATGGAATGTTGGCATGAGGCTCCCGGAAAACAAGGGCTGGTCATTTTAGCCCGTGGTGGAGAACTCCTGGTCACCTCCCAAGGGGCAAATTGATGTCAAGTTCTGCTGTCTGTCAGGATTAAGTGCCTGTTTGCTTTTTCACTAACATGTGGTTTGAGAACAAAGCAGCTCAAATCTCCTCAGTCCCTAACAAAGCATCTCAAATTGCTGAGTAAAATTCCTTAATCCCCCATCTTAATCTGAAAACACCAGCAGCAGGGTAGAACACTGTGGTCTCTTTTTGTACTTCTCTCTGCTCTATCCACCCCCTCCCCTCGCCTTCTCCAACCCTGGCCACTGACTCCTCAACACCACCATTAACACGTGCATTTGAATGGTTCTTCAATGGAATATGATCAAATAGGAAATTCAGGTAACTTGGTCCAAGATCATGCTGGCTCTAGTCATTTTTATTCCTTATCAATGTCATTTTAAGAGTGAAGAGAAAAAATAAAGACCAAACAGAGGGATTAATTGGCCACCTTTATATAACCTTGGAGTCATATGCATACAGATAGTATAAGTGTCATAAATTTTAATGGATAGGCTTTAATTGCTTCTTTGCAATATTTGTCAACTCTCAGCTGGAAGCCAAAAGGATATGGGGATTTTAGAATATTTTTACTAAGGGAAGAGTAGGAAGCAAAACTAACCTCAGTGACTGAAACTATGAAAAAACAATCTTTGGTAACATGTGGCAAAAGAATCGGCAGTTGGAAAATATTTCCCATTCTTGCATGTGTTCATTACATATTAAGGATCAAGACTTTATCCGTTACTTGTTATCTTTCAAGGCTTTGGCCACTGATGAGAGCGAAAAGGCTGCAATGTTGTGTTGACTTAATTTGCAAAATGTTGAACTCTGCAAGTTGAATGATATAAAACCTTACTTTCTCTCAAAACAAAAAAGCATTTCTTATGATTTCAATACTTTCTAATATCTTTCTTTACCATTTTTTTGTTGAAAATAGTATTGGTAGATTTTTCCTGGGGGAAGTTTTTGGGTCAGTTGCCAAATTAAATTTTAGTCTAAAAAAGCTGAAACTCGTAGCAGTTATCTTTTTTCTATTTCTCTATAATAAAGTTGAATGAGTATCACCATAATAAATAAAATCAGAAAACTCTATTCCTGCACTCTAAAAATTTTATTCAATTGAATGCCAAGTCAAAGGTAGATCCTGATCTAGTAGGCGCTAGCTGTTTATCCACTCTTTCACAATTTCCCCCACCTGAAACAAGTGAAGTCAATAAAACCCAATTCCCTAGTAATCTTGGGCTCTCTTGCAGTATATGTATCTCTGAGAAATGGTAATAAAACTTCATAGAGAATGTAAAAAATAGGAGAGCTAAAACTTCCCAACACCTATGAAAACAGTACCCGTGCTGTATTTAATAGTATCACTTTCCCCATTTTTCTCCTTGGCATTTTTACTTTCTGCAGGGTTGGGTGAAGGAAAAGGGCAAAAGGAGAAGAAGGAGGTGCATGCATGCAAACATCCTAGTTCTAGTCCATTGGCAACCGTCTCTGAGACTTTCACCTTCCATTAGAAAAAAATAAAGTAATTGGAATCCAGAGGAAACATCACATTTTGCTCAGTAAATTTATTCATTTTTATAAAATTTCCATTTAAATAGTGGGAAAAATCCCTGCCTCCCCATTCAGAAGCGATTTTCTTTTACAAATGTCAGGTTTTTAAACTCACCACTTTTAATATCAGAAAAATGGAAAATCTGGGCAGCTGCTACAGTTCCTAATCCATAAATCCTCAATATGAACCTTTCCACCCCAAACCCAAGATTGGAGGCAATGACCTAGGATGACCTAAATACAGCAATAATCCCAGGAAGGCTTCGTGGCACAACGGGAAGAGCATGGACTACAGCCAAACTGTGTTTGAATCCCAGTTCTTCTGTTTCCTAGCTTTGTGACCTTAGGAAAATTACTTAACCTTTCTGTGCCTCAATTTTCCTGTAAAAGGAGGATAATGGTTGTACCTAATTCACATGAATACTAAACGAGTTAACATTTGTAAACTACAACACTGTCTGACATTGAGTACATGCTATATCAGTTTGATTTTTTTTAAATATATGCCATTCCAAGTTAGTTTTAAAATAAGATCTCCCCGCCCTCATACTCTGTTCAAAGAAAAACCACTTTTTGTCCTAAGCTGACAGCCTGGGAAGAAAAGAAATAACATGATGGGAGAAAGTTTTTTGTTAAAAATAGGGGAAAATATGCTAGACAAAAAATTGCAAATAAGTGGAAAATGTAAAAAATATATCTTTAAGGGTTCAAAGGATTTGGGAATGGACATGATGTGTCTCATGTCTTAATAGTCTACCTTACTCATAACCAGTCTTTGAAAACTCTTGATTACGTTAGGCAAGTTATTTTCTTAAATAAGCTGTTGGATACTTAGGCTACATCTACCTTGGCAAGTATTTATTACTAAAAGTTGGACTTGAGCAAATAAATACCCTATTTTAGAACATCTTAACAACCTGGGTTGAGATCCCAAAACAAATATTTTTAGCAGCATTAAAAAAATGGGCTCCTGGGTGAATGTGTTCTGAAAGTTTCTATGAAGTATTTTACAAGCTTTCTCATATATCCTTCCAGGTGTCATTTGAAATAGAATTCCTAGTTGCCCCATTGAATAGTCATAAAAATGTATTGCTTCATTCACTCTTTCAGCAAGTTTTCATTGACTCCCTACCTGTGCTAAGCCCGGGGTTAGTATTTTTATACAGCAGAGAACAGAACAGATATGACTCATGCTTCAAAGCATAGGATTGACAAAGATTCGCTGTGAGCTAATGTACATTCATGTGAAGATGTTGGAAAAGTTGTTGTCTCTAGTCTTCCAGCCTGGATGTGTTTTCTCAGTCTCTTCAAAAAATAGGGGTACATACCAAATCATCACATTGTACACCTTAAACTTATATAATGTTATTTGTCAATTATGCCTCATTAAAGCTGGGGGGGGTGAAGAATAGGGATTATGTTGACTGGGCAACAGAAACTGTGAATAATCAAGACTCGAAGGGGTCTGAGTAATGTTTCAAGACATTAATTTCACTTAATACAGCCAAGATCCCCAAAGCTAAGCTTGAGTGAAAAACAAAGTGACAGTCCTTTAGTACAGGTCAACTTTAACAAGAGTTAGAGGAAAAGATAGAGTGTTTACGGGACAATAGCAGCACAGCATCTTGTTGATCGTGGTATCAGGAAAGTTTCTGTAAAGAGTAAGGTTTGAAATTGGAATATTACAAACCGCACCAGGACTACTATTGTGCAGTGACAGTATTTAAAATATTTGGTTTTTTTTTTGTTTTTTTTTTTTTTTTTTGAGACAGAGTCTCACTCTGTTGCCCAGGCTAGAGTGAGTGCCGTGGCGTCAGCCTAGCTCACAGCAACCTCAAACTCCTGGGCTCAAGTGATCCTCCTGTCTCAGCCTCCCGAGTAGCTGGGACTACAGGCATGCACCACCATGCCCGGCTAATTTTTTCTATATATATATTTTAGCTGTCCATATAATTTCTTTTATATTTTTAGTAGAGATGGGGTCTCGCTCTTGCTCAGGCTGGTCTCGAACTCCTGAGCTCAAACGGTCCGCCCACCTCGGCCTCCCAGAGTGCTAGGATTACAAGCGTGAGCCACCGCGCCCGGCCAGTATTTAAAATATTTGGAAGAAACTCAAAACTCTCCTCAGGTCACAGCCCTTCTATACAGGTCAGACCATATCTAACATTTTTTTTTTTTTTTTTTTTTTTTGTTGAGACAGAGTCTCACTCTGTTGCCCGGGCTAGAGTGAGTGCCGTGGCGTCAGCCTAGCTCACAGCAACCTCAAACTCCTGGGCTCAAGCGATCCTACTGCCTCAGCCTCCCGAGTAGCTGGGACTACAAGCATACGCCACTATGCCCGGCTAATTTTTTGTGTATATATATATTTTAGTTGTCCATATAATTTCTTTCTATTTTTTTAGTAGACGGGGTCTCACTCTTGCTCAGGCTGGTCTCGAACTCCTGACCTCGAGCGATCCACCCGCCTCGGCCTCCCAGAGTGCTAGGATTATAGGCATGAGCCACCGTGCCAGGCCCCATATCTAACATTCTTAAAGCCTTTCTCCAGTCGTGTTCACAAGAGGCCAAAGCCAAAGGTTCCCTTCTCATATTTGCTAGTTTTGCCATATCTCAGAAGTATAACTAGTCCTAAATTCAAACAATCTTTCTAAAAAGCTGCGTTTTCAGTCAAAACCAATCAGGGAAAAAGTACCAGTGAATCAACTGAGATATAAATTGATCAGTTAAACTTTTGAAATACATTTCTGGAGATAGCAGCACTGTCTGTATACTGAACGCGCCAGACAGTATTCTTTAAGAAAGTCTTTTGAATCATGTTTAATTATAAACCCAAAGAATATCTGAAATAAACTCTTCCAAAAAATGAATATCTTTATAACAAAATGGAAGCCTAGCTAATGCTTGGGTTTCTAATTCTTTATAAAGCTAGCTAAGATCTTGGACCACATGAGACTGAAGATTATCTGTGTCCAGCTCATCACTTTATTCATTGTTTAATGGAGCTTCAGTTTTCTATAATGGTTACAAAGGAAGAAAGAAAGAAAGAAAGAAAGAAAGAAAGAAAGAAAGAAAGAAAGACAGACAGACTAAAAATAAACTAAAGGTCTATCAATAGGCAATTGGTTATGCAGTTATTAAAAATTACTCTATGTGTATGTTTGTGTACGTTAGTTGTTGGCCTGCATGGCATATTCTTAAGTATAAAATCCAGGTTACAAGACCATATGCATAGTATAATTTCATTTGTTTGTAATTAAATCGTATTTGCTTGTTTTGCATAAGAAACAAAAGTCTGAGAGATAACACAAAAAAGTTCATAGTGGTTTTTCTGTTTGAAAGATTTTCCTTTTCATTATTTTCTATTGTCCCACCTGTATTTTATTTTCATAAATTAAAAACATAATACATAAGGCCAGGTAGGCACAGCCAAACCGTCAATTTTGAACTTTTTTGCCTGGACAGAAGATACCTTCATTTGTATCACAGAAATCTGCACAGTACTGCTAGCCAAAAAACTCCCTTAAATCAATACATAAATATATGCATTCTTATATATAGACACACACAAACATAGAAGAAACATGATTAGAATGATTAGCAATAGTCACCCATATCTGATCAAAATATCTATTCATATCAATAGTTCTCAAATTTTAGGGAGCATGAAAATTACCTGGAAGTCTTGTGAAAACACCCATTCTGGGCCTACCCCCTGAATTTCTGATTCAGCAGGGTGAAGCCTGAGCATTTGCATGTCTAACAAGCACCCAGGGGATGCTGATCCTGCTGCTTAGAGAACCACTTTGAGAACTACTGACACGTCAATGCTATTTTGCCTGAATGATGAAAGTCTGAGGGTGATTTGATACCGCTCTGTTCAGGTGTGTTCAATTCCACTCCAGGAAGATGGTAAACAGCTGTTCTCTCTCCTCACCAGAGAGAAGAGAGGAAATGGAATTAACCTGCAGCAGAATGATTTAAGTTGGCTCCAGAGGGGAAACGTCCTTCCATAAGGGTTATTAAGCACTAAGATGGGCTTAGAGGGTTACAAAGAGGAAGTTTTTGTTACCTCCCTCCCTGGACGTTTTTAAGAATTTACAGGTCTTAACTTGAATGGAGAGGAAGAAAAAAGAGATAACGTAAGGTATACCAGTTATTTTCCGGTGGACGAGGACCCATTCCACTACCTTTCAGTGAGCTGGGATAACTAAACATTTTATCTTCCTTTGTTCCGCAATTAGAGTGATTAGGAATTGTTTCTTCTGTTTTCTGTCACTTCAAGAAAAGTGTTTCAGACTCACATCGGCTGGAAACAGTTTAATTTAAGTTCTTTCCTCGAGGCAGAAGAACAGATCAACCAGGGCATCTTGTCTTCTCACTTTCTACTCCACATGCTAGGAAGGCACCAAATCAAGAGCTTTACATCTGCCTCCTCTGAGGACAAAGCCTAGATAGCAAATCAGTAAAACTTACCAAAAGGTTGCTTTCAGCATAGGCTCAGAGCTTCCAGAGAAAACCTTCAGAGAATGAAAACAGGTTTAGTTCTATGGCCAAGACAACAAATTTTCTTCAGGTTAAACTCTTCATTCTCAAGTCTTTGTCAAGTCTGAATACAAAACCAGCCACAATCCACAGCTTATTATTTCCCTTCACTCATTAGACATCTGAATGTTTCCACGGTTCCCATTATGGAACTTGGAAAACTGACAAGCCACACTCCCACCTGCTGTAAGAGCTTGGACTCTGGCAGTTGAGAGACCCGGGTTCACAGCCCCATCCACAATCTCCCACCTGTGCGACCTTCAGCAAGTTACTCAATCTCTCTGTTCTTCCTCTACAAAATGGAATCAATTATACCCACTTGCCTGGACTGCCTTGATGTCTAAATGAGATGCAGTGTGAAGAAGACCTACCCCAGTGCCTGCCTCACAGAAAGGGCTCAATAAATGTTAGGGTTTTTTTCCATTCAACCTGGTTCATGAGGCAAAGATGGTCTGCACAGAAGCCATCTGATGGCTGTCAAGCCTAATCCAATCCTTGTTACAAAGACGATTTCGTGTTTAAGTATGTAGATATTGTCTATGCCGGTTCTTCTCCCATTTCAATGCAACTTTGCTTCAAGGAGTGCCTCTGGACTTCCACTGACCCACACAAAAGGAAAATCCTCTCTTGCACTGGTATATTAATAAACTAAATTATTTTGGATGAATTTCCCCAATTTGCTCAATCAGCGTTTCCTTTGAAACCTACTATTTCCTTTAACATGCACTGAGAAAATGAAGAAATAGCTCTGGAATCAACAACTGATATTCAGATTTCTCTGCTTTATTGAAAAAAGCACATACTAAGTCCCAAAGATTTTCAAATTGGGAATTACTCAGACATAACTAAAAAATAAAACAAATAGCTATAAAATGAGAATAATATGATGATATTATGTATATCAAAGCATCAGTAAGGATGGAATCAGATAATGCATGCATTTAGCAGAGTTCACTGTATGTAGTTATCTGTAATTATTGTTATTATTATGAAGACTGAGTATTTGATGATGAAAGTCTTCTTCAGATCTAAAATTTGATGCTTAGAAGTAATTTAATGCTCAGGAAGAGCATGTCCCTTTCCTTCACTCTAGGTACACCACCTTCATAGGCTGATAACTTTAGGGCCTATCTGACCACATCCACAGCAAATTCCTACTGGTGCCATGACTTCATTCTTTTTTATTAATTTGTAGGAGTAGGTGTTTATGGTAAATCTCTGAGTACATTTCTTTCATAATTGACTTATGTCTTTCATACCTCCTTCCCAGCCCATTTCTGTGGGAAATGAGCACGGAGTCATAACCATTTAGAACTGAAGGTACGTTGGAGAACTTCTAATTCATTTATATTGTTTTGCAAATCAGAAAACTGAGGTTCAAAAACTAGGTGACATTCCAAAGCCCCTAAACCAGCACTGTTGAAACAAGAATTCCCATCCCAGATGATAGGGAACTAGTGCCAATGAAGCACTAATAGGTTTTGAATATTCATTGCATGGAGAGTGTGTTTTCATTTCCATATCTCCAAGAATTCTTTTATTTATAAGTAACATAAACCAACTTTAAGAAACTTCAGCAAAACAGGGTTGCATTAGCTTATATAACACAATCCCAGGCTGCACAGAAATCAGGCCACAAGACCAGGACATGTCATTGGTCTCTTGACTCTTTCTTTGTGGATTGACTTCATTTTCCCTACAAATCCACACTAACACAGGAAAAGTATTATAACCATTAGGACCACTACCTATTGACTATAACAGCAACCCACTCATAATAGCATAACTAAATAGAGGTTTCATTTTTCTCACATAGAAATAATTCTGCAAATGAGTAAGCCAAGGCCGGTACAGCTATTTGAGCCAGTCATCAATGATCCAGGGGCTTCCCAATTCCTACTCCATTGTTCTTAGCAGGCTTACAGCTAGCCCACCATCTGTAAGTTTCAGGCAGAAGGAGGAAGAGGACTAAGGACAAAAAAAATCACTGGTCAGGCTGAGTCTGAGCCCTTTTATCAGGACAACAACAGCTCTCCAGAAGCCCTACATTGTAGATTTCCCTTTATAGCACATTGGCCAGAAATAGGGGACGTGGTCACATTTGGTTCCAGGAGAATGTGAAGAGAGGGATATTTTCAAATAGGAACTACTCTTTAAAATAAAAAGTGGGATTTTTGTAAAGGAGAGAATGGATATTGGGTAGGCAACGTGTCTACCACAAGGATATTTCTCTATTATTTTCAACTAGTCTAATCCTGAAAAGAGCCATTAATTAGCTCTCTTGGTCTCCAAACCCACCCTTCTGGCCAGGACAGTGTGGTATTACGATTCACGGCCCCAGTGAGAACCACAGGCAGGTTAGAAGGAGGCGCAATTTCTCAGCAGGCTAAACAATAAATATGGCAGTCTGCATTGCATGAAGTATAAGTAGAATCCAAGATTCTGCTCAATATTTAAAATGCTGATCAGGGTTGTGAATTTTGAAAACCATCAAGAAGTTCATCTAATGAAGCTCACGACATATTCCCCAGAGCAACAGGGAAACGTGTTTAAAAGGCAGAGCCCAAATATGAAATATACAAGATTGTGCACCCATTTGTGAGGTGGGTCGTTTTATAGCCTATGGGTAACAGGCCAAGGCTGGGTATCTGCAGCCTCATCCAGTGATACTGTCTTCAATCATGTTAATTAAATTAATATGCCCTGCACTAATGAAAACTGCAAAAACCTATTTTGGTTTCTATCAGCACATACATTTTGATAATTTAGTCCTGTCATACTGTGTGCCTCTCAAGTCCCGAATCTAAAGCTTATAATATCAGGGTAATTTTAAGCATTTTCTACACAAAACTAACAAAGAAAATTACTAGTGAAGTAAATTTCATTCGGGTGAGCAGCAAACCAAATCAGGAATTAGAGATCCGTGATGGCTTTACTTACACTTCCAGTTTTATTCATCTGTCGTCTCTCTTTCTTAACATATATTCTTCTTTGACATGTTTTCTAAATGATTAGCCACCTGAGAAAATATTTAAATGACCATATCATAAGGTAAAAGATTTATGGCCTAAATTACATTAAACAAATTCAATATGCTGTGCATATGGAAATTAGAAGCTTTCAGATTATATTTTAGCCATTAAAATGTACCTTAAAATATTTAGTTTCTGTTTGCAACAGTACGATTTTTCTCTTCATCTAATGGCAGATTCTCAGAGTAACCAAGCGAAAACGAATGGCTTAGTCCTTGGTTCAGAGAAATAATGGGTTACTAGCATAATTAATTTTATGTTTAATTACTGTAGAATGAAACAATTCAACAATATCCAATCAATCCTTAGAATGACAGAACAGAAGGTCAGCAGTTGCTAAGTCAATTGTTTTGAAAGAGAAATTTATGTCAGGTTCTCTTTTATGTGCTATGGAAAGAAATTGGATAAAAGTGGTCAAGCAAACATTAATTAATTGTATAAATATAATCCGGTTGTCATGCTAAATCATACAGGCAGGATATAGTTTTCAGAATGGTGGGCATGCATCAACTGAAAATTTCAGTGACATGCTAGACCCCACCCCCATTTCCATGCCATACACAATCAAAAGGCTTGGGGTAAAATATTAACATCTCTAGAATTATTTTTCTAAAGTTTGAGTTGACAGCCCCTTGAAAAGGAGTTGATGGTTCCAGTACATTTCCTTCCATGCCAGCCCCTGAGCATGGGGGGCTGAGACTAACTGACCTCCTCTTCCCTTTTGCCTTCCTCCTACTCCCTGTTGTCCCATTAATAGCAAGAAAGAGAACACAAACTATTTCACAGGGCAATTCTTCTGGTTGTAGCATTGATCACATCTGGGGGCTCATGTAGACAGTAAGACTAGTGAATACAGAAAGAGGTCCACATCACCTTTTGACATTTAAAGAGTTAATTACCCAAGATTTCCTCCTCGCTATAGATTTCCCCAGCATTTAATGCATTTAAATACTCTGCTTAGTTGACTCAGAAAATTCCAGCTTTCCATTTGCTGTAACTAAAGTACCTATATCAATGCAACTGTGTCCTTTCCTCAGGACAATCCCTTCTGCCTCTGTTACAACCCTTGTGGGAAATGCCTCCTAACATCCTGTTTTATTTCTTCTCAGCAGTCCCATTCTGAAACCAGAGTATGAAGTAGCAGTCACTCTGCAAGCACGAAGGTGAAAAGCCACATGTGCATCACTCAAGAGTTTTCTTAGAAAACTGGGAGGCATCACTTTTCCATCGTATCTACCTACTCATCCATTGAAGTCAGCTTTGAGAGTGAGTGAGAGGAGTGAAGAGGTTGTGCCTGCTGCATTTCTGATGTCACCAAAATGAAGAAGAGCTAATTAATGGAACTGGGCAAATGTAGAGCACGCTTATTTGCTGGGATTGAAATCAATAAGGTACTAAAGTCCCTCCTGAGTTCCAGAATTAAAGGAACATGAAGGAGATGGCCAAGGTACCAGAAATGTTCTGATTTTTTTATCTGGAGGCTGGTTAGGCAGGGACATTTAGTTGGTGAAAATTCACTAGGCTTATCATTTGTGCACTTTTTTTTTTTTTGTCTATAGATAGACTCCAAGAAAAGGTACTTGAAAATAAAAATATAAGATCCTAATTCTCGGATCAAGTGAAACACCTGATGTATAGGCCTCCACGTCTGGGAGTCATGGTTTTCCAAGAGGACCTTGGATCCATTAGAGAAAATTTTGTGGACAAGTCTGGTTTCGTGTGTATGTGAAAAAATTAAGGATTTTGCTCATGCTGAATTAATACTCTAGAGTTGCAACCTAATTCAGCCAGGCTGACTTGGGCATGTGTTTATTTGGGCCATCTGTTACCAACAGTAGCAGTGCAGCACTTTTAAGCTATGTCTTAAACACAGAATTTTCTTATGAGAGACCGGAATAACCCTCTTGAATAATGTGTACACAGCTAGCAGGATGTGTGTGTGTATATGGAAAGCTCCAAGGACCAGACCAGGTGGGGAGTCCATATGACAACACCAACCCCCTTTCTATAAGTTATTGTGGTGCCTGGAATCAACCACGATGTTGAAACAGTTTTTTTCCTTGGGCCACTACAGATTTTCCAATAGGGCAATTCAGCTAGGTTTTTTGTTTTTTTTTTTTCCAGCTAGTTTTAACATCCTTAAATACAAAGCAACTGTGACTACAAATTCAGCATCTTCAGAATAATCCATGAATTATTTCTTCCTGTGTAAAGATTGATCTCAGTAGCAAAAAGAAACAATCCTCTCAGACTGAATGGCTACCCGGCTGAAATCCACGTTGCCTAGACATTGAAAGTAGTATATTTCTCATAGATGAACTGGTTGATGCTCTGAGTAGAGCTATATGGGAAAGCTGATGCTCTGAATAAAACAAAAATCAGAAATGGAAATGCAGGAGGTGACTAGATTAAAACCATTAAATTACATTCCTCAAAAAGACACTTGATAAATCAGCCACTAGCATTTTTGAATAAGTCTAGTTTAATGGGATACTCCAATTTTTTTATGTTATATGGTCTTTGGGACCACACATCTAATTTCTCAACCAGACAAATATTCAGTTTTAGAACCCTCATAAGAAACTACATGCCTTTTTTATGGATTACTCATAAGTGGGTATATTAGGATAGGATGATATTGTACTGTTTAGCATTATATTTTCTTGAAACTAAGAGGCTACCAGTTATAAGAATCACCATTATTTTATATAGCCCCAAGAAAAAAATTGCTAATGTAAGAAATCTCATGACATCTCTTTCAAGACACAGCTTTATTTCATATATTAAAAGGTGAAAATTTTTTGTCTTAGAAGTGATGAAATATCTTTTTCATACTCTCAGAAAGGATGGAGGAAAAATATTCTAGCTAATTTTAAAATTCAATAGCAATCACCAATGTATAGGATTTTTTTTGTTTGTTTTAGTTTTAAAATAATTGCATTGATCATAAGCCTTTTCTATAATTTAATATGGAAAAGGATAAATTGTTTTGCTTCTTTAAAAACAAAGTTACTATCTTCTGAAAAGTGAACATAAAAGGTCACAGTCCCCCCTTCTATTTTCTGCAATAGCTTTTGCACTGCTAATGAAAATACAGCTACGTAAAATAGAGTACATAAGATCCATGCAAACTATGATTCATGAAATGCCGTTTCTCAATATTTCCTTTAAATGCAATCTAAAGCAATTATACAGCCACTATACAAGACCTTAGACATGTGTAATTATAGATGAAAAGTGCATTTGCAACACTGAATTCAACCACATTCTCTTAAACTTGATCTCCAAATGTCCATGGCAGTAATAAAACCATCATATTTGCCCCAGTGGATGGTCTTTGAAATTACTTTTTCTTTCCATTTTTAATTATAACACATTTGTTTTCAGGAGAACAAGTAAAAGCCTAAATTAGAAGAAAACTCAATTATTTGAAACTTATAATGCATTCAAAACATAATGCTGAAAAACTTTGTTTTATGCAGGAAAGTTCATGATTTTTTTTCCCTTTTGAGTGCAGTTAGGCTGAATCCTCTAGATTTGGAATTTTGGTCCTATAGTTATTTTGAAAACTTTGAATAAAACACACAATCATTCAATAAGATTGAGGTTTTTAAAATTATGAATAGGTGATAGTATTTTCCATGTGCCCACTAATCTAAATATAGTAAAGTGGGGTATTGACTGAAATACTTTAAGAAAAAATGACCACTAACATGGCTTACATATTATAGGTGGGATTCATTAGGAATATTTTGGTACGAGGTGTAAATAGCACTTTATCACTAGTGCTATCAGATTGCTATGGATCAAAGCTCCTGTGAGTTCGTTTTGACTCCTCATAAAATTCTGTATAGATATCTAACAACCAAATGCAAGGTGCAAATTTTAAGTGCATTCTGGATTTTTAAAAGATAAATTTAAAATACATTTTGGGGACTATTTAGGATACTGGAGTATGGACTTTATATTCAATTATACTGTTGAATTTTTGTTAATTTTATTAGATGTGGGATAATGGTATTTTACTTAATAGGAGAATGTCCTAATTCTTAGGAGATACATGCTAAAGTACTTAGGAGTAAAGTGTCATGATAT
The DNA here is from genome assembly GCF_041146395.1 of Eulemur rufifrons. Classification (NCBI taxonomy): domain Eukaryota; kingdom Metazoa; phylum Chordata; class Mammalia; order Primates; family Lemuridae; genus Eulemur; species Eulemur rufifrons. The sequence goes on from NC_091001.1 coordinate 63,543,071, forward strand.
CTGTAACTTACTTTAAAATTGTGTGTGTATGTGTTTGTGCATGTGTATGTACATATTAAAGAGAATGCACAAATGTGACAAAATATTAACAACAGGTGAATCCCGGTGAAAGGTACACAGGTGTTTATGGTACTATGTTTTTTATTTTGCTGTAGGTTTGAAATTTTTCAAAATGAAAAGTTCAGGGAAACGTGTATAAATACATGGAAAAGCTATTTCTTTGAACATTTGAGATCATGTAGTTTTTCACTCTTTCCTTCCATTACAATAGTTAATTTGGGTATGTGCTTCTCTGATGCTCCAATAAAATACTTCTAAAAGAATGGCAGGTCAAGGGCCTTGTTTTAAGTTTATTAACTGATAACCTACTTTCAATGACAAAAGAAAATGTAACCTAGGCCTGTTTTAAAGCAATGATTGTCAGCTCTCATGGTCAATATGTCATGCAGGGTACACTTCATTAGGGAGTGAATTACTTCACTTGTAATCTGAGCTAAATGAACGTCAATGTCAGGTTGCATAAATCACAGTTTAAAATGTATCACTACGTGCAATCAGATAGGGAACATCACCCTTTGCCCTCCAAAAACACTCCAAATCATGGCTTGTTTTGTACAAGTTTTCCAAGTGACAGACAGTCTCTTTTGTACCACAGAGAAGCAATTTTCCTGCCCCTGAAAGGACTGCAGGGGTTAGATGTAATGTTTATGTGTCTTATTGCTACACTTTCATCTCTGGTAAGAGTAAAAATTAAAACTTTACCATGTCCGAGGATTCATTAGATGAGATAACAAAACTTTCAGTTTGATACCCCATGTAATGTTAAGAGAAATAATTGAAAACTCTCTGAAAAGGATATAGGCTGGAAAGTAAATCATGTTGACAAAATTCCTCCAATGTCCTACACTGCATAGAAAAGGCAAATCCCTTTTAAAAGAGGCCCAAAATATACCTATGGTATTGCACTTTTCCTTGTTCAAACCAACGAAATGCATGTCTGCTCCGATTGTTCTCAAGGAGTGGATTCAGCGGCTGCGTTGACCTAACCAGGTCCCCACCAACTGTGTTCGTGGTTGAGGACAGCAAGGAGGTTCAGTAAGGTGGAGAGAGAGAGGACTCCTGGACCAGATAGGAAATGGGTTTTCACCCCAGTGCTGCCACTTTCTGTGTGTGTATGCCTGAGCAAGTCAGTGTTTCTCTACCTTAGTTTCTTCATTCATGAAATAAGTATGATCACATTCCCCTCTCCAGACTGTTGTAAAAGTTAACAATAATATATGGAAAAACACCACGTAAGGGCTTGACACATATCAGGTACTCAAAAAAGGAAATCTATTATAAATTGCATAAAAGCAGTAAATTTTATTTTTCACAGCTCTGAATGGTTTTTGATTGAGTAGATCACGCTGGTCTTGGTCTCAGTAGATAATTAATGTAGGTTGGATTAATAGTTCAGTGCATACATTAGTGCATCTGAAGTACTCAATAAGGCACATTATGCACAACACTGAGTGAGCTAGAAATGTGGCTTATTACGGTGTCGTCTCATCACAATGAGCAGCTCAAGGAAGAGCTGAATTTTCCACCTGGAAAGAATGGCCAGTGATGCTCAGATACCTACTTCCTTTAGTTCCCTATAACTAACTTTAAATGTGAGCTCCCAATCTTGGGTTGAAGAGGAACAACTACTTTGCATTTCCTGGGAGTCCAGAATGGGGGAGGGACCCAGCAGTGGCTTCTAGAGGTAGGGGTCAATCTGACAGGGCAATATAGGAGAGAGAAGTCCCACAGAGGACAACTGTCCCTGCCTAGAATGCGTCTAGAGGACTTACTTGGAATTTTACAAGATAAGGCTTTTTGTGCTTTTTAATCTATAGACCTAATCTCCTCCCTGTGGAGTCCCAGCATTTCACTATCAAATTATCTTTCCTGAAGGAAAATGTCAGCAGAAGTAAAACAGGTTCAACTTCCTAGAATATCAGGACCAATGTTGTTTTGTTTTGTGTTGAGTTGCTCCCCAGTATCTGGTCTCTTCTGTCTGTAGATAGATGGAAATAACATTTTTGAGATGTGATCTCTGCTCTCTTGGCAGACGGGTAAAATTGGGTAGAAAGGACCCAGGCCAGGGCCAGACACATGGTAGGCGCTCAGTAGGTTAACTGGGAAGCAAAAGATGCTTCCTACAGCTTTAAAGCCATAAGGAACAATTGTCACTATCATCCAACAAATGAAGAACTCTCCAAAGAGCATCCTTTGGAAAAGCACTCTGGCCACACAAATTTACATATTCAGTGTTAACCTAAACAGTCCTCGAGTTGGCTGGAAGTTCAGGACAGCACCAGCTAATAAAGTCAGCAACTGAATTTAAAATAAAGAAATGTCCTTCCCCTGTATAGGACATTTTTCAGCTTGCCCTCTCCTTTGGTCACAGCCTGCATGAGAATTTCTTTAGATTTTTCAGAAATGAAAGTTGGAGTAAATAAGATGTGAGCACTGGAGGCTGAGATCTGAGAGATGTGTTATTTAAACAGCTCTTTAGATGGGCAAATACGGCAGCTTGATTAAGAGATGCATACCTTGATCATCTGTCATCGCATGTCTTTAAGCCCTGAGGGGTAGTTTGTGCCAGATCGGGAAAGAAGTATGCCCCAAGAGACTGAGGACAGCACTACCTGGTAATCAAAAAAGAGAAATGAACATGGCATTGAAGAGACTTAAAGAGGCGGGCACAGAACTCATTTGTTTATCCCCTAATATAAATTTCCTCACAGATCTCGTTCATTTCTGCTATCCTTCTCCTTAGCTGAAAAAGAAATTGCATCATTTCTCTTCCTCTGCCTTTGCATCTCCTTTCTTGCAGGGTGCTACATGCATCCTCAAGTGTGCTGGATGTCAGCATTGCCCATGGGTCTAGACCAGGCCAGCCTGGTCCCAAGTCAGAGTGGCTTTTACAGAATTTCATGGGGCAAAGGGCTCTTCTCTCCAGACCTGAGCTACATACAGGATCTTGGGAATCCAGGAAAAGAGAATGCAGATGGTCCCAGACTGAGTTTGAGAGGTTTGGTCTCAGCTACAGAAGGCCCTGACCCAAGTCCAGTTTGTGCCCTTCCATTCCAGACTGAGACAAGGCCAAAGTGACTCAGTAAACCCCATTCATCCCTAATCGTACAGCTGCTTCCAGTGGGTTTAGGTCCATTGTGCTTTGTAGCATTTCCCTTTTGCAAACTGGCTAGAATTTATGGTGATTCTTTTCTACTTTTTATTTTGTATTCCACATTTTGTAAAGTAAAATTTTTTCTACACACACCTGCCCTGATACCTACTCTACAGCAATAGACATAGCAGTCTCAATAAATACTTTATAAATGTGTATATGAATTAAGGAACTCTTGGAGAAAAGGGGTTACAGCACCATTTATCTAAAATCCTGTGTTCCACACCACTAATTAGGTGGACATAGTGCCATTTATTTGTTTTAGAGGGTCAAACTGCCTTCTAAGAACAATTCATTGACATGTAAAAGTTTTGAAATCAAAATCTCCCTCCTCCAAATTTCATTTTTTTGCTAAAATCTAAAGTTTAGCAACTGATAAAAATGAATGAATATTAAACCTTTAAAAGTTTAATGATTTGGAAAATAAGAACCAATAAAGGTCTTCTTTTATTAGTTAATTTTTATTTATTTAATGTAAAATATTTCTGAATATATAAAAACGTATGTGGCCAGGTATGGTGGCTCACGCCTATAATCCTAGCACTCTGGGAGGGCGAGGTGGGAGGATTGCTTGAGTTCAGGAGTTCCAGATCAGCCTGAGCAAGAGCAAGACCCCAATCTCTACTGAAAATAGAAAAATTAGCCGGGAGTCATGGTGTGCGCCTATAGTCCCAGCTACTGGGGAGGCTGAGGCAGGAGGATTGCATGAGCCCAGGAGTTTGAGGTTGCTGTGAGCTAGCTGATGCCACGGCACTCTACTTAGGGCAACAGAGTGAGACTCTGTCTCAAAAAAAAAAAAAAAAGTACGAATGACAATATAAAGAATGCCTTTAGAGTCATCATTCAGCTTAAAAAATTAAATATTATAGGCATAGTTTGTAATATTTCTCTACTGGGAGAATATTTGCATTCTCCCAAATACCTTTCTCTCTAACTTTCCCACTGGAGGAAACCCTGATTCTGAATTTGGAGGTTATTAATGTGAAGCATATCTTTTTAGTTTTATTATATATATGTAAATTTCCCTAGACAACATATGGAATCATTTTGCATATTTTAAAGTTTTGCATAAATAGCATCACATTGTATTACACACATGCAATTTGGTTTCTGTTCTACCCTATACTTCTTTAAGATACATCCATTTTGATACATGTTTCTCTAGTCTATTCATTTTTCACCATCACATATGATTCTGTTATATAAATCTACCACCATTGAAAGCCTGAGTTTCAAAAAAGGAGAAAGCACCTTTGTATGATGAGGAAGAAAAGAACAGTCATGTAAACCTAACCCTTCAATTTATACACATCGTGGCTCTAAACCATGGCTTGGTTGCCCTGAGACTTTTCTCCTTGCCGCTGAGGAATACCATCTGAGGAAATGGCTAAGGCAGAATTTTGTTAAGTGAATTAACAGCGTGTAAGACAAGTGGTGACAGCCTAGTGCCACTGCCTAATCCCATGCCTCTCCCTGGTGGTAACAGCTTTCTCACTGTACCAGGGAGGCCAAGGAATACCTGCGAGAGAGGCCATATATCAGCTAACTGGACACCGCGCTGAGCCACCCTTCAGGATGCAATTTCTGTTTCTCCAGCATAATCGTTTATTTTATCACTTCATTCAAACTGTGCCCTAGGATTTATACACCCCAGAAACACCTGTAGGGTGGGCTTTTCTCATGTCATAATCACCTGTCTGGAGAATCCAGGCTCTCTGTTCAATAATGGATCAAAAATTTTTCAGTTGCCTCTCAAAAAACAAGCCCCAAGATGAGCGGTTTTCCTTCCCCTCTATCCTCAGCTACCCAGCTCTGCCTTTCTTAACATTCAAATCAGCACGTGTGGGGACAAAAAAAGAGTGATGCTCTAGAGGAGGAGCCTGGGAACTTCACCTACTCCAGGGGAGTCTCTTCCTTCTGGGTAAGGATACAAACTAACACCTGTGTGCCAGACACATGCAGCCGAGCATTGAGACTGCTGCTGCATCTTGCAGTACTTAGAATCAGCAAAGGAGCCCGCTGGCTGATGGCATGTCTGAGAAGGTGGATTAGCAGTGACAGGAACAGCTGCGTTTGTCTGGCCCACAGGTGTGGGAGTCAGAAACTGATAGCAAGTATTTGGAGAGCAAGGTTGGTGGCCAAGATGCTGTCAAGGGTGGGGCCTCCTGTTGACCTTCAGATGGAAGAGCAAACCACTGACACTAATAAGAGGTGTGTCCCTAAATAAGGAGAGAAGTGTGATAGGCAATATAGCATTGGGGTCTCCATGCAGATCATTCTATACTTTAGTTCTGCACTTCTCCTTCAGTAGCAAGATTCTGATTCATATTTTGAAAAAAACCTCTCATGCATGCAAGGCCTCTTTAAAAATTAAGTAAATCTATGCAATGTAATACTACTCAACAATAAAAAGGCACAAAACACTGTTACACAAAGCATTATGAACGAACCTCAAAATCATCATGCTGATACAAAGACAGAAACGAAAAATATATACTATATGTTCTATTTACATAAAATCTGAGAATAGGCAAAACTAATCTTTGGTTACAAATGTCAGAAAACAATTGTATGTGGGTAGTAGTGGGGAAGGCAGTTGACTGGAAAGCAGAATGATGGAACTTTCTGAACGATAGAAATGTTCTATATATCATTTTGTGTGGTGACTCTATAGGCAACTGTGACTACTGGTATTTTTCAAACTGACCTTTAGGATATGTGCATTTTATTGTAGGTAAATGATAATGCACTTCTATAAACGTATATCTAAAAAATAAATATATAAATAAAATCAAGCCAAAAATGTGTTTGGCTAGGGTAATTTTTCCATAGAAAATATGGACTCCAAGAGAATCACATGAGATTTTCTTTTTTTATTTTAATTTTTATTTTTTATTTCAGAGTATTACGGGGGAGATTTTCTCATGTGAGTCCAACTCCATCTCCTTGGAAATACACATATGTAGATGACTGCATTATTTAATTTTATTTTTATTTTAATTTTTTAGAGACAGGGTGTCTCTCTGTTGCCCTGGCTAGAGTGCAGTGGCACAATCATAGCTCACCACAGCCTTAAACTCCTGGCCTCGAGTGATCCTCCCACAGTGCTAGGTCTACAGGTATGTGTCACCTCTCCTAGCCATCACATTATTTTAAATGGTTACTCTGCCTTAGAATTTCCTCTTCTGCTTCTTTTCATATTTCTCCCTCCACAGTACTTCCCATTCTCTGACAGATACATATACATAGGTACCTGTATATGTTTTATGTATCTATGTATATGTATTTAATTATATTTTTGATTATGTATCTGTTTACTGTGTGTCTTTCTTCATCTAGAATGTAAACTTTACAAGGGCAGGATTTTTTTTTTTTTTGCCTATTTTGCTCACTTCTGTATCCCTAGTACTTAGAAAAATGCACAGCACGTGGTATATCCTCAATAATTATTTTTAAATAAATAAGCTAAAGGAAAGAAAAAAAATGATTAGCTATTTGAGATCATCCAGCCTAAATCTGTCATTTGACAGATGAGGACCCTGAAACCCTGAGAGGTTAAATTACTTTTTCCATTACAAATCAGAGTGTGGCAACACCATGGGTGAGAACAGGCCACTCCCCGAATCCTACTTCTCTTTCTTGAGTAAGGTCACGAATAATACCTGGTTTGACCAGAGCCATCAGTTCCTCCTTCCTTTTACTTGCTTTCCATGCATGTTTATAATTATTCAAATTTATTGGGTCATCAAACTTAAAGAATGAGACACAAAATAAACACTGTACTCATATTTGCCTTGACTCTCTTACTTCCACCATAAGTACTATAACACTCTTGCTCATGTTCATAGTAAATCCAATCTGGAATGACATCTCTTGAAACTTTTCTACATAAAGATAATTCAAGGTTCTGAATGTCTGCTTCATATAAAAAGCATTGTGCTAGGTTCACAAGGGACTAATGGAGTATTCTAAGAAAAACAAGGTACAAAAGCATTTTGTGTGCATTATTTAGTTATTGAGGACAAGACACATTACTTAGTTATTGTGTCCAGTGCCCTTTTGCTATATTACCAAATCTGATGAAACCTTGAGCTAAAGAATGCAGATCTATGGAAGATTCCAGGCATAAATCAATAGTTGCCTTTCCTGTATTTCTAAAATTGCATCCTTTTTCTGCAAGATGCTGGCCTTGTCCATTCTCAAGTGCAAGTTACAGAGAGTGAATGGCTTATCTACAGTGATAGCAACAAATCAGATAGCCCCCAAGACCAAGGCCAGGAAGGACTGACAAAGAAGAAGTAAGAAAAACAAGGAGTTACACTCAGGAAATCTTGGCAAAGGTGAAAGTTAGTTATTATGCTGTGTTAGCATCATTTTACAAGACTCAATACCCACCTTCTAGTCTTGTCTGCAAAGATACTTCAGGAGTCTTTCTTCATTTCACTCATCTGACAAATATTTACAGAGTGCATAGTATGGGACATGCACCTTTTGAAGTGAACACATTGATGCATAGTTCTGACTTCTCCCCATATCCACTATGCCATACCCCATATGTTCCCTCTCAGACTAAGACAACTTCTGTGGTCATAGTACAGTTGGCCTCAACCACCAGCCAGCAAGAAAAAGACTTGAATTGACCAATATCCTACTATTTTCAGAGTAATTAGTAGTCTGTTAACATGGCATTCTCCTTAACACACACACACAGACACACACACAAATATTTTCATTTTAAAAGCTAATGCTGGTGAGCCCAAATGATTCTTTAATTGTAGAATTTCAGACAGGTAACAAAGTGAAGTCAAATTAAAAAATTGGGTAGTAGAAGGCAAACAGGAGGGCATGTAGGAGTTGGTCCCTGGGATTGGCTTCTCAAATGTGCTTTTCCCTGCTTCTTTTTTTAATCTTCATCTGAATTCACCATTTTTCAAAAAGCCGCAAGGATTTCATGTAAGTGATGGGGGTGGGGATGAAAGCAGGGAAGTTCTACTCATGCCAAGATGTGGGGCAAAGAGCAAGGTTTGTGTGTGCATCATTTTCAGAGTCAAAGTTTTTAGGTTACAGATTATCCAAATAGAAATGTTTTAAACTTCAATTTTCTGGGAAATTTTTGGGGACCGATTAGCAAGCAAAGAATTAAAACACCCCTTGTTATGGACTGAATGTTTGTGCTCCCCTCCAAATTCATATGTTGAAGCCTTAACCTGCAAAAGTGAAGGTATTTGAAGATGGGCTTTTGGGAGATAATTGGGGTTGGATGAGGTCATGAGAGTGGGGTACTTATGATGGTATTAAAGCCGTCATAAGAAGAGACCACTGACAGCTAGCATGCTCCTTCTCTCCTCATCCCATCCCTCCTCCTCCAACCTGTGCTCATACAAAGAGGTCATGTGAGCACACATTCAGATGGTGGCCGCCTACAGGACAAGAGAAGAAGGCTCAGAATGAAATCTACCTTGCTGGAATCTTGATCTTGGAATTCTCCACCTCCAGAACTGTAAGAAATAAATTTTTGTTGTTTAAACCACCCAGTCTACGGTATTTAGCCCAAACTAACTGATACACCCTTATTCTATATTCCCAAATCAGAAATAATAATTTGCTATAATTCCTGATTATCTTATTTACCTTGCCCCACTATTCTCTCCTTGGCTGAATCTCTCTCTCTCTCTCTCTCTCTCTCTCACACACATACACACACACATACACACATGCATACACACATTCACACAGAGGCTAAGAAAATAACTACCCAAGTAAAATTGCCAAAACAGAACAGATTTTTTAAAATATGCTATGCATGCCATACACAGCTTGAATGGAAAATGAAATAGATCAGCCTGACAAAGAAGAGGAATTTTTTTCTAGTTGCTTTCAATCACCTTTTGTGATGAGTCCTTATAAAACTCATGCGAATAAGGATATACAATGAGCCCAGCCTATCTTTAACACTCCTTCCCCCGCCCCCCGCCCACTGTCTTTACCCCTGATTTAGGATTCACTAAAACCACTCAAGCCCTCCCCAGTATTTTGGTTGGTTCAGTGGGGTTTATTTTTCCTGCAGGGCTTCAAGCATGGTGCTGACTATCTCACAGTGAGAACCCTGTCAAGCAGTTGCCAGGAGAGCTTGGCTGAGTTGCTCAGCCTGGGGAGTAAGTTCATAAATTGAAGAACTCATTTATCTTCCACAGTAACCCCGCCCCTCGCCCCAACTAACTACAAACTACTTAACCCATCAAAACCGAGAGCTGCCAAAGCCACTTTCCTCCTGGGACTGTAAATACCTCCAGAGTTGGAGTCACAAAGCTTTTCCAGCTAGTACACGCGTGACTGGTTTAAACTGCTAAAACCCTGATTATCTTTAGATTCATGTTTCTCACTTAAATCACTAGCCATTCTATATACGTGATTAAAGAATTGTAACTGAAGATAAAAAAATAAATGAGGAGTCCCATTACCATCTTGTTCATCTCTCAGGAACTTCAGACTTCTCAGACAGGGCAGTAACATTGTGATGTACCTTATATTTCCACAGGCTCTGAAAGTGGATGTTAAATTTTATAATCAAGAAAATTTTTACTTGAACAGGAATCCAGGGTTTTAAAGGAACTCTAGAAATGCTAATGGGAATGGCCTGCTACATTAACATAGTTAAGAATCCCTCTGCCTTTACTGCCATTCTGAAACATGCTGAACAACGTGAAAAAGGTTTGAATAATGCATTTTTGACTTCTCTCACCATGTGTTTGGTGTCTTAAATCACTGGTGATTGGTTATCCACATTCATTCACTTGTTGTCTTCATTCAATCAGCCACAAACATTTACTGTTAGCTAAAATATATGTTCAAGAGCATTGATTGCAAAATGTTTAATAATATCAAAAACTAGAAGGAAACTAAATATTCATCTGTAGAAAAGTAAGAGTCTGGAAAACATATACCAACTTGTTGACAGTGATAATTTCTGGGACATTAGTGAGTGACATACTTTTGTACAATTCGAATTTTTTATGATAAGTAATCCATTAATCTCTTCACTACAGTTGCACTTTCTTGTTTTGGGAGCCCATGGACATGGAAGAATTACACTAGGATCCCTTGTGGCTGGGTGGCACTATGTGATTGGTTCTGTCCAAAGAATTATTAATATAAGCAAAACTAGCATGTGTCACTTACAGGCTGGAACATTTAATTGCTGGTGCAAGATACTCCTGAGCACTTTCCTTTTGTCACAAAACCCAGAAATGTTTGATATAGTGGCTGCTTCATCAGCCTACATCCTGACATGAGGAAATGTGGGGAAGAGCCTTCAACTGATTGACAATGGACATGGAATTATAGCAAAAACTAAACTCTTATTATTATAAACCTTTAATATTTGGGGAGTTTGTTAGTGAAGAATGACCTAGCTTATCTGGACCCGTATAAATAAGTACATAATAATTTCATCTTTAAAATAAAGATGTTGACAAAACAGACAAAAAGATACACTGGGGAAAAGAATCCCTATTCAATAAATGGTGCTGGGAAAATTGGATAGTCACATGCAGAAGATTGAAACAAGATCTGCACCTCTCACCACTCACAAAAATTAATTCACTATGTATAACAGAATTAAACCTAAGACATGAAACTATAAGAATCCTAGAAAATATTGGAAAAACTCTAATAAATATCAACCTGGACAAAGAATTTATAAAGAAGACCCCAAAGGCAATCACAGCAACAACAAAAATTAACAAATGAGACTTGATTAAATTAAAAAGCTTCTGCACAGCCAAGGAATAGAGTGAATAGACAACCTACAGAATGAGAGAAAATATTTTCATGCTACATATCCAATAAAAGGCTGATAACCAGAATCTATAAAGAACTCAAGCAAATCAGCAAGAAAAAATTAAACAACCCCATAAAAAAGTGCACAAAAGACATGAACAGAAGTTTTTCAAAAGAAGATAGACTAATGGCCAATAAATATATGAAAAAATGCTCAACATCTCTAATCATTAGGGAAATGCAAATCAAAACTGCAATGAGGTATCACCTAACTCCAGTGAGAATGGGTTTTATCAAAAAGTCCCAAAACAACAGATGCTGGCATGGATGCAAAGAAAAAGGAACACTTATACACTACTGGTAGAACTGCAAACTAGTACAACCTCTATGGAAATAGTTTGGAGATACCTCAATGAACTAAAAGTAGAACTATCATTTGATCCAGCAATCCCACTACTGGGGATTTACCAAAAGGAAAAAAAGTCATTTTATCAAAAAAACACTTGCACTTGAATGTTTATTGTAGTCCACAATTCACAATGGCAAAGATGTGAAATCAACCCAAATGCCCATCAATATATGAGTGGATTAATAAAATATGGTATATGTATACCAAGGAGTACTATTCAGTCATAAAAAATGGTGAACTAATACCTTTTGTAACAACCTGGATGGAACTGGAGACCGTTCTTCTAAGTGAAGTATCTCAAGAACAGAAAAACAAACACCACATGTATCTGCTGTTAAATTGAAACTAATCGTTCAACACTAATGTGTACACATGGAAGTAAAACTCAATGGAAACCAAGCTGGTGGGAGTGGGGAGCAGGAGGCAGGTTAGCAGGTACAATGCATGCTATCTGGGTGATGGCCACACTTACAACTTTGACTCAAACTGTACAAAAGCAAGTCATGTAACCAAAACGTTTGTATCCCCATAATATTCTGAAATAAAAAAAAATTAAAGAGAAAAAAATAAAACATAAAATAAAATAAAGGTGTTGGTCTTCTGAAAAGCAGTATGTGTGAGACTGTTAATTTTAGCAAAAATATTCCGATGAGTTAGCCCTCCAACTTTGTTCTTTTTCATGATTGTTTTTGCTATTCTGGGTCCCTTGAATTGCCATATGTATTAGCTTATCGATTATTGCAAAAAAAAAAAGGCAACTGGGATTTTAATAGGAATTGTGTTGAATCTGTAGATCAATTTGGGGAATATTATCATGTAAACAATATTAAATCTTCCAATCTATGAATATGGAACATCTTTCCATTTGCTTAGGTCTTCTTCAATTTCTTTCAATATGCTTTATTGTTTTTAGCATACACATCTTGCACTTCTTTTTTAATGCATTCTCAAGCATTTTCTTCTTTTTGATTCTAAATTATAAATTGAATTCTTTTCTTAATTTCACTTTGGCTTGTTCATTGTTACTATATAGAAATATAATGGATTTCCATATATTGAAATTTATATTGAAATTGAAATTTATATTGAAACTTTGCTGAATTCATATATCAGATATAATAATTTTTTGTGGATTTCTTAGGATTTTTATACATAAGACCATGTCTTTTGCAAATAGAAATAGCTTTACTTCTTTTCCAATCTGGATGCTTTTATTTTCTTGCTTAATTGTTCTTACTAGAACCTCTAGTACAATTGTTGAACAAAACTAGTAAGAGTGGGCATTCTCTTCTTGTTCCTAATCTTAAGGGGAAATCAACTAGCCTTTCACCATTATATACGATATTAGCTATGGGTTTTTTGTACATGCTTTTTATTAGGTTGAGGAAGTTCAGTGTGTCATAATAGGATGTTGGATTTTGTCAAGTGCTATTTCTGCATCTATTGAGATAATCATGTGGCTTTTTCCCTTTATTCTATTGATACAGAGTGTTACATTATTTGCTTTTTAAAAGTTAAAAGGAGTGTTTCATCTTTAGAAAGAGTAGGTATGTCTACAGAAAGTTAATTGGAAATTCATAGTTTCATGTCATCCTCTACCTCTTGGTTCATCTTTTTGTATTAATCAGAATATGCTAGACTATGCTGCTGTGAGAAATGACTCCAAAATCTCGGTGGTTTAAAACATAAGAATTTCTCACTAACATTAAGATTGCTATTGGTCAGACTCCATAGTCTAGTGCTTTAGCATTTGTACAGTGATTCACAGATCCAGGCTGCTCTGATCTAGTGGGTCTGCCATCTCAACACATTGCTTTTACACTCTCTACCTAAGGGAAATCAAGACACTGAAAAGTCACACAGGAAATTTTTACTGCCTCAGCCTAGAAGTGACACATGCCACTTATTCTCAGATTTCATTGCCCATAATTAATCACACACTCCTGCTTTACTGCAAACGGAAATACTGGAAAATAAAATTTTTATTGTGCAGGAGGGAGGAATATGAAACAGAATTTGGAAACACAGAATTTTCTCTGCCACAGACTTTGTGAGTTCTTTACCAGTTGTTATGGGCTGAAATGTGGCCACCCTCCCCCCTCCAAAAAATATGCTGAAGTCCTCTGAAATGACCCCTGAAGTCATTTCAGAATGTGACTTTATCTGGAAATAGGGTTTTTATAGATGCAATTAGTTAAGATGAGATTATATGGGAGTAGGGTGGGCCCTTAATCCAATATGATTTGTATTCTTACAAGAAGAGAAAAACGCCACGTAAAAACAGACACATGGAGAGAATGTCATGTGATGACAGAGGGAAAGACTGGACTGATGCAGCTTCAGGCCAAGAAATACCGAGGATTTACAGCCACCATCAGAAGCTAGAAAGAGTTAAGGAGGAATTCTATCAGAGTCTTAGAGGGTGCATGATCCTGCTGACACCTTGATTTCAGGCTTCTAGCTCCCAAAACTGTGAGAGAATAAATGTTTGTCGTTCTCAGCCACCTAGTTTGCAGTACCTTGTTATCACAGTTCAGGAAACTAATATGCCAGTCAAGAATATTGTTATGAGTTGTTTTTTTTTTTTTTTTTTTTTACTGAATCTAAGATATCATCAGTGGTAAGACATGAATTATTTCATGGATCTCTGAGAAAGGAAAAATGCTGCCGATTAAACTATGACACCCTGTCTTAATGATAATCCTGTGCAATATATAAAATAGTCACACCATCCTCTCATTGCTGTGCAGCATCTTTCCTTTATACCAAGAGATATAGCAATTTGTGTGTCATTAGGTGTGTGGTTTAGCTGCCCTTAGCACATGATAAGTGATCATTTTGCACGTTTCTCAGTAACAACACACAATACAGCCACAGCTACTTATAGGTTTAGTCCCTTCTTATGTACCATAAAGCACGTGGTTGTTCTTATGCAAGAAAAAATAGAATTCTATCCATTCTTCCAAAATTGCTTTCCTAATATCAAATTTATGCCTGGCTGCTCTGTGTTCTTGCCTTTCTGCATATGTGGTAACTTTCCATTGCAACACTAAATTATGCTGTAAATTGTGAAAGGTATAGTTTTTAAATGGCAATTAAACTCAACACATAATAGCAACAATGCACATAATTCGACCAAAATGATGACAATATGAATAGCTATGACCAAGTTCATGCTTTTGCAGGAAATGATAACTACGTCACACTGCCACTGGGCCAACAGCGATTGTGAGACACTAGCAGTGTTCCACATAGCCCAAATTTAGATGAAAAGATGGGCCTCTTAGAATCAATAACTTATAGTAATGAAATACTAGCAGCCACAATAAAATCAGGTCACTCAGCCTTGATGAACCATAAGACTTTGTCCTGGAATAGTAGTTCTCTAAGTGAGGTATAAAGATTCTGGGAGTGTTCCTGAGATGTCTTCAGGAAGTCTGTGAATTCAAAGCTATTTCCACAAAAATCTAATGTATTCTTAACATTTTCATTCTCATTCTTTCATTATAGTACAGGAGAGTTTTCCAGAGGCTGTGTGATGTGAAGTTCCATAACAAATTAAATGCAGAAGCAGATAACAAAATCTGTCATCTATTAAACTGAACATTTTGACACTGTTTTCATTTTTTGTTTTAGAAAATTTATTTTAATAAAAAATAATATTATTTATCAAAATAGGAAATGGGTTTATTATTATGTAGAAGAATTAATACAGTTTTTCTCAGTTCTAATTTCTAATATGATCAATATCAATGAATATAACAACAGAAGTCTTCAATAATTTTTAAAAACATATGGGGATACTGAGATCAAAAAGTTTGAGAATCGTTGTTGTAGTAAAACAACATTTCAACCACTTTGACTTTAAAGATGCATATCTTGGTCCACTGAACAAATCTTACAGGTGGGACTGGATCAATGTTGAAGGAAAGTCAAACACTTAGAAGATTATAATGCCCTACTCTGACATACATAATTCAAAAACAAAAATACTAACCTATAAAACAATTTGATGTTTCAGTAGGATGTATATTTACTGCTTTAAAATAACTTCTTTGGCTCTGTGTGTGTCTGTCTGTCCTTCTCTTCCCATCTCTTCTGTATTTTGATGCCTCAAGGATGTGCTGGGTTAGGCTGCAGCCCCGTGCTAACTTGGCTTTTCACAGCTGGCAACCAAAGCAAAGACTCTTCGAATTCCTTCACGTTGGCTTTTATTCACAACCAACCTATTTGCCTCTTTCACGAGTTCCTCAATACCTTCATGACTGCCTTCAAATAAGGCACTTTTTTTCCTTCTCATGGTTTAGGCAAGGAGCCAGAAAATTTATCACAGCCATCTATTTTATCTTACAGAATGATATTGGCACATCCTCTCTTTGCTACTTTGCACTGAAACATTGTAGGCTTAAGAATTTCCTGACTTACAATTAGCAACATTGTAATTGGTGGGCTAAATTTGGTGTAAGGTAGGAATGGTAGATAAGTTTGTCCTAGGAGCTTTCCCACTGGTCTAGCACTTCCGCCTCTTCCCTAAAGTGTTAGCTCATCTAGTAAACATGGATGCCAATACAGCAATTTGGGGTAGGTCCACCCAAGTATGAATAATTCTGTAAATTATTTATATTTTGAGAAGTGACTCTTAAAGATGAAAAAGTTGTTAGGAACCAAATAAATTAAGCTATCGAATGGAATGGCAAGAAGCAGAGTAGTTATCTTTGAGCAGAGTTATCTCTGAGTTATCCAGCTTCGTGTGTCTTCAGATGTTCAAACAAACGGCTCACGTTCAGTGAGTGCTTACAACATATGGCGGGTGCTGATCTGAGCATTTTGCACATATTAACTCATTTAATCTTCACAACTAACCTAACAGGTAAGAACTAGTATTACTTCCATTTTCATGATGAGGACAGTTGGGCACAGAGAAGTCAAATTATCTCCCTTGGGTCACACAGCCTGACTAGAAGAATCTGAATCCAGTTCTAGGCAGTGTGCCCACAGAGCCACGTATGTCATCACTGGACTATACTACCTCTTGAATGAATCCTGCCCTTGGTGACTTGTGGTGCTGAGACATCTTTTTGTGTCTTATGAGAAAGCTATTTCTGGTTGCCTCCCCTTATCCAAGGTTTCTGCTTTCTGCGGTTTCAGTTACTGAAAACATTAAATAGAAATTCCAGAAATGAACTATTGGTAGGTTTTAAATTGAATGCCATTCTGAGTATTGTGATGACATCTCCAGGTTTACCCTTCTATCCTGCTCAGGACGGAAACTGTCCCTTTGTCAAGCGTCTTCATGCTGGCTCTGCTGTCATCCCCTTAGTCACTACATAGCCAGCTCCACTGTCAGATCAATTGTCCCCGTATCACAATGCTGTGTTGAAGTAACCCTTCTTTTACTAAATAGTGGCCCCAAAGAGCAAGAGTAGTGATGCTGGCAATTCAAATATGCCAAAGAAAAGCTTTAAAGTGTTTCCTCTAAGTGAAAAGATGAATGTTCTTGACTTAGTAAGGAAAGAAAAAAAATTGTATGCTGAGGTTGCTAAGATCTAAGGTAAGATGAGTCTTCTATCCATGAAATTGTAAACAAGGAAAAAGAAATCTGTGCTAGTTTTGCTGTCACACCTCAAATGGCCAAAGTTACAGCCACAGCGTGTGGTAAGTGCTTAGTTAGAATGGAAACAGCTTTAAATTTGTGGATGGAAGACATGAACAGAAATGTGTTCCAATTGACGGCAGTTGGGTTTGGGGCTACCTGCATTTTCAAGAATCCACTGAGGGTCTCAAAATGTATCATCCATGGATGGGGGGGGACTGCTGTACTTTAGTGAATTTTTAATTGGCCTCAGTTTCAGATTCATAATTATTTGTATCCAATAACTCATAATAAAAAGTCTTTCTTTTTAATTAATTCATTGTCCTCCTTTTACACAAAACTTCGTAGGACTCATCACTCCTCCACCCTTGAACCCAAAGCATATGGGCTACCCACCAAAAAATATGTGCCCGTTTGTTCTCCATCTGGCTGGAATTCCTTTTAAAGACAGAAGTTTGGGCTTTAAAGATATCCTTGAACGTGCACCTTAGCGAATCTACCTATCTCTTCCTGCCAACTGTATCTTACTCCTTTAATCTTACTCAGGTTTCCTGGCTACTCCCACCTCAACATCCTGAAAAAAGAACTTAGCCTGTAGTTAAACAGCCCAATAAAGGAAGTAGGTATAGCCCCGATTACAAAGGTCGTAAACCATTGGTTCATGTTGGTTTTCTTCACAATCCTTCAAAATAGGCAGAGCGAAACCTTTCTGCATCACCATTTTGCTGATGGACTGGGAAAGAAGGAGCCTGCCACAAATGGAATTAGCATTAAGCAATTTTCCCTTTCTTTTTATAAACAATTGCCCTTCAATATACAACAATTCTCGAGGTGTTCAGGTTACATGCTTATTTTAAGATCTTTTGTTTACTTTCTGATCTTCATAGGTCGTTGACATCCCATTTAGCACTGGTGACCCTGTTTATACAATTTTGATATAAATTAAAAAGTGTTCTCCGGGATAACAATAACATTCGTGATTTCAATCCACCACATAAGCAAACAATAGCCTTTGCTCAGTCCTGTATACAATTGTGCAAAAGCTTCAATGCAGACTCCGCTACTGAGAGCAAATCTGATCAAACAGATTTGCTTTCTTAGTTTTTATTCTAAGCAGGATGAGACTCCAGCCTACGTAAACTCCAATGATATAACTTATGGGACTTTTTATAGAATATAGTCTTAACAAAACACTGGATAGGACATTTCAGGCTTTAATTAATGAGAAGAAGCAAATCACTTAAGGAAACAGTAGTGATCTATTTCTACATCTTAACTTGGATTTAAAATGTTTCTTTTTCACTTAAAATTCAGAACATATTATTCCTTTTAAGCCTTTTGATACTCTAAAAGAGAGAGGAGGAGAATAATATTTTTGGAATTTGGTTTTTTACTTTATTTTATTTGTAATAAGCTTACGTACTAATTTTTTTTTTATTTTTTTGAGACACTGCTGTCCAGGCTAGAGTGCAGTAGCATCATCACAGCTCACTGCAACCTCAAATTCCTGGGATTAAGTGATCCTCCTGCCTTAGCCTCCCAAGAAACTGGGATTACAGGCCTGCACTACTACGCCCAGCTAACATATTAAATAAAAATGGATAACTATCCTTTTATAAATGCACTATTGGTTGTGTGAATAATTGCAAGTATTTAATAACCCATATTTCTGATAGCTCAGCCTGATCCTATTCCTTCATCCTTCATGAGTAGACACACTTAAACTAAATCCTCATCCTATATTTTATGAAAAACGGTTATATCCCTGAGCAAAGAAACTAACCTGGGAATACAAATAAAATTAAGAAGTCTATATTATCTCTTTTCTAGGGGTATATCTTAAGGAAATAATTAGACAAGTATACAGAAGTGTTCAAGGGTGTTGGTTTACCATTATTTACAAATTGAAAAAATGAAAATAGATTAAATGTCCACCAATAAGGGGCTATTTAAAAAAATGAGGGTGCATTCAAACAATGATATGCTTTGCAGCCATTAAAAATGATGACATGTATTCTCACATATTGATGTGAATAGATGTCCATGATATATTAAGTTCATTATCCAATGATTAAAATAATCACCTAGAAATAAGTAAATAGACAAAGACAGTATGAGTATGCCTCTGTGTGTGTGTTTGCACGTGTGTGGAAAGAACATTGTTTACAAAGTGTGCTCTGAGGAAAACTAACCTCTGCAATAAAGCTTCTCTAGTCAAATAGGTTTGGGAAACTCTGCATTTTATCTCCCTTTTGTGAACACCATAGTATAGGTCAGCACATTAAAGGCTCTGAGAAGTCCTGCAGTAAAAGAAAACATGTTTAAGTGCATTAAATCCCAAACTTATTTTAGCATAAATGCCTTCTTTCAAGTGCCCTGCAGAACAAACTTGAGCAACTTTTGGCAGTAGTACCAAAGATGATTTTTACCTTTGGTTTGTATACTTTGTGAGTTATTTTGCAATACATACACATTGCTTTTATGATTGAAAAAACAAGCTAGTTAGAATTATTTTGAGAAAAATGCACATTGACAAAAAAGATATAGTCAGAGATATTTAAGTACATTGCTATATAAAAAGGCGATTGATGAAACATCATATTTGATATGATAGATCCTCTTTTTGTAAGAATAAACAAAAAGAATAATGTAAAAAGGAATAAAGAGAGAGGGAGGAAAGAAGGAGAAAAAAGGAAATAATTGGACATATAAGTTAAAGTTTCACCGTTAATATCTCTAGGTCACCAACTACAGGTAATTCTCATTGCTTTACTTCTTTGTTTTCAAAGTGTTCTTTATTAAGTGTGTATTTCTTTTGCAATTAGAAAATTAACAATAAATTTTTGTATAGGAGGGCACATGTATATTTTAAGAGAGAGAAAGAAACATACCAAAGAAAGCTGTTCACCATTGCCTCAATTCAAACATATTTGTGGTTGCTTCTATTTCTTTGGTAATTCAAGACTTTATCTTTTTCAAGTTAAATCTATTATAGATAAAAAATAATCCCATGTGCTGTTCCTTTGAATTCTGCTTCTCTCTTTTCGGACTATGCTCAATTTGCTCTCTTCTAGCACTTGCTCCATCATGAGAGAAACAAAGAATGACTTTTCAGAATATCCCAGAATACCACCCACAAAGGGTAGTACTGCATAAATTACAGGTACTCAGGAGGGAAGATCCCATCATCAAATCTCCTGGTGTTGCACTAGTGAAAGCTGAGAAATTAGCAGCAGAACATGCATAGATTTCTTGAAAGAGACACAAATTACAAACCTTGCTGACAATACTGTCTATATTATTGTTTGGTTGTATTTTTTTTTTTGTTCTAGATTGTATATGGTTGTATTTTTTTTATATATTTTGCTAATGTATGCTTGTATTTTAGCTCCTTAGTTCAACCCATAGGTTTATGAGTAAAAAAGGAACTTGGTTATTTAGAAACATTCTTATATTTGTCTAAATTATCTTTCTAAAGAAGTTATAAGAAGCATATTTTTACAAGGTTTGAACAGAGAGTAATGGGACTTTTAAAACAGGTCTTAGCTTCCATATCCAAATAAAAGTTGTCCTTCAAAAATTAATCTGAGGAGACAATACATATTTCAATTATCCTTTCACTGCTTAAAAATATTGGAAAAATCCTTTAAAGCTACACCACAAAACAGCAAAAACTCGTTCCTATTATTGTAGTGTTACACCTCATTTTTGAATAAAGATAAAATTCCCAGCTTGAGCATACACCTTATTTGTTATATATTACCTCCAGTTGCTTTGGTGGTGCTTCCAAAAATAAGCCAACCACCAAAGAATAACAAGGTGCCTGCCAAGACTATAAAAACAATCAGAATACAAGAAGAGCAACAGCAAAAGACCTATCACAGACTGTGAACTCTTTTAAAGTGTGAAATCCAACCTCTTTTCAACACTAATTGTATTGAAATTTTGCAAGAATAAATATTCGTAGATATTTGGGGGTCTGTAAGAGACTGATTTTTTTTAAAAACCCTATATAAATATTATTTGTATTAATACATGGATACATATATTTACATATAACCTACCTCCTCAAAATATATATATTTTGATATATATATATAAAACCTATAGACTGGATGTGGTGGCTCACACATGCAGTTCCAGCACTTTGCGAGGCCAAGGCAGGATTACCTGCACCCAGGAGTTCAAGTGTGCAGTGAGCCATGATCACTCCATTGCAGTGCAGCCTGGGTGACAGAGCAAGACTCTGTCTCAAAAAAAAAAAAAAAGAAAGAAAAACAAACTATACCCTCACCCCAATTATCTTTAGCTTTGAAATGTGGTTAATGACACCCAGAGATAGGCATACAGGTTACAGTCTGTGCCATGAGAGAACCCATCAAAAAGATGCAAAAGTTTCAGTCATTTATTCTGATTTCCTAAATCATGAAGCAATGCTATTGAGGACAAATATTACACTTGCTGCCTTTTATGATGTGGAAACTCTGCAATAAAGCAGACCATCCAAATTTGTAATTTAAAGCTCTGGAGTGTTCAATTTTTGTGATTACATAGAGACAAACTCTAACAAATGTATGGCACCCATATGCTTTCCTGCCTGTAAGCTTGGACCTCACTGGGATTAAGAGATATATCCACTTCTTTGGCAGAAGATAGAAGAAAGACATCTCTGGGAAGAAAGTTATGGGCCACTACTATCAAAGAAGCTTTGAGAAACTAACCTTTCATTTATAATGGACACAACATATTCCTAACAAACAATTCCATGATTACATTATGATACTTTGCTTCAAAGAATTTTCAAAGGGCTTTCCAATTTAACTTTAAAACACTCAAACCAAAGTCTTTTTTTTTTTTTTTTTTTTTTTGTTTTGTTTTTTTTTTTTTTTGAGACAGAGTCTCACTCTGTTGCCCGGGCTAGAGTGAGTGCCGTGGCTTCAGCTTAGCTCACAGCAACCTCAAACTCCTGGGCTCAAGCGATCCTACTGCCTCAGCCTCCCGAGTAGCTGGGACTACAGGCATGCACCACCATGCCCGGCTAATTTTTTGTATATATATATTTTAGTTGTCCATATAATTTCTTTCTATTTTTAGTAGAGACGGGGTCTCACTCTTGCTCAGGCTGGTCTCGAACTCCTGACCTCGAGCGATCCACCCGCCTCGGCCTCCCAGAGTGCTAGGATTACAGGCGTGAGCCACCGCGCCCGGCCCCAAAGTCTTAAAGTACCAATGATAGGAACATTTATTTTCCAGAATAGCAACTGATTCCCACCTTTCAAATAAGAAATAATTGTTTTATAACAATCAGAAATCTAATAAATAGTTTTCAAAAAATTCGGAAAAAAAGAAAGAAAGAATAGTGAAGGAGTGAATCATTTGATTACACAGTAGTCTATGGCCAGCAAAGCCCAAAATACTTATAGTCTGGCCCTTCATAAAAAGTTTGCCAAAAAAAAAAAAAAAAAAAGCCACACACACAAAAAAGTTTGCCAATACCTGGACTAGAGTATTGATTTTATTTTCTAAAAATTATTTGTCAATAGTGATGAATTCACAAATATTTTCTCCTTCCATGAGCTAGAAAACTAAGTTAGACTCAATATGCAAGATAAACATTAATGACATCATGTTCCCCAATATAAAGACATTTGGAACTGGTGATTTATCATCTCAGCCTAGCACCACACCTGCTTAGTCTAGATCCACACATCTGTATCAGAGAGAGTATGCAATTCACATTTTCTGCCATTTTTAGAAGAACAAAGATTTGGTGTAAAGACTTAGTCACACACAGTATTTAAAATGATATATCGAAATCATCAAATGAATTACAAATAAGACATGATGAACTAGTGTTTAGAATGAGAAGGACATTTCTCACCAGGTGCTAATAATTTGAAGGTAGATTTGACTGCAGGCTCATATAAGTTGATACAGTGCTCCCTTAATCAAAGGATAGTTAAAAAGAATATGAAATGAGCTGACACATTTTGACATGATTGCCGATTGCAGATCAGGTACATGTGCACTGCACATTGGGAATGCATTGGAAAGAGTTTTCATTCCCTTAAGTTATGGATTTTAAATCAGTTCCTGAGATGAGCATTTCAAACATGTAAGCCTACAGTTCTGAAACACTCACCCAAACCTGGGAAATGGAACATGTGCTTCAAAGTCTTGCCCATTCCTGCATGTCTCCATTTTACTTTGAATTACAAAGGAAACTATAAAAGGAACAGAAGAAAATGCAGATAACTTTTTGGTTGGTAGCACCGGAGAGAATATCTAAACATAAAAGCAAAGGAAGAAACCATAAAGGAAAACAGTTAGATTTGACACATAAAACTTTAAAGTATCTGTAAATCAAAATAGAGTCATAAAACTGCAGGGCAAAAGAAAAATATGTGTAACTGAAATATTGTATCTTGAATATATTGTGAGTTCTTATTTTGAATGTATTGTATGGAAAATGATAAATATTATTTATTAAATTAACTCTTCAACAAACTTTAAGTGAACTCGTACAGTTTGAGCTTCATTGGGTGGCCCACTGTTCCAGAACTCACATGTGACCTGGGACGTGAGACTTTCAGTGCTAAAGCCAGGACGATCCTAGGCCACCCTAGGAGTCAGATAGACCTGGACCCAAGTTCTCATTGCACCATTCCATGACCTTGAACGTGTTACACCACTTTAGAGAGTCTCAGTTTCCTCATCTTTAAATGGGTGCTAACACAGCTACTTAACTCCTAGGATTTGGGGGAAGATTAAACAAGATAAAAATATACAAAGCTCACAGCCCTGGTACATCGCGCGTGCTCTATAAATGGTAACCATTATGATTTTGATTATGATTATCAGCACTGTCATTATCGTCACTGTTTGCCAGCTGGGAAAGCCTACTAGTTTCTTCTCAACATCTAGTCTCCTATTCCTGCCTGCAGAACTCCAGTTTGGGGGGAAGGTTAAACAAACACTGCTGAATTCCTGGCTAGGTCATCTGGACCTAGTTCTGGTCACTGAGAAAAAAGGGGAAGTTTTTGGTTGAGACTTCCAGGAAGGCTCCGTAAACTATGCGGCTGCGTGGGGAGGGCACAAGAGGGCATACTTCATTGACTGGCGTGGACATTTTGTCCTTGGCTCTTCCACTTCTTCCTGCTGGGAACACAGACTTGATTCTGGAAGCAAAGCAGCCATCCTATGACCCCAAAGGTGACATGAACACGCCAACAGTGGCTTAGTGGAAAGACATAAGGAGTCCATTTCTCTGCTGGCATCGCGGAGACACTTACCAATTCTGAATGTTCAACTTTTGGACTTTTCATTCTGCGAAAAAAATAAAACTCAATTTATTTAAGCCACTGTTTCCAGGTTTGTGTTATTCACAGCCAAATAGAATTCCCAACCAATACACTAGGCATTCACTAACAGAAATGTAGGCAAAGGATTCCAACAGGCAATTTAACAACAACAAAAATGCAAACATTGGCAATTTAACAACAGCAAAAATGCAAAACTTATTACATTATTATTATTACATAAATATAGGCATGACACCATGGTTAGCTGTCATGTTGTCAATAAAATGGAGAATAATATTTAAAATACCATATTTAACAATCACCAAATGTAACAATTATTTTTATTATGCATGTTTTCTTCTGACTTTTTAAATAAATATAATGCGATAGAAGCTCCCGTTTATCTTCTTCCTGATCCATTTACTTCCCTCCCTCTCCAGATCCTGAAGATGCTGTGAATCCTCCCTGTCTAGGTTTTTATACTTTTACTGCATAAGTACATACACAAAACGATACGCTGTATAACAAGTTACATACTAAAATTCAACACTATAATTTTGAGGTTTGTTCACATATGTACAGAGTTTATTCATTTTAATATTGCTATTGTCTTTGTATAACTTATTTATCAATTCCTTCTTCACTGGACATATTTTTTTAAAGTTTTGCTGTTAGCACATCTTTGAATGTACATGAGAAAGTCTCTCATTATTGTTTTAATTTGCATATCACTGATTATTATGTGTTTTGTCATTTACTTGGTTTTCCTGTTCTGTGAATTTCCTGTTCCTATCTCATGCATATTATTTGGTGGAAATTTTGCCTTTGGCTTATTTATTTGTGCTAGTTATTTATATATCCTGGATAATGATACTTAATTAGTTACATTTGCTCTTTTATGAAATTGCTTTAAATTTTAACATCAAATTAGTCTTTTCCTTAATTTTTTCTTCTTTTTAAATTGAGATATAATTCACATAAGATAAAATTCATCCTTTTAAAGTATGCATTTTGGTGTTTTTTAGCATATTCAAAGTTGTGCAACCATCATCACTATTTAATTCCGGAACAGTTTTATCACTCCCCCCACAAAAAAATCTCATAACCATTAGCAACCACTCTCTACTTTGTCCACCCTCCAGGCTATGGAAGCCACTAATTTATTTCTATCTCTATGGATTTACCCATTCATATAAGTGAAATCATACAATCTGTGGCCTTTCGTGATGGCTTCTTTCAGGAAGCATAATGATTTCAAAGTTCATGCATATTGTAGTACATATGTGTACTTCATTCCTTTTTATGACTGAATAATATTCCATTGCATGGATATACCACATTTTGTTTACCTATTCATTAATTGATGAAAATTTGGGTTGTTTCCACTTTGGGGCTATCATAAAGAATGCTGCTCTGAACATTTATGTACAAGTTTTTGGGTGGATATAGGTTTTCAATTATCTTGGATATGTGACTCGTAGTGGAATTTTTTTTTTTTTTTTTTTTTTGAGACAGAGTCTCACTCTGTTGCCCAGGCTAGAGTGAGTGCCGTGGCGTCAGCCTAGCTCACAGCAACCTCAAACTCCTGAGCTCAAGCGATCCTACTGCCTCAGCCTCCCGAGTAGCTGGGACTACAGGCATGCGCCACCATGCCCAGCTAATTTTTTCTATATATATTTTTAGCTGTCCATATAATTTCTTTCTATTTTTAGTAGAGACGGGGTCTCGCTCTTGCTCAGGCTGGTCTCGAACTCCTGAGCTCAAACGATCCGCCCACCTCGGCCTCCCAGAGTGCTAGGATTACAGGCGTGAGCCACCACGCCCGGCCCTATAGTGGAATTACTGGATCATAACGAAACTCTATGTTTAACGTTTTGAAGAACTGCCACACTGTGTTCCCAAACAGCTGGACCACTTGACTTTCCTCCCAGCCATATTTGAGGGTTCATATTTTTCCATGTACTCCCCAGCATCCCAACGATACTTTTTTTTTTTTTTATTATAGCCATCTTAGTGGATGTGAAATGATGTGGTAGCTAAGTGTGGCTTTGATTTGCATTTCTTTGACTATCAATTTTGAGCATCTTTTCATGAGTTTGTTGGTTATTTGTATATCTTTTTTTGATAAATGTCTATTTAAATCATTTGCCCATTTTTTAATTGGGTTGTTTGTCTTTATATTGTTTATTTGTAAGCATCCATTATATATTCTGGGTACTAATACTTTATTAGATAAATGCTTGCAAATATTTTTCCCATTCTATAAGTTTTCTTTTCAATTTCTCAATAGTGTCCCTTGAAGCACACACATTTTAAACTTTGATGATGTGCAATTTATCTATTTGTTTCTTTTGTTGCTTATGTTTTTGGTGTCATATGTAAGAAACCATTGCCTAATCCAAGGTGATGAAGATTTACTCACATTTTTCTTCGAAAAGTTTCATAGTTGTAGGTTCTTATATTTAGGGCTTTGATCCATTTATTAATTAATTTTGTATATGGTGTGAGGTAGAAGTCCAACTTCATTCTTTTGCATGAGAATCCAGTTGTCTATACTTAATGATTTTATTTTGTGACTACTTTAAAAAACTTTCGGCATCCTGGCATAATATTAATATTTTCCTATAGTTTTCTCTAAAAAGTTGAAAATTCTGGTTTTTACATTTAGGTCTTTAATCTATCTCAGGTTTCATTTTGTATTTGGTGTGTAAAGCAGAGATTCAATTCTCTTCTGTATGGCTATCATTTGACACAGTGGTAATTGCTAAATATCCTTTTCCCCACTGATTTGTAATGCTACGTCTGTCAAATGATAAGTCTTCAAACATGCTTGGATACGTTTCTGGGTTCTCTATTCTCTCTCCTACTGTTCTATTTGTCTAACATTTAAATTAGCATAAATTTATAATGTCATTGAATTTTTTTAATTTGAATGACTTTTTCATTTTTAGAACTTCCATTTGACTCTTTTTAAAATTCAGCTCTACTTTTTCCATGATTTTCTAATGTTTCTTTGTGATTTCTATTCCTTTTCTTACCCCTAATCAATGAACATATTGAATATATAATCTCATTTAGACTATTCCATAATGTCCAGTTTGGGGACATTAAGCTGTTTTCTGTTAGGCTGATTTCTCCTCATGGAGATTCGTATCTCTATATTATGAGGTCAACCTCTGTGGGCAAGTCTGGGGGTGCTCCTGCTATAATCCCAAAGATTTCACCTATTTGGTGACTTCTTTTAGGGTGATGTAGTGATTTGAAGTCTGCACACCAGGGGAGCAGGAAACCTTCAGACCCCTCTCCTGGGCATGGTGTTTTGACTTCCATTAGGTGACTCTTTCCTATTTTCTCACATGAAGTCCAAGTGTATGCCAAAATCCTTCGCAGTTCCCTGGACAGATGGGCCTTTTCTAATCCCCTTTTAGTGGAAAAGGCAGCTTCTAAGATTTCCAGCTTTATCCAGAGTTAGTATTAATTCTTTTTTTGGAATACATATTTACATAGATTGTAAAGATACATTTAAATCACTGCAATGTAATGAGTGTTTGTAGACCTCAAGTTTGAATGGATTAATATTTTAAGGTGATACATTCCTTTTATGAAATTACCTTATAATGTCATTGTACTTTCAAACTGGATTAGAAAGGGAAGGAGCCAGGACATAGACCTTCCTAAAAAAATGGGTTGCAGAACAATGTAATCTCCTTTTGCCTAGAGCAAAAGTAACCATCATTTTGCCTCCTGTCTCTAAAAAGGAATTTCATACCCCTGGACGTTCACTGTTCTAAATTGCTCTCGATGAACAAATGCATAAATCATAGGCATCAAACTATTTAAAACTAGACAATAGTTCACTAAATTGGGGGCAAAATCTTATTTTGCACTTTGTAACATTGACATCTGCTGACATATACCAGCAATCTTTAAGATTCTAATCAGTTATTTTTATTTAATTTTACATATCTAAAAGAACAATTCTATATAGTTGGGTTTTCCAGCAATTTCGTTCATCAGTCTCCATCATTCACAGGTTTTATAATGTCTGTAACTTTTTGGATTATAACATTTGTATTTCCTTTGAGTAGTATTTAGCCTAGCATCACCAGTATCGAAAAAAACTTTTACTGATGTTACAGGTGCCACAATATACCTATAGCATTTCCAAAAAGCATAAGTATTGCTGAAGTTTTATGCAAGCCAAATCAATCTTACTGCTAAAGTTACAGGAAAATGCATTATGAAAATACCATGATGATCCTTCAATAAATTAATTAAAAAACCTCCCATGTTAATCAAAAAGTTCTGATTGTGTTTTTACGTCTCTTAAGGAAAGGGGTAGTTGGTCTTAGCCTCTAGTAACAATGAATTTGTTGGCTTTTCAAGCAAAACCTAATGTCTCCTTAAAAGAGATTTAAAGTGGCAGAACCGAGAACCAGATTATGGTGGGAATGTAAGACATATGAAGCCTCTCGGAGAATCTTAGCAAAATAATTTAAATAATACTAGTAAGGGAAAATGATTTTTTTCTATTTTACTCTATTGTGAGTTCCATTTAATAAAAAGTTAATTAATGGAGACCAATCATTGGACTTCCTGGATTTAAAAAATAGTCTATTTAAGTGTATGCTAAAATATGCTTAATGTAGTACAAAATTTATCACATTTTCTTAGAAATACATAGATTTGTATCAAGATAATAGGCAATGAGTAACATTTTCTCCAAGCTATTAAATTCTTTTAATGTTCTATAGTACAGGGAAATGTAGCTCTAATTTGAGGTTGTACTTTTAAGGATTCTTATCTGTATTTCTCCAGTGAGTTGTTATTTCAGAATATTTTAACCCTTAATAGAGAAACTCCTCAATTTATATTCCTGCAAGTTGAAACCAAAATAAACTATTTGGAAGTTTCTGACACTACAGGTTTAATTTTCCTAGAACAACTGAACTATTAGAAGTTTGACTGCTATCCAATATACTTAATGCCTTTTATGTTTCCTGTTCATTTTAGATGGGAGCAAGAGAAACGAGACTGAGTCATACTTTAAGTCAGCCCCTTAAGAATAGAGGATTTAAGACTAGAGATTGCACAGGTGTGAGTTGCCTGACCCAGTGTTCATATTATAGTGGTGAAGAATGACTTTAACTTCAATTCCAAAAACACAGGAGATAGTCCAGAGTCCAAAGCCAATTCAAGGAGATGGGAGGTCTGAAACATGGAGAATCTTATTAAACCAATCAATCAAGAAATATTTGTAAAATTTTTAAAATATGTTTAGTGTTATGTTAGGCTAGAAAAAAATCAAACATTGAAGAAAAGGGAAAAATAAATATTTGAGAAGAGAAAGAACATTATATTATGTATTAGATATAGTAGAAAAGTAAAATTAGTCTCAAAAAAGGGAACTAAAGAGCAAAGAAAATACACATAAAGGTGGGGAGGCATGGGCAATATACATAACCTAAACTTTTGTACCCCCATAATAAGCCGAAATAAAAAATAAAATAAAATAAAGAAAATGCAAGTAAAACTAGAAGTATAAAATAGAAAAACATTTTAAAAAGAGAATTAAATATAAAAGCAGATTAAATAGCACTCATGAATAATTTTTATAAAAAGTGATTGCTAAGGAGAGCCACACTTTTCCAAGAAGAGGAGGGGAGAATTGAAGTAACAAGACCAAGTCTAGCCAGACTGGGTGGCTCCTGCCTGCGGTCCCTGTTATTTGGGAAGCTGAGGCAGAAGAACCACTTGAGCCCAGGAATTCGAGGCTACAGTGAGCTATGATTGTGCCACACTGCATTCCAGCCTGGGTGACAGAGCAAGACCCTGTCTTTACAAAAGAAAAAAAAAGACCGAGTCTAAGATAAAATAACGTCAGAGCTAGGGGGAGCATCAGAAACTGGACTCCCTGGTCCTTCCAGGACAAAAGGGAAGGCCCAAAAGAGAGTTAGTGTCCCGCCTTAAGGTCACACAAAAAGACAGACCTCAGACTAGAACCCAAATCCCAGACTCCCATGCTGCCACTTGCAACACAATTTCAGCTCAGGGTCTCGAAGCAAAAGAGAGAAAATAATTAAAGCCGTGGCCATAAAGAGGAGAAAAGGGCTTGAGAAAAGAAAGAGAGGGCTTGAATGGAGGACACAGTAGCCAAACATCGTTAGCAAGGCCTGCATTCTAGGAGGTCCAGCCAAGCAGAAGAGAGTGTGTATTTTATTTCCACATGCCAAATAATTATTAGAGTTTTAAAATGCCCTTTGGTTCTTTCATAACACCTACTCTTTTTTTTGTTCATCAGCACTAAAATACAATTTGAGAAACTCTATAGCACACTCGACCTTTTTCAAATCTCCCAGACAAACTCCAAACTCACCAGCCTTCCCTATCTCAGGAGTGTGAAATCTTATTTTCCAGTTCTCTGCTCAAATTTAACAAGCCACCTCCTGCTTAACCTTCTTCTGTGAAACCTAAAAGCACCAGACAATTGTACGCCCAACCCTTGCTCCTCTGAACTTCCCAACTCTCCCCGTCAGGAATCCATAGAACCACAATTTCAAATCTCTGATAATAGCCCTCTGCCACCCCAGTGTAACACAAGGCTTAATTTTATATCTTTGCACCTTAAATACAAAAGACACCCCTTTCCAAAAAAAAAAAAAAAAAAAAGCGTCTTTCTAACCATCCTCTCACCCTTTGACTCTAAGAGAGAAGCATTTAGAGAGCATTCAGTTATCTACAAACTATCAAAGACTGATTAAATAAATCTATGCCGAGACTGGGGTTTTGTTGATGATATTGTTGTTTTTACTGCTTTCTGGTGAAGATATATTCAGTGAAAACATTACGGCTCTCAATTAAGCAGCTGGGTGACTTATAAATATATATTTATGTTTGAAGCCTAAGTGGCCATTGGCTTCCCTACTGTTTTACTTAGCTAACAAAACAACTCTATCAAAGTAAGTATTATTCCAAAACCCAACTTCCTGTGCAGAATGCTCCCATATGCCCCATCAGTCTAGCTCTCTGATGAACTACATCGTTTCTTATAAACTGTCCATGGCCCATAAATTTCCAAGCATAAAGGCTATTACTGTGCTGTGAAAATCTGCTGAGAATTTGGGCCTTTCAAACTCCGTTTTACCTGGTTGGAAATGAGATGGGGAGAAAGTCCATCTGCAAACTTCCTCTCTTCCCCTCCTTCTCAGCTCCAATTTCCATTTTGATCACTGAGAATTATTCAATGTGTACAAGACTGAAAAAAGGGTTTATTTTCACTAATTTTAAGCAGCTTTTGCATCAAATTAGCATTTTTTTCCCCCTGCAAAGTGCTACATCATAGGGTAGAGAAATAATCTGGGTAATGTGGTTTAGAAAACTAAGAAGGTAAAAATAATCCTTTCTTCTTGGACTGGCTAAATAATTCTATATAATAGTGGAAGATGGATCACAGGAGATGATCTAGAATCCTAGTGAATGGCTAGATATAGTCCACAGCATTACAAATTATGCTTCCAAGACTGTAAAATAATCAGAAAATGTAAAGCTGTTACCAGATGTCTAGTTTAAAAATGAACAGCATTGTTGGGCATCATCATAACCATCACTACCATCATCTGTTCTTAGGTTTGTGCTTTGCAATTTATAATGGGTTCACAGACGTAACATCATTCAATCTTTATGAATAGGTACAAAGGATTTAGAAGAAGCAATGGGGAACTGGCATGTCCTTGTCCCTGAGACTTCTTGACAGCTCATCACTAACTTAATTTGGTTTAATTTAATGATTAAAACAATAATGATGTTATTGATAGTAGGTAGACTATGAAGTATGAACCTGGAGACCAGGGTATCGGTAAGCATTTGCTACAAAGGAAATTAAAACATAAGTTGATGTTTTCCAAAGTCAAACCATTTAAATTCATCAACATCGAATTTGATGTCTTCAAGAACAAATTAATCCATCTCAGAATTTTGAAGACAAATAAGGAGGGCTCCCCGAGTAAAAGATGAAGTGGAAGAAAGGAATAAAGGGAGGGAAGCAGGGAGGATTTTGTTGATATCAAACATGATGTTTCAAGGGTTTTTTCCCTTGTGCTAAAGAAGCAGTCTCACCTTGCCAGCCTCTAACCTAGAATCTATCTTTTCCCCTTCACACTTCCATTCACATCTCATTAAGTAAACAGTGAGATGCTCTCCCTATTGTTAGCCCCTTTGATACAGAATTACAGTGTTTTATTGAAGAATTCTTCCTGGAAACATAAGAAAATTGTGGTTATTTGTGTGATGTATATATTCAGCGCAAAAGGGGCTACTAAATTCTAGGGAGAGAAGAGAGGTCTTGTTTCCTTAATCACTTTAAAACCATTTAAAACTTCATTTTCAGGCAGTTATAATCCTAATGTGAAAATATTCATCAAAAAAACTAATTGTAGCTAATCTAGAGGATTTGGGGTAGAGGAGAACACGGAATTAAATAACATCTGAGCAACGCAGTGTCTGGGTCTAAATATTCCTTTCTGGGAAGTCCTCCTTGCTAAATTACTTAACATCATGACAGTTTTCATCTTTCATTTCTTGAAAAATATTATTTATTTTACTACAACATTTACTCCACAACAATTAGGATTCAACAATGCTCTAATTCTCTCTGCTATTTGTACATGATTCTCACTAAAATTCTCTTTCCAGGGAAATATTCAAAATTAATAATATGGTTCGTTATCCATTACATGCTGTTGAATGATTTGTAAAATCCTGATATAAAAATCCCAGGTGATTAAAATATGATATAAAAACTAGCGCAGGAAGTTATTCTTCATTGTTTACTCTGAAATTCATTTGTTTGAAGTGCTTATGTGTTGTGCAAGATGAGGTTACTCTCCCATGCAAGTTTTCTTTTAAAAAGATCATAAAATCTCACTGTGAATATTTCACTGAAGAGTAATAACATAGTGTCAGATACTTACACAGCATAATGGTATAACACTCTGCATTTTGACATCTGTCCAGACAGATGTTTAAAGCTTAAGTTTGTTGAGTTTTTTTTTTTTAAGTTTTATACAAAAAGATCTGGGAATCATTTTTTTAATACCAAAGCTACTTTTTACAATTTCACTGTCAACAATTTAGTTAATTCAAATAGAGACAGAAAAGCCAGTGATTTATATAGGCTTTCCAAGAAGAATTTGGTTGAACTGAAAAAAAAAAAAAAATCCACAAGCAACTTTTCTTACTGACACATCGTCATCAATCATCTTGTCTATTTACATGGCTTATATGTACATATAAAATATAGTTTCTTATTTTAATATTTTTTCTTGATTTGAATTAGTATAGCCATCAATGTGATCTTGAAAAGGAATCATTAACCTTTAAAGCAACAATAGCCATGTTTGTTAGGATATATTCAAGAAGGAATCTTGAGTTATCCTTTTCATGTGCCATAATGTTGCTGCTAAATATGAATGTGATATATTTCTTTTTAATTAAAAGTAGTTGCATTGTGGTGTGATTTTTAATAACTTCAGTGTCTTCAGAGTTCTACATTTTAGATTCATGTTGAAACTTGTACACCACCACATGCTGATTGCAAAATTCATTAGCACGTAAATCATGTTTTAGTGATAGTCCTTTAAACAAAGTTGGTTTGATTGTGAAGTGCTCACTGGTTGGCTTATTTATTATGAAGGTTTGTCAGGCAGAGCAGTTAAGTTAATCAGTAACCAATAAAAGATTTAAACCTATAGATATGTCAGCCAATTTATTACTGAAACAGGTTTGGGGCTTCTTAATAAACACTCATGAAAACATGTTGTAATGGTTACTTCAAAAACCTTATTTCCATACTGCATGCAAAGTTTAAAGGAGATTCCCTAGTTCAGTTGAAAATAGAGAAGAGCATACATTATTTTCTTGAGTTTTATTATCTGATGATATGTCCATAGAAGATACTTAACTTGATTTGCTTTGGAATCAATATGCAGTTTGCTATTCTGTTTTTCTACAAGGCTTAGTGTACTATCACTTAAAATAGAGGAAGTCTTTTCACATAGCCCATATCTCTTATAGGTAATAATACTAATAATTTTCACTAAGGTTAAGGGAACTTACTCTTAGAAGGTTTTGATGTTTTAATTTTCTTATTTGATAAACCATTATGAAAGAAAACATGACACAAAACATAATTAGGACCAAATTCAAACTGATGGCTGAAAGTTTCTTTTTCTCCACTGGACCATTTTAGAAAACTAGTAAAAAGCATGAAACAGTAATACTTTAAAAGTGGAGTTTACATGTAAGTTGTGCGACTTTGAAAAGTCTCTGGGACTCAGTTTCCTCACAGTGCTGGGGAAGGGTGGTAAAGGACTGGAATAGATCACATTTAAGTTCC
Source organism: Eulemur rufifrons (assembly GCF_041146395.1). Classification (NCBI taxonomy): domain Eukaryota; kingdom Metazoa; phylum Chordata; class Mammalia; order Primates; family Lemuridae; genus Eulemur; species Eulemur rufifrons. Next base: position 63,577,760 of record NC_091001.1, read on the forward strand.
CTGCAAATATTGAAATTGCATAATCCTATGAGTCCATTAACAATCCTCATTTAACTCACAGGAAAATATATTTGTAACTCCAAAGCTTATGCAATTGCCTTGCAAATAGTGCATTTTTAATAAGTAGTTCCAAGCCATGTTCCCAAAGAGAAAGTTAAGGAAAGCTTTAAGGTTTGGTCCAGAAAATTCAGGTCAATCTATTCTATGATGGGGATGGGCAATTAATATTTACAAACAGAATAAACATTCTCAACCATTTTTGGCTAAATTAATTCAGATGACTGCTAAAATTTTCACTTCTATTCACCAGGGTCTGTAAATATGTATTCTTTCCATATTTGTCTTTATAAGGCTTTGGGGATAAAGTTTGGGGTTTCTTTTTTTGTTTGTTTGTTTGTCTTTGGTCTATTCATTTTAACTCTTTCAGTCAGCAAAAAGTATACATAAACCACTTTCACCATAACAGTATTTCTGCTGAGGTAAAAATGATTATAAACGTAGTGAGCAGGAGACTATGATATTTAGCTGTCTTTAAATGAATTATGTTGAAGTGGAAAACTCATTTTCACCAACCCACATACTCAAGTTCAAAGCTATGTCTTCCTAATGTACCTTCTACTTGTGCCCAAAGTTCAGGATATCAGTATAACTGAACTATTTTATGTCAGTTTTGTGCTTGATGCTAAAATAAGAACAGGGAAAAAAATCCCACCTGGAACAAATTTTGAGTTTTGTTTGATGCAATAATTTTCAACATCATACCCATTCCAAATCTGTTTGCAGCATGACCTCAAAGGTTGTACAGTCTCTGATGGACTTGCTAGGAATTGCTTTAGAGGAGTAAGATTCTAATTTTCTTCCAAGTGCATCTTTCTTTGAATTGAAAACAGTAATAATGGAGGAAACACTGTACATATGCTGATACTGTTTTGACTGCTAAAAGTGCTCTAGCTCAAAAATACATTAAAGGATATAAAGGCTCAAAATATTCAACTGTGTATATTTCCATGATACCTTAATATTTTGTAAGTTAAGTGCATATTCAACTAAATACTAAACCAGTAGGCTTAGAGCTTTATGGGCTTTTCCAGGATATCAAAATATGCCCATAGGAAGCTAGGTATATTTTTGGAAACCGTAATCATAATTACATGGCTGCATACAATAGAAAAAAGCAAAGTAACAGTGACAAACAAGCGAAGGAAGGAAGGGAGGGAGGGAGGGAGGAAGGAAGGACGGACCAACACTTGATCAAGGGTCTTTAACATCTCTAGGTCTCAGTTTTCTCATCTGTAAATTGGAGATAATAATTCCTCTCTGACAAATAGTGCATGTAAAGCACTTAAGTCAGAGTCTGGCATGTTGTAAGCAACTAATAAAATAGTGGTGAATGTTATGGTATTAGAAGAAAGGGTGGGAGAGAAGGGAAATCATATTCACTGAGAACCTTGTCAATGCCTCTATGTCAACATTACACTTTATAAAAAGTTTTATATAGCTTTTATTCCTTGCACTAATCCTGCAAGTTGTTAAGCCTTTGCTATGGTTTGAATGTTTGTGTCCCCTCCAAAATTCATGTTAAAAATTAAGTTCCCAATGCAACAGTATTAAGAGATGAGGTCTTTAGGAAGTGATTAGGTCATGAATGGGACCTTATAAAAGGGCTGGGGGAACTAGCCAGGTTTATTTTGTCCTTCTGCTTTTCTTCCACGTGAGGACACAGCAATCTCTCCTTCTGTCACAGGAGAATGCAGTAAAAAGATGCCATCTTGAAAACAGAGAGGAGCCCTCACCAGGTACCAACTCTACTGGCACCTTGATCTTGGACTTTCCAGCCTCTAAAACTGTAAAAAGTAAATTCCTATTCTTATAAATTACCCAGTGTCAGGTATTTTGTTATAGCAGCACAAACAGACTAAGATACCCTGTTCACAGATAGGAAACAGACATTTTTAATGGTAAAAAGACTTGCCAAAGATGGAGAAGTGATCAGTGACAGTGGCATTCTTTGCTCCCAGGTCTGTGTTTCCAAAGGTCATGCTCTTCCCATACATTTGTCAGGGAGAAGCTGGCATACCAATTTCTAATTCAATCTCCTGATACACCAAAAAGACAGAGCAAAAATTAGAACATAGGCCACAATGATTACTTTCAGGACTGAATTGGCCCCAAAAGAACGTTTTCAGCCTTTGACATGAACAATAGCTCTTGTTTTGAATACAGTGTTTATCATCCTATTCAATCACAGTGGAATTTTAGAAAACCTACTGCTGGTGAGTTTTTTTTTTTTAATTTTAATTTAAATGTTATTTTTATTGTGCCCCCAACCTAAAATTTCATGTATATGACTGCTATTCAAATATTATACCTGGATCTGAAACAGTTAAGTAAAATGAACATCTTTTTTTTTTTTTTTAATGATACCTCTCATGTAAGAAACATGTGTATTTATAGATCTTCTGGTAATTCTCTGCATTAATTCCTTGACCTCAAACTGACCGGAGAAGGTCAACAATTCCTGTAATGTCCCTGAGTGGTACATTTTCATCTCTAACTTAGCTGAAAACTATATAAAAGCACAGGCAGTCAGAAAGCACCCAAATAGCCATAAAGCTGAGATGACCCCAAAATGCAAGTTAATCCCTCCAAGGTCAATTGTAATTTATGTTCAATTAACTGGCTCAAGAAGCCTGTTTCAGACAGAAGCCAGAAATTAGGAAGCCCGTTGCTTGATTTTTTAGCAGGGAATATTTTTTGTGATAGCCACCATCAAGGGCCCAAAGGGGCTACCAACAAGGCTTTCCTGTAAGGGAGCACAGTTAGGTCTTTTCCATGCTACTCAACTGACCACATAGACTCACTCCAGGGATGTGCCAAAAACCTGGAGGATTTGGAAAGAAAGTCTATTGTTATTGGACACTGCATTAAATAGAAGAGCCAAGCTCAGTCTCCATTTCAACATAGAAGGTACAAAGTTAAGCCTCCTTTAGGATACATCAAAAAGACACAGGAGGCGCTTGGAGGGGTTCCCACGGACCAAACTTAAGAAATTTGAGTGTCAAAATACATAATGTAATAAATCATAACCCATTAAATGAAATAAGAATCCATTAGCCCATTCTGATAGAAATAAGTCAATGATTAAATTAATAAAGTTAGAAAACAGGCAAAACCCTCCCTTACAATAGAATAGAATGCCAACTAATAAAAATATAAAAAATGACAGAGTCAGAAGATCATCAATGGATGTTAATACTAGTGAATAAAGGTTTGATGAGGAACAGAATATTTATGTAATAATCTCCAAATAATTCCCACTTGGCAGACAACTCCTTGTGATCAAAATAATTAAAGTTAATGTCACCAATAGTGGGACAAAGAGACTTTATGTGCCAGCCGATACCGCGTACTGGGGGCACAGCATCACTGCTGTGGTGCTCGCCAACCGTGCATAACCTAGATCCAATCATAAGGAAACACCAAACAAACCCCAACCAAGGGACATTCCACAAAGTAACTGGTCTGTGCTCTTCAAAATGTCAAGGGCAAGAAAGACCAAGAAAGGCTGAGGAACTGCTTGTTCCAAATTTAAGGAAACTAAAAAGACAAGACAAGTGAGATGTAATGCATGATACTGGATTAGACTCTGGATCAGAGAAAAAATGACATAAAGGACATACTGATATTGTGGCACATGATATTGTGGCAATTGATGACAGTTAAATATGGACTGTGGATTAGATAATAGTATTGTACAAATTTAAGTTTCCTGATTTTGATAAGTTTTCTATAGTTATGTAAGAAAACACCCTTGTTCTTAGAACATACACACTGAAGGATTTAGTAGTAAAGGAACATATTGTCACCAACTTACTCTGAAATGTTGTCGAAAAAATATAAATTATATGAAAAAGTAATAAAGGAAAAGTCAAAATGTATACAATTAGTGACATCTGTGTAAAAAATTAAATGATTACAGAGGTTTCTGGTACTGTTCTGGCAACTTCTTTATAAGTTTAAAATTATATCAAAATGAAAAGTTATTAAAAGTTTTTGATTAAAACTTGCACCAAAAAAAGTCATTACTAGTTAGAGAGACATCCTGGAATATTTAAAAGTGAGGTGAACTGGCATCTAGTGTTTGATTTAAAATGGGGAGAGAGAGAGAGAGAGAATAAATGAAACAAATGTACCAAAATGTTGATTATTGTAATTCTTTAAGTTGGATGATGAATACATGGGGGTATTTCATACCAGTCTCTCAATTTTTGTATGTGTCTAAAAATTTTCCAGAATAGAAAGGTTTTAAAAATATAAATCTCTCTAAATTGATGCCCATGCTCCAATCCCAGTAATGACAATTCAACTCTTCCTCACCCCTTTACACACATACACTCTCTCTCTGTCTCTCTCTCTCTTTCTTTCCCGTTTGCCCACACTCCTGAGATTCAAGGCAAAGAATCTGGATGGTTTGGACCATTGTCCAATTATAATTTTAGTTCAAAAGCAGCATTTTATAGGAATTATTTGACATTTAATAAACATTTACCTATGTCCCAACACAGGAAGTGATAGTTACATGTGGGTTCTCTTAACAAACTTTGTTAATACCTAGTAATGAGACTCATGTTTACTATTCTTTTATTCAGACAAATATTGTACAGCATGGCTGGAATCAGAGACCCTTGGGGAAAGAACTTTTCTCACCACACTTTGAGACGACACATTCCCACACATTGGACACAACTTGACAGTAAGTCGGGAGTTTTCCATCTAAGGTAACATTTACATCTTCAACTGGGTATTTAGGAAAAAACTAAATTCTGGGAAATTACCAATAGTAGAAAATAAGCACTATCTAATGTGAGATTGAAAACAAATGTCAATATCAAGCTCCAGGAGACATTTCCTGAAATATGGCAGAACCAGGATTCCTTCTGGAAACCCTGATCAAATAACAGATCCTTGTGTCTGCTGTGGTTTTCATCCCTGAAGGAATCCCAAGTTGCTCCTTTATTTAGAATTGGAGAAATCAATGTAAAAGTATTACTAAATTAAACCATTTAGTGGCAATTACAATAATAACATTCAAATTTGTATAGCATGTTTTAAAAAGCACCACATGGACATTCATTATTTAATGTTATTCTCACAAACACCTGTAAAGTAGGATTAGAAGATAGAAGCATCCCTATTTGACAGGTGAACAAGCTGATACTATCACTTGTTTCACCAGGGCTACACAATAAGTAAATGAGAATGCTGGGATTACTTTATAAGATTTCTAATTTCCAATCCTCTATTTTATTTCCAAGAACAATGACCAGAAAAACTCACAGGAGGCAAACTTTTAATGAACATTCTTATATTCACAGAAGGTTCAATACATTACCTGTTACTGTTTCTAAAGCAGAATTTACAAGTCAGCATAGATTCAATAGTTACAAATAGGTTCACAAAACAATATCAGATCTGTTTTTGGTCTTCTGCAAAATTTTTAGCAGACTCTGCTATCAACATAGCAACATACAACTTAATGCCATGGAGATTGTCCTGTCAGCATAAGCATGTGCCCAGAAGGATTTTAGAAAAGTATTTTTATTGTAATTAAAAGTATCAGACATTAAAATCAACCTGAAATATTTTAAATACTAAAGAGAATTAACCAGATAGAATGACTGGTCCAAACTCACAGTCATAAAGTGGGTAACACCATCAAGTTAAGCTTTATGTTCACATATAGGTTTGATTCCTATTAAACATAATGAAAACACTGCCTATAGACTCCATAACCAAACTTCACTAAAAATTGCAGCATTGTCATTTGAAGTATAATGCATTTTTAAAATGGCTCTCATAGAGCTTGTGCAGATATGGCAAATTGGAGACCGAAAAGTTCAGGAGCAGAAAAGGGTAATGAAGTCACCCCTCATGGTAAGCACTATGAAAGTGGTTGATAAATATTTCATAAATAAAGTCGAGGTAAACACACGGTATTCTTAGTAGACATCTCCTACTTTAGTTTTAATATTTAAAACAAATTTATGTATCCCCTATTTCGCAGGTTATTGAGGGATTCAAACTCTAAATCTCCCTATGTTCATTTGCTAGGGCCACCATAACCAAATACCACAGACCAGGTGACTTAAACAACAGAAATATACATTCTCACAGTTCTGAGATCTGAAAGTCCGACATCAAGGTATTGGCAGGTGTGGTTTCTTCTGGGGCCTCGCTCTATGGCTGGCAGGTGGCTGCCTCCTCACTGTGTCCTCACCATGGTCCTTCCCCCATGCTTCAGCACCCCTGACATCTCTCCTTGTGTCAAAATTTCCTTTTCTTATAAAGTCACCAGTCAGAGTGGATTAGGGCCCAGACATATGACCTCATTTAATTACCTCTTTAAAGACCCTGTCTCCAAACACAGTCACACGCTGAGGTGCTAGGGTTAGGACTTCAACACATGAATTCTGAAGGGACACAACCCAGACCGTAGCACATCCATTGTCTAAAGCTTCGGCCAATTCGGGGAGAGTTATGAGCCAAGTTGCATCAAATTTCAGAGGAGACTTGAGTACCTTCCCCAACCCACGCTTAGTTTCAGATTTTCAGCAAACTCATGTAGTCCAGATTCCCTTTGTGCCCTATTTTCTGCCCCGTGTAGAAAGTGTAGATGTACCCATTCATTCTAATCATAGGGCGCAAATTAGAGAAAACATCTCTTAACCTATTTGGGAGCTATCCAACTGTATTTGTTCAAAAACAAAAACAAAAACAAAACTACAGATATTTAAGCTACTAGTTGAAACTCATTGCCCCATGTGCCCTATGACCAGCTTGTCAGCCACATATTTACCTTTTTTTCTGTTTCTATAATGAAGAACAGGTGAAATTGCTATCAGCTAAAAGAGTAAACAATTTAGTCAAAGACATAGGCCAAGTATTCTCATGGCATGCCTTGGGGTGAGTGTGTGAATTCACCTGATGCTTATCCACAAGGCTCGTCCTGCTTCTTATCTCAAGACACTACTCAATGACTATGATCTCTCCCCTTCCAGATGGAAGAGGAATTATGAGTACGTGTCTGCTTGTCAGGAGTGCCTCAAGATGTTGTGGAGTGTTGTAACTCTGCCATTTGTCAACTGTGCAAACATGAAGAAAGAGGGATGCCGTACCCCACTGACAGCTTGATCTTCCACCTAACAGGTGACTCCAATTGTGGCAACCTTGCCATGGAGTTTCACACTATTTTCCTGCCCCCAGAATGACAACTCTGATATTTAAGAGTAAAAATTACTCCAAACACACATCTAGATGAGTTAACACACCCTCTCCTGGAAAAACAACTCAAAATGCTTAAGCGTTACTGGAGAAAATTACACAGCCATGCACAAAACATTGCCCCTTGATCTCTAAGTCCATGTAAGTCGTTGATACTAGCCAGCAAGCTTTACATTTCTGGTCAGCTTTTTTTTTTCCTCTCCTGTTTCCCATGGTGACTTTAACGTTTAACATTAGCTTTCCCTTTCCTCTGCCCTTAGGGTGACCGAGCTTCTCAGTTTGTCCAGGACTGAGGGGGTTCCTGAGATATGGGCTTTTCAGTGCTAAAACCTAGTTACCCTTCTGCCTCTTCACTCATTATCAAATGACATCACTGCCCATACCTCAAAAAAAGAAAATGAAGTTTATCAAGTATGAACTGCCCCTAATTCCTCCTCCACCATCCCCCTCTGGACATATATTCGTACCCATCACTTGCCTTCAACCTTGGAGGCTCAGGTATCCCGCTGCAGGAGCACAGCTGCCTTCCCCAGCTGGACAATGCCCCATTATTTAACACCTCTTTCCTGCAATTTCAGCATGTCCTCCTCATTCCCCTCATTATACAAATATTTTCAAGTCTTTCCCTTCTTCAAAATGATATATCCTTGTTCCTCTTTATTGACAGCCTACTCCTTGCCCTTCTTTCACCATAAACTTCTTGAAAGAGATCCCAAATGATCTCATCTACTCCAGTGGCTCCTCCTAAGTTTCTATCTCCGGCCCAGACCTCTCTACTAACACACAGACCCATGTCTTCACCTTCCTAAGGAGCATCTCTATCTCAATAACCCAAAAGTACCTTAAACTCAAAATATCTAAGTTTCTCATCTTTCTTCCGAATCTGCCCCTTCTTCTAAAATTACCATCCCAGAAAATAGAATCATGATCTTCTCAGTTTTCCAAACCAGAAACCACACCATGGCTCTCTATTTTATATCTCATCCCTCACATCTGTACTCCTGTCTCCTAAACATCTTCTCTTAGTAATCACTCCCACTTCCCATTCCTACTGTTATCACATCAATGTTTTCATTGGTTTCTTAGCTCCTTAGTACTAGTCTCATCCCCTTCAAACTGTCATTCATGAGGCTGACACCTGTGAGGTCATGGGTTGAGCTATTCCTATTACCTAGGCATAGACAAAACCTTTTGTCTAGCCCTCTCAACGCCAAAGTGACCACAAGAATATCTCTCTCCTCTGGGTTAGTGGGAAATTTCTAATTTGTTCATGAAAATCTGTGTTGCACTGGCTTTGTGGCTTAATCAAATAACAATGAATATTGCTCAAAATAAGTGAACTGAAGACAGCCCAGGAAACAGACTGTGTTTCTTTGCAGGAATGCCATTTGCTGATGGGCAGCATTGCATTAGTATGGTGACCTGACTCGGTCTCTATTTTTGCAGTGTTAGCCCCTGTAATCTGTATTACTCTGGCCTCTGGAAGTTAACGGTTGCTAACAAGTCAAGCTGTTACAGAAGCCACTGGTTATTTCATAACCTTCTCTGTTAAAATTTTCAACTCATGTCCTACAATGTCCCACACGCACCTCTTTGCTCCAGCCACACTGGCAAATTTACAACTTTCTAAGTAAGCCACTTTCTCTCCCAATTCAATGTCTCTGTCTAGAACACCCTTGTCCTGTAATTTCAACAGTCTCAAACGAGCACCTTCAGAAGTTAACATGAAAGCTTTTAGTCTGGAGAAATAAAATAAGACCTCTGGAAGGTTACATCCACCCAGAAGCTGTACCATTCCTGGGACTGTTTGCTTTCAAAGCTATTCCTTGCCCTTCCAGGTTACAGGACCTGGAGTGTGTCTCGCACTCTTCCCCTCCATAACTCCAGCTCCCACTGGACATGTCTGCTAGGGTTACATCTTCCACCAAGTGATCTCGCCTCCTGGAGTTTGGTGACTCCTTGGTCACTCTTTCCCTCCAGACTAGGGGTGGTAACAGCTTCCTGCCATTGCTTGCCTCTGGGTTGCCTGGCTACCACCTGGTTGACTTCCTGGTTGGCAGCCTCCCCTGTATCCTATATAACCAATTCCTTGCGTTAAATTCCTTCCCTTGTATACACTCGGAATGGTTTCTGTTTCCTTGATGGAACTCCAATATAAAAACATTTCTTGATCTCTACTCCTCACCTTAGCCCACTACAAAGGCTTTAGGGGGTTCCTTTCCTCCAACTTGTTGGTTTGATTTTTGTATTCCCACAGCACCTGTGTATACTGCTACAGATTGGTATTGTGGGTTTTTATTTTTTTATTAGTTCTACCCCTCAATGAGCTCTTGAGGACAGAAACAATGGTTTGTTCATCTCAGTATCTCCAGTGTCCTGTTGACCACTCAGTGTGCTCATGATTCCAAAACATACATACACACAGAAATTTTTCAGTTTTAAAAAGGATCTCATGTAACATGCTAGAAATGTATGAGGATTTAAGGCAAGATCCAGACTTGTATGACATAGAATTTGAATGAGCACCAGAAAATTTGTGGATATTTTCAAGCTGGGCACTCTAGCATCACTCTTTGGAATATGGCATGTTGTTTTTCAGTCTATTCGATCACAATCTAGTCATTGGTGGAAAAGTAAACTTTTATTTCAGTGAAGTAATTTAACCAATTAAGATATTAATTATCCTCAGTAAATTCTTTGGAACAATAAGGCACTGTCATTTTATCTTCTAGTGACTGAGCAGAGGAAATCAAAGCAAAGTGTCTCAGAATTCTAAACTTTGAATTTTGAGGGCACAATAATATTCCCTTATGAGTCAGGATTCCTCTAGAAAAAAATCTAGAACTCTCTGAGACAGGGACTTTATTATTTTATTCAATATAATTTAGAGCAATTCTTTATCACATTATACAGTGCAAAATGATTTACAAAACAGAAATATATTAGTATCATTTAGAGATTAGGGAAAAGATCCATGGAAAATGAGTTGCATGTGTTCTAGCAACAGAGTCAGGATTACTAATTAGGCTGCCTGAAAGTCTGGCCACTGAGCTAGTGACTCCCATCCCCAAAACCTATCCGCTAGTGGACCCTTTTCAACTAAGGCATAGTTGTGGTACAACAGTATTTTCCTATCTGTACTGTATTATTATGGACACCTTGAATTGGATGTATAAACCTTAACCATTAAACTTTGACATAAAGTAATCGTAACATCCTTTAATATAGCAATATTTTTACTACAAGGAAACCAGAAAACAGGTTTCTAATCCTCCCCTTAAAATTATAGAGGGATGTGCAAAAAGAATTCATTTCTCCTTAATCATAACAGCATATTCATATTATAAAATTTGCCTAGAGTTGACTTCCTGCTGTGGTGTGAATCATGGCGGTAGCTAACTTGGCAAGGTATGGCCCATGTGTTGTGTGAAATAGTGCAGGTGCCAGTTGCAACAATGTCACCATTGTCTTTCTGTAATGAAGTCAGTTTAAACAGCTAAGTGTCTGAAAGTGAATCCCAGTGTGCTTGGTGTCCAGAAGGTCAATTATCGCAGGGTATTAGACAATTGGGATTGCATTACTACTAAGCAGGTTGCTTTAGTTTTTGTTTTTAATAATGCAATGCTAGTCTATTAGAATAAAGAGCACACATTTCAGCAAATATTGAATCAGACATTGTGACACAATAGCAGATCTAAATTGCCACAGTTTATACAGGTTCCACAAAACAACACTGACCCCGATTCATACAAAAACATTTTATATTCGATTTCCAGCAAATTCCAGACTTTTGCTTTAGAGAAATTTTACTTGAAACAAGTGTCTATGTCTTTTTTTTTCCAATTTAATGCATAGATTCCAACCATTGTAATGATTGTTATAGCCCACTCCCAATATTTGTGGCAAGGGGAGTGGATATTGAACCAGTACATTTTAATTTTTTTCAAGCAACTTCCATGAAACTTGTTTTACTTCAAATAAGATTTTATAATACAAGCACTTGGATTTTCACATTTATATCTTGTCATTATTTTAAGATATTTCCTCTTAATATGAAAATTTTATTATTTTTGAAATTCTTCATTTGACAAAAAAACAGGCTTTTCTAAAATCAAAGAACAGAGCTAAGAGCTAATACCATCTTGATGGGAAAATTATATTAAAATAGTAAATTGTTACTTATATAAATGTTTATTAAAGTGTCATAATTTTGATGAATTTTACAAAATAATTCACTTCTTTTTAAAGTCTTACTTTTTCCTTTAATGAATATTGTTTCATTTAGGGGAAACCTAATCATTCAAAAATGATAAACATGAGTTGAAATGTTTTAGAAATTATATTTGTTTGAATAACATATTTCAAAAGACTTTTAAAGTAGTCTATTTTAATATATGGGTGAATAAGTACATTTCTTTGTTGCAAAATCAGATAAACTCGAGCACTTAGCATTTCTTGGCATTAATTCTTGTTGTCTAGGCACCAAAAGTTGGTTTAAAAATGCTAAAATTACTTAAGGTTTTTAACTCTTCATATAGAATTCTAAAAGGACAGTGGATATATATTTTCCTATCTGACACATTAAGATAAATCCAGCTGCCTGATTAAAAAATTAACTTTTTAAAAGTTAACTTGATGGTTACAGATGTTTTAATTTTTGGAAGCCATCACATGCTCATTTTCCTTTCAGCATTAATTATCCATAATGACCTCCACTTACCACATACTCTGGAGAAAACTATATCTGTTTATATTTTCCAATGTGTTTTAAAATAAAAACAGTCTTCATTATTAACAATAATGAGAAGACTTTTTAATTATTAAAATCTTGGTATTTCTGAAGACTTGTCTCTGGCTATTTTAGATAGAAAGTTCTAACACTAATAAAACTGTTACATAAATTCCCCGAATAATAGCTTAATTACTTATAAACTCTGGAAACAATTAGTTTATCATCCTTTGAAGTGAGTAAGGCAACTTGCCAGGCTGAGAGCAGGAACCCTTGTCACTTTTTCATGTAATGAACTTAGTTTCTTTTTGTTATTTTAGATTATTTTGAAAAGGAAACTCGATGGAATACACTTTAATTTTTAAAAGATTAAAAGTTGAATCATTCACTTCATAAATGGCCTCTGCAATAACACTTAATAAAGTACCGAAAGAAATATTGAAGGCTCTGAAGATTATAATTTATGTTCGTATGGAAATCATTGGAACAGATAATCTGGTTCAAAGATAAAGTTGTGCTTGAATGGCACCAATATTGTAAAAGATTGACGAGGACTGTCCTCTCTTTCAGCCTCATAATATCATCCCTCATACAAACCACCAAATTACAGGAAAAGCCTCTTCTCTTCCCGCTTGCAGCTGCCCTTTGCTTTCTCGCCTTACCTTTCCCGTCCCCGCCCCCATAGCTTCTGCTTCTTGCTGTCTGTGGGTCTCTAGCTACCCCCTCCCACCACACACACACACACACACACACACACACACACACACCTCTTTCTCCTCGCCCCACAGGTCCGTCTCTCCCATTGCCCCTGCGCCTCCGTCTTTTTCATAGCAGTTCACTGTCAGGTGTTTTTTTTGTTTGTTTCCCCCCCCCCCCCCCCGTCTGTTCAAACGTAGATCAAAGAAAGTCCTGAATGTAAGTGGTTATTGTGAAATTGAAACACTATATGTCTGAACATTACCAAAAAATGAGGAAGAAAAAAGAATATAGGAAAAGGATGCTGACTGCATCTTGGCAGGCTCTAGATCTGCCCGCGTTGTCCCAGAGCGCAGGTGGGGAGAGATCAGCTCCCGGAGGCCGCCTTGTCAGAGGCCGGTGACTAACATCGCAGCCATAGCTTCAGGTGGTGCCTACACCTGAGGCCGCTCCCTCCCTTCAGACCTCGGCGGTCAAAGAGCAAAGTCATCTTTAATTCCATCACCTGACTGTAGAAGTGTTTACCTGGCTCTCAGGGAGAGAAACTGCAGTCCAAGAGAGGCGGGAAGGTCCCAAGAAGCTAGGAGGCTCCCATTTGAATCTACCCCGCTGGGGAGACCTATACTAGATCAGGGACAGCAAACTTTTGGACCCTTTTGCATATTTCAAAATGATATTAACATACTTCCTATCCTGCTCCCCTACTGGAGGTCATGATTACAACTCACCCTTCCTTTTGTCGGCGGAATCCCTTTAAGCAAGTCAACCTACTTTGGGGACGCGTTTTGCAAGGCCCCCCATCCTTCCCCAGACCAGTATGTCAAGGAATAGGGAGTTGAGACATGACACGTTAATGTTTTTATCAGGGGACGCTCTCTGCTCCCACAGAAAGGGAGGGAGACCCCGAGGAGAGGGCGGCCGAGAGGGGGAAGGAATCACTGCGCAGCTCCAGCGGAAATTCACATTCCGTGTATGTTCCTCCCTCACCTGAAATAAATCCTGCAGGCCTACCCACACAAACCCAGCAGCACTTATTTATTTGCATGTCATGCTTATAATATGGTAGAAAGCAAGACGGATCTTCGAGGAGGGGAGGAGATGAGACTCACCTTTCAGACTCGCTCTCTTAAATAAAAAAGAATTGACCGGCTGGGCGCCTAAGAATTTATCTTGAGTTTGTGGTCATTATCTCTATTATATAGCCCCAGCAATAAATAAATCGGGTAGTTACTACCCAACAATAAAACTGTAGTGTATGGGACACCTTACTATTACTTTCTTAATAATCTGCCGTTTCTTTCACTTTAAATCTTCTCAGTCATGTCTTCCCACTCGTCTACAAGGATCTATCTTCACCCCTTGAGGTACCAGACCGCTCGGATCATTTTTATATTTTGTGAACACAATAAGTTTTCCTGTCTAGACTTTCTGTTTTTCCTCCTATTTCTAGGCTGCCTAATCTGCTTCAAGACAAAGGGTCGGCCCGGATCAAATATCTTTTTTCTTCCTCTCCATTTTAACCGCTTTGTGTGTCCAGGGTAATGAAGATCGCTCCCCTCGCGGCGGCCAGCCTTGGGGTCGCTAGGAGAGAGGGAGCAACGCAGACCCCAGGTGACCGGGCCCTGGGAAGATGGTCTGTGGCCCGGCCGCAGGCACACCCTTGGGTGCGCACGGAGTCCGAAGGCCGAGTTGGAGAGATTGCCTTGGAGAGTTCTACCTCTCACGGCCCTCACCCCAATTCTTGATTGTGCGTGTGCCCATGTAGGGATATTTAGGGGTCCCACCCCCTTCGACTTCTCCCGGCTAGCCCTCCACCCGGGCACAGCGCGCCACCCGCGGACGCGAGCGCGAGCAGCCTGGACCCGCCTGAGAAGTCGGTTCTCACTCAAGTGCGGGCTCCCCTGCGTCTGCGGGCATTAAAACCCCACGAACGGGGCTCGGGCGGGGGTCAGACGCGGAGGTGGTGGGGTGGGGGGTTCCTTTCAGATTCCCGGACCGGCGGGTTGGCGGGAGAGCCTCTGATCTCACACCTGGGGCTCGCCTCCTGCGCGCTACTGTTAGCTACGCGGCTCCAGTCCAGCCCCGACCTCCAGCCAGGCGGGAGGCGCAATCTGCTCGGGGCCGGAGCCTTGCGGAGCCCCAGGGGCCCTCGGCCCTGCAGGGAGAAGGAGCCCATCCGACTTGCAGCCGGCGCTTCCCAAACCAGCGCCATGCTCGCTTTCACGCCAGCGCGAAAAGTGATGCGTACCGGCAAAGCGGTCGGCAAATGACCGTCTTATCCGCGGAGAGGGAGCAATCGGGGAAGGTGGGGGGGAGGTGCGGGGGGAGAAAGGGGCAAGGGGCAGTGGTAAGGCGGGGAAAGAAAACAAACAGACCTGCATTGCTTCCCCTTTTGTCTTTACACTGTTTGTCTCAAGAAATCAACTTAACAGCAAGCCCCCACCTAGCTTGTTTTTGTTTGTTTGTGTGACATAGATCACAGATAGAACTCGAGACCAAACCTCTGAGTGAGAATGTGTGCGTGCGTGTGTGTGTGTGTGTGTGTGAGAGAGAGAGAGAGAGAGCGCCGTGGAGAGGCTGATGGTGAAGGGACGGTGAACTTCTCACCTTTCTTTAACTCAGTCACGACACCTCCTTTAAAAAAATCCACGCCGCCGCCGAATGTTTGTGCCTGCGTGGGTGTGTATGTGTGTGTGTGTTTCGCTGTTAATTGTGTTTTGCTGGGATGATCTTTTATGACTCGAAAACAAGCGGCTGGGAAAATATTCACGTTTGGGACAGAAAACATTTTTTATTTATATCTTTGACATTTAAAAGAGCAGAATTAATCTGTCCTGTCTACATTAGCATTGAGAGAAAGTTTCAGAAATCTACCCGGGGGAAAGGGAGGAAAAAAAAAAAAAAAAGAAAGAAAGAAAGAAAAAGAAAAAAGAGCGAAGAAAGGAAAAGAAAAAGCTAGGCTTGGTTTTTCTTATTTCAGATCTGTAATCAATCATTGAAATAGGAGGCAGCAAAATTGTAAAGATTCGATAGATTAAAATGCAAATGAAAGGGTAGAAAAAGAAACATTAACATGGCGATCAAAGATTTAATAACCATAAATCAAGTTTTTTTCTGTTGCAGCTGCAGCTTGTGTGTGTGTTTATGTTTTAATCATGTTCGTTCCATAAATAAATAATTTCTGAAACGAGACTAATTTTTCATTATTTTAACCGTGGGCTATAACACTAAATATTAAAAATAGAAAACGTACATGATGCCAGATTCCCAACCAAATAAGAGAAAGACTTGTGTTGATTGGTTAAAATCAAGGGGTTTCAATTGTATGTTTTGAAAATCAGAGTATTATGCTAAAAAATTCTATCTTAACTGACAAAGCCCAAAGTTTTATTTTCCCTTTAATATTTTATGTTAACAACAAGATACCATTTACATTAAATATATGCATGGCTGCATATCCATTTCAGTTTCAGCATTTTCAAAAAACGAAAGTGCCAGAATGTTTAAATAATAAAAAAACATATATTATCTCAAAGTGCCTTGACAGAATTTCTGGCAAATGATACTTTTTAGAAGAATCTGCCTTCTAGAGAAAAATTAAGTGATGGTTCAACACAGTTAAAACTTTTTAAGCTTTATTATTAAAGTTCTTTTTCCAAGGGGGAATGTTTCAGCCCTTTGTTTTGTTATTCAATTTAAGGTTTTATGTCAAGTTGTCAAATTATTAGGGCACCCTATTTAAGTACTCATTTTCTCAGCTATGGCCAAATATTTTCATTTAAATCTTTTTATATAAAACATTAAATTATATTGTTAATTTAGAAATTTTTAGAACTTTTAAAATAAAACACCTGGACTAAATCTTTTCTTTCTTTTTTTGGGGGGGTCATCTTATTAATATAAAGGGAATTTATTTTCAGAAGACTGGAAACTTTTCCTTTTTGGTAATACAGCCTTGCAATATTTAAAATAAGCTTTTTGCTTAATTTTGCCTTTGAAGGAGTTATGCCTCCTAATTTACCGAAATGATGAATTAGAATTGTCTCAATGTCTTCTCTTTCCACAAATGAAAATGATAACCAAATCTGTAATACATGTTTCCTTTCTAAAACCTTTAAGTTAAATGTAAGCTAAGTTGATGTCCACTCCCCCCCTCATTCCCAGCCAAACAATCACGTTTTCACTGTGACAGTCCAATAATGCATTTAGTTTAAAATTACACTTGGACCTTTTCTCCTTTGTATTTTTTCATTTACTTCAGTGCAACAAGATGACTTGATTTTCATGGGATTACATGAACTCCATTCAATGTTACTGGGACATTTCTGCTCAACTAAATACTTTCCTTAATAGACAAATGAACTTCTTTTTATTTGCTGGAGTTTGTAGATGGTTTTAGATACAGAGTGTGCAACTGATTTAGTTATTGTTGTTGTGAGAATCGAACAGGCACAAAAGTCATTTATCTAAACCGAAGAGATATGACTCTGTAAAAGGGAGAAGCAAGGGCAGAATCATGGGGAATTATTTCAGTTTATAGCTCTTATTAATTAAACCGGATGTGGTTTTATTCTGCTCTTTTAGTACGACCTTGTTAAAAGCTCCCAGCTACCTTTTTTTCCCTCATCCCCAATTTTTTCATTTATTAGGTTTCTTGTTGATGGGGGCTGCTTTTTCTATATTATATCACTGAGCAGTTATAGTGTAAAATCTCGTGCGTCTTCGTCTTCGGAGGATCGCACCCCTCCCAGAAAAGAAAAAAGAAAAAGAAAAGAATAAATGATTTTCTCATTCAGTTTTAGCATCTTGAAATGCAAGACAGGTACTTGATTTAGCATTTAAGCAAAAGGTTACACAAACCGCGTTTTAGAAAGTGTTGGGATGTCCGACAGGGTCAGCCCCAGATCAGATCATTTTTTGAATGCAGACCCGAAGATAATGAGTACTTGTTGTATTAAAGGGGACAAACAGTACTTTGGCTTCCTCTGACCCCAGAATGCACGGCTTGGTTTCATTGATCATCCTCCTTTATGAGATAATGCAATTACAAACATCAATAAGGGGCTGCAAGGGGAATCATTATGCGGTGACAGTGATAAATGACGGTGCAGAAATAGCATGCTTTTTCCCCCCTAACAATCCAGGAGCCCAGGGGCTCCGGGGGCTGAACACAGTCGCCAAGGAAACAGATGACATCCCAAACGGCACCAAAGGAAAAAAAATGAACAGTCTTTCTTCGCCTTTCACTCTTTTCCGTCTTCCAAAGAGTTAGTTTTGGCTCTAGCAGCAGCTGCTACACAGGCATTTCGTTATTTCAGACATTAAAGACTGGAGCGGGCAGTGGGAGTCTCCTCCCCTTATATCCCCACCCCCACTAGATAACACACAAAGCTCGCTGTTCACAGTTTAGGACTACCTGAAAATGCAAGTCTCCAAAATCAGATTGGGGTGGGGTGGAAGGGTGTCGGGAACGTGGATTTACACAGCCATTACGTTGTGTTTTCCCTGCTTTTGTCCAGTGGAAACTGAGTCTCCAGAACAAGCTGGCGCCTCGCGGGTCGGCCAGCAAGGGGACGGGTGCGCGTGGCTCGCCTCCATCTCCCCGCGGTGCCAGACGCTGCTGTGTGCCAAGGGGGTGGGGGGATGGGGAGCAGGCGACTGCTAGAGGTGTTTGCCGCTGTGCTGGGTTTCCTTAGGATGGAGTTGTCCACGGGCGCAGGGATCTCCCCTAAATCAAGAAATCTGGTTCTTTAAAGCCCCAGGGTGCCCTCAGAGAGTGGGTTCAAGAGGGCCTCGCTGAGCGATCCCCACCCACCCACGTCCAGAGAGGTGGGTGAGGTAGTTGGGCGCAAACAGGCGATGGGTTACCGGACTTCTGCGCGGAACTTGAGGCTGTTGGGGGCTGAGAGAGGGGCAGAACCTCGAGACTCTCAGTGGAGAAGGGGCACTTGCCACTCTGGGGGAGGGGAGGAGAAAGAAAGTGCTGAGGTGCGAGGGAGGCCTAGGAAGAAAGGGAGGGGAGAAGGAAAACAAGCGAGCGCCATCCCACCCTTCCAGGAGGTCGCCAGCCGGGGGAAAGCAGGGGCTGGATTCCTGACCCCTGCCCGGCACGCCTCGGCGTGAAGCCCGGCGCAGCACTCCCTGCCACGCGAGGCCCCCACGCGGAGGAGCGGGCCGGGCGGGCGCGTGAAGCAGGTGACTATTCACCGCTTCCGCAGTCGGCGAGGTCCCGGGACTCGTTTTCCGCCTGGAGATTAAGATCATTGCTCGAGTAATGAACTTAATGCTTTAGGGTAGAGGTGAGTATGTCTGCGAGTGGGCAGGGGTAGAAATTACCGACGCGATCGATGGGCGACTGGCTTAAAACTAAATCCCTTTTCTCCAGGGCTTCACCGCCCTGGTTTCCCCGCAGTGGGCTGAGCGCGCCGGGAGGGCAGGAGGCAGCGCGCAGAGGGGCAATCCCGGGGCGCGCCCAGCCAGAACCTAGGCGGTAAAAATGCTTCGCCGCATCGCCCCACCGAGACCCCCAGGGTACCATTTTCAGGGCAAAAGGCTCTTTAAAGCTCAAACGTTGACGAACTGATTGCTCAATACGTTGTTTGTTTTTCCTTTCAGCTCCGCCTCGGGAGAGAAGGTTTCAGACGCGTTGGCGGGCAGATTCGGCCGAAAAGGGAACCCTCCCCCTCCTGCCATCAGCTGCCTAGCTCAGGCCCCCGACCCCCCACCCTCTCTCCCTCGAGGCTCTTTTCCCTTGGCCCTGGGATTCCCAGTCTCCTGTAGACTCTGCACCGCGGCCGCCCCAAGTGCTACGGACCGCCAAACAGCCAATGGGTGCGGGGTGACATGGATGTGGGGGGGTGAGAAGGGAAAAAGCCCGGCCAGGCAGGGCGCCCCACTACCCAATTCCACGCCTCTCCAGCCGGCGTTCAAGCGCCTACTCGGGAGCTTTGCATCATCAAGCCGTGTTTTTACTGCCTTCACAAGGGCCGAGGGCCTGTCGGGATCCGAAAGGCAGGAGAAAGTTTGCAGAGCTTTTAAAGTGATCCGGAGGAGCTCCCGCCTAAGGCGTCGGAGCGCTGCCCACGGCTCCCCCGCTGCGGCTCCCGACTCTGGCACTCGCCGCCCTCCTGGTGGGCCCCGCCCCGGTCCCGGGTGCCGTGTGCCCTCCGGTCCCCACGCTCTTGGGAGTCACGCTCCCAGAGCCGCCGTGGGACTCAGGAGTCCGAGCCCCCGACGTGGCAGAGCCCATCAGGAAGCCTCCAGTCCACCACAAACTACCCTGGGCCGTTCCGAAGGAAGGAGGCCCATATCCCCATGCTACAACCTTCGGTGTAGACCCCTGGTCGCCTCATCTCCAGAAACAGTCAACAGCCCCTCAGACTTGGCTTTGAGATGGAGTTGGGGAGGGCGTAGGAGGCTACTGCCCGAGTTCCAGCAGCCCCCCAGGTGCTCTGGGCTCCGGGCAAGGACATGCCCGCCCACGCACTGAGCCTAGGCCGGGACCCCGCGCACCGAAGGACCCAGGGGTAGCTGCGTCCTGACCAGAGCTCTGCGAAGCGGCCCGCGGGATTTTCTCTCGCTGCACCCAGCCCGCCCCAGCCCCAAGACAGGAGCGTGTCCCCTCCCGCTCCCAGCGGCAGACTTGGGGGGCGCTGCACACAACCACCAACCGCGAGCGCAAAGTCAACCGCAAAGTCTGCGCGCCGCGTGGGAGACGCGGTGTGGGGGGGGGGTAGGGCTTGGGTTCTTTCTTTGTAGACTTTCCACTTCACTACCAAGTTTCCTGGTAGGCGCCTCTGCGCCGGGGTCCGAGCTTCCCACCGCGGCTCCTTCTCCTCCCTTCCTCTCGCCCCCGCCAGCCGAACCAGCCGGAGCCTCCGCCGGGGCCTGGTCACCCGCTCGGTCGCTGGGGCCGGGACCCGGCGCCCAGGCTGCTGCGCCGCCTCCCGGCCCTCCCCCCGGGCTCCGCGGGGGGCTCCTCTCCCCTGGGGGACACTCGCCGGCCCCGCTCAGTGCAAGGAGACACCCGCTGCCTCCCGAGGAACTCCTAATACCATCCATACAGCTTTAATGCGTTTATAATTCGATAAGTGATTTCAATTTGAAATTGTTAGTAACTAATTTTATGGGTAATTTTTCCACATCAAATATTTAAGCATCAGATTAAGGGAGCCAGTTCCGACACAGGATAATAAAGGGGGTTTCCCCCCACCCCCTGCGCCTCCGCCTCCCTCCGTTTCCTACCGAGTCGTTTTTCCAAATCCCCAAAAGATGGCAGTCGAAGCCGACTTTCCTCTTTTCCAGTGGCTCTGCGAAGGGAGGGGGAGAGATGGGGGATGGGAGGAGGGCGGTAGGGGGAGAGGGGGAGAGAGAGAGGCAAGAAAAGGGGAGGGAAAAGCTAGACGTTGCATGGACTTTTCAAACTAATTCTTTCACACGTTTCTAATACAAGCAAGAAGCAGTGGTGAATTTCCTGGAAAAGTCCTGGCAGAAAAGAAAGCCAAAAAACGTGCCTTGTGGCCTCGGGGTAGGGGATGTGAGAAACTCAGCACATTCAAACTTAAACCCTCAATTCAGAACAGAAGGGGAAGAGGGAGACCCAGAGAGGAACGAAGTGGGTTTTTTTATATTTCTTTGTATTTTAACATGACATATAAATGCTAGACAACTAAGCAACTTGTTTCCTCGAGGACTGTACTGTGCAAATTACATAATGAGGGGACAGGGGTAGGGGTGTGGAAAGGGTGCCGGCTGGGGGGACTGCAGCGGGCGGAGGGGAGGCTGGGGCGAGCAGCGGATGAATTGCAGACCAGTTGCCAAAACTTTTTTTTTTTTTTTTTCCTGCTGCTGCTGCTGCCGCGGCTGCCTTTGCTGCTGCCTTTGCTTTGAATGTGGGTAACTAGGAAACAGCAAGCCGTCTGAGAAGACGGAATTTCCAACGTGTAAAATGTTCTTAACGGAACCATTGAGCGAGTGCAATAAGGCGTGAGGGGGAACTAATCTTCCCATTTAAATGTTTGTGGCAATTTTATCTAAATGAATTTTAATGCTAAACGAGGGTAATTCCCCATTTGTAGCGCGTTTACTTCTCTTTCCTGTGCTTCTAAAGCAGTCGAACATCATGCAATGAACAATAACAATAAAAATACTGTCAAGGCATATTATTCATTTTGAATGTGTTATAATTACAGCTGATTAAATATGATAGGGTAAAATATTTTTTAATTTTGGGGAAAAAATACTTAAATTATACCAAAAGTAGTCTCATTCGGTCAGTGCCCTCCCCCCCCCAAAAAAAAAATAAAACTAAAAAGCAGGTACAATTGGGTGCCCTTGTTTAGAGGAGGGCGTTTTGTTTTTGCCTTTTAAAACACTCTCAGCACCTCTATTATTTCCCTCTTTCGGGTAAGTGTCCTCAATAACCCTGGAGCTGGCTCTGAAATTTATAAGAGGAAAAGCTAAAATAGCATTCAGGGGAGGGTGTCGAGGCAGGGGAAGAAAGGAACTGCGAAGAGCAAGGCTCTCACGTAATCGTCACACAGAGAGGGGAACGCGTGAAAACAACAGTTTGTTTTATTTTTTCTAATTCCTGGACACTAATGATCCCAATTCTTCATAGTCACCATATTCCCTAACTATTCACTAGTACTCTTTTCCCTCCCCTAGCTTCTCTCTCTCTCCCCGCTTCCTCCTCCCCCCCATTATTCCTCCCCCCCCCCCCCGCCCCCCAGCCTGAGCCTCCTCCAGAATAAAGGCTGAAAATACCCAACTCACCCGGGCATGTACTGGGGAGAAGGAGCAAATGGACACTTAGTTTATAAAGTTTATCATTAATTTAAAAAGTAAATAAACGGTTATTAACTGCTAGTAACCACCTATGAAAAGAGAATGATTTCACTAATAGGAACTTTTACTTATGTAGACGCAGAACTGCCCCTTGGTCAAAATGGGAAATTTAAACCATCCCTTCTGTGGGGTGGGGGTGGGGGCGGGGGCGGGGGCGGGGTGGGGTGGCGAGCGCCGGCGGAGATGGCTTTGGTGGGCAGCGCCTCGCTCTCTTCCTGCGCATCCACGTGTTCAGAAACAAGGCCCCATAAACAAAAGGTGAGAGTGCGCCTTGCTGCTCCTGCAGGTGAGTCAGTCAATCACACGTCACCTAGTAAAGCCAACCCACAGCTGGTTTCTCTTTTCGAACAGAAAATAGAATTGCTCAGAGCGGGTTTATAGGGTGACTTGGGCCTGAATATCAGACTTGAGTTTAAGGCGCTCTTCTCCCACCCATCCTTTGTTTACAAAGCAATCACTGCTAAAAGGCTTTATTTTTTAAAACGAATTTGCCTTAATTAAAATATTTGTATATTTTCCTTAGCTTTGGGAAGCACTTTTTATAGCAGCAATTTTATTTAAATAAAATTATAAGCTATTCCAGCTTAAACATGTTATTTTGTACCATTTAGCTGGCTGCCATGCAGAAATTCTGTACAGCTGTTCTGGAAAATTGGTTAATAACCAGTTTTATCCAATGAGAACATAGAGCATATTTATAAAAATTAGATTTTGAAGTCTGGTCTCTTCAATTCATGTAGTTAATTTCCTAATAAACACATACTGCTCATCCTAGGTAACATCCTTAGTAAAAGACTTAACTTTGTACTTAGGTTTGCCATTATTTGCAAGAATAATTTCACTGATACTAGATGAGTAATTTTGTCGGATGTAATTCTGAGTCTACAGTTAGTTTAGTGCCTTTAGGCCTCAAATTTGCTGATATTAGGAGTTCATTAAGTCAGCTTAAAGAAATCAGTGGTTATTATTAAATAATTTACTTTGTGGTTAAAATTTTCAAATACATACATGGCTTAGGGAGCTAAAATTAATTCTTATATTTACTGCATTAATCATTAAAAATTTGGGGGGCAGTAAACAAATTTTTCAAGCAGTGGAGTCAGCATGACAAAAATAATCTTGTTTTTATTTTAGATTCAGATTTCATTACTGCACTCAAACGACTACAACTGGGCTTGGCGTTATTATACAATCCAAACTGTTTCTGTCAGAAACGCTAAGACTCAGTGTGCAATGATTGTTATTAATAATTAGCTCCTTGGTTTCTTGATAGAAAAAGGCTATCAACAAGCATTTGTTTATCCACAACAAAAAGTATAATTAGCTTATCCCACTTAGTAAATCTTGTATGCATGCCAACTCATACCAAACTGCTACTTTTACAAAAAAAAAATTGCAATAATACAGTTCATTTTTCCAGTCCTTTTTGCACAAAATTTATTTACAATGTCTACATAAATGCTCCAAGGTGGGACTATGAAAAAATACACACATGACCGATGCTTTGCTCAGAAATAAAGTCAACATATTAAAAATAAATCTTCAGTCTATGTTTTTGAGCTGCTTAAAACAGGAAGTGATGTATAAGGTGGTGGTTGTTGCATGGGGACAATGATGCTTGATGTGACAATTAGGCTTCTAAACACACGGCCTTTTGGTTTCCATGCCTCCTCCTACCAGTCTCCTTAAGACACTGCCTGCAACAGCTGATTAATCATTGTTGATGACTGCAGTTTTCCCATCCTTCCCGATTTACATCTGTTCAGGCCAATTCAAATATGGTGAGTAAATGAATTAGACATGCAAATTCAAGCCCCAGGCTAGAGAGAGGGAGAGAGAGGAAGAGAGAGAGAGAGAGAGAGAGAGAGACAGAGCGCGCGCATGGCTGAAATCCTAGGCAAGAAGAAAGATTCTTCTGCCTGATAGTTATTTTAATGCTCTAAAAATCCTGCAAATCAGACCTTCCTGTCCCTTGCAGGATAACTGTAAGGCTTTTTAATGTAAGGAGGCTTCTGGAGGAAGTGAAGAGCTATGGAAACAACACACATAGTGTGGAAAAATTTCACATTTTTTTTTAAAAAATCTATAAGAAACAACGTAATATGGATAACAGTATAATAGCATTTACAATATTTCACTCTTTGTTCTCTTAA